>NC_085841.1:41244068-43644068 GCF_035594765.1 Anolis carolinensis
AGAGAGAACTGATAATTTCAGTGTTGAAAGTGATGAAGAACATCTGGAAAAGTGGCCACTGGGAAGCAGCAGTATACATAAACATTGCAATGCTTGGTATGAGCAAATTGTACTGAGGTGAAACAGGACATTTTAAACCAGACAATTTACATAGTATTTTATTTTGGAAGTGGCAATCTGAGAAGAATCAGAGGTGTTTTCATTGTGATGCAAAAGCAGTCAGCTTATATAATGTATTGTCTGACCAAATAATATATTTGGACATATCATAAGACTACATGACTCACTGGGAAAGATTATAATGTTGATGAAGTAAAAGGAAGTACGAAAATAAATTGACAAATAGATTCATTAAATCAAAGAGGAACTGAAGAGAACTGTTGAGAACAGCTTATAGGTAACCATTAAAAACCACTTCAGTGGCCCATGACAATCACAACCACCATCACACTGTTCCACTACCTCAGCTACGGGAAAATACCAATGCTTTTCAAAGATCCTAGTTGTCTGTCTCCACAGCAGAGACAATTTTCCATCCTCTCCTATAGTTCCTTGTTTATAAAGACCCCGAAGATACTAGTATTCGATAAGTAGGTGGTTTGAAGCTCACTGCCTCCCTCACCTCCATTGCTGCTTTTCTCTTATTTTCTTTCTTCTTCTTTTTGTCAAACATCATCCTCCTCCTTTTTCTCAAACATCCTGCCCTGGCAAAGGTGTGGAATCCTGACATTAGTGACTGAATATTTTCTTACAGAGGCTTGTAAAGTTGCCAATATTGGAACATGTTATGTGTGGGAGAATTTGCAGGAGCAGTATTGGCTGGAATAACTTGATTTATTTAGAATATATTTCCTCTGCTGTTGCTCATTCCAAGCCTTAAGATTGTTATAGGGTAGTCACTTTGTTCTTATGAGCTTGTTACATGCACGGCAGTAGCAACAGAAGCTGCCTGCGTGCACTCTCCTGAATGGTGAGGCCTGGGGCTCTCATCTCTCCTCGTGCCGTTTCACCATGCTGGCACTGCCATCCCATGCAGGGAAACGAAATGTGTGCATAGCACATGCGGCTTCCCACTCTTGGAGGCAGCCTGAACCTGGCAACATGAGAAGCCTCCTGTATTGCCTGGGCGATGGAGAGAAGCCACACAAACTGTGCACACATCTCTCTGCCTTCTGTGGGATTGCCAGGACAACCGACAAAACTAAGAGAAAGAAGTTGAGGCAAAATGGTCACCTCCTCCATTAAGGAGAGCACTACCATCTGATGAGGTCCTTACAAAAAGGAAAAGTTAGAAACAAACAAATAAAATGTTACATACCTTCAAAATAAGCAATACCAGCAGCTAAGTGCCCCTCCTAGCTGATTGCACAGATGAAAATGCATTTAGAAAAAGGTTATTTGTTGGAATGATTCATTCTATCACACAAACCATTCAAATGGGCCACATGAAAGCAACTGCATCAACTCTAGAAGTAGAGAGTAATCCATACAAACTACCTCATTACTAAACTCTCTGACTCAAAAGTGCTTTAGATGGATGATGGTGAATCTTCAAGTACATCTTTCAGCTTATGTATTTTTCATGATCATTCTTCTCATTTACAGGCTTTCCTTGTCCAGCCACCAGTTTTTAGTAGCTTCTTCCATTTGTAAGTGCTCGAGAACTTTGGTGGCTTTCAGGCATAGTGCATATGTCACTGAACAGGAATGGTGTCTTTACATGGTTTGAGTTGCAATATAATCTCTCTCACACTTTTTAATTTAAATTTTTATTAAAATTTACAAACGTGATAGATACACACAGTACAGTACACATAACACACATGACACCCAACTACACACATGACACTGCAACATATAAGACATCCCTCTTGCCCATATCCTACACAAAGTTAACCCTTTTTCCCACACCCGTGGACCCCGCACCTTGACTTCCATCCCTAGTCACTGTGTCTATAACGCTACTTATTTGCCCTTCTATCGTGTTTGCCCTTAATTTCCTCTTGGGACTTCTTTGACTCTCCTTCCAGATATGCCATAACCCATTTCCATCTCTTTAGAAACTCTTCATTGTTTTTGCCTGCCAAGTTATTGGATATCTTGGTTATTTGCATGTAATCCTTTAGCTTATCTCTTCAATCCTTTTTAGTTAACACTTTTTCCCCTTTCCAATGCCTAGCACTTATCATTCTTGCTGCCACAAAACTGTATTGGGCTAATTCTTTATCATCTCGGTTGAAACCTTCCCTAAATAAGCCCAGCAGACATATCCCTGTTTTTTGTTTTTTGTTTACCTTATTGCACAACATTTTATTTGTTTCCTTAATTATGTTGCTCCAGAATCCTTGAACGTTTCACATGACCATCATAAATGGAAGAAGGGTCCTTTCTGCATTTTACATCTTCAGCACCTGTTTTGTTCAGATTTATCTATTTTTGTGAGTAGGGCTGGTGCTGTATAATTTATTTAAAACATTTTGTATAAATGTTTCCTAATTGACCCCGCTATTGTAAATTCAAATTATTTCTTCCAGAGTAGTTCCCAGGTATCAAGATCTGTAACTCTCCCTAGCCCAAATGATCATTGTTGATTTTATTCTATTGTTTTCTAAGTTATAGCCTAGTAAATATTTGTATAGTCTAGAAATTAATCATTTGCTCCCTTTTTCCAGAATAGTTTCTAATTCTGATTTTCTTATTGCAAAACCAACCCCTACATCCTTTTTAAATCTTGCATGTAGTTGATGATAATGGAACCAATCATGAATGCCTAAGTCATCTCTTCCTCTTACTTTCCATTGGCCCATTTCATTAGTTAGACCAGGGGTCCCCAAACTAAGGCCTGGGGGCCACATTCGGCCCACTGAAGCCATTTATCCAGCCCCCGCAGCGGCGGCTCCCTCCTCCTCCTCCACCACCAAGGAAGGCACATGCAGCATTAGGGAAGAGGGAAAGGTGCACGCTTTTCCCACATCCTCCCTCGCCTGGTGGGCATCTTCCAAAGCTTTGCTTGTTTATAATGGTATTTTAATTATTATTTAATTAATTATTAAGGGGTGTTTTGCTAGTGCTTTTGGTGCACAAAGGCAGAAGGGGGTTGGACTAAATGGCCCAAGGGGTCTCTTCCAACCCTCTCTATTATTATTATTATTATTATTATTATTGACAGAAGGACACAGTATAACACAGCAAACGAGATATATATGCTGGATTTTCTATCACAAAATCACAAGATGAACACTTCCCAAGCATTTAGTACTGTGTGATTTATTATTATTATTATTATTATTATTATTATTATTATTATTATTATTATTGATATTATTATTAGCAACATTGAGGCTGGGTGGCCCTCTGTCAGGGGTGCTTTGCTTGTGCTTTTGGTGCACAAAGATAGAAGGGGGTTGGGTTAAATGGCCCAAAGGGTCTCTTCCAACCCTCTTTATTATTTTTATTATGATTATGATTATTATTAACATTGAGGCTGTATTTGTTCCTGTTTTGTTTTGTTTTTTTTTACTTCAAAATAACAGATGTGCAGTGTACATGGAAATTTGTTCATAGTTTTTTTTTTTAAAAAATCTATAGTCTGGCCCTCCAACAGTCTGAGGGACAGTGAACTGGCACCCTGTTTAAAAAGTTTGGGGACCCCTGAGTTAGGCGCTCCCTGTATGTTCTGATTTCTTCCCTTGTGGTTGGCCTCAGTATTGCTTCTAATGGCCTTAGCCATACCGTATCTATATCTTTTGTTATCTCTCTTCATTGATATGATTTATATCTATCTTACAGATTCCAGCTTTTAAAGAGGCAATTAAAGCAAATCTGTCTATTTGTCTATCCCATCCATCCATCTAGAAAGCTAGCACAATTTATATTATAAAATCCACCCACCACTACACAAACTTACATGCCTCCATTTTCCACCCTGAATATACAGCTTCTAATTGAGACCACTCAGATGTATGATCAATGAACAGCAATCTATTCTGGACAATACCACTACCTATTCCAAGGCTCTTGGTGGCAAGTCTTTATGTACTACAGACAGCTTCCCAATCTCAAACAGATACTTAAATAGAGAAGGACAGAACACACAACAAGGATGGGGAGACATGTATAAGACCATGCCACAAACCTAGATGTCAGCTTTGCCCACATATCTACTCAGGAATTATCACCACAGGATCTAATCACATTGGCTGCAACAGGCACTTTCACTTTCTCCTCCTCTAACATAGGCCTGAACAAGCTGCGGTCCTCCAGAAGTTTGGTCCTCCAACTTTGGAAACCCTATCTAGCTTGTCCAATGGTCAGGAATTCTGGGAAGTCCAAAACATCTGGAGGGCCACAAGTTGTGTAGACCTGCTCTAATGTATTATATGCTATACTCTGTAAACAATACCCACCAGCACTCTACATTGAACAAACAGCCTGTCTCTTAACCAGAGAATAAATGGGTGTATATTGGGTGTATATGTATATTTAGCATATTGGAAATGCTAAAACAAAAAGTTGCAGAACATTTCAGTCTTCTTGGACAATCAATTTCTAACCCCAGGCAGTAGTTCTTGAGCAACAGCAATAACAAACTATAAAAGAAGCTCTAAACCACTTTGTAGGAAATATCAGGCAAAAGGGGCTAGAGAAGAATTATTTCAACATTGTAAATTATAAGGGTAGATTTGATTGGGGCTTGATATTTTTAAAGGTTTGTTGACAGATAGATCCAAGGGAAGACAAGACAAAAGATTGTGGGAAGTCTACGATACTAATCCATGAGATGGTCCTAATACACATCCCTTCAGGCAATGCTGTATGATGTAATCTCAAGACAGAGATGTTGCAGACTGCTCAATGAAGGATTTTGAGGATTTTGACAGAATGTTAGATCAAGCCAAGTTCTGGTACTGAATAAATGGGCCAAACGTCGGGTACCAATGGGAGATATTTAAGTCGGAAAAATATGCCATTTGGTGTATTTCTGTAGATCACTGTATTTTTAAAGGAACCTAGCAAGAATGTAACGAGGAAGCCAAAATGGGTGCAAGGAGTGCATGCATGAGTATTGCACATTGACAGTGTGATTTTCTGGACACTCTATTGCAGGTCCATCAACCTAGCAGCATTACCTATAATGAGAGAACTATAATCCAGCAGTATCTGAGGCACCATGCATCCCTTATCTTTGTAGTCAACACTCACATTTCCTTTAAGGGCTTGGAAATGAATCAAGGGGTTAATGAATCTTCAGGCAAAAAGAAAGAGACTAAGTGTCACGGTTATAAGATTGCCTAGAAGCCTCAGCTTTTGGTGTATTTAATAAAGATGGCTGCTGTAAGTCATCATTTACATAATTGTACTTTGTCCATGATTAGTTGCACACTTAATCTGTCACTTCATATATGGTATTCCATGACAAGGCTTTCCACTGAAAAGAATTACTAAGATCAGTTTTAAAAGAGCCTGGGTAGGAAATCTTCAGTCTGTTTTCCAGTGAGTTTATCATGAGCTTACTGAGTAGTTTGGTACAGAATGTACAAGTAGAACCTCAAGATATCAAAATGGGTAAAAGTTAATTTGTAGTCTACAAGGCCTAGGATCCTCCAGACAGCATAGACAAAACTGCTTTTTTTAGACAGGAAACAATGTCACATACAGTTAACTGAGGCAGCAGATATAAAAAGCAATACATTTCACAATAATCAAATATCTGCATGAAAGTGCAAGATTAAAATTCAGTGGAACAAAGGCCAAGGAACTTCTGGTAATGAATTCCTTGGGAGATAGGCAATCTTGTGTCTAAATGAAGTGTTCGGAAAGAATATCCTCATATTTGGATTTGTAACCCAGCCTGTATTGAAGCCATGACTGCTTTTTGATGTAGACCTTTGCCTCTGCAGAAAGCTATTGGGAAGCAGTGAAAATGAAAATTGGTATCCAAATAAGACTACATTTTGTCGTTGCTACACTAAAGTGGCAGGAACAACATAATGAATACTGTGCTGAAAGTAAAAAATGTCATTGTTTGAAGGTATTCTTGGTACAAAGTTTTGAATGAATAAAATTCTGATGCTTTTTGTCCAGAATGTCTGGGAGCTGTGCAGATATTATCTTGGAAATTGGATTTAGTAGAGCTATGTCAGCAAATCATATAGTATCACAAGGGAAGTACAAAACAGTTTTGAGGCACTTTTCTGACATTATGGTTTCAATCCAATGTTTGCTGTCTTGTGAGTAAACACCACTGAATGCAGTATGATTTACTTATGAGTAAACATACAGATAAGTGCTCTGAAAGTCTGATAGTCCTGGCACTTTTCTCCCAAAGGTATTGCATGTTGATGAGATTTTCCATGTGACTTTCAAGGAGGACAATCAATAGAAATCTAAAGTTTTGCTGATAGGGCTGTTCAATGAAAAGTTACAGGAATGCATACATTTAACATAACCCTTTCTATGTATGAAATATATGGAGGATCCTGTGTATGAAATATATATAATGCATAAAACAAAAGCCCATAAAACTGAAATAATTAAATTGATCTTTTTTTTGTAAAATAATCTTTATTGAAATTTTCCATTGTCATGTTAAAATATGGGTAAAAAGATAGCAAAATTAGCAAGATCTGAATTGGAGAAGAAGAAAAGGAGACAGTAGAAAGAAGGAAAAAGAAAAAAAAAAACCCCCCAAAAAACCCATGACAGACAAAACAAACAAAAGAATGGTAAAATTTGACTTCCAAGCATCATCATGGAGGTTTTCTTTCCTTTTCCTTCTTCATTCTTTTTTTCCTCTTTTCTCTGAAGCTCTTTTTCCTTGTCTTTCTTCCGTTCCCGATGGGGGTTCCCTCTCATTCTCTACTTCTTTCATTTCCACTATTAATTATTATTATTATTATTATTATTATTATTATTATTATTATTATTTTATTTTAGGTGTTGAAATAATTAAATTGATCTTGATCAGAACTTGGAAAAGAATTTTGACAACAAAATCCAAAATCTTTGGACAACACAGTGTTTGCCCTTTCTTTCTAGGATATTTTGGAACTTGTCATTCAAAAAGTACTTTTTCCAAACTAGTCTGGACATGGGAAACTTTGGGGGTTTTTTCCACACTAAACTTAAAGTCTGTAATAGACATTCTATGATTATTTTAATTTATTTTTTGTCTTTTTAATGAGTTTGCTTTAAGTGTTTTAATTACATTTTAACAATAACTTTTTGCACACTTTTACTTCTGTGCATCTGTAGGTGCTTTGTCTATTTTCATTTTGTTTTTTGTGAACTGCCTTGAGTTCCACATTTTGGAGATAATAGGATATCAGTGAATGCAAATGTGGTGTACACTAATAACTCCCTTGCTCCTCCTGCATATGTCACCTATGCCCTTTATCACACAAGGTGGGCAAACTAGCATTGCAGATGATACTATATGCATTCAGCTGCCAGTCTGTCTCCTGCCTATGAATCCCCCATCACAGGCTATTAGCAGGTAAAACTCATCAAGAACTACCAATCCTATAATGTTCCCATTCCATAACATGGGGCAATGGGTACCTTCTGCTTCTAGGCTGACATGCCAGAAATAAAGTGATGTAAGGAGGCAAAAATACTGAAATTGTACAATGGCGCTATATATATATATATATATATATATATATATATATATATATATATATATACACACACACACACACACACATACACACACACGAGGGTTATCTAGAAAGTTCATTACGTTTTGGAATTAAAAATAAACAATTATAGGAGAAAACATTTACCATATTCAGTTAAAAGCCAGACCCAAATACCAGTTCTCACCATAGTCCCCATTGAAATCTAGGCAGTTATCATAGCGATAAAAGTGTTTGGAAAGCCCCCCCCCCCCCCAACATTCCCACCTGGCTTGCGTCCTGAACCAGGCTGGCTTCCCTTCGTTCAGCTGTCATGTGCTGTGCTCAGCTTTCCGCACAATCTTCCTGGATTGCTCTTCTGTTTTGCAAATGCTTGCAAGGAAGATTTTTTGGGACAGGAAAGGTGTGCTTCTTGCAAAACCTTAGAAGAGCGCCCGAACACTTTTATCGCTATGATAACTGCCTAGATTTCAATGGGGACTATGGTGAGAACTAGTATTTGGGTCTGGCGTTCAACTGAATATGGTAAATGTTTTATCCTATACTTGATTTATTTTTAATTCCAAAACGTAATGAACTTTCTGGATAGCCCTCGTATATATGGCCCCTGGTGGCACAGTGTGTTAAAGCGCTGAGCTGCGGACCAAAAGGTGCCAGGTTCAAATCCTGGGAGCAGAACGAGCGCCCGCTATTAGCCCCAGCTCCTGCCAACCTAGCAGTTCGAAAACATGCAAATGTGAGTAGATCAATAGGTACCGCTCCGGCGGGAAGGTAATGGCGCTCCATGCAGTCATGGCGGCCACATGACCTTGGAGATGTCTACGGACAACACCGGCTCTTCGGCTTAGAAATGGAGATGAGCACTAACCCCCAGAGTCGGTCACGACTGGACTTAACGTCAGGGGAAAACCTTTACCTACCTAACCTTTATGTATGTAGGTATAGGTATAGGTAAAGGTAACCTCAAGGGTGTTTACAAGAATTCCTAATTCCACCTAATCTCAAATAAAAGTACAATTGTCTAATTTTAGAGTGAAAAAGAACCTGAGGAATAAAGCTTCAATTCATCTAATTTAAAGTAACTCATTTAAACAGTGATGGAAACAGGGAAATTAACTATAAAACAAGATGAAACCCCACCCTCTGAGGGCACAGCATGAAGGGAGAAGGAAGAAGGAAAGGAGGGAAATGAGCCACTTCTGATGGACCCTCCAAAATTTCTACTAATCTCCAAATATGGCAATTGAATCAATTAATTCTAAAATCAAAATGGATGGAAGGGAAATGTAATAAAAACGCTTGGACTGAAAACACTCAGTGACAGAGACTGTCATTAGAAATCATCCCATGCATGTTAGCTTCCTCACTAAATTCTTTTATGTCAGTATTGAGTATTTTCAAAGTGTCATTTTTTTGAAGATCCAACAACCATCCATTAACCTCTCTAATCCAATTTTTATTTTCAGTTTTATCAATTTTATCCTTATACAGTAGTGTGTGGGTTTTGCCATTTATCACTAATTGTCATATACTGCAGTCAGTAATTTACTAGCCAAGGCTATAATTTAATAAAATTCACAAGGAATGAGTTTCAAAGGACCTGGATAGAGACAGGTTTGAGTTTTCTTTTGTCTTTTCTCTTCTTTCCTTTCTAATTCTGTTTTCTCTTATGGAGAGTTCTTAAATTTCATCTTTCTTGTTCCCAGTAAGATCAGGGTCTTTGAGAGTATGGCTTGACGAGCCTAATCAGATTGTGTGTGGTCCCTTTTTTTGATGCCATCTCAAAATAAAATGCAGACAACATGACTCTCTCCTTTCTTTTGCAAAACATTTTTAAAGGCCATGTCATATGGTTTTGAAAATTTGCAACTACAGTAGAGTATTGCTTATCTCACTTTTGCTTATCCGACATTCCATATTATCCGATGCACCTTGGCTGCTTCTGGCTTGGAAGAATAAAAACAAGGCTCTCCCTCTTCCTCAGAGAATTGCAGCGAGGCTCCCCTTCCTTCCTTCCCTCCCTCCTTCCTTCCTTCCTTCCTTCCTTCCTTCCTTCCTTCCTTCCTTCCTTCCTTCCTTCCTCTGTTCTTTCTCTGGCTCCTGCTCTGCACTCCACTTTTCTCCTTGCTGTCTCTCTCCTCCCTGGGGCCTCTCATTCAGCCCAGGCAAGGTTTCGGGGAAGCAGCCTCTGTGAGGGTAATGGGGAGCCCTGCCAAGGCTGCCCACTGCCCTGGCTGCTCCGTTGGCCGCACTCTCTGGTGCTCTTGACCTCAGCACCCATCCTCGCCTCGCCCCCCTCCCTGCAGCCCCAACCCACCCTCCCCTGTCTCTCTCACCAGCAGCAGAAATGTTTGCTTTTTGGAAAGGGAGGAAAAGAAAGAAAGCAGGCACTGAAGGCTGGAAGCAAGGAAAGGGAATCTCGTGCAGGAGGAGCCTGGGAGTGATGTCAAGAGCCCCCACTCCCTCCCTCCTGCCTTTGCAATTTAAGGTGCAGGTGCTTACCTACAAAGCCCTGAACGGTTTGGGACCATCCTACCTCCGTGACCGCATCTTTGTCTACGAACCCACGCGTTCACTTCGGTCATCTGGAGAGACCCTGCTCGTGATCCCGCCTGCGTCGCAAGCGCGGTTGGTGGGGACATGAGACAGGGCCTTCTCTGTGGTGGCCCCCCGACTCTGGAACACCCTCCCCAAGGATCTCAGACAGGCCCCTACATTGGCAGTCTTCAGAAAGAATTTGAAGACCTGGCTGTTCCAATGTGCCTTCCCAGATTAATAGGAAATCTCCAATACCAAGTCCCATAAGCACTTTATTAGAACTAAGATCGCATATCGCACTCTGCACTTGCCCTATAAGTCTTATATATCACCTGTCACATCAGCACTTTTAATCTTGTACCCATTACTCTGGCCCGGTTCAGTTTTATTGTGTTCTAGCGTATTGTTATTGCTTGTGGTTTATACTGTTTTAATTGTTTTAATTTGCCTTTTGTTTGTATTGCTACATTGTGTGTTGAGGCCTTGCCCTTTGTAAGCCGCATCGAGTCCTTTGGGAGATGCTAGCAGGATACAAATAAAGTTTAATAATAATAATAATAATAATAATAATAATAATAATTTGCTCAGGTTTAATAGGCTTTTCCTTAATCCTTCCGTATTATCTGACATTTTTGCTTATCCAACGTTCTGGCGGCCTGTTTATGTTGGATAACTGAGATTCTACTGTACTTACATTCCCCCCACCTACTCCCCCTCCAGTCTAATAACGGTATTGTCATAATATAGGCTTTGGAGTTTGTTTTATTTTCAAACCAGCTACCCTTGTATTTGTATGATCCTTGGAATAAGTGGGCCACATGTCTGAACCTATCTGAGAACACCAGATTGACCACAGTATCACTTATTTCATAGTTGCTCTGTTCCATTCATTCCCAAGCAACCTAATTTATAGTTTAGCCATTCTTCCTCCTCTCCCTTGTCCTATGTCTGCAAAATGCAAACAGGGCTGTATGTGAATGGCTCTATTCTGAAAGTTCCCTTGGCAATAAGCCATTTAGTACTGTAATGAATGAGGTGTACTTGCCTGGTGCCACAATGGAGTGTTAATTAGTTTCCAATTTTGAAAACAATGTGAATTCACAGTTGATGTCGCAGGGGGAAAGAACAAGGCCAGAGCAATCTAACAAAATGCTGAAAGATGCCAAATGGCGAGGAGATGCAGCATTCATTTTCAAACATTTCCTCTTGTGAGTCACAGCTGGGTTGTAAGGAGGGCTGTAGGTCTGACACATGGAGTGACAGGTACCCAAGGTGCTTGTAATGTGAACGCAATGGCGTCTCTCAAAACAGCACTGCCTGCTTACATAATTAGGTATAATTAGAGTAATTGAAGCAGAATGATGCAAAAAAATCTATTTTTGATATACAGTGCTGCAAAGAATTTCATATTTAGAAAATATTAAATTATGGTAATCAAGATCATGTATATTGATGACATTTTTTTAAAAAAAAATCTATGTAACTGTACTGTGTTCCTCATCTTTGCTATGTCCACCCTGTGACTGTTCTTCAAAAAAATTTACTCATGCAAATAAGATTAATGTAATGTGATCTTTGGCTCTTGGTTCTAGATGCATTTGTAAATTATGTGAAGTTCCCACTGTCCATTTCTAGCAAATCTTTCACTATTTTGTTCAAGTTCACTTGTCCCCTAGGAACTCCTGAACTTGATTATGCTTTATGTGAGGTGCAAACCATTCTGAAACTAAACCTAATCTCAATGTTGTGCTGAGACTGTTAAGGACATATCTCTCCTGTTTTGAAATATCTGTGTTATTTCCTGTGGGTGTATCTACACTGTAGAATTAATGCAGTTTGATACTACTGCAACTGCCATGGCTTAATGCTATGGAATCCTGGGAGATATAGCTTTACAAAGAATACTTTGAATCATAGAATCATAGAATCATAGAATAGTAGAGTTGGAAGAGACCTCATGGGCCATCCAGTCCAACCCCATGCTAAGAAGCGGGAAATCGCATTCAAAGCACCCCCGACAGATGGCCATCCAGCCTCTGCTTAAGCCTCCAAAGAAGGAGCCTCCACCACAGCCCGGGGGAGAGAGTTCCACTGTCGAACAGCTCTCACAGTGAGGAAGTTCTTCCTGATGTTCAGGTGGAATCTCCTTTCCTGTAGTTTGAAGCCATTGTTCCGTGTCCTAGTCTGCAGGGCAGCAGAAAACAAGCTTGCTCCCTCCTCCCTATGACTTCCCTTCACGTATTTGTACATGGCTATCATGTCTCCCCTCAGCCTTCTCTTCTGCAGGCTAAACATGCCCAGCTCTTTAAGCCGCTCCTCATAGGGCTTGTTCTCCAGACCCTTAATCATTTTAGTCGCCCTCCTCTGGACGCTTTCCAGCTTGTCAACATCTCCCTTCAACTGCGGTGCCCAAAATTGGACACAGTATTCCAGGTGTGGTCTGACCAAGGCAGAATAGAGGGGGAGCATGACTTCCCTGGATCTAGACACTATACCCCTATTGATGCAGGCCAGAATCCCATTGGCTTTTTTAGCAGCCGCATCACATTGTTGGCTCATGTTTAACTTGTTGTCCACGACGACTCCTGTCGTTGAATGCGACTTTCCTGTTTCTTGACATGGGGTTGGACTGGATGGTCCACAAGGTCTCTTCCAACTCTTTGATTCTATGATTCTGTGTTTCTATAAGGCCTTTAGTTCTCTCTGCAAAAGAGTGCTGGTTCCTCACCAAACAACAGCCCCCAGGATCCATAGTATTGAGCCCATAGCATTGAGCCCTAGCAAGCATATGGCATTAATCCTACAGTGTAGATGCATCCTTAACCTCAACTAAAATATCTTGTTTTCAACTTCAAAGATGTATGTGGCTTGGGACTAAAATATTTATCAGAGCATCTCCCATCATTCTTCATCACTGAGATCATTTAATGCTATCTTCCAGAAATCCTCACCTTCTGGGATACATGAAATGTGTGTTGGAGAAAGAGCCTTTGCTTCTGGAATTTCCACAGTGGTGGATTCCATGTCAGTGGATAGTTTTTCCCCCTATTTATTGACCAAAATTCAGTGCTAATTCACTACCTCACTAACCCGAGAGCAAACAGCCACTAACAAATGCATCCCACTAGGGCCTACCCAACACTAACATGGATGATACTAGGCACTAGACATTTTAGTGCTTTCATTGCTATTCATTTCTCCTCTCTTCTTGATTTGTCTTGTTATTCTGCACGTCTTTCTTTTTATTATTATTTCTGCTTTTGTTTACTGCTTCCATTGAGTCCTCTTTGGGGAGATAAGCGGGGTATAAATAGAAGTAATGATAATAAATTCCAGTGGTTTAAAGTATGGAATATAAAAGTATTAACCAAACACATGATATAACCAAAAAGATCAGAAAAATTGTATGGAAAGATGGGAGTGGAAGATAGCATCATCTGGACCCTCTGTAAAGGTTTGTATGAGGTACAGCAGAAAAGTAATGTAACTAGCAACACTGTGAACAAATTGACAACATGGCTACCTTTTCCTTCACATGGTAGTTAGGTTAACCCTTGCCATGAACTCAGTTTGAACATGCTACAGTTGCTATGCAATTGCTGAAAGTGTCTGATGTGAAGTTGTGTTTTTGAGGTATATTATGAAATGGACCAGCAAAAATTAGAGCAACATTGTGCCATCAAATGTTGTGTTTCATATCCAGAACAGTGTAACTGAAGAGCTGAAATGTATTCCAGAAGAAGCTTTCCGGCAGTGCTACAAACAATGTAAATAACACTTCTGTTGCTGTTTAGTTGCCCAAGGGAACTACTTTGAAGGGGATAACCTTGATTTGGACAAAATGAAATTCATGGTTAAAAAAAAAATCTGTCTCATTACTTTTCTGCAGTACCTCGTAACTTAGACATAATGCTGTTGCAAAAAGACCTTATATGCAAGCACATCTGTGTTGTATGTCTAGGTTTATGTGTGTGCATTTCTGTAAGATTTAATTTGCACTGAGTCAAAACATGTGGGCCAGTTCTTACCTCTCCCATCTTTTATTTGAACTCTCTCCTTCCTGTACTCTTATTATTCTGCATAGCTGGGTGTTCATACAGGGTCACTTTCTAATGAAAGCATCACATACTATATAAATCAAATGCCAGCCCGTATGCTTCTATTGCACCTTTGTCATACAAATGAATGGGCTCAAGAAGTTGCAAAATGGAGGGTGTGGGAAACAAAACACAAGATGCACATTTATTTGAAACCCAAGGAAATAAGTATTATACAAAGTGTGGCTTTTGATGTTTGTTTAATTGTCCCCTGCACTTTCCATAAAATGCATTGGGGTAATGGAATTGAAAATGTTTACAGTTGGCTGCACATTGCTTTCTGGTGCTAGATTTGTGGTAATGAGCTATTTCTTGTTTCTTGCGAAGGTGGCAGCATCTAGAAATACGGAAATAGAGAGACCCCATGAAAACAATAGGGTCTGTCCCTCTCAATATATTAAATAGATCAATGAAAACTCTATATTATGACTGCTAAAATAGCGTTCTTGGTATAAAGCTGGCCAATGTAATATTGCCTTGTTCAACACTGCCAGGAGTGATGTGTTCGTTTTTATATTGTTTTTAGATTAAAAATTATTTAACAGTAGCAGTGATAAATTGAAGCAAAGACATAATTCCCTAAGCATGCATATAATTAAAGCACTTTATTTTAGAGCTAGCTCTATTCTATCACTAGAAGACAACTTAGTCATAAAAACAAGATAAACCCTATACCAAAATCAGATGTGATAGCACATAGAAATTCATCTACTAAAAGAGTATGTATTGCTAAACAAGGAAGGTTGGCTTCTATAGCAGTAGTTTTAAGTGAATAGAGAGAAAGGTTTTCTTCAGTTTTACTTAGAATAATTTTTAATATGGAAATGAAGCCAGTCTCTGGAGTTTTAGCTCTGCCCCAAATATTGGAGTCTCTTTGAATATGTTTTTTTTTTTTAAAAAAAAAATGGTATGTTGAAAGGGAGTTTATAAATATTTAAAGAAATAAATAATCAAAATTACACCATGGAAATACTTCTTCCCGCTGTCCCAAACTGACTTATGCAATTTATCGGCACAAGATGTCATAGTTAAAGGTGAATAGACAAAACCATGGAGGATTCGGCTATCAATGTCTGCAAGTCATAATAGCCGTATGCCTCTCCCAGATGGCAGAGGTAGTGTACTTCTCCATCGTGATGTCTCTCTACAAACCCCTGGTTGGAAGACAATAGAGGGGGTGATATTTTCATGTCTTGCTTGTGGGCTTCACATTGGCATCTGCTCCAGTGCTTTGCTTCCCACAGTGAACAGGCAGAGGCCAATGTGAAGCCCACAAGCAAGACATGAAAACCCTCTTTCTCAATGACTGTGAATGCCGGAGCAAACTCTGCCTCAGTCCAAATGGCCTATGTTTGAAGACACAGTCTTCCTCTGTTGCCAAAGGACTGATTTAAAGGCGATTGAGACTCCTCAACGTCATTCAGGTTGGCCCTGAACATGAAGCGTAAGTCTCAAGGGTAAGAACCTCAGAATTGGTGCTGAGAGGTAACTTAATCAAGGGCTTTTAGAGCCAAGTCTCTCTCTCACATCCATCTGATAGAGAGCTTGCTGGTGGAATGAAAGGAGGAAACACTGTCCTACTCCAGGAAAAGGTGGAGCCAAACAATTGAGCTGAGTGAGCAATATAACAGGTGCAAACAACATTGATTGACAGATATAAATAACCAATCCAACTACATTTACAGGGTAAGGGCAAAATCAGGCATGATACAATTCAAATCTTGCAACTTACAGTTTGACATATAGATGGCGCCACTCGCACCGTCACAGTACACATTCATGTATACGCAGCATTATCATTTTTTGGGGAGCTATGTCTGCAGTCCTAAAGTTTATTTATTATTTATTTATTTACTGTATTTATATTCCGCCCTTCTCACTCTGAAGGGGACTAAGAACAACCTTACAAATAGGCAGCAATTTGATGCCATAGACATACACAGTTGGATTAAAACAAAGACATTAAAACAAATTAATTAAAAACAGTAATTAAAATCATGCTGTCCAAAATCATAATCCTGGGCCATTCCATTTGTCATTTCATTATTCCTTATTCTCTAATTGCACTAGGACTTGCTAGCCAAAAGGTTGGTCCCATACCCATGCTTTTACTTTCTTCCTGACGTTCAAGAGGGAGGGGGCTGCTCTAATTTCACTAGGGAAGAAGTGCCACAGCTGAGGGGCCACCACTGAGAAGGCCCTTTTCTCATCTCCACCAGCTGCACTTGTGAAGGAGGCGGGATTGAGAGCAGGGCCTCCCCAGATGATCTTAATCTCTGAAGTGGATTATAGAGGGAGACATGAAAAATATGATCTTAGAGGGTCCAATTGAAAAAAGTGGAATATTTCCAAGTAAACATCCTAGGTTGCAAAAAATGTTCAGCACTTTCCATACGTAATGAGGAATAATTACAGTCTATCACAGTCCAGTTGTGGTAGTTTAACACTGTTCACTGCTTTGAGTCTGTTTAAGAGGAACAGAGCCTGATCCCAGAAGGGCAGTTGGTTCTCGCAGAAGCAGAGGAAGCAGGAGGACATTTTTGCTCCCTGGCTTCAGGTAGGATTTGGCTAAGATTTGGCTAAGATTTTAAACTGAGTTTGGGCTTGGCTCCTGTGGTCAAAGTCTAACTGTTGTGTGACTGTTGTGTTGAAAGAGAGCCAGGTACTTAAGTTGATTGACAGCAGGCATTGTCCCCTGTTAATTGAGTTTCTGGGAAAGCTTTATTTGCCAGTGTGAGTTTCTGCCAGAGCCTGATCCCAGAAGGGCAGTTGGTTCTCGCAGAAGCAGAGGAAGCAGGAGGACATTTTTGCTCCCTGGCTTCAGGTAGGATTTGGCTAAGATTTGGCTAAGATTTTAAACTGAGTTTGGGCTTGGCTCCTGTGGTCAAAGTCTAACTGTTGTGTGACTGTTGTGTTGAAAGAGAGCCAGGTACTTAAGTTGATTGACAGCAGGCATTGTCCCCTGTTAATTGAGTTTCTGGGAAAGCTTTATTTGCCAGTGTGAGTTTCTGCCAGAGCCTGATCCCAGAAGGGCAGTTGGTTCTCGCAGAAGCAGAGGAAGCAGGAGGACATTTTTGCTCCCTGGCTTCAGGTAGGATTTGGCTAAGATTTGGCTAAGATTTTAAACTGAGTTTGGGCTTGGCTCCTGTGGTCAAAGTCTAACTGTTGTGTGACTGTTGTGTTGAAAGAGAGCCAGGTACTTAAGTTGATTGACAGCAGGCATTGTCCCCTGTTAATTGAGTTTCTGGGAAAGCTTTATTTGCCAGTGTGAGTTTCTGCCAGAGCCTGATCCCAGAAGGGCAGTTGGTTCTCGCAGAAGCAGAGGAAGCAGGAGGACATTTTTGCTCCCTGGCTTCAGGTAGGATTTGGCTAAGATTTGGCTAAGATTTTAAACTGAGTTTGGGCTTGGCTCCTGTGGTCAAAGTCTAACTGTTGTGCGACTGTTGTGTTGAAAGAGAGCCAGGTACTTAAGTTGATTGACAGCAGGCATTGTCCCCTGTTAATTGAGTTTCTGGGAAAGCTTTATTTGCCAGTGTGAGTTTCTGCCAGAGCCTGATCCCAGAAGGGCAGTTGGTTCTCGCAGAAGCAGAGGAAGCAGGAGGACATTTTTGCTCCCTGGCTTCAGGTAGGATTTGGCTAAGATTTGGCTAAGATTTTAAACTGAGTTTGGGCTTGGCTCCTGTGGTCAAAGTCTAACTGTTGTGTGACTGTTGTGTTGAAAGAGAGCCAGGTACTTAAGTTGATTGACAGCAGGCATTGTCCCCTGTTAATTGAGTTTCTGGGAAAGCTTTATTTGCCAGTGTGAGTTTCTGCCAGAGCCTGATCCCAGAAGGGCAGTTGGTTCTCGCAGAAGCAGAGGAAGCAGGAGGACATTTTTGCTCCCTGGCTTCAGGTAGGATTTGGCTAAGATTTGGCTAAGATTTTAAACTGAGTTTGGGCTTGGCTCCTGTGGTCAAAGTCTAACTGTTGTGTGACTGTTGTGTTGAAAGAGAGCCAGGTACTTAAGTTGATTGACAGCAGGCATTGTCCCCTGTTAATTGAGTTTCTGGGAAAGCTTTATTTGCCAGTGTGAGTTTCTGCCAGAGCCTGATCCCAGAAGGGCAGTTGGTTCTCGCAGAAGCAGAGGAAGCAGGAGGACATTTTTGCTCCCTGGCTTCAGGTAGGATTTGGCTAAGATTTGGCTAAGATTTTAAACTGAGTTTGGGCTTGGCTCCTGTGGTCAAAGTCTAACTGTTGTGTGACTGTTGTGTTGAAAGAGAGCCAGGTACTTAAGTTGATTGACAGCAGGCATTGTCCCCTGTTAATTGAGTTTCTGGGAAAGCTTTATTTGCCAGTGTGAGTTTCTGCCAGAGCCTGATCCCAGAAGGGCAGTTGGTTCTCGCAGAAGCAGAGGAAGCAGGAGGACATTTTTGCTCCCTGGCTTCAGGTAGGATTTGGCTAAGATTTGGCTAAGATTTTAAACTGAGTTTGGGCTTGGCTCCTGTGGTCAAAGTCTAACTGTTGTGCGACTGTTGTGTTGAAAGAGAGCCAGGTACTTAAGTTGATTGACAGCAGGCATTGTCCCCTGTTAATTGAGTTTCTGGGAAAGCTTTATTTGCCAGTGTGAGTTTCTGCCAGAGCCTGATCCCAGAAGGGCAGTTGGTTCTCGCAGAAGCAGAGGAAGCAGGAGGACATTTTTGCTCCCTGGCTTCAGGTAGGATTTGGCTAAGATTTGGCTAAGATTTTAAACTGAGTTTGGGCTTGGCTCCTGTGGTCAAAGTCTAACTGTTGTGTGACTGTTGTGTTGAAAGAGAGCCAGGTACTTAAGTTGATTGACAGCAGGCATTGTCCCCTGTTAATTGAGTTTCTGGGAAAGCTTTATTTGCCAGTGTGAGTTTCTGCCAGAGCCTGATCCCAGAAGGGCAGTTGGTTCTCGCAGAAGCAGAGGAAGCAGGAGGACATTTTTGCTCCCTGGCTTCAGGTAGGATTTGGCTAAGATTTGGCTAAGATTTTAAACTGAGTTTGGGCTTGGCTCCTGTGGTCAAAGTCTAACTGTTGTGTGACTGTTGTGTTGAAAGAGAGCCAGGTACTTAAGTTGATTGACAGCAGGCATTGTCCCCTGTTAATTGAGTTTCTGGGAAAGCTTTATTTGCCAGTGTGAGTTTCTGCCAGAGCCTGATCCCAGAAGGGCAGTTGGTTCTCGCAGAAGCAGAGGAAGCAGGAGGACATTTTTGCTCCCTGGCTTCAGGTAGGATTTGGCTAAGATTTGGCTAAGATTTTAAACTGAGTTTGGGCTTGGCTCCTGTGGTCAAAGTCTAACTGTTGTGTGACTGTTGTGTTGAAAGAGAGCCAGGTACTTAAGTTGATTGACAGCAGGCATTGTCCCCTGTTAATTGAGTTTCTGGGAAAGCTTTATTTGCCAGTGTGAGTTTCTGCCAGAGCCTGATCCCAGAAGGGCAGTTGGTTCTCGCAGAAGCAGAGGAAGCAGGAGGACATTTTTGCTCCCTGGCTTCAGGTAGGATTTGGCTAAGATTTGGCTAAGATTTTAAACTGAGTTTGGGCTTGGCTCCTGTGGTCAAAGTCTAACTGTTGTGTGACTGTTGTGTTGAAAGAGAGCCAGGTACTTAAGTTGATTGACAGCAGGCATTGTCCCCTGTTAATTGAGTTTCTGGGAAAGCTTTATTTGCCAGTGTGAGTTTCTGCCAGAGCCTGATCCCAGAAGGGCAGTTGGTTCTCGCAGAAGCAGAGGAAGCAGGAGGACATTTTTGCTCCCTGGCTTCAGGTAGGATTTGGCTAAGATTTGGCTAAGATTTTAAACTGAGTTTGGGCTTGGCTCCTGTGGTCAAAGTCTAACTGTTGTGTGACTGTTGTGTTGAAAGAGAGCCAGGTACTTAAGTTGATTGACAGCAGGCATTGTCCCCTGTTAATTGAGTTTCTGGGAAAGCTTTATTTGCCAGTGTGAGTTTCTGCCAGAGCCTGATCCCAGAAGGGCAGTTGGTTCTCGCAGAAGCAGAGGAAGCAGGAGGACATTTTTGCTCCCTGGCTTCAGGTAGGATTTGGCTAAGATTTGGCTAAGATTTTAAACTGAGTTTGGGCTTGGCTCCTGTGGTCAAAGTCTAACTGTTGTGCGACTGTTGTGTTGAAAGAGAGCCAGGTACTTAAGTTGATTGACAGCAGGCATTGTCCCCTGTTAATTGAGTTTCTGGGAAAGCTTTATTTGCCAGTGTGAGTTTCTGCCAGAGCCTGATCCCAGAAGGGCAGTTGGTTCTCGCAGAAGCAGAGGAAGCAGGAGGACATTTTTGCTCCCTGGCTTCAGGTAGGATTTGGCTAAGATTTGGCTAAGATTTTAAACTGAGTTTGGGCTTGGCTCCTGTGGTCAAAGTCTAACTGTTGTGTGACTGTTGTGTTGAAAGAGAGCCAGGTACTTAAGTTGATTGACAGCAGGCATTGTCCCCTGTTAATTGAGTTTCTGGGAAAGCTTTATTTGCCAGTGTGAGTTTCTGCCAGAGCCTGATCCCAGAAGGGCAGTTGGTTCTCGCAGAAGCAGAGGAAGCAGGAGGACATTTTTGCTCCCTGGCTTCAGGTAGGATTTGGCTAAGATTTGGCTAAGATTTTAAACTGAGTTTGGGCTTGGCTCCTGTGGTCAAAGTCTAACTGTTGTGTGACTGTTGTGTTGAAAGAGAGCCAGGTACTTAAGTTGATTGACAGCAGGCATTGTCCCCTGTTAATTGAGTTTCTGGGAAAGCTTTATTTGCCAGTGTGAGTTTCTGCCAGAGCCTGATCCCAGAAGGGCAGTTGGTTCTCGCAGAAGCAGAGGAAGCAGGAGGACATTTTTGCTCCCTGGCTTCAGGTAGGATTTGGCTAAGATTTGGCTAAGATTTTAAACTGAGTTTGGGCTTGGCTCCTGTGGTCAAAGTCTAACTGTTGTGCGACTGTTGTGTTGAAAGAGAGCCAGGTACTTAAGTTGATTGACAGCAGGCATTGTCCCCTGTTAATTGAGTTTCTGGGAAAGCTTTATTTGCCAGTGTGAGTTTCTGCCAGAGCCTGATCCCAGAAGGGCAGTTGGTTCTCGCAGAAGCAGAGGAAGCAGGAGGACATTTTTGCTCCCTGGCTTCAGGTAGGATTTGGCTAAGATTTGGCTAAGATTTTAAACTGAGTTTGGGCTTGGCTCCTGTGGTCAAAGTCTAACTGTTGTGTGACTGTTGTGTTGAAAGAGAGCCAGGTACTTAAGTTGATTGACAGCAGGCATTGTCCCCTGTAAATTGAGTTTCTGGGAAAGCTTTATTTGCCAGTGTGAGTTTCTGCCAGAGCCTGATCCCAGAAGGGCAGTTGGTTCTCGCAGAAGCAGAGGAAGCAGGAGGACATTTTTGCTCCCTGGCTTCAGGTAGGATTTGGCTAAGATTTGGCTAAGATTTTAAACTGAGTTTGGGCTTGGCTCCTGTGGTCAAAGTCTAACTGTTGTGTGACTGTTGTGTTGAAAGAGAGCCAGGTACTTAAGTTGATTGACAGCAGGCATTGTCCCCTGTTAATTGAGTTTCTGGGAAAGCTTTATTTGCCAGTGTGAGTTTCTGCCAGAGCCTGATCCCAGAAGGGCAGTTGGTTCTCGCAGAAGCAGAGGAAGCAGGAGGACATTTTTGCTCCCTGGCTTCAGGTAGGATTTGGCTAAGATTTGGCTAAGATTTTAAACTGAGTTTGGGCTTGGCTCCTGTGGTCAAAGTCTAACTGTTGTGCGACTGTTGTGTTGAAAGAGAGCCAGGTACTTAAGTTGATTGACAGCAGGCATTGTCCCCTGTTAATTGAGTTTCTGGGAAAGCTTTATTTGCCAGTGTGAGTTTCTGCCAGAGCCTGATCCCAGAAGGGCAGTTGGTTCTCGCAGAAGCAGAGGAAGCAGGAGGACATTTTTGCTCCCTGGCTTCAGGTAGGATTTGGCTAAGATTTGGCTAAGATTTTAAACTGAGTTTGGGCTTGGCTCCTGTGGTCAAAGTCTAACTGTTGTGTGACTGTTGTGTTGAAAGAGAGCCAGGTACTTAAGTTGATTGACAGCAGGCATTGTCCCCTGTTAATTGAGTTTCTGGGAAAGCTTTATTTGCCAGTGTGAGTTTCTGCCAGAGCCTGATCCCAGAAGGGCAGTTGGTTCTCGCAGAAGCAGAGGAAGCAGGAGGACATTTTTGCTCCCTGGCTTCAGGTAGGATTTGGCTAAGATTTGGCTAAGATTTTAAACTGAGTTTGGGCTTGGCTCCTGTGGTCAAAGTCTAACTGTTGTGCGACTGTTGTGTTGAAAGAGAGCCAGGTACTTAAGTTGATTGACAGCAGGCATTGTCCCCTGTTAATTGAGTTTCTGGGAAAGCTTTATTTGCCAGTGTGAGTTTCTGCCAGAGCCTGATCCCAGAAGGGCAGTTGGTTCTCGCAGAAGCAGAGGAAGCAGGAGGACATTTTTGCTCCCTGGCTTCAGGTAGGATTTGGCTAAGATTTGGCTAAGATTTTAAACTGAGTTTGGGCTTGGCTCCTGTGGTCAAAGTCTAACTGTTGTGTGACTGTTGTGTTGAAAGAGAGCCAGGTACTTAAGTTGATTGACAGCAGGCATTGTCCCCTGTTAATTGAGTTTCTGGGAAAGCTTTATTTGCCAGTGTGAGTTTCTGCCAGAGCCTGATCCCAGAAGGGCAGTTGGTTCTCGCAGAAGCAGAGGAAGCAGGAGGACATTTTTGCTCCCTGGCTTCAGGTAGGATTTGGCTAAGATTTGGCTAAGATTTTAAACTGAGTTTGGGCTTGGCTCCTGTGGTCAAAGTCTAACTGTTGTGTGACTGTTGTGTTGAAAGAGAGCCAGGTACTTAAGTTGATTGACAGCAGGCATTGTCCCCTGTTAATTGAGTTTCTGGGAAAGCTTTATTTGCCAGTGTGAGTTTCTGCCAGAGCCTGATCCCAGAAGGGCAGTTGGTTCTCGCAGAAGCAGAGGAAGCAGGAGGACATTTTTGCTCCCTGGCTTCAGGTAGGATTTGGCTAAGATTTGGCTAAGATTTTAAACTGAGTTTGGGCTTGGCTCCTGTGGTCAAAGTCTAACTGTTGTGTGACTGTTGTGTTGAAAGAGAGCCAGGTACTTAAGTTGATTGACAGCAGGCATTGTCCCCTGTTAATTGAGTTTCTGGGAAAGCTTTATTTGCCAGTGTGAGTTTCTGCCAGAGCCTGATCCCAGAAGGGCAGTTGGTTCTCGCAGAAGCAGAGGAAGCAGGAGGACATTTTTGCTCCCTGGCTTCAGGTAGGATTTGGCTAAGATTTGGCTAAGATTTTAAACTGAGTTTGGGCTTGGCTCCTGTGGTCAAAGTCTAACTGTTGTGCGACTGTTGTGTTGAAAGAGAGCCAGGTACTTAAGTTGATTGACAGCAGGCATTGTCCCCTGTTAATTGAGTTTCTGGGAAAGCTTTATTTGCCAGTGTGAGTTTCTGCCAGAGCCTGATCCCAGAAGGGCAGTTGGTTCTCGCAGAAGCAGAGGAAGCAGGAGGACATTTTTGCTCCCTGGCTTCAGGTAGGATTTGGCTAAGATTTGGCTAAGATTTTAAACTGAGTTTGGGCTTGGCTCCTGTGGTCAAAGTCTAACTGTTGTGTGACTGTTGTGTTGAAAGAGAGCCAGGTACTTAAGTTGATTGACAGCAGGCATTGTCCCCTGTTAATTGAGTTTCTGGGAAAGCTTTATTTGCCAGTGTGAGTTTCTGCCAGAGCCTGATCCCAGAAGGGCAGTTGGTTCTCGCAGAAGCAGAGGAAGCAGGAGGACATTTTTGCTCCCTGGCTTCAGGTAGGATTTGGCTAAGATTTGGCTAAGATTTTAAACTGAGTTTGGGCTTGGCTCCTGTGGTCAAAGTCTAACTGTTGTGTGACTGTTGTGTTGAAAGAGAGCCAGGTACTTAAGTTGATTGACAGCAGGCATTGTCCCCTGTTAATTGAGTTTCTGGGAAAGCTTTATTTGCCAGTGTGAGTTTCTGCCAGAGCCTGATCCCAGAAGGGCAGTTGGTTCTCGCAGAAGCAGAGGAAGCAGGAGGACATTTTTGCTCCCTGGCTTCAGGTAGGATTTGGCTAAGATTTGGCTAAGATTTTAAACTGAGTTTGGGCTTGGCTCCTGTGGTCAAAGTCTAACTGTTGTGTGACTGTTGTGTTGAAAGAGAGCCAGGTACTTAAGTTGATTGACAGCAGGCATTGTCCCCTGTTAATTGAGTTTCTGGGAAAGCTTTATTTGCCAGTGTGAGTTTCTGCCAGAGCCTGATCCCAGAAGGGCAGTTGGTTCTCGCAGAAGCAGAGGAAGCAGGAGGACATTTTTGCTCCCTGGCTTCAGGTAGGATTTGGCTAAGATTTGGCTAAGATTTTAAACTGAGTTTGGGCTTGGCTCCTGTGGTCAAAGTCTAACTGTTGTGTGACTGTTGTGTTGAAAGAGAGCCAGGTACTTAAGTTGATTGACAGCAGGCATTGTCCCCTGTTAATTGAGTTTCTGGGAAAGCTTTATTTGCCAGTGTGAGTTTCTGCCAGAGCCTGATCCCAGAAGGGCAGTTGGTTCTCGCAGAAGCAGAGGAAGCAGGAGGACATTTTTGCTCCCTGGCTTCAGGTAGGATTTGGCTAAGATTTGGCTAAGATTTTAAACTGAGTTTGGGCTTGGCTCCTGTGGTCAAAGTCTAACTGTTGTGTGACTGTTGTGTTGAAAGAGAGCCAGGTACTTAAGTTGATTGACAGCAGGCATTGTCCCCTGTTAATTGAGTTTCTGGGAAAGCTTTATTTGCCAGTGTGAGTTTCTGCCAGAGCCTGATCCCAGAAGGGCAGTTGGTTCTCGCAGAAGCAGAGGAAGCAGGAGGACATTTTTGCTCCCTGGCTTCAGGTAGGATTTGGCTAAGATTTGGCTAAGATTTTAAACTGAGTTTGGGCTTGGCTCCTGTGGTCAAAGTCTAACTGTTGTGTGACTGTTGTGTTGAAAGAGAGCCAGGTACTTAAGTTGATTGACAGCAGGCATTGTCCCCTGTTAATTGAGTTTCTGGGAAAGCTTTATTTGCCAGTGTGAGTTTCTGCCAGAGCCTGATCCCAGAAGGGCAGTTGGTTCTCGCAGAAGCAGAGGAAGCAGGAGGACATTTTTGCTCCCTGGCTTCAGGTAGGATTTGGCTAAGATTTGGCTAAGATTTTAAACTGAGTTTGGGCTTGGCTCCTGTGGTCAAAGTCTAACTGTTGTGTGACTGTTGTGTTGAAAGAGAGCCAGGTACTTAAGTTGATTGACAGCAGGCATTGTCCCCTGTTAATTGAGTTTCTGGGAAAGCTTTATTTGCCAGTGTGAGTTTCTGCCAGAGCCTGATCCCAGAAGGGCAGTTGGTTCTCGCAGAAGCAGAGGAAGCAGGAGGACATTTTTGCTCCCTGGCTTCAGGTAGGATTTGGCTAAGATTTGGCTAAGATTTTAAACTGAGTTTGGGCTTGGCTCCTGTGGTCAAAGTCTAACTGTTGTGCGACTGTTGTGTTGAAAGAGAGCCAGGTACTTAAGTTGATTGACAGCAGGCATTGTCCCCTGTTAATTGAGTTTCTGGGAAAGCTTTATTTGCCAGTGTGAGTTTCTGCCAGAGCCTGATCCCAGAAGGGCAGTTGGTTCTCGCAGAAGCAGAGGAAGCAGGAGGACATTTTTGCTCCCTGGCTTCAGGTAGGATTTGGCTAAGATTTGGCTAAGATTTTAAACTGAGTTTGGGCTTGGCTCCTGTGGTCAAAGTCTAACTGTTGTGTGACTGTTGTGTTGAAAGAGAGCCAGGTACTTAAGTTGATTGACAGCAGGCATTGTCCCCTGTTAATTGAGTTTCTGGGAAAGCTTTATTTGCCAGTGTGAGTTTCTGCCAGAGCCTGATCCCAGAAGGGCAGTTGGTTCTCGCAGAAGCAGAGGAAGCAGGAGGACATTTTTGCTCCCTGGCTTCAGGTAGGATTTGGCTAAGATTTGGCTAAGATTTTAAACTGAGTTTGGGCTTGGCTCCTGTGGTCAAAGTCTAACTGTTGTGTGACTGTTGTGTTGAAAGAGAGCCAGGTACTTAAGTTGATTGACAGCAGGCATTGTCCCCTGTTAATTGAGTTTCTGGGAAAGCTTTATTTGCCAGTGTGAGTTTCTGCCAGAGCCTGATCCCAGAAGGGCAGTTGGTTCTCGCAGAAGCAGAGGAAGCAGGAGGACATTTTTGCTCCCTGGCTTCAGGTAGGATTTGGCTAAGATTTGGCTAAGATTTTAAACTGAGTTTGGGCTTGGCTCCTGTGGTCAAAGTCTAACTGTTGTGTGACTGTTGTGTTGAAAGAGAGCCAGGTACTTAAGTTGATTGACAGCAGGCATTGTCCCCTGTTAATTGAGTTTCTGGGAAAGCTTTATTTGCCAGTGTGAGTTTCTGCCAGAGCCTGATCCCAGAAGGGCAGTTGGTTCTCGCAGAAGCAGAGGAAGCAGGAGGACATTTTTGCTCCCTGGCTTCAGGTAGGATTTGGCTAAGATTTGGCTAAGATTTTAAACTGAGTTTGGGCTTGGCTCCTGTGGTCAAAGTCTAACTGTTGTGCGACTGTTGTGTTGAAAGAGAGCCAGGTACTTAAGTTGATTGACAGCAGGCATTGTCCCCTGTTAATTGAGTTTCTGGGAAAGCTTTATTTGCCAGTGTGAGTTTCTGCCAGAGCCTGATCCCAGAAGGGCAGTTGGTTCTCGCAGAAGCAGAGGAAGCAGGAGGACATTTTTGCTCCCTGGCTTCAGGTAGGATTTGGCTAAGATTTGGCTAAGATTTTAAACTGAGTTTGGGCTTGGCTCCTGTGGTCAAAGTCTAACTGTTGTGTGACTGTTGTGTTGAAAGAGAGCCAGGTACTTAAGTTGATTGACAGCAGGCATTGTCCCCTGTTAATTGAGTTTCTGGGAAAGCTTTATTTGCCAGTGTGAGTTTCTGCCAGAGCCTGATCCCAGAAGGGCAGTTGGTTCTCGCAGAAGCAGAGGAAGCAGGAGGACATTTTTGCTCCCTGGCTTCAGGTAGGATTTGGCTAAGATTTGGCTAAGATTTTAAACTGAGTTTGGGCTTGGCTCCTGTGGTCAAAGTCTAACTGTTGTGCGACTGTTGTGTTGAAAGAGAGCCAGGTACTTAAGTTGATTGACAGCAGGCATTGTCCCCTGTTAATTGAGTTTCTGGGAAAGCTTTATTTGCCAGTGTGAGTTTCTGCCAGAGCCTGATCCCAGAAGGGCAGTTGGTTCTCGCAGAAGCAGAGGAAGCAGGAGGACATTTTTGCTCCCTGGCTTCAGGTAGGATTTGGCTAAGATTTGGCTAAGATTTTAAACTGAGTTTGGGCTTGGCTCCTGTGGTCAAAGTCTAACTGTTGTGTGACTGTTGTGTTGAAAGAGAGCCAGGTACTTAAGTTGATTGACAGCAGGCATTGTCCCCTGTTAATTGAGTTTCTGGGAAAGCTTTATTTGCCAGTGTGAGTTTCTGCCAGAGCCTGATCCCAGAAGGGCAGTTGGTTCTCGCAGAAGCAGAGGAAGCAGGAGGACATTTTTGCTCCCTGGCTTCAGGTAGGATTTGGCTAAGATTTGGCTAAGATTTTAAACTGAGTTTGGGCTTGGCTCCTGTGGTCAAAGTCTAACTGTTGTGTGACTGTTGTGTTGAAAGAGAGCCAGGTACTTAAGTTGATTGACAGCAGGCATTGTCCCCTGTTAATTGAGTTTCTGGGAAAGCTTTATTTGCCAGTGTGAGTTTCTGCCAGAGCCTGATCCCAGAAGGGCAGTTGGTTCTCGCAGAAGCAGAGGAAGCAGGAGGACATTTTTGCTCCCTGGCTTCAGGTAGGATTTGGCTAAGATTTGGCTAAGATTTTAAACTGAGTTTGGGCTTGGCTCCTGTGGTCAAAGTCTAACTGTTGTGTGACTGTTGTGTTGAAAGAGAGCCAGGTACTTAAGTTGATTGACAGCAGGCATTGTCCCCTGTTAATTGAGTTTCTGGGAAAGCTTTATTTGCCAGTGTGAGTTTCTGCCAGAGCCTGATCCCAGAAGGGCAGTTGGTTCTCGCAGAAGCAGAGGAAGCAGGAGGACATTTTTGCTCCCTGGCTTCAGGTAGGATTTGGCTAAGATTTGGCTAAGATTTTAAACTGAGTTTGGGCTTGGCTCCTGTGGTCAAAGTCTAACTGTTGTGCGACTGTTGTGTTGAAAGAGAGCCAGGTACTTAAGTTGATTGACAGCAGGCATTGTCCCCTGTTAATTGAGTTTCTGGGAAAGCTTTATTTGCCAGTGTGAGTTTCTGCCAGAGCCTGATCCCAGAAGGGCAGTTGGTTCTCGCAGAAGCAGAGGAAGCAGGAGGACATTTTTGCTCCCTGGCTTCAGGTAGGATTTGGCTAAGATTTGGCTAAGATTTTAAACTGAGTTTGGGCTTGGCTCCTGTGGTCAAAGTCTAACTGTTGTGCGACTGTTGTGTTGAAAGAGAGCCAGGTACTTAAGTTGATTGACAGCAGGCATTGTCCCCTGTTAATTGAGTTTCTGGGAAAGCTTTATTTGCCAGTGTGAGTTTCTGCCAGAGCCTGATCCCAGAAGGGCAGTTGGTTCTCGCAGAAGCAGAGGAAGCAGGAGGACATTTTTGCTCCCTGGCTTCAGGTAGGATTTGGCTAAGATTTGGCTAAGATTTTAAACTGAGTTTGGGCTTGGCTCCTGTGGTCAAAGTCTAACTGTTGTGTGACTGTTGTGTTGAAAGAGAGCCAGGTACTTAAGTTGATTGACAGCAGGCATTGTCCCCTGTTAATTGAGTTTCTGGGAAAGCTTTATTTGCCAGTGTGAGTTTCTGCCAGAGCCTGATCCCAGAAGGGCAGTTGGTTCTCGCAGAAGCAGAGGAAGCAGGAGGACATTTTTGCTCCCTGGCTTCAGGTAGGATTTGGCTAAGATTTGGCTAAGATTTTAAACTGAGTTTGGGCTTGGCTCCTGTGGTCAAAGTCTAACTGTTGTGTGACTGTTGTGTTGAAAGAGAGCCAGGTACTTAAGTTGATTGACAGCAGGCATTGTCCCCTGTTAATTGAGTTTCTGGGAAAGCTTTATTTGCCAGTGTGAGTTTCTGCCAGAGCCTGATCCCAGAAGGGCAGTTGGTTCTCGCAGAAGCAGAGGAAGCAGGAGGACATTTTTGCTCCCTGGCTTCAGGTAGGATTTGGCTAAGATTTGGCTAAGATTTTAAACTGAGTTTGGGCTTGGCTCCTGTGGTCAAAGTCTAACTGTTGTGTGACTGTTGTGTTGAAAGAGAGCCAGGTACTTAAGTTGATTGACAGCAGGCATTGTCCCCTGTTAATTGAGTTTCTGGGAAAGCTTTATTTGCCAGTGTGAGTTTCTGCCAGAGCCTGATCCCAGAAGGGCAGTTGGTTCTCGCAGAAGCAGAGGAAGCAGGAGGACATTTTTGCTCCCTGGCTTC
The DNA here is from genome assembly GCF_035594765.1 of Anolis carolinensis. Lineage (NCBI taxonomy): Eukaryota > Metazoa > Chordata > Lepidosauria > Squamata > Anolidae > Anolis > Anolis carolinensis. The sequence goes on from NC_085841.1 coordinate 41,273,712, forward strand.
AGGTAGGATTTGGCTAAGATTTGGCTAAGATTTTAAACTGAGTTTGGGCTTGGCTCCTGTGGTCAAAGTCTAACTGTTGTGCGACTGTTGTGTTGAAAGAGAGCCAGGTACTTAAGTTGATTGACAGCAGGCATTGTCCCCTGTTAATTGAGTTTCTGGGAAAGCTTTATTTGCCAGTGTGAGTTTCTGCCAGAGCCTGATCCCAGAAGGGCAGTTGGTTCTCGCAGAAGCAGAGGAAGCAGGAGGACATTTTTGCTCCCTGGCTTCAGGTAGGATTTGGCTAAGATTTGGCTAAGATTTTAAACTGAGTTTGGGCTTGGCTCCTGTGGTCAAAGTCTAACTGTTGTGTGACTGTTGTGTTGAAAGAGAGCCAGGTACTTAAGTTGATTGACAGCAGGCATTGTCCCCTGTTAATTGAGTTTCTGGGAAAGCTTTATTTGCCAGTGTGAGTTTCTGCCAGAGCCTGATCCCAGAAGGGCAGTTGGTTCTCGCAGAAGCAGAGGAAGCAGGAGGACATTTTTGCTCCCTGGCTTCAGGTAGGATTTGGCTAAGATTTGGCTAAGATTTTAAACTGAGTTTGGGCTTGGCTCCTGTGGTCAAAGTCTAACTGTTGTGTGACTGTTGTGTTGAAAGAGAGCCAGGTACTTAAGTTGATTGACAGCAGGCATTGTCCCCTGTTAATTGAGTTTCTGGGAAAGCTTTATTTGCCAGTGTGAGTTTCTGCCAGAGCCTGATCCCAGAAGGGCAGTTGGTTCTCGCAGAAGCAGAGGAAGCAGGAGGACATTTTTGCTCCCTGGCTTCAGGTAGGATTTGGCTAAGATTTGGCTAAGATTTTAAACTGAGTTTGGGCTTGGCTCCTGTGGTCAAAGTCTAACTGTTGTGTGACTGTTGTGTTGAAAGAGAGCCAGGTACTTAAGTTGATTGACAGCAGGCATTGTCCCCTGTTAATTGAGTTTCTGGGAAAGCTTTATTTGCCAGTGTGAGTTTCTGCCAGAGCCTGATCCCAGAAGGGCAGTTGGTTCTCGCAGAAGCAGAGGAAGCAGGAGGACATTTTTGCTCCCTGGCTTCAGGTAGGATTTGGCTAAGATTTGGCTAAGATTTTAAACTGAGTTTGGGCTTGGCTCCTGTGGTCAAAGTCTAACTGTTGTGCGACTGTTGTGTTGAAAGAGAGCCAGGTACTTAAGTTGATTGACAGCAGGCATTGTCCCCTGTTAATTGAGTTTCTGGGAAAGCTTTATTTGCCAGTGTGAGTTTCTGCCAGAGCCTGATCCCAGAAGGGCAGTTGGTTCTCGCAGAAGCAGAGGAAGCAGGAGGACATTTTTGCTCCCTGGCTTCAGGTAGGATTTGGCTAAGATTTGGCTAAGATTTTAAACTGAGTTTGGGCTTGGCTCCTGTGGTCAAAGTCTAACTGTTGTGTGACTGTTGTGTTGAAAGAGAGCCAGGTACTTAAGTTGATTGACAGCAGGCATTGTCCCCTGTTAATTGAGTTTCTGGGAAAGCTTTATTTGCCAGTGTGAGTTTCTGCCAGAGCCTGATCCCAGAAGGGCAGTTGGTTCTCGCAGAAGCAGAGGAAGCAGGAGGACATTTTTGCTCCCTGGCTTCAGGTAGGATTTGGCTAAGATTTGGCTAAGATTTTAAACTGAGTTTGGGCTTGGCTCCTGTGGTCAAAGTCTAACTGTTGTGTGACTGTTGTGTTGAAAGAGAGCCAGGTACTTAAGTTGATTGACAGCAGGCATTGTCCCCTGTTAATTGAGTTTCTGGGAAAGCTTTATTTGCCAGTGTGAGTTTCTGCCAGAGCCTGATCCCAGAAGGGCAGTTGGTTCTCGCAGAAGCAGAGGAAGCAGGAGGACATTTTTGCTCCCTGGCTTCAGGTAGGATTTGGCTAAGATTTGGCTAAGATTTTAAACTGAGTTTGGGCTTGGCTCCTGTGGTCAAAGTCTAACTGTTGTGTGACTGTTGTGTTGAAAGAGAGCCAGGTACTTAAGTTGATTGACAGCAGGCATTGTCCCCTGTTAATTGAGTTTCTGGGAAAGCTTTATTTGCCAGTGTGAGTTTCTGCCAGAGCCTGATCCCAGAAGGGCAGTTGGTTCTCGCAGAAGCAGAGGAAGCAGGAGGACATTTTTGCTCCCTGGCTTCAGGTAGGATTTGGCTAAGATTTGGCTAAGATTTTAAACTGAGTTTGGGCTTGGCTCCTGTGGTCAAAGTCTAACTGTTGTGTGACTGTTGTGTTGAAAGAGAGCCAGGTACTTAAGTTGATTGACAGCAGGCATTGTCCCCTGTTAATTGAGTTTCTGGGAAAGCTTTATTTGCCAGTGTGAGTTTCTGCCAGAGCCTGATCCCAGAAGGGCAGTTGGTTCTCGCAGAAGCAGAGGAAGCAGGAGGACATTTTTGCTCCCTGGCTTCAGGTAGGATTTGGCTAAGATTTGGCTAAGATTTTAAACTGAGTTTGGGCTTGGCTCCTGTGGTCAAAGTCTAACTGTTGTGTGACTGTTGTGTTGAAAGAGAGCCAGGTACTTAAGTTGATTGACAGCAGGCATTGTCCCCTGTTAATTGAGTTTCTGGGAAAGCTTTATTTGCCAGTGTGAGTTTCTGCCAGAGCCTGATCCCAGAAGGGCAGTTGGTTCTCGCAGAAGCAGAGGAAGCAGGAGGACATTTTTGCTCCCTGGCTTCAGGTAGGATTTGGCTAAGATTTGGCTAAGATTTTAAACTGAGTTTGGGCTTGGCTCCTGTGGTCAAAGTCTAACTGTTGTGCGACTGTTGTGTTGAAAGAGAGCCAGGTACTTAAGTTGATTGACAGCAGGCATTGTCCCCTGTTAATTGAGTTTCTGGGAAAGCTTTATTTGCCAGTGTGAGTTTCTGCCAGAGCCTGATCCCAGAAGGGCAGTTGGTTCTCGCAGAAGCAGAGGAAGCAGGAGGACATTTTTGCTCCCTGGCTTCAGGTAGGATTTGGCTAAGATTTGGCTAAGATTTTAAACTGAGTTTGGGCTTGGCTCCTGTGGTCAAAGTCTAACTGTTGTGTGACTGTTGTGTTGAAAGAGAGCCAGGTACTTAAGTTGATTGACAGCAGGCATTGTCCCCTGTAAATTGAGTTTCTGGGAAAGCTTTATTTGCCAGTGTGAGTTTCTGCCAGAGCCTGATCCCAGAAGGGCAGTTGGTTCTCGCAGAAGCAGAGGAAGCAGGAGGACATTTTTGCTCCCTGGCTTCAGGTAGGATTTGGCTAAGATTTGGCTAAGATTTTAAACTGAGTTTGGGCTTGGCTCCTGTGGTCAAAGTCTAACTGTTGTGTGACTGTTGTGTTGAAAGAGAGCCAGGTACTTAAGTTGATTGACAGCAGGCATTGTCCCCTGTTAATTGAGTTTCTGGGAAAGCTTTATTTGCCAGTGTGAGTTTCTGCCAGAGCCTGATCCCAGAAGGGCAGTTGGTTCTCGCAGAAGCAGAGGAAGCAGGAGGACATTTTTGCTCCCTGGCTTCAGGTAGGATTTGGCTAAGATTTGGCTAAGATTTTAAACTGAGTTTGGGCTTGGCTCCTGTGGTCAAAGTCTAACTGTTGTGTGACTGTTGTGTTGAAAGAGAGCCAGGTACTTAAGTTGATTGACAGCAGGCATTGTCCCCTGTTAATTGAGTTTCTGGGAAAGCTTTATTTGCCAGTGTGAGTTTCTGCCAGAGCCTGATCCCAGAAGGGCAGTTGGTTCTCGCAGAAGCAGAGGAAGCAGGAGGACATTTTTGCTCCCTGGCTTCAGGTAGGATTTGGCTAAGATTTGGCTAAGATTTTAAACTGAGTTTGGGCTTGGCTCCTGTGGTCAAAGTCTAACTGTTGTGCGACTGTTGTGTTGAAAGAGAGCCAGGTACTTAAGTTGATTGACAGCAGGCATTGTCCCCTGTTAATTGAGTTTCTGGGAAAGCTTTATTTGCCAGTGTGAGTTTCTGCCAGAGCCTGATCCCAGAAGGGCAGTTGGTTCTCGCAGAAGCAGAGGAAGCAGGAGGACATTTTTGCTCCCTGGCTTCAGGTAGGATTTGGCTAAGATTTGGCTAAGATTTTAAACTGAGTTTGGGCTTGGCTCCTGTGGTCAAAGTCTAACTGTTGTGTGACTGTTGTGTTGAAAGAGAGCCAGGTACTTAAGTTGATTGACAGCAGGCATTGTCCCCTGTTAATTGAGTTTCTGGGAAAGCTTTATTTGCCAGTGTGAGTTTCTGCCAGAGCCTGATCCCAGAAGGGCAGTTGGTTCTCGCAGAAGCAGAGGAAGCAGGAGGACATTTTTGCTCCCTGGCTTCAGGTAGGATTTGGCTAAGATTTGGCTAAGATTTTAAACTGAGTTTGGGCTTGGCTCCTGTGGTCAAAGTCTAACTGTTGTGTGACTGTTGTGTTGAAAGAGAGCCAGGTACTTAAGTTGATTGACAGCAGGCATTGTCCCCTGTTAATTGAGTTTCTGGGAAAGCTTTATTTGCCAGTGTGAGTTTCTGCCAGAGCCTGATCCCAGAAGGGCAGTTGGTTCTCGCAGAAGCAGAGGAAGCAGGAGGACATTTTTGCTCCCTGGCTTCAGGTAGGATTTGGCTAAGATTTGGCTAAGATTTTAAACTGAGTTTGGGCTTGGCTCCTGTGGTCAAAGTCTAACTGTTGTGTGACTGTTGTGTTGAAAGAGAGCCAGGTACTTAAGTTGATTGACAGCAGGCATTGTCCCCTGTTAATTGAGTTTCTGGGAAAGCTTTATTTGCCAGTGTGAGTTTCTGCCAGAGCCTGATCCCAGAAGGGCAGTTGGTTCTCGCAGAAGCAGAGGAAGCAGGAGGACATTTTTGCTCCCTGGCTTCAGGTAGGATTTGGCTAAGATTTGGCTAAGATTTTAAACTGAGTTTGGGCTTGGCTCCTGTGGTCAAAGTCTAACTGTTGTGTGACTGTTGTGTTGAAAGAGAGCCAGGTACTTAAGTTGATTGACAGCAGGCATTGTCCCCTGTTAATTGAGTTTCTGGGAAAGCTTTATTTGCCAGTGTCGCGCGCGCCTGACGGCGCGCGCGAAAAGACACCTTTACTAACTATCCTTTGCAGTACATACAGGGAACAAAGCAGCATAAACAAATACACAAAGACGTGGTTTGTTGCAGTCTGCACATAAAGTGCGTGCATATTACTTAACTGTACAAAGATCCCACTTGGCCACCACGCTCACCAAGAGATGCAACAAAAGCAAAACATTCCCATCACATGCACCAGCTGTGGCATGTTCCGCTTTTTCACACAAAAACTAGACAACTACATCTGCTCCAAATGCAAACAGATGACTCTGATGGAGCAGAGGATCCAACAGCTCGAGCACCGTATTAAGACCCTTAAGGACATTCAGGCACTCGAGCTCTTCTTGGACACTGCACAACACGCTGCTGTAGATCAGCAGCCTGCATCACACCAACACCACCAAGACCATGATCAGGAACCTTATGGGGAGATCAACTCAAAGGTAGACAACCCTCAGGCTTGGAAGGAGGTCACCCATAGAAGGAGACGCAGGACCAGGCAGCCTCCACAGAACTCCTCTGCTCAGCTGCATTTACACAACAGATTTGAAATTCTTACATCATTAACATACAATCAGGAAGCACATCTTGTGGAGGACCACAGTTTCTTAGATACCACTCAGTGGACCATCCTGGATCAATGCGCAGGGGATAGCCCTGACAGGGACAGTGCATCACCACAGTCACACTTATGTAATCATGCAAATGCTCCATCCCCAATCGTAGACCAGGAGCAACAGGAACATCCTTGGGAGAGTAATGGGCTCTCGGATGTATCTCAATGGATTGTCATTGATGAATGCACTGGGGATGTTGAGGAGGAGGACAACACTTTACACCTACATGATTCACTTCAACAGGAACACTCTTCAGGGGACATACACACTGTCTTGCACAAAAGGGACCCTGTCAATCCTCAAAGGAAACAGGTCTTGGTAGTAGGTGACTCCCTCCTTAGAGGAACGGAAGCCATCATTTCCAGACCGGATGGGATGGCTCGAGAAACATGCTGCCTCCCGGGGGCAAAAATACACCATATCACTCAGAGGCTCAGCAGGCTCCTAAAGCCCCATCACCCTCCCCACCTTATGTTGATTCATGTAGGTACCAATGACACCGCTAGGCATACTTTTCAAAAGATCACAAATGATTTTCGAGCTCTGGGAACAAAGCTAAAACTGTATAATGTACATGTGATCTTTTCATCCCTCCTCCCCGTTGTAGGACATGGCTCTACAAGGGCCGGAAAAATAGTACAGGTCAATAACTGGCTCAGAAAATGGTGTCAAGAGGAGCATTTTGGCTTCCTTGACCATGGTCTACTCTTCCAAGAGGATGGACTACTGGCAAGCGATGGGGTGCATCTCACACAAGTAGGAAAACATCTTTTTGCACACAGACTCACAAACCTCATCAGGCGCACTTTAAACTAAATCCACTGGGGGAGGGGAACAACAGCCTGGCGAACACTATATTACCCACGACCACAGGGAACCGCCGTAAGGCTAAACGGAGGGCTGCACAAACACAGCAAGGACCAAGTACAGAGAGCACAATAATCCCAAATAAACAGTTCGAGGGGAGGTCACAGGGGCTTACATGTCTTTACACTAATGCTCAGAGCATGGGAAATAAGCAAGACGAACTCCAACTCCTAGCACAGCACCACACATACGATGTCATAGGCATCACTGAAACCTGGTGGGATGACTCCCATCACTGGAATTTAACCATTGAGGGCTATAACCTCTTTCACAGAAATAGAACAAAGGGGAGAGGAGGGGGAGTAGCTTTATATGTCAAAAACAGTTACGTTGCAGAAGAAATGCAAGACTGTAATCCGGGAAACCAGCTTGAAAGCATCTGGATAAGAATCAAGGGAACCGGGACTCAAAAAGATCTTGTCGTGGGTGTCTACTACAGACCTCCGAGTCAGGATGAAGGACTTGATGAAGCCTTCTGTCAACAGCTGACCAAACAGGCACAAAGAAGAGATATAGTAGTCATGGGCGATTTCAATTATCCCGATATCTGCTGGAAAACAAACTCAGCCAAGAGTACAAAGTCCAACAAATTCCTCACTTGCCTTGCAGATAATTTTATGGTCCAGAAGGTAGAAGAGGCAACAAGGGGATCAGCAACTCTTGATCTAATCTTAACAAATGTGGAAGACCTGATCAATACAGTTGAAGTGGTTGGATCCTTAGGGGCAAGTGACCATGTGCTCCTGCAGTTTGCAATACAAAGGAATGCTGAAACTAAGACAAGTCAAACACGCATTCTGGACTTTAAGAGAGCTGACTTCCAAAAAATGAAGGAATTACTGAGCGGCATTCCATGGACGCCGATATTAAAAAACAAGGGAGTTAAGGATGGATGGGAGTTTTTCAAAAGTGAAATACTCAAGGCGCAAATGCAAACAGTGCCAACAAAGAAGAAAAATAAGACAAGTGCAAAGAAGCCAGAATGGATGTCCAAAGAACTTCTAACTGAGCTAAAGCTCAAAAGTGACATGCACAAGAAGTGGAAAAGGGGAGAAATCACCAAAGAAGAATTCAAACGTATAGCCAACTCCTGTAGGGAAAAGGTTCGCAAGGCTAAAGCGCAAAATGAGCTCAGGCTTGCCAGGGACATAAAAAACAACAAAAAAGGCTTTTTTGCTTATGTTGGTAGAAAAAGGAAGAAAAAGGAGGCGATAGGGCCACTGCAAGGAGTAGATGGGGTGATGGTGACAGGGGATAGGGAAAAGGCAGAACTGCTTAATGCCTTCTTTGCCTCGGTCTTCTCACAAAAAGAAAGCCATCTTCAACCTCAGCAACATGGAATGGACGAAGGATTGGGGGAAATCCAACCCCAAATAGGGAAACAAGTTGTCCAGGAACACCTGGCCACTCTAAACGAATTCAAGTCCCCAGGGCCAGATCAGCTACATCCAAGAGTATTGAAGGAACTAGCGGAAGTTATTTCAGAACCACTGGCAATCATCTTCGAGAGTTCTTGGAGAACAGGAGAAGTCCCAGCAGATTGGAGGAGGGCGAATGTGGTCCCTATCTTCAAGAAGGGAAAAAAGAACGACCCAAACAATTACCGTCCGGTCAGCCTCACATCAATACCAGGCAAGATTCTGGAAAAGATCATTAAGGAAGTGGTCTGCAAACACTTAGAAACAAATGCGGTCATTGCTAATAGTCAACACGGATTTACCAAAAACAAGTCATGCCAGACTAATCTGATCTCTTTTTTCGATAGAGTTACGAGTTGGGTCGATACAGGGAATGCCGTGGATGTAGCATATCTAGATTTCAGTAAGGCCTTCGACAAAGTCCCCCACGACCTTCTGGCAAACAAACTAGTAAAATGTGGGCTAGACAAAACTACGGTTAGGTGGATCTGTAATTGGCTAAGCGAACGAACCCAAAGGGTGCTCACCAATGCGTCGTCTTCATCATGGAAAGAAGTGACAAGTGGAGTGCCGCAGGGCTCCGTCCTGGGCCCGGTTCTGTTCAACATCTTTATTAATGACTTAGACGAAGGGTTAGAAGGCACGATCATCAAGTTTGCAGATGACACCAAACTCGGAGGGATAGCTAACACTCCAGAAGACAGGAGCAGAATTCAAAACGATCTTGACAGACTAGAGAGATGGGCCGAAACTAACAAAATGAAGTTCAACAGGGACAAATGCAAGATACTTCACTTCGGCAGAAAAAATGGAAATCAAAGATACAGAATGGGGGACGCCTGGCTTGACAGCAGTGTGTGCGAAAAAGATCTTGGAGTCCTCGTGGACAACAAGTTAAACATGAGCCTACAATGTGATGTGGCAGCTAAAAAAGCCAATGGGATTTTGGCCTGCATCAATAGGGGAATAACGTCTAGATCCAGGGAAGTCATGCTCCCCCTCTATTCTGCCTTGGTCAGACCACACCTGGAATACTGTGTCCAGTTTTGGGCACCGCAGATGAAGGGAGATGCTGACAAGCTGGAAAGCGTCCAGAGGAGGGCAACTAAAATGATTAAGGGTCTGGAGAACAAGCCCTATGAGGAGAGGCTTAAAGAGCTGGGCATGTTTAGCCTGCAGAAGAGAAGGCTGAGAGGAGACATGATAGCCATGTACAAATATGTGAGGGGAAGTCATGGGGAGGAGGGAGCAAGCTTATTTTCTGCTGCCCTGCAGACTAGGACACGGAACAATGGCTTCAAACTACAGGAAAGGAGATTCCACCTGAACATCAGGAAGAACTTCCTCACTGTGAGGGCTGTTCGGCAGTGGAACTCTCTCCCCCGGGCCGTGGTGGAGGCTCCTTCTTTGGAGGCTTTTAAGCAGAGGCTGGATGGCCATCTGTCGGGGGTGCTTTGAATGCGATTTCCTGCTTCTTAGCGGGGGGTTGGACTAGATGGCCCTTGAGGTCTCTTCCAACTCTACTATTCTATGATTCTATGATTCTATGATTCTATGAAAAGTGATGTAAATTATCACAATTTTCTTCCACTAGATTTATGATTCATTAATAAAAAGTAAGTGACTGACTTGACCTTGAAGGAGCTGGGGGTGGTGTTGGCCGACAGGAAGCTCTGACATGGGCTGGTACATGAGATCATGAAGAATTGGAAGTGACTGAACAAATAAACAACAACAACAATAAAAAGTTCAATATGTTTTGACCTGTATACTCCTTCAAATTTCTTCTTTAGAGCTATATAAAACATAGAGACAACACACAAATACATACAGTGTTTGAAATAATTATTACATTTGTACACTGCCCCAGCTATATAGTCCCTGAAGACCCTTGAGAGTGTATACAGACTGAAATTTGTTGGGTTTTTTACATTGAAAATCATTCATCCGTTGAGCACTTTGAGACATTTCTTTTGTTTTCTGTTGATTTTTTTCTGGGTGCTCCACAGTTTTTGTTTTCTTAGCTAATGGTGGCAGAACTTGGGTAGCTAAAAGATATAAAATAGTACTAGATCTGGGTGACCTACAAGATGATATTTCCTGGATCCTAGCAACTACATTGTCTTGCTAATTTCAAGATCCAGTAGGAAGCATGCCTACAGGTAATAAATACAAAATGTGATTTACAGTGTCATTAATCATCCTTAACCTCACAGTCAGAAATTCCATTCCCTCTTCTGTTAAACATGGAGAAACCAGTTTTCAGAGATTACAGGTGTGCAGTCTTTTTAAATTTTTTAAAAAAAATAAATTTATATTTTTGTCCAAAGCAAAAAACCCTCATTGATTTATATTTACTTTTTAAAATAAGATATATACTGTTTACCTTTTTAAAATATCTATTTTCAAAAGGTTCTTTATCCATCCTATTTTTTCACATGAAGCTAGGAACAGAAAAGCTTACACTGTGTCAGATAACTGGTGCATCAAGAAAATTGGCAACTGTGTTTGGCAACAGCTCTCAGGTTTCAAGTAGGATTCTTCTCAAGCCCTACCAGAAGATCTCTGGTATTCGCTGTTGGTAACCTTCCATTGTAGTAGTAGCCAGGCCTGATCCTGCTTAGCCTTCAAAATCAGAAGGCATTGTTCAAGTTGGCATCAATGATCACCAACCCCAGATCTAGCCAACATTTCTCTCTGTGAATGAAGGGCAAAAGCTTGGGAATTTATTTAATTTAATCCACAAGTGTCATACTCTTCATGCATCCAATTTTAGCCAAATCATGTTCCCTTCTATAGCTTTCTCTAAATATATCACCATGCTCTAATCAGCATCTATAATTTGAGGACTTGTTTGTTACTTGCAGCTCCTTGTTTCTCAGGGACCTTCTAGACAGGCAAAAAATTGAAGACAAATTGGCATTTTATATTCCACTTCCTCTTGGGATGGAGACTCTTCCCCCCCCCCCTTAACCCGATTTAATCCAGGTTATAATGCATGTGTAGAAGGCCCCTCAGTTGCTTTTCCCTGAATTGAATCTCCATGATCACCAAGTATTATTCCTCATATGCTATCTCCATTCTCATATCCCCTGGTATTTTCAGGTTGGAAATGAATGCACAGCAGAAAGGGGGATGTGTTGGATAGAAATAAGGTTGGTCAGATATATTTTTGGTTGCTGCTGGTATCATTAGAATGCCTCCCAAATCCTCCTTAACATTGTGAGAGTTTTCTCGGGGGTAGTTTTAGGTTCACCATGTACCACCTTTGCTAGGAAGAGGAGAATTTATTTTAGTACATGTTTTTAAATGAAATGACCTAATCCATACTTCTCCAACTAATGCACAGACTGAAAAACTTTTATCTTTGGATGATCCAAAGGCTTTATGCAGCTGTTGGCTCAAAATACATACATTTTGTATATAACTGGATATCAAATTAAAAATGCAGATTTTAATGGGTGAAATGTGGTATATTCATCACACATACTTCTATGTTGTTACCAAACTATGCAGAATAAGGATATTCTTGAACTGAAGCTAATAAATTTGCTTAGAACAGAGATATTAGCATGGCAACAGTTCTGTCAGTCCATTGGAATTGCCCATGTTGACATTCAGACAAGGCTTGTGCATATTTTATAGAAAACAAGTCCCACTGTACATTTGAAAATAATCAATGTGCTTAAGAACTAATTTTAGTTGTATTAAACCACTGATTGTAGTGTAATTTTTTCAGGCAGGTTGCTAGACCTAGCTATATGTGATTTAAATGTTTAACATGTGGACCACCACAGTTCTCAAAGTTTTTGGTATGCAGTATAACCTCCATTCTGTGGGGATGGTATTCATGGTTTCATCTGACAAATTATGCCCTTTTTAGTAAATTTCTAGGTCCTCCAAGATGACTGTAGCAGCTCTGCACAACATGCAGCCCGGGGGCCAGATGCAGCCCTCACAAGGATTTGGGTCAGCCTGCAGAGGTTCTGAGCCTAAGCCTTAGAGAGGAAGGTAACTTGCAGCACCGCAGCTTTTAGTAAATAGCATTCATAACCTTTTGGAAAACACACTTTAGAGATCATAACTTTTTAAGAAAAGTATGACCTTTTGGAGAGGAATCTCTTCTTATGATATACAACCATATGCAATTATGCTAGGCAATGTTTCAGTTATTAGACTGAACAATCTGCTACCTCTGATCTATTAAGAAAACAGATTTTGCCAGTGCATAAAAAACAGCATTGCTTCAGAAGTGTTTTTCACACTTTTCCATAAAACAACTTGTTTTACATTTATATCATGCACTCAAGAGACAAAAATGAAGTAGACTCTGATAAAAATAACGTATTCAGTTTACTCACAACCTGTATGTGTTCAGCATACACAGGTACAAAACTTATCAGTCCAGTTTCAGATATGTTTGAGATAATTCTCTGTGCCATCCGGCCAGGACATCTCTTACAGCAAAACAGCAAGCAAGTGGTCTGAGGTCTGAAGTCTGTCTGAAGTAAAGGAAGCTGCATACCTGAACATACATACAGGAAGCAGGAAGCAACAGGATCATAATTAAACATTACTAGAGAAGACTTGAAGAAGGTTGTCATTTCTAACAGCAGCAGAGTAACAATCAGAACCCACCACTCCCTTCTCCAAGTGTTGTACCCCTACACGTGTCCTTTCTATATGCACCAAAGTTACCAAACCAGCTTGTGACAAAGGGGAACCACCAATAGATCCAGTCAGGATGCTGGAAGTGCTGGTCTCAGTTGGGAACGTGGCCTGAGGGGAGCTGTTGGACTCAGGTTGTAGTAGTGGGGAGCAGGGATGAAATTTTACTGGGTATCAGACCTTAATTTAGGGAGTTTGGAATTTTGGCTCTAACATTAAGTTAGTCATTTTAGACGAGAGAGAAAGAGACAGTAAAGAATGAAGGGCTCATTTCTTGTCTTTACTGCTCTTCCTTTTTCTCTGCCTCTGTCGTCTCCTTCTCATTTGGCTGCAAAATTGTACCATTTGCTTGGGAAGGGGTGGGGGAAGAGAAACTTGTCTATGTCACTTTTCCTTTTTCTTTGCCTCTGAATTGCCTCTGTCGTTTCCTCCTCCTCTGGTGGGAAAAAAGCACAAACTCCCCATCCTTCATTTCTCTCACTTGTGAAGGAGAAATGTAGCTTCATCATTAAGTTGTGGTGAGGTCTTCATAGCAAAGTTAAGTTTCTCCATCACAAAGGAGGTAAATGAATGGTGTAGAAATGACAGTTTTACCTATGTAGGAGAAGATGGGACAGAGGCAACTCAGAAGCAAAGAGAAAGGGAGAGCAGTAGAAGCAAGAGCTGAGGCACATCTTATTTCCCTCAGAAAAGGAATTCAACTTGCACCCATTCTGAGGGGATGAAGGGAAATGGAGGCTAATCCATTTTGCTGCTTACTCCAAGGGAAAGGCACCTGTTTTTTGGACATTTTTTGTTAGTATAAAACAGTTTCAAGAGACAGTCTGGACTTCAGAAATGTTGAGAGGCAATAGTTTGCATGCTTATATTTCCCACTGTTGCAGCACTTTCTCAAGCTAATCTTTCACATTGTAGGTTTCCAGGCTTCTGTTGACTCTTCAGGGTAATGTATGAACCCCTGTAGCAGGAGGGAAAATAATACAACACCATGAGACAAAATTATGGAGGACATTTTTGGTTGAGTACTGTTACCAGCTAATAAGGGTTCACCCCAAGTTGTCCTTACCTGAAACTCCTGTCTTGAAATAGATCAACCACTGGGGTTTGATACATCAATCTAACCTGCGATTTAGTCACTTATTCTTACTATTCTTCGATATGTGCAGTGTTTTAAGTTTAATCAAATAAAATATAAACCTTTTTAAACTTGTAAAAACTTAAAGTAGAAAGAAAATTCAGTTGAAAGCTTTACATTGCTGTATTGATGATCACAATCCTTTTGGCTCTTGTGGGAGTGTTCCTTTGCCAAATTCTATTTCTGTGAATTTTTTTACTGTTTCAGTAGACTCTTCCAGTTTTGTGTGAACAAATCATAAAGTCATATATAAGGAAACAATGGGAATATTAATGGTGTACCAACCAAACATAATCCACCTCACACTTGTTTCAGCATTCTTGTCTCCTCAGTTGTCTGCAGAGCATTTATCCTATTTTCCCTTTTGCTTCCATAAAAGCACAAATGGACAAGACAACAGAATAAAGCCAATGCTAGTTCTCCCATAGTAGAAACATTGAAATGAATAAGATTTTATTTGTTATAATTAATGCCAGTCTAATTAATTTCAGTAGTTTTCTTCTGGGTAGGACTATCAGTGGATTTAGCCCTATCCCCTTGTTATCAGAAGAAAGCAGCAATAAAGCTTAATGTCATTGTAGAACATTATTGCAAAGTTTAAATATATTTATTCCATTTCCCCTTTCCTTGTAAAAGTTGTAACTTCATTTACCATATGTCTTTGCTTGCTTTAGTGGTGTAGCAGCTTGCAGAGCTTTTCGCCTATAGCAGAACACTACCTTTTATATTTTTCCCACAAGTATTATGTTAGATACAACCCAGAATTGTATCTCTATTCTTGTATTGCTAGCTCAGTTGTAGAGGTAAGGGTCTTAACCCACATGGTGAGTGGATGGATCTTGCACTTCCTTTTCAGTTATATGTACGGTTACTTCTTGTTACTTCCATTCTTTCTGTTACTTCTTTAAATTATAACCCATTCCTGTGTTTTTCTTCTGTATTGATATTTTTTCTACAAAGTAACATTTTCTTCAGCCAGAATTATCTTTGGATTTCTCTTTGGACGGGTATTTATTCTCTTTGGACAGGCCTTTCTTCATTTATTTTAAATGAGTTGTATCCCTGGCTTTTCCTCTTACTCTTGAAGTTTTTGCTAAAATTATTGACTTCTGTCCTTTCCATTTTCATTTCCACATACATTTTGTATCTTGTACTGTGTTTTTTTCAGCAAGCCCATAATATGTATTTCTTTTAATATAGCAGTAGGTGCTATATAAATAGTAATCACAATAATTTATTGAACAAGCCATTCTTGGCAATGATCTATCAGTAACATCATATCATTCAATCACAGAGTGATTGCTAAATCATTTCAGTCCGGTGATTGATAAAGATTTATGTGACATTGTTTAAGAGAGAAAAGCTAACAAATTAGACAGCATCACTTTAATCGTGCTTTAGCAAATTCTTGCTCTTGGGAAAGACATGATTAATGAGAAATAGAAATTATGTCTTAGGCTAAGGACACAGTCACATCATTACAGTTATGGAAAAATGTATCACATAACCTTACTTTGAGAACTTTTATAAGTATGACATTTATTTTGCTATTATTATCGTAGGCTGATAGACTAGAATGATTTTTTCAATATATTTATGAAAGTAAGGTAGGAATTCTTGCTTATTAGTCTTTGTCCTGCTGGCTCCTGTTGGTTTAGAACATGTCTACTTTATCATGTTACATTGTACAGAAATAACATTTTTTGTTCATGTACTGTAATTGAAATTTCTGTTGTGACCTAATACTTCCAAAGGGAGCAAAGGGAACCTTAAACGGCAATGGGCACTTCCATGCTGACACTGTAATTCATCTTGGAACCAGTTTCACTGTTGGGTGATTGCCATGCTGAGAACCAGTTTGGGTTCTAATGTCTTCTACATGAGTGAAAATTGTGTGCGTACTCACAATGAATGTTAACAGTTTCCTCCCATTATCTTGCTCAATTTCTGGTCTAGAAACTACTCCAGGCTTTTACTAGAACCATGCAAGAAAGGATAGAAGGGGCTGTGGTTAGATACAGAAGAGTATTCGTCAATCTGCTGCCTACTTGCACAAGTTGCCATCTTGGATTTTCTCCAGATGATGTTAGATTGCGATACCCATCAGCTCCTAACCAACATAGTTGGTTGTGGTGCTAGAAGTACAACTTCTGGAGAGGAATATGTTGCCAATTCATGACCTCAGTCTATCTCGCTACAACTCATACATAACTTAAAGAAATATTTAACCATTCAGGGCATAGTTCAGAAACTAAATTCATAGTAAAAATAAAGGAATTAAATTAAACTTTTGTAGAACAAATCACTGCTGTAAATTTATGAAGCTAATACCAATGTGACCAGTATTGTTTAATACAAATGAGTATTGCAAAATTACGGTAGTGATCATTTGCTCTCGTCAGAGTCCCTGGGGATCTAAGTTTGGTAGAAATGAGAATAATGTATTGTGAGGAAGCCTTCACAACACATTATTCTCATTTCCTACCAAATTTAGATCCCCGGGGACTCTGACGGGAGCAAATGATCACTTTTGTAATTTTTAATTGAGAGAATGTAGCAGGTGGTTGAGTGTACTGTCTGATCTTTCATCCTTTCTTTTTCATGCTTTTCCCCAGCAGATTTTTACACCTGGAAGTAAAACAGTATAGGTTGACAATGTACACTCTTCATTCCATCTTGTCCCAGAAAACAGTCTCTAGGTCCATGCTTTCATTGTTTGGGGGATATATGAAATTCCACTGTATTTCACAATTAATATTCACAAGTAAGAGGTGAACCACCATCACCTTCATTGAGGATTTAGTAGACATGTTAAGCAGGCTTTGTATATTTTTGTAAACAAAAATTACATAACTTTACTTACAAATACTGAAGATGTCATATCTCATAGTGTGCAGTAATCATTTTAAAGCAGAACACATGCAGACAAAATGGTTTTTTTTCCTGACTCGTGATATTATTTGACCCATTTATTTCATGGCCAAGGGTTGGGACTTTGCAAACATATGAGCATATTATGGTGAATATCAAGGCCATAGAACACCGTTAAAAGATTATGATAAATGTAATCATAACTGCCGTCTCTTTCACATCAGTTCCTCTTGAAGAGCAAAGATAATGTCTTGTTCCCTCTTCAAGGCACTCCTTTTATCTGCACGTACACTTATCATGTCTGATTTTGATATACGGTAATTAATTTCTAGGGGCTTCTTATACTAATTCACCTTAAAGTTCAAGGATATTATCCTAGGAGATCAGCTAATTAATCAAAGGTTACATGTTGGCCATTAATCAACTATCTCTTTTGAAAAACAAAGTTTGGCTACTGAAAGTATATATATTTAAAAACAGCCACTACAAATAGTCCCCTTGTGGAGATAGGGTAGAATACAAATAATGTTTTATTGTTATAGTTTTTATTATTATAAATGAATAAATATATTATTATGTTAAATATATGTTCAAATTTGTTTTCTTGAAATGATAGGAGAGTATATGCCTAGTGTGTTTTTGCTACAGGTAGATAAAAATGAGTTTTGACGCCCCAGCAAATTTAAAATAAATGATTGCCTTTGTTAGTTTTCCTTTCTCTCAAATACCCTTTCTAACTTCCAAATCCCAGAAGTCCTAGCTAGCTAGTCCATTCAATGGGCAGGAATTCTGAAGGTTTGAAGTCTAAAACACCTGGAGGGCCACAGGTTTGACATCACTGTTCTAGGATGTTTCAATGGTACTTTTGCCATGTTTTCTCTCCCATGAGGTCTTTTGCAACCCCTAGGAGGCTTTTTTAAAAAGTAGAAGTGACCAGAAGTCATTCAGAGAGCACAATGGGCATTTTTAATTTTAAAACTGGAGATTACTGAGGAACATACTTTGAGCCATGCCATACTTTGTTCATGCTATGTGATTTAATACATAAGGAATCATGAGTTGTATTCAATGTGCTTACAGCATATAAGAAAAAAGTGTCAGTTACTGCTAATACTACTACTATCCTTCAACATGGGCCCGGGCTGTGGCACAGGTGGGAGAGCAAGCCAGCTGCAATTAACTGCAATGAATCACTCTGACCAGGAGGTCATGAGTTGGAGGCCCGCTCGGAGCCTATGTTTGTTTGTCTTTGTTCTATGTTAAAAGGCATTGGATGTTTGCCTATATGTGTAATGTGATCTGCCCTGAGTCCCCTTCGGGGTGAGAAGGGCGGAATATAAATGCTATAAATAAATAAGTATTCATTTTTATGATAATGTGCGGATAACAGGCTTACGATAAGTCTATATACGTGTGTGTGTATAAGTCGAAGTCAGGTTTTGGGGCCAAATTATGGATTTTGATATGATCCATGCATATGTTGAGGGACATTCTGCAAAGAAAACACCAGTGTCACCTCAGGAGGTTGTCCATCTCTGATCGCAGCCATTTCCCCATCCAGACATTCAGAAAGGCCAGAAAACAGCAGCATGAGAGTAAGAGTAGAGGAGATCAGTGTTTCTTTTAGGTTCTCCAGAATGGATCAAGCTCAGAGGCTGAAATAGTTTCATTCTTGATAATAGTTAAGATATAGCATTTAGATTGATCATGAATAAACCAATCCAGTTTTTGGGTTGATTTTTTTTACTAATATATCTAGAATTCTACATGAGTACGGTATATACAGCCGACAGGGAGCTCTGGTGTGGGCTGGTCCATGAGGTCATGAAGAGTCGGAAGCGACTGAACGAATAAACAACAACAAACACGGTATATATAATAAATACGTCTCATCTCATATATCACTGGACACCAAAGTCAAAAGTGTTCATGCCAGTGAGGAAAACAGTGAGGAAAACTGAGATGAAAGGAATCAACTCTTTTGAAATGTGATAGTGGAGGAGAGTTTTATAGATGCAAAGAACTGCCAAAAGGACAAATAAATTGCAGTATTGTACTATTAGTGTGATAGATCTTTTTCATTTGAAATGTGGTGTTGGAGGAAAATCCTGTGCTTATTATTAACCATTAAAATTAGGGCTGATCATATAAAAATGAGCAGAAATGAGTTTTTAGGGTTGAAAAATCCTGGCAAGACTTTTGGACTATCAGAATTTTTGCAGTTCAAGACTTGCTGCATACAAAATTGGCATGTGGCTGAATTTGCACAAAAATCAGCATTTTATATGCAGGAGCCAGTATTTTCTGCATAAAAAATAATATTTCATTACAGCAATACTAATAATAATAATAATAATAATAATAATAATAATAATAATAACAACAACAACTTTATTTTTCTATCCCGCCTCCATCTCCCCACAGGGACTCGGGGCGGCTAACACGGAATAAAAGCCCGAAAGCAATTAAAAAAGTACAACAGATAAAAGGATATTATAATGAATAAAAACACAGTTTAGTCTACAGAAGAGACGGTTGAAAGGAGACATGATAGCCATGTTTAAATAGTTGAACCAATGTCATAAGGAAGAGGGAGCAGGCTTGTTTTCTGTTGCCCAGGAGACTTGGCCTCAATGTAGCAATTGATTTAAATTACAGGAAAGGAGATTCGACCTGAACATTAGGAAGACCTTCCTGACCATAAAAGCTGTTTAACAGTGGAACTTGCTCTGGAAACCCCAGAACTCCTGGACGGAGGACTCCCTGCATTGCCACCCTGGCCCCCAACCCATGTTTTCTATACATAAAATTCTACAATTGGGAATATAGTCTGTTTATAATGTGTATATAACTGATTATAATAGAAAACAGCATTTTCTGCAGAAGAATTAATATTTCTGCATTGAAATATTATTCTTCTACATAGAAAATACTGTTTGGCATACCAAAAAGGCTGTTTTCACCAAGCAACCAAATGTAAAATTTGTACAGAATAAGTCCTTTTTAAATTTTATTGTATACATGTGACAAGCAAAAGCAAAATACATTAACTAGAAAAGCAGGTACATTGCAGTATTCCGACAGATCCTTTCCCTCCTTCCTCTCACCCATGAACCCACCACCTATGACTTCCATCATTTCTCACTGTGAATCTTATATCTAATAGAACCTACCCTTATAATTATTTTAGTAAATTCTAAATTACAAACAGCATTCAAAAACTGTATGGCTTTCTCAAAGTGGGAAACAAAATTGCTGAAATTATTCATTGTTACCTTCAGGAAAAAAAACTTGTTGAAGAATTAAAGCCCTTCTAAAAAGACAAATGATCATGTCAAGCGCAGAATGAGGTTTGTACTACTGTCTTGGGTATACAGGTATGCAGATTATAGAATCAGAGCATGAAGAATGCAACACTTTTCTTTCAAACATCACTGCATGATGCTTTGATAAACAGGCATGCACACTGATAACTTCACTGGTTAATTTCTGGGCTTTCCCAAAATTGCTATGCTGTTCAACTTCCAAAACCTAGCTAAACAAATTAAGTAGTCATTGTTCTTTTCATGCATCTCTTATTTCTGTCTGTTTCTTTCTCATTTTTAGCTAATAACTAAAATAGTGATGTTTTTAACAGCATTTCATTGAACAGCAAATTAACTGTCCATATAATGATTTATGAAGAACTGGAAACCTCACACTTCAGTTTTGCTACTGTAGACATATACAGAAGGCATCCAAAAGATCAGAAGATAAATACTTAAAAACCCTGTTAACTGAGTTGTAAAAAGGACATTAACACTGAATTTATAAAATGGTAAACTGAACAATCTAGAAAGCAGAAAGCAGCATTTTAAAGATGTAAGCATCAGGAGTAACTGCACTGCCTTGCGTTGGATTGGGAGCTACATAATAGCTATACCAGCAGCTTCCAAACTGGCATGGCCACTGCATGGTGGCTACATGGGCAAGTGGTGGCGAAAACACTTTGCTACCACTTGCCTGCCACCCAAATCTTCTCCTATCTAACCTATCTTAGAAGTGCCTACTGGGCACCAAAATGGAGCCAGATAGTCATTGGTGCCTGGAATGATGCTATATAACACAGAGAAAGACAAGGGAAGTAGGAGGGGATAAGGAGGATACCCTCACATGCTCTGATCTACTCAGTGCACTGGATAATGTCACTTCAGATGCCAAAGAGTATCTGTCTCCATTTTGGCCATTTAGTGTTCTAGAATTTAGACACATGAAGAAGACATATCTCCTTGGCCACTGGATGGCAGGGTGGGTTGGAGGAGAGGTGTTCCTGTAGCACAATATTTCAACCTTTTTTTCACCAGGGCCACTTGACCGGGGACCACTTTGACCAGGGACCACTCTACAACATTAGTACCAAAAGGGTTACAAATCAGTTTTTTTGGTCAACTTTAGATTTGGTTTGGTTATTTGGGGTGCTGATTCAGAAAATTGTATTGTATAGACCACCATCAGCCCTAGTTTCTGATACAGAACATATGCCATCTTGTATTCGCCATCTGCTTGCCCACAGAAAATCATATTTAATAATCTAGAGCTGATATGGTCTATCCAATGCAATAGTCAACTCTGCGGAAAGGAGCAGAAATAAATAAATAAAATAAAGAGGAAGGAGATTCACGGATCAGATTTTCGTTCTCACAGCCCACTGCTGGGCCACGGCCCATGGGTTGAGAACCACTGCTATAGCAGAAAGGAAAGCTGCACAGGCTATTGCAGAAGAAGATATTGAATACCTCCATTTGGGGTAAGTGACATTATATTTGTGTATGTCACTAATGACATGATTTCTCATACATTTATATGAATAGACTCTTCATATAGAAATAAAATTTTCCATGGAAGTGAATAGGGAATGATGACTGCATAACAAAATTCTCATGTAGCTAGATTTGGGTAATACATCTTTAGCACATTCCTAAAGTTTATAATATGGATAATAGCTGTATTTGAGGAACATTTTTATAGGGTTTCGATAATGTGGCTATACAAAAGAGCGATAAACTGGCAAGATAAAAATCAATGCTTGCTAATTTTAAACAGAAACAAACTATACAAAATATATTTTGTTGTCAAGCTATTCAAAAGATAGAATGAGAACATTCAATAATTTTTTTTTGTCTGCTTAGAAACTTTAAATAATTGGATTGCCAAGATAGTCTTGTTCATTTAGCAATCGAGGACAGTGGCTTTTGTTTGTTTTGTTTTGTTTTTTGGTCTTGATTTACAAATGTAGAATAAATACCTATAGGTGAACAAAGACATAGGAAATATTTATAGACAGGCATTTCTCAACAGTCTGCTGACAGAAAATGTAACCAAACAAAACAATTAATATAAAAACAGAATAGCTACAATTCAGTCTTGGAAGCATCATATTTAGGGCGCACAATGCTGAAAATGATCCAGAATGTTCTAATCCTGTAAAGAATTATACTACAATTATTGTAAGTAATTAACCTCTTGGAATTATCTAATGATAGAATGCCCATATGAGAAAAACTTTCTTAGAATGTTGATTTATTGTATGTTTTTCACACACCCACACTTTCATTAATGTTGTAAGTGTTAGCAAATACTATTTATAAGAAATTGGCTGAAGCATATTGTGGGGTTACAAATAATAAAACTTGGAAGCATTCAATTTGTTGTTTTTCACAGCATTAGGGTCACATGCAGTGTTATTTCCCTTGCATTCATCAGAATTGAAGAACATTATAGTAAAATCATTCTGGAAATGATATATGCCCTTCAGCAAATAAGTTTTATTTGTTTAAAATCTGAAGTTAGCATAAAAGCACAAGAATCTGAATACAAAAAGAAAATAGAAGGTAGCGACAAACTTGTCCTTAACAAGAATTTAAAATATAGTTTGGAAAATGGATGAGGCTGAACAAACTCCAGTTGGTGACAGAAACTTATTTTGGCCCAGAGGGGTTGACAATTCCAATAAAGTTTGGGGTGACTGTCATCCATTATTTCAGGTTTGGTACCATCCTGGGCCCTTCCTTATTTTTAATAAGCTCTGTAGCCCATAAAACAGGGGCCCCTGTGTTAAAGCGCTGAGCTGCTGAACTTGCAGACCAAAAGGTGTCAGGTTCAAATCCCGGAGTGGAATGAACGCCCGCTGTTAGCCCCAGCTCCTGCCAACCTGGCAGTTCGAAAACATGCAAATGTGAGTTGACCAGTAGGTACTTCTTTCGCGGGAAGGTAATGGCGCTCCATGCAGTCATGGCGGCCACATGACCTGGGAGGTGACTACGGACAACGCCGGCTCTTCGGCTTAGGAATGGAGATGAGCACCAACCCCCAGAGTCGGTCATGACTGGACTTAACGTCAAGGGAAAACCTTTTTTTGCCTTTTTAGCCCATAAAACAGTTTCCTGCCAATTAGGTTTTCAATTTCAAGAATCTGAAAGAGGTTTATTCTTGCCTTCTTCAGAAGCTGAGGGAAAGTAATTTGCGCAAGGTCACCTAGTGAGTTTCATGACTGGGAATATATTAAAACCCTGGTCTCCAAAGTTGCAGTCCAATGCTCAGGTCATACACAATCCTAATTTGACTAGGAACCACAAATCTGGAAACACTTAGGGTTATTCCTCCACAACAGCTGCTTTCTCTTGTAAATTCCTCTTTCCCTTAGTCAGACTGCAACAACTGGTGGGGATCCTGTAGGGTCAGCTAATATTTGAAATGAGAATATTGCTTGCTCATATAGCTTTCTACCACAAATAATATGGCATGGAACAAATATTAAGAATGCTTTGTGAGTTTGGGCAATTAGCTGTATATACATTATCTGAGTATGGTAGCATTAAAAGTTGTGATTTTTCTTTGCTTTCTTATTCATACATGAGGCATCTAAAGGACATCCACTAATGGATATAAAAGTGACACCATGCAGAGGATTTGACTTAATGTGCTAATCACCCTGAGCATTCCAAATAAATTTTTCAGACATACTTTATTTGTGGATTACATCTGAAATGAATCATGCATATCAATATATTCAATTTAAAAGCTAACTAGAAAAAAACATCTTGCATGAGTTCCATATTTGGTCATTATATTGCCCACACTTCATGTTAACACAAATGTTGTGCTATGTCTAATAGAGCTGCTATTAAATAGAATACCTGGAACAGCAAATGCATTGCCTTGTGATTTTTCTAATGAAGGAAATGAACACGCAGAGCCAGGTATTCTCAAATCTATTTAACTGGTTATTATCCATTTGAAATTTCTATATATTAGAAGTTTTAGCTTGTATCCAATTTGTGGTAATATTTTTATAGGAATTCCTATCAAGAAGAAACAAGACCTATAGTTGTTGATTTCGCTGCTTATTTTCAGAATCAGACAGGATCAGATGCTTTAGGAGTATTTAGAAATGATGCATATCAGAACATTTTCTATTGAGGAAAGGTAGGGTGTAAATGTGATAATACATAATGTATTCAGCATACCTTATTCATTATTACATTTATATCCTGCAAATTCCTTAAAATAGCTCAAAATGATATACATGTAGTGTGCCGTCGCGCCTGGGGCTGTACTCTTAGTGAAAGAGGCATGGACGTGACATCTTTCCCCAGGGGATTGCTTCTTGCCCTCCTTTAGGGAAACTGGAACTCCCAAGGACCAAAACACTGTAGTTAACTCAAAAACTGGGTTTATTGTTCACAAAGGGGGTAAAAGAAAATATACATTACAGTCTTTGATTGTTTAAGTCCATGAAGCTTGTCCAGATCCCTCTTTCTCTGGCTGTGAATGCCGGAGCAAACTCAGCCTCAGTCCACTGACCTATATCTGAAGACAAGAGTCTTCCTCTGTTGCCAAAGGACTGATGTGAAGGCGCTTGAGACTCCTCAACATTGTTTAGGTTGGCCCTGAACATGAAGTGTGAGTCCCAAGGGTAAGAACCTCAGAATTGGTGCTGAGAGGTAACTTTTGAAGGGCTTTTTGAGCCAAGCCTCTCTTTCACGTCCATCCGATAGAGAACTTGCTGATGGAATGAAAAGGAGGAAACACAGTCCCACTCCAGGAAGAGGTGGAGCCAAACAGTTTTGCTGAGTGAGCAATATAACAGGTACAAACAACATTGATTGACAGATATAAATAACCAATCCAACTACATTTACAGGGTAAGGGCAAAATCAGGCATGATACAACAATTCAAATCTTGAAACTTATAGTTTGACATATAGATGGCGCCACTCGCGCCGTCACATGTAGCTTTCAGATTTCTTTTCCTAACCACTGTTGAGGGATGTTAGATTGACAGGTGATACAAGGACTGAAACCTGGTTTTCTCCTGTCCTAATCCAACTGTTTTGGCTAGATTCCGTTGACTCTCCAAGGTAGTGGTATTTTTATTGTGGTTATGAATTCTTCAGTTGTGCCTTCAAGTATTCCAGTGAGTTGCAAAGCTGTTTTAAATTTTTACTTTAGGTAATACAAGGGTTGAATGCCTCCACCTTCGTTACTTGGGTTTGAATGGGAATATTTTAATAAATCAAATGCAGAAATAATCCTTAGAACGTGCTCTTTAAACTATCACTATTCACTTTTCAACATAATCACCAGGCAATTTGATACATTTCTGTGTTGTCGAAGGCTTTCATGGCCGGGATCACAGGGTTGTTGTATGTCTTTCGGGCTGTGTGGCCATGTTCCAGAAGTATTCTCTCCTGATGTTTCGCCCACATCTATGGCAGGCATCCTCAGAGGTTGTGAGGTATGGATAAACTAGGCAAGGAAAGGAAATATATATATATCTGTGGAGAGTCCAGGGTGTGACAAGAGTCCTTTGAAATTGGAAGCCAGCATTAATGTTTCAGTTAATCACCCTAATTAGCATTGGAAAGGATTGTCTCTTGCCTGGGGGGGGGGGCATCCTTTGTTCAGTCATTAGCCGTCCTTGGGGCTCCTCTGCCCTCAGAGTGTTGCTTCCCATCTACTGCTTTGATTTTAGAGTTTTTTTAATACTGGTAGCCAGATTTTGTTCATTTTCATGGTTTCCTCCTTTCTGTTAAAGTTGTCCACATGCGGTGGAGTCGATTTCTCTCTGGCTTCACAAGTCTCTATTTCTACACACTTAAGACGACACCTGAAGTAGTCCTGCGTTGTTTGATGGGCTTCATGTGACTCAAGTGTATACAAACAAAAAGATGATTTACCCTGCTTCCCCGCCCCTCATGGGATGAGGTCATATGTTGAATCCTGATTATCTAGAAGCTGTATTTATGCAATTTCTCTCCCTTTAATTTTTTTTAGGGTATCTGGGGAAAGATACATCCAATTGTGTGCCTTGAATTCAAATCTGAGTTGTGGCAATCCTAAGGCTAATTTATCATGGAGTTTTTCTGGCAAGATTTCATCAGCACAGAGTTGCTTTTTCTTTATTCTGATATTGGAAGGGTGTTACTTTCCCAAGGAAATCCAGCATATTTTCATGACTCAGTGGGTATTCAGAGTTGTAGTCCAACACTCAAACCACTTCAGCACACTTATTAACCTTGGTTGGTGATGGCTTGTTGGTTTTAAAGTGCTTCCTTTCTTCATACTTCTTTGTAACAAGTGAAGGAGTTACTTCCCCGAAGAGCTGTGGGAGGTCTTGTCTTCATAAACAACTTGTGAATCTCCCCATAGGGATATGGGTGACCTTCCTTTTGTGCCTAAATGTGCAGAAATATGAAAAAAAGGAAACATGAGCTGACTTTCCACTCTTGCTATCTGAAAGAACCTTGAGATACAGTCAGAATGCTTTCACAGTATCAATGAACTACATTAAATGGAGAAATCTTCCTTGAAATAAAAGCACAGTCTCTGCCATGATTGATGCACTGACATGCTAAAGAAGTTTCCAAATGCAGTGGTAAAGGGCAGGATGGCTACAGCACAAGCTGCGCTAAATGTTCTGGGATTTATTGCAGTGATTAATCAGGAGCTGGCTTAGAGGCCAGCTTGGAAGCACAGTGTATTCTCCTCCTGAGATTCTACTCTTTTCGCCCCGTGTTGCTGTGCTGCTGTTGCTGCTTCAAGCACTGAAAGGACCTGCGTAAACATTTTAATATTACATGAGACTTGTCTAAGCGTGAATGATCGCGCATATGTTAAAATCTTGGCAGGCAGGCAGGCCCCCCAGAGAGAAGCCCATACTCGTGGACCTTCTTCACCATAGAAGATCCTGGCTGTGGAATTTCCGTATTCAGCAGACAATCTGAAATGCTTTCAGCTCCTCCTCATCTTACTGTATTTTAGCAATGAGATACCTCCCAAGTAGGTGCCCTATAAATGAAGACTCCCTGCTTAGAGCCAAGGTAGGGATGGCATTAATTGTATAGATGGGATTAAACAGCATTTTTTATGTCAATAGCAGTCAGGGGAAGAATAGAGCAAGCAGGTTAATTCTTACTCTTCCTGATATGCTCCTAACAAATATCTCCCATCTGAAGCTGTTATTTGAATTTTAAGGGGAGGTCCCATTAGAATAGAATGAATGCTGTCTTTGAAATGCAAATAGCTGCTTAAGAGAGGACTGTTACAAGAAGAGAAATAATTAATTTCCCCTTCCCCTAGCCAACATGTTCTCAAGGCTGCTCAAGCTTCCCCAAGGCTGCTATTTACACAACAACATCCTCATATGTACATTGATTGAATTCACACATTTAATGCCACATCCTATCTGGCATTTAGTTAAAAGCTGACAGACTGATAAACTGAGGTCTAAGCTGAAAGTCACAGAGACTGAAGACCAGTTACTGTACTTATCTTCTGTAATAGTGTAGATTTCCTAGCATCCTTTTTTTTTAATCCAAAAGGCTGATCACTTTCACTAAAAACATTTGTGGATTATTCCATAAGATGCTACTACCGTAAAATGAGAAAATAAGAATGACTATCCTTTTAGATTTTAGGGTGCTGGCACACGAAGCCTCTCATCCCTCCTTTCCTCTTTAATGTAAAAACAATTATGTATTAATAAACTATTTTAAATTTTAGAATTAAAAGCGCTGGAAAATAGGAAACTAAATTATACCAAGTCAGACTGTGGTCCATTAAGCACAATATTCACAGTTCTGGGCTCATCTGCATTAGCCACTTAATTTGAGGCTGATCCATAGAAGCATACTCCAGACTGGCCCCATGGGTGCTTACTCTTCTTGTCTCTGTCCTGCAGTGGTGGCAACCACTAAGGACAAAATCTACTGAATTAACCCCCCTGGATTGCCACCTTATCTTGGTGGACCCCTGTTACTGCTGCTGGACTGTCATGGAACTCTGAAGAGCTCCTGGCTGTCTTTGAGTGCCTTTGTTACACCGGGAAAGATGTCTACACAACCAGAGAGAAGGAGAAGGGTAATCTATGCCTGTCTGCCACAGTGATGAGGGGGAAACACAACCCCCAGTCCACCTGCAAGAGTGTAGAGCAAACGGCTTTGTGGTGCTGGCCTAGATGGACAGTGGACCAGTTTGGATTAGAGTTATCCAAACTAACCCCAAAGTGAGGGGTTCTGAGTTAGAATCATAGAATCATAGAATCATAGAATAGTAGAGTTGGAAGAGACCTCATGGGCCATCCAGTCCAACCCCCTGCCAAGAAGCAGGAAATCGCATTCATAGCACCCCTGACAGATGGCCACCCAGCCTCTGTTTAAAAGCTTCCAAAGAAGGAGGCTCCACCACAGTCCGGGGGAGAGAATTCCACTGTCGAACAGCCCCTCACTGTGAGGAAGTTCTTCCTGATGTTCAGGTGGAATCTCCTTTCCTGTAGTTTGAAGCCATTGTTCCGCGTCCTAGTCTGCAGGGCAGCAGAAAACAAGCTTGCTCCCTCCTCCCTATGACTTCCCCTCACATATTTGTACATGGCTATCATGTCTCCTCTCAGCCTTCTCTTCTGCAGGCTAAACATGCCCAGTTCTTTAAGCCTCTCCTCATAGGGCTCGTTCTCCAGACCTTTGATCATTTTAGTTGCCCTCCTCTGGACGCTTTCCAGCTTGTCAACATCTCCCTTCAACTGTGGTGCCCAGAATTGGACACAGTATCCCAGGTGTGGTCTGACCAAGGCAGAATAGAGGGGTAGCATGACTTCCCTGGATCTAGACGCTATTCCCCTATTGATGCCGGCCAGAATCCCGTTGGCTTTCTTAGCAGCCGCATCACATTGCTGGCTCATGTTTAACTTGTTGTCCACAAGGACTCCAAGATCTTTTTCACATGTACTGCTGTCTAGCCAGGTGTCCCCCATTCTGTATCTTTGCATTCCATTTTTTCTGCCGAAGTGAAGTATCTTGCATTTGTCCCTGTTGAACTTCATTTTGTTAGTTTCGGCCCATCTCTCTAGTCTGTCAAGATCGTTTTGAATTCTGCTCCTTTCTTCTGGAGTGTTGGCTATCCCTCCCAGTTTGGTGTCAAGTTTCACTCAATGTCCAGGGTATAGCTTGACTCCTAATGCATGGTAAAACTGGGTCCCTGGATGTCATCTAATGCAGGGTATAGGGCCAGTATAGACAAGTCATCTGATTAGCAGTAGCCTTTCAAGTAGGATTCATTCATAACCCTGTCTGGAGATTCCCAGCAATCTCCCATCTTAGTACTAACTTACAGTTTGATCACAACAGAGCATGGATCCACTTTGAATCTGATTTCTTCCTCTTGCAAAATTCTGGGGTTTGTAGTTTAGTGAGGCCCAGGACCTGCCTGGCTAAGCAGTTTAAATGCCTCTCCCTAAACTACAGGTCCTAGAATTCTGCAGGAGGCAGAAACTGGATTTAAAGTGGATCCATGCTCTAGTGTGATGAGGTCCAGATTTGACCATGCTTTGTTTCAGTAGTCAGATGTGATCCAGTATGTTATCTGTCCCCTGCATGTTATATGAGTAAGAGTAATTTCCAGTAATTTCATCAAGTTTGCAGACGACACAAAACTGGGAGGGATAGCTAACACTCCAGAAGACAGGAGCAGAATTCAAAACGATCTTGACAGACTAGAGAGATGGGCCAAAACTAACAAAATGAAGTTCAACAGGGACAAATGCAAGATACTTCACTTCGGCAGAAAAAATGGAAATCAAAGATACAGAATGGGGGACGCCTGGCTTGACAGCAGTGTGTGCGAAAAAGACCTTGGAGTCCTCGTGGACAACAAGTTAAACATGAGCCAACAATGTGATGCGGCTGCTAAAAAAGCCAATGGGATTCTGGCCTGCATCAATAGGGGAATAGCGTCTAGATCCAGGGAAGTTATGCTCCCCCTCTATTCTGCCTTGGTCAGACCACACCTGGAATACTGTGTCCAATTTTGGGCACCACAGTTGAAGGGAGATGTTGACAAGCTGGAAAGCGTCCAGAGGAGGGCGACTAAAATGATTAAGGGTCTGGAGAACAAGCCCTATGAGGAGCGGCTTAAAGAGCTGGGCATGTTTAGCCTGCAGAAGAGAAGGCTGAGAGGAGACATGATAGCCATGTACAAATATGTGAAGGGAAGTCATAGGGAAGAGGGAGCAAGCTTGTTTTCTGCTGCCCTGCAGACTAGGACACGGAACAATGGCTTCAAACTACAGGAAAGGAGATTCCACCTGAACATCAGGAAGAACTTCCTCACTGTGAGGGCTGTTCGACAGTGGAACTCTCTCCCCGGGCCGTGGTGGAGGCTCCTTCCTTGGAGGCTTTTAAGCAGAGGCTGGATGGCCATCTGTCGGGGGTGCTTTGAATGCGATTTCCTGCTTCTTAGCAGGGGGTTGGACTAGATGGCCCATGTGGCCTCTTCCAACTCTACTATTCTATGATTCTATGATTCTATGATTCAGTAGGTAAAGGAAATCTCTCTAAAAAGAACCTCATTCAAAGACTAAAAACCACAGTTCCATAAGTTGTCCTTCATAGTTGGGAACATATATTAGCATAGAGATGGCCCATGGTGCAAACATACAAGAAGTAGGCATTGGTATTTCAAAGCCTACCATTTTCCCTATGATGCATGCCTTTGTTTCAGGATTACTGGTTGGGATTATGCACCATGATGTCAACTGTGATAAAAATGGTATATAAATTGCTAAATATTTTTTGGGAGATTAGAAAATATTTCACTATTGGTTTCACAGAAGGGGACATTCTTCATCCTTAACAGACTATCAGTAGCTGAGCCTAACATTAATTTTTTTCCTCTTCCTGCTGAATACTTAATTTTGATGTTTCTTTTTATTGTTATCTTTATTATGGGGGGCTTTAAATATTGTCAATCATCTTGATCTTGAAAGAGACAACATATTAATCAATCACACAGAAATTAAGTGGAAGAATGTACCTTCCAGCATTTTACATATGAATACTGGGACATATAGCCAAGCAACATCAGAGTGTGATCAAAGAAGGAAAAGGTTATTAATGAAGAAAAACACAAAAAACTGAGAGGAATTGCAGTAGACAAATTATGTATGAATCTACTGGAAAGACCAATATTCTGCCATTGCCTTTCTTCTCCTAATTGCTGAGTTAATTGAATGCAAATCACTTTTGTCAACTGAAGACAAATGTGGAAAGTGGAAGTAGGAGAGAAACTAGGACATTTTAAATCAGCTGTAAAAGTGGACTAATCGGGATTATTGTTGACAAATTGGAGGAAACAGGATGAATTTGTTAACCAAAAATAATCTAGGATATTATTGTCTGTATTGAAAGAATTCTGGAGTTTAAAAAATTCTATTTTCTTTCTGGAGATCTTTTGCAACCCCAGAACTTGATATCTTTTGAAAGAAGAGCAAACTTGAGATCTTTTTGCTCTGCTACTGATCCATGGCCATTTTTCATCCTAGAAGGACATTTCCATATTAGCCATTTGTTAGCAAACAAACAACTGATAAAATCCAGTTTTCACAGAGAATCTAGTTATTTGTTGCCAAGATGCCATATTCCATTGCTTTCTCTGTTAATTTTCTACATTTATAAAGCTTATGGCCAGGTTGTTCCTTTTTGGGGTTTTCGGACACGGAACAGTTACAATTCCAATCTGTTCAATTTTAACTGGCAGTTTCCTTATGATGGGAGCTATGTTTCATGATTCAGTTTGTGACAGTTAGGGTTGTGCATTTGTATGAAATTGCTTACCATTCCTGTTTGTTTCATTTCTTTCATTCGTATGTCCCCATTTCTGTTTACGTCCACTGCTTACAGAAACGGGCACCTGTATGAATGGGCTTTTCCATCCAAGATCCGAAAAAAACCAAAAATGTTTCAGGCCTTGGTCAGCAAAACGCCAGGCCCTGTGAGCCAGGCCTATGGTCAAGCGCTCAATGATAGGTCCCGGCAGCTAGGGCCTTATAATCGAGTGCTCAATGCTCGATTGTAGGCCCTGCGAGCTGGGCCTATGAGCATCAATCACTCAATGGCTCGTAGGACCTGGCTGCTGGGCCTACCGTCAAGCACTCAACCATAGGCCTGGCAGCCAGGGCCTACAAGCATTGAGTGCTCAATGTCTCCTAGGCCAGGCTCACAGGGCCTACAGGTGAGTGCCAAGTGCTCAATGCTCGTAGGTCCTGTGAGCCAGGCCTATGAGCATTGGGCATTCGGCACTCAACTGTAGGCTCGGCGAGCTGGGCCTACGAGACATTGAGCGCTCGACGCTTGTAGGTCCGGCAGACAGGGCCTACAGTCAAGTGAAAAAAGGCAGCTGACCAAATGGCTACTGTTTCCCTCTGCCTTTCATTTCACTTTTTCTTTCGATCCTGTGTGGCTGTACCGTTCCGTGCAATCTGAATGGACGAAATGGTACAAAACCATGAAAGAAACTGATGAAACAAGATTCGAGCCTAATCCTAGGTATAGTGCCATGAAAGCCTGTTTTTCTAGATTGCTTGCTCCACATTTCTTATTGAATGGATATGTTCATATTCGTAATGTTCTACCCTTTAGTTCTGTCTTCTATAACTGGATATTTGCTTCTCTCACACTTTCTTTAAAACAATCATTTCACTAAGCTAAAGTGCACACTAATAACCAGTTTATCAAACAATTAGCCATAAAATATATGTTTTTGGTCTCTTTACTACTTTGTGTTTTTGTTTTTGTTTTTGCTAAAATGCAGAAGAACCAGTCTTTAGAAACTGAAAAATAAACAAGCAGATAGTGTTATTGTCCTGACATTAGAGAGGAAAGAAGAATGAGAGTGTTCATCTACCAGCCTAATTTTTTTAGCGAAACTAAATAAATTTGTTGAAGAAATGTCTGAAGTTTTCCTTCTGATATAAGTTTTGAAATCTGAAATCCCTTGACAGCCCTGTAATATGTAACAGATATCTGCGTGAAAGCCCACCTACTGTAATGAGCTTCCCATTATATGTACTATGCACCCTTGGTTCTACTGATTTTACAGTTATTAGACAGGCTTCTAATACCATTTGTCTGATAATGCCAGGCCTTGTTCTTGTTCAATAATAGTAGTGCTATGATCTCCTTTTTCATATTGCTTACCTGTTCAATCCCCATGATAGAGACATTACCTTCCAATGCAAATATCAATTCTGATGTTTCTTGAGTGCGAAGCTCATCCAGTCTGCAGAATATATGTTCATCAGACAAGGCTCTTGAAATGTCCTTCTGAATTAAGTGGTCATAGCTAGCTATATCAAAGCTTCCCTTTCCATGTCATATTACATTTGGAGTAGCACTACTTTTTTTTCTATATTAAGCCTAATTTTCAATGTGCATGCAGCAAATGAGGGTAAAATGTAGACATTTCCCCACAAGGTAATACAGATGGTAGCATTGAAGGTCATAAATGCTTTTAAAAAAAATGTAGTCTGCTTTAATAGGAATTTGCCATTATAATTTTTTTTAAATGATCTCAGATTTGCTCCAACTTGAACAGTATTTTCACAATTGCATTGATGTTTTATTTTCTAAGATGTGACCAAGTATTATTTCTTTGGGGAGTAAATAGAAAAAGTACGAAAGGGACTAAAGCAGGGGTTCTCAACCTGTGCCCAACCTTCCCTTTTTGAGCAAGGTTTTGGAGTTTGTGATGGCCTCTCAACCCCAAGGATTTCTGGATGAAATGGATTAGGAGACAGAAAGCAAGCTTACGTTAAGAACATGAGATATTTCACTGTATCACTACAATGCTTATACACAATCCCCTTTCTTGCCCCAGACTGCATCCTGTTGCTGTTCATAATAAAAGTTCAGCTCTCTTCCTCCTCTTCTGCATCACATCATTTGTGTATTTTCCTTGTGTGATCATGCTGGAGCCACACTGTCTGGCTTTTCTCTGCTTACAGTGGAGAAACCATGCAGTCTGGTTAGGATAATTTTGAATTGTGCTGATCCACACCAAAATTTAATTGTGCTAATCTGATTCAATCTGAACCTGATCCAGTTCAAATTAGCCTAATATCGTTTAGATTTTGGGATTCATGTGAAGCAGCTGCATATATCTGTTGCCCTAACTCATGATCATAGGAGGTCCTGCTAGTTGTCCAGGCTGCAA
Organism: Anolis carolinensis; assembly: GCF_035594765.1. Classification (NCBI taxonomy): domain Eukaryota; kingdom Metazoa; phylum Chordata; class Lepidosauria; order Squamata; family Anolidae; genus Anolis; species Anolis carolinensis. The sequence continues at coordinate 41,307,818 of NC_085841.1, forward strand.
GGTTATTAGTTGGTGACCACCCAAAAGTGAACATTCTGTCCTCTTTTTGTAATGCCTCCCCCCCATGTTTAAGGGGCAACCAACTCTGACCTCTCTTGACAAACCTTGTACAGTTCACATTGTGAATATTCCAATTTTGAATATTACAGCTGGTAACTACATAATGCTTTATGGTTTTCTTGTTCATTTTGGCTCTTTTAAATCATTTTTTGTTTACTGCTTTCACATATGGCAAGTGTTGTATAGTTTGACAGCTAGCTAACTTGCCAATTAAATCAAGGCAGTTCTCTGTGGGTTTTACCCATAACTAGCATTTACTGACTAGGTCAGCAGGTGGTAGTAGATACATGTCCCAGAAGTTTTGAATATGCAGGCAGATTAATCTGAAAGTGAAGCTTTGTTCTCTTCATTCCTTCTTCATGCGATTTTCTTTTCTTGCCACTTTGTGCCCTTGCCACCACTTTCAGACTCTCAGTCATTAATATTTGTTAAACCAAACAAACAAGACAAAAAACCCATGAGTGTACAAATAGGCAAAGTGGTGTGTTATTTTAGAAGCTATAATATCCAAATACAAAGTCCTCAATGACCAGAGGGAAAATACACTTGCCTTTACATAAAGCACATTGTGTCCCCCCGGCTAGAATTGTGTGAAATTGCTCTTTAGCTACCTAAGAGAAGTGCAATTTATATTATGGACTTTATCACATGAAGAAGGCAAGCTGGCACTGAAGCTGTGCACATCCTATTGCCTGTTTGTCTTTTCCCTGTGATAAATTTGTCACTACTATTGATGGGAAAAATCTGTCAACAGCCCCATTAGCCATCTAGTCCCTCTGTGTTAGATTCCTCTTCCCCCCCCCCCATTCTTTTTGTGAGGCAGTAATATTGTAATTTCATTGGATTTTTTAAAGTTACAGAGCAGCTCAAGTGTGGGAGGATACGGATAAGATGTTATCTGGAAGCATGGTTTTGTGACCACATATTAATGAATTGGTGCATTTGCTTGAAAGCAGAGATACTGATGTGAGGATGCTCCTTCTGGTAGGTTGCTTCTACTGGTGATTCTGCAACTGTTGTGAAGTAGTAGCTTCTTGTGATAAAGTCCTATAAACCTGCAGAATTGTAGTCACTGCTCTGAAGCAAGATAAACCTTATTTCATTTTTTTACTTTCAATTTTGAGAAGCAGTGAAGTTTTTCAGTACAAGCACTCTAAATAGCTTATGTAAAATTGTTATTTTGATATTGCAATCACTTAATTAGGATTTGAAGTTTTGGTACATTAAAACATCAGAAATTATATTATGAATAACTTTTCAATAACTTTAAAGCATAGGTTCTTTTTATTGCAATTTCAGTGTGAGAGGTATATTAGAACTTTTACAGAACAACATTTAGACATTCAGATATTCGATTCACATGCAACCTACAGTTACATTGGCTAACAAACAGACAAAGGAGGGGTTACATTTTTACTCAGCATTCACACACATGTACATACATTCATCTTAAAGCATACAAAGATTGCCATATCCTTTTCTCCCTTGTTGGAGAAGCACCTGCTTAGGCCAGGCCCTGCTTTCTCTGCCATCTGCCAACACATAGTTCCTAAACTCCTAAAACATCATAACTTCAAAACTCCAAAATGCATCCTTTCCCCCCTAAAAACAGTGCCCTTGTTTCCATACAGCAGAACCGACTCCCTGCAACTTCAAAATACACTCTTCCTCTTCCCTTCAGAAAAGGAGGCTCAAAGTTACCAGACTCTGCGTTCTGTTGCAGATCTGCCACATACACTATCTATCTCCTTCCCAATGGAGCAGAGTATAGCGAGCGAACAGTGTCTCTGTCACAATTTTTGAATTGTCATAAGGTCCCTTATATAGCAATATTTTGCTGATGTTGTCCCAAAGTTGTAAATGAATGATAGACGTCTTCCATCCTGGCTCCATCTCAGTTTCCTGGACCAGATGTTGATTCTTCTTGATTGGTGTTAGCCTTGTGTTGACTTCTTTCTTAATATTGTAAACATTTCCTTAACTTGATGTTATCATTGTCACAGTTCTTATCACAATTTACCAGGTAGGTCAGCTATTTCAGCTTTCATTAGCAACTTTTAATTACAGTTCAAAAAGCAGGTAGTTAGTCATTGCAAGCCTTAATATTTTAGACAGGTGTTTCCAAAATTTAGCTCTCATTCATTCATTCCTTTCATATCATTTATTCAACCATACATATTAAATCCACGTTTATCAAATCTGCCCATTATATTTTTGTGACAATTACAAAGGTGTTGGGAGTGTTTGTTGAATGTAGCTGAGGGATATCAATATATATCTGGAAAGATCACACAAACATGCACTTAAATTCAGTTTGCTGGTTTACAGCAAACTGGAAATACAGGAAAAGTTAGTTCACATCAAAATACTTATAGGGACAAATTCTTATTGTATTCTTGTACTGATGAGTGGTATCAGGGTATAGCCCTTCTTTGCTGTTGCTCCTCAGAGGCTATTTTGTCTTTTAGCAGCATATATCTATACATAAACACTCAAACAGTGGCCTCTTGGAGTTTTTTCCCCAGGATGCCCCATAAAACCCAAAATCCCTGGATGGGCAAGTCCCATTATATATAATGGCATAGTAAATTATGTTCCTTATATTATATTATATTCCTTATAAAAGATCAAGCTGTGTATGGTTGAATTCATGTATACAGGATCTGTGGGTACAAAGGGCCAACATTAGTTTTTCCTTCATTTATTGATATAATACCACCAAAACTCAAGTACAGTGTGATGAATTGCTAGCTTTTGCGTGTTCTCATTCTCTCATTCAGCTATGTGAGAGGACCCTGAGTTAATAAAAAGATAAACTGCCCTCCATCTACGTGCATCCTGTAATACATCTACAGTAGAGTCTTACTTATCCAACACTCACTTATCCAACGTTCTGGATTATCCAACGCATTTTTGTAGTCAATTTTTTCAATACATCGTGATAGTTTGGTGCTAATTTAGCAAATACAGTAATTACTACATAGCATTACTGCGTATTGAACTACTTTTTCTGTCAAATTTGTTGTATAACATGATGCTTTGGTGCTTAATTTATAAAATCATAACCTAATTTGATGTTTAATGGGCTTTTCCTTCATCCCTCCTTATTATCCAACATATTCACTTATCCAACATTCTGCCAGCCCGTTTATGTTGGATAAATGAGATTCTACTGTATATATATTAAAATGTAATGTGCATTTTTCCCATGGAGTAAACAAAACCACTGAACCAAATCACACCAAATTTGGCCACAAACGGCATAGTCATACAATCTATGTCTTTCAATTAAAAAAAACTAGAAAAATAAAGTTCAAATTACAGAGGACGAGGAAGAGCCGTTTTCCTCCTGGATGCCAGTCAGAAGGGTAGGCTCTGCCTTCTTTAGGCCTCGCTCACTTCGTGTCCTAGCAACCCCCTCAGCCACAATGGCTGAAGGTTCACTTAGGCTTATTCCACACTGCCTATAAAATACAAATTATCTGATTTGAACTGGATTATATGGCAGTGTAGATTCAAGGCCCTTCCACACACTTATATAACCCAGAATACCAATGCAGATAATTCATAGTATCTGCTTTGAACTGGAATATCTTGAGCCCACACTGCCATATAATCCAGTCCAATGTGGATTTTTTTTACAGTTGTGTAGTAGGGGCCTCATATAATCCAGTTCAAAGCAAATAATAGAAGATTATAAATATAATATATAAAATTTACTGTGGCATAATAAAACAGAACAATATAATCCATAAAGTCAGGGCAGTAAATAAAGAACCACACTCTGAAGATGGAAAACAATCAGGGCCCGCTAACACCTCCCCACAAAGATTTCCCCCAGAGAGAAAGCTGAGGAGGGGGGAAAGTAGTGTGTATTATCAAAGTCATTATTATTACTATTATTATTAATATTATTATTATTGTGTTGCTGTGAACCATGGAAATGAACACAATCTGGCTCCAAGTATTAAAAAACTCTAAAATCAGAACAGTAAATAAAGAACAACACTCTGAAAATAGGGGAATTCCAGACAGAAAACAATCAGGGCCAGCTAACATATCCCAACAAAAGATTTCCCCAGGGAGGAAGCAGCCAGGCTTTGACACTGAAAGGCCATTACATGTTAATCATTCTGTCTAATTCCAGCATTCATACTTGCCTCTAACAGACAAAAAAAAAAAGAACAACCAGAAATACTGTATTTTCACAAGCTTTAGGAAATGACATACACTAACTACCACCAATTCCTCAATACTTTATTTCCCACACCACCACACATTGCCACAGCAACGCGTGGCTGGGCACAGCTAGTAATTCTATAAATCCTTGTCAACTTTACCCCCTTCCTTGCTCATTTCCCCCCTAAATTAAAGTCCTAAAATTGTAATCTATCCTCATAAGAAAGTTTTTCATGTGTCCTGATATCATATTTTTAAAATTTATATTATTTATTTATTTAAAATATGTATATTCCACTTATTTATTTAAAATATGTATATTCCTCTTCCCATTAAAGTATCCCCAAGTGGGTTCCTTCACTTTTTTTCTGGCTGCACAATATTCTTTTTAAAATGCAGATGCCATAATTGTACACTAGGGAAGTTGAGAAACTCGCTTTGCTAAGGTGTGTATATATATATATATATATATATAGAGAGAGAGAGAGAGAGAGAGAGAGAGAGAGAGAGAGAGAGAGAGGATTTATCCAACCCACAGCAACCTAAAATAGATGCAATTATTATTTCGAGACTTGTTCTTTACTGGGATTGTGATGTATTTCTCAAATGAAAAAGAACTGTTTAGAAATATGCACACATCCTTCAAACATGTGCAACCCTCCCCAATTCTGTTTCTGTATACAATGGAGATAAATATGGTTTTGTGTGTATCCATGCATCCAATTGATACTAGTACACATTTCTGATTGACCCAAAATTCAATTGCCCCAAAATTCAAAGAAGATTTAGGACCAACCCCTTAACTAGGGTTGTAAAGAATACTATTTTATCATCCTTACTGTCCTGTCATGTGGAGATGGCCTATCAAAATAAATCATAAATTTGTCAGCTCGTTTTGCGTGAGAGTCTGGGATCTTCTAGAACAGGGGTCTTCAAACCTTTAAAGTGGAGGGCCAATTCACAGCCCCTCAGACTGTTGGGGGACCGGACTAGGATGAAATAGTCCAAAATTAGGATTGTTGTTGTTGTGTGCCTTCAAGTCATTGCAGACTTAGGTCAACCCTAAGTCTAAAGTTTAGGAGAGGGGCCAGGTCAATGACCTTGGGGGGGCTGCATCCAGCCTATGGGCCTTAGTTTGGGGACCCCCGATCTAGATGATCTCATAAGACCACAGGTAAGCAAATAAAGACCATAGATGGTCTCATAAGATCATCGGTAAGGAAAGGGACCCTCAAAGGCCATCTAGATGATCTCATCAGGCCATCAGAAGACCATGGATAAGGAAAGGGACCCTCAAAGACCATCTAGATGGTTTCATAAGATCATAGGTAAGGAAAGGGGACAGAACAAGGCACGGTGCCCTGTCTCCATCAAAAAAGAACGACCCAAACAATTACCGTCCGGTCAGCCTCACATCAATACCAGGCAAAATTCTGGAAAAGATCATTAAGGAAGTGGTCTGCGAACACTTAGAAACAAATGCGGTCATTGCTAATAGTCAACACGGATTTACCAAAAACAAGTCATGCCAGACTAATCTGATCTCTTTTTTCGATAGAGTTACGAGTTGGGTCGATACAGGGAATGCTGTGGATGTAGCGTACCTGGATTTCAGTAAGGCCTTCGACAAAGTCCCCCACGACCTTCTGGCAAACAAACTAGTAAAATGTGGGCTAGACAAAACTACGGTTAGGTGGATCTGTAATTGGCTAAGCGAACGAACCCAAAGGGTGCTCACCAATGCGTCGTCTTCATCATGGAAAGAAGTGACAAGTGGAGTGCCACAGGGCTCCGTCCTGGGCCCGGTTCTGTTCAACATCTTTATTAATGACTTAGACGAAGGGTTAGAAGGCACGATCATCAAGTTTGCAGACGACACAAAACTGGGAGGGATAGCTAACACTCCAGAAGACAGGAGCAGAATTCAAAACGATCTTGACAGACTAGAGAGATGGGCCAAAACTAACAAAATGAAGTTCAACAGGGACAAATGCAAGATACTTCACTTCGGCAGAAAAAATGGAAATCAAAGATACAGAATGGGGGACGCCTGGCTTGACAGCAGTGTGTGCGAAAAAGACCTTGGAGTCCTCGTGGACAACAAGTTAAACATGAGCCAACAATGTGATGCGGCTGCTAAAAAAGCCAATGGGATTCTGGCCTGCATCAATAGGGGAATAGCGTCTAGATCCAGGGAAGTTATGCTCCCCCTCTATTCTGCCTTGGTCAGACCACACCTGGAATACTGTGTCCAATTTTGGGCACCACAGTTGAAGGGAGATGTTGACAAGCTGGAAAGCGTCCAGAGGAGGGCGACTAAAATGATTAAGGGTCTGGAGAACAAGCCCTATGAGGAGCGGCTTAAAGAGCTGGGCATGTTTAGCCTGGAGAAGAGAAGGCTGAGAGGAGACATGATAGCCATGTACAAATATGTGAAGGGAAGTCATAGGGAAGAGGGAGCAAGCTTGTTTTCTGCTGCCCTGCAGACTAGGACACGGAACAATGGCTTCAAACTACAGGAAAGGAGATTCCACCTGAACATCAGGAAGAACTTCCTCACTGTGAGAGCTGTTCGACAGTGGAACTCTCTCCCCGGGGCCGTGGTGGAGGCTCCTTCCTTGGAGGCTTTTAAGCAGAGGCTGGATGGCCATCTGTCGGGGGTGCTTTGAATGCGATTTCCTGCTTCTTAGCAGGGGGTTGGACTAGATGGCCCATGTGGTCTCTTCCAACTCTACTATTCTATGATTCTATGATTCTATGTGTGTTGTTGCGTTGCCCTTTTCCCCAGCAGATGGGGAAAAGGGGAGAAAAATGTGGGTAGCTCCGTCAGAATTAGCCCAACTACAACTTGTCAGAGGTTCCCAAAAATGGTAGTACTGAGGTTCCCCTGTCATTTGCAGTCACAAGTAGCTGCAAGTAACATGCATGCCTCCGCTATGCTACTCTGCTGCTCTTTTCTCCCTTCCTCCGTGCTTGCTCTGAATCAACAGCACACCGGACCACTGTTTCTCAGCCAAGGGAACCCTTGGTAGCTTACTGTTTATTATTGTTACAGCTTATCTATATCTACATACAGATGGACAGTCACAGATGGTAAAGAGAAAGATCAGCCATATGGCTGCCGCTTTTAACAGACTCCATATCTTCAGTAACCGCCCACAGATATGATAATACAATATACTTTATTTATATTCCACCATATCTCCCTGCGGGGACTCAAAACAGATTACAGGTACATATATGGCAAACATTCAATGCCGTTATACAGTAGACAGAGACAGACAGTACATAAACAGAGGCAAGGCTTCCCTCTTTTCATCTCTGGCATCCGGGCTGTGCTTGTTTCGGCCATGAGGAGGTGCTGTTGTTTCATTTTCCACGCCCATCATCCATGGACTTCTTTCCTGGTTGGATTTTTGCTGACATGTTTTCCAGGGCACTTTTTACCTCCCCGCCAAAGTGGTATCTATTTATCTACTTACATTATTGTTTTTGAACTGCTGGGTGAGCAGAAGCTGGGCTGGTGGCAGGAGCTCACCACGACCCGGGATTGAACTACCAACCTTCCAGTCGGCAGGATCTTCTATAGTAGGCAGTTTAACCCACTGTGCTAGCCCGGTCCAGCTTGACCAGAGGTGTCGTCCTGATCTAGGCATCTTAATGCTTTGATTACCTGGTGCTACTAGCTACATGTCTTGGGGATGATTCTTCCTGTTATATTGTTACACTAATACACTTACTTTGTGTTGTTGGCAAGGAAGCATCTTGTGATGTTTCCTCACCACTTTGGGGATCAATGGGGCGGAGCCAAGCCAGCATCATCTGATGGTGCTTGGCAGGCCCTGTCCCTGAAGAAGAGAAAGGGGCCAAAAACCCCAAGTGTGATAAGGTTCATAGAGATTCCTACAGAGAACAAACTAATCAAATCCTTGAATAATCAAATCCAAAAAAAGTTAGACCTACAAATGTGGAGGACAGTCTGTAGATATATCAAGTAGGAAGTCTGTAAATTTCAGTGCTAGCCTCATTTTTAGCGTGTTGTCCCACCCTAGTAATACAAGTTTTCTTCATTGTACATTCTCCTATGACATGACCTTTATTTTCCTGGGTCATTGCATTTAGCATATATGACCCTTTTTGGTTTTGGTGATCTAAACTTGATCTGTAAAGAAAACAATGGGGATCATCCAGTTTATAAGTAGTTAGATATTTTTAGAGGACATATGTCTACTAATTTAGAGTGAGAGACATTGTGTTTTTGAATATTTTGACTACCTATGTTTTCCTACTTTATTAACAGTGCATTTGTAATTACCTGCTATTTCTGCAGAACCTTTCATCCATCATTATGATAATATATTTTGCAAAGTTCACCAATTATAACAAACTTCTGCTGCTGCTTTGAAAAATGGGAAGAGATAGTAGATTAGGCTATCAGCTATGTCTCAATGATCACATCTGGTTAGAAAATACAAGTTTTAGAGTTATCTTCTGTATATATTAGAGTAGCCAGAATCTGTTTAAAATGTTAGATATTCCAACATTTGAATGAAGTGGTGGGCATGAGGGCAAGTCTTGGCAGGGAGTATGCAGTTGTAGTGCAGTTTCAATCTAGAGAGATATGTATGAATCAGGGAGATCTGTTTTAATCCCTAGTAAGCAACAATAAAATGATTTATTGTGGTTTTTAGCTTTGAATATGCTTCAATGGATTTTAACTTTTATTTTTAAAATATTGTTTTTTTCATTCTGTTTTAATGTTTGCATATTTGTATATTTTAACTTAAACCACTTTGAGTCTCCTTCAGGAGAGATAAAGAGGGTTATAAATAAACATAATTACAACAACAACAGCAGTAACAACAACAACAACTCTGGACTCTGCCCAGGACATTTTGCTGCTATGCCAAAGCTGGAAATGTCATCCCCTGCCAGTTGTCCCCAAGGCTAGGCAATGTATTTTGGCACCAATGGTAAGAAATCCCATGTTATTATAAACAAATGTTCAAAGTTCTTTTTAATGACAATCCAAAGCAACTGCCTATGGCAGTTACAACTGACCCCAATTACAATGATGATGATGATGATGATGATGATGATGATGATGATGATGATGATGATGATGATAAAGGTGCCCTTGAAAAGCAGAAGTGTGAAACACTTATTTTTGCTTCTTGTAAAGTCCAGTCATACAGTTTCAGGTTTGTCCAGACTCATGATGACAAAGACATGAATGGTAGTAGACAAGTTCAAACTAAAAAACTAAAAATGTAGCAGTGATCTCATCAGAGATGGATTTGACAAAAAAAAAAATCTTGCAATAGTAATTAATGTACCATTACTTTACTCATACATGGAACTATCAATAGATAGATCCAAGGAATTCATCAAGACTTCTGTGAACACGGTTTTACTGCAACTCCAGTAATTGTTCTGCTTTCATGCTGAAACACTTCTGAGGTGTTCTGTTGATAATTCTAAGGAAGTGACATAACCATACATTGACAAAAGAATTTCAACATGAATTCAGGTTTTACTCATAATTAGTGACATATTTAGGCTTTTGAAAGATGCCAACTGCTAAAGCACCTTTGTAGGAACATTCGGGCACCATTAGCATAGAGTTTGCAGACATGGTTGCGACAACAAAAGAAGTGTCACTTCCATGGTATACAATTTGAAATTTTAGCATGACTTGAAAAAGGATGCTTCATAGCTAATTAAAAATGGATCAGACCACTAGAACAAGGTATACCGAAGTGCTTTAATGAATAATTGGGGTCTTTAAAATGATCCCCTTGTGCTTTCTCTTCAATTTGCAGCAGTTAATTTAACAACAGCATTCAATCAATGGCATCCAGATTTTTTCTATGCTTTTTAAAAAGAAATATAAAAATAAAAGGAAAAGCGCTTTTATTGCATTCAGCATTAGAGCGCAAAAATACAAAAAAGCCTAGTAAATGTGTTTTTAAACTAAGTTTCTTTTAGTGGTGTATTTATCTTATGTTTTCTCATATCCATTATATATATCTCTTTCTCCACATCAAGAAAAACTGTAAGACACTTTCAACTCTTTCTTTTGAGTAAGCAGCCTTTTTCTTCTTCCTGAGGAATTGTAGGGCTTTAATCACACTTGTGAAATGAATGTGTGATACCTCAAAGTCATATTCTCCAAATCCCAAACTGGATTAGAATATTGTGCCCTTGAGGTTTCAGGGTTTAGAAAATTTTTGATAATGCCTTCACCATGTTTTGCTATACAGTACAGTTATTATAATACTTAGACTTTTCTTCTTGTGTAAATCTCATCTCTTAGTCACAGGGGGGAACATGCAATGCCCTCTTAAAACCATTCCAGCTCATCTGCCTATGTCAGTGTTTTGCATTAAGTTTAACAATTAGTCTATCATTTTGTCACTCAACATGGTTGACAATGTATTGTCAAAGGCTTTCATGGCCAGAATCACAGGGTTGTTGTGTGTTTTCTGTACTGTATGGCCATGGTTCAGAAGCATTCTCTCCTGACGTTTTGCCCACATCTATGGCAGGCATCCTCAGAGGTTGCGAGGTATATTGGAAAAAACTAAGTAAGGAAGGTTTATATATCTGTGGAAGGTCCAGGGTGGGAGAAGGAACTCTTGTCTGTTGCAGGCCAGTGTGAATGTTCTACACCTGCCATAGATGTGGGCGAAATACCAGGAGAGAGTGCTTCTGGAACATGGCCATATAGCCCGGAAAACACACAATAACCATGGTTGACAATGATTCTCCAGGATCTGTTTCAGACCTCTTAAAAAGTGACCTTTATAACTGATGAAACCACAGACTGGAACTATAATTTTTCCTATAGAAAAGAGGCAAATACTAGATCTGTTTGGAAAGTTTGGCCTTCAACTCCCAGAAATCCTAACAGCTGGTAAAGTAGCTGGGAATTCTGGGAATTGTAGTCCAAAAACATCTGGGGACCCCAGGTTGAGAACCACTGATATAACTTCATGTATAAAATACTTCATTCTGAAGTGATAAATACAAATTATGTTGGGTTGTGTACCCACATGTAAACACTATTTTAAAAAACCAAAACACTTTTTCCCCACTGACTCTACCTTTGGTCCAGCCATACCATATTTCACTAGTACTAAGACATACTTTCCTCACAAGAACTGAGGTTCAAAAAAGGGGTGCATCTTAGAATTGATGGCATCCTGAAATTATGGGATCAGGGTCAGCAGTTGAGAGTGCAGGAAGGAAGCCTTTAATATCATGGGGCTTGTTTACAAGAGAGAGGATCAGGGGTGTCCTGCTCACTTCAAAGGATCAGTCTGAACGCAGATCAGAGATGGCTGCTCTCAAATCCAATCTTTATTGAAGAACACATGACTTTGGAAAAGTCAGGAATGACCCAATGTTTACATACAACTATTTTTATAACTTTTGATGCTACGTAACACCACACGTAAATATCATCATCAAGTCCCACCCCCAATATCACATTACTACCATTTTCACACACTAGACCAATTATAATTGTTTATACTTTCGTCCCCAAGTTCCCAGGCATATTCTATCTTCTTCTGCCAGGTGCTCCTGGGATTGTTTATGTTATGACTCCCAGTTACAGGGCTGAATTACCAAAGCCCTGTAACTGGGTTCCATGACATGGTGCCCTCCTTTTCTTCGTCCTCCTCTTCGGTTCTTCTTTCATCACAAGCCTGAAACAAAACAATAATTCTATGTGTCCATTTTGTCCAAAGTACCCATATATTTTTTCAGTAAGCTACGATGGAATACAGGGTGTATTTTCCCTAAGCTTTTTGGCAATGCCAACTGGAAAGTCACCTCGTTGATAACACCCTGTATTCTAAATGGTCCAATATATTTAGGGCCCAATTTTTTCGAAGGTAGCCCCAGTTTGATGTTTTGGGTACTTAGCCACACTAAATCTCCTTTCTCCAATTTATCACCTTCCACCCTCTTTCTGTCTGCGAATACTTTATACTTTTTATGTGCTTCTTTTAAGGATGCAGTCACTTGACTCCAGCATTCCATCATTTGCGCTTTCCATTTCCCTGCCTCTGTTCCCTCACTCTCTGTCCATCTCGGCAGCTGGGGCAGAGGCTGTAGTTCATACCCGTAAACTACTTCAAAGGGGGTTTTATTTGTTGCTGAATGTATAGTCGAATTAAAAGCTAGTTCTGCAAAAGCCAACCACCGAGACCAGTCATTTTGTCTCATGTTAGAGTACATTCGAAGGAACTGCCCAAGTGTTTGCTGAGTACGTTCTACCGCCCCATTTGTCATGGGGTGAAAAGCAGAACTTAAACTCCTTTCTGCTCCTAGCATTTCCAGGAATTTTTCCCAAAATTTTGCTGTGAATTGTACTCCTCTGTCACTGACCACTCTACTGGGACATCCATGCAGTTTGTAAATGTGGTTTATGTACAATTCAGCTAGTTTCTCGGCTGATGGTAGTTTCGTCAGTGCTATAAAGTGGGCCTGTTTAGAAAACAGGTCCAATACTGTCCAAATATAACGATGTCCTTTGCTAACCGGTAGTTCCCCCACAAAGTCCATAGCTACACATTCCCAAGGTCTGGTAGGTTCTGCTACTGTTTGTAATAATCCCATTGGCTTCCCTCCTCTCGATTTATTTCTGGCACAATCATCACATTGAACAACATAATTTTTTATGTCCTTCCTCATCCCTGGCCACCAGCAATGTTTTGCTATTGCTTTTGTTGTTTTTGTAATTCCTGTATGACCAGCGCTCTGGTTGTTGTGAAAACGATGCAAAATCTTGATCCTTAATGTTGCTGGGATATACAGTTTCTTGTTCACAAACCAAAATCCCCCCTTCTGCTCCCCCTGTTCTGCATTGGATGCGATCCACTGGTCTCCTTCATAAGACTGTTTCAGCTCGTTTCCCCAATTATCTTTTCCGTCGAGTTCAACCATAGCAGTGTTCTCCTTTTGGGTTTGTGCTCTTGTTCTGACAGCTAAACCCCATTGTTTGTCAGAGAATATTGTTCCCTCTTTTGCTGTGGGTATTCCTTCGTGTTGAGGCATGCGTGAAAGAGCATCTGCCAAGACATTCTGCTTCCCCTGAAAAAACTTTAATTGGAAATCGAACCTGCTGAAGTATTGTGCCCATCTAATCTGTTTGGGGGACAATTTTCGAGGGGACTTTAAATACTGGAGGTTCTTATGGTCAGACCAAATTTCAAATGGGATTCCGCTTCCTTCGAGAAAGTGTCGCCAGCATTCTAAGGCTTTTAATATGGCTAGTGCTTCTTTTTCCCATATCGGCCAACATTTTTCAGTTTCGCTGAACTTCCGGGACAAATATCCACAGGGTTTTAAGTTCCCATTTTGATCCTTTTGCAATAGTACTGCCCCATACGCACAGTCTGAGGCATCGCAATGGATTATGAAAGGGCTCCTGATATCGGGGTGTTTTAGAATGGGTCCTTCTGTGAAGCATTCTTTTAGGGTTTCAAATGCCTTTTGGCATTCTGGCGTCCAACTTAGTTTGGCGCCAGGAGCTTTTACTTTTGCTGTCTCTCCTTTCCCTTTTGTTTTTAAAAGTTCAGTAAGGGGTGCAGTTATTTGCGCGAAGCCTTTTATGAAGGATCTATAAAAATTTGCAAACCCCAGAAACGATTGCAATTGCCTCCTTGTTTGAGGCACTCCCCATTCTTTTACATCTGATACTTTAGCTGGATCCATAGCTAACCCTTCTGGAGATATCCGATACCCCAGAAAGTCAATTTGAGTTTTATTAAATTCACATTTGGACAGTTTTGCGTACAGCTTTGCTTCTCTTAGTCTCTGCAAAACTTCCCGGACCAATTTCACGTGCTTTTCCTTATCTTCAGTCACAATCAAGATATCATCAAGAAATATGAATACCCCTCTGTACAACAATGGGTGCAGTATTTCATTTATAAGCTGCATAAAGCACCCGCCTCCATTTTTTAAACCGAAAGGTAAAATTTTATATTCAAAATGGCCGAATGCGCAGGAAAATGCAGTTTTCCAAGTATCTTCCGGTTTGATCCTTAATTTATGATATGCTTCAATTAAATCAAGTTTAGTAAATATGCTCCCTTTTTTCAATACGGTAATTAAATCCTTTACTAAGGGCATAGGGTATTTATTGTCCTTAGTAATTGCATTCAAATTTCGATAATCAATGCACAATCTTAGGGAGTTGTCTTTCTTTCTCCTGAATAACACTGGGGCCCCGAGAGGAGAATTGGATGGCTTAATGAAGCCCCGCGCCAGGTTTTTATCAATGTATTTCCTCAATTCCTCCTTCTCCTGCACAGACATGGGATACACTTTTGGTTTTGGTAAGTTTGCTCCGGGGGTTATTTCAATTTCTACTTCTATATTCCTTTTGGGAGGTAATTTACTTGCCTCTTTCTGATTGAACACATCCACAAAGTCTCTGTATTCAGGTGGCAATAGCAGTGGGTCTATTTCACCTTCTTCATCTCCCTCGTCCTCCTCTTCTGCAATCTTGCTTATCTCCCATTGGGTCTGCTGTTCTTTAAATGCTAGGCTCTTTCCTCTCCAATCTACTTCGGGATTTGCCTGTTCGAGCCATGGTATCCCTAATATTACGTGGTATGTGGCAATAGGGGCTATCACAAAGGATATTCTTCCTTCCCATTTGCCTATTTTACATGGGACCTCCCGTATTTCCTTTGTAGATACTTCCCCAGTAGCAACTGATCCGTCTAGCTGCGAAAATGCAATTGGGGAGTCAAGCGCCATCTGCTGGCATTTCAACGCTCCTGCTAACTCTGGAGTTATAATATTCCTGGAACAACCACAATCCACAAATGCCTTGCAGGTGGCCCGATTCTCTAGCCCCGAGAGGCAGATTGGCACTACTATCATGCGTTTGTCCCGACTCACCAATTTTTCTGAAGATTCTGGGGCTTGCACCTCCTCCTCCGCACGCCTCCCGGTTGCTGGCTTGGGCTTTGAGGGTTTTGGCGGCTCCCCCTTCCGTGCCCAGCATTCTGCTGCTCGATGGCCCGTCTTCCCACATACAAAGCATCCCGGTTTAGGTTTGTTGTCGTCTCCTCTGGAGGGAATCCCCGGCCTCCCTCCAGGTCTTTCCTGCTTCCTCGTTTCTCCTCGACCTCTCGCCACCGGTCTTTGCTGGCCGCCGCTGCTCCTGAAGCGCTTTACTTGGGCCAGGGTGGATTCAACGCGCCCCGCTAGTTGAATCCATCCCTGGAGCGTTTCGGGGTCATCTCTGTGCGCTGCCCAGCTGAAAATCTCGGGGCGTAGTCCCTCTTTAAATAACTCCACTTTGGTCACTTCAGACCACTCTGGTACCCTTTCCGCGAGGTGTAGGAATTCCTCTGCGTACTCGGGCACTGTTTTGTCCCTCTGCTTTATTCCTTTCAGCTGGTCTCGAGCCCTCAATTGCTCTAGCCGGTCTCTGAATCGGTTTTCCAGTGCGGCGAGGAAGCGGGGCACTGACCTCAGGCATGGGTCGTGTCTGGCATGGAGTTGCACGTACCAGCTGGCTGCTCCTCGCTTTAGTGTGTTGCCGATGGCTCGAACCCTGCTTGCTTCGGAGGGGAATGTGTGTGCATTGTCTTCCATGTATCCTCTGATGCTAATTAGAAAAAAGTTCAGTTCATCTGATTCCCCTCCGTATTCCAGTTTGAGATCTTCTCTTCTTGGCATCCATTCTGCGGCCCGTTGATGCTGTCTGGGAGGCATGGGGAAGGGTTGCATCAGGTTCCCTCGGGCGGCTCCTTGGAACACGCCGCGCCCCACTCCGGTGGTCATTCTGCGCGGCTCCCGAAAGTCTGCCGCCGCTGTCGGCCCTTCCGCCCATCCGCATACTGGCCTCGCTGTAGCCCCCTCATCTCGCCTTTCCTCGTCGTACGGCACATCCTCCTCCTCTTCCTGGATCCCCCGCTCCTCTCCGCCTTCGTCTGCAAATCCACTGGACCCGATCCCTGGCCCCAGTGGCCTTTCCACCCCGACGCCCATTCGGGGGGTTGGGAGCTCTGTTGGGGATGGCGGCCTCAGAGTTCCCAGAGCTCGCTGGCGCTCCACTTCGCGCGCCATTCTGTCTCGGAACTCCAGCTCCTGCCAGTATTCCTCGTCTCCCTCGTCCCTTGCCGCCGCGGGACTCTGCGTTGAAGCTCGCTGTCCCCTCTGGCTCCAATCGCCTCTTTTGCTTGGCTCTCTCTCGGCGCCATATCGGATGTGCTCTTTTTGGAGATTCTCTTCCAATATTGGCACTATTCTCCCCACGGTATCCGACAGCCTGGATAAGTGAGTTTCCAGGATGGATAACCGCAGGGCCACGGTCTCCGGCATGCTTCCTCCAGATCCCCAACTGGTTTCTGCCGCCGCCGGAACGCCTCTTCCCCCTCTGGGAATCCTCTGGGTCACGCCGTCCGGCTTGGGGTACCCCGTAGAGGAAGCTATGGCTTGCAATGTCTCTTCTGCCAACGGCAGAGCTCCCAGCGGAGGCCCCTTTGCTCCGTCATGGCTTTGATCTCCTTCCCTGCTCATTATCACTTCACTGCAAATTTGCAGGAGGGTGAGAACTGGATTCCTGACTTAATTGTCCTGCTCACTTCAAAGGATCAGTCTGAACGCAGATCAGAGATGGCTGCTCTCAAATCCAATCTTTATTGAAGAACACATGACTTTGGAAAAGTCAGGAATGACCCAATGTTTACATACAACTATTTTTATAACTTTTGATGCTACGTAACACCACACGTAAATATCATCATCAAGTCCCACCCCCAATATCACATTACTACCATTTTCACACACTAGACCAATTATAATTGTTTATACTTTCGTCCCCAAGTTCCCAGGCATATTCTATCTTCTTCTGCCAGGTGCTCCTGGGATTGTTTATGTTATGACTCCCAGTTACAGGGCTGAATTACCAAAGCCCTGTAACTGGGTTCCATGACACAGGGGCAGGGGCATCTGAGAGAGCTGGAGTTGCATGATTAATCAATGCTGATTTGGGCTGCCAGGGAGACAAGTCTTTGAAGTTTTCTGCTTGCTTGGCTCTCCAGTTTGGAGTGGCTAGAGGAGCTGGACTCCAGATCTGGGATCTGGCTTTTTTCTCTTGCTCCCTCTTTCCCTCTCTCTCCATGCTGCTTGCACCAATGGGAGTGGAGGGAGCAGTGGTGAAGGTATGTGAAGCCAGGAAGAAGCCCTGTGTGACAAGAGCAATGGAAAATAGTTGTCTAACACTCCTGGCAAACATCCCTTCTTCCTATCTCTTCCAAAATTGGGCTACATCTTACAGTTGATGAAATACAGTAGTAGTCTTTGCCATCACTAGTGATATTGCAGCACAAAGAACAAGGTCCTATTTTGCTGCAGGTTCATCTTTTTTTATTCAAGTTTTCATTATTTATGTGAGTCACAGTTTTTGATGGATGGAATCCAATTTGCTAAAACTCTATTAGCATTGGTTATGAATTATAGAGGCGCATCTATGATTAAGTAGCTTTGAGGACTGACAAGATAAAAGCTATTAAAAATAAACTATCATAGGTTAAATTGCTGCAGAAGGGATGGAACCTCTCTGTACATGTATACATGCATATACAAAGAACAGGACCACTGATATTATTAGTGCTTTTTCTTCATAGTATTCTCAATGCTGTGAACAGCAGCTTTTATGGTATGCCCAGATTTCTGAACACGCAATACATCCAATGAAGGTTAGACTTAAAAAGCATAAACCAGTCTGCTCTAGTGGTTTGAGTGCTAGACTAGGAGTCAGTTCCGACTGAGATTCAATCCTAACTCAATCCTGAAGACTTTGGACAAGTCAATCCTCCGTTGAATAATTGGCAACCCTCCTCTGAATAAATCTTGTCACAAAATTCCTTGGATAGGATCATTATAAATTAGTAATCTTGAATACCCCTGATACCAGAATCCATGGATACTCACTCAAGTCCCATAATATACAATGACATAGTAAAATGTCATCCTCTATATACAAATATCAAAGTTTATTTTTGATAAAATTCATGGCTACAGAAACTTTGGATATGGAAGGCCAATTGTTTGTGTCTTTCCTTCAGTTTTTAAAAACTCGAAGACAGCTTTGGGAAGCTATAGTCCTGAACAGGGGACCATTGAATACAGGAAGATGCTTAACCTTTGCTCCACTCCACACTGTCTTCACACCGGTCAAAACAAAGCAAAGCAAAACAAAACAAAACAAAAACTATAGAAAACAAAACTCCCCCCTCTCCATGTAGTGATATCACTACTACTAAACCTCTTCCTCACAGTATGAACATTGTTGGTAAGCAGGTGGACATAGCACTGAATGAAACATGCAGAATCATCACAGGATGCCTTAAACCTACACCTGTTGATAAACTCTACAAGTTAGCTGGCATTGCCCCTCCAGACGTGCGATGGGAAGTTGCTGCTAACTGTGAGAGAAATAAGGTCGAACATTGAAAGCCACCCACTGCATGACTATCAGCCTCCACCAGTAGACTCAAGTCAAGGAAGGGCTTCATGAGAACCACCACGCCTCTTGATGTTCCTCCAGCAACAGCAAGAGTGTCCTTCTGGGCAGCTAAACCAGGCAATTCCAACTGGATGACTCCCCATGAGGGTCTGCCTTCAGGGGCAAACCAAGAATGGGCAACTTGGAAGTCCCTAAACAGACTCAGAAGCAGAGTGGACAGATCAAAAGACAACTTGGCAAGGTGGCACTACCTGGAGGAATCCTCCACCTTGTGTGACTGTGGAGCAGAACAAACAACTCCTCATATGTATGCTTGCCCACAATGCCCTGCCTCATGCACGGAGGAGGAGTTGTTTAAAACTATGGACAATGCGGTCGCTGTTGCCCGCTTTTGGTCTAAAACTATTTAGCTGCTTGTGATTTGCTTTATTTCATCACTTTTAAATTTATTTATTATGCAGTGCCTTTGACACTAAATAAATAAATAAATAAATAAACTTTATTTAAATTTTATTAAGGTTCAGTGTGCATCTACACTGTAGAATTAATGCAGTTTAACAACATCTTAACTGCCATGGCTCTGTGCTATAGAATTATGGGATTTGTAGTTTTACAAGTCCTTTAATCTTCTCTGCCAAAGATTGCTAGTGCCTCACCAAATTCCAAATTCCAGAGCAACATAGCATTGAGCCATGGCAGTTAAAGTTATGTCAAACTACATTCACTGTGGCGTGTAGATACACCCAAGGTCTTCAAATCAAGAGTCTCCAAATAATCTGTTTTGGATATAATATAAGTCAGAAAACAACTGTTTCATCCCAACAGCTAGCCAATTGTTGGTCTAATACAGGGGTCCGCAGTGGTGCAATGGGTTAAACTCATGTGTTGGCTGAACTGCTGGCCTGAAGATTGGGTTGCTGACCTGAAGGCTACCTGTTCGAATCCGGAAGATGGGGTGAACACCCGTCTGTCAGCTCTAGCTTGCAGGGACATGAAAGAAGCTTCCCAGCAGGATGGTAACACATCCGGGCGTTCCCCTGGGCAACGTCTCCTTAGACAGCCAATTCTTTCACACCAGAAGCAATTTGCAGTATGTTCCCATATCGCTTCTGACACAATAAAAAATTACAGGGGTCCCCAAACTAAGGCCCACAGGCCGAATGTAGCCCCCCAAGGTCATTTCCCCATCCCTAAACCTGAGACTTAGGGTCACCCTAAATCTGAAACAAAACTCCTCATTAACTTAACTAGCTCATCAGCCAAAGGCAGGCCCACTCTTCCTATTGAAATACTGGTAAGTTTATGTTCATCATTTTAAATATTGTATTGTTCCTTTGCACTACAAACAAGATATATGCAGTATGCATAGGAATTTGTTCATTTTTTTTAATGATAGTCTGGCCCCACAACAGTCCGAGGGACCGTGAACTGGCCCTCTGCTTTAAAAGTTTGCGGACCCTTGTTCTAACACAACTAAACTAGTGAATTGATTGTATCTTTCTAGTGAACTTGAAACAGAGGAGGAAACCTGGGTAATATAATACCTCTAGTCAACTGACATCCATTAATTTAATTTCTGAGGCTGCTGCCTAAACATGTGTCAGGGTTAATGTGGGCAAGGTATTATGGAGTCTAATGTGTTTCAGAATTGAAGGAAAATTATTAAGATATTTTCTGACTTTTGAAGGGAACAGTGGATCTGGAGGTGTGAAGTTAATCTCTCTCACTTCTTCCATTTGGACCATATCATCTTTCTACCCACCAGTTGCAATTTCAGAAAATAAACCAACAAAACCACAATTTTTGGTTCTTAATTTGCATTGCCACCTGCAGAATCACAACATTTCTTTTAATACTAAAAGGGCTACCATTAATTCTTCTGTTTTAGGCTTAGCTCCTCTTTGTTAATAAATCTTGTTGTTAATTCCTGTCAAGTTGAGTTTAATTTATGGTGATGCTGTGATTAAGATACCTCCAAGTCACCCTGTCATCAACAGCCTGCAAATTCAGTGCCATGCAGTTTTCTTCTTTTTCCCACTGTCTTCTGCCTTCATGAAAATAATTTTATTTTCTAAAGAGTGACGTTTTTCTCATGATATGCTTAGAGAGTGATGATCTCAAATTACTCATCTTGTCTTCTAAAAGGAGCTCAGCCTTGATTTGCTTTAGGGCCCATTTGTCTTTTTGGAGATCCATGGTATCTGTAGAACTGTCCTATGATGCATATTTCAAATAGGTTAATCTTCTTATCAGCTTTCTTCACTTTCCTGCTTTCACATCCATGCATACATAGAAATTTTAAATATGATGACATGGACAATCCTGACCTTGGTAGTCAATTATATGTCTTTACACCTGAAGTTCTTGTCCAGTTTTTTCATATACTGTATGCTATTCAAATGACATTTTCACACAGCAAAACGGCAGTTGTATGGGATGCCGCATGGTGCCCTGCGTGGTCTCCCTCCCTCCCCCATCATATGTTGGGGACAGGACAAGGTGCATTGGCACCCTGTCCTCATCAGATGAGTGAAAGGGTGGCAACACGCATTGCCACATCGCCCTTTCCCCCAACAGATGAAGGAAAGGGCAAAAAAATCCAGGTAGCTCCATTGAAGCTATCCAAAAGACACTTTCCTTTCCGTCGTCATCACTGCGACCTTTCCTCTCCGCTTCAGGAGGCATGGGACTGGGGCCAAGCCAGCATCATTTGATGGCGCTGGACAGGCTCCGTCCAGAAGAGGGAAAAGGGACCTTAAAAACTCCAATGTGATGAGGTCACAAGCCTCAGTCTTTTGATTTCTTCGCTGCATTTTCCATCTTGATTATTGACTGAGCCAAAGTATGTAATATCTTATTTCAGTGTCTTCATTGTGTGCTTTAAAAGTTATGTGAATCATTTGTGGTTATGCTCTCATCTCTTTCATATAGTTCTTCAGTGTATTTTTGTATGTGTTATTATTTCTTCTTGCACATTAAGGAGGAAGATTAATATGCCTGATATACTCTCGCCTAAATACATTAAACCTTGTCTAGAGATTGGAACTGACTTTAGCCCATTGGTTGTTGCACATGTCATCTTTTAAAAAGTCTTCGCTATTGTTTTAGTAGTTTTTGTTTAGTATTAAAATTATATTAATTGTTTTATCTGTATAGGTTATTTAAGTTTGTATTATCGGTTATTTTGTTATTAAGTTTAGAGTCAGTTGCTTTTATATTGTTTAATATGGTTGTTTTGAGGTGTCACGACCCGGCTGCAGGGCACCAATAACCATACACAGAGGCCAGAATCTATCTAATATCTTTATTGAAGGAGTATATAAAGTTAATAAAAACAAGTGTAGAAAATAGTCCAGAATTAGACCTTTCAGGAAAGGTCAAAATTAGTCCAAAGAAACAATGTCCAATATGAAATATTAAGGTCCAAAGTTGTAATCCAATAACCGAAACACTCACTTTGCCAGGCAAAGTGAGGGGAGATGACAAGGTCCTTTAGTCCAAGAACTTGAACGAGGCTAGGAAATAACTTGACTCTCGGAAAAACAAGGCTTGAATACAAGACAGCAAGGAACAAGGAACAAGAACAAGATCCGTGGTGTTTACTTGGCAAAATCCGGGAAACAAGGCAAGGCTGGGTCTTGGAAAGCAAGGCAAAATCCGTGGAAGAACAAGGCTGGAAAACGAAGGCTTGAATCAGGAACAAAGGCTTGGAAGCGGAGTAGCTGTCCACACACACTACTCCAGTTGCTGACGAATTGACTCCGCAAGATCCCTCCGGGAGCAAGGAACCTAAATAGGCCTTGTTTTCCCCACCAGAGAACACTTCTCTGGGGAACCAGAAACGAAAGTCAATCTCTGTGTCCAGATGTATGACTCCCTAAAATTTCTCATGGGAACAGGCTTAATCATCTGAATGCTTTGCTGCTATTCTCAAACTCCTGCGATTAGCCTGTTGCACTCCTTTCTGCTGGAGAATGTAATTACGGCGCGAAAAAGGGGGAGAACTCGACTCCGGGCTTGTTTGGGAGATTTCTGGAAGACAAACCTCCTGCAGGTGCAAAGGCTCAATTTCTGGCTGAAATGGTTCCCTTTCTGGCTGAAATGGAGGAAAACCCAAGTTCTCCTCTTCGTCAGTCACAACAGCACTAGGAATGGGACTACAATGCCCATGAGTCATCACACTATCCCCCTCCTCAAGCCCCCTCTCAAACTGGGACTCTCTCCCCGAGGCGCGAGGCCGCGGCTTGGCGGGATAGGTCTGATGGAATCAGCGGGTTAGATCAGGAGCATGAACCATGGAAGCGTCTTCCCAAGAGCGCTCTTCGGGGCCAAAACCCACCCAGTCAATGAGATATTGTAGGCGGCGGCGGTGAAAGCGAGAATCCAAAATGTCCTGAACCTCGAACTCTTCTTCTCCGTCCACCAAAACAGGGGCGGGGGCCGGCCGGTCTGCATCAGGGCGCACACCATCCGCCGGAAGGAGCAGGGAGCGATGGAACACTGGATGAATGCGCATAGAGCGCGGAAGTTGGAGTTTGAAAGTCACGGGGTTAAGTTGCGCCACCACTGGATAGGGACCAATGAAACGGGCATCTAGCTTCCGGCAGGGACGGTGGGAGGGCAAAAAGCGAGTGGACAGAAGAACCCGGTCTCCTACCTTGATTTCGGGGCCCGGCTGGCGATGCTTGTCAGCGTGGCGTTTATAGTCCTCCTTGGCTTGGTCCAGTTGCTGGAGCAAAAGTTGCTGCACTGCTGTGAGTTCCTGCAGCCAGTCCTCTGCTGCGGGAACTTCTGAGGTTTCAATGACAGGAGGAAAGAAACGTGGATGGAAGCCATAGTTTGCAAAGAACGGGGTTTCCTTAATTGAAGCCTGGACCCCATTATTGTAGGCAAACTCCGACAGTGGTAACAGGGAAGCCCAATTGTCCTGTTGGTAGTTTACATAACAGCGAAGGTACTGTTCCAAAGTGGCATTGGTGCGCTCAGTTTGCCCATCTGTTTGAGGATGATGAGCCGAAGATAAACGAGAGTCTATGCCCAATAGTTTTTGTAGTGCCTTCCAGAAGCGAGAGGTGAATTGGGACCCACGGTCAGTGACCAAACTCTTGGGCAATCCATGCAATCTGAAAACATGTTGGAGAAATAGATCTGCAGTCTCTTTGGCCGTGGGAAGGCCTTCACAGGGAATAAAATGGGCTAACTTGGTGAAAAGGTCCACCACCACTAGGATCGTGGTGAATCCACAGGAAGGTGGTAGATCAGTTATAAAATCCGCAGAGATTATTTCCCATGGGCGAGATGGGGTAGGAAGGGGATGCAGAAGCCCTGAGGGCTTTTCCCTTCTTGTCTTGGAGCGCTGGCATACTGGGCAGGTGTTGACATATTTTTCTACATCCTTGCGGATCTTGGGCCACCAGAAATCTCTTAGGATCAAATGCATAGTTTTGAATAGCCCGAAATGCCCTGCTGGCTTGCAGTCATGACACAAACGAAGTGCCTTTTCCCTGCCCGGTCCTGGGGGGATGTAAACATGATTTCTATAGCAAAGCAGCCCATCCTTAAGCGAAAAGGGGAAATGTAGTCCTTGGCGAAGTTGATCCTGCGCCCAGGCATCTGCTTGCTGACTAGCCCTGATTTCTTGAGCACAAAGGGGCCCTGGAGTAGAGGGAGTTGATTCAATGGGAGTGGATTTGGTGTTCCCCACTGTGAGCGTGGCAAAGTTCCCGGGTTGTAGCAGCTGGGACTCAACGGTCTCCTTGCGTCCTGCAGCGTATTCCGGTTTCCGTGACAGAGCATCTGCTTGCTTGGTCTGGGCTGGGGTTACATAATGAATTTGGAAGTTAAAACGTTCAAAGAATAAAGCCCAGCGTTGTTGTCTCTGATTTAGCTTGCGGGCAGTTCTTAGATGCTCTAGATTCCGATGATCAGTATGGACTTCAATGGGAAATTTGGCCCCTTCTAACCAATGTCTCCAAGTTTCAAAGGCTGCCTTTATGGCCAATAGTTCCTTTTCCCAAATGGTGTAGTTTCTCTCTGGTGCGGTCAATTGACGGGAATAGAAGGCACAAGGATGAAGATGATCTCCCACCGGTTGTAGGAGTACAGCCCCAATTGCCACATCGGAGGCGTCCGCCTGCACAACAAAAGGGGTTTCAGGATCTGGGTGCTGAAGGATTGGTTGGGACGTGAATAATTTCTTTAGTTGCTGGAACCCTTTCTCTGCTTGATCTGTCCAGCGGAAGGGCTGTTTCCCACGGATGCAGCTGGTGATTGGATCAGACCAGCGGGCAAAATCTGGAATGAACTTGCGGTAATAGTTCGCGAACCCCAAGAATCGTTGCACCTCTTTTTTGTTGGTTGGCGCCCGCCATTCCAATACTGCTGAAACCTTTGCCGGGTCCATGGAGAGCCCTAGTGGCGAGACGCGGTAGCCCAGGAAATCTACCTCTTGTAGATCAAAAGCACATTTTTCCAGCTTGGCATAAAGTCCATGATCCCGCAATCGTTGTAACACCATTCTGACGTGGTTCTCATGTTCTGATTGTGATCTAGAAAACACCAAAAAATCATCCAGGTAGATGATCAAGAACCGATCTAGATAATCCTGAAAGATGTCATTGACAAAATGCTGGAACGTTGCGGGAGCTCCACATAATCCATAATTCATAACTCGGGACTCGAATAATCCGAATTTAGTCTGGAAGGCGGTCTTCCACTCGTCCCCTTCTCTGATGCGAACTAGATTATACGCTCCCCGAAGATCCAGCTTGGTGTAGACCTTGGCTCCTCGAAGTCGGTCTAGTAGGTCCGAGATTAAGGGCAGGGGATAGCTGTTCCGCTTAGTGATATTGTTCAATGCTCTATAGTCCACCACCAAGCGTAATTCCCCCGACTTCTTTTTCACAAACATCACTGGGGAAGCAGCTGGGGATTGGGAGGGTCTGATGAATCCCTTGCGAAGGTTTGACTCTATGAACTCCCTGAGAGCTTCTTGCTCCGGTTCAGTCAGGGAGTAGAGATGTCCTCGCGGAATCGGGGCCCCCTCCACCAAGTCAATGGCACAGTCATAAGGTCTATGTGGGGGTAATCTCTCGGCCTCTTTTTCATTGAATACATCCCAATATTCTGAGTACTTGTTGGGCAAGGTGATAATGGGTTCAGTGTCTGTGGCATGGCAGATCTTGGCTACAAGGCAATGGTTTTGGCAATATTTTGAAGCAAACTGCAGTTCTCTGTTGGACCAGGAGATGCTTGGGTCGTGAAGTGTCAGCCATGGAATTCCCAAAATCACAGGGAAATGGGGAACCTCGGTAACAAAGAAGGAAATCTCTTCCATATGTTCCCTTATCCACATTCTGGTGGGTTCCGACCACTGGCTTACGGGACCCGTCTTGAGGGGGCGGCCATCGATGGCTTGCACCACACGGGCATTCTTGAAGTCATGGTATTGTAATCCCAGAGAGTCGGCATACTCTCTATCAATGAAATTGTTTGTGGCTCCTGAGTCTATCATGGCATGGACCATGACTGGCCCCTTTTTTGCTGACCACAAGGTGACCACTAGAAGAAATAGGATCCCGGTTGGCGGCTCTTGAGTGGGTTTTTTGACCGGGTTGGCGAGCCTCTCTACGCCCGGTCGCTGGCTTCCCCCGCCGGCTGTGCGCCAGCCGCCTCAGACGTCTTCGTCTCCGTGGAGGACGCCGCCGCTAGATGGGCGGGGGGCTTCCCTTTGGCTGGGCACTCTCTGGCGAAGTGGCCCCCGTTTCCGCAGTACCAACAGAGATTTAGGCGTTGGCGGCGGGCCTTCTCGGCGGCATCTAACCTGGGACGCACATTACCCAATTGCATCGGCACCTCCTCGCTCCCCCTGGGGTATGGGGCTGGTGGCGGGGGTCTCTATACTGGACGCGGCTGGACGCTGGTGGGAGCGGGAGATTTCACCCCAGCTCTACCGCTCTGGCCTCGGACCCATTGTTTTCTGTTGGCAAGCATGACTTCAGCTCGTAAACATTGATCAATGAGTGCTTCAAGAGAGTGAGGGGGATCCACTTTGGAAATTTCTTCCAACATCTCGATGTTGAGACCCTCCCGAAATTGTCCTCTGAGGGCTATATCATTCCATCCGGTGCTGTGGGCCAGCACTCGGAACTCGGCTATGTACTGGGACAAGGGTCTGTCCCCCTGAGAGAGGCGCCGGAGTTTATGGCCGGCTGCCTCCAAATTGTCTTCGATCCCCCAAGTCGCCTTAATGTCATCCAAGAAGTGTTGCGCTGATCTTAGGTGTGGGGAAACTTGGTCGAACAGTGCCGTCGCCCAGTTGGCCGCTGGCCCGTCTAAAAGGCTGTAGATCCACGCCACTTTGATGTCTTCTTGGGGAAACTCGGCATTGCGGGCCTCTAGATAAGCTTGGCATTGGCGACGGAAAACATGAACCTTAGAAGCTTCTCCAGAAAACTTGGTTGGCAATGCCAGGGCCGGGAGTCGGATTCCGCGTTCCTTCAATCCCTTTATTTCTCCCTCCTGCGCATTGAGCTTATCACGGATGCGGTCCACTTCGTCCTTGTCGATGGTGTAGCTAAGTGGCTGGCCACCCGGCACGGTTCCGGTAGACATTCTGGCCTAGGTTAATTGGTGCTTAGGGTGGCGGAGTCAAACTGTCACGACCCGGCTGCAGGGCACCAATAACCATACACAGAGGCCAGAATCTATCTAATATCTTTATTGAAGGAGTATATAAAGTTAATAAAAACAAGTGTAGAAAATAGTCCAGAATTAGACCTTTCAGGAAAGGTCAAAATTAGTCCAAAGAAACAATGTCCAATATGAAATATTAAGGTCCAAAGTTGTAATCCAATAACCGAAACACTCACTTTGCCAGGCAAAGTGAGGGGAGATGACAAGGTCCTTTAGTCCAAGAACTTGAACGAGGCTAGGAAATAACTTGACTCTCGGAAAAACAAGGCTTGAATACAAGACAGCAAGGAACAAGGAACAAGAACAAGATCCGTGGTGTTTACTTGGCAAAATCCGGGAAACAAGGCAAGGCTGGGTCTTGGAAAGCAAGGCAAAATCCGTGGAAGAACAAGGCTGGAAAACGAAGGCTTGAATCAGGAACAAAGGCTTGGAAGCGGAGTAGCTGTCCACACACACTACTCCAGTTGCTGACGAATTGACTCCGCAAGATCCCTCCGGGAGCAAGGAACCTAAATAGGCCTTGTTTTCCCCACCAGAGAACACTTCTCTGGGGAACCAGAAACGAAAGTCAATCTCTGTGTCCAGATGTATGACTCCCTAAAATTTCTCATGGGAACAGGCTTAATCATCTGAATGCTTTGCTGCTATTCTCAAACTCCTGCGATTAGCCTGTTGCACTCCTTTCTGCTGGAGAATGTAATTACGGCGCGAAAAAGGGGGAGAACTCGACTCCGGGCTTGTTTGGGAGATTTCTGGAAGACAAACCTCCTGCAGGTGCAAAGGCTCAATTTCTGGCTGAAATGGTTCCCTTTCTGGCTGAAATGGAGGAAAACCCAAGTTCTCCTCTTCGTCAGTCACAACAGCACTAGGAATGGGACTACAATGCCCATGAGTCATCACATGAGGTAATTTGTTTGAATGTTTTTTCCTGTAGCCTCGAATGTTTGCCATACATGTTGGAAACTGTCCTGAGTCCCCTCAGAGAGATAGGGCAGTATACAAATAAGATGATGATGAAGATGATGATGATGATGATGATGATGATGATGATGAACATTTAATGTGTTTCTTTGCTAGCTGTGTAGCACCCCCACCCTTGATTTTTTGGATCTTGTAGAAAATTTCTATTGTTTTCGTGGCCCTCTTCTCCCCCCCCCCCCCCCGCGTATTGATTGTTACAGTACTTCTCTTTGTCCTTGTGAACAAGTCTATGAATGGTTACATTGAAGGGTCTGATCCCATTTCTCTCATTTGGTAAAGAGCAAAAAACAAAACCATAGAATCATAGCTCTATCCAGTCCAACTTTGCCATGAAGGAACACACACCATCAAAGTACTACTTGTTTGCTGGCAGTACATAGAGTATATAATGTGTACCCATAAGTTATAGAACCCACCTGGGTGCTGACACAGAAAATGATTGAAAATATGGGACTATACTAAATATTGTAACAGAAATCAGATATGATGAGGAAAATTGTAACAAAATATTTAGAATAATTAAATCTTGATTACTATGTGATCCCTGTTTGCTTTGGATCATCCATTTTCTTAAATATTCCAAGGCAAAAAAGAATGACCCAAAAAGGTGAAAAGCCACATAATTAATGTTGAACTTTTAGGAAATATTTTACCTTCTGACTTTACCTTCTGACTAACCATCCTAGTAAAAGAGGAATAGTTTGGCACAGCACAATGAATGAAGGCACTATACATGTCTCGTTTTGTTATTAAGGTTCTTTAATTACCATATTTTACTAAATGCTTTTATCCAGAAAGGAACAACACCATATAATACCGTACTAAAAAATAAAAATCTTAAAATCTTCAATGTGTTTTGCTCCCTCTTTGTGGTAATGGTTTCACTTTTCTTTTATGTCATCATCAAAAATGGTTCATTATTTTATTTGGTTTGCAGAAAGATACTGAAAAAATTATTTGGACCAGAAAAAGAAAAATGATATTGTAGGGAAACCTTTCTATTATTTATTAAAAATACTTCAGTATGGCGGCATTATTCTTTGGCCACAAAATAAAATGCTAAACAGTAATGCTTTCAACTCTTGATTCAGAAAGGTCATCTAGGCCAAGGTAGGTCTCAAATTTCATTTGCTATATGCTTGTGTGTATGAATATAATAATGGAAAAGGAAAAAAATAGAAGAATGGGAAGAAGAGGGCTTTGAAGAGTGGGATGAAAGCCTATCCACTTTAAAGTTTATTAGCATATAGGAACATAATCAGGCTTAGGTTTTGAGAAACTAACCTATCAGTCAGTATAGTTCAGTAATTGGGGTGATAGCAAGAGATTGCACGTGGAGATATGGCAATAGATTTTCATTTTACTTGCAAGAAAGCAATATCCTGTGTATTCTCCACAGCTTGTGGTTTTACTTGGCACAAAGGTCAAGAGCAATAAGGAGGAAAGGACAGAAGGAAGGAAGTTGCTCATGCAGTTGAATCCCATTTGGAGCTCTTTGCTTATTCCTTTACCTTGTCTGCATATATGATGCTGCTAAAGCGAGATGTACAGTGATTCTAAATTAGAAAGGGCTTTATCACACAAGGCTGGAAAATTCCAATTACAGCAGGATAATACCATATTTGGGTAGCATTTTTCACACAACATTATGTCTCTTCTGTTGCAGCTTTCCATTTCAGTCATTAGTGGAGGGCATCTTATTACTTACAGAACATCAGAACTGCTGTCCCAATACTATCCTTCATGCAATCAGTAACTTTCAATGCATTTCCATGATTCTGGCATCCATGGAGCAGGAGTGAGAGTGAGTCTGCTCCACTGTCCCTTGCATCTTCAAGTAGGATTTTTCTTTTCTGTTTCTTTCTCTTTAAAATCATTTGCCATAATTGTGCAATTATTACATAAAGTCCATAAAAGAACTGAAAGGTGCACATGTGCTGAGTAGAAGTATACATAGGCAAGAAGGCAGGGCTAGCAAGGGCTCACAGTGTGAGGCTGGCAAAGGACCTGGAGTTTTTCTTTGCCAGTTGCCAAACATGTAAAGGGAAGCCCAGTCTGCCTATGGGCAGGGCCGGCCCCACTATGGAGGCCACGTGAGGCCTCCGCCTCGGGCGCAGGTCCGGGGGGGTGCCGTCAGGCTGGGCGGGAGGCAGGGCACCGCCCTGGCGGTGCCCCGCCTCCCGCCCAGGGCGAATAGCGTGGGAGGCGGGGCCAGAGTTGGCCAGGGGGCCAGGGCACGCTGGGGAGGGGCGGGGCCAACACTGGCCCCGCCTCCCGCACTATTCGCCCTGGCCCCGCCTCCCACGCAGCGTGGGAGGCGGGGCCAGGGCACACTGGGCGGGGCCAGGACGTGGGAGGCGGGGCCGGTGGCGGGGGCGCTTTTCAGCACCCCCGCTTAACATTAAAAATTATCTCCGGCCGGCCCTGCCTATGGGCCATAGCAAAGCACTCTGTTGGCTGCATCTGGCACACAGGCCCTATGTCGTATAGGCCAGCCCTAAAGGGAATGTTGAAAGTTACAGTTAAACAACATATGCAGGAATGCTCTACTCTGACAGCAGCACTCTTTGCTACTTTTTTTTTTTTTAAAAAAAAAGATGTGTTGGAAAATGTGGGACATGGTACAGAAAAATGCCTTCTCTTGAATATTTTGCTAGGGTTAAATGTAAATATTCCAATTTGTAAGAAAATAATCTTTATTTTAAAAATTAAGCAGAAGTAAATTCGGTGAAATGAGCAACACATATACTTTACCGCTGATCCATTTATAACATGGTTCTTGATAGAGATTAGGGAAGCATGGAGCAAAAAAGTGTTCTCTTTGTGTTCAGAGGCTCATATGTCCAGAGTTTCCTTTAAACTGAAATTAAAAGAGCACACTGACATGTGGGCTTTCCTGATAACTAATGTAACATGTCACCAAAATCCACACTGGGAACTGTAGTGCCACCTGTCCACTGAGAGTTCTCTTTTATTCTTTCATGTGACTGTATCCATAAACATTTCAGAGAGAAGGAATTGCCATTGAAAGATGATGACAGCAAGGGATGAACTGCCAGGAAATTTGATGACTTTGTTTCTGTTTGGATTCTCTCTACCAAACTGATCCAAAGAGGGAATTACTGGATGAGACAGAATGCCAGCAGTACACCTAAGATTCAGACAGGAGGTTTTGTGGGATGAACTCAGCAAGCTATAGGGCTCTGCAGGATTTGTGGAGAGGCCTTTTGTGGCTCAAGAACCAGGAGCAGCACCAAGGAAAGATAATTGTACGGATGGAGGTAGAGCTGAAGGGAAAGTATTCTATTTTTTAAAAATAACTATTTTGAATGGGACTACAGGTGAGTATGCTGTAGAATTCATGAAGTTTAACATTACTTTAACTGCCATGGCTCAATGCTATATAAAATCATGGACAATGCTGCTTCACATGATCTTTAGGTTTCTCTGCCAAATAGCAGTGGTATTTCATCAAACTACAAATCCCAGGATTCCATAGCATTGAGCCATGACAGCTAAAGTAAGATCAAACTGCATTATTTCTACAGTGTAGGTGCACCCAGAGCCACCCAGCAGCGCACACTTCCCTAAATGAACATGAATTTACTCTGCTTCAAATCTTCTATGGTGCTTTGCAGCCATAATGATGTCAGCCATTTTCTCCAACACAGAAAGAGAGACAAGAAACAACAATTTTGTGATTGAGGCAGCCAGAAAATAATGAGAGGCAGAAATTACCCAGCTGCTTGAGGAAGATGGCAGTTCTTTCTTTTGACTCTATTATTATATAGAAAGGGAAGAACAAAATGCTGGTGCTCATCGTGGTTGCAAACATCCACAGACAAAGCAAAATTAAGTCCATGTAAGATCTATGTGTAGTAGGAAAGAGTCAAACAGAAAAATGGGTCATCCTTTTTCTTTCTCAGAAATGCCATAAAATTTCAGGGAGATTGTGAGAGAAATGTCACAGCCTGCAAACCAGTCTGTGCAGCTAATATCCTTCATTTATATTTAACATGTTATTTAACATGCAACTAAGCTGCTTAGAATGTTCAATACAGTACAGTCTCGTTTATCCAATCTTCGCTTATCCAACATTCCGTCTTATCCGACGCTCTTATCTGACGTCCCCTTTTCCTCCAGTATTTCCCCTTCAATTAAAGGAGCACTCCCCAACTCTCCTTCCATTCCCAATAAGTGAAAAAGGGAAGACAAGGAGGAGGGAGGAAAGGGGGAAAAGAGGCAGGACGGAAAGCGGAAGCGCCCTCTCTCCTCCCCTCTGTGATTTTCACACTCCCCTTCCACATGTGGGCACTTCCTAATGGGCTGCTCTGAACCCAAGGCATTGCCTTGCCTTAACCCTTTGAGTCGCTGTTGTTAATATTCTAGGTGTTTATCACCGCAACGGACGAGTAACAGTAAAAGACTCTGTATTATCTGACATTTTCATTTATCCGATGTTCTTCCGGCCAGTTTATGTCAGATAATGAGACTCTACTGTATGCTTCTGATCTAAATAGGAAACACTAAGTTGCATAGGCATCATGACCTTACATTATTGAATATCAGATGTAAAGTGCTACATAGCTGCCCTTTTAATTTGTAAATGTACCCAACATATATTACGATGGAAACACACATTTCCTGGTGTATATGTGTGTGTGTTGAGAAATGCTTCAAATATGGTTAGTTTCTGAACTCTAGTATATATTATTTGGGAGCCCAGAGGAAGATATTTCACAATAGCGCTCAATCAATTGTCAGTCACTGGCTGTGCTATCAATATTTCCCACTTACAAATCAAGAAAGATTTTCTAGGAAAGCTTGTATTAGATGTTAAGATTCTAAATCAGGTTATGTACTTGTCAGGACCCTGGCTGCAGAGCACCAATAACCTTACACAGAGGCCAGTCTCTATCTAATATCTTTATTAAAGAAATATATAAAATCAATAAAAACAAGTGAAGAATATAGTTCAGAAGCAGACCTTTCAGATAAGGTCAAATATAGTCCAGAAATGTATTGTCCAATATAAGATATTAGAGTTCAAAGTTTTAATCCACTTGACCGAAACACACACTTTGCCAAGCAATAGTGTGGGGAAATAACAGAGTCTTTAAAGTCCAATGAAGCTTGACAACAAGGCTGGAAATAAACTTGATTCTTGACTAGATCCGTGACTGGAGGCAAGACGAACATGAAGCATGAAACAGAGTCCGTGGTAAAACCGTGAGACAAGGCAAGGCTTGAAGCTTGATCCGGGAAGCAAGGAACTGGGATTACGAAGTCCACACACGATCTCTCTCCTCAAGCTGATCAATTGACTCCGCAAAGAATCCCTTGCGCCAAACACCTATATTGGGTCTCGTTTTCCCGCCAACAGAACACTTTCCCTAGAGAACGAGAAGCGAAACCCAACTCTGTCCAGATGCATGACTCCTTAGAATTTCCCAAGGGAAGCAGACCTAATCAGCCATTTGTTTGGCAGCGATTCTCAGGCTTCTCCGATTAGCCTCCCTGACTCCCCTATCTTTAGAATAATTTTCCCTCCTGGAAAACGGGGGGGAGTTCTGCCCAAGGCCTGTTTGGCTGAATTCTTGAGGGCAAACATCAACATCCTGCAGGTGAAGAGACTCCGGCTCTTGCTGAACCAGCGAAAATCCCATGTTTTCCTCTTCGTCTGCCACAATAGTACTAGGAACAGGACTACAAGGCCCATGAGTCATCACAGTACTGGTGTTGTGTAGGTTTACCGTTTTTAACATGTAAACATGTTCTTGGGATAAGGCTCTGGGACAATTCTCCCACATATAAAGTAACCCAATATTGTGGTCACATTTCCAACATTTACTAAGTTTTGTATCTTTATACATCTTTAAAAGTCCCTATGATGTCAAATATCATTTGTACATCAGTCAAAATTTCTTTCAAATAATTACTCAAAGTAAACTTTAAACTCTTAAGCCACATCTTTTCTCATTGTTCCAACTGGATGAGCAATTATATTTTGAACCCATGTAACCACACAAACTTTCATTTGTTCTTCCCCATTTCAACAGCAGTTTATACATTTTAGCAAACTCATGATTTTAAACTAGGCATGGGCAAACCTTGGCCCTCCAGGTGTTTTGGACTTCAACTCCTACAATTCCTAACAGCCTAATACAAACTTTACTAGGTTAGAAAATCTTTCTTGATTTGTAAGTGGGAAATATTGGTAGCATAACCATGCCTGTTGTAAACCAAACACAATAAGTTCTTGAACTTTGACAGAAATCAAATTTCAAATCTGAATATGTTTTTATTCATTTTAATTCCTCAATAATATGTCCTCTATTGTTCTTGGCTTACTTCTGTGATGCCTTCCTCATTTTGAAAGTACCAACATGGATTTGAAACATTCTCACACATTTTGACAGTTTATTTGGAGTTCGCTACCATTGCCATATATGTGTTTTCTTTTAAATTACTGCAAAAACTGAATTTTATATCTTTGGTCCATCTTTCCCTCATAAATCTATTTCAACATTATGCCCATTTTATCTTGTAATCTTTCACAGGTTCACCACTTGTCTTTAGTTTAAAAATGTGTTTGTACAGTTTTTAAATTATATGGTTTACACCTTTACACAATTCAAAATAAAACTCATTTTTCAAACCTCTACAGCTAGATTTCTCTTAATCTTTATTAAATCTACCCTTAAGTTGCATGTAAGCAAACTAATTAAGATTTTTTTGTTTTCCTTGAGAACCATCTCTCGGTTTAAACTTCCAGCTGTCCTTTTGAAAGTAGAAAAGGTCATCATAAAAAAACCACCACAAATTTTAATTTTTTTTCTTGCTGAAAAAGGCTTCCTACAGTAAGGTGGTGACTGTTATCTTAGGAAATAAGTCTCTACTTGTATTGATTTCAGACTAATAGAAGAGTCTTTTGAATGCAATGCTTTTTTAATTCAACATGTGCTTTAATTTTAGCAACCAGAAATTATTGTTAGTTTGAGCACATCTGATAAAAGACATTTTGCTTTTTACAATTATGTATTGTATAATATTATACCTATTGTTCATCTTGCTGCACATACACAGCATACCGCATTTATTGATTTCAGTACTTTTCAGGGCTTTCCTTAATTCAGTACATATATTACATGGTTTCTCTTATTCAAATAGCAATTTTCTACATCCTTTTTCTTTAATGCTTTTGCTGTCGTGTTACCTTATTATGCTATTTTCGCAACATTCTTATTAATTCATTAATTATATTTTAATTTTATTTATATTCTGCCTTTGTCCTGAAATGAGACTCAAGGTGGATGTCGTGTTTTCCCAAGTCCTGGTTATACAAACAAAGGTTTTACAAGCAACAGGAGAGTCAAACAAAGTTTTGATATGTTAAAAGAAAAAGCCCCAAATGCTAGAGTCCTTGTAGGCTAGTAGAGTCGTTGCAAGTTAGCAGTATTAAGGTGCGTACACATACAAACTGTTGAGTGTGAGATAAAGCCAAAGAAGTTTCAGAATTTAGTCAAGAAAAAACACAAGCCAGAATTCCAGTAAACAAAGCTGGCAGTATGAAAACATCAGTCAGGAGCCAAAACACAGCAGTCAAGGGTACAATCCAGAACTCATAATACAACAAGCATGAAAGCCAATATTCATACCATGAAGCAATAACATTATCTCCCATGATAAGCCTTACCTTGAGCTCCTTTTATCCTGTGGTCTCAGCTGTTGCTAGTACAGAGCTGATTTCTCTACTAATTGGACAGATCTGCAGGCCTCTGCATGCTGTTGTCTGTGTTCAAAAAGGGATAGTGCATTGAATCTTTTAGCAGCCTGGCCTGATGTACAGGCTTCTGCTTGCTTTGCCTGCTGGAAGTGGTGGCTCCTACTAGAGGCTCCTCTTCTGAAACATCTAAACTAGGCTGGGCAGGGGGGTGGGGGCTGCTGGTTTCCATCTCCATCACTGGCCCTTCCAGTAACCCCTTGTCCTTACTCTCAGAGCTGACCAGGACAGTGGGCTAAAACAAGGGTAAAACAAGAGTGTTGGAAAATGAGATATATTAAAATGGCATTCATTTTAAAAGTTGTAATGCCATTTAAAAAAATAACATTGGCAATACAAATACAGCGTCACACACCATAAAAAGACTCCTTTCAAGGCTCAGTGGAGACTTAGAGGGATCCCCCAAATACTCGTCCAACACTCTAACAACATCATTCTTTGTTCTCCTATGACTGGAAAACATTCCTATAACTTTATCTTTTTATTTTATTTTATTTTATTTTTTTAAACTCTTACTCCACACTGTAACATTACTTAAGTAGAATTCATGTTTCAAGCCGGTATGAATGAAGAGCATTAAGCCTTCTCATCATTGCAAATAGTGGAGATGATAAATTCAAATGCCTTGCCAAATCTATTTTAAATTTACAGTTTCAGCAAACATTCAAACTAGTAAATATGCTCAATAGTCTGTTCACAGGAAGCAAACATAAGAGAGATGTGAATCAGCCATCATAGCAAGTTCATCTTAAAATGTGAATATATTTTATGAGCATGTTTTTTTGCAGTGTAAACCCAATATGGAGGCAAGAAGCTCAGTGGTACACAATGGTACTATAAATCTCACAAAAACAAGAGTCTTGTGTAACAATTTTTTGTTGCATTCTGCATTCATGTTGGAAGCACATGAATGCTTTCCTATAAGGTTTATGATCACAGTGCTACTAGGGCAGGAGGCAGTGACAAGTAATGATAGGGAACAAAAATGAAGTGGCAGAATTACAGCTCTTCCTGCCTCAAGCCACAAAGACAAAGAGGTCAGGTTAAATAGTCTTCATTTCCAAGCTGATGATACTATTTAAACATTTACTAATAGACATATTCTAGGTAATATGCCTGTAGACACCAATATTTAATGAATTTTAAATGATGGGGTTTAAATAGATCCATTATCTTTTTGCTCTTTTGTATGCTTTATTCAGTGTGCAGTGTTAAAATACTTAGGAAGAAAATATCTTCATGAACATATTTTAATAGTTTTGTCATTTCTGTTTAAAATTCTGAAAAAAATGTTGTTCTGCCCTAAAATTGCTCTTGAGAAAAGAGATGTACAGGACTCTACCAAGTCATTACGTACTAGATTTGTATTTCTTTTGATGGTGTCAGGTTTTCTCTGAATTCAAGGAAGCGAAGTAGTATTTGGCCATTGTATCTTAATGACAATATTAAAAATTAATGATTTCCAAGATGGCAGCATCAGCAAGTCATATTTTGACCTTTTATATTTAGGAGACATCCTCCTGCAAACTTTCTTACACATTTAGAATACTGAAATAGGACCCTACCTACAGTGACTATTTAATGCAGCCTCAAGAAGGCTTTAAACTGTGGTGGCCACAAAATGCACTCCACAAATATACACTGCTGTGTGGACTAAAAAGGTTACAATGCATTAAAGAAAGTTGCAGGCAAGTTTGAGATAAGCCCTTTAATATGTTGCAGTAGATCCCAATGTATCCCAGATTGCAGAGTGAAATCAAGTCCATAGATACTTGCCTCTCTTAAATGCTTTGTAGACTTTGGAACGTGGGGTGGTGGTGGAGGAGCTGCCAAAAATGCTCTAAGGGCATGGCTGGGTTGCAAGTGGTTAACTGACCCCCTGGAACAGGTAATTGATTGTCTCTATTCCTGTTGCTTTCTTTTCTCCCTACCTCCTATGCCTCTGGAATGCTA
Source organism: Anolis carolinensis (assembly GCF_035594765.1). NCBI lineage: Eukaryota > Metazoa > Chordata > Lepidosauria > Squamata > Anolidae > Anolis > Anolis carolinensis. The sequence continues at coordinate 41,345,971 of NC_085841.1, forward strand.
GTGGACATTTCTCTGGGAAATGGGCTGGGGGGATGCAAAACGCTTTCAGGCCATGTTCCATTTTTAACTTAATCACCTTCCTAGCCTCGAACCATTTCCAAACCCCTCAATCAAATCATCTGCATAGCAAATCCCATTCCTCCCAAACTTGTTCCAATCTAACCTAAGTGGTCATTGTAGATGTGCCCATAGTCTTGCTAACTCATACCTATGGCTTCCTTGATTGGATTTATCCACTAAATGCAGTCTTCCTATTTTCCTACTGGCCTTAACTTTGCTGAGAATCATGAGTCATATCATAGAATTATAGAATCATAGAATCATAGAGTTGGAAGAGACCTCATGGGCCATCCAGTCCAACCCCCTGCCAAGAAGCAGGAAATCGCATTCAAAGCACCCCTGACAGATGGTCATCCAGCCTCTGCCTAAAAGCCTCCAAAGAAGGAGCCTCCACCACAGTCCGGGGGAGAGAGTTCCACGGCCAAACAGTGAGGAAGTTCTTCCTGATGTTCAGGTGAAATCTCCTTTCCTGTGGTTTGAAGCCATTGTTCCGCATCCTAGTCTCCAGGGCAGCATGAAGAACAATGGCTTCAAACTACAGGAAAGGAGATTTCACCTGAACATCAGGAAAAATTTCCTCACTGTGAGAGCTGTTCGGCAAAAAGATAAGTCCAGAGTATAATATCTCAGTTTAGTCATTTTGGTTTATGGGGAGAATTTAAGCATAATTTGATTTATAGTGATCCTATGAGAGACCTCCAAGTCACCCTAGTACAGTGGTTCCCAACCTTTGGGCCTCTAGGTGTTTTGGACTTCAACTCCCAGAAATCACAGCCAGTTTATCAGCTGTTAGGAATTGTGGGAGCTGAAGTCCAAAACATCTGGAGGCCCAAAGGTTGGGAACCACTGCTCTGGCATCAACAGACCTGCTCAGGTCCTGCAAATTCAGTGCCATGGTTTAATGCAATCTTATTCTTTCCTTACTGCCTTCTGTCTTGCTAAAAATCATTTTCTTTTTTAAAGGCTGTGCTCATGCTTCTTGACAATTCTAAATATATTTTGAGTCACAGCTCCCATTGTTTCCTAGCCAACTTAGCCACTGGTTGAAAAACGTAACTTTCCTAAGCTCTGTAATGGATACTCAACAAAGCACATCTTTTACTGGAAGGTATATGCCCATTGATTTAATTGGTAGTGATTTTGGAAATTAGCAGCTTCCATTTTAATGTTGCACCTCCCTCACCAGGATTGATGCTGGACATAAGCATTCAAATGGCGTTTCAGGGGACCCTAAGGGTTGGAATGGTTTGCTCTGGTTGCTACTTGGTGGTTTGTGCTGATGTCTGCACATGACAGCCAGAGTTCAGCTCAGTCTTCAAATATTCATTTCTTTAAGCTTTTATTCAGGTCCATCTTAGAAACAACTTCAAATGGAATTTGAAAGAAGTATTGCTGAACTAGGGAGGAAAGAAATATATGACTATTTCTGGTAAAAAAGCAATAGAAAGTAGGGATAGAAATGGATACATCAATGGCAGATGAATAAGAATTAAACATCCAAATATTGCCCACTTCAGGGGTCCTAGATTTTGAGGCTTTTGATGGTGTTACCCACATATTTGGAGGGTACTTTTAATATAATCCTAAGGAGCAGGTACTTGGCATTCCCTCTTAGATGTACATACCACCAAAGTTGGTCTTTTTATTGGTTTGTCACCCAACCTTGCTCTTCCCCGGCTTTCAAATTCTACTTATAACCGAATTAATAACTGCTTTTGCATCATTAAGAGAGAAAAAAGCAAACAGACAAACCACTATTAACTTGAAAATTTAATTCTGGACAATAAGATCATATAACAAATAAGGGAAGTGTTTCCTATGCTCACTCACTTTTTTTGGCAACCTTATCCACAAATCTCTAAAGGAGAGGCGTGTTTTCTGGCAACTGAGTGTTCTTCTTTTCTCTGTCACTACATGCCTATCTGCTCTATCTTTATATTTTGTTCTCATTTCCTCTAAAGCCAATCTAATACTTTTGAAAAGTTCCTAATTCTCAAATAGGAAATCCATTTTCTGCAGAGAAAATGCGGAGGGGACCTTGTTTAAAAAATAACATGTGTTTTTCTCTGCAGAATATTTCCTCACTAGCAATTGAAAATGCTGAAATCCTGGGAGAAATGCAAAGGAATATTTGTTTCATCTCTCAGCATGGGGGGAAACAATGAATTGATCATAAAGCAGAATCATAAGTATAGAAAACTGTGTTAGTAAAATGTTTTTTTTAAAAGAATGTACAGGAGATCAGGGGCCTAGGGAAAATATTAAAATGCTATATTATTATTGGAAATGCTATCCCCTAGAGATGGCCAAATAAATGGCAGGCACTTATTTGAAGACGTTTAAAATAAAAATCAATTGACATGCAACCATTATTGTGAGTATATATTGCAAAAATGTCTATACCATCCTTCAAAATTTATTCCTAGAGCGGCTTAAACAATGGGAATAATAATAAAAAATAAGGCAGAAAAGCAAAATCATATGAGAGCTTTGTTTAAGATCTTGGTATACAAGAGTCAGCTAAAGAGTCAGCTTCGACTTAGACGAAGGGTTAGAAGGCACGATCATCAAGTTTGCAGACGACACCAAACTGGGAGGGATAGCTAACACTCCAGAAGACAGGAGCAGAATTCAAAACGATCTTGACAGACTAGAGAGATGGGCCGAAACTAACAAAATGAAGTTCAACAGGGACAAATGCAAGATACTTCATTTCGGCAGAAAAAATGGAAATCAAAGATACAGAATGGGGGACGCCTGGCTTGACAGCAGTGTGTGCGAAAAAGACCTTGGAGTCCTCGTGGACAACAAGTTAAACATAAGCCAACAATGTGATGCAGCAGCCAAAAAAGCCAACGGGATTCTGGCCTGCATAAATAGGGGTATAGCGTCTAGATCCAGGGAAGTCATGCTCCCCCTCTATTCTGCCTTGGTCAGACCACACCTGGAATACTGTGTCCAATTCTGGGCACAGCAATTGAAGGGAGATGTTGACAAGCTAGAAAGCGTCCAGAGGAGGGCGACTAAAATGATTAAGGGTCTGGAGAACAAGCCCTATGAGGAGCGGCTTAAAGAGCTGGGCATGTTTAGCTTGCAGAAGAGAAGGCTGAGAGGAGACATGATAGCTATGTACAAATACGTGAAGGGAAGTCATAGGGAGGAGGGAGCAAGCTTGTTTTCTGCTGCCCTGCAGACTAGGACACGGAACAATGGCTTCAAACTACAGGAAAGGAGATTCCACCTGAACATCAGGAAGAACTTCCTCACTGTGAGGGCTGTTCGACAGTGGAACTCTCTCCCCCAGACTGTGGTGGAGGCTCCTTCCTTGGAGGCTTTTAAGCAGAGGCTGGATGACCATCTGTCGGGGGTGCTTTGAATGCGATTTCCTGCTTCTTGGCAGGGGGTTGGACTGGATGGCCCATGAGGTCTCTTCCAACTCTACTATTCTATGATTCTATGATTCTATGAAAGCTAAATAGATAGTATTGAGATAAGATATTTCCTTCATTCTTTCCTTCCTCTTCTGGAGATTTTTTTAAAGATGGTAGAATGTATTTCTGCATTCCTATTATTATTATTATTATTATTATTATTATTATTATTATTATTATTATTTCATTATCAAAATCAGCTAGGGATTATATTTGGATAGTACATTTGAGAGCAAGACTATCAGAAAACCTGACACACAGAAAAAATACAGTGGGTTAAACAATATGTCCCTGTTCTCATTTACAATTTATTTTTAAAGTGCATGGTTTAATAACGGACACAATAAATATGTTTAGTTAAAAATCATTTATAACAAGTGCAATGAATAATAAAATATTCAATGCTCTTATAGATCAGAGTATGTGAAAGACAGTTCTTAATTCATATTTTGAAGTGAAAATATATTCTAAAATGTTTAAAATAATGATTTAAATAAGTTGTTATGACTACATATGCATTAATTCCTGAAAAGAATGCAAAAGAAGAGAGGAACCTCAGGGTGGGCAAGTAGTCTTTTTACCCAGCTTTTCCTTCTGTTCTATTACTATTGATCCTCCCAATTTCTCAATATCTCTTCCACTTTGCCATCCATCCTTTACCTAGGGCCCTTCCACACAGTCATAGAACCCAGAATATCAAGGCGGAAAATTTCACAATATCTGCTTTGAACTGGGCTATCTGAGTTCACAGGAGCCCCGGTGGCGAAGTGTGTTAAAGCACTGAGCTGCTGAACTTGCGGACCAAAAGGTCCCAGGTTCAAATCCTGGGAGCGGAGTGAGCGCCCGCTGTTGCTCCAGCTTCTGCCAACCTAGCAGTTCGAAAACATGCCAATGTGAGTAGATCAATAGGTACCACTCCGGCGGGAAGATAACGGCGCTCCATGCAGTCATGCTGGCCACATGACATTGGAGGTGTCTACGGACAACGCCGGCTCTTCAGCTTAGAAATGGAGATGAGCACCAACCCCCAGAGTCAGACATTGCTGGACTTAACGTCAGGGGAAACCTTTACCTTTACCTTTTATCTGAGTTCACACTGCCATATATTCTAGTTCAAAGCAGATAATGTGGGATTTTATTCAGCTATGTGGAAGGGCCCCTAGAAACAGCAGTTCAATGTACATATTCCCATTTCTATATATAACCTGTTATTTTTTTGGCAATGTATGTGTAAATTTATGTTTAAATGCATATTGAAACACAGCATGTGGGGACTCAATTCAAAGTCTTGGTTTTGATTGTTAAAGCCTCCACAATTTGGACCAAGGGAACTTGAAGGATGTCCATTTCCACATGTGCCTGTAGGACAGGACTGAAATCGCAGTCCTTCTAAGTTGGATACAGAGCTAGGATGAGCCTTGAATCTGAACAGGAAGGCAGACAAACAACAAATAATTTGATCACAGGATCCACCAAGCTCTTGTTCATGATTTCAGTCCAATGTATTCACAGGACTGTCTGAAATAGATAAAGTTTATTCCACGCATTAGTAATTTATTCAACTTTGTGTTATATAGATAAAGTACACATGAGCAATATCTAATGCATACATGGTAATTTGTACCAAAGTCTATGTGACCAGCACAGAATGTATCTGGGGAGTATTTGTTGCTTTAAGAGGATGTTCTCAGGGTCTGGCACTGTTGCTATAACATCGGATGGGGCAGCTCTGGGCACATAATATTGTTGTTACAGCATTTCTTGCATAGCACAGATGGCAGAGGCCAGCAAAACAATATAGGCCACGATGAGATGCCAGCTATTGCAAAAATAGAGTTAATCAGACCAATTACAATAGACCAGTTGAATTTCTTATTCTCAAACCAACATGTACATGTACTTACTGAACTTTATCAGAGGGCCTTCCTAGGGTTCCCTGTTGCATCTCAGTCTTTTTTATGTGTTCTGTTGGGTATGTTGGCTGGGGCATTCATGGAGTTGCAGTCCAAAAAGTTAATTTCTCCAGTTTACTGGCAGAGAGCCTATTCTATGCTTGTATCCTAGCTTTGAAATATTATCTTTACAGAAACATCCCTGATGGCCATTCTTGTCAATTTTCAGCACCATGCAAAGCTTACCCCACCCTAAACTCCGCTTAATTTTATTCACCTGTATTTTCTTGGATTATTTTATGCTTCATATTTACTGTTTTTAGGTTACATGATTGTATTTATAACTTTATGGACTTTTTACTATTTTATTGCAAGATGCAATCTTAATTGAAGAATGTTGTATAAAATACATATTTTAAGATTTTATTCCCTTGAATTATTTATAAATATATTCTAAATACATTTTTTTATCAAAATAAGCATCTTTGCATTACCTCCCTTTCCTCCTTGGCAAACTTTATGTTGTAGTATTAAAGACATACAAAAACCGATGGATAATCAGATTTTGGTTCCACATTCATCTCATAGGCATGGATCAAATAAACTTATTTGTCTCTGCAAAGACTGGCTTCATCAAATATATCCCATCACTTTGTCAGCTAGTGGGGTGAGGCTTCCTTGTTTTATTCTTGAGTAACATTTTACTACAGTAGGTCTTCTAGAAATAATAATGTTTCTTTTCTCATCTGTCTAGACATTTGACAGTTTGGGTTTGTAGGTAATCTTCATCACTTTCACAGTGAGAAGTACATTTCTTTTTATTGTGTATTTTTGTCTGTTTTCATGTAAGTTTCAACCTGCTGTGAAACTCAGTATTATCTCCAGGTGGTGCCAAACTACTTTGTTGTCTAAGGGATTATTTCTTAACGTTTTTATGTAGATTACTAACTGTAGGATTCCATTATGATGAGGATGAGTAAACAGTTGCTCTGAGAAGCTGTCTTGTTCTATAACTATTCCAAGGGGTGAAAAGTTAAAAGAATATATGAATCTTCACAGGTATAATTGTACTCAAGTTGGTTTCTCCATAATTGCACGTTGTTCCTAAGCTTTTAATTATTCTGGTATTAATGATGCCTTTAATATATGGGAATACTATTTTAGTGGAGATCCTGTCTAAATAAACAACAGTAAACAGCGAGTATAAATGTGACAGCAATTAAAATTATCAGTGGAGAAAGATGTATATTCCACTATTGTACTAAAAAATCTCTGTGGATAGTACCATAAGCAACAATTTGTATAAAATTTTCCATTAAACATACTCAGTTGAGAGAAAAATACAAGCACCATATTTCCTCTCATAATAGTCACCATTGCATAACAGTCTCCACTACATATAAGTCACACCCCCATATTGGGGTGACAAAGTTGGTATTTTTCTATTCCCTGCATAATAGTTGCACTCTTAATTCATTTATCCATGTGTCTGCCCCCTTGGAGCTTCAGAGTGAAGCCCTGTAGCTGGATTTTTTCACCTTATAATAGTTGCCATTGCGTAATATTTTCAACTATTACATGGTGAATACAGTAGTTTCTCTATAAAAATCCCTGGAAATATATTAAGAGGAACATGAAAGGCATCGAAGACTAATCAAACCAGAGAAGTTGGCCATAGCAGAGCATCTGATGAACCAACCTGGACATAGCATATTATTTGAGAACACAGAAATGCTGGACCACTCATTAACAACCACCATGTCGGACTACACAGAGAAGCCATTGAAATCCACAATTTCAACAGAAAGAAAAAAACAATGAAAATGACTAAAATCTGGTTACCAGTATTAAAAAAAACCCTCTAAAATCAGGACAGTAAATAAAGAGCAAGACTCAAAAAGCAGGGGAATTCCAGACAAGAATTAACCAGGGCCAGCTAACACATCCCAACCACATAATGCAGAGCTAACCTTAAGAAGTGGGGCTATAAAGTGGAGTCCACAACATGCAAGTGTGGAGAAGAGTAAACCATAGACCACCTACTACAATGCAGTCTGATCCCTGCCACATGCACAATGGAGAACCTTCTTACAGCAACACTAGAGGCACTCCAAGTGGCCAGCTACTGATCAAAGGACATTTAGTATAATGCCAAGTTTTGTTGTTGTTTTTATTAAAAAAAACTTTGCTTGTGTTTTCAGATACATTACAACTTTTATTCTCGGTTTGCTTCTGACATGATAAATAAATAAATAACATCTCCCAACAAAGGATTCCCCAGGTAGCAACTAGCCAGGCTTTGAAGCTGCAAGGCCATTAAATCATCATCATCATCATCATCATCATCATCATCATCATCATCATCATCATTTAATTACTTATTAATCGCCCTCCATCCACGATGCTCTAGGCGATTTACAAGATAAAATTGTAAGGGATAAAAATACATACATACAAATATTGATTAAAAAATATTAAAATAGATTAAAAGCTCTAGTAAAGAGCCATGTCTTGAGTGCTAGGGTAAAAGGCCCCAACTCATGCATGGCTCTCATATAGGGCGGCAAGGCATTCCATAAGGCAGGGGCAGAAACAGAAAAAGCTCTGCGCCTGGTCCTCTCCAAGTGCACTTCTCTAGGACCCGGTACATAGAGTAAGTCTCGTTGGGATGGTCGTTGCGACCTCCGATGATGGGAGAAGGAGAGACGGTCCCTAAGATACGATGGGCCCTGGCCGTAAAGAGTTTTAAAAGTCAGGACTAGCATTTTATATAGACCACGGTAATCAGTTGGAAGCCAATGCAGATGCTGCAGCACTGGTGTTATGTGGCATTTCATGGGTGTTCTTGTGAGTAGCCTGGCTGCCGCATTCTGAACAATACGGAGCTTTCGGGTCGTGGACATCGGAAGCCCAACATACAGGGCGTTGCAATAGTCCAGCCTAGATGTGACCGTGGCATGAATGACTGTTGCCAGAGCCTCATCAGATAGATAGGGTGCCAGTTGCCTCGCTTGTCGTAGGTGGTAAAAGGCCTGTTTGCTAGCAGCAGCGACCTGAGCTTCCATTGTCAGCTGTGAATCCAAAACGACACCCAGGCTCTTAACGGTGGGCGAAGGAGATAGGGCAGCACCATCGAAGGTGGGTAGCAAGTGGGTCAGACCAGTTGAACGGCCATGCCAGAGAATCTCAGTCTTTGCCGGGTTCACCTTCAGTCTACTAGCACGTAGCCAGTTCGACAGAGCCTCCAGACATAAGGTGAAATTTTCCGGTATTGACGTTGCTCCAGGCTCCAAGCGCGGAAGGAGTTGGGTGTCATCCGCATATTGATAACAGTCTAGGCCGAAACTCCGAACCAAGGTAGCAAGGGGTCTAACGTAGATGTTGAAGAGAAGAGGGGAGAGAATGGCACCTTGGGGTACCCCACATAGGAGGGGAGATCTGTCAGAGACTTGATCCATATACTCCACGCATTGGCTCCGGTTTCGCAGAAATGAGTTGAACCAATTGAGGGCCTGACCACGAACTCCGGACATGGCGAGACGGTGAATCATTAGATCGTAGTCAACGGTGTCAAACGCTGCGGTAAGGTCGAGAAGTACCAGTAGCGCTGATCCGCCGCTATCAGACTGGCGACGAAGTTCATCTGTAATGGCAACCAGGACTGTCTCCGTCCCATGGCCAGGGCGGAAGCCTGACTGGAAAGGGTCCAGGCCGGCTGTATCATCCAGAAATTGTCGCAATTGTCCCAGCACAGCCCGCTCTATCATCTTACCCAAGAATGGGAGGTTGGAGACAGGACGATAGTTGGCAAGGGTCACGGGATCCAAGCTAGGCTTCTTTAGCAGGGGATGAACCCTTGCCTCTTTTAGATTGTCTGGGAAGACCCCCTGTTCAAGAGAGCCATTGATGATATTACTCAACGGATCGAGTAGACCTTCCAGGCAGCTCTTCACCAGCCAGGAGGGGCACGGATCAAGGGAACAGGTGGTTGGTTTTGCAACAGCCAGGATTCTAGCGACATCTTCCTTGTCAAGCAGAGTAAATCGGTCAAAGATAGGCCCACTAAGCGGCCACAAAGTCTCAAGCTCACTTAAGGTATCAGCTGTAGGGGGCAGTTCCTGTCGAAGCACGGTGATTTTATCAGTGAAAAACTTCTGGAATGCCTCTGCTGTAAGAGCCGTGGTTGCTGGGTTTTGGACTAAGGGAGCCGGACTGGTCAAAGCACGAACGATTTTGAATACTTGAGCTGGGCGCGATCTAGCAGAGGCTATTAAGGAGGAATTGTAAGATTTTTTAGCATCCTTGACAGCTGATTCGTAGGACCTGCGAAAAGCCTTGAACGCGGACAGTGACACCTTGTCGGGCTTCTGTCGCCACCGATGTTCCAGCCGCTTTCGTGCTTGCTTCATCGTCCGTAGCTCATTAGTGTACCAGGGGGAGCGATTCCGGTGAGGGCGAAGGAGGCGTCTGGGGGCAATCTCATCCAAGGCAGCCAATAAACTGACATTCCAGGTGTTGACTAGCTCATTGAGAGTGACGCACGCAGTTCCCAGGCCCTTAAGGGCATTCAAGAACCTAGCAGGTTCCATGAGTCTCCTAGGCCGAGCAAAGATTGGTGTGGCAAGATGGGGAGGAGGAGATGGAATCTCAATCCGGGCCTTCAGGACAGCGTGATCAGACCAGGGAACATCGATTACCGCAGATAGAGATGTTTGTACTCCGATATTAAAAATCAGGTCCAAGGTGTGGCCGGCCCGATGAGTAGGGCGAGTCTTGAGTAGTGAGAGCCCCAGAGCTTCAAAGGTTGGTACTAGGTCCTTAGTCACAGATGAAGATGGCAGTGCCTCGACATGTACATTAAAGTCACCCAGAACAATAAGTCTGGGGAACTTCAGGACCCAGTCTGCCACAAGATCTAATAAATTTAGCAGACTCTCTCCCGGAGACCCAGGCGTGCGGTAAACTACAAGAATGGCTAGGGATTCCCTGCTAGCCAGGACCACACCAACACACTCAATACCGGCTATCTTTGGAGTTGGAATAGCTTTGATGGTAAAATAATCACGGGAGAGTATTGCTACCCCTCCACCCCGACCCCCACTCCGTGGCTGTTGAAATATCTGGAAGCCTGGAGGTGTCAGTTCATGTGAGGGAATGCTATCACCCTCACGGATCCAGGTCTCTGTAATACAAACCAGGTCAGCTGCTTGATCGAGAATAAAGTCAGAGAGGGTAGCAGTTTTGTTGACAATAGACCTAGCATTGAATAATAGCAGGGACAGGAGGGGCGTTGGTAGCACCTTCTCGGCCGTATGCCTAGGGATGGAATGCAAGTTGGAAAGAGAACAAGTTTCCAATCGACTCGATCTCACTCTGGCACTTGACCTAGGACCACAGTTATCATACTTGGGAATATCACATAGGACAGATGAAGGCCGAATCTGTCGCTGACTTTGTCTCTTTTTAGAGACCAGCATGCTATCATTCTCATATATCCCTCTCCCGCTAAATGCTAATCAAGGTGTCCAATTGCAACATTCACATGTGCCTCAAGCAGACAAGAGTTCTTTCTCCCACCCTGAACATTCAACAGATATATAAACCTCACTGGTTTAGTTCCCAACAGACCCCCCAACCTCTGAGGATGCCTGCCATAGATGTGGGCAAAATGTCAGGAGAGAATGCTTCTGGAAACATGGCCAGACAGCCCAGAAAACTCAGCAACCCAATAGTAGCTAAGTTAGAGGATAATACATATTGCATAGTTTAGTCACTGGTTATCTTTATCAACTACATGGTACGGGCAAACATTTCTCCAGATCAGATAAAGCATAGTGCAGGATGAATTAGGCTTAGCAAGTGCCCTGAGATGGAGAGAGAAGACAAACTTAACACATAAATGAAGGAAGGGAGAGTGAACAACAACAAAAGGGAATATGGCAGTATATTTAAGACTATCTGGTCTTTAGTTCAGCATGATATTTCATGAACATAATCTCATTTCTTCAAATTAAGTTACAAGATGATATTAAAGTATCAGATATAAAGAATTATTTATTTATTTATTCATTTACAGTATTTATATTCCGCGCTTCTCACCCCGAAGGGGACTCAGGGAGGATCACATTGTATACATATAGGGCAAACATTCAGTGCCCATATACACATAGAACCGAGACAGAGACAGACGCAGAAGCAATTTAACCTTCTCCTGAGGGGATGTTCGATTCTGGCCACAGGGGGGAGCAGCTGCTTCATCATCCACTGTGACGGCACTTCCTCATTCCAACGTCATAAATTAGTTTAATTTGCCTCCCCACTTTTTATAAGTGATACCTTACTTCCTACTTGATAGATGCAACTATCTTTCGGGTTGCTAGGTCAGCAACAAGCAGGGGCTATTTTTTTAATTTTTCAATTGACGGGTGCTCACCCCACCACGGGCTGGCCTCGAACTTATGACCTCATGGTCAGAGTGATTTATTGCAGGCAGGCTGCTCACCAGCCTGCACCACAGCCCGGCCCCCTGATGTATTGTAGGAGTGAAATAGACCATAATAAGATGAAGAAAAATGCAAATCATGTCTGTTGCTGTAAATTTGCAAAGTGCTGAGCAAGGTGATATAGAATGTTCAGATCTTTGCATTGACCATTTAGTCTCAATGTATGAAAGACATATACCTGCTTACCAAAAATCAGTTTCTCTGGTTTCAAAATTCTCTCTGAAAATATTATTTTTGTCGTAAGTACAGTAGTGAGGATTCTTGTATTAATATATGTAGTGTGCCATCATCTTAGTTCATACCTCTACTAATGGATTTGAATTTCTCTTTCTACTCTTCCATTGTAATTTTCATGTTCAAGGACTGTGACCAGCAAACCTGTTGCTTTCTGTCTAGGAAGGTTAAAATATTATGCCATTGGTTTTTAAGTTTTGCCATTTCTAATGTCAGATTTGTGTCCATTTATCATCTTGTTTAGAGACTGTCTTGTTTGTCCAATGTAGGATGTAGAGAGGCATTGATGGAATGGCAAGAAAGAATGAAGAGTGTGACGGAATGCAAGAGACACTCATTGCAGGGGCATGAGATAAGGTTGAGGAGGTAGTAGCAGAGATGAGTGAACACAGTGGAAGAAGCATACTGTGGGGGCATGAGGGTGATGGACAAAATAGCAAGGGGAAAGTGAATGACGCAAACAGCGGAAGGCAGGTGAAGGGGTGCATTGCAAAGGTGCCAAGAGAGCAGCAAGTGATATTTAGTCACATGGTGAATTCAGTGATGAAGCAAAGATCTGTTCCAAGCCCAGCTTTTAAAATATTGATCCATTTTCTCAGATCAATCTTAACGGTAAAAAGTGCTACCAAGACTGAAATGTAGTGGATTAATTATATAGTAGTATAATTACAATGAAAATTAGAGTAATATGTTAATTAGGTGCCAAATTTGAGGGATTGGGATATAGCCCTCTCAACCATAAACTACTTCATGAGGTCAGATGAGATAACACTGGCTAATTTCAGTACCTATCTGTGCAGTAGTTTTCTGTAGAAAATCACAGCAAAGATTGGGTCCCATTTATAAGAACTTTCCTCATTGAGACACACAGAATGTCACCAGGTTTCCATCATTACAGTTCACACACTTTCAGACTTGTCTCCTCAGTCCTTCGGTTTTCTAAATCATAGTACTGTAGCTCTTCCTAGAAGACATATAGTTAATAGTCTTCTTGAAAATATGTTTGAGTAATGTTGGATATATTTTACTGATTTTATTTCCTTTCCCTAACGCCTAACTGCTGCCTTCATTGACATACTGCCTGAAGGCTTTGTCCTGTAGGGGGTTTTTAAGCAATGTATTGCTCCCTAGCTGTCCTTTGCTTTATTCTCTAATTCTCTTTTACTTGAAATATGATCTGCTTTGTTCTTTTTCTATTTCTGTGTGATACATATATTACCCATTCAGATGTGCACATATGTATTGGCTATTATTACTTATTTAACCTAGGCTAATTTACCTTCACCAAGGTTACTTTTCATTTCCCCTCTTTGTCAGACTCACCTGAGCCATTAATGGAACCCCTGTCAGAATGAAGATAATATACACTTGAGAAGTTTCTAAAATAACATTGTAGGTTATTGAACAATAAATGCTTTAAAATCCTTATTTACATTTCTTTGATTTAAATTAAATGATTCAAGAAGGCAATAAAACCTGTAACAAATATTATTTTCACCAAGAGGGTACTGTTTGCATTTCTAAAAATGAGGTGTTGCCTTTTCCAGTTTTTTTTAAAATTGCTATTATACTGTCTCTTTTTTTGATGGCATCGAGGGCAGGGAAGACCAAAAACAGCAATTGAAATGTAAATTTTCGAAATGAGAGCATGATCTACCAGAAGCTGCTTTATACTATTTTTTTAATGATGTATTTAGCCAAGCATGATCTAAAATGCCTGGCTGAAGCTATCTGGGGGGTCCATGCCGGTGTCCCACAGGAATATCATGCCAAACTTAACTGAAAATGCCAGGAACAGAACCTGGGAGCTTTTGTATATATAGTTTATGTTTTGCCACTTAGATATTGCCCCATCCCTTGCGATTCCCTAGAAGCTTTTTATGTGGTTTTTCAGTGATAGATGATATGATACTCATCCTGAAGGTTATCTACAGACACCATTCTTCCCTATAATGTGCAGCTGAAGGATAATGTTGTGTGTATGTTTAGAGCAAACGATCAAAGAGGACAATGACGAGACCACACAACATCTATCTATATATATAAAAGGGTAATGAAATTTCAACCTAGGACAAAACAACAAAACTATACATCCCAGAAACACTAAACTTGGCAGCATAACTCCTCATCCATGCCTCTACGTTCATACAACAAAAAGAAAAGAAAAATAAAGTCCTAATTAGAGGGAGAGGAATAATTGTTTATAGCCAATTGCTGCCAGTTAGAAGGCTAAGCTCCGCCCACTTGGTCTCCTAGCAACCCACTCAGCCCAGGGGACAGGCAGAGTTAGGGTTCTTAGGCCTCTTCCCCACTGCCTATAAAATACAGATTATCTGATTTTAACTGAATTATATGGCAGTGCAGACTCAAGGCCCTTCCACACAGCTATATAACCCATTTATAATCTTATATTATCTGCTTTGAACTGGATTATCTTGACTCTACACTGCCATATAATCCACTTCAGTGTGCATTTTATACATCTGTTTAGAAGGGGGCTCATATAATCCAGTTCTAAGCAGATAATATAAGATACTTTATTTCCCATACCACCATACTTCACCACAGCAACGCGTGGCCGGGCACAGCTAGTTATTTGTATAATGTAACGTGCCTCATTCAGTATACTCCAAAGTCTTCTAACATTATATTAGGTAATCAGATGAAATGTACGAATAATTAAATAATGGGTCAATATGGAAAGTTTCCCTTTAAAATTGAACATCTGAAAACCATTGAAACATATTTTCCAGAATTATGGTTATTGACAAATATCAGTGTGCTCAAAGTCTCAAAGTAGGTCAGGCATTCCCATTTTCATGGAAACTGGAAACAAGCAAGCTTTATGCATTGACCACCTTCCCTTTTTGTACCCTGTTCAGTCATATGTCTCACATGCCCCTGATCCATTTTTACCACCTCCAATTCCTCCATCAGCAGTTGTTTCAGCCAGAACCTACAGTTCCAAGGTGGCAGTGTGCATGGGCTTTCTACAGTGAGTGTTTTAGCTTGGTACCATCTTCGTAGATAACATGCCACTGAGAGCCACTATTATAGAAGCCTCTGTCTGCTGTGCTGTGCTGTGCTGTGCTTACAATTTTAGAGCTTTCTTCCATAAAGTGTCTGCTACTGTAGCTGCCCTGTGGCCAGTTTGTAATTTTGCAACGTTGCTTTGAAGTTAAAAGATCCACAACCTGAAAAGCATAGGCTGCAGGAATCAGTACAAATTGCTCCATGCTGCCTATATCCTCTCCATCTTGATACATTTCTGTAATTGATTGAATCTCTAAAATTATAGGAACATTCAAGTTACTCAGATTTTTCCATGTCTATTTCAAAAATCTTTTCAAGTGCAAAGTCAATTTTAGATCCTCCCCATGTTATACCATTAACATGAAGCAATATTAGCTGGATGTTTAATGTTCAGCTAATACATCAAGGGAAATTTAGACTGCTATGTTTTAATGCGGTTTCATTTTGTTTCTTCAGATTACCAGCCATGAACCTATTGGAGAAAAGTTTTGGTGGATGAGGAATAAAAGTCTTTGTTATAAAAACCTTCTCTCCCTCTCCCACATTGCAATGATAATCCTAAGTATGAGGTGGACAGTTATGTATCACTAAAATCAGTTATGTTTACTTATGAATCCATATACTTAACTTTGGAGAATGGAGATGCAAAGTATACATTTGAAATTAGCTTATCTACATTCTGAGACAAATAAATATGGAATACATAATGCTGTATTATTTGCAGCAGCTCCCCTTTAGAAATATGTTTGTGCACACAGAGTTAGTGTATTCTTTTTCAGAAGATGAATATTTTACATAATATAGGTTTTTAGAATGCATGGCAATGGATGGAATGAGATATGAGAACTGCATTGCAGACCTGTCTTTTAAAATGGAACAGCCATAACTATATCTTTTAAACCAGGGCTCAGAAACTGGTTAAAAGAGCAAGACACATTCTCTGCCATCACACCATATACCTGCATTGGGCATGTGTCTTCTCTGGAACAAGGCATCTAATAATATACAATAGCAAACATGGAGATAATTTAACATCCTGCACCTACCTCCTTTCCCTTTTAAATCAGGTTCCCACTTCTGTGAGATTTCCTATCACTGAAATGCTGCTTTTTATGAATATGTGCTTGTCTTCATTAAGCAGCTTGTTGAAACTTGGCTGATAATGTTGAGTATTAGGAATATATTTAGCGCTTCACTAACCAAGGTCAGTTAATTAATGCTTTCCCTATGATACTACAGGTACAACCTCTGTTAACAATGTCAATTTTTTTGTGCTGTCTTTAACAGAAAATTTGGTATCAGAGATACAATTAATAAATATGGAAGGAATAAGGATAGGTTAATACACTACAAAAAAGAAGAATGGTTCAACAAATTACAGCTATTTTCATTCATAACTAACATTACGCACATAGAAAATAAACAACCAGGACAGGTAAGAATAGCATATGTAAACAAAAATGCTTTGATTCTTTTAGTGATAAACTTTAAGCTTGATCCAAATTGCACTCCAAGATGGTTTCTTTCAATAGCCTCCCCTTTTCTCATGATTTCCATGTGTGGAAAATATTGGAAAATTTAGTGTAAAATTTGCACATGGTTGATTATCATAGAAAACAACATTTTCCCTGCTGAAGAAAGTAATTTCTTCTCAGGAATTACAATTTCTGCACTGAATTTTTCCCCATGTAGCACATGTTGTTTCTTGAGCAGAAACAAGCAGCCATGTATGTTGTTCAGAATTACAAATAGCCGTTGAAAGCTCTATGGTTTTTGAAGATTATCCACAGCAGGAAGAATATTGCTTTCTTCAGAAAGAAACTTGGTGAAGAATAATATCCCTAGTCTCATTTTTTGCAAAGCTGGAATTCTAGTTGCCTGTGTGAGCAAGGTCTTTTGCAAAATGGCAAATGTTGGCATATAAAAATGACTGACGTCTTTACTATGTAATGCAGTTTGCAGTGCATTTCCATATGTCCAGCCAGCTGCTATGTGGACTGTTTGACAAGAATTTATCATCCTACCTTGCCAAATAGTCAACACATTAATTATAACGAGGATTCTGCCATTACCAGCAGCCTTCATGACTTGTAAGCAAAGCTTGGAAAAGTTATTTTGGGGACTGTGTTTCCTAAAATCCATTGCCCATCATGGCTGAGGGATTGTAGGAGTTGTAGTCCCAAAAAGTAACTTTCAAATTCTGCTTGCAATCCATTGTATATTTTGGGACTTGATTACCCTCTTGATTTTAATGCCTGATGCAGAATGGAAGAAATGGAGACAGAAAATGGCCACCTGATACATCCCATATTATTTGGAGGGAGCAAAAATAGAAGGGTGAATTAACATATTATTTGTCAGGTACGTGCATAGATTGGGGGCAAGGCAATGGTTTATCTTCCTTAAAATTCCCCCCCCACACACACACACACACACTCAGTGCTTAGGTTTGAGATAAGTTGTTGATTCTTTGTGGTTTATATGTTATTAAATGTAGAAGTGTGACCACACAATATTCCTTAAAAAGAATGGACTAGTTAGAACTAAAAGAACCCAGCAAACAAAGAGTGAGAGGTCTTTATGTTTGTTAGTCTTATTTAGTATATACCGTGTTTCCCCAAAAATAAGACAGTGTCTTATATTAATTTTTGCTCCCAAAGATGCACTAGGTCTTATTTTCAGGGGATGTCTTATTTTTCCATGAAGAAGAATTCACATTTATTTTGAACAACAAAAATGAACATTTTTTATATACTGTTCAGTAGTTGTCATCACAAACCAGCATAACCAGACAAACTGAATCCTATCAATAATTTCTTGTTACTACCACTTTTCAATGTACAACAATCTCTGGTACATACATTTACCAATCCTGCATGCTCTGGTGTTCTGTTAGGCGGGCATGCTTCCAAACAAAAACTTTGCTAGGTCTTACTTTCAGGGGAGGCTTTATATTTAGCAATTCAGCAAAATCTCTACTAGGTCTTATTTTCAGGAGATGCCTTATTTTCGGGGAAACAGGGTATGTTAAGTATCTAGGGTGTTTTATCTTTTGTGTTTATATGTTCTTCGTGTTGTCGTCTGCAGATCTTTTTTGTATTAGGAAGTAGGTTATAATGTGCACTCTCACCTTGTTATAGTTGTATTATAAATTTTCTTTTATAACAATAAAAATTAGTAGTAAAAAAAGAATGGCCAAGATGACTGCTTAACAATTCTCATAATGAAAATTAGTTGTCACCTGGACACTTTAATGATTCAGATAAAGTATACTCAAGGCTGTGCTTATAGATCTTCAGTCATCAGTTTCTTCAGGGCAGCCTTGCAGAGAAAGTGGTCATTTTGCTTTGCATTTGTGATAATCAATAGAAAACCAAGGACTGACACTAAAATCTGAATTTATCTGGTGTTAAAACGTGGACTTGTATATATTTCCAACCATGCATATAAATGACACCAAAAGGAGAAAGTACATATAGATTTCAATATATATTCAGGGTGCTTTATTCTTTTGGAGTCAAACCACCTCTAGATTTCCAACATTAGAGGTGTGGGTATTTCAGTTGTCTGGTATTTTGTATGGTCTCAGTCCTATCAGCATGATTAGCTTGTCCCTTGGGGTAAATTTTATATATTTGTAGTAGTTCTTCTAGAAATGTAACGTTGCTGAAGAATAATAATAAAAATATGAAATAAAATTTTATTTATATACTGATCTATCTCCTCAGGAGGAGTCAGGGCAGTTTCCAACATAAAGCAAATCATTCAATTGACCATACAA
This sequence comes from Anolis carolinensis, assembly GCF_035594765.1. Classification (NCBI taxonomy): domain Eukaryota; kingdom Metazoa; phylum Chordata; class Lepidosauria; order Squamata; family Anolidae; genus Anolis; species Anolis carolinensis. Next base: position 41,364,905 of record NC_085841.1, read on the forward strand.
CAACGTGAACATGATAAAATAATAAAGATAATAAAACAAGAACATACAATTCAAAATAATCCACAATAGTTAAAATCCATTATGCTCCATCAATGGGTTCAATATACCAGTGACCAGAGCTTCAGAGTGGACATGGCCAACTATGATGGGCTAGGCTGGGACTAGTGCATCAGAATATCATATGGCCAGGTAATGGATAAGATACAAAGCAAGATCCTTGTTGATTACCGGGGAGTCGGGGGTGGGGATTAATCCTGCTCGAACACCTGCGGGAACCACCAGGTTTTTAGGTCCTTGTGGAAAGAAGACAGTGTAGGGGCTTGCCTGCTCTCTCTGGGGAGGGTGTTCCAGAGTCAGGAGGCCACCACCGAGAAGGCCCTCTCCCTCATCCCCACCAACCACGCTTGTGACGGTGGCGGGAGTGAGAGGAGAGCCCCCCCAGCAGATCTTAGAGCCCGCACTGGTTTGTAAGGGGAGATGCGATCATGAAGATAGGCAGGGCCCAAGCCCTATAGGGCTTTATATATCATCACCTGTAAGTAAGTAAGTAACTTTATTCTTCTACCCCACCACCATTTCCCAACAGGTACTCAGGGCGGCTAACAAAACAAATACAACAGTTAAAACACATTACAATAAATAAAATCACAATAAAATCCACACTATAAAACAATACATTACAATGATCATAAAACTCATTTAAAAGCATAAGATGAGTAAAGACATAGTAAAATGGAATGAACCACCAGGTTAATGGAGAGGGGTAGTATGGAGGGGACATTTGAACTAAAGTGCAGTAATATAATTATAAAGTGCAGTGGGACAAATGACAAGATGGAAAGAAATTTAATCATTTGCAGGGGATGGGCGTCTGGTTAATTATAAAATGGGAACACCTGCACCTTGAATTGGGACCGGCAGCTTATCGGCAGCCAGCGGAGCTGCATTAATAGGGGCATTGTATGCTCCCTATAATTAGCTCCAGTTAGAAGCCTGTTTGCCAGCCTTTGAACCATCTGAAGTTTCTGGGCCATCTTCAGTGGCAGCCCCACATAGAGAGCATTGCAATAATCCAGTCTGGATGTAACCAGGGTGTGTATGTAACCACAGTGGCCATGTCCAACTTCTCGAGGTACGGTCACAGCTGGCGCACAAGTTTTAACTGTGCAAAGGCCTTTCTGGCCACTGCCGACACCTGAGCATCAAGCATCAGCGCTGAATCCAGGAGGACCCCCAAGCTGTGGACCTGCACTCTCAGGGGGAGTACAACTCCACTGAGCACAGGTTGTCAACCGATATCATGATCGGCCCCACGATTGACCAGGAGGACCTCTGTCTTGTCTGGATTAAGCTTCAACTTAGATGTTAGAATCTAGAATAAAAACGGATGTCTAGACAGAACACTTGGCAGATCTAGAAAATATAAAAAGTTATGAAGGTCTTTATTTCAAAGGTCCATAGACTATTTTCAGAAACCACTGTATCAGCAGTGATTGCATTAGGGTTCTGTTAGCTATAGATTTAGCCATATGAACAGACCATATGTGCATCATTTGGCAATCCAGGCTTGTGAATGAATTCTAATCATGTGCACAAGTTTGTATTCAAGTAAGGTCTGCTTGCTGATGCAATCTGAATTAAATGCATATAAGGCAGAAGAGGAAGGTTCCATCATGATTTATCTGCACAAATTATTTGTACAGAAATTCATTTATGTTCAGTAATGTTCATTAGTGCTAATCATGTGACTATAGCCTAAGTGACATTATCAGGAACTACATGAACACAATTCTAAATGCTTTTTTATAATTGAATTACTTCATTTACCTAATTCCCATGTGTTAATTTGAAGGTGTTGCCACATAATCTGTTGATATAAATATAGAAAGAAAAGGCAAAACAATCATTAAATCTTACTATCTGAGGGTGGATCTGCACTGTAGAACTAATGCAGTTTGAAACCTTGGCTCAATGCTATGGAATTGTGGGAATTGTAGTTTTTCAATGAATGAAAGAATGATTTCTTTTCCGCCTTATCTCCCCAATGGGGACTCAGAGCAGCTTACAACATATAGAGAGGCAAACATTCAATGCCATATAAAAATACAAATTAACATAAACCAAAAGAAAACCCAATTTACATTTACACAAGCAACAAAAAACAATCAGACAATTGAACACAGACCAACGAATTTACATTAGGTCTTTAATCTTCTCCCTCAAAGATTTCTAGTACTTCACCAAGCTATAATTCCCATGAGCCATGGCAGTTAACGTGGGGTGGACAATTTATTAATTCTATAGTGTAGATTTACTCTAAGAAAGTACACTATGGTACATAATATAATTAAACCAAAATTACTTCTGTGAGACGTAATGAGAACCATTCAATTGAAGTGATCTCGTAAAAACTGTATTTTTCAGTTTACAAAGGGCGGATAGGTCTCAGAGACCTGCTATATATTTCGTAAACTCTTACCAGGAAGACATATTTTAAAAAGAAAAAAGTACTGCTGAAGAATTTATTGCATTAGATGACTTTAAAGTGGGGTGGACAATTGTATGGGTGTAAAGGCTACTTTTGGTCCCCATCTTACCCCTCTGGAATGTATGCACCAGAATTTAGATCATTGCACTTTTGGCCACCATTTTTGGCCAATTTATAGATGAAATGAAGGTATAGATTGAGCTCCTCACAGCATTTGGAGAAAAGCAGGGGGCAGAGCAACCGTGTAACAGTTTTTGAGCATTTTTGCTGTATGCTTTTCCTTGTAGAGCAGTGGTTCTCAACCTGGGGTCCCCAGATGTTTTTGGCCTACAACTCCCAGAAATCCCCGCCAGTTTACCAGCTGAGAACCACTGTTATAGAGGGACATTAGCACCGCTACATTTATCTGCACAAATTATGTGTGGCCATAGCAGAAGCTGATTTAAAAGGGAAGCAGAAGCAGGCAGGCAGGAGATGGATGATTACAATGGGTGAACCTATGCCACACAGATCTATGTAGCCAGTGAAAAAAGAGATAGCTCCTATAGCCTTAAAAGTTGTATAGAAGTGTTTTCAGCAAGTGTTGTTTATCACACAACCAAGTCACAGGTAGCACCTGCTGGAACTCCTCTTCGGTATTACCATTGCCATCTCCAGTTTTCATTCAGGCCATTCCTTCTGCCATTGTGCCATGAGAAGTTGCAGACTTCCTAGTGGAGGGCCCAGGAGCTTTTTCTGCACTGAGAATTCAATCTGTTGCAGATTTACCTGCTGGGACTAAAGGGCAGGTGAGTTGCGTTCTCTCCTCTTTTGTATTGCTGTCCCTACTGGTCCTCTTGACTACCACACAGAAGGGTTTCCTATCCCTCCAGTTTACGTCAAGTGGACCAGCAAGCTCCGTCCTGTCCTACAGCTTCTTACATAGTCTAGCTATATTGATGCACTGCCTTGAAAACCTCTCCAAACACTGACAACATTTCTTCAACAATCTGGAGCACAGAAGCATAGAACCTGGAAAAGCTTCCCAGGTGGCAATAGCCAAAGCAGCATAGGATGTCTGCCACAGTGGCAATGATAGCAATGAGTCCAGCTGCTGGGCATTGTTTTCCATCATACAAGAGATTTTTTTCTCACTCTAGGCTGGGCTTTATCTAGGTTCAGAGACTATCAGTAAGGATTTCCACACATTATTTTCCTCAACAGAGGGAATGTTTTCTCCTCCTCCAGTTCCTTGCCTGTCAATTACTCACACTCTCCTATTTTTCCTCTACTGTTGTCACAGATCTTTGGCAGGGTGTGTGTGTGTGTGTGAAATATAATGGAATGGGGGTTATACCAAACACTTTTATAGAAAACATATATTTAGAAATTGATACCTGTGATAAAATTTGAGTTAGTAGTGGTGACAAGATGGATTCATTTTCATCCTGTACTGTCACAAACATCAAGCACCTGATGTTTGCTCATATAAGGGAAATTGAAGACCTAGATCTTGGCCTGATGACCAGGATAGAAAACGTACCCACTCACTGTTGCCATCTCTTTCTGGTGTACTGTTTCAATACAACACATCTTAAACGCCCATGTTATCCTCTAGGAAGTGAATGCCAGAAGCTAGGAGCAACCACTAAAGAGCTCAGAGTCTGAGCAGGTTTCAGCAAGAGGTATGGTCCATCAGATAGCCTGAACCTATATCTCAACATGTCTCATCTTCATCTGATCTTTTTTGTTGTGGCCAACAACAACGTGCCTTTGAATGTATATGTATATGATTATTTTAACCTAATTAACTTAAATAATTTAATTGTTACTCTTTTAATTGTAATTGTAATTTGTTTTATATACTTGTTTATATAGCCACCCTGAGTCCCCCCTAGTGGGTGAAAAGGGCAGGATAGAAATTTTGTAATAAATAAATAATAAATAAATGAATAAATAAAATTTTCAGTATTGATGATTTCAGTATAGATGAGTGAGATGAAAATACTTACGATATACAAGGTGTGTGAAGTCTTTATGTTCTTATGATAGTAGTGGTAGTGATTATAATGATGATGATTAAGAATATGCTGACACACAGCCAAGACACACATTTTTCTAAGTGATGGCAAAAAGAACCCTAGAACTCCTCCTAGCTATATTACAGTACTTATTCTCAGGGGCATTTCTAGCCCACAGTATACCTCTGCTATAGCAGTGCTTTGATATATTTGTCACTACTTTTAATAGTGCAAGGCCTGGCTTTAGCCTTATAGGCTAAGCGCATTATGGTATTTCATCCCTCAAATCCCCACCTCATGGGAAAAGGTTTTTCTTGCCCATTCAGAAATGTTGGTCCACATTGATTTTTCATTCAAAACTTCAGGCGACCCAAATTCTGACTCAGACGCTTAGAACTTTGCACTGAGATTTAGGAACAGAGCCTATTCATACGCTTACTTCTTTTTTGTTCTACTCTTAGTCAGGATAGGCAGATAGGACAATACATTTACGCACCAATCCATGAGGGATTATGAATGCTATCAGTATTCTTTATGATCTGAATGTGGAGACCTCTCATTAGCCTTGGATTTTTAAAATACTATTTTAATACTAATTAAATTATTACTTAAATTAATTAATACTAACTTTTTAATTCTAATACTGATTGACTTTAGGTTTTATGTAATTTTTCCTAGGAAAATCTGCAATTGCAATGCTCCTTTTCCAGCATTGTTTGTACAGTAATTGTAACATTTTAAAACAAGAATGGGAGTCATACACCAACTGTACTTGAACTACATCTCCTAACAAATCTTACCATTGATTATTCTGGTTTGACCTGCTAGGAAATGCAGTTGAAAAATAACAGGAGGACTGCATAATTCTCTTCAGTGGTCTAAATAAAGCCTCGGTTGTAGCAAACTTATTAAATCAGTAGCCTCTTACATGTGTGGTGATGCACCAAGATCCCATTGATTCTTTTTGTTTAGTTTCAGGCAGTATTAACATTTGGATTTAACATGACATAGTTATTATGCGATTTCAGCCATCACTTTTTGTATAAAAAACAGTATGGATATAGAGGAATACCACTGTCCTCACCAAATGGCTAGTAAACATGATTTGTAGATAAATTTCTTTAGATATTCTGCTTCAATTATGTTGGAAGTACAATGAAATGAACAAAAATATCTACTGCATTTTATTTCTTGAAAAATTAGAGAAAAGGTAAAGGTGTGCACTTGTGTTTGTGTGTGAGTGAATGAGAGAAAGAGATCTCTACTAAAGAAGAAAATGATACTAAATGAACCCTTTCTTTTGTCCAAGCCTATAATGAAAGCATAAGGGAAGAGTGACACAAAATCAATTTATTCTTACTATAACTTTATGATTGCAATATTGCTGTTTGCTTGGATGCAGCATCAATGTACCAAAGATTGGCTTTTAGTATGTTCAGTGAATAGCCCTTTCATTTTCAATGGCTTTCAGGTTTCAGTAATTTTGTCTCCCCAGGTGAAATTGGGTAGTAAAATTACTATATCACTTCAGGAAGTTTCCATTTTGTCTCTTTGTACCTTTGGCCTCCCAGTCATTCTCCCCAATTATCTCATATGAATTGGTACAAAGCTTGTCTCATTATTTTTTTGAGAAAATGTCCAGCTGTTCACATCATTATAAAGCTGCTGGTCATTTTACATGCTCATGCATTAACAGATTAACTTAGTTGACCACATCTTCTTTTTCAAATGTTCTTTATTTCTTTCTTTAAACACATACACAGGGTCTCAATGTCGGGGGGGGGGGGGAGGGATCAAATGAGTTTCTCCTCTCTGAACACTGCAAGTAATTGACTTAACATCCATTGGACCATAGACAGTACTCAAATATGTACTGATACTTAATCTAAAATCTTAAACAAAGACAAAATATTTGTCTGGTGGTGTTTTTGTTGGAGGCAAGAAGTGAGTAAATTTCTTAGGATGGCACAGGATTAACTAAGAAAATAAACTATTCCCCATTTCTTGTGGAACTGGGAAATAGTCTGATTTATTTCAAAGTTATTCTGATACTGGAAATAAATAGGCTACTCCCAAACTTCCTCTGACCATCCTTGCAATATCTCCTCAAGATATTCTCTCCTTGCCATATGGTATGGGTCACTTGTTGGCTATTATTATTTGATACACAACAAGAATAGTACACAGCAAACAAGATCACTATGCTGGCTTTTGTACTGGATCACAATTTGGACACTTTCCAAGTGTTTAGGACTATGTGATGTATCGGTGGATAAAACATATAGATCTGAGTAGGGTGGCTTTTTTGCAGCTGACAGGTGGTAATTTTATCAGCATCTATTGTTTTCCAGTGCTGGCCAAGGTCTTTAGGCATTGCACCCAATGCAGCGATCACCACTGGGACCACCTTTACTGGCTTGTGCCAGAGTCTTTGCAGTTCACTCTTTAAATACTCCTATCATGTAAGCTTTTCCAGTTGCTTCTTGTCAATCCTGCTGTCACCTGGGATTGCAACATTGACGAGCCATACTTTGTTTTTTCCCATGATCGTGAGGTCAGGAATATTGTGCTCCAAAACTAGTCTGTCAGTCTGAATTTGGAAGTCCCAGAGTAGTTTTACACGTTCATTTTCGGTAACTTTTTCAGGCTTGTGATCCCACCAGTTTTTGTCACAGACAGATGGTATTTGTAGCACAAGTTCCAATGGATCATTTGAGCAACAGTATTATGCCTCTGCTTATAATCTGTCTGCACGATCTTCTTGCACATGAGTATGTTATCCATCATTTCGTCTGCTTCCTTGCAGAGTCTGCACTTGGAATCTGTGGTCTGTAGTCAACTTTTCAATTCTGCAATTATTATTATTATTATTATTATTATTATTATTATTATTATTATTATCTCTCCTGAAGGGGGCTATGGTGATGTTTTGGCAGCAAGAAAGAAAAAGATAATCTATCTTTTTCATATCTTTAGAGACAACAGCAAAGAATCAAGGTTCTGCCAGCTCCCCATTCTGAAGCCTCTGTTGCGCCTAGGAAATATACATTTCTAAAGGGCTACTACAGTTACTACAACTTCTGGTGAAGCTCTATCTCTTAGAAGCTACTTGAGACTATCTATTGTATCTAAGCCACTTTCCAGTAGATTGTTGTTATGGTTGCTACAGAGAGGAAGGTAGTACTAGGGAGGAACAAGAGAGAGATTGTTGAATGGAATTGGTTAGAAAAAGAAATGGAATCAAGTTCAGAGAGAACAAATTACCTTGAAGGAATCTGGTAGCAGATGGTTTAGATTCCTCCTGAAAACTTTTGGTGCTCTGACCTCTTAAATCCTGGCTCCACTATACTACTGGCAAGTGAAATAAAATATAATAATAACTATAGAAGTGCATGGATAAAAGCCATTTGAAACAGTTATATTTTCCAAAACTGTTGTAAAAACAGCGGGTTCATGGTCAACTACAGGCAGTCTCCAAGTTACAAACAAGATAGGTTCTGTAGGTTTGTTCTTAAGTAAAATCTGTAAATCAGAATAGGTACATTTTAAAAATGTAACTCCAGCCCCCCTCACACACACACACACATATTAGCCAGCAAATACTTATTTTGGTTCTAGGGTTTTGAAAATTGACGTGCGCATTACATTCAGTGATGCACTAGATTTGAGTAAATACGGTACTTTCTTTTCCAAATATCCTACAAATAAACTATTTTGACAGTTAACTGGGTGGCTCATAGGGTTGTGGACTCTCTGTCTTTGGAGGAGTATCCTTTGAGACTATTTTACTTTAGTTGTGTGTTCCTGCATGGCAGGATGTTGGACCAGATAGTCCTGTGGTCTGTTCCATCTTTTTGAATCTTATACAGCCTGGAAACCACAAAACACCCTAAAACCATCTTTGCTTGAAAACCTGATGAGAACCTTAATGGTTCAAATAATTATTTCTTGGCATTGAGCTAGATGGTCCTATGTTTTGTTTCCATATAAAATAGATCTAGGAAGAATGGCTGAATTGGTCTTATTAGCTGGGGGGTTCTGGTCATTGTAATCCACAAGTTAAGAGTTTCAGGTTTTTATATGAATAAACCACATATATTCCTGTACTAAAGTCTGAAAGCTGTTGTGTGGGTTCCTAGATTATATTCAATCCATATGCAGCTAGCTAGATACGCTGTTAAAAGATGACGCCATTGCTAAGAGATCAACCTGAAGCAGACATAAAGCAGTAATCTACAAGAAATGAAATCCTTATGCCTCCCTGGAGTGCTTTCCTTTCACCGAAGCCCAACATCAGAGTTTTCTGATGTCAAGAGACTGACTAGAAATAATTTCAAAGATGAGGTTCTTTTGAATCTTTAGGTTGGTTTTGAATCTTTGGAGTTTGATCTTTATGCATTAGTAATATATATGTCCCCCCCCTTCTTGCCACCAATGTAATCCAAATGCATATAGATCCAAGACATATAAGGTGACAAAACTATGTGGGTTCTGGCATGGATTATATAGAGGACTTCTTTGAATAAGCCACTGTGATATCTGTAAGGATATTTGGCTATGTATGAAAATTCCTGCGTGGAATAATTCAGTGTAGGCAGCCCAACAAATTAACTGCATTGGGACTTTGATGCAACTCTGTATGTGTGTCTGCTATTCCTTTTAAGATATATATTCTTTTAACAGCAAGAGTGGCTGACGTTTATTGAACTTGCTTTTGATTTGTCGGCAACATGTTGCAAGCCATTTGGAGGACATCTTTTTCCTTTCTAGTCACAGCTGTATCCTCTGCAGTTTCATGTATAATAGAGGAGTTCAGCTCAAGCCGTTATGATGGAACAGATATTTAGGTGGAGGCGTATACCTTTTCATCATGTGAGATGTTGTCAAAAGTGTGCGGCAGTCCAAATAGCTGGAAAAGACATGACTGAGAACAAATGCATGAAGTAGAAATCATACTGTCTACAATCATTTTCATAGGGCAAAAATGCTGTCGAGGTTGATTTTAATAAAACAGCACTTCACTTTTCAAAGGCAAGACCACGTTTAAGAAAGTCTGAAGCTCTCGAAAGCTCACAGGGAAGGATTTCAATTAATTTGTCAAACAAAGAAAGAATATTCCCATTGGATGTGCCTATAAGAGCTGTGTGTGTGCATGCATGCACATGCATAGTGTAGTGGTTAGGCTGGGTTCAAATGTGATTTGAATGATTCAAATTCAAGACTCTGTTCAGGCATAAAACTCACTGGGTGACCTTAGGCCACACAACACACACAAACTTTCTCAACCTGGCATAATTTGCAGGGGTTTTGTGATGATAAAGTGTGGAGAATTGCTATGTGTGTTGCCTTGAGCTTAACAGCACCAAACAGGAACGAAAATATAACAAACCAGGAAACCATTCTGGTTCAATGCATTTGGTCCTCATATTCAATCTTTCAGTTAATCCGTGAAGTCTCAAGTTTTGGTCTGATGATTGATCTCAAACACAGGAACCTTGTAGTAGCTGCTAATACTGCCGACAGCTTTTAATTGCTCTTTCTACTTTACCATTATCTGATGTTTTTAATTATTTTTGTGGTGTTTTGCAATTTGCTTAATTACAATTTTCTGCTAAATTTCTAAATAAGCAGTTTGAATAAGCATGGGACCATGTCCTGAGATACTAGTTCCTCATTCACATATTTCAGGGTAGACTAGAGACTACAAAACACACAATTTAAAACACGATACAGAGATCTAATAAAACAATTAACATTATTGTAAAAGTCTTCAAATAATAAAACAATATTATGGTATTTAAATTTGGAGACTGGTTTTCAGACAAATTTCTTTTTACATATTAATTTGTAGAGATGTAAAATTTCTAGTTAATTTTCAAGCTATGGAAAACATAAAATATATAAAAATATTAGCATCATTTCTAGATAGGAAGTCACTTTGTTATTTTAGGAATATGAAATGCATTATATATAATCTAATGTGGCATAACATTAAAATGACAGTTTAGTCAGAATATGTTACAAATTGAGATTAGTTTTTGGAATTTTTATTGTTTTGTTACAAATAGAGTTGTAAGGCCTCAAACTGTAAGAAACACCTGAACTATGAGGGATCTCTACTTTTATCATTTTTAGGAATAGACAACAACAAATATCCAGTATGAAAAAGAAATCATCAACATGAATATAACAAAGAAAAATATTTTGTCTGCACTTGTTCTCTATAGTGTTAAGAAGATATAATGCATCCACCCCATAAAGGGAACTACAAACCAAAACCAGGATTTATAATGATCTGAAATGGTCTATCTTTCCTCTTACATAGTTTTAGAAATGATTTTGGAGAGGTAACTTTGTGAAAACCTAGTTTTAAACATTTCATTCATTATTCTCAAATAATATATTTCATAATATGCTTATTTTTTCTGTGCAAAAATGTCTTTGGAAAAAATGAAGGAAAACCTATCCTATAACATCTTTGCAATTATGAAACTTTCTCCCTTGAGAAACAAAATTCAAGGTTAAACAATAGCTTTAATGTCACAAACATCATGAGATTTTAAGTATTTCTAAAACTCTTCACAAGACAAGTATGATACAAAAATGGTGGGTAAATTGGCCATGGTATGTGTCTGAGGCTGGCATGGCCCTTGCCTGTGCTGATAGAACTAGTTTACAAGGAGGAGATTGTAGAAAAGTGTTAAGGTATCTGTTTACAGCCTTTCCTTTCTCTTCACAAAGCATGCAAATTTTAGAAATCGCTCTATGGCTTTAAACAAAGCTCATAGACCTGTGAAAAGACCTACAAAAGAAATGTAGGAGCCACATAGCACTCATTATGCCTGTAAACATGGATATTACTTTTAGATATTGCATTAGGTGAAAGAGCAGTCAAACAAAGCTAATTCAAAACTTTGGACCTTCACTAGAGTGCTGTTTTGCAGAACAGTTGTTTTTTTTCTTTCCTCGATAAGACAATCATTGTATTTCCAACAGTAAAAAAACAAACAAAAAGTAGCCACGTGAACCATGAATGGAAGCAAGATTCAGTGTTGACTGAAAATGTCACAAATGTTGCACATCTTCAAGTTCTCCAAGCATGACAATACAATTGTATGCTTCCAGAATTTTTTAAAAATGATCATATTATTAACTTTTTGATTCTCTACCTAACACCAGACTCTGAATATAACTGAATGGTTAGATACAGGGCTGTAGCCAAAGGAGAGGGGGTTTAGGCATTCAACCCCCCCCCCCCCCAATTTCAGGTTTTAAAAAAACTGGTTTACTTATGAATTTTAACTGATTAACCAAATCCCCATGGGTGTCCACTGGAGTTTATCTGACTTGAGTGACCACTGAAGTTTATTGATGGAGCCTGATTTCTAAATTATTTTGCCTTGTGAAACTACTCTACTCTTCATGATTTGCTGAAAAAAAGTTTCAACCCCCACCCACCCCCCAAACTTTTTCTGGCTATGGCCCTGGTTAGATATGTTGATATCTAATGACAGCTGGTTCACTTATATTTTCTCTCACCATTGCTACAGTTTCATGATGAGTAATTTGCTCATGGATAACTAGGCACCTGAGCTGAAGGATAGTTAATATTCTATGTAGATCAAATTGAAGGTACTTTTTTGATTGGTATCTGGGACAATGAAGAAGAAAGATTTATCTGAAAAGCAAGAGTCTTGATAGTGAGTTGCCATCAAATTTATGTTATGAACAAACAGCACACAAGCGCCATTTCTCAGTCAAATTTGGGAACCACAGTAAATTTGGAAGATGTCACATATTTCAGAGCTTAATACACCATCAGTTGTATTTTAATTAGATGCAAGTGTAGTGGGTTATTTTGAAACCTCCAAAGCATCTAACTAGTTTTTGTTGCACTGCAGAGGAAAGAATATAATATAATCTAGCTTTGCTGAAGTAGACAAAAATAACCTTTCTCAATTGGATCCCCCTTTCACAGAGATGCCATAGCAATGCCTGAGGTAAAAAAACAAAATAACTTGTTCACTAGTTCAACTCATCTCTATTGATATCAACAAATGCCTGCACTCTATTCCTAGCCCTACCTACTGTAGACTCAATGGGATTTATCGCTGTGTTGACTTACCATTCAGCATTTAATGGCATGGATCCACTCTAGACAGGACTAACCAAAGGGATTCCAGTGAAAGTTTGTAAGCATCTAGCCAGGAATACAGACTTGTCCAAATCATAATCCTCTTAACATATTATTTATACAGCATATTTTTTCCAGGATAGTCTTCTCTGCCTTAAAATGAGATTCTGTTGATCTTTTTTTTTAGTTTTCATCAGACCAGGTTCTCAGAGTTCTCTTGTAAAAACATGTGTGGATGTCTCTTTCCTTCAATTAAACTCTTATTGTAGATGACTACACTACCAAATCAAGCAGTCTTTTTGCGCAACTTCCCTGTCTTGCAAATTCATATATGCCTGCTATTATGTATCATATCTAAAATACTACTTTCCTCTTGAGTATGTTTGGGAGATAGAATGAATTTTCAAATGGCACTCATCCATGTTAGTGAAAAGTGCAATATAAGGTTCATATGCAAAGCATCATGTGCACATATGCACCAATGTTACACATGAATGGATCTTTTCTAGATGCTACCAGAAAACTCACTGCAAATCCAATTTGAGCTAAGCTGATTGCTTGTTATTCCTTTTCATATTGAATCAGGCAGGTGCTAGTTGAATTCTCAGTAAGGTTTTACAAATCAGTGTCATCTCTGGTTAAGGGACGTTGGCAAAGTGCTGACTTTGCTAGAGTAAATCCAAGCTCTATGAAGACCTTGTGAACTTATGCTTAAATGCACTGGTTTTTCAGCAAGGATGCTGGCAGAAGTGAATGTGAAAGCTTTTGTTGCTAGAGCTTTGATCATGCCTACCATTCAGAGAACCAGCTGTAGAGAAACTCTCACTTTGTTTCATGGTCAAGCGTAAGGAGAAGATGATTACTGGAGATGAACCAAAATAAGTACAAAAATAGTGTCAGAATGCCAGAACTCTCTAAATTCAAGGAAATAGAGAACATGGTAAATTATAAGGAAGTTGATTCTCTCTCTTCCCCCCCCCCTCCCTTCCCCAAAATATACATTCTGGTTAGGGGATGACTGGAGGAATGGCCCCAATTTTTCACTTCATGACATGCAAAATATTTATATCAAATATATCTGTAGTCTTTTGCATTTAAGAGAAAAGATGTGCGGGTTGAATCCTAGATGACTGCAGAGCTCTTCTCCACAGTTTCTGCACTGCATGTACCCTACAGTGGAATGGGCTCATAATGTGGGTTAGTTCTGATTGGGAAACAAGCAAACAACATGGGGGGGGGGTGCTTTGGGAATCAGAGAAACTTCAGTGAAGAACACTCTCTTTAACCACAGCTTTTCTGTATCAGATTCATCTGTGTTCAGAAACTTGTTGCCATTGTTGTGTGCTTTCAAGTTTTTCCCCCAACATATGGCAAACCTACCACAGGGAATTATCAGCAAACTTCATTCACAGTGAGCCTTTGCCTTCCTCTAAATCTGAGTGTGTATGACTTGCCCATGGTAACCTAGTTGGTTTCCATAGTTGGATGGGAATTTGAACCCCATTCTCTAGAAGCATAGTTCAGACGTCAGACCATTGCACCACACTTCCTTCTGAAGGTACAAAAAATGGGGGGGGGAACAAATGTGCTTTAGACAGGTTCATTTGTGTGCAATGTATGATTAGCTCTTATTCCTTCATTTACACCCCACTATTAATAAATATACCTGCATGTCATACCAAACCATTCCAACACAACTTGGTGCATGTACTTATTTTAAAAAGTCATCTTCAACCTCAGCAACATGGAATGGACGAAGGATTGGGGGAAATCCAACCCCAAATAGGGAAACAAGTTGTCCAGGAACACCTGGCCTCTCTAAACGAATTCAAGTCCCCGGGGCCAGATCAGCTACATCCAAGAGTATTGAAGGAATTAGCGGAAGTTATTTCAGAACCACTAGCAATTATCTTCGAGAGTTCTTGGAGAACGGGAGAAGTCCCAACAGATTGGAGGAGGGCGAATGTGGTCCCTATCTTCAAGAAGGGAAAAAAGAACGACCCAAACAATTACCGTCCGGTCAGCCTCACATCGATACCAGGCAAGATTCTGGAAAAGATCATCAAGGAAGTGGTCTGCGAACACTTAGAAACAAATGCGGTCATTGCTAATAGTCAACACGGATTTACCAAAAACAAGTCATGCCAGACTAATCTGATCTCTTTTTTCGATAGAGTTACGAGTTGGGTCGATACAGGGAATGCTGTGGATGTAGCCTACCTGGATTTCAGTAAGGCCTTCGACAAAGTCCCCCACGACCTTCTGGCAAATAAACTAGTAAAATGTGGGCTAGACAAAACTACGGTTAGGTGGATCTGCAATTGGCTAAGCGAACGAACCCAAAGGGTGCTCACCAATGCGTCATCTTCATCATGGAAAGAAGTGACAAGTGGAGTGCCGCAGGGCTCCGTCCTGGGCCCGGTTCTGTTCAACATCTTTATTAACGACTTAGACGAAGGGTTAGAAGGCACGATCATCAAGTTTGCAGACAACACAAAACTGGGAGGGATAGCTAACACTCCAGAAGACAGAAGCAGAATTCAAAACGATCTTGACAGACTAGAGAGATGGGCCAAAACTAACAAAATGAAGTTCAACAGGGACAAATGCAAGATACTTCATTTCGGCAGAAAAAAATGGAAATCAAAGATACAGAATGGGGGACGCCTGGCTTGACAGCAGTGTGTGCGAAAAAGACCTTGGAGTCCTTGTGGACAACAAGTTAAACATGAGCCAACAATGTGATGCAGCAGCTAAAAAAGCCAACGGGATTCTGGCCTGCATCAATAGGGGAATAGCGTCTAGATCCAGGGAAGTCATGCTCCCCCTCTATTTTGCCTTGGTCAGACCACACCTGGAATACTGCGTCCAATTCTGGGCACCACAGTTGAAGGGAGATGTTGACAAGCTGGAAAGCGTCCAGAGGAGGGCGACTAAAATGATTAAGGGTCTGGAGAACAAGCCCTATGAGGAGCGGCTTAAAGAGCTGGGCATGTTTAGCCTGCAGAAGAGAAGGCTGAGAGGAGACATGATAGCTATGTACAAATACGTGAAGGGAAGTCATAGGGAGGAGGGAGCAAGCTTGTTTTCTGCTGCCCTGCAGACTAGGACACGGAACAATGGCTTCAAACTACAGGAAAGGAGATTCCACCTGAACATCAGGAAGAACTTCCTCACTGTGAGGGCTGTTCGACAGTGGAACTCTCTCCCCCAGACTGTGGTGGAGGCTCCTTCCTTGGAGGCTTTTAAGCAGAGGCTGGATGGCCATCTGTCGGGGGTGCTTTGAATGCGATTTCCTGCTTCTTGGCAGGGGGTTGGACTGGATGGCCCATGAGGTCTCTTCCAACTCTACTATTCTATGATTCTATGATTCTATGATTCATCATGCATATATCTCCAAACCCCCCCCCCCTTTTTTTTTTGGGAAATTATCCAAGTGAAAGTAATTCCTGGGTACAGTCATTTGCTGATATTTCATAGCAGAGACTGCAAAGCACTGTTTTGACTCATTCTCTGGCTCTCCACTCACTTCCTAAGTGCAGAGGAAATGCCTGCATAGTGCTATTAAATTCACCTGCCTGACTGATGGATTAGTAATTTCAGCAACAGCGCCCTATTGAAGAGAAATCAGTAGATAATTGACTGTCAAACAGCTGGGCAATGTTAAGGTCAATTAATGCTGAGGATGGTATATTTGAATAATGGGACATGTTTCCAAAGAAGACCTTTAATGCTAATATAAATAATAGAAATAACAATAACGTTCCCTTTAATGAAATTGTTCAACATTGCCGGGGGTGAGTGGGAAGACTGAATTACTCATAGCAAATACTTTTCCCCCAGGCAATAAATTCTGTTTGTATGGAATAAAATACGATGGTGTGATACGGGGATAGATAATACAGTATGACCATATGTCAATAACAGTTTTTTTTCCTTTTATTTATGTGCCAAATATTTATAGTTGATAAAGATACAACTGAGCTACCTACTGAGTGATAGTTTAGAACACTCATGCTTTCCAGCATTTTAGTGTGGATGATGGTATTATCTTTTAAGCTGAAGCCAAATGATGTTCAGATTATAATAATAATAATAATAATAATAATAATAATAATAATAATAATAATAATAACAACTAATTTTAAGTCAAGAGATCCAAAAAAATCTCCCTTTTGTGCAAAATGCCAGAAGGAAACAGCACCTCAATAGCAAGCATGGACAAGTATTTATGATATTAATTGTTCAGCAGTAAGTATCGATTTGAGCTAAATAGATGGTTGTAGTAAAAGCTACTAACAGGCAAAACAGATGGGATAATGACCTTTATGTAGAACAAGCACTTCACCATAAGCTACTTTTTTCCTTTGCAAAAAACAAAACAAAAAACCACAGATTTATCCTCAATATGGATATGTGAAATCTCAAGAAACAGTTTGACTTCCACAGTGTGTTAGAAGGGTTGCTCCCCAGCTCTGCCTTTGAACTTCCCACTGTTTCCCCTCTGTTGGGTAGACACATGTATACTATATCCTAAGTCCACCAAAATAGTTTAGTGGACTTGGGATATGGTGGAAGACAATCATCCATTTAAAGAGATGGTGGTATCATTTTGTTCTTCACCCCAGGCAGGGAAAGATCTTGGGCCAGCCCCACTTTGGTTTTAGTGTAAGAATGAATTCCTTTAAAAATAAATCCTGCTATAGGCAATCACTCATGGCCAAGTATGATTGTCTTCCATGGTGTGTCCATAAATGACTGTAGAGACTAATGACCTTATCACACTTACACCTGATCCATCCTCCTTCATCTCATATTGGTGGGGTGGGTTGAATCCAGTGCCAAGCACCCCTCATCACTCACATCTCAAGTAACAAGGCGGGGAAAAGGGAGCAGAAAGGAGGATTTGGTTGTAAGGAGCCAGGCAGCTCAGAGTTTCAAATCTCCAATTTGAATCCACCTGGAAAAGGGGGAGAAATCAATCTGAGAAAGACCCCCCCCCCCGGTCTCTGAGCACATTTAAATGGAGAAAGAGAGGAGCCAAAGAAGAAGGAGAGGAAGACAGTGATGGGCAGGGAATGGGGAGGGAGAGACCAAGGAAGGGGGGAGAGACCAAGGAGGGGGGAGAAACCGGGGAAGGGGGGAGAGAGGGAGCAGAGAGAGGGAGCAGGGGGATCGTGGAGAAGGGGGCACCTCAAATTCAGAAGATCGGGGTAAAGTAGATACTTGGAGAAGCCCTCTGACCTCTAACAGCCCAGGAAATGAAGATCTGGCAGTTCTGGGAGGATAGATTTCTCTCCCAAACCCCAGGCTTACGTTTGACCCAGATGGAAGGGAAGCCAGAGGTTTCCAAGTTGCATCTTGCCAGGTTTCTGCAGATTTTGGGCAGGATTGATATGGAAGAAGAGAAAAAGATGCAATCTAGGCACTGAGGATATGGATTGCAAATGGTTAATGTTTACTGGAGAAGAAGAAAAGGGTGAGAGTGAACAGACACCCAGTTATACGCCTGGCCCAGTCTCGCTCTCACCATGAGGAACTTAAAAATAATCATTATTATGGTCTTTAGTAGTGAGGAGATAGATTTTCAGATGGAAGGCAGGCACAACAGGTGTTTGCTTGATGCACCTTCCTCTTGGCACATTTCTCCCTTCTGCTCTCTATTCATGCCTCTTCAAAATCCATAGCATTGTCTCCTTATTCATGAGCACTGTAGAGAAAGTTTAGTAACAGTGAGCAAACTTTCTTTTTTGTGTGTCACTCCTTACATTTACCTTTAGACCTGGGGAGACTTTTTTGTATTCAGATCTTGTTCCCAAGGGTAAGTGTATGTCCTATATTGGTAGTTCTAACTAGAATAGGCCCATTGAATTTTTAGAATTTAGAGAAGTGTTGACTCACCATTTAGAAATGTGTTAAATGAGTCTACTCTAATTGGGATTACAAATAAAATTCAGATCAGTAAATTGAACCTTGTTCTGTAGAGCCCTCCTGCCAAATTGCTCCTGTAAAGCAAGAGACAATTTCATTATGTTTGTAGTTTTTATTGAGTCAGCTTATTTTACACAGGGATGTATAGATGAGTCTTAACACAACTTATTACTTGTGTGGGAGTATAAAATTGCAACCCCTGAAGTTGCAGAAGGCTCTTCATTGCAGAAAATCATGTGATAGTTTACTTACTTCAATACACAGAAAACTGAATTAAGTGCAAACATTCTCAGTAGGCTAGTGATGGAATAATAATGCATTTATCACTTAAAACATGGGTAAAACATGGGGCAGGAGGAAATTGCAAGTAATGACCCAAGACTCTTAGGTTTTCCATTTAATACAATGTCCTTTGTGTCAGGTGTGGTTATGAATTTTAATTCCCTAACACACCTGGTAGATATATTGCATAGATATTTTTAAGACAAGGGCTGAGAGGTCAGTGGACAATTTACTTTATTTTACATTCTCTTGGGTGTAGTTGTCACTGGAGTGGTACAACACTCCTTGAGCTGTGCAGGTGTTGACTGTTCATATGGGAACACAATTCTATCATGCACACACACACACACAAAGCAACAATCTTTTGTAAAGCTAGTTGCCAGAAAGATATTAGGATGAAATCTTTCACCCTGACATCCAGCTTCTATATGCTTTCCTATTTTCTGTTCAGAGAAATATTCCATTCTGTTCATTCTGTCTCCAGCCTGAAGCAGTTTACCACTTAGTGAGAATGAAATCTGGCTTTGGCTATTTCTGTGGCTAGCAATAAATGTTAATGGTTTCACCAGCACATCATATCTGAAAAAACCCCCAATTTTCTGCAATCATTTTGAAGGATAAAATGGACATGTGAAAATACAAGAATTTATATTCATTATAGTATTGTGAATATTCTCAGATGGTCAAAAGCAACGGCCTTCCTGACTTACCAGGAGCAGCATTTATGGTTTAGGGCAGCAGATGAGAACATGGTTGATATTATTAGGTCAGGTCTTGTTTTTCCTTCTCATTAGCTAGTGCGGTTTCAAGGGTTCGGGGAAAGTAAAGGAGAACTGTCGAAACAGATGACTCTGGGTTATTGTGATACAGGACATGGTAAACTTGTAGGTCTGCTCTCTGGTTATCTAGTATAGGCTTTCTCACTTTTCTTGTCCGTCTGCTTTTGCGCTTTATCCCTTAAAATGTATCTTGATTATGTAATTATTGAACTTGTCACACAGCCACCAGAGTTCCTCCACTTCATCAGGGAATCTGATGTGGGGAATCCAGCATCCCATGCCCCGCATTGCCCAACTCCAGCTGAGGGCAATCACATCGGGGGGGTGGGGGGAGGGAGTGTGGAGCGAATGTGGAGTGTTTGCTTCCCCTCATTGACTCTAACCACAACATAGGAAGCCTCATGTTGGACAAATTTGACAGCTCCCATCCCATGTGTATCAAGGACTTCTGATACATTTTCCTAATGATTTATGATGGGCACAGACAGGAAGTCCCCTGCGTAGTGAGAGGGGCTTCATCATACATTGTTATCTCTCTGTTTTCAAAGTATCTAGAAACCAGGGGAGAGCATGGGATAATGTCCTAAGGCTCTGAAAGCTGTAGTGAATTTATCACACCCAAATTTTGAAATTAGTTTTAGAAATGATCACAGCTGCATTGACATTCATAAGGTGTAAAGTGCAAGGAAGCTGTAATAAAATAGGGATTCTTTTTCTCATCACTAGATCAATTATTAAGCAAGACATTTGAACAACATGTAATATTCTCAGTTTCCTTTAGGCCTTGATTGGAATTTTCAGTTCTGAGATTTTGATATCCAAATCTCACATACTTCAACTGTGGTCACTTTTACTGCTTCTGCTGCCAATCCCTGCCCACAAATTTCTAAGCAAAGATCATCTTTGTTGTTTGCTTTAAATGCTAATATCCCACCTTTCTCTACATGGCACGAAGCAGGAGCTTCCACCTGCTAAAGGCAAAGCTTCAATTAGCCATTTTAAAAATTTAAAGTGTATCCTGCACTGTACATAATTGATCTCCAAAGGGCAACAAGGAATACTTTTTCAAGTAATAGCTCAGTTTCTTGCATGACTTTGGGCAGTATCATAGGAGGGCAAATTTAGTTCCAGCACTTGATCACATATTCCCTTGGGTAATCGAGTTTCAATCTTCCAGCCACTTATTCATTAACCACACTGTTTGACAACAGTACTTAATTTTGTTAATATGTATGTTCTGTCTAACAAATGGATGAACCACTTTTAATCCCCAGTGTGTCCATATGTGCCCTTTTATATATCCATGCCGATCTGTGAATTTTTACATAATAATTCATTCCAATGCATTTCATCATTATTATATACATACTTTGCCTTTTATTATAAAAGTATATTTTAAGTCAATTATCATGATATCCTGAGAAGCAGGTAATCTCAATAATAATTGTCGCTTGATCTGCCTATTTTTTCCATAATGTGTGAATCTGAATCACATGCTTGAAAATCTGAAGCAAACAAAATCTTAAAGCATTTCTGACTGTCATTATGCATGCTACAGTCTTGGACTAGTGCCATTGCCATATTTTTTTTCTTCAGTGAAACTTGGGAACTGTGGTTCTATGTAGTGATGTAGTGGATCCAAGCTTTGGAAGGTGGCAGAGCAAGTATCTTTTGGTATCTTGTATATACTGCATTTCCCCAATCTGCATTGACCCTTCAGCAATGCCATTAAGACAATATATACATGTACATTGTGGTCAGATCACTCTAATCAGCTATGCATTGCCACCTGCCAAACTTAGCTTGCTGTAAGGATTGGGTTTGCATTTCTAGTATGTTGCATTATTTTTGACCACACATCTGTGGATGTGCCATTTTTTGTGTTTTGTTCTGCCATGCATGTGAATGAATATATTTTCTGTTAAGTAGATGAGTGTCAATACTGATATATTGATATGCAGGTATCCATACATACAACCCTTCTATTTTTTAACATAAAATAAAATCCAATCCAGGAAAGAACCCATTCCTAGTGGGAATGCTCACCTGTCACCACCCAGGTCTGCCCACCGCTAAGTCCTCTCCCAACAACACAGCCAAGCAATGCTGCCTTGAAGGCTGGCCACTCAAGTAAAAGTCCGAATTTTCTTTGAAACTCAGGTTGAAGGGCAATTTTTTTTTTTAAAAAAAAGGATTAAAACTGGTATAAATGAATAGTCTTGGTTGGCGTTTGTAATTATCAGAGTGCCTATGAGGTGGTTACATAATTTTTGAGTCTTGTTTAGGCAGGTCTATGATATCTGCAATCTCCTTTGGATTCTGCTGTTTCCTATTATTTTAGCTGTAACTAGCCATACTGACAAGGAAGGGAAATTATTTTCCCAGCAATAATGCATTATTGTGAGCTCTGTCTGTTTTAAACAAAAATGTTTGAGGGTAGATTCATGGAAACTGATACAATGAGTCAGAAAGCCACTGAAGTCACATAGGTCTTTATCGGTCATAACCAGTCTAAACAATATTTACAAGATAGTGTTTGAACTCTGGTGCTGGAGGAAAATCCTGAGAGTGCCTTGGACTCCAAGAAGATCCAACCAGTCCATCCTCCAGGAAATAATGCCCGACTGCTCACTGGAGGGAAGGATATTAGAGGCAAAGTTGAAGTATTTTGGCCACATCACGAGGAGACAGGAAAGCTTGGAAAAGAGCACGATGCGGGGGAAAATGGAAGGAAAAAGGAAGAGAGGCCAACCAAGGACAAGATGGATGGACGGTATCCTTGAAGTGACTGGCTCGTCCTTGAAGGAACTGGGGGCAGCAACGGCCGACTGGAAGCTCTGGCGTGGACTGGTCCATGAGGCCACGAAGAGTCGAAAGCGACTGAACGAGTGAGACGACGACGTCTGAAAAATACTGTCTGACTGATAACAGAGAAATACTATCAACCATGTATAGTATGTGGGTACTCCAATGCATATGCATGTATGTTTGTGTCTGTTTGCAAATTTGTTGTGTTTTTTAATGTGGCATGTATTTTAAAATGGGTTGAAATCTTGAGGCTCTTCAGATATTGTTGAAATGAAGTGTCATTATCCCTAACCAGCAAAGGTAATAATGAAGAACATTGGAAATCATAATCCAACATCTGGAGAGCTATATAATTGTACTGAAAAGAATCAGAGTATGTGAAAGAATTACCCTCTTGATCACTGTGAGAAGTGAGAAATATATTCAAGCTGTTTACTTTTGCTAGAGTGGGGGTAAACAGCAGAGTGGATGTGGGAGAAAGAATTGAAAAAGAGTGAACACTAAAATACATAGAGGTAAAATAAAATGAAATACAAATGCAATAGACACACATAAATAAAGAGATGATCAAGCAGAATGGAGCACTGATTTTTTTTTTAAAAACACACAGAGGATTATGTAAAGCTGTTCTACCTTTACAACTTTTCTTGCACTTACATTAAATGACAGTTTAAGACTAAACACTGTGTGTTTCGGTTGGCATCTGTTTGAATTAAATGAGGAAAAGTGGTTATAGTCATAAGAATATATAAATGAATAGACAGCTCAGAGGAGAACAATAAACAAAGGGCATTGGGTGGTTCCAACCTTATAAACCTTTTTATTTTAAAAATGCACAATTAGCAAAACAATTAGATCTATGATCAGATTCAAATATTATTTGGGCTGAGTCTTGGCACATCTAGTTATATTCAGAGCCATATTGGACATTTCCTTTAGGTAGAATACATTTCTGTGAGTTCTGCTCATAGAAAATATAAATTAATTTGTGCTTAGGCAATTTTCTAAATCTCTTCTGAATTTACATACATCTGCATACACATTTTATGTTTTTCACTAATCTTGAATTTCCAGTATGGAAGAGTGCATGTTTGCAATTAGTACTAAGTCTATGATTAGTGTGCAAATCTTGACTTCTTCAAGTGGTCTTGGATGGCATGAAGACGGAGGTGTTGTCCATTCTATTATTCATTCTGTAGCAAGCCATTATGATCAGTTTTAATTTTCAAGATAGTTTTCTATCTGCAGTTGTATTTTCTGCAAAGATTACAATGAAACTGAATATTTTGTAGGGCTGTGACATTAACAAACATATTTGAAGTTGCAAGTATGGTAAGACTTGTTTGGAATGGCAAACAATAGGGTTTTTCCTCTTCAAACATAAATAAACAAATTCCCTATTGCCCCTGGATACAGAAGTCGTTGCAAATGAACTGCATTTTTTGCTTGGGATATGCCCATAACGCACCTTTCAATACTGCATATTAATCTCATTTTCTTAGCACTGTTTATGCTATTTCTTCACTTCCTATGCTTCACTGAGCTCAAATTATATAGCTAGTCAACCTAGTTTCACTATCTGATGCCCAATGCAGTGCCTTGGGTGCCAATGCTCCACAGCACAGATGGGTGGAAGGCTGTTACAGTTCCTCACTGGTAAGTGAAAGGATTCATCCGCTGTTTCCTTTAAGCTAATATTCCTAATGGCTGAGCATTGGCAATGAAAAACAGATTTCTGGAGTAAACCTTAACAAATCCAGGCTCACTGTAATCTTTTTTCACACTTACACAACGGGAAATATAGTTTACCATCAAGACAGGATGTCTCTGTTTGTACATACTGGTGCAGTTCCTCTGGTGATAATACATTGGATAGTTCATGACAAATTCCTTTGAAATTAAATAAAGCTGTGCAAGGGAAGCATCTTGCATTTTCCAAGTGGCTTACATGGGAAGATTTCCCAGTGGGTCTAGCTTTCTATCTGTAAAAAAAACAAAAAAAAAAACTTGCTGTGTAATTTGGAACACTTTATGCATCATATTGATGCATTGTATTGATCCTTATTAAATAATGTATGTGAGTACATGCCCAAACCTTTTTTTCTGTAGGGAGGCTCCATATAGAACACAAGTGAATCTATGAAGTATTGGGGAGTTCTCTTTCTTCCACTGAGGCAACATTTGCAGATTTGGATAAGGGGATTATAAAGTGGGGGTGTTTATAAGTAAGAAAAGTTCAATTATTTATCTATGTCTTCTCTGGCTAACTTGTATTGATTTAGGGTGGTAGTGGAGGTGTATTTTTTTTTTTAAAAAAGACATGACAAGGAAATATTGTGAGAAATATTCTATGCTGTGAGTAGGAGATTGATTTTATGGGGTGAAAAATATTCAGAAAGACTGCATTTGCTGATGAAGGGGAAAATGTGAATAATACATTTGATATATGTTTCTGAGGCTTTCTTTAAGACCAGAGGATACACTGGAGGAATACATTCATAAATAATGTATTTGTCAACAGAAGGAGGCAAAAACCATCCACTGTTTTATGCATATTGTTATTTCCACTGATATTATTGTCCCAAATGAAAGTGCTGATTTATGCAAAGGGAGGTGGTGGGAGATCATCTAAGCATAAATACAATGTTTAGTGCATTGGGAGATACTATTAACTATTTTGTTGATTCCATGCTGTAGCTTGGTTATGTAGTAGTCATGTTTTTTAAAAAAGCTTTGATTGCTAATTGGACAGCCTATTTAAGGGGCACAAGAAGGGAAACATAGTGACATAATAGTAAGGAGGCATGAAAGGACATGGGAAACCATTCCCCATCAATCCCATACATCCTTTTCTAGTACAATTCAAACGAAGAAGCTTTCTTTCTCATATCCTTCCACATCAAGCTAGCAAAAAAGTATAATTGTTATAAACACAGATATCTCATATTTAAAAGTAACTTACTCCCTAATGAGTTGATAATGGAAGAAAGAAAAAGAACACCAAATACGTTGGTTTAGAATGTAATCTCTTAACTCCACTAACTAAACTCTCTACAATTCTTCTCTCAGTTGTCAGTCTAGTCAAAAATTCAACTCAAAGGAGAGAGTTTAGTCTGTCTCTGGAGAACTTAAAATAAGCTTCCCTTTCCCACCATGGTACTTCTGGCCTTTTTGAATGCCTGGGCAGGAAAATGGCAGCTGCCAGGAGTGTCTGGCCCACTGAAAAGCTGCTAGCACTTTACCCTTTCTGCAGAATGACTATCAGTTTATCCACAAGTCATATCAAAATCCATAATTTTGGCCTCAAACTAGTCTTCAAATTATACATGAGGTCTACACATTTATATACAGTATATGGTCTCCTTCTGCTGAGTAACATGTGGTAATATTGTCAACCAAAGGAGAAATTTACACACACACACACACATCTTGCCTCATGTATCAGTCCCTTTGTACTTTCTGTGTTCTGTTAAAGCAGCTTGTATTAAATTCCTTTTAATGGTTCAGCAAAGTCTTTGTTTGCACTCCAAGGAACAACAGGCATGCAGTGCATGGCAGAAGACTGATGAATATGACAGTGGCCTCTTAGTCACAAGGCAATAAAATATTATGATCTTCATTTGTAGAATTGTTCAACAAATACATGGGCACTGTACATCATATTCTCTTAATGTTTTTTATACCACTAGACACTCTTAATATTTTTATATAGCTAGACTTTCTTTAAGAACATTGCACACAAAGTTCTTAAAAGAAAAAAGTCAATAGATCCTAGCCAGAAACACATTCCAGAATCTTCTTAGTAGGACTCTGAACTAAAATCAAATAGAACATGTATGAGACCATAAAGATTTGTGGGAGTCATGCTTAAGCAGATAAATGCTTAAGCAGATAAACACATAACAATCTAGTTGGAAATTAAGAGTCGCATCATGTGGAAATCAAATTGTTCTCTACTAAATAACAATTTAGTTATAATTTTAGTTCTAGCTGTCTCTAAAATAAAGATAATGGCTATATTTAAGAAAGGTACTCATGATTGTATTTTAGGTTGGTAATTCAGTTATCTTCACTCTGTACACCGTTCTGACATATGCTCTATATCAAATGAAAATGAGAAAGACTGATACTTTTGACGCTGTGCAATGAATTTGAAAGTCCTGTTCATAAATCCAGATGGTATGATGCCAGATAAAGTATTTAAAGCTGAAATTGCCACAATTATAAATAATTCGTTGGGAACAGGAACATCATTTAAGAAACAAAATTAATGTATCGGTGAACACTACCTCACATTTTCCCCTGCTTACTTCACTTTTCTGTAGACTTTTTGCCCAGGCACTTTGTTCCAAACCTCAGCTTTGTTACAAAACTGATGAGATAGGTCATTTCAGGAAATCAGCTGCTGTTACCAGCAGAAGGGAGGTGATCCAGTGTGCTTTACTCACAAACTACCATTAAAATTTTTGGAGTCCTTCTATATTTTCTTTTGTGGCAGATCTGTTTAAACAACTCACCTCCACAGTGTAGTTTGGCATAAATCAGGGTTGGATACTATTCCCTTCAAATTTTTTCATAAATGTAAAATGATTTCTTTTTGAACAAGAGTCTAAAATTGAACATTAAATGTATTTTTTATTTTGCTTTATTTAGTTATTGGTATCTCATCCTATATCATGTAATGTCAGAAAAGTACTCAAGTAAAACATATTTTGACAGCTGAAAAAAAATTAAATCTAAAAAAATAAATTTAAACAAAGTAAACTTGCATAACGAAATAAAACAGATTGAAAGTTAGAACTTTAAAACTGTATATACAGTAGAGTCTCACTTATCCGGCAGAAGCTTGGATAAGCGAATATGTTGGATAATAAGGAGGGATTAAGGAAAGCCTATTAAACATCAAATTAGGTTATGATTTTACAAGTTAAGCACCAAAACATCATGTTTTATAACAAATTTGACAGAAAAAGTAGTTCAATACGCAGTAATGTTATGTTGTAATTACTGTATTTATGAATTTAGCACCAAAATATCACGATATATTGAAAACATTGACTACAAAAATGGCTTGGATTATCCAGAGGCTTGGATAAGTGAGGCTTGGATTAGTGAGACTCTACTGTATTTCAATTTTTGAAAAATGCATTTAGAGTATAAAAGCTTTAATAAAAAGTTATGTTCTAATTTAGTGCTACAATGAAACTAGTGTGGTACCAGGCAGGTCTCTAATAGCAGAATAATCCACAAATGAGTTGGTCAGAGAAGGTGTTCTCCCGCATTTTCTCAATGAATAGTATGGTTTGAGTCCAATCTATATGTGTGACCGTATCTCCCCCTATGAATCATAAAGCATATCAGTAGCCAGTGTAACATGATGATACTCAGCATTTTACACTACTTGCAACTTCCATATCCCTTTCAAGGGCAGGCCCATGTTTTCAAAAAGATGGATTTTGGAAGTCCCAAAATAGCCTAACACCACAACTTACATTCTCTCCTTCCCACAGTCTGGTTTATATAAAAAAAATCATTTTTAAAAGATGGAATGCCAATACCTGGCTAGCTAAAAGAAAATAAATGAAAAGCAGTGCAAATAGGAAACTGTGTATGTAATGAAGTTGAAATTTTTGTTACTGATTTGACAGGACTTTCAGGGAAATTGAATAGTTTATATTATACGTAGTTCCTTTATGGTGTGCAACTACAAAATGCTGTGAAAGCAGATTTAATAGAAGTGGGCAATGGTTTTAAAAGTAATAGTTCATGATGAATTGACCTTAGTTAAAAGGAATTAGAATGTTCCATCTTTACTCTTTCCACTCCTATGCATAATGTGGAAGACAACTCTTTTAGTTCACTTTGACAAGTGTCGTTATCTAAGCAGCATGGGTCAATGTGACCTGATCAATGTGACCAGTGTTATTATGCTGTTCAGCTTACCTAGACAATAATAGAGTGCACTGAACAATTTAGCTGTATTTATCAATGCATCCCACAACTCAGATCCATATTGACCTAGGCTATAGTTAGTGAATAAAGATTATTAACTTAATGTACTTCATTTAAGTATTACTTAAATCCAAAGTTCTCAGAGGGTAAGACAGATTTTCCAAAGAAGGCACAAATACAACACAATGGATAATATTTATCTGATTTTCTCCTTAAAACTCCTCCCTGCACATACACACACAACTAGGTTTTGTGCCTCCTTGGCTAGTACAAAATCAAGCATGGATTAAAAATCTACAAAAATCAATAAGGAAAGGATATGGTCCTTTGATTAGCCACAGTCTCTGAAACATTAGTAGCCACAAATATAATCTCCCAACCATTTCCACCTCTTTGACGAGTCTAACTTGATTGACAATGGCCAGCGCTTAAATAACAGATAGTTTCCTCACTTTGCACCCTCAAAGACACTTACCTTCCCATGCCATGTTATGTACCCAAAGCAGGAAATTAAGGATAAAAACAACAGCAGCAACAATTATATTCATATACTTGGTACCAGGATTTAGACATGATCAAACTCACCCTCATGTACAATGACCTGCAAAAATATAGATTGACACTCCTTGCCCTGGCATGGGAGAGAGGGTTTTTTTTAATCTTTTGAATCATCTGGCAACATGGTGGTCAGTAGTCTTATTTTCTTTTAGGTTTGTTTATTTGTTTTACATCACACCTTTCTCTCAGTATGGGACCAAAGGCATACCTGGTCCCAAGGTAAGGTAAAATCTGGAAAAAGTGGCATATTGAAGCTGTAAACTATCTTATGACCTCATCATATGGGCTACTTTGCCCATGCGCCGCTTGCTCTCCCCTTTAGTCACAGAGCCCATTACATGATACACATCTACTTCCGGCCAGGCTCCGTGGTGAAAGGGGAGAGCAAACGGCATATGTTGCCACCGCAGCAGCACAAAAAGCTTCCCTTGTTGCCTTTGAAACAATGAGGGGAAGCCGGTCAGCAGATACTTCCCCCATGGAATGAAGCCAGTTGTAAGCCAGGTGAGGTGCGGCATGGGGCAACAGATTCTCCACACCCCCTGCCGGGACCCTATGGATTTGCTATGATGCATGGCGAATCTGTATACCACTGTGATAAGGTTCTTCATTTTCATGGTTAGCAACACCAAAGCCTGGAAAGGGATTTGTAGAATAAAGTTAGACAATCAAACACATAATTGATCTAAACTTAATCTGCTAGAACAGCCTTTGTAAATTCTAAGAGAGATCTTTCCTCTCTCTTCTATAACTCAGAAAAAGGCTCTGCCAATATCTCAGTAATGCCACAGGCCCTTAGAGCTTTCATGAAACATAGTGCAGGATTGCACAGATGAAATGAAAGCTGTTTACTCATTATTGTTTAAGATTAAGCTCCAGGTGGAGAATTACTTTATATTTCAAACTGATAATAGGAAAGAAACAAAAACAGAAAGAAAAAGAAATCCAGCTGAGACTTATATTAAGCTCTTTCTGTTACGAGGTTCCCAAGCTGCTTGTCCTGTAAAATGAGTATGTTACTTTGGTTTTCTCTGAGCTAATCTGAAAATTTCAGTAGCACTGTAATGTCATGAAATGCCTGCTTGCTTAGAGATGATATATTGTATTTTGATGTATTTGAAAACTATGTAAAGTAGAAAGATGAGGCTTGTGGGAAATCAGTGGGAAGTTTACCTGTTGACTTTAGTGAGGATGATTTAAACATGAAAGTAGAGTTGATTCCCGGTTCTGAGCCTAATTCACAAATGTACGAATTAAAATCCAATTCATAAACACAGGAATTAAATAATATCTATAGGGTTAGAGAAAATTAAAGGCTGGTCATATCCCCACAACATACGCTGTCTCTTCATACATTGCATAGGTTTAAGATGCCATATTGAATTGGTTCATAAAACCTTGATAAAGCTTCAGATTTTTATATGACAAAAATTAGTACTGTGTTCACATCTTCAGTGAAATATGTCAAATGTGGTGAGCCTTTGGACATCCAGATATTTTAGATTATAATTCTCATAATCCAACATTATTGACCACATTGATGGGTGCTTTTGGGAAGTCCAAAACATGCAATGAATCAATGGCTTCTCACACTTAATGTTTGAAATGTGTATATGCGTTATGGCTATACTGTGGATAGCAGTTACATTGGGGCAGCACCTGGTAATTAAAAACATAGTTTACTGAGTAATTTGAAGATTAACCAGAAATCATGACTGGAGAATGAAACAACAATTAGAAACATGTATAAATAATTAGAGAAACCACAGTTTGATATATTAGATTTCCAAATTAATTCATTACATTAATAACTTAATTTATGTAGTTGCATTGTTTTCCATTGACACGTTATCTCAAACAATTTTCAGGACAGAGTAAGGGGTTTACAGAGGCTTCCATGAAGGTTATCACCATTGATCCTTGGAACACAACTGATTTGAAAGTTGCCTTACCCCAACACAAAATCCCTGATTATAAAGACTATCTATAAAGACCATCATACAATTGTGCCTAGGTTACTAGTGTTTGTGCCTAGATAACAGGTAAATAGCAGAATGGAGGGAATGGGAGAGAGGCAGGGAAAAGGCAAGAGAGGAGGAAATTGGGGGGGGGGGGTAGCAATTATGAAAAAAAATCCATTTAATTTTCCAGGTGTCCAGTACTACAGGAGTAATAATAAATACACTGAAGAATTATACGAGGGATAAATGAGACTTACTTCTGAGTAGGTATGGGAATGGCATTGGTTTAGACAGATCAATTTGCCAATCTTTTGGTGTCAAATTAAATATTGACAAACTCACCAAACTATGAAAAACATTTATCTAAAGGATAGGAAGTACATGTAAGTTTAGCTGACTATAACTTTTGACTCCACACTTCAAGCTCAGAAATTTTGTCAAAGTGTGTGATCCACTGAATAATCTGACAACGGAAGAGCTCCACTTATAAGGAGTTCCAGCATTCTAAAAGCAATAATTCCTTTTGGCATGTTATCAGCATCTTCATTGATTAGACAATCTAACAAGTGAAGGGAAAACTCTAGAAAAAGTGGTGAATCAGGAATGTAAAGAATTAATTTATTATTTCCAAGTTGTGGGGTGAACATGCGTGGACTACTGTGTACAGTTCTACTCCCTATATTGAGAGAAGGCAGGATAAAAATAAATAAAATAATCATTAGACCTGGAAAATTATTTGTAAAGCAGGAAAAATGAAGACAAGATGTGTCAAAATTCCTCACTTTAGAACAGTAAAAACCAGTTTGAACTTGTTTAAATAAGACACCAGTGAACTAGAAAATACTCCTTCCATCCTGGGTGAATGATGCCAGATCAGACCTGGAAGCAGTTGTAGTTAAGCAGCCTTCTATTTCATACAAAGTAGATATGAACAGTTATTTGGAGACAAGTTACAATTTCACATACCCACACACTCTCCTAGTGATTATTACCCATACAGGTGGGCTGTTGTACCCCTAGGCTGTGTAGGCACCTCAAAACCACACTGGAGCTTCAGAATATAAGCAAGCAAGCTGTTTATTGAAGATTATATGCAAGCAGTTGTTGCACCCCAAGACAACGTGAGCACCCGAAAACCAGGCAGGAGCCAATATAACACACAAACTGTTTATTGAAGCGGAGTGTGTATGTGTGCACATACATATGCATTTAAGGTGGAAAAGTCAGAGTAAGAAATAGTCCATAATATATAGTCTATTGCAATTCAGAAAGAGTTTATGAATGTCCAATTTGTAATCCATAAGTGAAGCTCGATAGCTTCCTTTAGAAATCAAAGTTTGTCCATGAAGCAATAGCAGAAACAAAGCACTGCAAATCTGCTTGAAAAGTCCCGTAGCAAATTCAAGGAAGCAAGGTAAACAAAGCAGAGTCAATCTCGATTCAGGAACAAGGAAGTCACGGTAACAACGCAAGGTCTACTTGGGAGTTGCAGCTCAGCATAGCTCGCCTGAAACTGGAAACTTGGCACGGATTCAGGAGACAAGGCAAGGAGCTGGAAACTGGAACCTCTTCTGAGGAAAGGCAAAGTTGACACCGCAATGAGAATAGAGTGAGGAGTACTTTTAACAGAATCCCAAGTCTGCAAGAATTAGGGAGTACAGGACCCACAAAGTTCTCATGGGAAATTTAATCATTATCCAATTTGAGAGCGAGTCTTTGACTTCTTCTCACCACTTGTTTCCTGCTCCTATCTTTCGTAACAAAATCTCTCCAATTAAAGTTCAATTCTCCCCCAAGTCTTTACCATCGGGTACGGGTAACACCAGAGAGACTTTGGAATGTTCGTCAATTCGCGGATCCTGTGATTCCACAATATCCGGCACCTGCAAGGCCATGGGGCCTGGAACTGAAGCAGGAATGCCCTCAAAATCCATCACCTCATCTGTTTCTAACTCTCGATGAAACTTGGGCCATGATGGCTGAGCCACAACAGCAATAGCACATTAACGTTCAGAGTCAATAAAATGGGTTTAAATCCACAAGAACAAAGTACTTGATAAACTTGAAGTAAGAGTCTATAAAAATCATTCAAAGAACATAGTCCAAACTGGATATCAAAGTAAGTCCCACAAAAGATATTGCTAATAGTCCAAACGAGAATTTCAAGGATTAATCCAAAGCATGAATCAAACTGGAAACACAGGAAAGTACACTGGAATGTCGGAACAAGACTCCAAATTTAGTCTAAGGTACAGAGTCCAAGCTGGAACATACAACAAGGGTCTCGGTTGGAACACAAGGCAAAGATCTTGGCTGGAACAAAGATCCAAACTGCAAAATCAACTGGAAACACAAAATAAGCAAGGCTAGAGTTTGAAACAAGATACGGGGCTGCAGACATACACACGAAGCAAATATCTTCCTTCTTGAATTTGCAACGTTACCACCTCTGGCTGTGTCAGAGAAAGCAAGGCTTCTTATGGGAAATTCAAGGTCCCATACTGTGAGAAGGTAGCTCATTATTTCGTTTCAAAAGCAGATGCCTACTCCTCCTAATACACTCCTTTTCTTTTCTCAACTGAGTTATTGCTCTCCTCCTGTCAAGCTCATTATTCCTCCCCACTTTATTAGTTCTTCCATCCAAACTAGAATGTCCATCTGGCACCTGAAGATCTGATCTTGACTGCTGTGAGGAATGCGGTTCAAACTGCCTGCTTACAACCATTCTGTCTCTGGTCTCAGAATCCACGGGGACAAACTGTGGCTGCATCTCAGGCCCAAACCCAGAGTCCTCTGGCAAAGCAGGCGGGGGAACAAACTCTGACTGCACCTCTGACAAGGCAGGTGCAGAACAATCACAGACTGAATGAGGCTAACCTCAGGCTCACCTGACAGCTCAGATGGAGGCTGGGTTACAGCATAGGCATCCATTCTGCCTGAAAATCTTAATCAGTACCATAGCTATTATACCACTGTAGCTCTTTTACTGCTCTACCATTTTTAATAGGGACACACTTTTTTCTTCATCCAAGTAACTAAAGAAAATATCCCTAACAAACCTATTCTAGTTTGGCAGTTATCTGCACATTTTCTAATCTGATTTTCCTAATTCCTAATCTGATTTCCATAATTTTATAATTTTAATCCAATTTTGTAATTGCTTAATCTGATTAAAAAACCAATGGAGCAAACAGAAGACTAAACACCATTGCTGAGTCACATCTAGAGGAGACCCATTAAATCAATGCAGATTTAGTAAGTCAACGTTTCTGTAAATTTCTTTGATTCAGCTGGTCTACTCTATTTGGAATAAGCAACTGTGTTTAGATATGACTCAGTTCTTGTATAACAAGGTGAAAAATGTTTGAAAACAGGCTGTGCTTTTCAAAAAAATTGCATTTTATAAAAAAATTCATGAGTTTCAGAATCAAAAATTAAATCCTGCCAGATCTATAGAAGTAGGAATTGCATATTCATCCAGACAAAGAACTGAAACTTTTAGCTTTCCTCACTGTCAGCTATGCTCCCTGGGAATGCTGAGAGTTGCATTCCAAAAACATCTGCAAGGTCATATAATTGTCATATTTTGTCTACATCAAGGACACCAGTATATTCAACTCCTCTTCTTTCTCAGAGAAGACAAATGCTGAATGAAAGAGAACAATTCAAATTTAGTATCTGTGCTTACCAATGGTCCACAACACTCTTGTATGCATTAACTATTTTGCTTTATGTATCACAGGGATTCCTATTTATTCTGATGTGAATTACTAGTTCCTGTTTTCTGTTGTTTTATTTGTTCTGTTGCTTCCGACTCTTTGTGACCTCATGGACCAGCCTACGCCAGAGCTCCCTGTTGGCCATGACCCCCCCCCCCCCAGTTCCTTCAAAGACAAGCCAGTCACTTCAAGGATACCATCCATCCATCTTGCCCTTGGTTGGCCCCTCTGGCCATTATTTCCTGGAGTATGGACTGGTTGGATCTTCTTACGGTCCAAGGCATTCTCAGAATTTTCCTCCAACACCACAGTTCAAAAGTGTCTATCTTCCTTTGCTCAGCCTTTCTTATGGCCCAGCTCTCGCTGGGAATTCCATTGCTTTAACTACTTGGACCTTCGTTGCCAGTGTAATGCCTCTTCACTTCACTTCGAGGTTGGTCACTGCTCTCCT
This sequence comes from Anolis carolinensis, assembly GCF_035594765.1. Taxonomy (NCBI): domain Eukaryota; kingdom Metazoa; phylum Chordata; class Lepidosauria; order Squamata; family Anolidae; genus Anolis; species Anolis carolinensis. The sequence goes on from NC_085841.1 coordinate 41,399,968, forward strand.
CCCAAGAAGTAAACATCTTCTGATTTCCTGGCTGCAGTCTGTGTCTGCAGTAATCCTCGCACCTAGAAATATAAAGTATGTCACTACCTCCACATTTTTCCCTCTATTTGCCAGTTATTAATCAGTGTTGGTTTTCTTAATGTTTAACTGCAACCCAGGTTTTGCACTTTCTTCTTTCACCTTGGTTATAAGGCTCCTCATCTCCTCCTCACTTTTAGCCATCAAAGTAGTATCATCTCCATATCTAAGGCTATTAATATTTCTTCCAGCAATTTCAGCCCAAGCCTTGGATTCATCAAGCCTCGCACGTCGCATGATTCTACATACAAGTTGAACTGTCACAATTTATTATGATCCACATAGTCAAAGGCTTTAGAATAGTCAATAAAACAGAAATAAATGTTTTTCTGAAACTTCCTAGCTTCCTCCATTATCCAGTGGATATTGGCAATTTGGTCTTTCGTTCCTCTGCCTTTTCTAAACCCAGCTTGTACATCTGGCAACTCTCGCTCCATATATTGCTGGACTCTACTTTGCAGGATCTTGAGCATTACCTTATTGGCATGTGAAATAAGTGCCACTGTACAAAAGTTTGAGCATTCTTTAGCATTTCCCTTTTTTGGTATGGGAATATAAATTGATTTTTTCCCCCCAATCTGATGGCCATTCTTGTGTTTTCCATATTTGCTGGTATATGGCATGCATCACCTTGACAGCATCATCTTTCAAGATATTAAACAGTTCAGGTGGGATCCTGTCATCTCCTGCTGCCTTGTTATTAGCAATGCTTCTTAAGGCCCATTTAACCTCACTCCTCAGGATGTCTGGTTCTAATTCACTCACCACAACATCAAAACTATCCTCAATATCATGATCTTTCCTATACAGATCTTCTGTATATTCTTGCCACCTTCTCTGTTTCTAATTTTATGGAAGAGGTTTGTTTTCCTTCCTATTCTATTGTCTTCTTCCACTTCCATGCATTGCTTGTTTAAAAATAGTTCCTTATCTCTTCTGGCTAACCACTAGAATTGTGCATTTTCTATTTCCTGCTGCAATACATTCCCATCTTTATTTGAAAGCAAGATGTAATGGAATGGCCTACCTTGCAGGGTTGGTGTGTAAAGAAAGTTCTGAGCCTTGGAAAGAAAGGCACAGCCAGGCAAGGGGAGGAGAGATCAGGCAGCTCCATATATGGTAGTGGAGTCTGATTGGTTGATGGAGTTGGAGGGAGTTGCCTAGCAACAGGAGGTAGGCGGTGCCAGAGAGGCAGAAAGAGATAGTCAGAGAGAGTTAGTTCAGTGAGGGAGTGGAGTTTGAAGAGGAAGGAAGAGTTTGGGAGCTGTCAGTAAAGAACCTCTTTGAGGGAAAAAGTTTATAATAGCCTTTGGATAGAAGTGCTAGATATTGCAGAGAGCCTCTAGGGCAATGATGGGCAACCTTTTGCGTTTGGTGTGTCAAAATTCACCACAAAACCTAGCATGACTTGGGTGGTGTGTCACTTCGAGAGAGAGAAAACATAATTTTGCAATATGTATAGTTTAAATAACAAAAATGTATAATTGTAATATATAACTGTATTTAATAAATCAAAAACTATTTACTACCCTTATTTCCATGTACAACAATCTATGGTACCTCTTGCAGTTTCCACGCTGATTTCTCTCTATTCTAGTTTCAATGTAGTCATGAATAATAAATAATATAATAATAATATACTAGTAATAATATGATAATATTCTACAATAATAATAGAATAGTATGTATGTGTATGTGTGTGTGTGTGTATATATATATATATATATATATATATATATATATATATATATATAAATAAAATTTCCATGGAGTAAACAACAAAACCACTGGACCAAATCACACCAAATTTGGCCAGAAAATACATAGTCATCCAATCAATCTACATGCAGCAACATGTCAGCAAAAATGGCTAGGTGTGTCAGTGCTGACACATGTGTCATAGGTTGGCCATCACTTCTCTAGGGGTAGAGTGCTTGTGTTTAGTGCCTCTGAAAGAAAGGTCTGAGAGGTTTTAAACGCCTGTTTTGTTCACTTGTGAGGGAACACAGCTCTGAGGAACGCAAGTTAAAGAAACATTCTCTGTTAAAGAAAAACCTGTTATTCTTCTGTAACCAATACACAACCTTTATGTTTTAGTTCTAAATAAATTACACAATTTGTTTTTACTTCACCTCAAGTCTTTAGTGTGTTTTTTGTTTATTGATAAAAGGAGGTGGCCTGTCTGCTTATTAACCATCACTCTAAAAGTCAAAGTTTCCCGCCTTTTTTGGGTGGCCCTGTGTGCTGGCTCTGGTGAGCGGTGGCACATATAAGAGTATTGGTGGCAGCAACGATACATATAATAAAATTTGGTGGCAGCAAACGGCCTGACTGTTATACAAAATAACATAATTGGCTAATAATGTTACCTGTTTAAACATAATCACTTGGAAAATAGTAGCCAACAGATGAGTGGTATGTGATTATCGACACTTACTAATTATTTCAGGAACAGTCTAGCACAGAAATGTTTACATGTTCTGCCCTAAGGGGCCGCAATTGGGAGGCATAGACTACATGGTCCAGCTGGATTGTCACATTATGTTTCCTTAGATTGTCAATACTGGGGGACAGCTGCAGAGCTCCAGGATAGTTCCTGGCCATTGCAGACACAATTTGTTTGCATTAGCAGAAATACCCTATCTGTCCCATTTTCTCTACACTGAAAACTGCACTAAAGACTGGATGTCATGAAAACACTGCTGGGCCACTTCAAATTTTGTGGCTGCTGTAAACAAGCCCTAAAGATCCTTAAGCCACAAATTCATCATGTTTATTAGAAAAGAAAGCCTGAGCATTGAACATTTATTTTATTTTTTATTTGATATCTTATTTGGGTTTTTATATCGGGATATGATGTTTTAACTAATTAAATATTGTGGTCAGATGTATTTGTATGAATTTTATATGTTGTACGCCACTTTGAATCCCAGCCATGGGAGAAAAGAGGGATAAAAATGAATAAATAATAATAATAATAATAATAATAATAATAATAATAATAATAACAGCTGACAAAATTACCACCTGCCAGCTGCAGAAGGCCACCTTACTGGGATCTGCACGCATTATTCGCTGATACATCACACAGTCCTAGACACGGGAAGTGTCCAATACAACAGTCAGCAGAGTGTATGCTGTGGACTCATCTTGTTGTGTTTCAAATAACAACAACCAGGTGACAATCTTAATTGACAACTGTGTGCTTAGAACTGCAGGATGTCACACTCCTTCTGGTGTCCTTAGAAAACCCCAGAACATTGACTTTGTATAAAAATTAAATGTGTTTAATGTGGTTTTCTTGAGTTGCTGGGTTTTTTTCCTGTGCACCAAGGCATATTTAATTTATAGCTGCTTAATTGTTGTTTGGCTTCATTGTTTATTGCATGATGCCAATAAAGTAGCTTAATCAGAATTAAGTGCAAGAGTGTCAAGGGTAAGAAACAGGCATGTCAGAAGTAGTCTGTCAGAACAGTACTTCAGAGAGCCTTAGGAACCAAAAACCAGCAGTGGTACTTTCCCAGTAGATGTACTCATGGGGTCCATTTTTTAATATACCAGTTCTAAAACACCAATTGAAAGCTCACTGCTGTGCAAGAAAATACATAGATTTTTCTCATTGCAAAATAAGTAACTCGCTCTCTTTTTTATTTGATGCATTCTTTCAATTTTTTTTTTACTTTTTTCTTACACTAAATTTGTAAAACAATTGAGCACATGTACTTATTAAAAGGAAGGGCAGACGTAATGAATCTCTCTAAATCCCCATCTACATTGCCATATAGTGCAGTTTGAAACTGCATTATATGGTCAGTGTAGACTCATTGTATTATATGCATTATATGGCAGTATAGATTAGGCCCATCCTAGTCTCTAAGGGCCTCATCACATTTACCACCAGAATCACCATAGATTGTGGCAAATCCGATGGTGCCCTGCATGTGGTATGGGGAACCTATCACCCCACAACAACCGGCTCCCCTCTTGCCCATCCTATGGAGGAAGTGTCTGCCACCTGACTTCTCCCGTTGATCCTACTGCAACATGGGAAGCCTCCTATGTTGCTGCCACAGCAGCGTATGCCTGTTCCTCTCCAGTTTTGCCATGGAGCCCTGCTAGAAGTAGATGTACATCATGGGATGGGAACTGGTAGGCTGTATGGCAAAATGGGAGACAAACGGGCATACGTCGCAGAATTTAGCCCATATGATAAGGTCGTTGAGCTGCAGTCTTTTGCTTAGTAGCAAATATCAATGAAGATTAGATGTACTTCTATGCAAATGGACATAGGATGAGAAACTGGTAAGTTTCATACCCACTTACATACAAAATAAATAGATTGCAGGTGTTTGTGTTCTCTTATGCGTGCCTTATACAGAGGGAAGTTCTATTTACGTATGTACAGTACTTACACATATATGTATCTCTGTGTTACAACAGATTAAAATGGAAAGGGGAAGCAACAGAAATTATGAAAGGACAGTATGTCATTCCCATATTTTAACATATAGGGTTTTTTTTGTAATTTAACAAAAATAGTATTTTTTTAAAAAATAGATGACTAAAATGCTTCCCTTTACTCAGCTGCAATTGCTACAATTGTGCTCCCTTTCACCTAGGTGCAATTAGGGAGGATTTGAACCAGATTTTATGAATCAATGCTATCTGTCAATCACTGATTTAAGTAGCATGTGTATTATGATATTACAGTAATTGCTAATTGCTGTAATACATTTCTTGGTCTCTTGGGTATCTTTATTTTTATTGCCATCCTTATGGATTATTTATGTGCAACACATTCAGAAGCCAATTGGCTTAAATAATGAAATAAAAGAAATAGTCATAGAAAAGGATTTAGCCTATGTTTAGCAAACAAAGTACTTTCCAATAAGTCTGTGAGAAATCTGGCAAAAGGGTAAGCAGGATATGCAGCCAAAGGGAATAACACCTCATCTGTTTCTAGGACCTAGGCCTAAATCCAATTGTTAGTGCCAGTTAGACTAAATTCATTAAATCAACAGAAACTTGCTAAGTTAATAGTTTTATCCATTTATTCAGCAGGCCAACTCTAGTTCAGGATGAACTAGTTCTTAATCACAGAATAGATACGATGTCTGAGAGGGTTAAGACAAGTGGAGACGGTGTCACAAAGGAGCTCCCATTCAAAATGAATATCATATTGCATAAGAGTAGTATGACAGGAAATCCAGAAATTGTTAAGTAATGAAGGGTATAATGCCACATGAAGGAAGATGATTGTTTGGCCTGATATACAGGATGCAGATCACATAGAAAATCCACATTGCTGGACATTTCCCACATGTATTTAGCCCATTCATGTATATATATTTTTCGTGTCAGGAGCGACTTGAGGAACTGCAAGTCGCTTCTGGTGTGAGAGAATTGGCTGTCTGCAAGGATATTGCCCAGGGGACGCCCGGATTTTACCATCCTTATTGGAGGCTTCTCTCATGTCCCCACATGGAGCTGATCTGCGCTCTCCCCGGGTTGGATTAGAACCTGGCAGCCTTCAGGTCAGCAACCCAACCTTCAAGTCACAAGGCTTTAACCCACTACACTACCGGGGGCGTATAATGATAGCATGCTAAACTACTGAATGGTGCCCAGATATTATGCAAAAAGAGTAACACATGTGGCAAGCGTACTTAAACAGAATGTGGAACTCTCTGCCACAGAGTGTGGTGGAAGCTCCTTCTTTGGAGGCTTTTAAGCAGAGGCTGGATGGCCATCTGTCAGGGGTGCTTTGAATGTGATCTTCCTGCTTCTTAGCAGGAGGTTGGACTGGATGGCCCATGAGGTCTTTTCCAATTTTATGATTCTATGATTTTGCACATAGAAAAAGCTTATCTTAATATAGGCTTTCTCTGTTGTGGGAGTCCTTTACAAATTAAGAGCAGGATTGAAATTATAAGACTCTTGCACCTCTGGTAGATACATACATTGCAAAAAAAAATTAGTAGAGCTTCTCCAGCCAGTGTGGGAAAAATTGAACTTGATAGAATTATCTGTTGAAAGTTCTGACTGAACATCCAGGAACCCTGTTTTCCTTTGGATATTTTTATCTTACTTGAAGTAAGAAGATTTTCACATTTCAAGGATTGTGCAGTTTAAAGCAAGTTAAGGAAAGTTTTTTTAATTAGTTTCACAGGTGCTGAAGTGATTTTCAAAGTTTAGAAGAACTAGGAATTTTAAATGCTGATTTTTTTTCTTGTTAATTATGTTTAAGATTACTAAGTCTAACTAGAACCTGGAGCCTGAAAGTCAATATGAAACACAGAAATTATCTTTTCCTGAATCTGTTAGGAGATGAAAGTATTGGAGTATATCTCTGTAATATGGGTTTTTATGCTTAATCAATATAACCTGGAACTCAGCCACTGATGTTATATTGGCAAAAACGTTACTTAAATTACCAAGAGTTTTTTTTATTTATTTAGCAAAGTATCCTTCTGATGCTTTGCCAAACCATTAAGATTTTTATTCATTTGAATTTTTCTGGCTTACTTCCCCCTAGTTCTTCTAGGTAGCAGTAATTTTGGCCATTATAACTGACTGGCTTCAGAAGTGGGAAGAATATTTAAGGAATATGTGTGCGTATATGAGTGTTTTGGGTTCCAGATATCCTATTTTTAGAAAGTCTTATTTTTAATGGTTTCTCACATTTAAAAAGTTCCTTGCATCAAGTAAAATGAGCAGATGTGCTCTTTTAATTACCACTACCATTGTTATCATTGTAATAAGTTAATGTAACCGACGGTTATTAACAGTATAATCACTGCTGCTTTTATAATTGTAATTGTATTAGGATTATTCTATATTTTTAGTTGTAAATACAAAGGTACTATCAATTCTCAGACGGATGAAATTGATTTCTTCTCCTATCTCTTAACTATACAATATATATACGAGCCACTTGTGTCCCTCCAGATGTTACTGTCATCATTTTAATCCAGCACAGTGTGTGTTAATGGGACTTGTAATTCTGTAACAACTGTCACTCCACATTTGCAGTTATGCATTCAATCTGTAGCTCATGTTGCAAAACCTGCAGGTGATATAAGCAGAAGAAATGTGTTCATATTAGGCAGTACCATATTTACTTGAATCTAATGCTGGCCTTTTTTTTTTTTGGCTAAATTGTATAGTCAAAAGTGAGGTGTGCATTAGATTTGATGTCGCATTGGAATAGCACACATAAACCCAACTGCGCCCTTTTCTCAAGCCAAGGCCAGCAAACATGTCAGTCTCAGTCTGAGGGAGAGCACGGCTGCCCAACCAGCCTCATTCATTACACCTTCAACCCCCCCCCCCCCCTTGGTTTGAAGGCCTCCTAAATTAGGCCTTACTAGGCATGCCGCCACCCCTCCTCCAGGCCAAGGCTGGTGAGTTTGCCAGAATGGCTCACAGGCAAGGAAAAGCAACTTATTACATTCAACAACAAACTTTTTTTTGTAAAGGACATCTTCAAAATTGAGGTGCACATTACAATCGATGGTACATTATCCTCAAGTAAATACGATATTTTAAGTTAAGCAGTGACATACTGAAAAGGAATGGATACCTAATGGAATGTCCTAGGAAAAAAAAATGATATTCATAACACACATACCTCAGAGTAACTGAACAGGAACAGGAAAGCAAATACAAATGTCTGCAGGATTAAGTTCTTAAGTTGATTTTATGATTCAAGCAAGCTGTTGCTACTGATAATAAGGGAGATGCTTAGAACCAATGAACTGGATTTCTGATCAACTTATCCTTCATGAGCAGGTGTGTTTGTGAGATAGTAACAAACAAAAACTAGGTCTCATATATCTCAGAATAAGATTGGAAGGAATTGGACTGGCTGTCACTACTAAGGTGAAAAGTACTGAAATCGTTGATATTGGGGGCATTTAAGGAAAAAGTGTGTGGATGTTTATTCTTTTTCAAGAGCTGCAATCTTCTCTTACTTGCTCACTATTGTGAAATTTGAGATTAAAAGCTTTGCCTCTGAGCTGCATCTTCCCAGCAAGCACCTTATTTCCTGAAAACACGGTGAAAAGCATGTGCTTGATAGATAGACTGATGGCTTCTCTTAATCTGTGGAATAACTCTAGCATGACAGCTTGCTGGTGCCAGATTTTTCCACTGAACACTTATGTCTTGAGTTTCCAACTGTGCCCATTTAGTTTCCAGATGATCACTGTTCTAAAAGAGGGGGGAAAGTTGAGCATTTATAGTTGTGTAGGTGATTTGTATATAACGTAAACAAAGGAAGACAGGTTGTGATCATTTATGTTGTGAGATGAACAGCCAGAACTTCAAAGTGTTGGGAATTTTCAACAATGAGCTCTGGTATTCAATCCTAGCTGCAATGTTCTCTATGCTGTCATGATAATTTGGGACTTAGTGCAGTATTCTCTGCTGACACCACACCATGGGAAGGAATTGTATCAGGTAACACAATGGCCAATGAGGGTCCATTTGTCTCTTTAAAAAGCCCAAGCTTGAGTAGGTTTTTTTCTGGAAGTAGTGAAGAGCAAATATTCACTAGGCAGTTCCTGTCTGCTCACCAACATGACAATGTGTTGGTTTTTCTGTCTGGCTTGTTTTGTCTTCTCCTGGACACACATGTGAGTATCTGCCATAGATTTTTATTTGCTGTGCATCATCTTTGAAGCACTAGTAGGCTGAGATGTGACAAACATATATTGTAATAATTAAATACAAAATAAATTAAAGGATTGGAACTGAAGCCCTTTAATTAAATCCCTAGAGCTGACGATACTAATTTTTAAAAAATTACAGTTCCTAGTGGACAGACAGGTACTGTGGGACTTGTTGTTCCAAAAAGTAACTTTGCCAAACTCTCTTTCATACCTACTCTCTACATGCACAGAAACTTGATAATCTGGCATGTTTTTTCAGACTAGGGGCATGTACATTACAAGCAAACACTTGCAACAAGAAAATGAATAAAGTCTTAAATAATTTCAAACTGGCCATGCACTCTAGAAGAAGTTGTGGCTGAATGCCAGCTGTGAAATCTCATTGTTTTTTCTGGAATACAGGTTCAAACACTGGGCCCTTTCTCTCTCTGAGTCTTTCTCTATTTCACACATGTATAGGGACATCGCTTTCCACCAAGTTTTTGCCTGAAAGAAAAAAATTAGCAATTTCCATCCTTACAGAGAGAAAATATTGGAAACACTATAGTGAATCTTATTTGTAATTCAGGACTTTTCTGTATGAAATTCAGGTGTGGTTCTGCACAGAAAACAACATTTTCTACAAAGAAATATTATTTGTTGCACAGAGAAAGCTGTTTTCTACACAAATAGTTTTGTACACAAATAACCACATTTTTCACAGAATAAGCCCCAAATTTTGAAGATTATCATTAGTCCAAGATTATTCTCATAAGAGCTTCTTCCTATACTCAAAAATGTGTGTTCCCACAATTTTGAAGATTTTCAAATATTCTTTTCATCTCTACACACATATATGCTCCATCTTTCTTAGACAACCTCATATGGAGATGCTGCTTCTTCAAACACATATGGAATATTCCTGGATCTCTGAAGACACTCAGTGTAGACCCCATTACTGACACCTGGAGACACTGTTAGGCTCTATGACTTGATTTTCCTGCCAACTGCAGCCTTTCCTGGACAGGGCTGACCCAGCCACAATACTTTCTCTGTTAACTTGCTGATTAGGGTATTTGTGATGCTCTTTAAATGCAGCCACCATTAAAAATTACTCCAAAGCTGCAACTAGTCTAAAACACAACAGTTAGATTGTTTGATTGGAAGATCTTATAGTAATCATAATGACCAATATATTTGCCAATATACTTTTAATTGTTCAAATTGAACTATCTTGTTATCCATTTTTTAAATCTTCCAAAACAGTCACAATTTATCCTACCTTTGTAAGTGGAAACAAACCTGACATTAGTCCTAACACAACACCATGCCATTCACTCTGATTTTCCATCAACATGAGATGGTTTCTGTTGTTCTTGCCATGGGTAAACAGTGGCTGCAGAGCATTAGGCACCCCTTGGAGGTCACAAGGCCTCAGCAGCAGAACCCGTTGCTGACACCTCCCTTGGGCCTTCCTTATATATTTTTGTGGTCTCACACTTGATACAACATCAAGTGGTGTTGTTCTGGGACTTTGTGGGAAGTTAAAGGGAGCTAAATTCTTCTATCCAACATGTTGTGGAGAACCAAAGGCATAGTCCTCTTCTGAACAGAGAAAACAGGTACAATTGCCATTTCCCCGTGGCCTCTCAAGTTTTGGGAGCAGATTCAACAAGATGGCAATGCATTAAGAAATGTGATTGTGTAAATTAACATTTAAGAATGAACACTAACTTAGGACTTCATCCCATGCAGTTTGGGCTCCATTTCCATGAACTTTGGAAACTGAGTCCCATGGAGGCCATCACATGACATAAAGACACTTCCAGTGGGACTCAGTGAGACTTCGTTTTCTACAGCACATGGAAATGAAGCCTATAATTTATACCCAAATTCAAAGTGAAGGAAATGGGGAAAGATGGGGGAACGATGTGGAATCATGGGAGTTTTGGTTTTATAGCATCACTTTCTGCCCAAGGGTGCTGGTGCCTCACCAGACTACAAATCCCAGGATTCCACAGGTATTGAACTGCATTAATTCTACATGTAGATAGAGCTGTTGCTTCTTCCCTACATCCCTTATATTGGGTGTTATCAATCTGCATTGCTTTTTATAATCAAATTATGCTCATGATCAGAATGTGTTATATCATATTTTCCTCTGCCAAAATCTCATTTAATAGATATGTTATTTGAAGTTAGTCACTGCCACATCCTTTCCTTGAGCAAGGTATGATTTTTTAAATTTTTCATAGAATGAAAATTACTTGATGTTAGTTCATTTTAATTGGAAAGAGTTAAGTTCTCATTTAAAAAAATAGAATTGTTGCAATCATTTTCCCAGTAGGTATATGATGACCTCCAGCAAAAAGCTTCATGAAATGTAACCAAATGTATTATTTTGCAACAAACCAATATAGTAAATTTGAACCATAAGCATAAGTGCTTATTAAATAGATAATTGGAAAAAGTGCAGACTAGCTCAGAGGTTGTATAATTGTAGTCTCCAAAGCAATTGGAGTAACCACTTCGGCGGGGAGTACAAGTTGGCTAAGTGACATGTGCTACTATTGTATGTGCTTGCTGCGACTGTAACTATGCCTGCAGATGGATCAAATATTAGAACAATGAGACAGAGTTGTTATATAGTCTAAGAAACTAGAAAGGACAACACTTTTTATTCCTTGCCAATAAAAATCAAGTACATTAGAGAGAAGGCTAAGCTAGAAACATTTCTCCTGCTGTGCTATTTTTCTCTTTTTATGCAGAGGGATATCTAAAAATGGCAGCTCCCACTTGCATTTGGAAGTGGAACAATCTATTCTCCCATTTTTATGTGTAGATCAGGCCTGCCTGTGGTTGCTTTTGTTATTTATTTCTATATCCCATCTTTCTCCCATTACAGAATTCCAAGGCAGAGATGAAAAATAAAAATTACTCTATATACTTGTGGATAAGTCAGTTTCATGTATAAGGCATTCTCATATATAAGTCACTCTCATGTATGAGTCAGTTCCCCCCCCCCCCCCGCACCCCGGTAACATGGCACAAACTCCATATTTGCAGGGGATATGTTGGTATGGGTAAGGGAAACTCTGGTTATCTAGTATATGGATAGGTGGGTTGCACCCATTTGGTGGGCCAGAAAAGAAAGCTGGACTCTTCCAGAATCACTCTCATAGCTGCCAAGTGATGTGGTCTGATCTTGGGGTAGAAGAACACTAATGAGTGAATTTGAACCTAAGTTTTCTCCAATCTAGGTTTATTTATTTATTCATTCAAGTATTTATATCCCATAGTATATCATGGGATTTCAAGTGGTGCATCAAAATCAGTTTCAAAAGAATTATTTAAAGTGACTAAAGACAAATTACTATTGAAACAATGGATTTAGACAGAAGATTGATATTATATAATAATAAACTAGTAATGTAATAAGCAGACATTTCCACCACTTGTGATAAACTTCTGTAAAAGAATAAATGGATAGCCTTAATTTGAACCACAGTTAAAATACTATTCATAATGTCACAGCAAGTCAAACAACAGGCTCAGTAATGCAGCATATGTTTGAACCCCCAGGTTTGTTTTTTGTGTCCCGTTCTGGAATCTCAGTTTTCTGGTAAAAATAATCAACTGATTTTTGGAGCCTCCTAGAGCAACATTTTCTAAACAGGCTTGATGCATTAGAAATAGCAAAATACCCATTTCTGGGGGGGGGGGGGGGGGGGTGGCCTTTTTTTATGAGTATGTTTGATGCTTTTTCTTTCTGGATGGTGACAGTTTTGGCTATCCAGATGGCTCCTAGAAAATCTCAGGGGCACAAAATTTACCCCAGACCCACCATTATTGCCCATCTCTGACTCAGGTTACATTTCTATATTTCTAATCAGTTGATTTCAAGAAAAGCAGGTGGTTCTGCACCTGTAGGGTAACTCCTCTGAAATTTTAACAGTTAAAACAGTTAAAACTGTGGGTGTTGTTGCTGTTCAGGAAAGATTCTGGAGCAGATCATTAAGAAGTCAGTCTGTAATCACTTGGAAAAGAATGCTGTGATCACTAAAAGTCAACATGGATTTCTCAAAAACAGGTCATGCCAGACTAATCTTAGTTACTAGTTTTATCTTTCATTGTTTGGATCATGTGTTGTGTATTTATGTTTAGTACTTGTATTATTTTAAAATGCTGTATGGTTCTGTTTATTATGTGTATTCTATTGTATTATCTTTATCTTGTTGGAAATCACCCTGAGTCCCCTGAGGAGATAGGGTGGTATATAAATAAAGTTTCATTTTTATTACAGTAGAGTTCCAGTTAGTTGACTTTTGCTTATCCGGCACACCGTATTATCCGATGCGGCGCCGGGGGGCTTGGCAAGGAGGGAAGTGATTTTTGCCCACCATGCATGGAGGAGCATGGAGCAGCCCCTCCAAAGGGTGCAGAGGGGAAGGCCAAACTAGAGAGTCGCTCTTTGCGCAACTTTTAAAACTAAGGCTGCGGGAAGGTGCCTCGAGGGAGGGAGACAGGCTATGAAGGAAGTTCTAAAGGAAGATTTCTTCTCCCCACGCCTTGCTCCTCACCCACCAGCTGCTCTGAGGCGGTGGATGGCACAACCTCTGAGGATGCTTGCCATAGATGTGGGCGAAATACCAGGAAAGAATACTTCTGGAACATGGCCATACAGACCGAAAAACACACAACAACCCTGTGATTCCAGCCATGAAAGCCTTCGACAACACAGTGCTCAGCAGTACAATTCTCTGCCTTACAGTGTGGTGGAAGCTCCTTGCTTAGAACCTTTTAAGAAGATGCCAGATGGCCATCTGTCAGGGGTGTTTTGATTGAGCTTTTCATGCATGGCAGGGGGTTGGATTAGTTGGTCCATGTGTTATCTTCCAACTCTGTGATTCTATAATTTCTGCAATAATGGAAACTGAGGCCAAATCAGAGGAAGAGAAGAACTGAAATGCTCTTTTCACCGCCACTATGCCATAATTTACAGATGTCATGAAGGCACATAAATCAAGATTTTTTTTATAATCTTGTGTATTTTGATCACATATATATGTTTGTAAGTTTGCTTTCTATTATATTTTATCTGGATAACTTGTTTTGCCATAGTTGCATTATTTCTTCCTTCTGAATTTGTGGGTGTGTATATGTATATATTTTAAATTGTGTTCCTTTTGCAAGATCAACTTTTTGGATTGTTTTACTTCTAAAGTATTATGTATTTGATGGTGCTATATAAAAATGAATACAACAAGACTGGAAGAAGCTTTCACTTGGTCTGAAAATAAATGGCCTTGACAGTTGTTTTACACCAACTTATTTTCCACACCCCCTTGAGTTTATGACTGTCTCAGCCCCTTCCTGCTAAAATGAAATAACTTCGTTCCCATTTCTGATGCACAGATTGCTGTGCTTTTCGAAAGGAATTTCCCAAAGTGATTACTGAAAGACCTGAAAGAGAAATGATTACAAACGTTGGAGCTAACTGCTCCGGATGGCCTCATCAGTCATCATAATGCGGCCTCAGCACCAGTCTCTTCAGGATAGGCAACTTGTCATGACAGATGACACTTCTTTAAGAAGACTTTCTCCCTTGACTGTTCTTCCAGCCAATCATCGCAAGAGACGGTGCTTGCAAAGGAAGGCTCTCAAGCTGTAATCAGAAGGAAATCTCTGCCAGATGCTAACAGTGCATGGGTCAGTTGTTTCCTAGGTAGAACAGGAATTTTTGAATGCCAAAAGTTATTTACATCCTCCATCCAATGGCCATAGCAATTTTCTAGTGAATCATTTAAACTTCCTTTTCATGGAATAGATGGAAGGCTCCCAAACATGATGTATGGCTGCCAAACATGGCAGGATCATAACTGATCTACATGGTCAATCAATTGCGTATGGCACTACTGACCTATAAATTGGAGATAATTCCATTTGCCAAACTCCATGCCTGATACGTCTACCAAATCACAATTAATCATTTTTATAGCACAAAGTGCATTAAAGTGCACCTCTCCTTTAACCTTATAACTCTGAGTATTCTTAGGTGAAAATGAAAGCATGTCAGAGAATAGCAAAGGAGTCCATGGCAAAGCAGGGTTTTGAATAGCGTAATCCAAAATGGCCAATGTAATCTAGGATCTGAAGCACATGTTGACTTCTGTTTTTCTTAACCTCATGTGAGTTGACCTTTTTCTTTGATAGCATTTTCACAATGTGTCAAGACATCTTTTCTTGTCATCGATAAGAAAATGTGTGAGCAGTTTTTATAGCCCTAGAGAAAGGATCATAAGAAATATTCTCAGATTGCCTTGTCCTTGACATGAAAGAATTGCTCAATACCTCTTAGCACCACATACAAACAATAGCCTACATTTTTTTTTTGCATTCTTGGATTCTTTTGTGAAAATTCAGTAAAAGTTTTTTTTTTATATCAGGGTTTGATTAGCCTCTATGACATCTGTACACTAAAGCACCATAATATATAAAAATAGTTAAAATTCAGAGAAACTCTTGCCATCCTGTGCAGCATTGAATAGATTTTTTTTATTGTAAGAAACAATTAAGTGAAAATATATATCACTCTTCATCCATTGTGATTGAGTAATTCAAGAATTCTTCCACCCATTTTCGTTTTGCTTGAAGTCCTTACTGATTTGTTAGGTTAAGCTAATGAAACAAACCCCAGAGATGGGGTCATAGGGTTTTAGGGTATATTTATAGTATAATATTGAATTGTTTTTGTTTTCGGCAATGTCAATTCGCATTAATTCTACAATGTAGGTGTACCCTCAATTAAGGACAGTTAATAGCAAAGCATCTTGGACATTCCTCATTCATAGAGTCCCTATATGTCTTAATGGCAGTTAACCTCAAAGTCTCTTCCCCCCCCCCCCCGGCAAAGATATATATATATATATATATATATATATATATATATATATATATTGCAAGCTATTGGCCTGTGGTACAAAATACACTCTTCTACGTTTCACCTTATCACCTCAACACCCACAAGAGAGCACAGGGCAGAGCCTGAGCCTGTAATTGAAACCTGTTATATTTCCTCCATCATTTAGTATGGCCATATATCCATATCTATAAAGATAACTAAAATGATGCCGCTGTGCCACAAAATGAGAAGTTGTTCTTTATTGTATCAGAGTTATATAATTGTTTTGAAGAAAATAATTCATTAAAGTAGCCAGTTATTTGTAAACAATTAGATGGAAAGTGGAAGAAACATACTACATAGAAAATGGAATATGGATGGTATCTCTCACAATGTCACCATGCTTTGCAGCCTTTATTTCAGCAAGCTGCATTGCCTGAAGCAACTTAAACTTTTTTTCTGGCCACCTGTACAGCCAGTTAATGGAAGCTGCAATCATTTTTTCATTGCATTTCATAAATTATAGCAACATAGTTAATTCTCAAAATACCTCTACCTATACCATTTGGCTGGCATATGAAATTTCTCTTTTTTGTCCTATCCATCCATCCACCCATCCAAAGAATGTAGACTAAACTACAGAGTTCTTCATAACTCAGAAAGAACTTGTGAGCTTGTTGATTTTTTGTTAATGAAAATGTGTAAAAACAAAATTGCCAGATTTGTTTTACCCAACTGTACACTAACTTGCACAATGTACAATCTTACCTTTAAAGCACCTTTCCTTGTGTGCCTTTCCAATGCCGTAGCTGTCAGAATTATGCTGTTTGCCATTTCCACCCTTTGTCATAACTAGAAAGAACTTGTGAATATGAATTATGTGCCAACATCTTGCCATCAGTGCTCTCACTATTGATTTAATTTAGTTTGCCTGTTGATCAATGACCTTCCCATCAAAGAGAGAGAGAGAGAGAGAGAGAGAGAGAGAAAGAGAGGGAGGGAGGGAATGAACAGAATAAAAAAATTTCATATGTGTGTGTACAGACACATACACATAGAGTGTCAGATATAAGATGAATTTCTGTAATTTTAATAGAAATACATATTATTTTACCATAGAGAGGCATAATGTATTTTTTTAGTCTATTCATTTGATACCAGGCATTTATGACCGAGTAAGACCCCCTTCTAGTATCTTTAAATCAAATGTGCCCTAGCCAGTCTTTTGGTCCCATTCTGGAAAAAGCAGGATAAAATAAAATAACAATAGAGCTGTCCACTGGCTGGTCTTCATAGAGCTGTAGCCTTCTGCAAAATAAGACACTTGAGCATCTTTGGGAGAGCACAGATATGTGACCTGTGAGAACTGAGTAAATAAGTAATGCCATGTGTAGAGATTTATTTTTCACAGAGCCACAAAGGATGAGTTGGTGACAGAAACCTAGACATTAAAGGCAATAATGTTATGGGCTGCATTTTTGTCTATCTAGAAGAGATCTCACAGTGCTTCCTATCTCTCTCCTATAGCTACTCTTTGAGCCTGAAAACAAAATGATGAGGTACTGCAATTTTCTCGTCTACAGCTTCCATTTGCAATCAGTTCGGGGGTGTCTATCTGGGTGGAGATAAGAGCTTTTCATGTTTTACTCAGGTGTTTTATGGCCCCCATTTCAAGATCACTTACAAAACTTTCATGAGAAATGTTTCTATGTATTTAAATTTCCCACAGTTGTAGCCAGAGAAGATATCCTTTACCTTAAGCAAAGCAGAAATATTGCCATGAAAACAGACAAAGTAAGTACATTGGCATCCTTCCCAGTCAAGGGACTATGAACAGGGTTTTATTGTTACTGCCAAGACAGCTGGATTTTAGATGGAAATAGTAATCCCATTTTATTGGTGTTTCTTGCGGGGTAATGCAGCTTTCCTGTTCATAACAAATGGCTAGTATTCGTTCTGCATCTTTAAAAAAAACACCTATCTTGTGAGTTCATTATCTTTTTGAGAAGGTATTTCTCATCCCTGAATCCTAATGCTACTAATAAATGGTATTAAAAACACAAAAGGCAGAAAATTCAAATGTGTGGTGCCCTACAGTTGTCATAATTTGTTTTCATTGTGTAAATGTGATGTTTTGGAGTATTCTTTAGCAATAGCTTTAATAGTCTGAACTTTGAGGGAGGTTTAGGAATTAATAGGTTGTGGATGGCTTCACAGATGTGCGGTCTCAGTCAAGTAGCCTCCTCAGTAGGTAGGCTTGGTAGCTCGGTGGTCCACAGTGGAAAGAATGGCTCATTAAGCAGCCACTAGGTAGTTATTCCAAACTTCTGGAATATATCATACCCTTCTGCCAGTGGGAGATCTAAATGAAACCTAAGCTTTCAAGGAAATGTTATGTAGAGGAAGAGAAGACACATTTTGACATTATTATTTTTTAAAGAAAAGGGTTGGAAGATATATCTTGTTTTCCTGAAAATAAAACCTACCCTGAAAATAAGACCTATCATGATTTTTCTGCATTTCTGAGGATGCTCGAAATATAAGCCCTATTTTAAAAATAAGCCCTAGATATAGTTCATTTAAAAAGTCAATTTGGAAAAATAAGATTGCTCCTGAAAACAAGCCCTAATGCATCTTTTAGAGAACGTGATTAAGAAACTATGTTTTTAATCTGTTTTATTGCATTTATGTGTTTTAACTGTTTTATAATTTGAAATGTTATATTTATTATTTGTATGTATAATGCGGTACTGAATTTTGCCACAGTCTGTAAGTTGCTCTGAGTCCCCTTCGGGGTGAGAAGAGCGGAGTATAAATATAGCAAATAAATAAATAAAATTAATATAAGACCCTGCCTTATTTTGGAGGAAACAGGGTGTGTGTACTGTGTATATATATCAAAATCTTTCTTACATGATCCAAGGATTGCCTAGCATTGTTTGGGGGGAGGATCATTCATTATGGAGTTTATGAGCTAGAAGAATGTTATTGAATGTAGAAGTGTAACTATGCAATATTTGTTAAAGCAGAATTGTCCAGTCTGCAGCTCATGGGCTGCATGCAGCCCAGAATGCCTATAAATATAGCCCAACACAAAATTGTAAACTGACTTAAAATATTACAAATTTTTGGGGTGTTTTTGTACCTTGATAGTTCAGTTCTTGAGCATGCATTTTGTAGATGACAATGGAATAATCAGAGTATGTAACATCTACAAACATCAGAGTATTGTCTGTAATTCACATTATAATTGCAAACAGTTCAGCCAGAAGACCTGTTCAGCAATTTTAAAAGTCCCTCTGAATGAAAGGCACATAATTAGGGGGCAGCATATACTTAGAATTATTATGCAAGGATTTTTTTTTTTGCTTGTCTGTGGTGGTAGATATCATAAAAATTATGCATGGAACTTTTTTTGCTCATCAGTTACTCTGTTTTATTATGTTACTGTTATTATGTTTTGTTTTACTGTGTTATTGTATAAGCTTTTTTACTGGATGTTGTCATGTGTCTTGTATGGATTTTATTCTGTTTTATTGTAATTGTTTGGGCTTGGCCCCATGTTAGTCGCCCCAAGTCCCTTTGGGAAGATGGATGCGGGGTACAAAAATAAAGTTGTTGTTGTTATTATTATTATTGACACAACAACATTGTATGACATAGCAAACAAGATAGATATGCTGGATTTTGTATTACAAAATCACAAGTTGAACATTTCCCAAGCGACTAGGACTGTATATGCGTGACATGATCATTTTAATCAGAAGTAACATTTTAAGACCCAAATGTTAAGACAAAAGGGAATGGATCTTCAGAAGAAAAAAAATTGCCACTGTTTCAGTCTGGAAAGATCAAATGAGATTTATTTATTTACAGTTTTTATTTACAGTATTATATTCCACCCTTCTCACCCCGAAGGGGACTCAGGGCAGATTACGATGAACATATATATCGCAGACATTCAATGCCATCAGACAAACAACATACAGTATAGACACACACAGAGGCAATTTTAACATTTCCAGCTTTGTGAGGGTAAGCTAGATTCTGGCCACAGGGGGAGCTGTTGCTTCATCATCCATGAGTAAAACTGAGTGCTGTGCTTCCTCGTTCCTTTCCACATGCTGCTGGCAGTTTTATGGTGTTGTAAATTAGTTAAATTAGCCTCCCACATAAAGCGTACCTAAATTTCCTAATTGACAGATGCAACTGTCTTATGGGCTGCTTAAGTAAACAGCAAGCCTATTTAATGGTCGGGGGTTTAACCCGACCCGGGCTTCGAACTCATGACCTCTCGGTCAGGAGTGATTTATTGCAGCTGGTTACTAGCCAGCTGCGCCACAGCCTGACCCATTTTTTTTGGAGAGATGGTTGGGATTTATTCAGACGTTAAAACTACAACTGGAAATCTCTTCAATGTCATAGAAAAAACAGGAAAAAAGAACAGCCGTGCAGCCTTTGCAATGAGATTGATTAATTAAAAAAAAATGGGCTAAACATATTCAACTATCCTTAGGACCTTGTGGCCCAAACGGAGTGCTGAGGAGTAAACAATAACACAGAGTAATGGCTTATAAAAGG
The DNA here is from genome assembly GCF_035594765.1 of Anolis carolinensis. Classification (NCBI taxonomy): domain Eukaryota; kingdom Metazoa; phylum Chordata; class Lepidosauria; order Squamata; family Anolidae; genus Anolis; species Anolis carolinensis. The sequence continues at coordinate 41,420,179 of NC_085841.1, forward strand.
GCAAATCTGTCAGAATGTAAGAGCCTTCAAAAAGAGCATTTACTGTTGAATTTTGTTGACAAATCCACTGTTCATCCATTTTGTTGACAAATCTATTGTTTTCAGTTAAAAGCCATATATGAGCACATGAAACTGCTTTCAGACCATTAATTCTTTAAACCCACTGTTGTCTTTTTTGGATAATGATAGTTCTCTAGGGTCTCAGACAAGGCTCTTTGTTTACCTTGCTACCTGATCCTTTCAACTGGAGATGGGATTAAGCCAGGAATCATCTGTGGGCAAGGTGCCACAGTAGAGTACTTTACAGAGTTTTTAAATAAAAAAAAAAACCCAATACAATCTTTAATAAAAGCTTGAAACTGTTCCCAGGAAAACAAAACCAAAAAGGAGTGTTTGAAATGACACTGTTATCAATGGAAACAAATTTCAATACAGTGGGAATAGATTTAAGTCTGTAAACAAAGAACCAATGTATCATGATAGAATACTTAAGCTATGTATTAGATAGATAGGACCAATTTCATAGTAACACAACCAGACAGTAACCAAGATGGAGCAACAGCATCTGAAAAATTCTACACAATTTACCATAGTCATCTATATGGCTAAAATTTAACTCACACATGGAAAATGGGAAACATCCTCTATCTTTAAAATACCCTAGTTTGCTCATCTATATGTACACTGTGGTAGAATGAATGCAGTTGGACACCACCTTAAGTGGCGTGGCTCAGTGTTATGGAATCCTGGGATTTATAGTCTGTTGTGGCACCAGCACTTTTAGACAGAGAATGCCAAGGATCTTGTAAAACTGTAATCCCCAGTGTTCCATAGCATTGAGCCATGGCAGTTAAAATGGTGTCAACGTGCATTCATCTACACTGTTGATGCACCCATAGAATCTCAAACATTTTTTGTAATCTTGTCCATGTACTTACTGTACTCAAGGTTTATTTATCACACACATTGAAGAAAACACCTGTTAAGTAGGCAACCTGTGGTTAAAGTAGGCTGGATGAGGATTATATACAATAAATACTGTACGTATACCCACCCTATCACATCCACTTTCTCCTTTCCATATCAAATATAATAATGTGTGTTTAACTAATCACACAGCCGACGGATGACTCCTCCCAAACTCCCTGATGCAAAATATTGCTTTGGCAGATCTTCCATATTTCCATTATTTTATCCCAAAACTTTTCTCTTATCCTAATAAGGTGCACAATTTCAATTTATAGTTAAAAAGGACACAATTAAGGGAAAGTGTTTAAGGGTTTATTTATGGTTTCTCTGATTGCCACATGAAGTGTACTGTCAGCTGATGAACTGAGTGATAAGAAAAGATCACCTCTAAAGCACTCTCTGAAAGACATGTCACTTGTATAACTGATGAGCTACAGATGATCACACATAAAAAAAACCTGTCTCTCACATGCAAGGAGAAATTGAAGCCAAGTGGTGTCAATTGTACTCATGACAGATCCTTTGCCTTCAGGTGCCTATGGGTCACTAACCGCCCCTCCCGTGTCTATGTAAGTGTGTGTATGTGTAATCTCACACAATCCTTTTGTCTATACTTATTGCAGCAAGCAAGGGAAATGTTATATAGAACCATTTCCACTTCTGAATATACCAAGAAGATTGGTGGATTAATTTTCATTGGTCTAATTCATATATTTAGCTTTTAAATGTGTGTTTTTAAAACATGGGTACTATAGTAAATTAGACTGTAGATAGCTGTGTATATATGCACCTGTTGCTGTAAACTTCAACCATGTTTAATAGGCAGAGAGATGGATTTTAATAGAAATTGGTTTTCTTGATGTAAAAGCAATTCATGCCGGAGACATTTCTGTGCTAATTTCTAAAAGCTCATTAATTGGTTTTTTAAAAAAATCCCATCAACAACTGTCTCATTTTCTTTATTGCTTGGTCTCTTCTCCAATGGAAATATCACTGAGGATGTATAATAAAATACAAAGTTTAAGGACGATAAGGTGCAGTTTTTCTGGACTGCACAGTTTAGTCAGATGCTGTATATTAAATGTGGCTTAATTTTTAAAAACAGTTCACTGCACTTTGAATTAAGCAGACAAGTAAACCTCTGGACACAGAAGGATCCAGTAGACTGATCGGACTGAAGAAATTTCTAGCATAAGATTTCACTTCACCTGATAAAATTTTCATGGAATTTGTCTACTTATCGGAAGCATCTAACTAAGTGAACATCTGAAAGCTGATAAAAATTTCTTCTCCCCAGGTAGTCTTAAAGATGCTACTAAATTTCTTTATATCTTTTAAACTACAGTCATCCCATGACATTTGCTGGGGTTAGGGGCACAAGTCACTTATGAAAATGAAAACTTGCAATAAAATCCCAGATTTTTTACCTGAGAGAATATATTTCTAGGAATTTCTAATTTTTCTACCCTGATACTATGGTCAAATTCCACTGCAAACTAACCATGCAATTGCACTGGAGGTCCTAGAAATTCAGATGGCTGCTCTATATTGACCCTTTATGTCAGGGAAGATCTGGAGTAGCAAATGCCGGATTATCCCTAGAATGGTTTAGACCGCCAGGCCCCTGCGGAGGAGGGAGGGAGTTCTGACCATCCAATGGCATCAAATCCAGTTTAGTGCCACTGCATGGTCACCCTTACTATCCCCAACTCTTGTTGTCGTAATGGTCAGCAGACACAACTTGGCTAGTGCTGGTCACTCATCACCAGAAGTAACTGGTTTCTTTATATTGGGTAAATAGCAGCTTTAGTGGGATTTAAATAGGGAAAGCAATATGTGGGTGTTCATTATTCTCCCACAACACTGCTGATCTGATCCAGATTTTCTATTTTGGTTCCTCATTTGTATTTTCTATAGTGTGTTCTGTAACGCAAACTATCTATTGAAAATATTCACTTGGATTTGTCTTCATGGTAGTACCTGGAATTATTAACAAAAACAGCACAGCACAGGTCTTCCAAGAAGAAGGTCAGACGTGATTTATGCTGTTTTCTGGAAAATCCAATCTTTTCAACAAGATCTAAGGTTTGATAAGGTGGAGAGCTCTAGCAATTACAGGCTGACATTAAAATCTGGTACCATTAATGTTTAGCTGGCTTAGGGAAAAGCCCAGACACTTAAGTATTGCATGTAAATAAATGGGATGAGCATAGTCAAACTGATCATCATCCATCAACACTGTCAGTCACTGTAAGTGTTTACAAAAGCACATTCCATTTGAGCATCAGAAACATCATGTCATCTACCGCCACCTGCTAATTGCTACCTGTATACAGCCCCTTCTCAGCAAGAGTTTAGTACAGATTTTCTGACACCTGTAATATTGTTTATTTGCACTCATCAAACTTTTAGAGAGTGACATAAAATCATTGTAACTTAATACATAATTTAACATGTTTTCCAACTGGAAAAGATGAAGTGATGGCTTGTCACTTAGCATTTTGGGAAAGGTTTATAAAATCTGGACTACAAGTTGTGCACCCTGCTAGGACAGGTGAACAGGAGCAAACTATTTAGTACAGACAGATCACAAACAAAAGTGAAACACAGACAAACCTGGACAATTTTCTGTCTCAGTCATTACAACAGAAGAGATTTAAACATAAATCCCTCTGAGCTTGCAAATATTTGATGGTATCTGCATTGTGATCAGAATAATAAATATGGGCTTTTTGTTTGTGAGTTACATCTATATTATGCATAGCTCAGTATGTACAGCTGGACATAGCTGGTTATTACAATAAAGTAATTAATGGATACAGGCGACACTTAAAAATTGACAATATTTTTCAAATTTCCTTTGGATTAACTTGAAAATTATCTAAATTCTTCTGTGAAAACTAAATCAGATGAACTTGTATATATCCTTAGAACTCTACCCAAAGGAGGAAAGAGATTTCCCCAAAAGGATCTTTGTGCCTTAAGGATTCTTCAAAGAGAGGAGGTTTCTTCCTAACATTTCCCACAGACTGTGCAAAGAAGACAGTATGCAGATACATTTTTATTGTGTACTTTCAAGTCATTTTCAATTTATAGTGACCCTAAAATGAACCAGTCATGGCGTTTCCTTGACAACCTTTGTTCAGTCAAGATTTACCTTTATCTTCCTCTAAGGCTAAGAGTGCTCCTTCTGCAAGGTCACACAATGGGTTTCCATATCTGGATTTGAAATCTGTTTTGCAGAGTCCTAGCCCAAGCCCTTTATGTCTGAATGAGGGTATATATTTGTATTTTTCCTATTTATGCATATGTTTGTACAATCTCTACATATATAGGGTTTTCTTCCATAATTTGTGTCTTTGTTGTGAAGTCCAGCCTTAATTGCCATTGAAACTACAAACATTGTTTTCTGCAACATGAAATTGAAAAACTAACTGTATACATAGTTGAGAATGTGCTGCAAATTCAGTAGCAGAATGGTTGCCTTCTTCTTCTTAGTCGATCCCTCATTGTCCGAGTAAGATGATCTTCCAAGTTTCGTGTCTCGGTAATGGACATGTAGGTGACTGTAAAACCCTATACTTGACCCGCATGTTCTTCCACAGTGAGGACCTTGGTTTCCAGGTGGTCAAGGTTGGCTTGACATGACTTCCTTTTGGCACATTCCTCCCTTTCACCCTTCATTTGTGCCTTTTCAAATTCCACAGCACTGCTGGTCACAGCTGACCTCCAGTTAGACTGCTCAAGGGCCAGGACTTCCCAGTTCTATGCCACAGTTTTTAAGGTTAACTTTAAGCCCATCTTTAAATCTCTTTTCTTGTCCACCAACATTCTGTTTTCCATTCTTGAGTTGGGAGTATAGTAATTGCTTTGGGAGATGGTGATCAGGCATTCGGACATTGTGGCTAGTCCAGCAGAGTTGATGTCATAAGAGCATTGCTTCAGTGCTGGTGGTCTTTGCTTCTTCCAGCATGCTTCCGCTTGTCTTCCCAAGAGATGTGCTGGATTTTTCAGAGACAGCAGTGATGGAATCGTTCCAGGAATTGAGTTTGACATCTGTAGACAGTTCATGTTTCGCAGGTGTAGGTTTGGGAGGACAATAGCTTTATAAACAAGCACCTTGGTATCTCTGCGGTTGTCCCGATCCTCAAACACTCTCTGAGAACATGCTGCAAATGCAGTTGCAGAATGGTTGCCTAACAAGTAGTGAAACCCCCTGTATGATCCTTACACAACATGCCTTACACACTTTTTGTACAATCTCTGGCAGGCCTAGGAACCATAGGAACAAATGTGCTGGTACAACTAGAAGAACCAGCAGAACTTTGAGCACTGTTTTCTTTGACTGATGTTTGTTCAGTTTTGACCACAGTGTCATGAACCTTCTTCTTTCACTGAATCATAAGCAATTACTGAATGGAGCACAGGAGAAAGTTCCATGCCTCACCTTTAGGCAAGAGAAAGAGAATCCAAGCATCCTTGCCAAGAATCCAATGGCAAGTATAAGCCATTCCTCACCTGTGAAGTAAAATAAGTCCTTTTCTCCTTTAAACAAGCTATTCAAGGAAGCTCGGGGCTAGGGGTTTCATAAAAAGCATCATTTCAGGGGAGTTGGCATATTTCTCAAAGAAGAGGCCAGGCCAAAATCATCATAGAGTTAAATGAAATACAGACCATGCAGTATTTATATGGTTATGTGTGGAGGTTCACTCTCTTTTATTCTTACACAGGCTAAATTTCTGTACTCCTGACCTAGTTAGAAAGACACTTTCCTGTAATTCAGCTTTTTGAAGTGTAGTTGAAGAGTTCTGCTTTCTGCAGCCAATCGTGGAATCACTCATCTGGAAAATGAATAAAAAAGGCTCTGAATTACTACCAATGTGAATTCTTGGCTTTTATTCAAACAATTGTTTGAGAGTAATATTGCAATATATCCCTCCACAAGCTCACCAGGTAAGAGAGTAGAATTGGACCTGGAATCCTGGAACTACAATTCAATTATAGCATTTTAGAATTTTTTTTTAAAAAAATAGCTACATTCTAGTAGCATAACTTCAGTTTTATTCAAGTTTTGCATCTATTTGTCTAATATAGAAGTATATACATATTTTTAAATGATTTAAGGCTCTTTTAATATTTGTGCATAGTATTTGAATATTTTAATAAGTTGTCAATTTTAAAGTTTTATATTTATACTTTATTTTGGGGTTTGTATTTTTTTAATGTTTTTAGCCACTTTGAATCCCATTATTGAGAAAAAATGGGTTATAAATTAATAAAATCAGGAGTAGAAGGAGGAAGTGGTGGCATCATTTTCTAAATGTTGACTACCAAAATGTTTGCAACAGCCTTCTCCAATATGATACCCTTCAGGTGTCTTGGATTTCAACTCCTATGCTATCTATATTCTGTATTCTAAAGCATCCAATGAGCATTTCAGGGGTTGGGAAAGGACTGGTCGGCAGTATTCAATGCTGTGTTTTGTTAAAACCTGGAAGAGGGGAAAGAAGCATTTCTTAGATTTGTTTCCCATTTGCAATATGATATTATTAATTAATTAAAATATTTCAATTCCGCTGTATATCACGATTCTTCTTCGTGGTGTCTGGTGAAATAAGCACATGTGGTAGTAATTGTGCCTAGCAATGCTCTTAGTACCTTAAAACAGCTGTTTGAAGTACTTTGGCTACAGCCCCACCCATCTTCCCCAGAAGGCATATATATGCAGGGGATGTAACCTCAGTTTCCCACTGCCGAAAGCGGCTAGAGAAAAAAGTCATGATGATCAGTGGGGAGGATGGGTGGGGATGTGTTAATTTCACAGATCACCACTTGAAGAAACCTGATTACAGGTAAGCAACCATCGCTTCTTCCTCGTGGTGTCTGGTGAAATAAGCACATGTGGTAGACTAGCAAGATACTCACCATGGTCGGTGGGCGTCATGACAGTGCTGATCCAAGAATCGCTCTGCTGAACGCTGCTTGCTTCCTGGATCCACTTTACAATGGGCCACAAAGGTAAGTGGCATGGCCCATGTGGCTGCTCTACACACCTTGTGGAGCGGTATGCCATGGCTGTATGCTGTGGAAGTTGCCACTGCTCTAGTAGAGTGTCATTTGATGACAAATGGAGGCTGCTGATGAGCTATCTCATAAGCTAACTTAATGGTGGCCACAATCCATCCCAACAGCCTCTGGGAGGAGACTGGCTGGCCCTTCAATTGAGAAGCCTACTTCAGAAAAAGTCTGGGCGAAGCTCTGAACTCCTTTGTTCTGTCTACATAATATGTGAGTGCCCTCCTGGCATCCAATAGATGCAGAGATTGTTCGAGTGGAGTGGAGGGGTTCTGAAAAAATGAGGGTATTACAATGTCCTCAGTCAGATGGAATGAAGAGACCACTTTAGGAAGGAATGAGATATCCATGCGCATGATGACCTTGTCAGCATGGAATCTCATATAAGGATGGTCCACTCTCAATACGCAAAGCTCGCTTGCTCTTCGAGCTGTTGTAATAGCCAGCAAAAATGCTACTTTCCATGAAAGATACGAGAGATCAACCTGGGCCAATGGCTCAAAGGGTGGTTTCTGTGATGCTGACAGGACCAATTGAAGGCTCCATGTCAGAATGGGAGGTGTCACTGGAGGTCGTGTGTTTCTGTACCCGTGCAGAAACCGTTGTATAACAGGCTCCTGGAAACAAGACTGACATCCTGATTCTTTCCAATGTGCCGAGATTTCCGCTAAATAACATTTGAGGGATGACAAATGCAAACCTTGACCTGCTAGCAATGCAAGGAATTCCAACACTAGTGATGTTGTAGCCGTTAATGGTTCTATGTCTTGTTGTTGGACAAAGTCAGTAAACTTTTTCCATTAGTAAGCATATGATTGCTTTGTTGATGGTTTATGTACTGCATCTAATATGTCTCTCACTGCTTGAGACAATGGTCGGGATGAATCCTCCATGCCGTGAGTCTGAGACATATGATGTCTGGGTGATGGAGGCGTCCCTAGTCTGCTGTGAGCAAGTCCGGGCAAAGTGGAAAGGGAAGGTACTGCCCTTGCGAAATCATCCGAAGGAGAGCAAACCAGGGCTGCCTGGGCCACCACGGTGTGAGGAGTATGCAGTTGGCTCTGTGGTGATACAACTTTGATACTACTCTGTTGAGAAGGGGTATCGGAGGAAACACGTACAGAAGTGGACCCAACCAGTGGAACATGAAGGCATCTCCCAGGCACCCTCATGTCTGGTCTTCCTGCTCTCTGGCACAGAACAGATCGCATTTTGCATTGTGTGGTGATGCAAACAGATCTATCAGGGGACTGCCCCACCTCTGGAAAAGAGATGTTACTTCTGTAGGATGAATGGACCACTCGCGAGTTGAGTCTTGTTCCCTGCTCAAAGTATCTGCAACACTGTTGTCCTGTCCCGGAACATGCATAGCTATCAGATGGGTGCAGTTGGCTAAGCACCAATGCCATATGTCTATGGTGCCCCATTGTTTGTTGATATACCATGCTACCATGGTATTGTCAGTGCATAGTTGGATTACTGTGCTGAGGCACAAGTCCTGAAATGCATGAAGGCTCCACTGTACTCGAGGAGATTGATATGATGTTGGGCCTCTTGCTGTGTCCATTTGCCTTTGACCATAAGGGAGCCGGAATATGCACCCCATCCATACAGGGATGTATCCGTTGTCAGAGTCACTGTTGCTTGTGGCTGCTGAAATGGAACACCCACACACACATTGTCCCGGGACAACCACCAGTGTAGAGACTGGCGGACATGAGCCGGAACCGAGAGACGGATGTTTTGGCTTTGGGTCAGCAGGTCGAAGACATGCAAAAACCACATCTGTAGAGGTCTCAATCTGAGTCTTGCATAGGGTGTTATCATCGTTGTGGATGCTAGATGTCCCAAGGCTGACTGGACATCCCTGGCTTGTGGCAATGGATCTTGCAGGAGGGTAAGTAGTGTTGTGCGAAGAGATCGAAACCTATTGTCCAGGAGATATGCTCTGCCAGTGGTAGAGTCTATGTCAGCTCCAATAAAGCATATCCTCTGTGTAGGGATAAGATGAATTTTTTTTTGATTTACAACTAAACCAAGGTTTTCTGACAACAATAAAGCAAAACGAAGATCACGCAACAGTGATTGTCTAGAAGGTGCCACCAATAACCAGTCATCTATGTATGGATAGACGGTTATTCCTTGAAGGCGGAGATGTGCCGCTACCATGGCCATTACTTTGGTAAAGACCTATGGAGCAGTAGATATCCCAACGGGAAGCACCCAAAAACAAAAAGCCCTTTCTGCCACCATAAAAGCAAGATACCTGTGGTGCTGAAGTACAATCGCAACATGGAAGTACGCATGTTTTAAGGTTCCGAGAGCATTGCTGGGCACAAACAGTACAGCTGTTTTAAGGTTCCGAGAGCATTGCTGGGCACAATTACTACCACATGTGCTAATTTCACAGATCACCACTCGAAGAAACCTGGTTACAGGTGAGCAACCATCGCTTTCTCAGGGTAGTGTAAAAGTACAGTCAATATTGACAAATTAGAACAATTGAAGTCAAGAACATAATTTAAATAGAGTAGAAACAGATCCCTCAGACTGACAAAATAAAAATGTTTTCTGCTCCATGCTTTCCAATAAATTCTGACATGATAAACCAGAAACTAAAGAAGCAACAATTTGGGACGCATATAAAGCGGTAATTAGAGGGCATCTAATACAGCAGAAAGCAAGAATAAATAAAGAAAAATAAAAAAATAAATCAGGAAATAAGCCTGAAAATTGAAGCAAAGGAAAATTTGCTGAAGAAATTACCACATAATAGGGGAGTAATAAAAGAATTAAATGACTTAAAAAGAGAAAAGAATCGAATGGAGTTAGACAAGATTGCAAAACAATTAAGATATATTAAACAATTTAATTTCGAAAACGCCAACAAACCAGGATTATGGTTGGTGAGGAAAATACGAAATAAAAGACAAAATCAACAAATAACATTAATCAAAAAAGATAACAAAATCATCACAAATGAGGAAGAAATTTTAAAAGAATTTAATAGGTATTACTCACAGTTATATAAAGAAAAATGAAAGATAACATCAGATGCATCTTAGACATAATAGAATACTAGGAATGGAACCATCAAAAAGAATTAGCGTTGCTCTCCGTTGAGGCGGAGAAGGCTTTTGATAATTTAAATTGGTCTTTTTTAAAAAAATTATCATTTAAAGAAATTGATGTTGGGTACCAATTTTTCAATTCTGTGGACACAATTTATGATAAACAAAGAGCTAAAATTATGATTAATGGTCAATATGCACAAAACATAAAGATTGAGAAGGGAGTACGGCAAGGTTGCCCATTATCCCCTTTAATTTTAATTTTTGCTTTAGAAATTTTATTAAAAAACTTAAAACAAGATCAAGCAACGAAAGGTACCAAAATACTGAAAAATGAATTTAAATATTGAGCATTTGCAGACGACATCATATGCATTATAGAGGATCCAAGAACACAATTACCATTTTGGATAAGTAAAATGGAGGAATATGGGGAAGTAGCAGGCTTCTATATGAACAAGAAGAAGATGAAGATATTAACAAAGAACATGACAAAAACAAACCAAGATGTCTTGAAAAGCATGACGGGAATTTCTGTAACTACAAAAATCAAATATTTGGGAATATGGCTGACAGCTAAAAATGCACAATTATTGGAAAATAATTATAAATCAAAATGGAAGGAAATAAAAAGCAATCTACAAAAATGGCAGAACTTAAATATCTCATTATTGGGGAGAATTGCAGTAATTAAGATGAATATTTTTCCAAAAATCCTTTATTTGTTCCAAAACTTACCTATAATTAGAACAACCAAAACATTTGAAGAATGGAATAGAGATCTCTCAAAATTTATATGGAAAGATTAAAAAATACCCAGAATCAAACATGTAATAATGACTGATAACAAAGATCGGGGAGGCTTCGGCCTCCCAAACCTTAAATTATATTTTGAAGCCAGCGCATTGACATGGATAAAAGATTGGTGCAATTTAAACAGAGAAAATATTTTAAATTTAGAAAGCTTCGACTTGAGACGAGGGTGGCATGCGTACATAATATGGTATGGTAAAAAACAAATAGAAAAAAAAATTGGCAATCATTTTATTTGGTCATCCCTGATTAAAGTATGGGAAAAATATATATAAAAAAACATTTATGATAAAATTCCATTATGAATTTCACCACTAGAAGGGAACAATAGGAAATTATTAGGTTGGTTGGAGTGGCCCACATATAAAGAAATTTTGGTCAGAAAGAACAGTGGATATCAAATTAAAACTCAAGAAGAAATAAAAAGGAAGTTTAAAAATTTAACATGGCTATAATATACCCAAATAAAGGAACCATTTTTGGTTGATAACAAAACTGGCTTCAGTAGTACAGAAAATTTCTGGGACAAGATTCTTCAAAATGACAAAAAAAGAGATAACAAAATTTTACGACAGATTATTAGGCTGGTCAACTGCAACAGAAGAGGTAAAAAACTGTATGGTAAAGTGGGCTAAAAATATCGGCCGCTCAATAAATATGGATGAATGGGAAACAATATGGAAGAAAAAAATAAAATATACCTACATGTGGGACTTAAAGGAAAATTAGATGCAAATGTTCCACAGGTGGTACATCACACCAAAAAAGCTGGAGGAAATGTACAAAGGAACTCAAAACACCTGTTGGAAATGTAGGAACCATATTGGATCGTATTATCATGTGTGGTGAACATGCCCTGAAACAAATAAATATTGGAAAATGATACATTTGGAATCTCAAAAAATATTTTAAAAAGATTTCAGATGAAACCAGAATACTATCTATTGGGACTGACTGACACAGACACAAATTTTAATTTAAATGAAGATAAACTGTTTACTTATATCAATATGGCAGCAAGGATTACATATGCGAAACAATGGAAGTCACAAGCTATTCCTATGAAAGAACAATGGCAGGGAAAAATGGAAGAGATTTGAGACATGGATGAATTAACTTTTTTTATTAAAAGTACACAGGGTCAGTCAATTAAAAAGACAGACTGGACTTTATATAGAGAATGTATGAATAATCAATAAGGAACAAGTCTTGGAATTGAGGATTCGGATAGACAATAATAGAGAAACCAGGACTATAAAAATTAAAGACAAATAATTTTAAGATCCCACAAAGGAAGGATGGAAGACTAAATAGTGTTTTACCCTCACCTTTTGTGTGTGTGTGTGGCTTTTCTTTTCTTCTCTCTTTTTGTTCCCTTTCCCCTTTACCCCTATTTACCTTGGACCCGATTTTGTCTTTTCCCCATTTTATGTAAAATATATTATGTATAATGTTTTGTTTGTAGAAAACTTCAATAAAAATTATTTTTAAAAAAATTCTGACACGATGATGTAAAGATGATCCTATTATAGAGTTTTCTTGATAAGATTTGTTCATAGGGGGATTGCCATTGCTTTCTTCTTAGGTTCAGAGAGTGCGATGTCCCCAAAGTCATTCAGGAGTTTCCATGGCTAATCAGGGATTTGAATCCTGGTCTCCCAGAGTCCTAGCCTGACACTCAAGCCACTATTTTATTTATTTAATTACCGTAATTTATATCCTGCATTTCTCCCACCATGCAACTTAAGGTGGCATATTACATTTTAAAAGCAGAACGTCAGTTTTAAAAGCCTCTCTTAGACCAATAGCTTTAAAAGAATCAAACTAAACCTCAGTGTAGGTTACACTGTGCCAGTCTCTTAAAACATGCTAAGAAGTTTAATACAATTTGAAAGCATATGCATATATATTTTTAAGGGAGCATATGCTTCAAACAAGGTTACATGCTCTAGCACAGTGGGTCTCCAGATGTTTTGGCCTTCCACTCCCAGAAATCCTAACAGCTGCTAAAACACCTGGGGATCCACATGTTGAGACCCACTGCTCTATAAGCTCAGCACAGGGATATAGTTGTACCTCTAGAATGGTATTATAGTGCCAAGGACCAGAGATAGGAATCTGGCAGCATTATAGCTGGTAATAGCATCTCAAATAGTTTAATACAAGTTGCTAAATGCAAAACTTCTCTTTGCTTTGGCCTGGAGTTGACATCACAACAGATGGTTTTGGTTTTGCCCATGTGTTGGCATGACAATGGGTATAAAGATTAATAACTAGATAAAGATGATGCAATGCTTGCTGAAATAACATATGTTTACTACTTCCAGAACTAAAGCCTTTCTTCAGAATATGATGCCACCCAGGGTGGATAATAGCGACCTAGATAAAAATATTTTCTGACTCTATGTAGGGCGTCTTTTTATATTCATAAAGACCAATGTTCCATTTCTCTACCAGCAGTTGTTGCTACGTATTTTATTCTAGCAGCAGTAGAGAAAGCAAATAGAAACAGAGTAATCTTCTGCTGCATCTCTCCCACTGAGGAATGTGTGACAGCTGAAGAGAAGATAGCTTTGGAATATCTCTATCAGCTCATTTATTGGTGGGAGCCGGAGAATTAGATGTTGAAAGCGTAATGATTTTTTTCCAAACTTCTTTTAACCATTCTACAGGGGTGGTATGCTAGACAGAAAATAAGGAAATGCAGTGCCATAGTACAGGCATCAAATGGCCCATCAAGTCCTGCAAAAAAATCCCAAATCATATGTTCCTTAGATTGTACTTCAGAACTTGTATTGCACCAGAATGCCAGTAAAATGTTTCCCGAAAAGGATGAAGGTAATAGTTTTTGAGTAACTGAAGACTTCTTTTGGCTCCAGGTTTTTCTTTCTGCATAAGTATCCAAAATGGTTATAGATAAAAAGAATTTATATTAAAGAATTTAAATTAAAAGCTTGGAGAGCTTCAGCATTTCTCCTCTCTATAGTTTATTGTGTCCTGCCAAACTCCTGGCTACTAAAAATGGAGCTGTCACCCTCCAGTTGTTAATTCATTCATTTATTGAAAAGGTTAGTGTGGCTGCAGGAAAGTGATAAAACTCCATGGTCCAGGGAGCCAGAAGGGGTAGTTGGCACATTCCAGCTTCAGCTAACATTCTTCAATATACTTTGACTTTAGATGGATACTGTATTGTTAGAGGGTGCAAAAAGATAAAAAAGAAAAAGCATTTATCCCTTTTGAAAAGACTAGAAAATGATTTCTCAGTGGATTATGATAATTTCTCAATGGTTTCCTTTCATGTGGTTCTTGTTTAAAAACACAGACATGGACTTCTTTTTACTTGCTTGCGTACTGTAATTATCTTAGAAGACCTGAAATATCTGGAATTAGTACTGCACCAGATATCTTTTCACTATGCCTTTTGCCATTCCATAGAATAGAATGACAGTGCTAGTAAAATGTCTATACTTGCATTCCATTATTTTGCATGATTTTGCTTGTATGTTCACAATGAATTGGTACTCCGATCTGCATCTGTTTAACAGGAAGGAGATGCTTTGTTTCAAGGCAATCAAGACCACACACCTTACATTAGTATATATTTATTGCTTATATATTACAGTATAGATAAAATATATCCCCTATGTAGCCACATCACAGAAGAGATCCTGTGTCCGCTTGCAATGTTCTCTCATTGGTGGCAAATAGAGAAGTGGCCTTTCAGCAGACATGATGTTCCTAAGTGGGTAGGTATTATTATTATTATTGTATGACACAGCAAACAAGATAGATATGCTGGATTTTGTATTACAAAATCACAAGTTGAACACTTCCCAAGTGTCTAGGACTGTGTGATGTATTTTCGGATGATGCGCGCAGATCCCAGTAGGGTGGCCTTTTGCAGTTGGCAGATTGTAACTTTGTCCATGTCTATTGTTTCCAAATGCCGGCTGAGATCTTTTGGCACGGCACTCAATGTGCCAATCACCACTGGGACCACCTGTACTGGTTTCTGCCAGAGTCTTTGAAGTTCAATCTTGAGGTCCTGATAGCGGCTGGATTTTTCCTGTTGTTTTTCGTCAATGCGACTGTCACCTGGGGTGGCAACATCAATGATCCAAACCTTTTTCTTTTCCACAACTGTGATGTCTGGTGTGTTGTGTTCCAGAACTTTGTCAGTCTGGATTCGGAAGTCCCACAGTATCTTTGTGTGCTCATTTTCCAATACTTTTGCAGGTTTGTGATCCCACCAGTACTTTACTGCTGGGAGGTGGTACTTGAGGCATAAGTTCCAATGAATCATTTGGGCCACATAGTTGTGCCTCTGTTTGTGGTCTGTCTGTGCAATTTTCTTACAGCAGCTGAGGATATGATCAATGGTTTCGTCAGTTTCCTTGCACAGCCTGCATTATGGGTCATCAGCTGATTTTTCGATCTTGGCCTTAATTACATTTGTTCTGATGGCTTGCTCCTGGGCTGCAAGGATCAGGCCTTCTGTCTCCTTCTTCAGTGTCCCATTCGTGAGCCATAGCCAGGTCTTCTCCTTATCAGCTTTTCCTTCAATTTTGTCAAGGAGTGTTTTGTTGTGCGAACTGTCAACTCTAGTTTGTAGTGTGGTTTTCTTGTACTAGTTTTTTGTCTGCTGTGCTTTGAAGAGTTTCTGATTTTTGACTTCAATCAAAGCAGGTTCTTCACTTTGCTTTACATATTCTGCCAGGGCATGTTCTTCTTCTTTGTCTGCTTGTTTTACTTGTAAGAGTCCTCTGCCACCTAATCTTCTAGGCAGATATAGCCGGTCAACATCACTGCGAGGGTGCAGTGAATGATGAATGGTCATGAGTTTTCTTGTTTTTCTGTCCAAATTGTCCAGTTCCGCTTGTGTCCAATTTATAATGCCAGCAGTATATCTTATGACAGGTATGGCCCAGGTGTTTATGGCCTTGATGGTGTTGCCTCCATTGAGCTTGCTTTTGAGAATTTTTCTGATTCTTTGTGTGTATTCTTTTCTGACCATAGTCTTCACATGTTCACATGTTCATGCTTGAGCTATTTATAGTCTTCTGGCTGGTGACACTTTATTGTTTGGCCATTAGGCATATTTATGCCCTCACTTTCAATGATTTTTCCCTTCTTCAATGCCACAGTTGAACATTTGTCCAAACCAAACTCCATGCTGATATCAGTGCTAAATATTCGGGCAGTGTTAGTCAGAGACTGGATTTCAGTTTCCATTTTCCCATACAGCTTCAGGTCATCCATGTACATCAGATGTGAAATTTTGTGAGAATTCTTAGATGTTTGATAGCCGAGGTTTGTTTTTTGTAAGTTTGTTAACAGAGGGATCATGGCAATAATGAAAAGTAGAGGGGACAGTGAGTCTCCCTGGAAAATTCCTCTTCTGATGTTGACAAGTCCATAGCTTTCATTTCCAATTATTATTATTATTATTATTATTATATTATATTATGACACAGCATACAAGATGCTGGATTTCGTATCACAAAATCACAAGTCGAACACTTCCCAAGTGTTGTTGTTGTTGTTGTTGTTGTTGTTGTTGTTGTTATTATTATTATTATTATTATTATTATTATCCCATTTTTCTCCCATGGTTGGAATTCAAAACAGCATACAGTGTTAAAAGCAACAAAATTACAGACATAAAAATCCAACAAAAACATCATAACTAAACAGATTGCACAATTCATAACCCATATTAAAACTATTAACAATTAATAAACTACCACATATATTATTAAACATTCCCTATGCCTCGGGCTACTGAGGATATCCATGCATCATTTAAACTTAAATCCTAGATTTCCATTTTCTTTAGGCCGCATAAAAAACATTGGTCTGTCCGTTTAGTGTTTCTAATCTTAGTGTTATTTAGGCCATATGTAGAAACATTGCTCGGTCAGAAATAACCTATAAAGATGTATCACCAGCACTTATCTGACCATTATCTGTTATCTGTTTCCTGTTATATGTTTTAGATCATCAGGAAAGGCCTGTTTCCACAAAAAGGCCTTAATTTGTGAGCAAAAGGCCAGCAAGGAGTGAGCTGCTCACACCTCTTTAGGAAGGGAGTTCCAGAGCCATGGGGCCACCACCGAGAAGGCCCTCTCTCTCATTCCCACCAAATGGGCTTGAGACTGTGGTAGGACCGAGGGAAGGGTCTCTCCTGTTGATCTCAGGGCTCATGTGGGCTAGTAGGAGGAGATACTGTCCCTCAAGTAGGCTGGGTCTGAACAGTTTAGGTCTTAATAGGCTAAGGCCAGCACCTTGAATTGTGTCTGGAAACAAACTGGGTAGAGCTTTGTGTGCCATCATCACCACTTAAAATTCTGCTCAGAAATGTATTGGTAATATCTCCAACTGAAAAAAGGCATTGCTGTAGGAAAAATGATAGCCACTTTTAGACGCACTTTTGAATGTGCAAATGAATACAGATGTTACTACTGAAACCAGTATTCTGGTTAATCCCTTCCTCTCCACTTCTCCAGACATGATTTCCAATATTTCCCTGAGTATTTTGCCCAAATTGAGAATTGACGTCTCTCAGAATGTGTTTTTTTTTTTAAAGGTAAGCACTTTTGGAGAAGCTTATGAAAACAAAAGGAAGAAATGCATTTTCTTCTTCCTTCACTAATTTTTCATGGTGGTATCTCATATCAAATCTTAGGTATATGCAACTTTCTACTACTGTCTTCCTCTGAAGATAGGTTAATTGGAAAGGTTTTGTGTCTTCAGATACAATCTTCACTCTGCTGTAGAAGTGTCAGGGAACTTTGTGCTTAAACTTATAGTGCTAAGCACCCATGAAAAGATTGCTCTCAGAACATCATTGGAGAAAAGAGATAATAAATTATTCATAGTCAATTGAAGATAACATTTTATACTTAATTATATAATGGTTAGAAAGGTTTCTGTTATTGTCTAGCCCAGGGATTAGAAAACTAGTTTTTGAACAAGTCTTTTGAACAACCTATGTTGATGGGGGTTTCTGGGAGTTGTTCCGTTATTGCTAGCACAGTGAAGGAGTTGAGCCAGGTGGGGTCACAAACTTCTATTGCTACAGATTCCTGAACCTAATTTTAAGAAACAGTCAGCCAGGAAGGATTCCAACTCAAGGTTGGGTTGGCGGGGCGGGGTGCTTCTAAGAACTGAACATCCTTCCATTACAATCCACTGAATTTCCAGTATCTGTTGTGAATGGAACTCCTGGGGCTTTATCATACTAGTGTTTTAAAGTGGTCACTCCCCAAATTCATGGCATCTTCTGTCTCCTGCATAATTTTGGTAAATGTAGTTTGGGGTGGGGCCTTTATAATTTTCAGCTAGAGGGGTCCTCACCTTACTAAACTACATTTCCCAGAATTCTGCAGGAGACAGAAGACACTAAGCAACATTAAATCTGCGCCCTCCCTCCTAGCCTTCAGAAAGAAAGTAAAAACCTGGCTTTGGGATCAGGCTTTCAGAGAATAGAGCAGTACAATAATAGTTTTGGAATATGTTCAATACTATGGAACAACCTTAGACTTTGATTTTTGGATGACGTGATTTTAAAATTGAATGTAATGTTTAATATGTATTAATTTTAATACTTTAAGCGTAATGTTTTGTATGTGTTTAAGGCATTCAACAATTACCATATGTAAGCCACCTTGAATCTCCTTTGGGGTAGAGAAAGGTGGGATATAAATAGGGTGAATAAATACATAAGAGAGTGGAGATGCCCACTTTAAAATGCTAGTCTAATAAAGCCCCTAGTACAGGTAAAGGTTTCCCTTTGACATTAAGTCTGGTCGACTCCGGGGGTGATGCTCATCTCCATTTCTAAGGCGAATAGCCAGTGTTGTCTGTAGATGCCTCCTAGGTCACGTGGCTGGCATGACTGCATGGAGAACCATTAGCTTCCCGCCAAAGCAGTACCTATAAATCTGCTCACATTTGCATGTTTTCGAACTGTTAGGTTGGCAGAAGCTGAATCCATGGAATCCTGTTCCGTGGATTCAAATAGCTGACCTTCCAATCAGCAAGTTCTGCAACTGAGCAGTTTAAGCTGCTGCACCACTGTGACTCTTGATAAAGCCCCTAATGCTCAACAAATCTTCTTTCTCATCCACGTGTGCCAGCATTCTGTGCAGTTTGAGGAGCTACTCTTTCTAAACACAATTCTACTTCTCCTTATCTCTTCTTGCATTTCCACACAAAAATACACCCAGAGTTTGCCTTTCTGCACCAAAATAATCATACTCAATGTGAACAAACCATGGGCTGTCTTCACAATGCACAGTGACTTCCAGTGAACATCCTGGGTTTTCCACTTGAAAGCACTTTTATTCAGTTTAGGAAAGATTGGAGGATATTCCAGAGTTTACTTGAAACTAGACTATCCCTGGACTTTATGACAATTTGAATATGAGATCAGGTTCAATACAGCTTGATTTCCTGCCCAGACAGACACTACTTCCATTACATTTACCATGTGTAAGGACAAGCGATGAATCACACCTGTGTCACATTGGTCATGGAACTCAGTTTGAGCATTTGACTGCTGCAGTTGACTCTGCTAATGTCAGAACAGGGTGCCCATGTGACCTCCTCCTCCTTGGTGGTTGTGTGGGTGCCCCATTTAGACATCAGCAGAGTGTCTAGTCACTGAGATGGAGTTCTGTGGCCAGCTAGGAGTGGCAGTGATGACAGAGAGGAGGTGGCAGCCTGGTGGGCTGTATTCAGTTCAGGATCATCTGGACAACATCTCAAGATTCAACATGTCCATGATGCTTCAGGCCTGATTTGCACCAAGCTAATCTCCCCAGTGTAAATAAGGCTTCTCTATTATGTGATCTAAACTAAGCAAAACTATACTGTAGCAGATGTGATCCTTGATATTTGTACCCAGAGAGTGTCTGCTTTCCCTCTGGTACAAAATTCATATGTGTTTGGAGAAGGAGGAAATGGGTTAGATTACATGATGAAAACTGCATAGGTTTGCATGGGATGGTTGGCATGTCATTTGATCTGCTACATAGAATCATAGAATCATAGAATCATAGAATAGTAGAGTTGGAAGAGACCACATGGGCCATCTAGTCCAACCCCCTGCTAAGAAGCAGGAAATCGCATTCAAAACACCCCCGACAGATGGCCATCCAGCCTCTGCTTAAAAGCCTCCAAGGAAGGAGCGTCCACCACGGCCCCGGGGAGAGAGTTCCACTGTCGAACAGCTCTCACAGTGAGGAAGTTCTTCCTGATGTTCAAGTGGAATCTCCTTTCCTGTAGTTTGAAGCCATTGTTCCGTGTCCTAGTCTGCAGGGCAGCAGAAAACAAGCTTGCTCCCTCTTCCCTATGACTTCCCTTCACGTATTTGTACATGGCTATCATGTCTCCTCTCAGCCTTCTCTTCTGCAGGCTAAACATGCCCAGCTCTTTAAGCCGCTCCTCATAGGGCTTGTTCTCCAGACCCTTAATCATTTTAGTCGCCCTCCTCTGGACGCTTTCCAGCTTGTCAACATCTCCCTTCAACTGTGGTGCCCAAAATTGGACACAGTATTCCAGGTGTGGTCTGACCAAGGCAGAATAGAGGGGGAGCATAACTTCCCTGGATCTAGACGCTATTCCCCTATTGATGCAGGCCAGAATCCCATTGGCTTTTTTAGCAGCTGCATCACATTGTTGGCTCATGTTTAACTTGTTGTCCACGAGGACTCCAAGGTCTTTTTCGCACACACTGCTGTCAAGCCAGGCGTCCCCCATTCTGTATCTTTGATTTCCATTTTTTCTGCCGAAGTGAAGTATCTTGCATTTGTCCCTGTTGAACTTCATTTTGTTAGTTTTGGCCCATCTCTCTAGTCTGTCAAGATCGTTTTGAATTCTGCTCCTGTCTTCTGGAGTGTTAGCTATCCCTCCCAGTTTTGTGTCATCTGCAAACTTGATGATCGTGCCTTCTAACCCTTCGTCTAAGTCGTTAATAAAGATGTTGAACAGAACCGGGCCCAGGACGGAGCCCTGCGGCACTCCACTTGTCACTTCTTTCCATGATGAAGACGACGCATTGGTGAGCACCCTTTGGGTTCGTTCGCTTAGCCAATTACAGATCCACCTAACCGTAGTTTTGTCTAGCCCACATTTTACTAGTTTGTTTGCCAGAAGATCTCTAATCTATGAGTACTTGTTTCTGAGCAGTTCGAAGATCACAAACAAGTTGTGATTGTAGAAGTGGAGTTGGGAGTTGAGAGTTACGTGTCTGCCAAGGACTGTTGATGTCACTGTGTATGGCATTGTGTGTACACGTGTGTGTTTAACTGACTTTTGTGTGCATTGGTCAGTGAATGGGGAAATATTAAGAGACAGTAGTTTTGTAAGGGGTCATTCCACATATGGACAATTTAGCAAGCCTGGTCTTAAAACCAAGAGACCAGAAGATAATGTAAGTGGAACTGCCCTGATAATATGCTTCTTCATGTGCCAGTAGGCACTATCTCTGAAAAGAATGGCTGGACATTTATTGCTATCAAACCAATTTTGTCATGGGTGGGTTCCAGTTTTCTATCTACTCTTGAAAAAGAAAAATTAAGCTGTCAAACACAGCTTATTAAAATGCAGGGATGAAGAATTAAAGGTCTCCATGATGTGGCAGGCTTGCTGTGCCCTCGGTTTCTATTGCA
Organism: Anolis carolinensis; assembly: GCF_035594765.1. Classification (NCBI taxonomy): domain Eukaryota; kingdom Metazoa; phylum Chordata; class Lepidosauria; order Squamata; family Anolidae; genus Anolis; species Anolis carolinensis. Next base: position 41,441,780 of record NC_085841.1, read on the forward strand.
CATGCCTTCTCCCTGATCAGAGCATCAGAAGTGCTAATCTCACCCTCTCAGAAGATCCGTGCTGGTCTGGCAGGTGTTCAGGGTGGATATAGATGAAAGCAGACTGCCAGAGCTGATGTGGGGTCATTGGGACAGGGGATAATCCCTCAAGGCTTGCATCAAACATTCTAATTTGTGACACTGAAATGCAGCAGGGTGTGAAGGTACTTGCTTTATGTGCCAGCTTTCCAGAAGCTAAAAATAAAGTAACGAGTGAAAAATGCTCTGAGGTGAGACCTTACAACAAGAATTTGCAATTTCAGACAGAGGGATATTGCTTCGAGTTCAGTAAAGAAGTTAATAATTTCCTCCCTCCATTAAAAGCAATTTATACTTTGTGACTTGCAGATGCAGAAGAAGGTGAGAAGGAATACTGTATTCTTTTACAGACTAAGAACTGCATTGCTTTATAGCAAACTGGTGTGTGCTGTTTAAATGATCAATGAGAACCAGATTTTTCCACTGGCAATTGTGTTCATTACTAAACATCTGTGCAGATGTGAATGTAGTTATTATCTTTCTCCCAACCAAAATAGGTGGTTTATTTCATTAGTACTATATGCCCCAGTCTTTCCCAGATTCATACATTTGTTTTGAGTGTCTATGACAGCAAAATTCATAGTGTGATAAAACCAAAACCCTTTCCTTTGGGAAAGAATGGGAAGCAACTTTGCAGATGTTGGTAGACTACAACTCCCATCAGCCTCCACTATTGACTACTGGTTAGAGCTGATAAAAGTTTCAATTTTAATAATACCAGTCAGGGTTGGGGGTGAGGGGCAAAAATATTCTGTCCCTGCAATAATGCATGTATATTACTACCAGGATAACATATACATTATGTAGGACATTTAAAATTGAACTGGTTGATGTTTTTTTAAAAAAATTAAAAGCAACGGATATTTCAAAGACTTCAGTGTGCTAAGGACAAGTGAGCAAGTTGAAAACCTCAATGCAAGACCGCTGCTAAGCTGTTACCTGTATTTAGTGAATACCAGATGCATTCTAAGAAAAGAATGATGGAGTAGCTTTTTTGTTCCATCTTTACGGGAAGCTCATTCAAGATTTCTGAATGGAATTCATAACCTCTTAATAACATTTTATAGCTTCTCATTCATATGATATAGCCAATGAATATATAGCTACATGCATTTAAGTATCTCTTTTCAACAGTGTGTCAATCAATGTAGATATCAAAAATAATGTCAAATGCTGAAAATGAGCTGATATTCATAATCCTTTCCTTCTTCCACAATAAGACTGGGAAAGAGAGGATCTATTTGAAAACCCCTACAATGAATGATGCAGCCAATCCAATTTGACTATGCATTGCTATTATTGAGGGCAGTAAGGCTTATTTGAAATGAGAGCAAACTTTCTTGAAGCAAATGAAGGCTTTTTAGAGTAATTTCCCAGGTCTGTATATCCACATAATTTAATGTACAAAAGACTGATGATGGGACTAATGCAAAAGTATTAAAGGAAAATGCATTCCAAATACCTTTTTGTGTTTATAATGCAACAAAGACAACAAAAAGACACAAAAATATTGTGCAAGTTTTGAGAACCCTAGGTTTTTAAAAGCACAGGGAAATAGCACATTGCCAATTAGTACATCCTAATTTGAAAATGAGCAATTGTCTCACCCTTCATTAGTATGAAATCATGGAAAAGTATTGCTGCAATTTTATATAATTTCAGCTTTTCATTTAGGGGGCGATGAAGAATTTGTGTTGCTAATTAAGTTTGTGTCTCAAAACTGATCTGATCTGATCTGAAAAACCGCAGTTGCTCAGACCAAGGAAACATGGGCTGGAGCCACTGAATAATGGGTTCATTAATGATAAAAGCCATTTACAAGAATGCTTCTATCCAAAAAATGTTTCCACATTCTAATGTCTGAGATGTGCTTTTCTTGTAGCAGTAGTGATCTATCTGTCTGTCTATCTCTCTGTTTCAGCATAATTGTCTCATTTTGTTTTGCAGGCTTTAGCATTCCAGAATCACCAACAAATATCCCTTCACACTCTTTGGATTTTTCTGCATGGAATTTGTCCTGGGTCATGAAAGATTCCTTCCCTTCCTTTGCTCCCAGAGGGCGACACTGTAAGTGCATCCATTTTACATTCATAATAAAATCAGAAATGAAAATGACATTTTAAAAAATCCTACTTCTATAAAAGAATGCTACAAAAAAATTATGATATGGTGTGTGATCTCTTGGTGTATTGCAGCTAGCCCTCCACATATCCATGGTAAAGCATTCATGGGTCTAATTACTCGCACATTATTTGCTTCTGCTACCTTGCTATGCCTTTTCAAACCAGGATTTTTATATCATTGAGGAGAGGAGAAGGGAGGAAATCAGAGTGGCAGGATAGCTGGTCCCAGCCAGATACACATAGGCAGGAGAAAGAGGAAAAGGGGATACCACATGAGGACATGGACATGCACTTGTTCAATTATATGGGCGGGAATGGGAAAGAAAATGAAAACCTGCTCATTCAGTCAGAAAGGGAAGGCAAGGGAGAAGAGGAGGGTGTGCGTAAACAAGAGGTAGGAAGAGAATGGGATTGGATAGGACATGTGCACATGTTGCTTACTTGTGTGCATGTAAAAGAATATAAATATATCTAAATATATTCATGATGTGAGTTACAGTCATTTAGAATTAAAATAACAACCAGTATATAACTACAAGTGATAAAGGAAGTGCTATATTTTAATCTATTAAAATAAAATAACAAGGAGTTAGCGTAAGAATAAAAAAGATGCCCTGGTGTATAGAAAAGTCTAATCAATCAAGGGAAAGCAAAATAAGGTGTCTTCTTGGTGAGAATGTTTAAGGGAAACTGTTCAATAAAATTAATAGGACCTAAAACTTATTGAATATAAACCAATCTGATTCGTATATCTCAGGCAAACATGTGAATGAGAATTCAGTTAACCTCTAGTTTTCATCTCCAAATGTTTTAGCGCATTACTCTAATTTTTATTTTATTTATTTATTCTATTTATTTACAGTATTTATATTCCACCCTTCTCACCCCGAAGGGGACTCAGGGCGGATCACATTATACACACATAGGGCAAACATTCAATGCCCATAAACACATCAAACAGAGACCGAGACAGACAGACGCAGAGGCAAGTTAACCTTTTTCTGAGGGGATGTTCGATTCTGGCCACAGGGGGGAGCAGCTGCTTCATCATCCACTCTGATGGCACTTCCTCATTCCAGGTCGTAAATTAGTTAAACTTGCCTCCCCACTTTTTTTATAAGTGGTACCTTATTTCCTACTTGATAGATGCAACTATCTTTTGGGTTGCTAGGTCAGCAACGAGCAGGGGCTATTTTTTATTTTTAATTGATGGGTGCTAACCCCGCCACGGGCTGGCCTCGAACTCATGACCTCATAGTCAGAGTGATTTATTGCAGCTGCTCAACAGCCTGCGCCACAGCCCGGATGTATATTTTTTAAAATACATCCTTTAAAATACATACCCAAAGGCACATATTACAAGAAGGTGCTTTCAAAATGTATATAACAGGGCCGCTTTGAGTCTCTTTGTGGAGAGGAAAAGTGGGGTATACTGTAAATAAACATAATAATAACAATACATATATTTCATGCACAATGTATTATGTGCAAAAGCATACACACTTGAAAATACTCACAAATTGATGCAAGAGCAGAACAGTACCAACATTTACAAAACATTCTTGTTTTTAAAAAAGATCATGTTAAGAGAGATGCATCTATCCCTACCATAAAGTTGGAATGCCTGACTTTATGCAATGCTGATTTTGTGTAACAAAGAGATATGTGAGCAGAACCTCATACACATTTCCTAAGATGCATTGGAATTTATACAGAATCATGTAATGAGCCACTTTGTACCATATCAGTTTTGTCTAATTAAAAAATGGAGCCCGGCATGCGATACATAATCCATTACCATGCATTAATATCAAAGCTTCTTACTCCCCAATAAGAGTAAAAATAGGGAGGATGGTGGTGGAGCATTTTTTCTAATTTTTACTCACAGTCTCATATGGATTCTTTTACTAGATGATTTAACTTCAGTACAGTTTCCAATTTGGAAAAAAATGTTGTGGCAGGAAGAGCAAGTATTTAGGTTTGAAAAGGGCATAACCTTGCCTGATAGGCTGACCCAAATTATGTCTTGCCAATATATCCCAGGAGTTGAGCTGGGTAAAAAAAACTTCAACCAAAGAGGAATTGACTAGCTCAGAGATTTGATGATATTGACATTAATCCGAATGGAGTCAGTATACTGATCCTTTTGACTAGTGGCAATCAGAAGAAGTATTGATATACCTTTAATCCTTGTAATGCCTCTAAAAAGATTAAGAAGTTTCTTGAGTTCACATAGGTCAACATCTGGAGTGGACATTTCACCTAATTGTCTGCTGTGGAATCTTTCTCAATCTTTACCGCAAGAGCTCTACCTTAGTAGTATTATCTTTTTATATCTGTTGTTGTTGTTGTTGTTGTTCTTAATTGTCAGTAACCCAGGATGTTTGTTATTGGCTAGGAAGGAGCCAGGCATCTTGCTAATGTCAACAGCAAGATAGGCTATTAATGGTCAGGGGCTTAACCCAACCCGGGCTTAGATCTCATGACCTCTCGGTCAATAGTGATTTATTGCAGATGGCTACTAAACAGTTGCGCCACAGCCCGGCCCCACCAAAAGTTGTATTTTGATGGGCATCACTTTTAAATTATTTGAGTTGGGGGAAAAACATATTTCAAATAATATAATGATGTTATTTGTGACAATAGTTATGTAGAAAGCAAAGCCTTCCACACCACTCTGATGACCACTGGCTAACTTCACTAGCTTCTTGAAAAAAGTCACCAATATTAGTTACCAAGCACTAATATTCTTACAGTCTATGCAGCTGAAGGATAGGATATTCAGCAAATCCATTTGGAACATGAAGGAGAATGAATCTATTGCTAGCCCCTTGTGAGAACAGATGAGGTGGAAAGAGGCTAATAAGATTTACTCACCCTAGGCTTCTAATTATCTGCTTGAGGGAGAGGTTTGACCTACCTGTGTGAAGGCATCACATATTTCTTTAAATTTATGTCTTAGCCTTTTATGTTGTAGAGTACATATCTTTGGGATGGCAAAGACTATCTGCTCCCGGCTTTTGTATCTGTTTGAACAATGTGGACACTTCAGCCTCAGCTTAGGGCAACAGATTTTTCTTCTCTTGTGACTTTTCCAAATATGGCTTTTGTTTAAGCCTGTCATTATTTGTCTTCAACCTCTTTGCTTTCTTCAGAAACATCATTCCAAGGAGAAACATATGCTTGAAAAGTTTAAAGAAGATCTGGACATGGTTTCATTTGCTTTTATACCCTGAAGATAGATGAATATGACCCTGCTAATACACTTGCACATCACCATTTTGCAGATGTTAAAACTGAGCTAATGTAAAATAACAATTTGTTCAAGGTCTCTGAACTGAGTAGCATATTTTACTTTTACTAAAAATCTCTCGGTTCTCTTGTAAGGAATGAACAAATCGCTTTCTAACAGTTCACCGCTTTGTTGCTTGATTAAGATTACAAGTGAGTGTTTAATAAAACTTCTATTAAAACTTTGTTTGCCTAATCATCTGATGGGACCCTTCTAATTAAGTGACTGGCACTGCTGAAGTGAGGAAATATTAGTCTTTTTAATTAGTTTCCCCCCCCCCCCCCTTGTTCTGTTAATTGATCAATGCCTTTGATTGAAAGGCAGAAGTTTTTTGGGTTTTTTTTGCAGGGCAACTCCCTGCCTCAATTAATTTCTACTAAAGAAGGAATAAATGTGGAGTTCTTGTCTCAATCACATTTTTAGAGCTGTATATTTAGTCCCCAGAGTAAACAGTCAGGTTGCAGAAAAAAGGTTGTAGAAGGTATATTTTAGTGTTTATACATGCCTCATTGCTTTTCAATAGCATTACCTGTTTTCATTAATGGGCCATACAATTTTTTACTGTTGCCAAGCAGAAATGCAGACATCCTTTAATACCACACTTGCTTGATCCTTGTTCAAAAAGGAAATAGGGCCATACATACATAGCTAGCTACCAGTGAGTTTGAACACGGTGGAAGAAGAAACTGGATTGCTTGAATATCCATAGATTACAATATCCTGGAGGGAGATTTCAGGTCAGGTGGAAACACAATATGAGGTTAAAGCCTGAAAGGACTATTTCTACTGAACAATTGTCCAACCTGTGAAGATGGGAAGACCTTATAAAGGTGATCACATTGTTCTGGCACATTTGGGGATAAAAGATCATTATGGTACCTGGCTCCTAAACTGCTCAGGTCTTTAAAGCTTCAGGGAATAATCTTCAAAAGGTCAGAGAACAAATGGCAAATTTAGCACAAAAATAAACATAAATGTGATACCAAAATGTCATAAATACAGCTTTGCAGCAAACAAGAGACACCATTTTCAATTTCCAAACATAGAAATGGATGTTCTGAACTTCTAAAGCCCATAACTACATGTATTGTGACATACTGTGGTGTCTGATGAAAGACAAAGGGAAAGTACATCACAACCTGTTGTAGATGATCATATCTTCTGGTTTCTAAGAACAACGCTCTTGTTTTGCAGATGGAATTTCAAGAATTTAGTTCTCTACAGTGGCACACACAAAAGTTTATATAGGTTACTTTAGAATAAATCCAGAAGAAGCAGTAACAGGCATTGTTTATATCAGGTCATAGAATCATAGAATAATGGAGTTGGAAGAGACCTCATGGGCCATTCAGTCCAACCCCCTGCCAAGAAGCAGGAAATCACATTCAAAGCACCCTATCATGTGCTCACATGATTAAAGAATTGTGTCTCTAATGAGACTGTAAGGGTCTGAGTCAAAACTTCCACTAGTTAGGAACATTGAAGTAGCAAAGGGGTATCATAAAATATCATCTACATTCAGGAAAATAAATCCGTGACCTGTCTTGTTGTTCTCTTGAAAGGTTACTTTTGTGTTAATTTTGCAGTTTGTACTCAGACTTTTAAATATGATTTTCTGTTCTGATCTGTTCATTTCTTTTAGTTTGCCTCTTTATTTTAAAGGTTAAGGTCAATTCCTTAGAAACCTAACAGAATCTGGGTGATTAGGTCTCATCTTACTTGTAAAATAGCTTAAATCTTGGTTGGGTCCCAATGCAGATCAATTCTAAATAGAGCTTGGAATAGTGAGTTTTGAATGCTGGCTGGGGAAGAGTGGGATTTCTAGTACGAAACAATTTTTCCATCTCCATTTCTGAGCTAGGTGAACCAACCTCTATTTTTGCTTCAGTGGAAGAAAAAATATTCTATTATGAAATGAATAAGGAGAAAGAATATAATATTTTATCCATTGAAGGCCAACGAACGTAATTTAAGAAGTACTTACATATAGTACTTGGTAGGTAACAGCATGATCTAATTGTAATTAGGCTAGGCAATTCCTTTTTTAACTAGAAGTAGATCATATGTACTAATTTTCAGGAACAATTTTTGCATTGCAGAACTTGTATTATATGATATCTATTTTTAGCAGAGATAAAACAAAAAATTAGAATCTAATCACAGATTTCCTATAAAACTGTGAAGAGGAAAGACCTCTCCCAGATAATCAATTTATTCAGATAAAGTCCTTATGTAATATGTATGTTTTGAACTGTTGCTTGACTCATCTTTCAACACCCAATCCAAATTCTTCAGAGGTTTGTAAAGCTGCCCAATTAATTTCAGTTGACTTTAACCATAATTCTAGTCATTGAAAGTATTTTCTTACCAGTGGTGTTCGATAGCACTAGTTTATTTGAGTTTATGGAAGAGGCTTAAGAGTCTGAAGCTAAAAGTTCATTGCATATTGTCGCTGTTGACTTAGAATTGACCAATGCTCTGTATCAAATATTTAAGGGGGCTTTTGAATTTAACTAAAGTACTTGTTTTTTTCAATGTATCCTCCTTAGCATTTTGAACAAATGTTATCATATCTCTGCCTACATTTTGTTTCTTGGATTAATTTTCTGTTGTATATGTGAGTCAACCACTCCATTTGAATGGCGGTAGTTGAAGTGATGATTTCTCTTTCAGTTGATTTGCTGTTGTTTTCTTTGTATTTTTATCCCATCATGTCATATATGATACATATATGAGGACAGCATGGTTTAATCTTACAAACAGGTAAGATTAGGGGCCTCTGGTGCAGAGCCGGACCTAAGTATTTTTCAAGTGTAGGTGAACAGAATTTTGGCGCCCCCCCCCCCAAAAAAAAACAATCACTGAAAAATAAAAGCGTTGGATAAGCGAAAATGTTGGATAATAAGGAGGGATTAAGGAAAAGCCTATGAGACATCAAATTACATTAAGATTTTACAAATTAAGCACAAAACATCATGTTTTACAACAAATCAACAGAAAAAGCAGTCTCGACTGCGCCCCCGTATGTTTGGCACCCAAACGACCGCTTAATTCGCCTCAGTTTTGGACCGGCTCTGCCCTGGTGGCACAGTGTGTTAAAGCGCTGAGCTGCTGAACTTGCAGACCGAAAGGTCCCAGGTTCAAATCCCGGGAGCGGAATGAGCACCCGCTGTTAGCCCCAGGTCCTGCCAACCTAGCAGCTCGAAAACATGCAAATGTGAGTAGATTAATAGGTACCGCTTCAGCGGGAAGGTAACGGTGTTCCATGCAGTCATGCCGGCCACATGACCTGGAGATGTCTATGGACAACGCCGGCTCTTCGGCTTAGAAATGGAGATGAGCACCAACCCCCAGAGTCGATCACGACTGGACTTAATGTCAGGGGAAACCTTTACTTTTACCTTTTTATGAGGACAGCATGGTTTAATCTTACAAACAGGTAGAATAGTAGGGGTTGTAATTGACCCAAGGCCAAATAGGAGTTTTATTGCTGAACAGAAATTTAAATTAGGGCCTTCCAGTTAGAAGTTCATACAATGCCATAATATGGGAGGCTTTAAATATTTATTTATTTATTTATTTATTTATTTTATTTATTACAATATTTATATCCCGCCCTTCTCACCCAACAGGGGACTCAGGGCGGCTTACAATAAAACAGACATATAAAAACAGTACAATACACTATAAATTAGTTAAAAAATTAACTTACATATAACATTCATAAAATGCATTTATAAAATATAGATAGGCGTGTACAAGTTTAAAAGACTGGGTCTGTCAATTGAGTTCCAGTATACATAATAGTAATTAATGCTGCTGATTCTTATTCGAAAGCCTGGCCCCACAACCAAGTTTTTACCTTCCTACGGAAGGATAGGAGGGAGGGAGCCTGCCTGACTTCAATGGGGAGGGCGTTCCATAGGCGGGGAGCCACTACTGAAAAGGCCCTGTCTCTCGTCCCCGCCAGCCGCACCTGTGAGGCTGACGGGACCGCGAGCAGGGCCTCATCCGACGATCTTAAGCTTCGAGGTGGGTCATAGCGGGAGACACGTTTGGATAGATAAGCTGGGCCGGAACCGTTTAGAGCTTTATAGGCTAAAGCCAGCACCTTGAATTGTGCTCGGTAGCTAATCGGCAGCCAGTGGAGCTGACGTAACAGAGGAGTAGTACGCTCCCTGAACGCCGCTCCAGTTATTAACCTGGCAGCTTCCCGTTGGACTAATTGAAGCTTCCGAACAGTCTTCAAAGGCAGCCCCACGTAGAGTGCGTTGCAGTAGTCTAAACGGGATGTAACAAGGGCGTGGACCACCGTGGCCAAGTCTGGCTTCCCAAGGTACGGTCGCAGCTGGCGCACAAGTTTTAATTGTGCGAAGGCTCCCCTAGCCACCGCTGAGACCTGGGGCTCCAGGCTCAACGATGAGTCCAGGATCACCCCCAGACTGCGCACCTGCGCCTTCAGGGGGAGTGTGACCCCATCCAGCACAGGCTGTAACCCTATACCCTGTTCGGCCTTCCGACTGACCAGGAGGACCTCTGTCTTGTCTGGATTCAATTTCAATTTGTTGGCCCTCATCCAGTCCGACACAGCGGCCAAGCACCGGTTCAGGACCTGAACAGCCTCCTTAGTGACAGGTGGGAAGGAGTGACAGAGCTGGACATCATCTGCGTACAGATGACACCGGACCCCGAAACTCCTGATGATCTCTCCCAGCGGCTTCATGTAGATGTTAAACAACATGGGAGACAGTACAGAACCCTGCGGGACCCCACAAGTCAACGGTTGTGGGGCCGAGCAGGCGTCCCCCAATGACACCATCTGGGACCGACCCTCCAGGAAGGACCGGAGCCACTGCAGGACAGTACCTCCAAGTCCCATTCCTGCGAGGCGTCCCAGAAGGATACCGTGATCGACGGTATCGAAGGCCGCTGAGAGGTCCAGCAGAACCAGCAGGGACACACTCCCCCTGTCCAGTTCCCGGCGTAGATCATCGACTAAGGCGACCAAGGCTGTCTCAGTACCATGCCCCGGCCTAAAGCCAGACTGTGCCGGATCCAGAAAATCAGTGTCAACCAAGAAACCCTGGAGCTGCGAAGCAACCACATGTTCCAAGACCTTGCCCAAATAGGGGAGATTGGAAATAGGCCGAAAGTTTCCGAATTGAGTGGGATCCAATGATGGCTTTTTCAACAGCGGCTTGATCACAGCCATTTTTAGGCTTGCTGGAAACTTGCCCTCCCGAAGGGAGGCATTTACCACCACCTTCACCCACTCGGCCAAACCCCCTCTGGCTTCTCTCACCAGCCAGGATGGGCAGGGGTCTAGGATGCATGTGGTCGGTCTCGCCTCTCCCAGGATCTTGTCCACATCCTCGAGCTCAACCAATTGAAATGAATCCAACAAAACTGGACAAGCAGGTGCACTCGTTACATCCTCAGAGACTGCCGTTAATATGGTGTCAAAGTCGGAACGGATCAGAGCGACTTTGTCCGCAAAGAACCGAGCAAATGCTTCACAGCGGGCTGCCGAGTTATCAGGGCTCCCACCTTGATTGGTGGGAGTTAACAACCCTCTGATGACACGGAACAGCGCCGCCGGACGGTTCTGTGCGGACGCAATGTTGGCCGCAAGGTGGGCTCTCCTTGCAGCTTTGATTGCCGCGGCATATGCCCTAAGATAGGAGCCTAGCCGTGTTCGGTCTGACTCGTTATACCCTGATCGCCACACGCACTCTAGTTCCCTCTTCTTTCGCTTCATCGCTGCCAGCTCCTCAGTAAACCAAGGAGCTGGTTTAGCTCGGTTACTCGAGAGGGGACGCTCCGGAGCAATCGTGTCTATTGCCCTAGTCATCTCTCCATTCCAGAGAGAGACCAGAGCATCAACAGGATCACCTGCCGAGGAGGCGGGAAATTCCCCAAGAGTCGTCAGGAATCCTTCTGGATCCATAAGTCTCCTGGGGCGGACCATTTTAGGTCCACCACCCCTGCAGAGGTTGGGGGGCGCAGTAAGTCTAAACCTGATCAGGTGATGGTCGGTCCATGGCAACGGAGCGATGGTGAGCTCCTCCACACCGCCACCTTCCTCCCATCCCTGACAGAAGACCAAGTCCAGTGTGTGTCCCGCACTGTGGGTGGGGCCTGTTACTAATTGGGACAGCCCCATGGTTGCCATGGCGGCCATGAAGTCCTGAGCTGCACCTGAGAGGTTGGTCTCGGCATGGACATTGAAGTCCCCCAGCACTATGAGCCGCCGGGACTCCAACGCCAGGCCCGAGACCACCTCAGCTAGCTCAGGCAGGGAGACTGTAGTGCAGCGGGGTGGTCGGTACACTAACAGAATCCCTAATCTGTCCCGGTCTCCCACCCTCAGGTGGACACATTCAAACATGGTCGACTGTGGGACGGGGCACCTGGTCAGGGGGATGGAATCCTTATAGACCACCGCGACCCCACCTCCCCTCCCTCCAGTTCTCGGCTGGTGCTGTACGGAATAACCTGGCGGGCAGAGCTGGGTGAGATTAACTCCTCCCATCTCGTCCAGCCAGGTCTCCGTAATACATGCCAGGTCTACATGCTCATCCAAGATGAGATCTTGGATGAAAGATGTTTTTCCGTTCACTGACCTGGCATTAAACAGCACCACCTTTAACCTGGAGGGACCGCCATCCTGGCTACCCAGATTAGCTATGTCAGGAGACCGTTTTGGAACTATTAAAGTCCTACCAAAAACCCTAGGCCGAATTAAATGATTTGGTCTCCCTTTCCCGTATCTCCCCCTCCCAGACACCACCTCTATAGGGGCTCCCCACCCATCAGAACACCCTCCTCCCCTATCACACTGTCCTTTCCCTTTCTCTTCCCCTGGTCCAAACGATGTTATTTGGTTTACTAGTTTTCTGTTATAGATTGGCATCCTTTCACACCCATTCCCTTCCCCCACCCTGCAGTCCCCACATCATTAAAGATTATGGAAAACAAATGAAGACTCATCCTGTGTCAATGGAAATGTCCCATCCAATTAGATAAGGAAATTACACCACTATCTTATATTTGTGTCAGTTTCTACAGCTAAGTATGTTTTCTGAGCGCATACATATTCCAAGTACTCATGCATAGAGGTGAGTTATTTTTATCTTGACAATGGTATATCTCTAATAGGTTGTATTCTATAAGCAATATCCACACATAACTATTTAAAGGAAAATATCAATGAACACACAATACAGCCAGCCTTTCACATTTGTGGTTTTGACTTTTATGATTTTGGTTCTTCACAAATTTGATTGAAATGTTAATCTAGAATCTCTAAATCCTCCTATGCTCAGCTTCCAGCTGGTTCTCTCTAGCCATGCTAGAGAACCCAAAATTCCTAGAGAGATGTTTTTTCAAGTTAAACAAATTATTTTTAAAGATTATATTAATTGATATTTATATAATAGCAACTGACATGAATCACAATAAAATTGTATTTTTAAAAATGCTGAATTCACTCTCATGGAAGTCCTGCACCCCTTGCCCCACAAAACAGCAAATGTACAGCTTTACAACTGGCAAACAATACATGGATAACACGAATAACTACCAAATAAAACAGAATTAGTCAAAATGATTAAATAGTAATTCACAAAACTGTGAGGCAGAGGAATTAATAATTAAATAATTAATTAAATACTTATTTCACTGCTTTTCTCTCACAATTTCACTGAAGGCAGGATTTAAGGTTTTAAAATTCCGACGAGCAATGGTGGAGCTATAGAGTGCAAGACTGGGGTTTGGGGAAGTGGAAGAGAAAGGAGTGGTGGGTGAGAAACTGAGGCATTAAAGACCTTTCTTTGAGTCTTACCACATGTCTATGCACATGTGCACACACACACACACACACACACACACACACACACACACACTGAAGAGGGAAGAAGTGAGAAACCTACCAATATGCAGAGAATCACACAGGGAAATAGAACTCTGTATGGGAATCTTCATATTCAATGTCTGATTTCTCCCCACATCCTCAAAAGATTCAATGTTCAACTGTTGTGAAATATATATACATAATTTTTCTAGGAGGATGATTTGAAGACTAGATTTATTCATGCCTTCTTGTTCTAGCCAGATAATTTTTCAGTTCAGCAAGCTATTTCCATTATCATATATATACCCAACACATACTGGTTTTGGCAGGAGTGTTATACAAATGCAGCCATTTTGGTGAGAGCTGTTTTAAAGTCATATTCCATTGATCATTCTATTCCTTATTCATTGTTTGTGCCTTTTTGCCTTGTCACTGGTTGTTTTAGTCTTTAGTGCTTACTGTGATTGGTTGTAGAAATCCAAAAGAGAACTTCATATAGCTTATCAGCAACTTGATATGGTTGATAAGCCTCTTTGCACATTAAATCCAATATCCTGTTTCCAATACATACCAGTCCCTTCGAAAATTATTCAAAAACATATTGTTATTAGGCAAATATGGAAATGAGCATCTCATCTTGCCTGTTAAGAGTTAGAGATTGTTTGCTCACTGAAGCATTAATTCTTTTTCAAATCCAATTTAGCAGTAACTTAATCCAGGTAAGCAGTGTGAAGTGTTAAAGCTCTAAGTAAAACTTAGAGATCACAGGTTCTTGTAATGTTTTAGGCTTTGCTACCCTTTTGCAATTACTCCTCTAGTCCATCTTTCCCTAATCTGTCAAAGTTTCATTTTTTTAAAATATTCTAACCCCAACATTATCTTTCTTTTAATAAAACCTCTCTGATAAAATTGCATATTAAATTTCCTAAGTGCTTGATACTAAAAGCTAAGACTTTTAGACCATTAGATTTAATCTCAAGAAATACAGATAATAAATTGTGTTTGTTTAAGGTTTAATGGCTGTAACGTCTTTACCTTTGCTTTGAAAATAATCACACAATGAGTTACTCAAATGATGTATTGAGAACATCTATACATTGTAATTATTTGTCTCCTTTATATAACTCAGTGATCTGAAGTAGAAGTTGAAAAATCAATTCTTCATGAACTTAATATACCAGTAAATTTTGCCAGGCAGCCTTGTGAAACTTGTCTCCAGGGAAAGGGCTTTATTATTTTTTTAATTGACTGCTTTTGACAGCCTGTTGTTTTTCAAGAAACAATGGTATCACACATGTCCATATCCAAAATATGTTTAAGATTTCCAGCTAGTAATTTTGTTTAAAATAAGTACATTAAAAGTTTGCACCATGCATGCAGCTAATCCATAGCTTCAAAGCTGAAATTTCAATTAATCAGCACTCCCGCCCCATCACACACAAGTGCCGGGTTTTAATAGCTGAGATCACAAGGCTGTATTTTCAAAGGCTGAGTATTGAGCAGCCTCCATTGCAATATTACAGAACTGAAGAATTAGAAAACAGAAGGGGTCAGAAGGTCATCTTTGCTCATTTTCTATATTGAAGCATGGACCTTCATATCCAGCTCTAAAATATCCTACGATTATTCTTGCTTTCAAGCTGAAAAAGTGGATTTGTCAAAAAAAAATCTGTTGGATTTTAATGTGTTCTTGTCCCTTGCTTTGATTCATGGGAAGAATTGAGGGAGAAATGCTGCTGCTGCTGATGTAATATTCAGGCTATATGGCAAACATCAGAACCTGGAAAAATAGCTATTTCAGAATCCCCCATGATACCTGGTCTTGTGATCCCAAAAAGATTACTTTCCAAATTTGGGTACTTATGTACACACTCTCTCAAAAAGTCATTAGGAGGCAGTAGAACAGTGGTTTTCAACCTGTGGGTCCCCAGGTATTTTGGCCGGACCTCTCCAAAGTATTGAACCTGCCACCAAATAGCAAATTTAAAGTTTGCCACCCATTGAACTTGGAGCCTTCATAATGATGGCTGATTGAAAATGACAGTGATGTCCCCCCCTCACTAAACCCATAGATGTTTTGAATCTATGTTTTGAATTGTTAGTCAAAATCTTTCTTGAGAAAAGAGATATAGAGGAGCAATCAAAAGCATAATGAGTTTTTCCCACAGATATTGCTGACTTGAAGTTTCAGCTAACAATTCCAAACTGTTAACAAGCTGTTACTTGAGGATGTTAATAGTAGGGGTGTGTAATTTGGCTAAACCCCATACTGTTTTCAATGTCCAGATTTTGGTGGCCTCTTGATCCATTTTTCAGGCCCTCCCGAATTCTGGTGGGCAAAATTCTGTTTTTTGATCCAGCAGATCCAGCCCATTGGCAACAATGGGAAAACTTTCCAGGCTCCCCTTTCTGTCATTTTTCCCCCCCATATTCTTCAACTACACCTGGGTTTAACTAACTCTTCACAAGGGGGTAAAATTGGCGGTATGCACTGTTTAGCCCAGGTAACCCACGGACCCTGCTGGCTCCTATCAAATGACACTGGCATGGTTCCATAGGTGGAGGAGGGTGGATGTGGCACATGCCACCTCCACAGCACAATGAGAGGTTTCCCATGTTGCCATTGGAATCCATGAGGGGAAGCTGCGCATTCCACCCCCCCCCCCCATGGGATCAGCTATAAGAGGAGCCTGGCGATGTGGGGCATGGGATGCTGGGTGACAAGGTGGTAAGGCATCACACTTAATAAATCACCCCTTTGGGATTCTTTCTCCTTATATTCTTCAATAACACCTGGGTTTAAGGCATCAGACTTAAGAAACCGCCGTTTGCGGAATTGTTTCTCTTCAACACTCATTCAATGAAGCTGCATTAAGGCACCCTTTTTAAACACTTATTTCAGTGAGAGCCACGCCACCTGAAGGAGCATTATCTAGCCATTCTTTTTTTTAAAAGATATAAATTACTTTCTCATTTTAAGGCGGTTTTAGAAATGGCAAGAAGATACCCCTGCCCCACATTTGAAGCTTGCATCATGAATGGCACAATTGGTGTCAGTTTCTTACATGTGCAGAAAGTAAATGCTTATTTATTGCTATTTGAATAAAAAAAAAACAAGGCAAGTGATGCAGAACTGTGAGTGGCATTTGATCACCAGCACGATCTGTCTCTCTCAAGAGCCTGCTCACAACAAAAAAAAATGGAGGCCCAGCATGGCTACAAGACACATCTTGGCTTTCCTCTGTTCTGATTGGCTCAACAGACAGGGCTCACAGGGAAACCCCGTGTGGGCACATGGCTGCCTTTCTGTGTTCCATGTGTAGCCAAATGAAACTGAAAGTAGCCATGGTCGGCAGCCACATGGTCTGTTGCAGCCAAAAAAAAATGGTGGCTGGAACAGCTGGAATAGCCAGAGCTCTTTTTTAAAAGCGGATCAGTGCACAACCCTAGTTAGTAGATAGCATTTCTGGAGACTGCCTTTTGTAATGTTAAATGAGACAGATTGAATAGCAAGCAATATCTTTCCATTAATAATATGAGAAACATGGTTCAATCTCATTGATCTGTAGCTTATGTCCTGTACCAGGATTATCAATGCAAAACAGATAGGTGCTCATGACATTGACCATATTAGTTGCTACATTAGACATTTTTAGAAGGAGATTAGAGAATTCATGGAGGAAAGTAGTTATATTGATGTTACTTATCTATGACAACATGAAAACAGTGGTTGACTTGTGATGGATGATTCTGCAGAAAGAAAAGGTTGTGTAGAGAATAATTGCACACATTGAGTTTCTTTCTAGAAGGAGGAGCATCAGAAAAGTGAGTGTCCTTCTAGATGTCATTGGACTGCAACTTTCATCAGTCTTCACCATTTACTATGATAGCTAGGGCAGATGGGGTTGCTGTTCAACAATATTTTAAAGGTCAGACATTTCTTATGCTGCACATTATTTTTTGTGAAGCATAGAATCCATCTTATCATGTCAGTCGGTATAATTTTCTTTAAACCAGTCCATAACTACTACTAAACAATCATTTCTAACTTTCCGCCACTCATATTCTAAGAGTATGTTTCTGTTCTCTCCCTATTTGTGTTTTTTAAATATGTTATTTTTCTAACAATTGCTGAAATATAACAGAAATTTAATGTTGGTATGTTCTAGTATCATATGAGGGGTGGGGAGGAAAGAAAGAGAAACAAGGGAAGACAAGGAAAGAAAAGGAAAGAAAGAAAAAGGCAAGAGAAAGGAAGGGAAGAACAAAGAAATGCAGGAAGGGAGGGAAGAAAGAAAGGGAAAGAAAGGCAGGGAAGAGGAAGCAAAGAAAGAAGAGGAGGGAAGTTAAGTGGAAAAGGAAGGGAAGAAGGAAATGCCCTTCCCTTGCAATTCTCATAAGGTCCACTTTTCAGTCCTGTGATGTTGATTTTATGATGCTTTTATTACCTTGGTTTTGTTTTTAATTATTTTGTTTTTGTTATGTGTTTTAATTTTGTACCTGAATTCTCTGTTTTTTTCTGGCCTTGGTTCCCACGAAAGCCGCCCCATCTCCTCAGGGAGATGGAGGTGGGTTATAAGAATAAAGTTATTATTATGTTATTATAATGAAGGAAGGAAGAGAAAGAAAGAAGGGGGAGATTATGTGGAAAACAAGAGAATAAAGAAAGAAAGGAAGAAAAGAAAAGAGGGGGGAAGATGTATGTTGGAAATAGAGGAAATTAAGAGTATGAAGTAAAATGCAAACTCAGGCAATGCCAGGTTTATACTCTAGTTATACATAAATTAAATTTGTTTACTATTTCTGACTGGTTCAGAAATACTTATACAAATTTTGGCATCACATAAGATCAACATTAGTCTTGGTTTTGTTTTTGTCAGGTTACAAGACCAACTCTTCTATAGCACAGTAATTACCATTTCTCACAGTTACAACTATTTTTTTTTCCTTTGGATGCCTGTGTGAGTTCATTATTATTATTATTATTATTATTATTATTATTATTATTATTATTCTCAGTCTCAAGATCTTCCAGAATATTTTTGGTCAGGGGATGATAGCATCTTTATTCCTGGATTTGAGAGACTAAGCCAGTGGATTGTGTATTATGAAGACATTTAAAGCATAAGGTGAATAGATGTGTCATAATATTCAGTAGGGAGGGAGGTGCAGAGAAATGATGATGATAATGATGTTTATACCGCAATTTCTCTCCACAAAGGACATTCAAAGCAGATTACATTAAAAGCATTTAAATACAATTTAAGATTCAGAAATATACAAACATTACAATAGAATTAAAATCAATGGTATTAATTAAAAACTTCAAAGACAAGTATTCACTATTACAGTAATACAGAAATCATTAAACCTAAATTTAGTTCAATACATCAATATGAAAACAGATGCAAAAGGCGTTGTTAAACAATCAAACAAAGGACTGTTACATTCACAGTAAAACAATATTTTTCTCTTGAAGGATGAATTTACTCCTCTTCTTTAGTTCTTTAATTGTTTCACATACACAGATTGAGTCCTCTTCTTATATGTAATGATTGTTCTTGTTTCTTTATTATGGATAGTAGACTCCAAAACCACAACCGGTTTCAACTCAAAAGGTGGATTGTAGTCCTTTTTTTCAGTTGTTTTTTTGAGTTTTTTTAATGTGGATCCAAAGGGAACATATATAGTGGCTACCAGTTATTTACAATACATATAGTTACATGAGTCATACACGATACACAACAAAGATAATGTAAAAGTCATACTCACAGAAAGATCTAAGTTTTAAACATGCATACTCTGCAAACAGTTTGATTCTAATGCGAGTATGAAGCTGAGTAACTAATTTCACTCTTAAATGGCAAGCACAATGGTCAGGTGGTTGTAAAGTAATGTAGTTGTTGTTATTCCAAAGTCACATTTAAAGGAAGACTATAAATCTTTACAAGAAACAATCATAAGAGTTGGTATTGTTCAACCCCTTCGGATGTTCCGTTTGCAGTGTGAAACTCCAAAAAGATTCATGCCGTAGGAGCTTCGTCTGGAAATCTATGCCTTTGGAGGGACAACTTCTAGAAGCTGGACCCGGAGTGATTCAGGATTGTGTTTTAGATCTTCAAAATGTTTATAAAAAATTAAATCAGTAAAATATTTCCTGATATTACTTTTCTGTTCTATAATACGGACTTTGACTTCCCTGCTCGTTTGGCCTATATAC
The DNA here is from genome assembly GCF_035594765.1 of Anolis carolinensis. Taxonomy (NCBI): domain Eukaryota; kingdom Metazoa; phylum Chordata; class Lepidosauria; order Squamata; family Anolidae; genus Anolis; species Anolis carolinensis. The sequence continues at coordinate 41,461,345 of NC_085841.1, forward strand.
ATTAGGGAGCAGGGACATGTGATGGCATTTTACATTACCTTTGTTGTGTATCGTGTATGTCTCATGTAACTATATGTATTGTAAATAACTGGTAGCCACTATATATGTTCCCTATCAGATCCACATTAAAAAAAAACAACTAAAAAAAAGGACTACAATCCACCTGATGAAGACTCTTTTGAGTTGAAACCAGTTGTGGTTTAGGAGTCTACTATCCATAATAAAGAAACAAGAACAATCATTTTATATAAGAAGAGGACTCAATTTGTGTATGTGGGACAATTAAAGAACTAAAGAACATGTATTGTTTATGAGAAGAGGAGTAAATTCATCCTTCAAGAGAAAAATATTGTTTCTACTGTGAATGTAACAGTCCTTTGTTTGATTGTTTAACAACGCCTTTTGTATCTGTTTTCATATTGATGTATTGAACTAAATTTAGGTTTAATGATTTCTGTATTATTGTAATAGTGGGTACTTGTCTTTGTAGTTCCAGGGAACCCATCTTCTTTTTTGATTAATTAAAAACTAACAGTTAAAATTCATAAAACTGATTTAAAACATATTCAAAGCTGAAACCACAGCACCCTCTAACTTGATCTTAAAAACCTTCTTCTTTCAAAGCCGTCCTGAATAAAAAGATTTTATGCTTTTTCAAAGGTGTCTGTTTTCTTCAAAGTCCATCATGTATGAGTATGCTAACTCCTGTGGGTAAATTATAGATTTCCAGATGTTACTGGATTTCAACTCAATCCTTCAATATTCATTATACTGATTGAGACTGGTGGCAGTTACGCATAACATAAGAGCCACAATTCACTATTTCTGTTTTAAGAAGAAAGCAAGGAGCAGATAGACTCTTCCCACTGTCCATTTGTGAAAACATGTACAGATAATGGGATACGAAAGGGATCTTATAGTATCTTTGACACTAACAAAGAGAAAGAAGTTTGTGACATGAGTATTTATAGACTGTTTCATTAGATGCATGGAGTTAAGTGTCATTGGGGAAGGAACAGTTAGAGGGCAGAAAGAAGACCTGCTGAAGATGTTTTGCATCTTCTCAAGGAAGTCCAATAACTCTAGTTACAAAAGTAACTGGGAAATATTTGCAATTACTAACTGAAAAATCAATGTGTCAATTTAAAAGCTTATAGACATTATAAATTAAGTATACAGAGGTTAGCTGATGTTAATAGAGGTCCCAAGGCTCACTGAGCAGAGTACTTCTGTCACAAAAGCAATTTAAATGGTATCTCCTCCCTAATGCATGTCTATGAATATATTTCTTTGGATGGGTTTTCTGTAGTAAAATGTCTTAACATTGTCTATACAGCTTGGCATTATGCAATTATTTGTGAAATTACACTTTCCAGGGTCAATATGAATTAGACAGCTCTTGTTGTTCCTTGTGGTAAGAAACATATTGAGAAGGAACATAGAAATTTACTGGGGAAAGCAGGATATTAATCATTAGCTGCCTGTTTCCCGGCAACTTTTTATATTCTAGAATAAAGAACAGAAAATAACAATAAAATTATGCCCTACTGTTTAAGAACATCAACATAGTGATTACATTCTTGGGCTTGCCAGGGTAGAAATTGGTATGCCAGCATGTTCAGCAGCTTACTCAAAGCACTTTAGATCTACATCTAGAATTTCAGACCTCGGCATAGGATTAGGTAGGTTTTTGGAAGGAGAAAATACCTTTGTGAGTGTTTTCTGTATTCATACTGGATAGTACTGGCCTTTCTCTCCCTACCTGGAAAATTTCAAAGATCTGCATGACTAGATGTTATATACATTGCTATGATGTCCCAGTGTGAACTAGATGAACTCCATATACTTGAATGATTTTTCTCCCTCATGAGATATGCTGATATTCAGTCTCCAAACAAACAAAATCGATGTTTTTATTTCCTACAATGAGTGCTAGTGATGAAAATGTGACAACTTAAGGGTTGGTTCACTTTAGCTCAACGTATTTGTTTGTAAAAGGACTTGATTTTAAAAAAACAGCCTTTGATTTCTTGTGCATATGTTAAAAGTTGATTTTTTGTTCACTGGACTCGAGCAACTCTGTTCAAGTGTTATGATTCACTGAACTCATAGAAATGCTGGATAAACATATACAGATATAAATCTTCTGAAAATCTCCTTACAAAAAATTACTTGATATGTCAGTAGCTAGGGCTGTGGCGCAGGCTGGAGAGCAGCTGCAATGAATCACTGCAATGAATCACTCTGACCAGGAGGTCATGAGTTCTTTATTTTTTATTTATTTATTTATTACATCATTTCTACCCCGCCCTTCTCACCCATCAGGGGACTCAGGGTGGCTTACAGTATACATCAAAAACACAGTTTACATCAGATTAAAAGTCTTCCAAGATTAAAAAATTACAATAAAATTAAAATATACGTCTTTGTTCCATGTCAAAAGGCACTGAATGTTTGCCTATATGTGTAATGTGATCTGCCCTGAGTCCCCTTCGGGGTGAGAAGGGTGGAATATAAATGCTGTAAATAAATAAATAAATAGCTACTTTTAAATGCCATGTCTAGTTATGCTTTTATGTATATGCATAAAATAGAACTCTCTTAGTTATACTAAATTGATTATTTTACCTTATTATTTTTAAGATGGGGCTTTCATTTAAATATTTACAAAACTCCAGTAGTGGAATGTATTTTTTCCAAGCAAAATAGTCCACATTTTGTTCCTGAAGTATAAAATATATCAAAAATATGCTAGTGTTCCATGAGAATACCCTCCAACTGATAATACTTGATGAAGTGTTAAGAACAAATGATATGTTTGCTTGGGTATATTTTTTACTGCAGCTAATAAACAGTAGTAAGAGATTATAAAACATAATCTTTTTACAAATGGGACTGTATAACATGTCCATGTTGTGCATTTACATTGATTTGGATGTCGAATATTAGCTTTATTCCAGTTTTTAATTCAATTATTCTTTTAAGTTACATGAGGTAAATAATGTATTGCCTAAAGGAAAAAAAATTGCTAAATCGCTCTCTAAGTTGTATTTGCTAAAGATAGATCAGGAAGTTGGATAATGTATGGCAGCTCTATTTATTTATTTATTTATTTATTTACTATATTTATACCCCGCCCTTCTTACCCTGAAGGGGACGCAGAGCAGCTAAAATTAGGCAACAATTCAATGCTGCATAAACAGACATACGAATGAAGTGCATATACATTAAAACCAAAAAGTTAAAAACATCTGAACATTAAAACCAATGATTAAAATTACAGAATCCAAAATCATAGTCCAGGAGCCATTCCAGTTGTAATTGCACTTATTCCATATCCATTTATTGCACTGAGTTATTTAAAGGCTTGATCCCACAGCCACGTTTTTAATTTCTTTCTGAAGGTCGGGAGGAAGGAAGCTGAACTGACTTTGTTGGGAAGGGAGATCTATAACCAAGGCGCCACCACTGAGAATGCCCTGTCTCTTGTCCCCACCAACTGCACCTGCAACAGAGGTGGGACCGAGAGCAGGGCCTCTTCATTTTCTTCATAAAATATAAGAACAAATAGGAAGCATCTCCAGAAAATTGTTTAATGATAACTCCCACAGTTAGCTTTACTGGTTGAGATTGATGAGTTGTAGTTCAAAATTCCTATTCCTGTATAAGAGGGATCAAAAGTAGAATCTTACAGTCTTTCCTTTTTCTGATTGTCTTGTATAGGTCTGAACACTAGGCTTGATCGATCCATGAAAAATTTGATTCTAAACTCGTTTCAAAACTAGAGGGGGGCAGCTTTTCGTTTCTGATGGTATTTCCGAATTTGGCCCCCAAAAAATTTCAAAATTAACGAAAATTCGTTATTTTCTAAATTAATACGTTAATGGCGGACGCGCATGCGCAATTCCCAAAAACAGCACAGAGGGAGAGGACTTTACAGGACTCTCCCACCCTCATTTTTTGAGTGATCTTCTTCAAACTTGGTACAGTGGTAGAACACATTTAACACTGATAGCTCACCAAAATTTGGAACGTTTCCCTTATCCTCTGATTTTTGGAGAATTTTCATAGCTTTTATAATAAACCATTTTTTAATAATTGCAGAAATCTGTTCCTGGTTTGAAAGTCTTATTTCCTGTTAAATTGGGTTGTCTTTACTGTGAAAGTCATTGTTCTACTTCAGAAACTTTGTTTTTGTGGCTGAAACTTTGTTAAATTGGTGTGTGTGTGATATATACTGTGTATATAGTCCCTGCATATGTGTGTGTGTGTGTGTGTGTGTGTATAGGTAAAGGTAAAGGTATCCCTTGACGTTAAGTTCAGTCATGTCTGACTCTGGGGGTTGGTGCTCATCTCCATTTCTAAGCCCAAGAGCCAGTGTTGTCCATAGACACCTCCAAGGTCATGTGGCCGGCATGACTACATGGAGTGCCATTACCTTCCCAGAAACACCCAGAAAATGGGAATTCCAGACAGGAAACAATCAGGGCCAGCTAATACCTCCCAACAAAGGATTCCCCCAGGTAGGAAGCAGCCAGGCTTTGAAGCTGCAAGGCTATTCAATGCTAATCAAGGTGACCAATTGCAACATTCACACTTGCCTCCCACAGACAAGAGTTCTTTCTCCCACCCTGGACCTTCCACAGATATATAAACCCCACTTGCCTAGCTTCGCACAGACGTCAAAACCTCTATGTCTGCCACAGATGTGGGTGAAACGTCAGGAGAGAATGCTTCTGGCACATGGCCATAGAGCCCGGAATACATACCACAACAGTGTGATCCCGGCCATGAAAGCTTTCGACAACACAACCACAGTATCCATTCAAGTTCATGTAGCGTGGTATGGACTGGAGACCTGTATTGGGGGGAGGGAGGGTGCGAATCTGGGCCCCTGGGAGCAGCCGAGGACGGGCCTGGCCCACACCCCCTCGCATCCCGGGCCTCTTCCTCCTCACCGCCGGGCCCCTCTCGGTCTCTCCAGGCCTGAGCTGAGGCGAGGCGGCGGCGGCGGCCATTTCCCCCCTCCGTCTTCCTCCTCCTCCTCGGCCTCCTTCCCCCTCGCCCCCTCCCATTGGCTGAGCCTCCCATTGGCTGAGGGGCAAAAGGAAAGGAGTTTGGGTGATTTGCAAAAGCTTTTTTTTCCTAACGAAAAAAACGAAGAAATAAGAAAAAAAGGCCTCTCGCGATTCGAAACCGCGATATCCAGACGTGTGGACAACCAAGGTTCTATATTGCTTCAAAACAAACGAAAATAACGAATTAATAACGGGTAACGGGAAAATCGAATTATTTGAGCAAGCCTACTGAACACATAGCAAGGTGTAGTGCATCCAGGCTGGTAACATCAATTTTGTGAATCTCAAGTATGCCTTTTATTTTTATGAATCACACCAGCTACCCTTTTTGATGATTTGCATTAGGATGTGAGTGGAGAGTAAGGGTTTAAGCCTTCTCTATTCCTGTAATAAAGTTCTAATGAAAATCAGGCTCCTGAACATTCCAATAATTCTTGTCATTCAGCTTATATAGTTGTCAATAAGGTATTGAATCCCATTTCTCTTTTTGGGGCACTGTGGCCCTTGTAGGAAGGGAGAGCTCTCTGTTGCATTATGCTGCCTTCACTGCAGAGGGCACCACTGCTCCTGACTTCTATAAACGTTTTACTGTGGCTTTTCTTTTCTCATAGTCTTAGCAGCTCTTCTTTTGAGTAAAGACCAAGGAATCATTAAACTTGTCCTCTTAACCTTCGAGAGACAGAAAACCCGCTAGAAACGGGTTAACCCTTTTTAATGAGTTGTAACTTTCCCACTTCCTTGCTCTCAGCTTTCCAAATTGTCTGTTTATTACTTCCAACTCACCTGTCTTCCATGCTCATCTGTTGGCTTCTCCCAATTGCCAGCTCTAATAGGTTCCCAAAGGCCATTTGGTTCATTGCCCTGTTGAAAATGCAGGACTGACCAAACACCTGTTTCCTACATATCCTCCACTAAGAAAACAGTAAACATGAATACATGCCAGGGCTCAGGGGTCAGTTTTCTGTCTCTGAGTCCTTTGGGGAGGTTATACAGACTGCAAAAATGCCACCAAAAATAGGTATTTCAGTGCTAAACAGTGCAAGTGGGCTCTGCAACATCTTTAACCATTGAATTTGCATTCTCTTTTTAGTCAAAAATGAGCAACCCAGAAAGTCTAGCAGATAAGCAAACTCTCTGTAAACAACACATATATGTGTATGTATATATATATATATATATATATATATATATATATATATATATATATATATATATCTCCCCATTAATATGAAGAGGATCCATAGTTATACAGGCAGTTTATTTACAAAAATCAGAAGTCAAGAATGAAGGTGGAACCATTGTTCTACCCCCGTGGCATAACTCGGCATTCATGGTTTCTGGGTAGAAAGGATCAAATGTTTCTCCTGCTTAATTTGCTGTGAGTTAGTTATCTCAAGAGACCTGGTGTGAACAAGGTGCTTGCAGTGTCATGAAAATGCTTGTATCTCTGGTAAAGAAAGTAGAATGAAAAATGTAAAAAGGCTAATTCATTTCATTTTGTCATTAAACAGGTAAATTATCTGAAATAGATCAGAAAAAGGGCAAGGGTATTAACCTTAGGATTAAAAGGTATGATGCCTCCAAGAGAATGGGGTGAGGATTGTAAATCTATGTGAGCCAGAAGGAAATGAGATGTTTAATATAGAATCTAATTGAAGTTTTAAAAATGTCTTGGCTGGTTTGGCTAGTGTCAACTTCAATTATTTGGGTTAATCTCATCCCGGGACCAGAATAATAGATGTTAATGAAAATCTCCAAAGAGCAGAAGCTTTTTGCTCTGAGGTCTAAAATGTCTAGCCCAGCTACAGACTGAGGGCAAACATAACCAAGCCACACATATAAAAATTATTGCAGTAGAATTAAAGCATCATATCCAATCTTCCCTGATTTTAAGTCATTTTTTTTTAAAAAACACCCAACCCTCTCTTCTACTCTTTCATAAATTTCTTCACTAGCAAAGAGAGCAGTGTGCATTGCTTGGAATGACCCCATGAAGAAGACATCAGCATCATAGTCTCTATTAGTATTTGGTTCTTTTTATTCCTATGCTGTCCTTGGAAACAGCCATATCGGGAGGAGATAAAACAAAAATGTGGTGGAGAACTATATCAGAGCGGGACTACAATATTGCAAGGAAAGGCAAAGATGAATCCCTCTTAAATCTTATTTCCAGTTGTACAGTTGCATCTTTTTTCTTAGTACAGGCTGTAGTTCAATTACAGCAAAAAAAAAGTATGTACCACTATATTTGATGATGTGGTGTGTAAAACCAACAAAGAAAGGAGTATATATGAAAGGTATCTTTTCCATTATCAGAAAAAGATGTATGACAATTTGCTCAGCCTTAGAATGTTTCTTTCTCTTTTCTTCTTCAGTTTTCGACTGCAATTTTGAATCTCCCTGTGATCTGGAGTATTTCCCACCAATGAGAGAGGGGTCCTGGCACAGAGTAAGTGCAGATGAGCTCTCACAGCTCCATCTTTTGGATGGCCCCGACAGAGATCACTCTGAAGACTCAACAAAAGGTGAGAGCTAAACACATACACACGTGTGTGTGTGCACACACACACATATATAGTATTCGGTAAGTACAATAGTGGAAATCTTACTGATTTAAATCTAGAGATAGGAATTTGACTTCAATTGTCCTTTGAATTTTTTTGATGATGCCTGCCTCTTAACAGAAGTTGGAGCTAATGTGTTTGCTGTGAAGGTTTTCAAAACATATAAAATATATTGTCATAATGTGAAATGTTATGGACAATATCCCGAATCCCGAGTCTCTGGGAATGTTCTTCACAAAATATGATAAATGAACCCAAACTCAAATGGATACATTAATGATGAGTTCCAACAATCTCCTAAACAAGTAGACATCTTTATATGAGACCTATGTTCTTGTCGGCAAGGAGTAAAAGAGCAATATGTCATAGAAACTTTAAGCAAGCAGACTTTGTATGGTAAATGTATTGCCCAAATGCCCATGGGCATTTGGTTCCTCTAATGTATGGTTTTCCTCTCTCTCTGAACCATTTATTTTCTTATCATCATAAACATTCCAAATCAACATCAGGGACACAGATGCAACATACAAATATAGTACTATGATTACTCTTTAGCCATAATGGAAAGGATCCATAGAATTCTGGGTCTTATGGTTTAGTGGAACACTAGAGCTCTCTGGCTGAAAATTCAAAATGCTCTCCCCTTAATTACCTGTGAATGGGCCTCTGTTCATGGAGTAACAACGACCTTCATGTGGAAGGATGTTTCATGATTCTCTGCCAAGCTTATTATTTATAAAGAACACTCTTTAATAAAGATTTTGATACTCTTGTGGTGTATCATTACACAAATGATACACCATTCAACTGCTTCTACGTCATTGAACTTGTGCATTCCTACAAATTATTTATTTTGTTCTTTGTAAACTCCAGTGCCTATGTGCATACATTTTTGCTTTTTGCAATACTATTTCCACCCACTGACATCATATACAAATTCAAATTTGAGCTTGCAGATGAATGTTATGGCAACACAACATTTACAAACCACCTCTTAAGATTTTAACCAGCCATAAACAGCAAACCAGCCTCTTTCAAGCCTGATGTTAGATGTCTACAGTGAAAATTATCTCCAGATGGCTGGGATGATGGGAGCTGTTGTCCAACACAGTTGAATGACACAAGGTTGGGTGGGAACTGGCTTGATTAAATGCAGAGGAGAAAGATTACCTTTGCAAACATTTTAGCAACTCCCATGTTACAGCAGCCCACTGGCTGCCGATCCACTTCCTGGCTAAATACAAAGTGCTGGTTATTACCTATAAAGCCCTATACAGTTCGGATCCAAGCTACTTAACTAACTGCATATTTGCATATAAACCTACACAAACACTGTGGTCATCGGAGGGGGCACTGCTCTCGGTCCCACCACTGACCCAAGCTCGATTGGTGGGAATGAGAGGGGGGCTTTCTTGGTGACCACTCCTCCTTCTGGAAATAAGAACAGCTCCCCTCACTCCTCTCCTTCTAGAAGCAATAAAAACACACCTTTGTACACTGGCCTTCAGAAAGGAGGATGATTAGCTTTTATTAACTTCTTATGCTTCTATTCAGCCTGATGATGCTGACTGAGAACATATTACCCTAACTCATAGCACAGCCACATTTTTATTGTTCACTTCTCATGTTGGTTTTATTAATTCACTATGTTATTTATGGAATCTTGTTTTAGCGATTACTGTGTTATTGTGAATTTTTAATTGTTTGTTTTAATTGTTCTTCTACTTCTGTTTAATTCTATTTTGTTTTTGTTTCTGTAAGCCACTCAGGGTCCCCTTGGGGAGAGAGGGCAGGTTATTATTATTATTAATAATAATAATAATAATAATAATAATAATAATAATAATAATAATAATAATTAGCATAACTCCAAAATACTGCCCTTGCCCTAAGAAGGTGTACAGTGTGCTTCTGGCTAACTTGGGAGAGTAAGACGACCTACAGAAGGGGACCAACAAAGGAAGATACTGTCCACTTAAACTGAAACAAATACGTTGTTGTATGGAGGTTGCAATTCTGCCTTTATATCCAGCCCATGTGTGGATTTTAATACCTGTGTGGATCTAATCCTATTTGTGGATGGTTAATGATTATATTCTATAACTGGAAGTTTTACTTGTAACTTTTCTTTTTTTAAAAAAACCCTCACCAGTATTGTGTTCCAATGTGCCTTTTTTAATTGCTGTGCTTAACATTACTGTGTTGTATTTAGGTTCTTGTCATGCAGTGTGATTGAGAAGTTTTATATATATATATATATATATATATATATATATATATATATATATATATATAGTATTTTATAATAGAACATTTGTTAGATTTTTAATTTCATTGTGAATTTTAATTTAATTTAATTTTAATTTAATTTTGTTGTGAAAGTGTGCATAGTCTTACTTTTGCTGATCCTCTTCCCCAGGTTGTCTAAAATTTTAGAGACCTTGCCCTTTTTGTTTTTATTTTGGCATGCCAACTCAGAGACAAACAAGGAAATGAAGGATACGTAATTAAAAATTCCTATGTAGTCAAGTGAGCCCTGACAAAGCCTCTTAGTAGAACTGCAGTCTTGTGAATCACAGCTGGCTGTTTCCCTTTCTGCCTTTAAATAATCACTTGAAATTTTGTTCTTTCAGCTAGCATTTCCCATTTGAGTTTATATCATTTTAATCACAGCTGTTTGGCAGTGGAATATTGTGTGTGGTCTGTTTCAATCTAGAATAATTAGGCAGAGTAATTTCAACCCCTACTGTTTGTTTCCTGCAAATGCAGCTTCAATTAGCTGTCTCCCTTTCCAATTCCATTCATAGATTGTGAGTAAGAGGAGTAAATAAGCAGAGTGTTGAGTTACCATCAAAAAGCAACTTGGCTCTTAAATGACATCTACAAACTGCTAACTCAGGATATATCCATTCCTAATAAACAAATAGTCAGGCCTGTAGCGGGGGGGGGGGGGGGTGTTAGGGGTTCAACCCCCCCCCCCCCCCGAAATTTTTCAAGTTATAAAAAAAAATCGTTTACTCGTGAATTTTAACTGGTTAACCAAATCCCCATGCTAAGTCTATGAGATGCAAAACATTAAGAGTCCCTCCAGGCACTATCTCAAGCAGATATTGACAGGTTTGTAGTGAGGAGGGGTATGTGCTAGGGGTTCAACCCCCCCCCCCCCCCGAAATTTTCAAACCCCTCCCGAAATTTTTTTCTGGCTACGGCCCTGCAAATAGTTATTACCTTTAGAGGTGTTTGGAGATTTACGAAAGGAAAGGACTCTGTAGTTATGTATTCTTGATAAACTCCTATGTACAGCAAATTCACTCTTGCATTATTTAATGCTGAAGGTGATCATGATCTTATGAATCATAGAGCTCAGCTTATGCCTATCAAACATGACAAGCAGTAAACATAGTGCCCTTCCAAACAAGGCCCATATCCCGGGCCCTGTTAGATTTTTACTTGAGGTGTCCAAACAATGCCCTTTTGAGGGGGGTGGATGGACTTAAACCTGCTCTGAAGTGGGTTTAAGTGTAGTCTGGAAGTGCCTATAGAGTGCCACCTCACCTTTAGGCATGGGAAAATCCCTGAGCAGGTGCAAAATTATTTTTTTTATCCATTTGTTCATATCTGGCAGTGATTAAAGAGTCAAAAATACTTAGCAAGTACTTAAAGAAATGAGCTATGCCACTTTGGTCCCTGTCATTCAAGGTGATCATCAGTTTAAAAGCTCACAAATGTTAACATGTAGCAAAGCAATGCATTTTTAAAACAGAAATATGTGTAGTATTGAATCAAGAAACAACTATTGTCTAAACAAAGGTCCTTCGAATCAGATTGGTCTTTTAGAAGTGCCATAAAGCCAGGACAAAGAAAACAACTTAGCTAACATTTTGGAAAAGGTCATTTTACAAAGTCACGGCAATCATAAAGGAAGTCCTGATGGATAAAAGGTGCCTGGAATAGGGCTCTTACAAATTATTTTCCAAGAAAAAAATTACTGTGAGAGGATCCTTCTGAGATATATCAGTCTCGGGAACAATTTGGAAAAATTTCTTTGTAGACTATGATTTTAAGAATTCCTAAATCAGCATGATCCCAATGATCGTGTTATAATTTTAAAAAATGATTAAAAAAAATACAAACTCTACTGCCAGTCCATTAAGAGCTGACAGCAAAAATGTATTTACAAACTGTGAGAACTGTTTCTAAAGAGCTTGTTGAATATGTTTCTCCTTACCAATAACTACCAACAAGCAATTCAGTGTTGTTCCAGCTGCAGTAGCTTCCAAACCAACTTCAGGGATGGTGCTATGTAGAATGCGTACAGTATTCAATTTTCTCTACATAATTGTAACTCCTGAAACAACTACATTGACCCCAGGGGAGGTGGGAGAATCAGCTACCTGGTAACTAAATGATGCACAGACCTCATTCAGGTTAAGATGGACAAACCCTTGGCTGGTGCTGCTGTCTTGAGTATCTATCTGGTAGCAGCAGCTGATGCACTGGGCAATCTATGTAGAGTGCCTGTTCTGGTAGAGCAACAGAAATACATGACTACATTTATTCAAAGGTCAGAAAAGTTACTTTTGGGGGGCTGCAGTCCCCATAATACAGTCAATTAGAGTGCACACTGGTGTAATGCAAGAATGTGTGATCCTAAAAAGTAACTTTTTTGGGCTCATAATAAAATATAGTTCCAGTTGCCCAGCTATCATTACCTCCAGTGTGCATGGCTTCAGTCTTAGCTTATTCGTCTTTGAACTTGTGACTTTGGTAGGCTAGTTTGAAAAGGCAACTCTTCTTGATTGCTCAGTCAAAATGAGCAGCTGAGTAATATCACCCTGATTCAATCATGTGAAGTAAGCATACATTAACAAAATATGTTGAATCTTCTAGAAACTACTTTAAATTTTTTCTAGAATGCATGCTCTTTTTAAAAATCAGCCTCTACTTTTTCTTACAATTTCCATTTTGATAGCTAAAATGTATAGATCTAAATATTTTTAATATGCTGATCACAGGTAACAACTGGCAGTCTTATCTGGTTTCCCCTTTATGTCTCACACTTCATGCATGTTCAGGAAGGGATCCCGTATGCAGCTGCTGTTTACCTTTACCAGTTCTAGATAAGCACTCACGTGTACACTAGAGCAAAATCCTACTGTTCCCAGCTCACATTTCATTTAGTTTTATTTATTGTCTGTTTATGTTTACAAACTTACAGCGAAAGCTTGTGTTTCTCCTTCACTATTGTCCAAATATTAGTGTTGCATTTAAAAATGCCCCTTCAGAAGAAAAGGAGGAAAAGGTGAAGGGCTGGGTAGAAACAATAAGCTCTTGGGGAAAAAAGAGTTTCACTATTGGGGGATTTTTTAACTGAGGTGAGCCTGTATTCAAATACTTTTTTTTCCAAACTATTGCCCCAGGAGCAGAAAGTTTGGCCCATAATACTATTGCTACTAAATATATAAAAAAGAGGCCCGCTCGGAGCTATGTTGTTTGTCTTTGTCCTATGTTAAAAAGGCATTGAATGTTTGCCTATATGTGTAATGTGATCCGCCCTGAATCCCCTTCGGGGTGAGAAGGGCAGAATATAAATGCTGTAAATAAATAAATAATAAATAAATAAATTCCCATCATGCAATACTATATCTGTATCTGTAACAGCAAGCTTCCGTGATTGCTCCAACAACAATAGCAAAAACAATAACAAAAAGAAATGCCCATTAGATGTTTCAAGAAGATATCATTGTGATTCAATTTCAATTGCCTCTGAAAAGTCAAGGATAACAAACATGGAAACATCACTTTTGTCTTTGTCTGAGTGAATATCACAGGTGGCTTCAGTTCCATAAGTCAGTAGTTAAGTTGGAAATCAAACTGAAGATGTTATCCACAAGAATAGGTGGGAAAGATGTACAGTATCTCAAAAAGTAGTAGGAATTGTATGACCTTCCATATGTGGTTATGCTGAGCATTTCTCATCACTGGCTATACTTGTAGGGAGCTGATATCCAACAATTTAGGAGGGTTGCATGTATTGCTTACCACTCCTGTTCTAGAAAGTGGCTTTAGCTGACTTGTGGTTTTACATTTCCCCCTTCAACATACCTCATTCATTAGGTATACAGTGCTCTTGTTGCTTTCTTTCATTATGTGAAAAAGATTACTTAAGGTTCACTACTTAATAAAAAGTCAGAGAGAAAAATAATTCAATTTCTTCTTGAAGTAATCCACTCTTTTGTATTGTCACAAATCCAGTGCCTTTTACAAACTAATCCAAGATATTGTATTAAGATGTAAAGCCCTTTGTGGCCTGGAGTCTACATAGCTCAGAGAATAATTTGCTTTACCTTTTGCGATCTTCTTTGGAACCTCTTTAAGAGAACAGCTGTGTGGTTGTAAAATACCTGTTTTGCTCTGAACAGGATATGCTTCACAGTCACATTGGTAAGTGGCTGGCTTCTCTGATCAACATAGAGAACTGGCAAGCATCGTTTGCTTCATTTGGCCTCCTGGTGGACTGGCACATATTTAGGCTAATATACTGTTTCTCCTAATGCTTCCACTAATCTGATGTTTCCAACTGGTTGTAGCTCCTGCCTTTCCTGTTGGTTAGTATTATCTGATTGTCTACAGCTCTAGGCATTTTTGGAGGAATTCTTTGATGGTTGGATAGCCCTGTTCAAAAAAATGTGTGAGTGCTTATGAAAAAAAAATGCCAGGGGCTCTGATTATGCTTTCTGATCCTTTTGGGGACTGATTTTGAAAGTAATGATAATGTGTAACTTTAATAGTTTTAAATGAATTTTAAACTGGGTCTGTTTTTCTATAACACTTGCAGCGATTTATCCACTGGAGTTTTTCCTTCTTTCAAAAAACGTTCTCCATATTTACCATGTCTGTTTCATGCATATCTTTCAACTGTCCTAATTTGGCAAGTGCTGATTAATCTTGTGTGGTGCAATTTTTTTAGCTCCTTTCAAAATGTCTATTTCTCTCCCTTTCCTTCACCATTTTCTGCTTGCCTCAGTAGCTGAGTTCAAAATGCAAAAATAGCTCAGACTCAATTAACTTGGGGGGAGAAGAGAGGAAAGAAAAAGAGGGTATAGACTTTTTTTCTTCCTAGTATACTCAGGAAAAAGCAAACTCTAGCAGCCTCCACTAGCTTATGTTATTTTATTCATTAATAATGTTTACCATCTTGGCCACACTCTGATCTTGCTTTGCCATGTGTGTCCTGTGACCTCATCCTTTTGCCCCATCCTAGGATGCTGCCAGGACAGAGCCTGCCAAGCCCATCATATGACACAGGGCTACTTCCATTGGGGCTCTCTCCTGACAGTGTGGTAGGACAGAGCCCTGAGAACATGGGTGACTACCTGTGTTCATATTAACTAAACGAGGGACAGCGTGGGGGGTTGCCAAAGAGCAGTACTTTATCCTGTGTGATGGGGAAGGGTGTGATGTGGGACGCTCATTGACTGTTTTCCCTGCTGCCCAGTGGATTCCCCCCACTGCCTAATGGATCCCCCCTCTGTCCTCCAGCTTAAGGACCTTCATGTGATGAGGTCCCTGGTTTTCATCTGTGAAATGTTGGAGGGTATTTTTCACATACTCAGTATGCTGTACTCATATTGCTCAAATTCTTGGACATTCCTTTGAGCCATGTAGTCCAAGAGTCAGAGAACTGAAACCTGTGGACTGTATTGCTATTTCCAACTCCTTTTTTGCCAACCCTTAAACATCCCCAATGCTGGGTTGTTGTGTGTTTTCTGGGCTATATGGCCATGTTCCAGAAGTATTCTCTCTTCACGTTTCACCCACATCTATGGCAGGCATCCTCAGAGACTGTGAGGTATAGGAGAGAATACTCCTGGTACATGGCCATACAGCCCGGAAAACACACAATAATCCTGTGATTCCAGCCATGAAAGCCTTCAACAACACATCTCCAATGCTCTCAGTGCTGCCCCCTCCCCATTTGGGGGATATGATTTGAGAACTAACCACACCATTAGTCTACTCCAGGGGTCCTCAAACTTTTTAAGCAGAGGGCCGGTCCACAATCCTTCAGAATGTTGAGGGGCCGAATTATCATTTGAAAAAAAAATCCAACAAATTCCTATGCACACTGCAAATGTCTTATTTGTAATGAAAAACAATAAGAACAACAACAATGAAAGAACAATACAATATTTAAAAATGAAAACAATTTTAATAAACATAAGCCTATCAGGATTTCAATGGGAAGTGTGGTCCTGCTTCTGGCCAGTGAGATAGTCAAGTTAATTAGGATTGTTGTTGTTGTGTGCCTTCAAGTCATATCAGACTTTGGGCGAGCCTGAGTCAAAAATTATTTATTTATTCATTTACTACATTTATTTACTACATTTATATCCTGCCCTTCTCACCCCGAAGGGGACTTGGAGCAGCTGTATGTACAATATATTATATTATTAGCATAGCACAATATTAGCATTATATATCATCATATTCAACTACACCACTATACTGTAATATTATATGTAATATATAACATATAATTAATATTATTATATGGTATTATTAGTATTATATTGTATAACACAATAATATTTTATCAATATTATATGTATATACAATATATTATATTATTAAAACTGATATAAAAATATTATATTATAAAACTGAGGGCAGGGGCCAGGTAAATGACCTTGGAGGGCCGCATCCGGCCCCCGGGCCTTAGTTTGGGGACCCCTGGTCTACTCTCTACAAAAATTCTCAAATGCAGAAAAAAGGTAATTGCCCAAAATTGGCCAAAAACCAAAACCAGAAATGATTCTATATGATTTCTACTTTCATGCAACACAGTTTACTGGGGCACAGTATTTTCATGAGAAATTGTCTCTTTTGGCTGTTACTGATCAGGACAAAAGGAGCTGTATAATACATATATGTCTGAGTGAGATTTTCTTTTTACAAAAATGAATAGCACAGGGCTCTTAGAATCATAGAATCATAGAATAGTAGAGTTGGAAGAGACCACATGGGCCATCTAGTCCAACCCCCTGCTAAGAAGCAGGAAATCGCATTCAAAGCACCCCCGACAGATGGCCATCCAGCCTCTGCTTAAAAGCCTCCAAGGAAGGAGCCTCCACCACGGCCCCGGGGAGAGAGTTCCACTGTCGAACAGCTCTCACAGTGAGGAAGTTCTTCCTGATGTTCAGGTGGAATCTCCTTTCCTGTAGTTTGAAGCCATTGTTCCGTGTCCTAGTCTGCAGGGCAGCAGAAAACAAGCTTGCTCCCTCTTCCCTATGACTTCCCTTCACATATTTGTACATGGCTATCATGTCTCCTCTCAGCCTTCTCTTCTGCAGGCTAAACATGCCCAGCTCTTTAAGCCGCTCCTCATAGGGCTTGTTCTCCAGACCCTTAATCATTTTAGTCGCCCTCCTCTGGACGCTTTCCAGCTTGTCAACATCTCCCTTCAACTGTGGTGCCCAAAATTGGACACAGTATTCCAGGTGTGGTCTGACCAAGGCAGAATAGAGGGGGAGCATAACTTCCCTGGATCTAGACGCTATTCCCCTATTGATGCAGGCCAGAATCCCATTGGCTTTTTTAGCAGCCGCATCACATTGTTGGCTCATGTTTAACTTGTTGTCCACGAGGACTCCAAGGTCTTTTTCGCACACACTGCTGTCAAGCCAGGCGTCCCCCATTCTGTATCTTTGATTTCCATTTTTTCTGCCGAAGTGAAGTATCTTGCATTTGTCCCTGTTGAACTTCATTTTGTTAGTTTTGGCCCATCTCTCTAGTCTGTCAAGATCGTTTTGAATTCTGCTCCTGTCTTCTGGAGTGTTAGCTATCCCTCCCAGTTTTGTGTCATCTGCAAACTTGATGATCGTGCCTTCTAACCCTTCGTCTAAGTCGTTAATAAAGATGTTGAACAGAACTGGGCCCAGGACGGAGCCCTGCGGCACTCCACTTGTCACTTCTTTCCATGATGAAGACGACGCATTGGTGAGCACCCTTTGGGTTCGTTCGCTTAGCCAATTACAGATCCACCTAACCGTAGTTTTGTCTAGCCCACATTTTACTAGTTTGTTTGCCAGAAGGTCGTGGGGGACTTTGTCGAAGGCCTTACTGAAATCCAGGTACGCTACATCCACGGCATTCCCTGTATCGACCCAACTCGTAACTCTATCGAAAAAAGAGATCAGATTAGTCTGGCATGACTTGTTTTTGGTAAATCCGTGTTGACTATTAGCAATGACCGCATTTGTTTCTAAGTGTTCGCAGACCACTTCCTTAATGATCTTTTCCAGAATTTTGCCTGGTATTGATGTGAGGCTGACCGGACGGTAATTGTTTGGGTCGTTCTTTTTTCCCTTCTTGAAGATAGGGACCACATTCGCCCTCCTCCAATCTGCTGGGACTTCTCCCGTTCTCCAAGAACTCTCGAAGATAATTGCCAGTGGTTCTGAAATAACTTCTGCTAGTTCCTTCAGTACTCTTGGGTGTAGCTGATCTGGCCCTGGGGACTTGAATTCGTTTAGAGAGGCCAAGTGTTCCTGGACAACTTGTTTCCCTATTTGGGGTTGGATTTCCCCCAATCCTTCGTCCATTCCGTGTTGCTGAGGTTGAAGATGGCTTTCTTTTTCTGAGAAGACCGAGGCAAAGAAGGCATTAAGTAGTTCTGCCTTTTCCCTGTCCCCTGTCGCCATCACCCCATCTTCTCCTTGCAATGGCCCTATCGCCTCCTTTTTCTTCCTTTTTCTACCAACGTAAGCAAAAAAGCCTTTTTTGTTGTTTTTTATGTCCCTGGCAAGCCTGAGCTCATTTTGCGCTTTAGCCTTGCGAACCTTTTCCCTACAGGTGTTGGCTATACGTTTGAATTCTTCTTTGGTGATTTCTCCCCTTTTCCACTTCTTGTGCATGTCACTTTTGAGCTTTAGCTCAGTTAGAAGTTCTTTGGACATCCATTCTGGCTTCTTTGCACTTGTCTTATTTTTCTTCTTTGTTGGCACTGTTTGCATTTGCGCCTTGAGTATTTCACTTTTGAAAAACTCCCATCCATCCTTAACTCCCTTGTTTTTTAATATCGGCGTCCATGGAATGCCGCTCAGTAATTCCTTCATTTTTTGGAAGTCAGGTCTCTTAAAGTCCAGAATGCGTGTTTGACTTGTCTTAGTTTCAGCATTCCTTTGTATTGCAAACTGCAGGAGCACATGGTCACTTGCCCCTAAGGATCCAACCACTTCAACTGTATTGATCAGGTCTTCCACATTTGTTAAGATTAGATCAAGAGTTGCTGATCCCCTTGTTGCCTCTTCTACCTTCTGGACCATAAAATTATCTGCAAGGCAAGTGAGGAATTTGTTGGACTTTGTACTCTTGGCTGAGTTTGTTTTCCAGCAGATATCGGGATAATTGAAATCGCCCATGACTACTATATCTCTTCTTTGTGCCTGTTTGGTCAGCTGTTGACAGAAGGCTTCATCAAGTCCTTCATCCTGACTCGGAGGTCTGTAGTAGACACCCACGACAAGATCTTTTTGAGTCCCGGTTCCCTTGATTCTTATCCAGATGCTTTCAAGCTGGTTTCCCAGATTACAGTCTTGCATTTCTTCTGCAACGTAACTGTTTTTGACATATAAAGCTACTCCCCCTCCTCTCCCCTCCTCTCCCCTTTGTTCTATTTCTGTGAAAGAGGTTATAGCCCTCAATGGTTAAATTCCAGTGATGGGAGTCATCCCACCAGGTTTCAGTGATGCCTATGACATCGTATGTGTGGTGCTGTGCTAGGAGTTGGAGTTCGTCTTGCTTATTTCCCATGCTCTGAGCATTAGTGTAAAGACATGTAAGCCCCTGTGACCTCCCCTCGAACTGTTTATTTGGGATTATTGTGCTCTCTGTACTTGGTCCTTGCTGTGTTTGTGCAGCCCTCCGTTTAGCCTTTCGGCGGTTCCCTGTGGTCGTGGGTAATATAGTGTTCGCCAGGCTGTTGTTCCCCTCCCCCAGTGGATCTAGTTTAAAGTGCGCCTGATGAGGTTTGTGAGTCTGTGTGCAAAAAGATGTTTTCCTACTTGTGTGAGTTTTTTTAAATTTTTGGAAGAGGGTTGGCATTGAAACAAAAATCGCAAATGATTTCCTCATAGGTATAAGTACATCCAGATAATGTTAGAAATGAATTTTGAGAGTTTTGTTACCCAAATGTGAAGAAGTTAAAACAAATAAAAAATTATACGCCTCATTCATGGAATTCTTTCTTTTTATTTCCTTAGAAAATTGTGAGCTGCAAAGGTCACAGGATAGAATATACTGGGTTGCAAGCAGCTAGAATATTAGCATTTGGAGACAATGAATTATTGGACTGTAAATGCATGCTGACTTTAATTTATGGCCCTTTTGACAGAGAGGGATGAGGGAGACACTACAGGATAATAAAGTGATAATCCTGAACAAAATATTATATATGAAAACAACCAGCGAGAATAAATCAAGGCATGCACTCATGAGAAAATAAGTAACAAAGAAACATCAAGCTTCCTAACATGAATATAATGAGAAATGCAGATAGAGAGATAAAAAGTACATGGAAGTAAGAAAGTTTGTGTCAGATAAGGAGCATTGATTGTGTTCATACACTGAAAATGAACATTACCATTTTCTTCCCACTGCCCCATTTTTGAAAGCCAGTAATGTATATGCTACACAATGTTTCAGATGTTATGCTCAGAACAGTTTCATACTCTTTACATAGAACCAGGCAGTGGCCCTTATGAGAAGAGATATATGGCAGTCAAATAAATAATGAGTGGCATGCTTTTGGGTATATATAGTAATCTCCCTGTATATCTTCTGTTCTTCTAAGCAGCAAAGGACTCTTCACAAGGAAATCTATTTGTGGGTAGTAATCTTACTTGCAGAATCCTGCAATTTTGTTTTGAGCTTTGGTTTGAGGCCCCCGGTGGCTCAGAGAGTTAAGCTGCTGAGCTGCTGAACTTGCTGACCAAAAGGTTGGCAATTCAAATTTGAGGGGTTTAGTGAACTCCCACTGTTAGCCTCAGCATCTGCCAACCTCAGTTTGAAAAAATGCAAATGTGAGTAGATCAATAGGAACCACTCGGGTGGGAAGGTAACAGCACTCAATGCATGGCCACATGACCTTCGAGGTGTCTATGGACAACACCGGCTCTTTGGCTTAGAAATAAGATGAGCACCAACCCCCAGAGTCAGACACAACTAGACTTAATGTCAGGAGAAAAATATCACCTTTAATCTTACTTGCTGAATCCCACACTTTTGTTTTGAGCTTTAAATTATGAATTTTGATGTTTAAATGCATTTATACTCAAAATAGCATTGTCCACGTGGAATATAGAGAGGCTATCAGGCTCAAGAACCCCCAAAATCAGTGGGAATGAAAATTATTTTAGGAAAAAAGGAGAAAGATTGAGTGTACTCTGTAGTTTTGTGGACGCATGACCAGGAAATTGAGTAATTGGAAGGGTGGTCTTGTAAAAGGATACTGAAGGAGGCATTTCAAACTACAACCTTTTTGTGGGAGTAAAGGGATGGTCCCACTTATGTTACTGAGGTGTAGTTTATTTCTTTTTGAAATCCTCAGACTGCATTATATTATTGTCACCAATGGTAAGCCATTTTGAAAGGCTTTGGGAATCAATTTCTCTTTGTTCTATATTCTGGTGCAGATAATCTGATGCATGAAATGCATGAATACTGGAAGTATTGTTAGGTAGAAGGCAGATTGGTGGACATGCTATGTTCCTAGAATGTTTTAATGATCAAAACAGTACTGTTATGACCTGAACACCTACTCTTTGTTTTCATACTCAGAAATTTCTACTTATCTCTTTTGGACTAAAGGTCTTAGAATCCTTTAGCAAACATGGTTAGATTCCAAGCATTTTAGTCCAAAATGGAAACTTTTCCAAGCTTCTTGCTTTAAACAGTGCACCACATTTCAAAGGAATGTGCACCTAGCTTGGATGTTCTTCATCTGGCTGCAGAGGAGGATACTGTGGTGAGTGGCTACCTCCTGCTGCAATCAATCCTTACCTCTCACTTTATCGAGACTCTGCTTTCCAGAGTATTGGAAAAACAAGTTTACCTAAAGTATCTACTTTGTACCCTCTTTTTCTCTCACCACACTTTTGTTTTTTCTCCTCTTCTGTACATTTCTCACCAGAGGAAGGTGGGATGCTCTGTTTGCTTCTTAAATCTGTTTCAAACTTTCCTTAGCACCTTTAGGTGCAACAGAACATCCCTTCCAACTATCCTCTTCAACATCAAAGGAAGAGGAAGAAAGCTATGAGATGACTACAAGGTCCATTGTACTGTACAGTACACAGATTGAACAACAGATTGAGTAAAAAAAAAAACAAATCTGCATATTTGCAAAAATTGTGCAAAGCACCATTTTTTCATTCAGTCTGAATGCAATACAGACTGAATGAATGTGATAGCTACTGTCAGGACACAGACCCCTTTGAAAGAGCCACACACAAGAAGTAAGGACTACAAACATTTATTAAATGATATTCTGAACCTAGGAACACTTAACTTCAGTGTTCCTGGTAAAAGTAAATGTCTTTTGTTTCAAGAAAGGCAAAAATGCAGGAACAGAAAATAATCCAGATTATCCTGCTTGATAATCCGTCTTAACTCCAGCCAAGAGTTACTGAAACAATGGTCACACCCAACTATGGTACGGAAAGCCAAGAAAGAGCCAAACGCACACCCGTAGCGAGAGCAGACGACGCAGTTGTCCAAAAGCCAAGCTGAATTCAGAGACCGAAGGAAAGCCAACTGGGAGTAGCCCTTGTTTTCATTGTCTCCTTGTTTTATTTTGTAATGGATATTATTATTTATTGTATTGCTTATTGTATTGTGATGTGCTGTTCTTTTATATGCTGTTTACATTGAATTGTTTTGGGCATGGCCCCATGTAAGCCACCCCGAGTCCCCGTTGGGGAGATGGTGGCGGGGTATAAATAAAGTTTTATTATATTATATATAGCGTTACTGCCGTCAAAAGCCAAGCTGAATTCAGCAAGCAAAGGAAAGCCAACCGGGAGTAGCGTTGCCGCCGTCAAAAGCCAAGCCGAATTCAGCAACCAAAGGAAAGCCAACCGGGAGTAGCGATGCCGTCGTCAGGAGCCAAGCTGAATTCAGGAACCAAGGAAAACCAACCAGGAGAAGCGATGCCATCGTCAGGAGCCAAGCCAAATTCAGGAACCAAGGAAAGCCAACCGGGAGTAGCGATGCCGTCGTCAGGAGCCAAGCTGAATTCAGGAACCAAGGGAAAGCCAGGAAACACCAAACCAGGAACGAGGGATGCCGTCGTCAAGAGCCAAGCCGAATTCAGGAACACGAAGCTGTACAGCCAGGACCCAAGCCCAACAGAAGAACAGGCAGCGACAACCCAATGTCCAAAACGACACCTTGCCTTCTGCAAAGAGTCTTTACTTCCAAACCCACTTTTAACTTAATTATCCGACAATGATGAGGCCTCCGCCCTGTCATCATTATCCACAGCTGATCTTGATCCCATATTTGAACCTCGCCCATCAACCCTCCAGTCCCTCCATCTTTGTTCAAGACTTAGATCTCCCCATGTCCCTGGTGTATCAGCAGTTTGCCAATCCCCTGATGCACCCCCAGAAACTGGCTCTGCATACACATTAGCTTGAGTCCAATCTGCAGCACTTTCCATCTCACTCCCAGACCCACCATTCCCAGAAAAACCCTCAAATGTTTCATCTTCCGTGGGAGCAATGATTAAATCCTGGATCTTCTTCCTTTCCCTTTCCTCATCTGACTCTTGCTCCCGAGTTGTCCTTTTAGTTCCTCTACTCTCTGTTAACCCATCTCCTTCCAGCATTGACTCCTCATCGCTAGAGAACCCTTCAAACGTTTCTTCCTCAGAAGGAGCCATAAGTATTTCCCGAACCCACTTTGTTTGCTGTTCCTCATCAGACACCTGCTCACCATTAGCTCTTTTCCTCCTGCTAGCAGTTCTACTAGTAGTAGTATTATTGCCCCCTGACCCAACTACAACAGCTACACCTGTTGTACCACTCTTTTGACCCTTTTAAATTGCACGTAACAAGAATCCATTAATTGGATGTGTGGTCAAGAGAGCAGACCATACATCAAATATGTAATATTAGGTAGTAATTCTGAATGGTTTCAGGAGTGGATCATCAAAAAGCAAGGCATCAAAGAATCGGGATCTGTGAATTTATTGTGCTTCTTCTTCCTAACCTCAAGGAGGGGTTAGCATTGTCACTGTCATTTCCACAGGGTTTCATTTTGGGCATCCTCAGGTCTCAGGTTGGCAGCATGATGGTGTCTTTTCTTTGGCCATCCATGTGGACGTCATCCTGCAATCTCCAAATGCAGCGCTGTTTGTGCTACTGATGTTGATTCTCTTCTCATGGCCATACCTTCCTCGCCTTGCTTTATTGAACAATATCTGTAAAATAAATACTGTGGAAGGCAAGATTTTTCCTGGTTCATGCTATTTTAATTCACTTATTGACACTACTCTATTCTCACTTTGAATGTTATAGTCTGAAAAGTTGCCATCCAAAAAAATCAGGTTTATGCTCCAGGGAAAACCACATTTATTAATTTATTTTCTATTCAAGGAGTGCCATGAACATACTTCACATCTGCTTCATTTCATCCTCATACCATAGAAAAGAATGAATCAAACACTATAATGGCTATATACCCGACATTATTTATCAAGGTTACAGTGAATAGACAGGATTTCCAAGTTGAATAGATGGGCTTTCCAAGATCTCAGTAAACAAAAGGGACTGCGGTGTGTCTCATAATGTTTCTTATTCAAAATGAACAGTTCCTCCAGCTATATATCATGCTAGGATTATCTTTTTAAGTTTTAGCACAGCAACATAAGCTATCCAGAAAGAAAAGTAGAGATAGGGGTTGTACAAAGAAAATAGGAAATGATAGCCCAGTAGGAACACAGCTGAGGTATTAAAATAAAAAAAAATACTCTAAAATGTATGAATTTATACATATAAATGTTTAGATTTTCATGCTAGCTAATTTAGAGGCACTGGTTTCATTACTAACAATTAAGCTTTGTTGGTTCATCCTTTGTTCTACATAATGAGCAAAGTTACATCCTCTCATAGTCTTAACATATTTTTTATAGTGTGTTGCTTTAGGCATTTAGTTATACAGCATTCAAAGTCAGGATCGGTGTGGCCTTGTTTTTGTGTGATAATCTTGTTGAGTACAGTTGTTTTGTTCTTTGCCTTCATTGTCTTGAACCCTTCTGAACTGTATAACTTCTGGAGAACATAGCAAAAAAACCCCAATCTAGTACATTTTCTACACACACACACACACACACATGAGAGAGAGAGAGAGAGAGAGATCCCTACTTAAGTGGTCTTCAGCATGACCCTGTAGTTGCTTTCTTTTAAAACAGTGAGTGGTTTCTATGAATTTCTAAAGAAGAAAATGGTGCAATGAGTGATACAAATGAGGTAGATTAGTGGTGGCGAGCCTATGGCACACGTGCCAAAGGGGGCACGCAGCACCCTTTCTCCTGGCACATGCGCTGTCACCCACCCCATCTCACTCATTCCCCCACTCCCACTCCCAGCCCGCTTGGCCCCGCAGTGCCTGCCCACTCCCTCACCCGCCCGCTTGGCCCCTACTTGCATACCCACTCCTCATTTACCTACTCGCCTGCTCGTCCTCTCCCCCACTCACCCCCCCCCAGCACTAAAATATTTGGTATCACTGAGGTAGAAGTAAAAAAAAAAAACCAGCCCTGATCAGTGCCCAGAAATAATAATATTTCCCCATATCTCAGCACCGTTACAAATTTTAGCCTCTCTACTTTCTCACATAAAAGTCTCTGACAGCTCCTAATAAAGTGTTGCACTTGAGGACACATTTTCAGTTAAACTAGGCAATTCTAGACAATAACAGCAATTTGATATTGACATAAAGATATGACCTACAGCTTAGCAGATCTATAACTTAAACAATGTGGTGTAGCCTTTTCTTACCAATACTGGAGCTGAAGTTTGTATTTCCTATCTCCCACCAGGACCAAAATGTCCAATAGTGCAAGCAGAAAGGTCCAGAACAAGCTAGCTGACATAGCTGGAGAACCTTCTAGGCAGGCAGGAGATGTTTAAGACAAGAGGTATGGAGATGTTCAGAAAAAAGTCCAGTCTGCATTGCATGGCCTTTCTGAAAGCTTTGAATCTTCACCCTTCCCTGGTGCACTCATAGGATTAATGCCAATCTTAGCTACAAGGCCTTTCTTTGGATGCTATGCTAACAAATAACTCAAAGGCTGCACACTACAAGGTTGATGTTTTTCTTTCTAATGCTTGCTCCCATTCAATGTCATTCCAGTACATTGATTCTTTAAAGTTCCTCATTTGCTAATGGTTATGCAGAAAGCAGTTGGATAATGTTCACACATAGAATAACATGATTCAGCAGGAATTTGGCCTCAGCATCTTATTTGACTGGCATCTCAGAGTCACCACCAGCATATGACAAGAGTTTGGAAAATGTCTTCCTTAAAAAGGAATTCATTCTTGTTGGTTTCATTTTTTGAAAATAATCTGTTGCACTACTTCTTGCATTGCTTCTTGCTTTGCTGTTAGTTGCAAGTTATTTTTGAAAGGGAGATGACCTTAGCATTCTTAACAGAATGGCATAAAAGCTGAAAAAAATGCTATCAAAATGTTCTTACAAGGTCTAAAAGTAACAAGAAAATGTTGCTTGTTGTGTCAGTAAAAGTAACTGTGACCTAAATCCATTTGTGGGTTCTGACAAATGGGATGAATGAAATTTAAATAACTGTGTTGTCGAAGGCTTTCATGGCCGGGATCACAGGGTTGTTGTATGTCTTTTGGGCTGTGTGGCCATGTTCCAGAAGTATTCTCTCCTGATGTTTCACCCACATCTCTGTGTGGCAGCCTCTGAGGATGACATTCCAAATTTTCATTGGCTTATATGCTTACACTAGTGGGGACTCATAATTGGGTTGTTTATTCCCAGATTTTAGCACTAATTTTGTTAGATATTACCAAAACCAGTGAACTTATTACAGGTGACTATTATTAGCAACTCTTGGCATTTAGAATCTGTATATAGCAACTGCTTCCTGTTCCATCTTGGTGAACAGATCAGAAGGCAAATAAACATGATCCAGCCAGATGTAATGGGACTACCACTCCCTGTGCCAAGTGGCTATTATTGCCGGCTCCCTGTGGAGATTGTGGTAATGGCCACTTGGGGCAGGAAGCAGTAGTCCAGCTGGATCTGTGAAAAGGATCCTTATGAAAGCTGCCATGGAATTTGTACTCTGAATGGCAGGATATAACAAAATGTAATGAACAAACAACAAGCTAGATTTTGATTTGGCCTTCCAATGGACCTTAGATTTTGTTACAAAGGTCTCAGGTGCTTAATGTCCTCTTTCCAGTTTACATCACCGTTATAAAGCAATTGAGTAACAGAAATAGATTATCAATTCAATTATTTCAAAGCACGGGTGTACGGGTGTGGGGAAGAGGTTTTATTTTATGTGAGATAGGGGTTTTGGGTTTTGGTGCGTGCAGGGTCTGTTGTGTGTAATACGTTTGTATGTCTTTGTTTGAATGTTAGGGTGAACTCTTATATTTAATTTCTTTAAAAAATGAGTAGAAATCTAGATGGAAAATAGTAGATAACATGTAGAAAGAGCAATTCTATATGTTTTGAATTACTGATAATAATATGTACTTAATGTTAGAATTAACCGGTTGATTGACTAATGTAGATATGCATGTACATTTCAAAAGGATTGTTATTTGACTTTATCTGCTATAATTTGCTGTTTCGTTATGTAACATATCATTAATAAACTGTTTACCCACCCAAAAAAAAAAAAATTCAAAGCAGATACCACACCCACAAAACAGACCCTCCCTATCCTCTCTTCACAAATATGGGACATGGGATTGAAATGGAGAGAGAAGTCTGTAGAATTCATCTCTTCCAAAACCTAAATGGAGGATTGATACAACATCTGAGTGACAGTTATAAAACTGGCCAAAAGTGAGCAGTTAGTAGTCAAAATGGGGCGAAACTGGCCAAAATCAAGCAATTGATAGTAAACAAAAAACCATGATCCACCCAAATACACTATATTGTTATGTGCCTTAAAATCAGTTCTGACTTATGGCAACCTTATCATAGATTTTCCTTGATGAGATTCCAGTCTACCATTGCCTCCCTCTAAAACTAGAAGAATTTGACTTGCCCAAGGTGACCCGGCAGGGTTTCATAGCTGAGCAGAGATTTCAGTTCTGGTGTTCTGATGTCCTTGTTCAAAACGCAAACCATTACATCACATTGGCTTCTACAAACAACCAGCACACTATATGGTTTAGATATGTGGATGACACTTTCTCCGTTTGGAGCCATGGAGAGGAAGAACTAAATAAGTTCCTAGACCACCTCAACAGCATCCATCCAAACATCCAATTCACCATGGAAAAAGAAAATGAAGGAAAACGGACATTTCAAGATGTCCAAGTCATCCACAAACCCAATCAAAAATTGGGCCACAGAATTGACAGAAAACCTACACGGATAGATACCTTCATAAAAACTCCAACCATCACCCAAGACAAAAAAGAAGCACAATTAAAGCCCTGGCAGACTTGCAAAAAGAATCTGAAAACCAAGGTAAACTTAACAACTTAAACTGGGCTCTACAGGCCAATGCCTACTCCACCACAGACATCAGAAGGCCAAGAACAAGGTATGAGAATAAAGACAAAGATCCACCCATAGAAAAAAAAAATTCTTACCTTACATCAAGGGAACCACTGTTCGTATAGGGAAGCTGATGAAGAAACACAACCTACAAACTATCTACAGACCCACTAAGAAAATCCAACAAATGCTACATTCAGGACAAAAGGGATCCTCTCACCTCTGCAGGAGTCTACCGTATACCATGCAGCTGTGGACAGGTCTACATAGGGACCACCAAATGCAACATTGCCCAAACACAAATCAAGAAACTGCAGACTAACTCAGCCAGAGAAGTCAGCCATAGCAGAGCACTTGATGAACCAACCTGGACACAGCATATTATTTGAGGACACAGAAATGCTGGACTACTCTAACAACGACCATGTCATACTGCACAGAAAAGACATTGAAATCCACAAGCATTTGGACAATTTCAACAGAAAGGAGGAAACCATGAAAATGAACAAAAATTGGCTACAAGTATTAAAAAAACTCCAAAATCAGAACAGTAAATAAAGAACAACATAGAAAACAGGGGAATTCCAGACATGAATCAATCACAGCCAGCTAACACCTCCGAACAAAGGATTCCCTCAAGCAGGAAGAAACCAGGCCTTGAACCTGGCAAGGCCATTAAATGCTGATCAAGGCGATCAGTTGTGACATTCACACTTGACTCAAACAGACAAGAGTTATTTCTCCCACCCTGGACTTTCCACAGA
The DNA here is from genome assembly GCF_035594765.1 of Anolis carolinensis. Lineage (NCBI taxonomy): Eukaryota > Metazoa > Chordata > Lepidosauria > Squamata > Anolidae > Anolis > Anolis carolinensis. The sequence goes on from NC_085841.1 coordinate 41,490,523, forward strand.
TATATAAACCCCACTTGCCTAGTTTCCAACAGACCTCACAAACCTCTGAGGATGCCTGCCATAGATGTGGGTGAAATGTCAGGAGATAATGTTTCTGGAACATGGTCATACAGTCTGGAAAACCTACAGCAACCCAGTCAACACACTAATGGAATACCTGCTTCCATTGATGGCTGAGATCTATTGAAATCAGCAAAACATTTTATGCCTCAGAGTAAAAAGCTTTGGGGGTTATTAATATGATCTGTTGCCCTCATATGGTAATTTTGAAATGTATCTAAATAGAGAGCACATGAGATGCATTGCTGAATATTCCTATGTGCTTTATTTACAATTAGCAAGTGAGTAAGTGCTACTTTGCAAAAAAGTAAATGTCTCTTTAAAATATACATTGAAACTGCACAATGTGTAGCATGTAAGTGCATCTGGAAAATATTGTATCACTAAGAAAGTTCAGTTCTACTCAAAACTACCCCCATGGGAATTGGTAACAGGCTAACGGTTGACATCACCAGTCAGACAGCTTTCTAATTCAAGAAGATAGGAGGGAAATCATCCTAAAATCCAATTGTGTGTGCTATTTTTTAATTTAAAAGAGAGCAGAAGATGATTATGGTAGCTTTAATCTAGTTAAAGTGTCCAAAAACAGGGCCTGCAATATAATGACAAGAAACTATGTTTTAGCATAATCAAGTCATGTGCATTTATCTTCTTGATATCTTTGTATTTTGTTTTATTTTAATGCCATCAGATGTGTGCAGTGCATTGCATTGCTGAATCATTTCCATGAGATCTTAAGGCTATAATTATCGTGAAAATTATGATTTAGGAACAATGCTGCCTGATCTTGTTTAATAAAGCACTAGCTAATTGGAGTTTATGTAGGCAGAGGGCCAAAGTCAGATTTTATTTATCTCACTTGGATGAATCAGACTCCTCTATTAATTTCACTCACTGGCATTAACTAGTGATGAATCTGATGAAAATAATACAATATTCAGTAACTCTTAAAAACCTGCTATTAAGGGTCTTAACAACAAAAACACCTGCCACTAAGGGTGAAACACACAGGAATCAAATTTCAGGCATTGTGCTTGATTCTGACTTAGGCTGGATCTACATTGCCACATAATCCATATTATCAAAGTAGAACATCCACATGATCTGCTTTGAACTGGATTATATGAGTCTAGACTGCCATAAAATCCAGTTCAAAGCAGATCCAGCCTTACTCTTCAAGCATTTACTTATTGGATTGTTCTTTCAGGCAAAATCCAAATGTGGGAGTTACCTGGAATTAGTAATGATATTCCACCTAGTTCTGGTCTTGTGTTGCCTTACAAAACCTCTGAAACTCACTGGAATGCTTGTAGTTTGCAGGATGTGTTCAAAAAAGCAGAAATATGCCTAGCAGTAATATAAATAAACTACTGAATAATCACAGGCCTGCAAAATTGAGGATGAAATAATATTTTAAAATGTTATTATAGGAATTTGGTGTTCTAATTCCAAAACTGACAACAAATTTGTTCTATCAGAAACAGTTTTTTCACTGGGTCTCCAGTGCATTAACATCTCCTTTTAAAAGCCAGTTTTTCAAACACGGAAGTGGATTTCTGGCCATTTCCAGATTCTGGGGGTTTGTTTTGGGGGCATTTTGGCAGCCCCCACAGTCCCTGGAAAATCCAAGAGCCAGAAATTAGTCCCAGTTGACTGTCCCAATTTTAGTATGTCTAATACATCCTTTCTCTAGGCCCAGATATCATGGAAACGTAAATGTTAACTTATGACTGCCCAGAGCAGTAGGCCCCAAGTAGGAGTGTTGCCTGAAAATTTAACTGCATATCATGAAATGATGATCCCCTCCAGGCATTTAAAATAAGTGCATAAATTGGGTAGATGGATTATGCACATGAATCTTACCAGAGAAGGGGAGCTTCAAACACTTGGTACAGGGGATTGCAGGAGGAAGAAATGGGCAGAATAGAGACCATGCAGGGATACACATGACGCCTGAGGCCTTTCCAGTTGTTAAAGGTAAAGTTTTCCCCTGACATTAAGTCTAGCCATGTCCGACTCTGGGTGTTGGTGCTCATCTCCATTTCTAAGCCGAAGAGCAGGCGTTGTCCTGTTCTTATATGTCCAAGGTCATATGACCGGCATGACTCCATTGAGTTCTGTTATCTTCCCGCCAGAGCAGTACCTATTGATTTGCTCACATTTGCATGTTTTTGAACTGCTAAGTTGGCAGAAGCTGGGGTTAACACCCCGCTCCCTGGATTTGAACCGCCGACCTTTCGGTCAGCAAGTTCAGCAGCGCCACTGGGGGACCCTTCCACTTGTTAATAAAGAAGTTATCAAACAATGTAACGGTATAAATGAATCCACACTCCTTGTTGCTACCATGGTGGTTGGGAATTTGCTTTTGACACTGGCTTTAAAGTTACTGGATTGGGCATACCTTATTCCTTCTTTTAAATGGAATCATTTCATTCGGAATGTCATATGCTGTATGGCTCATCACAAACATACTAACTCATACTATGTTATGATATAAACAGTTTGGAATTTTCCATAGGAAGTTGCTATGGGTTGACAAAGGATAATCTTGTCTGACTTCAGCATTGGGACTCCAGAGTAAAAGGGAAGTGCAGTAATTTCCCTAAATAGTATTCAGTTGTTGTTGTTTTTATTAAAGAGAATTGTTATACATGCCCACCCACATCTGCCTGTAGCATTTACTTCAAGTATTTTCTGTGCAAAAGGTTTAACTATTTAGGTAATTGGCTTTTGTTTTTATTGTTTTAGATTGTTCTGTTGGATTCTAATGATGAAAAAGAATGGACACAATAAATACAGTGTATTTATTATGAATGCCAGATGTTTTCATTTAGAAGCTGTAGCTTCTTTAAGAATTAATGACTTTAGTTTTTTTAAGCTTGTGTAATGAAGTATGTGTCTGTTAAACAAGGCCAGAGGTCCTATTTAAAAACTACTTAGTAAAACACATGATAAATGATGCCAATTATAAACAAATGCCAAGATCTGCTGGAACAGTGATGCACAGCAGTCTTTATATAAAGGTGTATATATGTTTTTAATGAGCTTTCTTTCATCCGGATTATATTGATGGTGGTGGGAGAGAGAAGAGGGAGACAGAGGGGTGTTTCGTTGGAACCAGCTCCTGAATGTGCTTTCACATTACTGTTATGGTCTAAGGTGCCTTAAAATGGATGCAGCATTAATCATTAAGGCTCTACTGAGAGCTTTTGCCTAGATCTCAAATCAGAGGGTTTTTGTGTGATTAGGCCATTACATTAACACAAGAAAACATGTAGAATAGCTACTTTAACATCATATGTATGTACATGTTGAACATTTTCTAGTACCGTCTGTATCCAGCAAGATCATTTTAAAACTGAGAATTGTTCAAGAATGCATTCCTTTAAATTTGAAATGTGAGTGGTTAGGGGGGATGCATTAATCCTTTAGGAAGCCTTGGAAAACACATCCCCTACTGCACCCTCTGCCCAAAATGCCTTCTAAGACAAGCCCCGTCACTACCCTCCTTCTGCAGGCACCTGAAAACCTGGTGTTTCCATCAGGTCTTTGAAAATGATTAATTCCAGGCTCTGGCCTACAGACATAGCCCCATCTAGCACTTTATCCATTTCCCTGGCCTTACAATACCTCATTGCACCAGCCTTATCATCTATAGTTGCTTAGCAGGCCTTGAGATCGAGTAACCCAGGCCCTATCAGTTTGCACTTTACTTTATATCACTTTACTATATTACCTTGTTGCATTAGTCCTGGTCCAAATTCTTACAACTGTCTAGGCCCACCTTGGTATTCTGACTATTGGTAGCTAAATTCACCCAATGGAATGGTTTAAACTGGTTTTAATTTTAATTTTAATGAATATTTTCATTCTAATGGTAACTATGCTTATGTTTTTAGTACGTCGTAGTTGTATGTTCTTTTGTATTGATATTGAATGCTTTGACATGTTGGAAACCGTTCGGGGAGATAGAGCGGTATACAAATAAGGTTTTGTTGCTGCTGTTGTTGTTCTAGAGCAGGGGTCCCCAAACTTTTTAAACAGGGGGCCAGTTCATGGTCCCTCAGACCGTTGGAGGGCCGGACTATAGTTTAAAAAAAAAAAACTATGAACAAATTCCTATGCAGTGCACACTGCACATATTTTATTTTGAAGTAAAAAACAAAAACAAAACAGGAATAAATACAGCCTCGATGTTAATCATAATCATAATAAAAATAATAAAGAGGGTTGGAAGAGACCCCTTGGGCCATTTAGTTCAACCTCCTTCTACCTTTGTGCACCAAAAGCACTAGCAAAGCACCCATTAATAATTAATTATTAATTAAATAATAATTAAACTTCCATTATAAACAAGCAAAGCTTTGGAAAGCACACACCAGGCGAGGGAGGAGACAGGAAAGATGTGCGCCTTTCCCTCCTACCCCATGCCACACACACCTTTCTCGGTGGAGGAAGAGGGAGCTGCTGCCACAGAGGCCAGATAAATGGCTTCAATGGGCCGCATGTGGCCTCCGGGCTTTAGTTTGGGGACCCCTGTTCTAGAGGATGCAGAGGAACGTTTCATGTTTAGGGATCCTTTCCCAACATTTAAATCCAAAGGAAGCTTTTCAGCAACAGATTTCTAGGCATCACTTCCTGTTTTATGTGAGTAACAAATTTGGCGAAAATGTCTCCCACAGTCCTTACAGAATATTTTTGGGCAAAACATATTTTTGAATTTATTTGACCATTTAGAAGGCTGATGGTCAAAAGCTCTTGGGGCCCTAATGAGTTACACTTTGCCCACCTCTACTTTAAATACAATCATGATCAGTTTTAAGTGTTGTGCCATGCCTATACTAGTTTGTTAATAAAGTTCCAAGAACATAGGAAGGTCATCCTGTAGCCTAAACCCTGGCAGATGTCAGTCAGAGAAATTAGGAAATAGAGAAACCAGAGATGAGCTTAGCAAAAGATGTGTATAGCTCAACCAAGTGCCACTACTACTACTACTACTATCAGTAATAGTATCAATAGACTGCTGCTACTACTATTGTAGGAGTCTGTGGGTTCTATGGAGTATTTAAAAGACATATAGATGAGCACAAGAGGAAGTATGAATACTCACAACAATGATTAAACGGATGCAATCATATTTTGGACATATCATGACACAAACTGAATGATTTGAAAAAGTGATAGTACTTGACGAAGTCCAAGGCAACAGGGGAAAAAAGGAAGAGCAAATTATGGATGCACTCAGTGAAGGAACCTACAGCTCTGAGTTTCCAAAACCTTTGCAGGACTTTTAAAAGCAATGGAAGTGGGGTGTTTCATCCATATGGTCATCATATGTTTAAGCTGATTTGATGGCAAGTAACAGTAGCACAAAGTGAATAAAAATCAAGTGTTTGTACCAGACACTTCATGGAAAAGCTTTATTTTGCTGAGGGATAAGAGGAAAGGCAGAAATACAGTATTGTACTAAGTGTTCCTCCTAAAAAACAAAGCTTAAGGGAGTTATTAAAGGAGGTGGTAGAACTTTGGACAGCAGTGGACGCATGTAGAGAAATCTTATTTATTTATTTCTTGTCTTTCCACTAAAAGTAGTGCTCAAGGCGGCTAACATCATCATTAAAAACAGATTAAAAGCAAATTAAAAATAGATTAAAAGCACATTAAAAATAGATAAAACAATAAAACCATTAAAACCATCACACTTATTAGGCAATTAAGTCTTCGTCACCACGAAGATCAGTTTAAAGTAGCTTAAAAGGCCAGTTTGAAGAGGTTTGTCTTCAGACCCATCCTAAAACCACTGATTGGTATATCATTGCTACTCCTAGGGATCTGGATACCATTGTCTGAGAACAATACAAGAAAAAGCCCTTCCCCAGCTACCCATCACATAGACCTCTACAGATGTCAGTATCCTAAAGAAGACATATCCTCAAGATATTAACAGCCAGTTCCCTAGATGGCCAAATCACAAACTTTTATACTGACAGCTTGAATTCATCACAGAAAGCAATTGGCAACCCTGGAGATTTTTTAAACAGAGGCTGGATGGCCATCTGTCAAGAGTACTGTACTTCAGTGGTATATAACTGAATACATTTTTAATAAGTTTTAAAGATTTAAACTGTTTGTTTTAATACAATCAATATTTAATTCTATTTTCATGTTTGTATATTTTAGGTTTTAAAATGTATTGCATTAGTTTTATTTTAAGGTGTTTTAAGTCTCTTTTGTAGAGGGATAAAGTGGGGTATAAATAAATGTAATAATAATAATAATAATAATAATAATAATAATAATAATAATAATAATAATAATAATACAGGGAGTAGGACAGTATACCCCTGGGGTCTCTTCCAACACTATAATTTTAAGTATTTCTGTATGATCTGTTATGATCTTACACCCTGTACCATTCTGCTGTTTAGGGTTCTGGACACCCTTAAAAGATAGTCCTACCTAGAGTATATTGTTTATTTTAAATTATTGTAGCTTACTTTGGGTTCTGTACTAAGAGAAAAGTAGAACATTAATCAACTTACTAATTAATTAATCAAATATTGGAGTCATCCAGATATCGTACAATTAAAACATGGTTAACTCCCAAAGGATAAGAGCTAGTATCCTAAGAAGAGTTATGTGGAAGCATTCCTCTTTGCTTGGGAGTCCAGGGACAGTGCAGAGCCAAAAGCTATGGCCAAATTATGAATGGAGGTGATGACATTTTTACCACTTTCAGAGGTGATGACATTTTCCATCCTGCTATGTCAGAAGTAGACTACCCAATTCCCATGCTGTTCTGTTCACATGTAAGATCAACTTCAGATTCAGCTCAATAGAGTAGATGGATATATGATTAAGCACTTTTGAGTTTATTAGAATTTGAAGTTGGGAAGCACTGTGTTCAAGGCTGGTCCTATACAGTACCTATTTACTTCTCACAAGTTTTTCCTCCCTCCCTTTTCTTTCATGGCTACGTGGAGGTTTGAACCTGAATATTCTGAATCTTGTGCATACTAAAATCCTAAGTGTGTGTATTGAATTGAAGTGCCATTTAGCAGGCTAACCTTTATTTGCCTTTTCTTAAAGTTGGCTAGTGGCCATGAAGGCAGCAAGGATGACCTTTCACTAACAAGTCAAGATGGAGAAGAATTTTGATGGTTTCAAGATTTGTGTCAACATTTACCAGTTGTGCTCACAAATTAATACATTGTAGCTATTAAATTGTATATTTTAAAAGAGTAAATATTGCAATATGTTGGTGTATGCCAGTGTAGTAGTGGTAACAGGAGGGGAAACGGCCATGTACACAGCAGCTGTGAAGAAAGACAACAGAGCAAGAAGCTACTCAGAGTCAGTAGGTTTTGTCTGCCTCCACTTGCTGCTGCTTTGCAACCCTGGACACTAACTAAGTGCAATAATGGGATTCTGACCATTATGGCAAATGCATAAGAAAAATGAATACTGTCTATGCTGGAAGAAAAACAGTCTGGCAAACTGATATGAACAACACAAGTGAGATACAGATAAATGTAATGGAATTGGAACATTTTTTTGCATCCCTGCTGATGACCCTTGCTAGGCATGTATGGAAACTAATAGCTTCCTGACTATCTAAAAACGGCTCTAAACATTTAAGTTGATATAAAGACAGATTTGTAATATTGGCAAGAGCAATGCTCTCAGTAATGTATTGTATTCAGTTTCCTTTCCTGGAAATCTGTCTTTATAGTAGTGAGTATTTGAAATTCTGTCCTATAAAAGAGCAATTGGCTTTTGACATTAGAAAACAATATTTTTACCAAAGACTAATTTACATATATCTTCCTCATGTAAAATATTATTTAACACTAAGTGTTTGTTCATGGAACTATAAGAGGTTTTCATTCAACTAGCTGGCTAACTTGTTATGCACAAGGAAAGGCTATTTTGCCACACACAAAACTAGAGTACCCTTTTACCTTTTCTTTGCACTTGAGTTTAATTAAACAAAATGCTATTACTCTCTTTCTAATGTTTTCCCCCTCTGCAGGGGACTTTTCACACTATACAGTTACAGAACTGTGATTCCACATTAACTACTATGACTGCACCCTGTGAAAACTTGTGGTTTATGCTTTAGTGGGGCATTAGAGCTCTCTGACTGTGAACTCTCAGTGGCCTCCCAAATGGAAAATCCCAGAACTCCAGAGGATGCTGTCATGATGGTTAAAGTGGCATTGTAGAACAATGATTTGGTTGTGTGAAAAAGACCCAAAAGTATAGATAGTCCCTCATTTTTAAAAAAAAACAAATTTTATTGATTTTGCTAAAAGAAAAACACTTTAACCAAAACGAAGAAAAAAAACATACAGAACTTATTTACAGAGGCTAATACATTCAGGGGAGACAAGGGTGGGGAGGGTAAACCAGAAGTGAGGGGAAAAACTTCTCAAAAGCATTGACCCCACACTCAAAAACATATCAAAGGGAAAAAGAAGAGAGAAAAAGAAAAAGAAAGAAAACAGGAAAGAAAAACATCATAAAATAAAATGACTTCCATCTATTGTATGGTGTTATAAGAAATATTCTCCAGTTATATTTCAGTCTCCTATCTTCTTCTTTAATATTGTCTCTGCATCTTAATCTGAGGTAAGTATTTAGCTGTTCACTCCTAGCTGTTGTATTAATCATATCAGTATTTTATAGTTCTCCTTTTTAAAATAGTTTTTAATCATTTCACAATATGTTTGATTTTTTTGGTTTACCTCGGTTTTGTGATAGCAGATAAGTTAGTTTATCCATATTCATAATCTCTAAGATTTTGTTATATCATTTGTTTATTTCCGGTCTATTTTTTTCCCTCCAGTTTTTTGCATATACCATTCTCGCTGCCATTATTAAATAATTAAACAGGATTTCTTTGTTTTTATCTTTTTCTCTATCATAGAGTCCTAACAGGAAGTATTTGGGGCCCAAATCAATTTTAATTTGTAACATCTTTTGTGTCTTTTGATATATTTCCTTCCAAAAATTCCTTTCTTTCTCACACGTCCACCAGCAGTGGTAAAACATGCCTTCCTGATCTCTCCACTTCCAGCATTTATTTGATTTTTTTTTTGTAATACTGTACTTTGATAATTTTTGAGGTGGCAAGTACCATCTATAAAAGATTTTTATCCAATTTTCTTTAAGATCCAATTTTTATCCAATTTTTATCCAATTTTCTTTAAGATCTGCCGAATAGGTAAATTTTAGTCTATTGTTCCATGCCTTTTCCCATTCCTCGATTCTTATAGTCTTCCTTATATTTTTCGCCCATTTGATCATGCATTCTTTTATTAATTCTTTTTCTGTCACCCATTCTAGTAGTTTTAAAATATATTTTAGTTATAATTTTGGTTTCTGATTGTAATATTTTATCCCAGATAGTCCCTCATTTAAGGCACTTAATTTGGAAGATGAAAAGTAAAATAGGTCTCATGAACTTTTCACCAACACATCCCTATGCTGTCATTATGGATCCCTTGACATGGGGCATTTTTGCCCCATTTAGCCGCTTTTATGCTTGGCAAAGATGGGGCCTGCCCTGCTTCATCACACGATGCATGGGCAGGCCCCGTTCACATTCCTCATAAAGTGTAGAAGTGCCGAATGGAGCTACCGGTGCTTTCCTCCCATTTTTGCTTTCCTCCCATTTTTGCCTTTCTGCAATGGCAGAAAGGGCAGCAGACCAATATGCATTGCCATCTTTTCTGCCCTCTGATGGGGAAGGGAAAGGGTGCCAAAGCTCCCCCTCCCATCCCCTCCATGAGATGAGGAAAAGAGGGTGGGTGTGTGGGGCACCACAAACTGCCCCGCATATCTTCTCTTTCACCAGCACAAAGTCAGTAATATGGTCAAATATCCTTTGGGGCCCAAGATTGGCTAAAACACCATGCAACCATTTTGTTGTGATTTAGCCTTCCTCTAAGACAGTGGTTCCCAAACTTATTTAGTCTACCACCCCCTTTCCAGAAAAAATATTACTCAGCGCCCCCTGAAAAGGGGGGCATGGCTTAGAGGGGTGGGTGTGGCTCCTTCTCAAGAGGGCGGGGCTGAGGCTCTCCTAGTCCAAGATGCAGGACTGGGAGGTGGAGGTGGGTGGGGCCACGAATGGGTGGCCAGGACTAGGACAGTCAGAGTTACAAGCTCTGAGGCAGGGCTGAGCTTCTGTCCCTGTCCTGCGGTGCCTACCAGGACACAGGGAGCAGGGCTAGAGGAGGGGGTAGGGCCTCTTCCCAAGTGCCTGATGGGGCTGAACCTCTATACCCCGCCCCTGTGTTCTAACAAGTGCCTCAGGGGAGGTATACAGAGGCTCAGCCCTGTCTCATGCTCTTGGGAAGAGGCCCCTCCCCCACCCCTAACCCCGCCCTTTAGTCCTAAAAGGCCTCTCAGGAGAGGTATAGAGGCTCAGCCCTGTTTCGGGCTCTTGGAAAGAGGCCCCGCCCCTTCCCTAGCTCTACCCTCTGTGTCCCAACAAATGCCTCAGGAGACATATAGATTCTCAGCCCTGTCTCGGGCTCTTGGGAAGAAGACACGCCACTCCTTTAGCTCCACCCCCATGTCCCAACAGGCGCCTCAGGAGCTCAGCCCTGTCTCTGGCACTTGGGAAGAGGCCCTGCCCCTCCCCTGGCCCCACCCCTGTGTCCTAATAGGTGCCATCGCTGCCCCCTGGATCGCTGTAGCTCTAAGATCATAAATTCCTGGAGGTAGCCTCTTCCTCATTCCATGTGAAAAGCTTTGAGATGGCAAGCTTAATGAGAGGTTTTGCTCTGATAAAGAAACCAAGATCTTGAAAGATATTCACAGCTTTATTATGATGCTTGGAGACTAGCCCTCATTGATCAATATAGGCCACTGACATAGAGGGTTTGCTTCCATGTATTTTGCAGCCAGATCCAAGTTTTGCCTGAACTTCCTCTTAGTATTTGGTTCCAGTTGCAGACTAACTGATAGAGGAGGAGATAATGTGGCTAAGGTTAACAAACAGGAAATCTCATTAATATGTTCTAGGACTGAACTCTTAGAGAGAGAAGCAAACTAGCAACTACTGAGTGTAAGGTTACTTCCTTAAACATCATCCCAGGTTTGGGGATAGTGTAAGATTGCAATGGAAAAATACAGCATCATCACCTCTGCTGTCTCCTGCTGGTCCACCAGCAGAAAGATACTATTGTGTGCTACTATTAATATTCCTTAATTCTGCTAGATATATAGTAAACAGTGTAAATTGTGCTGAGTCCAGAACAGATACGAACTGCTCTCAGTTTATTAGACCTGGCTGAATTTAACCCAACACAACATGATGGAGTGCAGATTAGAAAACAGAGAAGTGTGAGGTACAAGAGGAAAGCCTTTAACAATGAAGGCTAACAAAGGAACTGAAGAAAAGACTTCCAAGACCCAATAGTAATCTGTGAGGTGAATATAGCACTCAGAGGATCAGGAAAGAAGTCACAGACTCAGAAATTGTAGTTTACAGAAGAAGGGAAAGACAATCTCCAACCCCTGCTGAGATTGTGAACTGTAAAGTGTTTTCAAGTTCTATCTTCTAATAAAAGAATGGTTTAAATATTCAGAGGGATTGATTCATTGTAAAAATTGCAAATAAACAGCATCAAGCATAATGGGTAGAAAATTACATTACATTACATTTTATTGTTGTTGTTTTTTTTTCTTCATTTATCACATATCCTCTTTCTCTCTCACACACACAGGACTATTCCTCCTCTTCTCCTGCTCCAAGCATCTTTCTTGGCACTTAACACTGGGTGATGTCCTATAAGGAACCACAATTGAGTGTAGAATTTTAGGTTACATTTCTAAATTGCCTGTCAAGAATGCTGAGGAAGAGTTGATAAGCAAATTTACAGGCATCTTCATTCTTGAGACAAATTTCCATCTTAGTTGGTGCCTCACACTTCTATCACCCTTAAACACTGCAGTGGTGTGTCGTTCTGTGCCCAGGAGTGAGGAAGCCAGCATTTCCTGCTATATTTAGATTTGGGTGGCAGAATGACACAGGCTGAACTTTATTTTATTTTGTGTTCCATGCTAATGGAATGACCTCCAAATAACTATGCTTGTTGTCATCCTAGTGGGTGGTCTATTGAAAAAAAAAACACCTCTCTCTTAGATTCTCAGTTAATTGAAAAACAAATGCACTATGTAGTGAGAATGACTTGATGAGAAGGTTGACTAGCAAAAATTAATTAACTTGCTGTGTAATTGTTAATAAGCCATTTTTATCACCCCAGCCAAACAGTTTCTCATGATGGGACTGAGTTATTGAACACTTCTCTGTAGCTAAAATAATCTTATTAGTCATAGTACATACTGTGGTAAGTATAGCAGACAACAAATCACTTCTTTCCTCTGGATAAAATGACCTTAATACTTTATCCTCTTTCTCTCCCACTTTTAAAAGTATTCTCTCCTTTTCTTTTCCTTGTGATGGTGTTGCTCTTTGATACCTTTATGTTCACTTTCCCCTGCAAAAGATTAGCAGAATTATTATATTATTTTGCAATAGAATGGATCATTGCAAGCATTTTGATAAAAAAATCTCAGGGACATTATCTAATCCTTATAAAGAATTCTCCAAAGTATGGAGAAACACAAATATGTTTTGTGGGACTTAAGTTTTTCCGCCTACCTCTTTGAGAATTAAAATGCAATAAATGGTGGCATTTTACAAGTATAATCTAGTAATTTATCTCACACCAGTGGACTTCCAGTGGAATTTATTGCAGTCTATGTAGGATTTTATTTGGTTGATTTGGCTTTGCAGAATAAACATGGACAGAAACAGGTTAATTCAGTCAGTACAGCTAATGAACTGGCCACCAGACTGATAGAGGGATCTGATTAGTTTAAGGATAGACACAGCCTGTGGTTCTATTGTTGATTTCAGAGAATTGCACTGCTGTTGTAAGCAAAGTTCTGTGAGTTTCTCCAGATGGAAAGTGGTATAAGTGCAAAGTATTATTATGCTATGTGCAAGTGATATTGGATTATTTTCCTTTTGGCAATAACTGTAGTGAGCAGAGGCTCATATTCATGCCGTCAAACCCATTTCTAATAACATTAAATCTTTATCTTCATGAAACCAAATGAAATTTTTCTAAGCATAGCTACCTATCTGTATGCAGCGTGCACTGTGGAGAAGACCAGTATGCTATTTTTAAAATAGTGAGCAATTACCACAAGGAGCCTAACAGACTCTGCATTCTCCATAATTACACCCAATTTTCCAATTGAATTAGCTCTTGATTTAATTCCATTGCTTACATCTGGAAAGCCTCAGCATCATGCAGCTGTTGCAGCTTTGAGAACTAATTGTTACTGAACAGATTAAGAGTAACCCAGTTACAACACATTTCAGAAAACTTGTTGAAATCTAGCTCAGTTGAAAATTGAGTTCACTTTGTTCTGTCGGGTTCAACTTTTATTGTTTATTTCCAACTTTCTGACTAGTGGGTAGGAAAGAACAGGTGAGCTGGATGCACTTGGCACCTGTCTAGTTACAGACCACTCTAATTCACAGTAAATATATCAATGAAGATTTAAATTAAGAGAAAGGTAGGCATGTTAAAATACAAAAGCTAATACAGAAATGTCAGAGTCAGTTAAGCCTGATGATGTGGAAAACATTGTCATGCAAGGTGAGTTGTGCTATAATTATAAAAGCTTGCTGTAGCAAAAGGTTCAGTTAATACTGTGTAACCATTCTCCCCCTCACCCACCACCACCACCTTCATCACCTGGTGGTAGATGACTACACTGGGGTTGTCATATATAATTTGGAGCAGATGATGGATATAATTAATGGTGCCAGTTTAACCTTGTCATCTTAGCACAGTTTAGGAAGGAATGTTACATTCCTTTGGGTGAATCGTTCTTTTTTGCATTGCTATGTAAGTTAAAAGCTTTTACTGAACTAGTGTGCAAAAAGAAGGTAGATCTTTAATGGTTGCACACAGAAGTCGTGTCACAAGTTTTAGATTTGCATGGCAATCAACACATGTTGACATTCCTTGTTCTACATAATTACTGAAAAATTTTGATTGACACATTTTTATTATGGTAGAGTCTCACTTATCCAACATAAAAGGGCCGGCAGAATGTTGGATAAGCAAATATGTTGGATAATAAGGAGGAATTAAGGAAAAGCCTATTAAACATCAAATTAGGTTATGATTTTACAAATTAAGCACCAAAACATCATGCTATACAACAAATTTGACAGAAAAAGTCGTTCAATACGCAGTAATGTAGTAATTACTGTATTTACGAATTTAGCACCAAAATATCACGATGTATTGAAAACATTGGCTACAAAAATGCGTTGGATAATCCAGAACGTTGGATAAGCGAGTGTTGGATAAGTGAGACTCTACTGTATTATATATTTAGAGTGAAGTGCAGTTTTCAAACATCAAAGCTTACTTAATGCATATAATCAAGCTTTACTTCTACAAGCTCTAGAGACATGGTTGTGCATCACTAAGGTTGGTAATCCCGCATTGCAGTAAGTAATTCAAGGTGTCATCCACCTGTACCAGACAGTACTGCAATTTTGTAACTAAAATATCAGAAAATCTGACAAAACCAGGAACTGTAAAAATGATCAGCAAGAAAAACAATAGTAGTTTATGCAGATGAAACCATGTGATTATTATAGTTTAATAATAATGACAGTTATGGCCCTGTCACTTTTGTAGTTTAATAATAATGATAGCTCTGACTGGAGTGCATGCACATTAAAAGGTCCAAACAGAAAATTAGCATCGAGTTTTATCTTCATAGGTATGTTGATATTGTGTAGTAAGCTAGAGTGATGATAACTGTCTTTTTGGTTATATCTAACTACAGGGATATTTTCAAAACAAAAAATAATAAAAGTATGCTGAAACAATGCACAAAAATTTTATAGGGAACTCATTTTTGTGTCACCCCCTTCTGAGGGTGTCACCCAGTGTGGTTCACACATCCTGCACCTCCTAATGATGCCCTCCTAATGTTGCCAACATGAGAACGCAGGAAGCTGCCTTGGAATATATCAGTTTATTTGTTTATAAAGGTTCATAAAGGTCAACATAATTTGTTCTAGGTGATAATGTAATAATAATGATAACTTTATTTTTGTACCCCGCCTCCATCTCCCTGAAGGGACTCAGGGAGACTTACATGGGGACGAGCCCAATCAACATAGTTAAAATATAAAATATGACATACTAGGTACATATATAGTACATAGTAAGTACATAGACAATAACATAAAAACAGAATAAAACATGAACATTATAGCAAAAAATAAAACAACCATCAAATCAACTAAGAAAGCTGAAATAACTGTCAGTTCCTAGACATGGGTGGGCAGACTGGTGCAAATCAATTTTGAGGTGAAGGCTGATGGCTAAAAGTGCATATTCAGACAGCAGAGATTAGAAGTAGAGGACAATGTAAAGTGGAGCATAATGTCTTTGAGTAGAGAATGGTAGTAAGGTGCAAGGATGAGATACTATGTCCTAGTTGGGGTTGAGTGATCTGGGGAATTGTCTAATCAAAGGCACAGTTGAACATCCATGTTTTTAGATCTCTCCGGAAGATCGACAAGGTGGGCGCTAGCCTAGTTTCCCTGGGGAGGGAGTTCCTGAGCCAGGGGGGCAACCACTGAGGAGGCCCTCTCTTTCATCCCAAGCAACCGCACCTGTGTGGAGGGTGGGAATGAGAGAAGAGCCTCCTCAGAGGGTCTTAGGGACCACACAGGTTCATAGGGGAAGATGCGGTCACGAAGGTAGGCAGGTCCCGAACCATTGGTAGCAGGGTTTAGAGTCCCATGACAAAAGCCATTCATTTTACCTGCTTTCTGATCTTTTTCAATGAGTGTAACAAGAGATTTAACATGGCTCTTTTTGCACCAAAAGCATTGCCTTATCAAATTGAAATAACTAAGGCAACTGAGAAGAACCTGGGGGCAATTAAAGGCCATGTTAAGTGCAGAAACCCGAGTATTCCAGTAGAGTGACACTAATAACTGTTGCGCATAAGCAAATATCAGTGAGGTCCAAAACAATAGACACACAAACAAGAGGAAAAGGTAACAAAAATCTTTACTCTTGTCAGCAGAGTTGCAAAATCAAAAATGAATTAAACTCAACAAACTTACACAGTTCTTTATAGCAAAGAGCATTGCTGGCCAGTCATTGCACATTCAGCATAACCATCACCATCACCATCTGTATTCTAAAAACTCATACAGTTATACTCCACTGGGTGTGGTCTAATAATAATAATAATAATAATAATAATAATAATAATAATAATAATAATAACAACTTTATTTTTATACCCCGCCCCATCTCCCCGAAGGGACTCAGGGCGGCTTACATGGGGCCTTGCCCGATACAACAATCAAACATCAATAACAAAGCAAGAGCACAATTAACCCAATAAAAACATCGACATCAGTAAAAAACAATCATTAAAATCAGCAAGAAGCATACAATATTAAAATCTAGAGACCATCACAAATCCCGGGCAAAGTGCAGAATGTGCCGAAATGGGGAAGATAATTTCACAGTTGAAATGGACAATAAAATGCAGTAAAACAATGGCAACACATCAAGAGTGGGGCTATCATGGAATGGGCAGATAGATTAATCCAACAACAATTAATCCTACATCAGCAGCTGCTCATAATAATTAACACCATAAGGTTTTTTTTAAACACACACATATATATCTGATCCTGTTACTACTTACTGTAACAATAACAACTTCTGAGACTGAAGCCAGCAGATAATATTGTCTGAGCTTCTCCTCCCATACTAGTGTGCTCTAAAGAACTACACAGGGAACCAGATGTGAGTAAAATCCCCATAGGTGCTATTGCCCACTTTCAAAGATATAAATCCTTATTTGGTCATCCTCACAGAGTAACCAAGTTAATATAAAAAACCCTTCTCCTTGATGTCAGATGCCGTAAGATAAATAATTGCATTATATTATTGTTTGTATTGGAGAAAATGTGTAGATTTTGAGTGTTTTTTGCTCAATTCATTGTACAGTATAAAAATTGGGATAACTCATATTGGATGAAATTATTTTATATACCTCAGTCTTCATTCTTGGGTTTATTCTGTGTAGGTGTGTTTGTGGGTATTGATAATCAAACTGTGAAAACAGACAATAGTTTTGCATAGACAGGAGTTTATCATGTACAAATTGCAGAAACCTCAGTTGCTATGTCATTTATTCATTTATTTATTTGATTTATATCTTGTATTTTCCTAAAAATGCAACTCAGAGCAGCTTATAATTATATTGGAAGGAAAATCTCTTTTTTTAAAATCATCTTTATTAGGTTTTTATATACATATTAAAATCAAATACTGGGATTCAGGGTTAGGGATTAGGTAGGGGAGGGTAGGAATGGACAAGTAGGGGGCCAACGGGGGGGGAAAAGAAAGAGAGAAAAAGAGAGAGAGAAAAAAGGAACGACAAGAAAAAAGTTAAAATCCTGGGCGACTTCCGATCATCTTCCTTGGGGGTCCTGCCTTTCTCCTTACTTGATTTTCTTCTCTTTCTTCTACATTCTCCTATCTTCTATCTTATCATTTTATTGGTGTCTATATTTCTCATTTCTCCTTATTCTGTCTTTTCGTACTCTTTGTTCAGATAATTGGTGATTTGACTCCATTCTGTCTCTCTTATTGCTTCTCCTTTACTTTTTGATATTAGATACGTAAGTCTGTCCATGTTTCTTATTTCCATAATTCTTATTATCCATTCTTCTTCTTCTGGAATTTGTTTTTCTTTCCATCTCTTTGCAAAGCATATCCTTGCTGCTGTGGTCAATAGGAATAGGAGTTTGTCTTTGTTTTTTTCTAATTTTTGATCAATTATACCTAATAGGAAGATCTCTGGTTTTAATGGTATTCTTATTTCTAGCATTTCTTGTAGTCTTTTTCTGATTTCCCCCCAGTATTTTTCCACTTTTTTACATGTCCACCACATGTGGAACAGCGATCCTTCTCTTTCTCCACATTTCCAACATTTTGTGTTTATATTTTTGTAATATTTTCCTAATTTCTTTGGCGTCCAGTACCATCTGTGCGCCATCTTTATCCAGTTTTCCTTTAGATCAGTTGCACCTGTATATTTCATTTTCTTTTTCCAAATTTCCTCCCATTCCTCTTTTCTTATCTCTCTTCCTATATTTTCAGACCATTTTTCTTGATATTTCTTTGTGTTTTCCTTTTCTGTGTCCCACTCCAATAATTTTTTTTTTTTATAAATTTTGGTTATTATTTTCTTTCCTGATGTCATTATTTTGTCCCAAAATGTTTCTTTCTCTGCAAATCCTAAACTTTTATCCTTTGTGAATTTTTCTTTTACTTGCCAATACTGGAACCAGGTTATATTCTTGTCTATTTTGTTAATCTTTTGCTGTGTCTTCAGTCTCCATTCTCCTTCCTTCTTTTCCATTAAATCTTTATATCTCGGCCATCGTTTCCACCCCATTTCTCTCCTCTGAACCGCTTCTAATGGTGATAGCCAGAGTGGTGGAAGCAAAATCTCTTGAAGAGACTGTAGAATGCTCCCTGCCATGCCAAAACAGCCAGTCTCAGCTAGGGTCACAGCAATGACAAGATGCACCCACACATAGCGACTATTTACCATGTCTAATGCAACTCAAGAGTATAGTTGTGGTGAACCGTAATAAATCTACTGTTATATCCTACGCCTAGCAACATGATGTAATGTGTTTTGAATTAATTGAAAAAAAACACAATGCATATGTTATCCACTTCATTTCAAAATGATGGTCCTTTCATACACAAAAGAACAAGTGCCACCAAGTGCCACCAAAGCCAGAATTTTGCAGACCTATGCATCACACATTCCTGTTAAAATCATAAAATCATAAAGTTGAAAGAGGCCACATCGGCCAACTCCCTGCTATGCAGGAAAAGCAAAATCAAGTACCCCTAACAGATGGCCATCTAGCCTCTATTTAAAGGTCTTCATGGAATGAACTTCCACCACACTGAGGCAGAGAGTTCCACTCTTGAATTGCTTGTATGGTCAGGAAGTTCTTCCAAATGTTCAGGTGGAATCTCCTTTCCTGCAATCTGAACCTATTACTCGAAATCCTAGTCTCCAGTGCAGCAGAAAACAAGTCTACTCCCTCTTCCTTGTGACAGCCTTTCAAAGATTTAAATATGGCTATCATGTCTCCTCTCAGCCTTCTCTTCTGCAGACTAAACATCTCCAGCTATTTAAGCCACTCCTCATATGACTGGTCTCCAGACCTTTGATAATTTTATTTGCCCTCCTCTGAGCACTTTCCAGCTTGTTGATAATTCTCTTAAATTGTAGTGCCCAAAATTGGACACAGTATTCCAGGTGAGGTCTGACCAAAGCACTATACTCCTTTTTATGCAACTGCAAATCCCATTGGCTTTTTTAGCTGCTGCATCACATTGTTGTCTCATGTTCAACTTACTGTCCACTAAGACTCCAAGATCTTTTCCACATGGACTATTGTTGAGCCAGGCGTCACCCATCCTGTATTTGTGCATTTTTTTTTTGTTAAGTGAGGTATCCTACATTTATCCTTGTTGAGATTCATTTTGTTACTTTTGGCCAAACTTTCTAATCTTTTGAGGTCATTTTGAATTCTGATCCTGTCCTCTGCAGCATTTGCTATCCCTTCCAGTTTGGTGCCATCTGCAAACTTAATAAGCACACCCACGGAAAGATACGATCTGAAGCACACCCTCTAATCCTTCATCTAAGTATTTAATAAAGATGCTAAACAGCACTGGGCCCAAGACTGAACCCTGCAGCACTTCACTACTTACTTCTTTCCAGGATGAAGAGGTGTCATTAGTCCCTTTGGGTTCGATTGCTTAACCAATTACAAATCCATTTAATAGTATTATTATCTACTAGCTCACATTTTACTCATTTGTTTGCAAGAAAATCACAGGGAACTTTGTCAAACGCCTTATTGAAATCAAGATATCCTACATTCACAGCATTCCCTGCATCTACCAAGCTTGTAACCCTATCAAAAAAGAGATAAAATTAGTCTGGCACAACTTGTTTTTGAGAAATCCATGTTGACATTTAGTAATTGCAGCATTCTTTTCTGAATGATTATAAATTGCACCCTTAATGATCACAAAATGTACTTGTTAATCAAAATGGTGCCACAAAAATTCAATGTACAAAAGATTTCATAGCTATTGGATAGGCATGGGGTGTGTGTGGGGAGACTAGTTCATTGGGGAGACACCTGCTCCATTTTGCAAAAAACACATTTTATTATATCTAGTTAGCAATGAGAAAAAAATAAATGGCAGCTATTGCATGCCATTGAATTAGAGTTGCATATTAGGAATTCAGACTGAATGTGCCATGTTTTTTGATAATCTGCAATTACACAAATATGAATGATAGTACACGTCATGCTAAATATAGGCAAATATATTTGCCATTTTCCGTAGGTGGAAGCAATTAAATGAATGATGTAGCCTTAACAGACTAAATTCTAATTCGTGGACATTAATTTATTAGAAAATTGAAAAATCCGGCCTGGAGTTGGGTGTGTAAATCCTTCCTTGTGTCATTTTTCGTGTAAACATTTTCCCTTGACCTGTGAGAAGGTGAGACATTTCAGTCAATTTCAAAAGAGGTTTCAGATTTGTGAGGGAGATTTTGCATAAATTATTCTAAATTGCATTGCTGTGCCAAAGTTGCATGACTTTCTAAAAGTTAGAACCATAAGGCAAGTTATTTATGTAGTTTTGATCAATCTGCCAGTCTTCCTATACTTGCTGTATGTGAATGTGCATGTTTTGTAGAAACTGTCAAATCTTTGAGGGGAAGAAGTGGCAATTTTCTTGTTCTTGTACTTAAGGCAAGGGAATACATCCTTAACTGAAATGCACAAAGGAGATGGAATGAGATGGGATGAAATGTGGACATCTTTGAAATCTTTTGGCTGCATTTGAAGGGAATCCGAATGGAGATCTACCCATGCAAGGTGATTGCCCTGCCATCTGCAAAATGGTGTTGAGCAAAGTAGTGGCATAACCAATGCCACAACATTACTGATAGCTGGAATCTGCAATGTATCATCATCATGAGATATTTTAGCAATGGTTTGTCTCCAGAAGGTGAATCATCCAAGTTGCTCTCACTAGCATTCTGAAACCTGCAAAAATGAGAGCTGCCAAATTGAACTTATAACCTGTGAGGGTGAATACACGTTGCCAGCTCTGACAAAAATATCCCAACATGCATATTCTGAATCAACTTGGCAAAAAGCCAAATTCAACAGTTTAATCCAATATCTTACATGGATGTACATGATGGGATACATTCTCTCCCCCCCCCAATATTTTTTTATTGTTTCAACTTTACAATATCTTGCTTACACTTAGTTTCCATTGATGCTCAAATTTATACATGCTTTATTTCCATGTAACATTGCTTTTATCTGTACCCTCTCTTTTTATACATCCTTCTCTTAAAAAAGGGAAAAGAAAAATAGGGAGAGAAAAAAGGGGAGAAGATAGGTGACTCCGATCCATCTCAATTTAGTCACAAAGAAAACTAGTATATTCTTCATCCTCTAGACTCTTTTCTCTTAGTACAACATCAACAATAAAAACCGTTAATTTATTCTTCAAAACTCAGAATTGGCAAGCCTTTCTCTACAGCATGCAAAAAGTGAATAAAAGGTGTTGTCGAAGGCTTTCATGGCCAGGATCACAGGGTTGTTGTATGTCTTTCGGGCTGTGTGGCCATGTTCCAGAAGCATTCTCTCCTGACGTTCTCTCCTGCCTGCCATAGATGTGGGCGAAACGTCAGGAGAGAATGCTTCTGGAACATGGCCACACAGCCCGAAAGACATACAACAACCCAGTGAATACAAGGCTTCGAGGCTTTTAAAAAAGTTCTCAATGTCCCGTCTTTTAGTAGACGTGTTAATTCGTCCATTTCGGCCAAGTCCATCATCTTTATTATCCATTCCCCTGTTGTTGGTATTGTTGTAGTCTTCCATTTCTGTACATAGAGTAGTCTGGCTGCTGTGGTCATTTTTGCCATAGTCTATCCTGGTTATTTTTATCAATCAGATCAAGTAGAAAAGTCTCCAGTTTTAGCTGGATGCTTCCCCCTACAATTTTCTGGATCACTGTATGTATTTGAATCCAATATTTTTGGTATGTTTACATGTCGACTGCATATGATAAAAGAACCCCACTTGTTGTTTACATTTCCAGCAAATATTGGAGCTCTTTTTATATGTCTTAGAGAGGTTTTAAGGCATCAGATACATCATTTTATAGAAATTCTCTTTCAAATTATAACATAATGTAAATTGTAACCCTTTATTCCACATTTTCTTCAATTGTTCCAACGTTATATTGTGCTCCACATTTTGTGCCCATTTTATCATGCATTCTTTATCTTGCACATCTGTCATTTCCCATTTCAATAACATTTTATACATTTTAACGATTAAATGTTCATTATTCATACATAGTTGTAACTCAAATTCCTATTTGCTTATTTAAAACTAACTCACTGCTTGTCCTGTCTGAATCTTTCCATAAGAAAACCACTGGAAGCCAAAACCCTTTGCAATTAATTGTTCTCTTCTTTTAATTCTATATTCTTCATGTATATTTTCTAAGCGATATTGATATATTAACAATTTTTTCTTACCCTGTGTTTCTTTTCTCTGAAATTCTTCTTCTGCAGATACACTCCCTGGGATCTTCAGGTATAAGATTGATTTATATCTCTCCCATATTCGTAGTAAAGCACGTCTAACATAATGGTTTTTGAAATCTACATTCACTTTCACTTTATCATACCACATATATCCGTGCCAGCCATATCTCAAATCATGTCCTCCAGTGTTAACATGATGGGATGCATTCTCATTTCTCACCCAGCTCCGTTCTCCGGTCAGTGGTAAAATGGACAAAACCACTCCTAGCTATAGACCAAAAAAGAGTAGGGCAGTGATAATGGTTTATAGATGAATTATGTAGGTGTTAAACCTACTTTCCCTTTTATTTCCATGCTGAAGTAGGCCATTTTGGAGATGAATCCATCATTTCTTGGATAGTTTTAATTTTGTTATGGTCACGCATTAAAGAACAGAAGGATATTAGAGGCAAAGATGAAGTATTTTGGCCACGTCATGAGAAGACAGGAAAGCTTGGAAAAGATCATGATACTGGGGAAAATAGAAGGAAAAAGGAAAAGAGGCTGACCAAGGGCGAGATGGATGGATGATATCCGTGAAGTGACTGGCTTGACCTTGAGGGAACTGGGGGTAACAACGGCCGACAGGGAGCTCTGGCGTAGACTGGTCCATGAGGTCACAAAGAGTCGAAAATGACTGCGTGAATGAAGAAGAAGAAGAAGAAATCAACATAAACCGTAGATTATCTGTGTGTTATGCTGGAATTGCATAAATATGCTTAGAATATTATGAGCTTAAAGTAGGGATGGGTAGACCTTTAGAATTCAGTCCTATTCAGGTTATTGCTTTTCTATCCTTAAATTAATCATACCAAGATTCCAGTGTGATTGGGTTCCTCCCACCAAAACCCACACATACTGCAAATCCTTATTCAATGTGTAGGTTTTATCTGCATACTTTTTTTCAGCTGCAGTGATGTTAGATGCATGAATCCATTGCTAAAGTTTAATTTTGAAAATGTGTTGGTGAAGTGTATTTTGTTGTTGTCATTTTGTGGAATGTATCAAAAGTTCACAATAACATGGATTTCTAAGTACAAACTGTTTCTAGTTCTGGGCAAAACCTTCACTTAAAAATTCCCTCACTCAGATAATTTAAATTGGATCTGAGTCTAGCAAAAAAATATTAAGCATTTCAACAGTAACTTTTGTGAAGTTGGAATTCAAAATGACTGTACATTTGACTAGTCATAGGGTAATAATATTCTGCATCTGTTTTATGAACCACTCTTGACTATGTTCACCTTGTGGTATTTAAACAGTTTGCTTATTATCATACTGTTAGTTTTTATTATCGTGAAGTACAGACATTTTGTGAAGTACAGACAAAGCCAATGGGATTTTGGCCTGCATCAATAGGAGTATGGTGTCTAGATCCAGGGAAGTCATGCTACCCCTCTATTCTGCCTTGGTTAGACCATACCTGGAATACTGTGTCCAATTCTGGGCACCGCAGTTGAAGGGAGATGTTGACAAGCTGGAATGTGTCCAGAGGAGGGCAACTAAAATGATCAAAGGTCTGGAGAACAAGCCCTATAAGGAGCGGCTTAAAGAACTGGGCATGTTTAGCCTGCAGAAGAGAAGGCTGAGAGTAGACATGATAGCCATGTACAAATATGTGAGGGGAAGTCATAGGGAGGAGGGAGCAAGCTTGTTTTCTGCTGCCCTGGAGACTAGGACGCGGAACAATGGCTTCAAACTACAGGAAAGGAGATTCCACCTGAACATCAGGAAGAACTTCCTCACTGTGAGAGCTGTTTGGCAGTGGAACTCTTTGCCCCGGACTGTGGTGGAGGATCCTTCTTTGGAGGCTTTTAAGCAGAGGCTGGATGGCCATCTGTCAGGGGTGCTTTGAATGCGATTTCCTGCTTCTTGGCAGGGGGTTGGACTGGATGGCCCATGAGGTCTCTTCCAACTCTACTATTCTATGATTCTATGCTAAATTTAATCTTGCAAAGCATACGAGTGAATATTCATCTTATTCGTGTTACCATTCCTTTAAAAGACGGAACTGTGATTTTATTCAAATATATGATTACAATGAGGAATAGCATAACTTACTAGGTAGTGTTGGTGCACACCCTCTGTTCACTTCAACTGTGCTGAACAGGAATTTTTGACCACTGAGCAGAAAGCAGTTCAGCAGCCATGTGCTCTTGCTTGCCAGATCCAAAATAAATTCCTTTCGGGAGTGAACTTACTTGTTTGCAATTATAGATAGAAGGTAGAATAAGTTCATTAAGGCCTTGTTTGGCATTAATTGGCTAATGCATCTTTAAATAATGTTTAATTATCTGCTGGGTGTTGTGGTCAGTCTGCTGATGGCACTCAGCGCTGCTGCTTCTTGTTGTCAACAAAGACAGTGGAGATAGTGCCTAGACACTGCAATGGGTTGGATTAGTGCAAATAAAGCTATGCTAATAAAATAGAGGCTCTGTAGATTAACATGGTTAAATTCTCCCTAAGAGAGTAGGTGTACAGCTAGAATGCACTCTGCGATCCATCTTTGTCACTGAATGTCCAGGTCAACTCCCTTGTTTGCAATGCTTTGGATCAGTTTTGACTGTTCTCCAGGGATGGTGGTTCATGGAGAGAAATCACTTAGCCACAGTAAGGTGCTCTGGCTGTTGATTTGTGGTAACAGGTCAGAGTGTCACCTCCATCTAGGTATGCTGTGCTGTATGGGATTTGTGATTTCCAGAAATGGATGTGTCAAATGTATTGTATGCTACTAAATGACATCTCTGGGTAAGGAGGGTCAATAAGAACTTAACATCACTAGCAGTAACTTCTGACCCAACCAAGTCGAACACCATCTGGGGATAAGGCTCACCTCTTAAATTAAAAAAAACATAAGGGAAATAGTAGTGCTACTCCATTCTGTTTTACTCAGATGTCATTTGGAACACTGTGCCCAGTTTTTGATGCTACAGTTTCAGAAAGGATTTTGACAAGCTGCAGCATATCATACACGAAGAAACAAAGATAATCAAGGATCTTAGACACCAAGTCTTTTGAGGAGCGACTTAGAAGAAATTGAAGGTTGAGAGGTGACATAAGGGGATGCTATGTAGATATCACGTAGAAGATGGAAAATGTTGCTTTCTTCTGCTTGAGAAACATGAATCAATGGATTTAAATTACAAAGATATTCCATCTAAACATCTGATTCTAAGTGCTGTTTGTCTGTAATATACTGTAGATTGCATTAGAGGGTAGTGAACTCTGTTTTCTTTGGAGGTCTTTAATCAGAGATTGGATGGGTATCCTCCAAGAGTGATTTGTGGACCCCTCCAACACTATAGCTCTATGTTAAAGTAGATTTGCAAACACAGTTTGCTCTCTTTTGCAATATGACTACCATTATTACAAAGGTGGTAGAGAGTAGTTTGTATAAATACACATCAAATGGCAGAACTGTTTATTCTTACTTTGTTTTCTGATTCAAAGCAAAGGCCTTGGATCTTTTATCAGTGGAGAAAAACCTCCTACATCAAGGCTTTTCACTGCAGGATATAATTGTAAAGGCTATTAGTCTTCCTTGAAGCTCAAGGAAGAAAAAGGCTGAGAGTCATTACTTCTTTTTTGTGTTTCTAGGGCATCAGTCACCATAATTCATAATAAAGTGACCAAAAAGACCATCTTGTATAGAGATAAAAATGCACCATAAGCCCATGAACACATTTATTTTATTATCTGCAGTTTAATTTTACATTGAGCTTTTTATAGTGTATGGCACAATATGCCCAACATCCTTCCCACAAGTGAATTTCTCTAATTGGAAGTGATTATTATACTACATAATACTTTGCCATCTTTATTAATCTTCATGACAACCCAGCATATCACTGTTATCCTCATTTTATATCTGGAAATCTTTTTTGGGGAAAACACTTTGAGGGCTGAACTGCAACTGCTTACTGGGGCTGTCAAACCTCATTTGTCTCATACTTTCCCATGAGAACGAAAACAACATACTTTTTCTCCTGTAAGATATTTCCTGGCCTTTTTTGGTCACTGTTCTCATATTTGAAAGAATATTTTTTGTGTAACTTGAAATTGCACAAAAGTACAATAGCTTGAAAAAATCACAAGGCTCATCTGTATGGACTTTAAGTCTTATGAAACCTTGGATTCATCAATTATCTCTCTCCCACCTTGCTTTTCCTCCCACAGAGGGAAAAGACAGTAATTTTGTATAGAATAAATTGTTGAACCTTCCTCATTTTGTGGGATGGTGAGGAATTTGCAAAGTTAATAAGCTTGTGGCATGATGATTAGTATCTTTGAGACTTGCTGGGAAAAAGAAAATTATTGCATAAACTTTAATGAAGGATAGTCCACTTTGTCAGATGCTAGAGGTTCACTGTAGTACATGAAAGATTATGCTTGACATCTGTTTTCCCCAGTTACTCAGAGGTACCATTGGGTGTCTTTTTGTCCTTTTATGTTGAAACAAATCATCATGATTACTGCTTGGAAAACTCCTAATAATGTGTCTTGATGTGCACAGCCTAAGTATTTGAAATCAGCAGCAAGATTTCTCTTTAAAAAGGAGGAAGGAATTAAAAAGAAATGTCTCACCAGCTTTATTTTAGCATGAGCTTTCATGAACATAAACCCAGTTCTTCAGATGTAGTGCTGAATGATATTAAGGTCTCAGGTATAATGAATATTTGTTGTAGCAGTGAAATAGAAATATGATTGGATCCAGAAAAGTGGAAATCTTGTCCTTTGCCCATCATTTACAAAGGACTGGAAAAAGTAACCCAAGTCTTTCAGGTCTTTACAGTGTTCAGTCAATATTGATATGTGAACACTATAAATATGCTTACCAAATGTCCTGTTGTATTCCAGCCTGCATTTAAGCTGTCAGATGAGCCTGGGGTTGGGTCTGTTCAGCCTGTGTTTGTACCTGGATCTGACCTGTCAGATGAATATTGGTTGGTGCCTAGGATTCCCATGTACAGCCAGAGTTAGATGTGCCTGCTGTTCCTGAAGATTCTGGGAGCAGGCATACAATGGTTTCAAGCAAGCAGCTTGAACTACATTCCTTGGGAAGGAGCAAATGGTTACTAATGAGAAAGGGTTTTGAAGAAACTTCCCATGGGAAGGGACCTTGATTCTAGCATTAAGAGGAACTGCTTCTGAGGATGATCTCAGAGGTGGTAACTTTGCTCATTGAGAGGTTTGAACCTGCTTCATGGACTCTTGTTTCATCTTTCCTTTGGATTGTCATGCCAAGTTCCTGTAAGCCTTGTGTTTGGAGCCTTGTTCGAGTTCATGATCCTGTTCTTTGTTCCAGTTCATGACCCTGTTCCTTGGACCAATTTTGACTACCTTGATTAAAGTTTATTTTTGTCTTTGGATTTCTATGGAGCCTTGCTTCAAGTTTTCTAAGTGCCTCAAAACTTGTGGACTATAACCTTTTTTTTTAGTGACTTTGAACTTTGATTTGCTAATGCTTACAAATTATCTTCAATAAACAGCTTGCATTACTTATAGTCTGGGTCTCCAGTGTGGTTTAAGGTATCTCTGTAGCTTAGGGGTGCAACATGTCCATTTCTTTAGGCTCAAAATTCTACCTGGGAAGATTCCTTTTGTTATATGTGCAGTGGTGAAAACTCTTGTATTAATAGATCTAGTGTGCCATGAAGGTGTTATCTTTGTTCCCCTCTCTGCTAATGGATTGCAATTTGTTGATATAATTTAAGTCAGCTGCTTTTCTTTTTACTCATCTTTTTAATTTCCTTGTTCAAGAACTCTAATCTTTAAATTCCTTACTGCATGTCCAGGAAGGTTGGAATATTCTGCAGCTGGTTTTGGGGTTTTGCTATTTTTAATACCAGATTTCTGTCCATTCATTGTGCAGAGATTCTGTTTGTCAAATTTAAGAGACAAGGGACAAGGTTGGCATAAGATGACATACATAATTTCAGATGAACAGTAAGCAAATGCATCTCTGAATTAGTTTCACACATTTCAATTCATCCCAACAAACCAGCTCTAGCAGTTTTGAGTACCCCAAGGTGCTGGAATTTTTGTAAAGCGAATGTGTTTGAACCACCCATTCTGTACAAAATCAGCGCAAAATACTGTACTATTACAGAAAATAACTCAAAATCATGTACTGCAGTTGGAAAATTCATTGTTCATCGGCTTTGTCACCATCACAGCTAAGCACTGAGGATGAAAGGAAACTAGGGAGGGAGCAGAGGTAGCCATCATCTCTGCTAATCAAAAACTACCTTTGCTTTGATCCAATAAGTCCTGGATCCTGCACCATTATGTACAGAATTCATTTTAGTGGAATAGCACAGATTTAAATCATTTGTGTTTTATTAGATTTCCTTTGCTAGAAGCAGCTTGCTGCTTTTTTTCACTTTTTCATTTCTAACTTCTTAAATCTTCCTATAGTGATGTATATTCTTGGAATACAGTTTCATGGACTCAGAACTAGACATATTTTTATTAACTTCAAAATTAAGAAATTATTTTATATTTGGTTATTCTAACACTATCCCAAAATTTTTATGATGATATTTGTTAAATAGTATGCAACAAGTGTCTTAAAACAATCTCAAAAGCTTTGTTTTATGTTCTCCTAAACAAGGATGCATTGTGTGTTATGCAGTATATTTTGGAAAATACATTGTCTAATTTCCTAGTCAGTTGCATGAGCATATGTACAGGCCTGCCAGCTTTAATAGGCTGCTTCAGTGATTAGAGCTGCCCCTTAATACCTTGGGTTGATTATTAATAAGGCATTTAGACTGATTAAATAAATACAGAAGTAGCTTTAATTTGAGGATGGTATTCAAAAGTAGCAGCACTGAAAAAGAGAAGGGGTACACGTGACAGGAAAACAGTGGTATCAGCAACCAAGAAGAGACGAATCTGAAGTGCTGTTGTGTGTTGTTAAACAAATGATGCATTTCCGATCATAGATACTTTCTTCAAGTGGTTCATCTTCCCACAAATCTGTCTCTGTCATGACTTAATTAAATACAACAACCGGTTGTGATTTGTCTATCCATGGCTTTTCACCACTGCATATTAGTATGATTATCTTTCTTTAAGAGTATAATTTCTACAAGAGGTATTTGATGAAACAATAAAGCAGAATAAAAATGGTTTTTGTAAATTCATATTACAATGAAACATGGTTCTGATACAGTAATTCATTTCCCAAGGGTTCTCCACCCAGATCTACACTAAAGATTATATAATGATGTTCCTCTCAAACTTTTTTGTTCAAGTACAAACACAAACCCATGTCAGAATTAAAAAGAAATCTTCTAGCATCATCCATATACAATTCAGCCTTTAATCCCATATAAATGCCCTTTCCAGCTGGAAGAGGAACTATATCACTGATATAAAACAAATATCAGTCTATATATATGCAACCTAATGTCTCTAATATCCTTATCTAAATGAAATCAAATTTCATTTATCTGGTTTGCACTGAACACAATGAAAAGAAAAGCCTGGCTGGGGTGCTGTTTGTGTGAGATTTGTATTACTGAGGTTATAAGAAAAGATACTGGTACATTTATATGACTAGATCTTTTTGACTATTTAAATTATTTGGGTCATCACTTGATAGCACAGTGGCTTTTCTTATGTTTGTACTTTTTCAGTATATACATTTTTTGATAGTTTGAATATATCAAAATACACAGCTCACTGTACTGTTCTGGCGTTGTGGGTGCTCTTAACTCATTTCCAACTTATGGCAAGCTGAAAAAAATGGTATTATTTGTTAAGGGTGGTGCCTTTTTCTTCCTCTGGGGTTGAGAGTATGATTTACCCAAGATTCCTTAACTGAGCAGAAATTCAAAACCTTAGTTCCAGTACGATAGTCCAGTGCTCAAACTATTACACCATGTTTGCCACAATTCATTGTGAGTTATTTTATGAATAAATAAATACATTTTGAACATCCCTTAAGCAGAATTCTGAAATACAGGATATTCCAAAATCCAAAATTGTCCGCATTGGGGTTCAAGATTGTGACACTTTTTATTCGTTCAATGTATACAAATGTTGTTTCATGCACAAATTATTAAACATTTCTAAAATTATAAAACATATATGGTGTATATTAAAGAAAAATGGATTTTATGTTTGGGCTTAGGTTCCATCTTCACGATACTTTATTATGTACGTATATGCAAATAGATGTATTCCAAAATCCACAACCGCGTACACCTTAAATCCTGATTGCTTGTGGTTCCAAGCATTTCATAGAAGGGATATACTTCAATACATTTGGTGAGAGTTTTAAAAAAGTAATATATGACAGAAGGAGATATGGCAATGTCATGGCCTTATAGAGGAAGGAGAGTGATATCTATCTCACCTTTCAGTCATCTTGCCTGCCTTGGGAACCACCCACAAAGCCTCACCTTGCTCTTAAGTAATGTCAGGTCAGTGAAAAATAACATATAATCTAAGATCTCCTCAAAGATGAGGGAGCTGATATTGCATGCTTCAATGAAACTTGACTGGGAGATGATAATGCTCTAACATGGGTCCAGGCCCTTCCAGCCAGATATTGTGTCACTGAACAGATGAGGAAAACTAGGCGGCCGGGGGAGAGAGAGTAGCTTTGGTCTATGAAGACCATCCTAACTCAATCAGATTATCCGTTAGGAAGCTGAATCACATTTAGTGAGTGTACCTGACTCTCAAAACCAGGGATAGACTGCAGATTCTGTTAGTGTACCATCCATTCCACTGTCTAACAGACTCCCTGGCTGAGCTCACAGAAATGGCCTCGCAGGTGTCTAACCTCCCTTTTTTGGGCAAGGTGATTGGAAAGGTAGTTGCCCTCCAGCTTCAGGCAGTATTGAATGACACACATCCTTGACCTATTTCAAACTGGCTTCGTAGCAGGATACAGAGTTGAGACTGCTATGGTCTTCTTTTATGCTGATTTTATATTGGAAACCGCCCTGAGTCCCTTTCGGGAGAGAGGGCGGTATACAAATAAACTTTTACTTAGTGGATGATCTCTGTCTCAACACAGACAGGGGGAGTATGTTCCTGTTGGTGCTTCTAGACTTTTCAGTGGCTTTCAATATCATTGGCCATGGTATCCTTCTGCTCCTCAAAAAAGGAGCTGCTATGTGATATCCCACAAGGTGCCATTCTATTCCCAATGCTTGTTAATATTTACATGAAACTGCTTGGAGCGATCATCCATAGTCATGGAGCAGGGTGTTATCAGTATGCTGATGACACCCAAATGTATTTCTCCATGCCTTCAAAAACAGCTTCAGCTAAGGATAGTGTGTCTCCTCTGAATGAATGCCTGGAGGATCTCATCGGCATGGATGAGGGAAAAAAAATTGAAGCAGGCCTATCCTGCCAGTTTTAATCACAAACTTTAAACTTGCATCTTATGTTTAATCTTTGTTCTCTATGCATTTTCTTAAGAACATCAGCAATAGGAACTAACAAAGTGAAATCAATAAAGATATGAATCATGTTGAAAATTTGCCAATAATAGCAAGAAACCTAGGGTCCATCTACATAGGCCAAATAAGCCAAGGCAGAGGTGAATGGGTCTCAGTGGACATTCACATGACTCACAGAGCCAATTCACCCCCTATGCCAGGCAAGGCCACTTAATGCAGTTCTGTTCTGCATTAGCCAGACTAAGGGAATGCTCCAGAGCTTCCCCGCATTTGGGACAGTGTAAAAAGTTGGGCCAGTTCCAATTTGGAACTGACCATGGCATCTTACATTGCAAGGCACGGGGATGTCACTTATCAATGTCATCTTGTTGCTGTCATAGGTAGCCATAGAGCTCCAAAATGGTGCTGGTCATTACTTGTCAGGTTTACCAACAATTGTAAAAGTGCCAGTTACCCAGCGAGTGGAGGGGGAAATTGGGATGGCTGTTTTATTGGCAGCAGCAATCTTAGCTAGTTCAGGAATAATATAACAAGATGATAAATTGTAGGACAGAAAATACTGTATTAATTTAAACTTACCTGGTAAGTAAGGCTGAAGGGTCATTGATAATACCGATGATTCCCAGGAAATGCTTGGGATGAAGAAAACATCATGTGAATCTTCAAAATAAAATTGGATTATAAGCAACAAATCCTGGGATTTCCAGATTTTTTTTTCTTGTCTGGAAGGTTTCTTAATTATTTGTCCATTTTAAAGGAAATATATCTGTATTGGATTTTAAAAACTTGCTAATGATATTGTGATTAGCATAAAATGCTACTCTTTTCTCATCTCTGAATTATATCATGTTGTGTGTCCATTTGTTTAAACGAGAAATTCTATTAGAAACACAGTAGGTTCACATATTATATGGGCTCATTGAATACAGCTTCAGTTATAGGCAGAGTTTTAAATATAATTGAATCATACGAATGTACTGATGCACTAATGGCCAGAGAAGAGATCTCTCTATGATTTTATGATCAACTTCCACTCAACACCCTGTCAGAAGTTGTCCATGGAACTGTGCTGGAAGCCTAGAGAGAACACTTATCTAGGCATTGCTAGATCCTCCTTTGCAATTCTATGGTGTGCTAATTCATTTCAGATAAGAAACATGGACCTATTGTATATCTCACTCATGGATATGCAATGAGAGGGATTTTTGTCACAGTAAGGTCTGTTTTGTGCATTTAAAGCAGGGTAGCTCTGACCTTAAAGCTGTAATTTATGTCACAAATGGGAACATGGTGAACTTTAATTCAGGAAACAAGAAATTTCTTTTCCCCCAGTGTTACCACCGAGTGATCTACAGCTGGCTGACAGAAAGATGAATAGCCTAACACTCTTTTAAACAATGATCTAGATAAGTTGACTGACTGCTAAGTATTAAGCAAGTACAGATTGATGCATAAATCCTTATCTGTTAGTTTTGTTTTCTTTCCAACACATAAAACTACATCCATCTCCTCTAACACATAATGTCAGACTGAATCACATCCTCTGGTGGGTATGTCTGTGTGAGTTTAGTTTTAGACGCAAATCATTTTCAAGAGTGCAGGATACAGCTAGTTCATGCAGCCCTTCAAAATGATTGAAATAAGAAACTGGGAAAAATATAGGGTTATATTCATAGTTTCCTTCTACTACTGGCATGGATACACCTGGTACATGTGAAAATATGTTTGTGTATTTTCTAATATTGTCAGCAGGCATAAGATGAATTTATCACAGGGTTTTCTTGGTAGCATTTCTCATGGGAGAATTGTCATTTCCTTTCTCTGAGGTTTCCATGACCAAGCAGTGATTTGAATCTTGATGTCTCAGAGACTTAGTCTCACAATTAAACCACTATATCACAGTTGTATCTAGCAATTCATATTACCTAGATATGTAAAACTGAACGCACTTATGAATGAACTGACTCTGGAATTTAGGGTGTAGGTAGTGAGTATGATACAGGTTGAATATCCCTTATCAGAAAAAAAAAAAACTTGGTACTAGAAGTTTTCCATAATTTGGATTTTTATTTTATTTTGGAGTTTGATATACTTGCATATACATAATGAGATATCTGGGAGACGGGACCCAAGTCTAAATATGACGTTCATTAGTTTTTATATACACCTTATACACATATCCTGCTGTTAATTATTTACATGATACTTTCAATAATTTTGTGCATGAAGTTTGTGTACACATCAAAAAGCCAAGGTAGCACTATCTCAGTTGCCCAAATGGACAGTTTTAGAATTTGGAGGATTTTGGAATTCCAAATAAGGGATACTCATTCTATATATCAATTTTTAATAGAAACAGAATGTCTATTACTTAGCTCTAGAACACAAGCATTAGGAGATATTATTACTTATACTAAAATATGGAGAGAAGACATCTTTGTGTACAATTTCGAAGAGGAATTTTGCTTAAAAATGAGAGACAAACACAATGATTTAGATATAATGTTAGGTGAATTAGGGTAATACCAATACATTGGTATATTTTTAAAAACAATATACTCTGCTTTTTTAAAAAATGTTACATTTAAAACACTGTTAATGCATTGAAATATATGGTTTTCCTTTTTTAACCTTTTTAAAGATTTTTAATATTTTTTTCTTAACCTTTCAGGAAGAGAGATTCTAAATTACTTTATGCAAAATCAATAAGGAATGGCAGAAACTTGTAACAAATCCTTCAGTTGAGCCACAAATACAGTGCAGTTAGTGTGTTTGATTTATTTTTATATAGAAGAAATATATTGAAGTAGAGAAACCTCCATGCAGCTAGTGTGACTTGCTCCACAGAACCTTCTTTTGTTTACTTTTCCTTATGGGGGACTCATGAAGAACTTATATGAGAACAACTGTAGTCATACTCTATCCAAGTTTCTCTAGCTCAGTGGTTCTCAACCTGGGGTCCCCAGATGTTTTTGGCCTTCAAGTCCCAGAAATCCTAACAGCTGGTAAACTGGATGGGAATTCTGCTCTAACTCAAGGCAACCCCATTATTATAACTACATGGGTTTGCATTAGCATATTAAAATCCCTCTCAAGCATAAGAAATGATAATGTCCATGATAAAACCTGATCTTAGGTCCGATATTTCAGGTGAAAGTCTAAAACTGAAATCCACTTGAAGTCTACTAGTGATGTAGTGATTCCTAGATTATTCGTATGTCCATATTTCTCTCTTGTCTCCATTGAATATTTTCTCTTCAAACAAGCATTTCTTGACAATTAAATACCCATGAGTATTTTATGCACATTGTTGTTTTTATTGTAAGTTTTTTGGATTTGGGTTGCTGAGAATTTTTCAGGCTATATGGCCATGTTCCAGCAGCATTCTCTCCTAACGTTTTGCCTGCATCTGTGGTTGGCATCTTCAGAGGTTTTTTGGATTTGCTTGTATCAAGTTACTGTAGGTAAGGTAAAGGTTTCCCCTGATGTTAAGTCCAGTCGTGACCGACTCTGGGGGTTGGTGTGCATCTCCATTTCTAAGCCGAAGAGCCGGCGTTGTCCATACATCTCCAAGGTCATGTGGCCGGCATGACTGCATGGAGCGCCATTACCTTCCTGCCGGAGCGCTACCTATTGATCTACTCACATTGGCATGTTTTCAAACTGCTAGGTTGGCAGGAGCTGGAGCTAACAGCGGCTGCTCACGCCGCTCCTGGGGTTTGAACCTGGGACCTTTCGGTTTCCAGCTCAGTGGTTTAACGCCCTTTGCCATCGGGGCTCAAGTTACTGTACCCTATTCTAATATGCTTACATCAATACATTCAGTATTAAAGCTTTTGGATAGCAAGTTTTAGTACAACAAGATAATAAGGAATAATGAAATGACTATTGAACCAGCCTTCGGCTATGATTTTGGATGTTGTGATTTTAATAATGAGTTTTAGATTGTTTGTTTTAATGTCTTTGGTTTTAATGTGACTACTTATTTTATTGTATTGGTTTATGGCATCAAATTTCTGCCAATTTTGTAAGGTCACTCTGAGTCTCCTTTGGGGTGAGAAGGGCGGGATATAAATGAAGTAAATAAATAATAAATCAATATAAATTATTCAGGAAAGGCTTGCTGCCACAAAGGAAAAACATAAAGGAAAACATAAAGAAGAACTGTTAAGGTTAAGGCCAAGATATTACCTAATTTTGAACTCTATAATACTTTGGATTGATGCTTCTGGGAAACCACTATGGTGGCAAAATCCTTACCAGCAAAAAAACCAAAGGGCCCTAAAGACTGCAATCATCCATCAATGTATATAATAGTTTATCTACAACAAATAGGTTTACATTTCTTTTTAAATTATGCCACGTTTTGGAACATAGAAAGGCTTAGCTTAAATCAAATGTAGTTAACAACACAGAAGGAAGAATGAATCTCTTTTGGCAGAAAAGTGCAATATAAGTAAAATAAGTAGGAAGATATGAAGAGGCATGCCTATCGAGTCTAACATTTCATTGCTACGGCATATAATTTGGTAAACAAAAATAAGGATTGAATATTTAAATAACATTAAAGTATACAGTAAAAACACTGGCATAGAGAAAGCATTTCCAAAGCTTGGCTCAGTCATTAATTAGAATGAAAACTGCAGTAACAAAAGAGAAAAAAAAAACTAAGGACGTCATCACATTAAGGTCCAGAAGTGTCTTCTCTGAGCTTTTTGGTGCTGCCAGCATGGAGTCTCCTGGAATCCATCCAATGACACAAGTCTGCATCCAGCAGGGCTCTGTAAAGCTCTGTGCGGGTAATATGCCAGCAGCACTGAGAAGTGGAGCCCAGAGGAGTCGGGTGTACAGCTGACTCCTCATAGAAGAAGTCGGGGAAAATGTGGAAGGAAGCCGGGGACAGCAGGGAAGCCCATGATCACCAATGGTAAAGCACGAAGCATTACGCTGCCCCATGGTTTTCCCTGCTATCTCTTGCTGTTCCCTAGCTCCTAGACCTCAATGTGATGAGGTCATAGAACTTGGAAGGATGGCTATGAAAGAAGTTTCCCAGTGTCAATCTCTATCATTGAATTCTAAAATTAGGATGGCCCATGCCATCTTATTTCCAATTTCTATGCATAGCTTGGAAAACTGGAGAATGAGGAAAGCTGACAGGAAGAAAATAGACTAATTTGAAATGTAGTGCTGGAGGAGAGTACTGTGGATCCATATCCAAATCCGAACTCTCCCTAAAAGCTAAGATGATTAAACTACTCTCATATTTTGGAAATTTCATAAGAAAACATGATTTGCTAGAAAAGTCCATAATGCTTGATAAGGTAGAATCAGATAACCACATGATAGATGGATAAACTCAGTCAAGGAAGTCATGATGATAGAGTCTTTTCTTAACTCAAATTCCTCAGCTACTCTGCCCTTGCTAGGGGATCTCAAAAAAGATTCACAGGTGCCTGAACTGCTCTTGGTTGTCCTGATCATAACAGAAGTCTATATTGGTCACACAACCATCCATGCCCTCCTGCTTCCTTTTCATAGAATCATAGAATCTTAGAATTGGAAGAGACCTCATGGGCCATCCAGTCCAACCTCCTGCAAGAAGCAGGAAAATCTCATTCAAAGTACCCCTGACAGGTGGCCATCCAGCCTCTGCTTAAAAGCCTCCAAAGAAGGAGCCTCCACTACACTCCGGGGCAGAGAGTTCCACTACCTAACAGCTCTCATAGTCAGGAAGTTCTTCCTGATGTTCAGGTGGAATCTCCTTTCCTGTAGTTTGAAGCCATTGTTCCGCGTCCTAGTCTGCAGGGCAGCAGGAAACAAGCTTACTCCCTCCTCCCTATGATTTCCCCTCACATATTTGTACATGGCTATCATGTCTACTCTCAGCCTTCTCTTCTGTAGGCTAAACATACCCAGTTCTTTAAGCCGCTTTCGTAGAAACCTCTATAGAAGTAATCAGAAACTGGATGGCCATCTGTCAGGAGTACTTTGATTGTGCTTTTCCTGAATGGCAGGGAATTGGACTACATGGCCCATGTGGTCTCTTCCAACTCTATTATTCTATGATGCCCTTTTATCTGTCCTAAATCTCAAACTTTTCTGCTTCAGTGGATTACCCAAAGTTCTAATATTATGAGAAAACTCTGTTCACTTTCTCCCTGAATCCAAAGCTAATATTTCCATTCAGATGATCCTCGGTTTTACAGTTATGAGGTAGATATATATTTTCTGTCTTTATTCAGTTTCTCCATTCTATTCATAACTGTGTAATCACTTTTATTTTTATTTTTTTAATTCATGGGAAGCTGTATTGTTAGACTTTGCTTTTCTGCCAGTTAGCAGTGTATAGTCAAATTATACAAAACCATTTTGTAAATAAATCAAATAGAGGTGTTTCTTTACCATCTTTTTAGCCATTCTATTAGTACTGAGGCATGATCACAGCTCATCAAATCCCAGATATATTAGTTTGCAAATTATGGATTTTTCAGTCTCTGAGGTGTGATTCAGAGGCTTATCTGAGTTCGTTTTAAAAGGCAGCAACACATAAATGAACTCCCCATTATATACATGAATAAATATGCAATAATCTGTTTTATTTTAGCAGTATTTGGAAACATTCAAACATGTCCTGAAATGTAATGTTATATGTCAAATGTTGTATGACTGATGTAACTAAGAGCAGTATTTGTATACATTTTTTTGCACAATCTTATCTAATTAGACTAACCACAATACTGTACTGAGAACTGGGAGTTCCCCTGAGTTTTTCAAAAATGGCATTTGGAGAGAGACATTCTTATACTGGGGGAGATGCTGAACCTTTGTCCAGGATCCTTCCAGACAGGGCCTATATCCTGATTCTAGGTTTTCTGTATATCCCAAATTATCTGGCAGTGGGGACTCATATAATCCAGGTTAAAGCAGAAAACTTGGCTTCAGATCCTGGGATATAGGATCTGTCTGTGTCAGGACCCAGGCTGCAGAGCACCAATAACTATGCGCAGAGACCAGAATCTATCTAATATCTTTATTAAAGGAATATATAAAGTCAATAAAAACAAGTGAAGAATATAGTTCAGAAGTAGACCTTTCAGGAAAGGTCAAAAATAGTCCAGAAAAACAATGTCCAATATGTGATATTAGAGTCCAAAGTTGTAATCCCAAAACCGAAACACACACTTTGCCAAGCAAAGTGTGGGGAAATGACAGGGTCCTTAAGTCCAATGGAGCTTGGCAACAAGGCTGGAAGCAAACTAGATTCTTGGCAAACAAGGCTTGATACGTGGCTACCAAAGACAAGAAGCAAGAACAGGGTCCGTGGCGCGGTCCGTGGAACAAGGAAAGCTTGATGCTAGAACAAGGTCCGTGAAACAAGGCTTGGAACTTGGTCCTGGAGGCAAGGGTCTGGAGTAGCGTAGTCCACACACGATCTCACTCCACAAGGTGACGAATTGACTCCGCAAGGATTTCTTTGCGGGCAAACACCTATATAGGATCTTGTTTTCCCGCCAAGGAACACTTTCCCTGGGGAACAAGAAACGAAACCCATACTGTGTCCAGATGCATGACTCCTTAAAGTTTCCCAAGGGAAACAGACTTAATCAGCTAATTGTCTGGCAGCTATCCTGGCGCTCCTGCGAGTCGCCTCCCGAGCGCTTCTATCTTGATTATAATAATCCCGGCGAGAAAATGGGGGAGATTTCTGCTCAAGGCTTGTTTGGCTGACTTCCTGTGTACAAACATCTCGCAGGTGCAAGGGCTCCAATTCTGGCTGAAACGGTTGGAAACCCAAGTTTTCCTCTTCATCAGCCACAATAGTACTAGGAACGGGACTACATGGCCCATGAGTCATCACACTATCCCCCTCCTCAAGGCCCCTCTCCAAAATGGGCCCTCTTCCCGAGGTGCGGGGCCGCGGCTTGGCAGGGTAGGCCTGATGGAAGCGACGGACTAAATCAGGGGCATGGACTGTGGAAGCGTCTTCCCAAGAACGTTCTTCGGGGCCAAAACCCACCCAGTCAATGAGATACTGAAGGCGGCGGTGGTGGAAGCGAGAATCCAAAATGTCCTGAACCTCGAATTCCTCCTCCCCATCCACCAAAACAGGAGTGGGGGCCGGCCGGTCTGCATCGGGGCGTACACCATCCGCCGGAAGGAGCAGGGAGCGATGAAACACTGGATGGATGCGCATAGAGCGCGGAAGTTGGAGTTTGAAAGTCACAGGGTTAAGTTGCGCCACCACTGGATAGGGACCAATGAAACGGGCATCTAGTTTCCGGCAGGGACGGTGGGAGGGCAAAAAGCGAGTGGACAACAGAACCCAATCTCCTACCTTGATTTCGGGGCCCGGCTGGCGATGACTGTCAGCGTGGCGTTTATAGTCCTCCTTGGCTTGGTCCAGTTGCTGGAGCAATAGTTGTTGCACCGCTGTGAGTTCCTGCAGCCAGTCCTCCGCTGCAGGGACTTCTGAGGTTTCAATGACAGGAGGAAAGAAACGTGGATGGAATCCGTAGTTTGCAAAGAACGGGGTTTCCTTGGTTGAAGCCTGGACACCGTTGTTGTAGGCAAACTCTGACAGAGGTAATAGGGAAGCCCAATTGTCCTGTTGATAGTTCACATAACAGCGAAGGTATTGTTCCAAAGTGGCATTAGTACGCTCCGTTTGCCCATCTGTTTGGGGATGATGAGCTGAGGATAAACGAGAGTCTATGCCCAATAGTTTTTGTAGTGCCTTCCAGAATCGAGAGGTGAATTGAGATCCACGGTCAGTGACCAAACTCTTGGGCAGACCATGTAACCGGAAAATATGCGGAAGGAATAAATCTGCAGTCTGTTTGGCCGTGGGAAGGCCATCACAAGGAATGAAGTGGGCTAACTTGGTGAAAAGGTCCACCACCACTAGGATCGTGGTATATCCAAGGGAGGGTGGTAGGTCGGTGATAAAATCCGCGGAAATTATCTCCCATGGACGAGATGGAGTAGGAAGGGGATGTAGTAGCCCTGAGGGCTTCTCCCTTCTTGTCTTGGAACGCTGGCATACCGGGCAGGTATTGACATATTTTTCCACATCCTTGCGGATCTTGGGCCACCAAAAATCTCGTAGAATCAAATGCATGGTTTTAAATAGCCCAAAATGCCCTGCTGGCTTGCAGTCATGACATAGGTGAAGAGCCTTTTCTCTGCCTGGTCCTGGAGGGATGTAGACATGATTTCTGTAGCATAGTAACCCATCCTTAAGTGAGAAAGGGAAACGTAGTCCTTGGCGAATTTGATCTTGAGCCCAGGTATCCGCTTGTTGACTGGCTCTAACTTCTTGAGCACCAAGGGATCCTGGAGTAGAGGGAGTTGGTTCAACTGCAGTGGATTTGGTGTTTCCCACTGTGAGCATGGCAAAGTTTTCAGGCTGTAGCAATTGGGATTCGAAGGTCTCTCTGCGCCCTGCAGCATACTCTGGTTTCCGTGATAGAGCATCTGCTTGCTTGGTCTGAGCTGGGGTTACATAATGGATCTGGAAGTCAAAACGCTCAAAGAATAAAGCCCAGCGTTGCTGCCTCTGATTTAACTTGCGGGCAGTTCTTAGGTGTTCCAAATTACGATGGTCAGTATGAACCTCAATGGGAAATTTGGCCCCTTCTAACCAATGTCTCCAATTTTCAAAGGCTGCCTTTATGGCCAAGAGTTCCTTCTCCCAAATAGTGTAATTTCTCTCTGGGGCTGTTAGTTGACGGGAGTAATAGGCACAAGGATGAAGATGTTCTCCCACTGGTTGCATGAGTACTGCCCCGATTGCCACATCGGAGGCGTCGGCCTGCACAACAAAAGGGGTTTTAGGATCAGGGTGCTGTAGAATTGGCTGGGACGTGAATAATTTCTTCCGTTGCTGGAATCCTTTCTCTGCTTGCTCCGTCCAGCGGAAAGGCTGTTTTCCACGGATGCAGCTGGTGATTGGGTCAGACCAGCGGGCAAAGTCTGGAATGAACTTGCGGTAGTAGTTCGCGAACCCCAAGAAACGTTGCACCTCTTTCTTGTTGGTTGGCGCCCGCCATTCCAATACTGCTGAAACCTTTGCCGGGTCCATGGAGAGCCCTAGTGGCGAGACACGGTATCCCAGGAAATCTACCTCTTGTAGATCAAAAGCGCATTTTTCCAACTTGGCATATAGTCCATGATCCCGCAATCGTTGTAACACCATTCTGACGTGTTTCTCATGTTCTGATTGTGATCTAGAAAACACCAAAAAATCGTCCAAGTAGATA
This sequence comes from Anolis carolinensis, assembly GCF_035594765.1. Classification (NCBI taxonomy): domain Eukaryota; kingdom Metazoa; phylum Chordata; class Lepidosauria; order Squamata; family Anolidae; genus Anolis; species Anolis carolinensis. Next base: position 41,533,082 of record NC_085841.1, read on the forward strand.
ATCAAGAACCGATCTAGATAATCCTGAAAAATATCATTGACAAAGTGCTGGAACGTTGCGGGAGCTCCGGATAAACCGAAATTCATGACTAATGACTCGAATAATCCGAATTTAGTCTGGAAGGCGGTTTTCCACTCGTCCCCCTCCCTGATGCGAACTAGATTGTAAGCCCCCCGAAGATCAAGCTTGGTGTAAACCTTGGCCCCTCGAAGCCGGTCTAATAGGTCCGAGATCAAAGGCAGGGGATAGCGGTTTCGCTTTGTGATATTGTTCAATGCTCTATAGTCCACAACCAAGCGTAGGTCCCCTGACTTCTTTTTCACAAACATCACTGGGGAAGCGGCTGGGGATTGAGAGGGTCTGATGAACCCCTTGCGGAGGTTTGACTCTATGAACTCCCTGAGAGCTTCTTGCTCTGGTTCTGTCAGGGAGTAGAGATGTCCTCGCGGAATCGGGGCCCCCTCCACCAAGTCAATGGCACAATCGTAGGGTCTATGCGGGGGTAGTTTCTCGGCTTCCTTTTCATTGAACACATCCCAAAAGTCTGAGTATTTCTTGGGCAAGGTGATGATGGGTTCAGTGTCTGTGGCATGGCAGACCTTGGCTACAAGACAATTGTTTTGGCAATATTTAGAAGCAAACTGCAGTTCTCTGTTGGTCCAGGAGATGTTGGGGTCGTGGAGTGTCAGCCATGGAATTCCCAAAATCACAGGGAAGTGAGGGACCTCGGTAACAAAGAAGGAAATCTCTTCCATGTGTTCCCTTATCCACATTCTGGTGGGTTCAGTCCATTAGCTTACTGGACCTGTCTTTAGGGGACGACCATCTATGGCTTGCACCACCCGGGCGTTCTTGGGGGGAGGGGCAATATGGCGGCATGAAAACAGCCTCCGTGACTAGCTCCGCTGACAAGGAGCAAAATACCGCCACTTATCTTTGTTATACGGCCCCACCGTACCCCCAACCGGCTGCTATTAGAGGGGTGAGGCTGCTGGCTAACTCTGGAACGTGGCCTTACTGCAAGGGCTGTAGGAGCTGCCGACGGAGCTGCAGAAGACCAGGAAGGAGAGGAGAAGCCCGGCCGCCATTCCGGCTGCACCTATATAGGATCTTGTTTTCCCGCCAAGGAACACTTTCCCTGGGGAACAAGAAACGAAACCCATACTGTGTCCAGATGCATGACTCCTTAAAGTTTCCCAAGGGAAACAGACTTAATCAGCTAATTGTCTGGCAGCTATCCTGGCGCTCCTGCGAGTCACCTCCCGAGCGCTTCTATCTTGATTATAATAATCCCGGCGAGAAAATGGGGGAGATTTCTGCTCAAGGCTTGTTTGGCTGACTTCCTGTGGACAAACATCTCGCAGGAGCAAGGGCTCCAATTCTGGCTGAAACGGTTGGAAACCCAAGTTTTCCTCTTCATCAGCCACAATAGTACTAGGAACGGGACTACATGGCCCATGAGTCATCACAGTCTGGAAGGGACCTCAGTGGTCAGGAGTACTGAGAAGATGGGATGGGGAAAATGGTGTACTTCTGGAATGCAAATCTTCTGTGAGGCTTTATCCCAATGCTAAAGTCAGCTTGCTCAATTATTTATACTACTAGCCTTGTAAATGTGCACCTTCTCTAACTGTATCCTAATTTATTATTCTTGTCTTTATCATCTCCCCCTAAGAATGCTAAAGTCTAAATTGTAAGCACTTGCCAAAAAAAGTATCATAAAGAGTCTATTTTCTCTAATGCATTCTCAATAATATTTTACATTTCACATAAAACTTTTTCCTTAAACCTATTTGTTATAAACAGAAATGGTTCTACAGATACACTGATTTAAGGAAAAAAGGCATGCAGATAAGGACTGGGACCTTATCTTTCAGTTTCATTACTTAATGCAGTGATTGTTACTACATTGTTCACAGAAAACAGAAAAAAATGAATGTTTAAAGGAAAAGGTGTCAGGTTGCTAAATTATAATCCTATTTTTTCTTGATAGAGCAAAATAAATGCCACTTCCTTTTATAATAGAGGTAATACTTAGTAATGGAACCCCCAATTGCGCAGCGGGTAAAACCGCTGACTGAAAGGTTGGTGGTTTGAATCTGGGGAGTGGGGTGAACTCCCGCTGTTAGCCCCAGCTTCTGCCAAACTAGCAGTTCAAAAATGTGCAAATGTGAGTAGATCAATAGGTACTACTCCAGCGGAAAGGTAACGGCGCTCCATGCAGAAGAATAAAAATTGATGGCATGGTTAAGATTTACAACTTGATTGAGAAGATATGGAAACAAATAAAGTAAATAAAGATTTAAAATACTTAAAGATACCGGGTTGTCAAAAACTTTCATGGCTGGAATCATTAGGTTGACATTTCGCCCACATCTATGGCAGGCATTCTCGGAGGCTGGTAGGCTTGGCTCTGCCTTTCCTCTCCTTTGCTTCAGTTCCCTCTGTTTAGGTTTCCCAATAGTGTGGATGCCTCCATTTGTATTAGTTCTGGGGTGGAGCATAACAATTCTGCTAGAGGCCAGCCTTAGTTGGTCTGTTCCTTTTGCCTGTTCCAGAGCTTTCTTGCTAAACTCCCTTTTTTTCTGTGACAGAGCTACAGTCATTACAGGCCTGGTCATTGTCTGGTAATCTTAAGCCCAGCAATCCAAAAACAGACATCCTTAGCACTAAACTCTGCTTTTAGCAGTATTCATATACCATCAGTCCTAGTGACAACAGAAGCTTGTGGTCAGCCCAAGTTTCACAAAGCAGAAGATCAAGACAGCCTGCAAGCACCAATTTATAATCTGTCGCTTTACATCAGAGGCAAAAGACTTCCAAGGATTCCAGAGAGATGACTGCAGTCAGCAAAATTTCCTTTCGTAATGTACCTTACAATAGTCCCGGGTGGAGTTATCCCTTTGTTCTTCCTGCTTTCAGTAAACTCATTTGGTTATCTTTTCACCTTGCCTGAAGAGCCTCTGTGTGTTAAGGGTCATGGTCTTATTAGAAGGTATACAGATTGTCCCTGAGTAAAGCTAGATACCATAGTTTTCCAAAGGCTCAGGAGTTCCATCACAATTGGAAACTAAGCAAGGGAGGTTTATATATCTGTGGAAGGTCCAGGGTGGGAGAAAGAACTCTTGTCTGTTGGAGGCAAGTGTGAATGTTGTAATTAGTCACCATAATTAGCATTAAATGGCCTCGCAGCTTTAAGACCTGGCTGATTCTTGCCTGGAGGAATCCTTTATTGGGAGGAGTTAGCTGGCCCTAATTGTTTCATATCTGGAATTATCTGCATTGGGTGGTCCCTATGTAGACTTGTCAGTCAGGCCTTGAAGCTGCAAAGTCATTAAATGGTAATCAAGGTGATTAATTATAGCTTTCACACTTGCCTTAGTTTCCAATATATCTCACAACCTCTGAGGATTCCTGTCATGGATGTGGGTGAAACGTCAGGAGATAATTCTTCTGGAACATGGCCTACAGCCTGGAAAACTCACAGCAACCCACTTGAAGATACCATTTTTCAAATCTGGATTAGCTCTGGATGCTTTGATTGTGCTTTTCCTGCATGGCGGGGGGTTGGACTAGATGGCCCATGTGGTCTCTTCCAACTCTAATATTATATGATATAATATTATATAATACTAGCTGTGCCCGGCCACGCGTTGCTGTGGCGAAGTATGGTGGTATGGGAAATAAAGTATTGAGGAATTGGTGGTAGTTAAGGTCAAGGGTAAAGGTTTTCCCCAGACATTAAGTCCAGTCGTGTCTTACTCTGGAGGTTGGTGCTCATCTCCATTTCTAAGCCGAAGAGCCGGCGTTGTCCGTAGACTCCTCCAAGGTCATGTGGGATGACTACATGGAGTGGCGTTACCTTCCCGCCGGAGCAGTACCTATTGATGCACTCACATTTGCATGTTTTCAAACTTCTGGGTTGGCAGAAGCTAGAGCTAACAGTGGGGGCTCCCTCCACTCCCCCAATTCAAACCTGTGGCCTTTCAGTCCAGAAGTTCAGCAGCTCAGCGCTTTAACACGCTGCGCCATCAGGGGATATTATTTCCTAAAGGTTGTGAATATACAATATTTCTGATTGGTTTTTTTGTTTGTTTGTTGGAGGCAAGTATGAATGCTGCAATTAGGAAAAATGATTAGGATGTAATGGCCTTGCAGCTTTAAAGCCTGGCTGTTTCCTCCCTGAGTGAATTTTATGTTGGGAGGTGTTAGCTGGCCCTGATTGTTTCCTGTCTGGAATTCCCTTGTTTTCAGAGTGATGTTGTTTGCGATATTTTATGTGCTTCTACTGTCTGTGGCCCTGAGAAAACAGAGGATTTTCCAGACTTTGATGATGGGAATACTTTGTTGGGAGGTGTTAGCTGGCCCTGATTGTTTCCTGTCTGGAATACCCTTGTTTTCAGAGTGATGTTGTTTGCGATATTTTATGTGCTTCTACTGTCTGTGGCCCTGAGAAAACAGGATTTGCCAGACTATGATGATGGGAATACTTTGTTGGGAGGTGTTAGCTGGCCCTGATTGTTTCCTGTGTGGAATTCCCCTGTTTATTTACTGTCCTGGTTTTAGAGATTATATTGTTCTGCATTATTCTATCCCAGTAATTATTTCATATTAAAGAAGAATCTCACTTATCCAACATTCGCTTATACAATGTTCTGGATTATCCAACGCAGTCTGCCTTTTCATAATCAATGTTTTTGTAGTCAGTGTTTTAAATTCATTGTGATATTTTAGTGGTAAATTTGTAAATACAGTACAGTAGAGTCTCACTTATCCAACATAAACAGGCCGGCAGAACGTTGGATAAGCGAATATGTTGGATAATGAGGAATTAAGGATAACCCTATTAAACATCAAATTAAGTTATGATTTTACAAATTAAGCACCAAAACATCATGTTAGACAACAAATTTGTCAGAAAAAGTAGTTCAGTACACAGTAATGCTATATAGTAATTACTGTATTTATGAATTTAGCACCAAAATATCACAATATATTGAAAGCATTGACTACAAAAATGCGTTGGATAATCCAGAACGTTGGATAAGCGAGTGTTGGATAAGTGAGACTCTACTGTAAATACTACATAGCATTACTGCGCATGGAACTACTTTTTCTGTCAAATTTGTTGTATAATATGATGTTTTGGTGCTTAATTTATATAACGATTACCTAATTTGATGTTTAATTGGCTTTTCCTGAATCCCTTCTTATTATCCAACATATTCACTTATCCTGCCGGCCTGTTTACGTTGGATAAGTGAGACTCTACTGTATATTTCTAATCTTATATTATCTGCTCAGAACTGGATTATCTGAGGCCCCTTCTTCACAGCTGTATAAAATGCACACTGAAGTGGATTATATGGTAGTGCGGAGTCAAGATAATCCAGTGCAAAGCAGATAATATAAGATTATAAATGGGTTATATAGCTGTGTGGAAGGGCCTTGAGTCTACACTGCCATATAATCCAGTGCAAATTAGATAATCTGTGGAAGAAGCCTAAGTGAGGCCTAAATCTGCCTGTCCCCTAACTGAAACCTGGCTGTCCCTTGGTTGCTAGGCAACCAAGTGGGCAGAGATTAGCCCTCTAAACTGGCAGCAATTGGATAAAAAAATTATTGCTCTCCCTCTAATTAGGACTTTATTTTTCTTTTCTTTTTGTTGTATCAACCTTGAGGCGTGGATGATGGGTTGTGTTGTCAAATTTTGAGGTTGAGGGGCCTGTACTTTTGTTGTTTTGTGAATTGCCGTGATGCCATCACTCTTTTATATATATAGATTATATTTGGGCATTGCTTTAAATTTTCTTCAGTGCCATGCTACAAATCTTTGAATTTAGCTGATGCAAATAAGAAAGAATTCATTTTTGTTCATTTTTAAAGATTTTAGTAAAATTTTCAGATTTCTTCATCTTTTGAATAGGAAAAACCTGGGCTTAATTAGGTTAACCGCCCTTTGCCCATGAAATTAAGGGATATTTAGTTGCAACGAATTGTGTCCATTTTCAGTAAATGTTCATGGAATTAATAAAGTTAAACAAATAATGTATTATATATTATCTGTAGTGAAACATTTTATTTTACAAAGGCTGCCTAGCAGCCCAACTCCACTTTTCCTCTTTGTTGTGTGTCTAGCAGTTTTTAACCAGTATCAGCACTGGAAGGATTGTGAAAGGGGGCTGGAGAAACAGACTGTGTCAGGTTGCAGCAGCATTGTCTGCAATAAAAATTGCAATAAAACCCGAAGTGGGAATGAATGGGTTACCTGCCGTGGTTGTTTCATATGTGCACATTATTAGTTATAAATGGAAAGTTTATGAGAACATGGTGAAAGTCTTCTTGCTCTTCCTTCTCATCCTCTCTGCCTTCGCCCTCTTGCTTCCTCCTCCTCCTCCTCCTCTTGTTCTCCTGCCTCCTCTTACTCCTCCTCCTCTTCCTTCACTCTCCTGGCAGTGTGGTGGGAGAAAGAGGCTGCATAACCTCAGCCTCTTTTCTTTATTGCAGGGGAGATGCATCAAGCAAGAGATCCTACAGAGCCTTCCCCATCTCATGAAGGGAGGAGGAGGAGGATAAGCCATCGCTCATGCATGGGTTCCCCCATCCCCTCCCTGGTGGCTTCTCCCCACCCACATCTCTCATAAATGCCCCCCACCCCCCAAGTGAGGCTGTACTTTTGAATATAAGGGAGAATTGAAAGAGCCATGTAGAAATTGGGAGGAACCCAAACAATTGGCTGAAATACGGGAGATCCTGCAAAATATGGGAGAGTTGGTCTTTCTAACTTAAATCCAAGAATAGACCTACTCAAATGAATGTTGCTGTTATTGTTATTTGACATCAAGTTGACTTTTAGTTATGGTAACACAATGAAATAAACAACTCTATATCATCCTTTTACCAACTAGGCTGCTCAGGTTTTCCATAGTCAGAGCCATGGTTTCCTTGACTGAATTTACCTACCTGTAATGTGCTCATGTGTCTTCTATCTTTCCAAGCATTATCACCTTTTCTAGTGAGCCATGGACCAGGCCTCAAGGAATTTGTAACTAGCACACTTGACTCTCAGATGCCAATCAGTTATGTGGGGAGGCTGAGTGGATTTTTTCTTGCCTTTATGGGGCTTGGACCATGTGAAAACACACTGTAAACTGATCCAAGCAATGCTCTAGGTATATCACCAGTTGCTTAATTTCCTTTTCTGTACAATATGATTGACAGTTTCACTGTGAGGACAAACTGAATAAATAAGGTGGTATAAAGAAGAAAATTAAAGATGCTCCATAAATGATTAGGTGATGGCAAGTGAGAAATGGGAGTACTGAAACCTCTTGCTGGGCTCCTTGGAGGAATCTCTAATTAGCAGGGCTCCAGACTGGCCTAAAGCAGTGGTTCTCAACCTGGAGCCCCCAGATGTTTTTGGCCTACAAGTCCCAGAAATCCCAGCCAGTTTACCAGCTGTTAGGATTTCTGGAAGCTGAAGGCCAAAACATCTAGGGACCACAGGTTGAGAACCACTGGCCTAAAGAAACATGAGTTCTTGTTCTACAGCTCCTCAGATTTTGTTGGGGTGTAGCACTTGTTGTAACCTTCACTTCCACTGGTTCCATTATTTTGGGATTTAAGGATATGCCGAAGGACTCCTCCAAGTATTTTTTTTTTTTAAGTAAAGGATGGTGTGTTGAAAGATGAAGGATGGTATGTTGATGTGGTCCTATAGTCTGGAGAGCAAATTTTCTCCTCTCTATTTTTAATAGTATTGTAGTGCTAGAATACAAAAGTTCCATGTTTTAAAAAAATCACAAAAGAGGAAAGGATGTTTTTGTTGTTCTGATTTGTGGGAATATATTGTTGAAAATATGGTTGTCAGTTTTCAGATGTATTAAATAAGTGTTGCCTTAGGTAATTGCAAACAGTGCAAATACTTTTCCCATGCCTGTTTTGAACATAGATTTAATATTGCTTCATTTCCACCGCCTACTTTTCAGCAGATTTCTTGCATTGTGTTGTCTTGCCTAATTCCAAAACATTTACATAATGAGCTTATCCAGCACAAAAAAAAATATTTCCATCACAGAGAGATTGTTATGGGAATATTCACACTATATGTTGGGAAGGAGCCTAGCTTATGTTTTATGGCTGAAGAGATTAATTGCAGAATACCCAAGATGTATTGCTGTGCATGTTTTCATCTGACATTTGGTTGTTATGCTTTAGGATAGGGAAGGTGCTTTGAGGGAGGTGATTCTGTCTACTTCTGACACTTTTGATTTAACATACAAGGCTTTAAGCACCTAGAGATTGTGATAGGCAAGCAAATCTAAATTAATACATTTCATGTAGAATTGCAGTCAAAGCAGTGAAAGCAGAATGCAGGCAAAAAGCCAGGATAAGAAAATTATTGCAAATGAATTCCTTACCTATTGAAGGCTTTGTTGCTTCTAGCTAGCATTTGCTTGAATCGGAACCCTTCCATCCATTTCAGCAGCCTCCCAGTGAGCATAGACAAAAATGTAGTGCTCAATGGTTCCTTCATACAGTGACACAGAATTGAACAGCAAAAATAGTGTGTATGTTTGATTGGAATTGTCAACACATTCAATGAGGTGTACTCCTACACACACAACTACAAGTATATATTTCTTGGCAAAGCAATTGTTTCCCAAATGTTTCCCAGGTAACTTTTCAGAAATTGCTGAATGGTTACTGACAGATGGTTTTCAGTTAGATTTCAGTATGGTTGCCATCTACACTTGAAGGGATACTTAAAGCAGAACCTTAGGACTTGGGCTGCTGGCACTGATAATGATGGGACAGCTAATTCCCTCTGGATTTTTGCTTCAGATTATAAAGGAGCTATCTGAGGTGCTAAACATTTATCCTCAGATGGCTTGAGCATCTTGGAAAAACTCTTTTACTCCTTTAATGTTTGGACTAAACCACATAAGAGGTTCCCTATCCCTCATGCATCAGAATCAGTGCTCTCCTCTCATCATCCAATAGATATCAAAGTCAGATTGATGACATAATTTAATGGGATGGATGACATCCGAGTATATTCCACTATGACAGTGAGGTAGAAGTATGGGCTCTAAAATGGTGCTAGGATGCAAAAATATGCCACAGTTTCATCCCACACCCACTGGGGACATTTGGAGGCAAAAACACATCTCTAAAAATATTGGGGGAGGGTAGAGACTACATGTAGACCATACATTCTGTGCTGTGGTTTTAGTGTACTGGAAGAGTGCCTCTTGTACCAAAACAACTGAGCATATTCATTAGATTACTGCAACACACTCTACCTGGGGCCGCCTTTGAAGACTGTTCAGAAGCTCCAACAAGTCCAACGGGCGGCAGCCAGGCTGCTAATTGGAGCGGCATACAGAGAGCATACCATCCCTCTGTTACGTCAGCTCCACTGGCTGCCAATATGCTACCGAGCACAATTCAAAGTGCTGGCTTTAGCCTATAAAGCGCTAAATGGTTCCGGCTCAGCTTACTTGTCCGAACATATCTCCCGCTATGACCCATCTCACAGTTTAAGATCTTCAGGGGAGAATCCCACGACCCTCACAAGCATGACTGGTGGGGACAAGAGACAGGGCCTTTTCAATGGTGGCCCCTTGGAACACCCTCCCTAATGAGATCAGGCAGGCTCCCTCTCTCTTGTCTTTTCGTAAAAAACTTAAAACTTGGTTATGGGACCAGGCTTTTGAGTGATAGATGCAGCATTAACAAAGAACTGACAGACCTGGATTATGACTCGGAATGTGCCTCTGAATGTATATGTATATGGTTGTTTTAATTAATGTTATTGTTTTAATTGTAATTGTTTTTATATACTCTATTTATATTTGGTTATAAGCTACCCTGAGTCCCCCCTCGGGGGTGAGAAGGGTGAGATATAAATGTTTGTAATAAATAATATAATAAATAAATTAGTTTTCAGTGAACACAGTGTAGAACCATTTAAATTAAACAGTTAAGTTTTGCTTGAACAGTACAAAGTAGAACAGAAACAGGTGTGAGTTTTTCCTTTAGCCAGAGACAAACACAGAAATAATAATTTTGAGGAATCAGGATGGTTTTTGCTGATTAGTTGGTTGGTGATGCAAACGTTCAAGAAAGTCATTGGATCGTTATGCCTCAGATCCCACTTTGGGAGAAAGGCAGAATATTAAATAAAGATATATGTTAGTTAGTTGGAGGATTCCAAATGTGTCCATGTGATATAAAGACTCAACCTTAATGGGTAAAATGATGTTATTTCTACAATGGATTTCTCATTACTTTGTAAATAATGCTGGAACTCTTGAGAGTTTTCAAAGCTAATTTGATGGGTAGTTCTTGTTGAGTGCCTTCAAGTCCCTTTCAGCATATGACCAACCTAAGCTTAGCACTGATTATTACTTGGATGTGCAACCACCCACAAATATTTGGAATTGTAAGCTTATTGCAGATGATAAAAGTGGCAAAAACCATCCCTGTGCTTTCCTTGCCTATGAAACTCCTATGAAATTCATAGGATTGTCATAAATCAACGGTTGAAACACCTGTCACAGGGGTTTCTTGACACAATTTGTCCAAGGAAGATTCGCCTTTGCCTTTCTTTGAGGTTGAGAAAGTGTGACTTGTCCATGATTACCCACTGAGTTTTCACAGCAAATGGAGATTCCAATCTAGATGTCCAACACTCAAACCATCACACCATGCTGGTCCTCAATTTGATGGTGACATCACTAGATTTACCATTTGGCTGAGCAAGGTAATCATTTCAGACATCAGAGTCTGCATACCATGAAACAGCTACTTGTCAACTTATATTATTGCTGCTTTATTTTTACTGCTAAGGATATGAATTATTGCTTCGTCTGTTTTGACTGGCTGTGCAATTTGATTTTGTTGTTACCACTGAAACTTGTAATTGCCCATATTGCTATGGCCCAGCTGTTGATAGATATAGTGGGCAGCTTGATTAAATTGGAGTAAGGTAAAGTAGATGAAAATGTACATTTTCTTGATGTTCTAGCCCCAGTGAACATTTGGTGTGAACCATTTTATTTGACTATTCTGATAGTGTGTGCTTGCTAGAGTTTAATTTAAACTGAAATTTCTGTTTTAATATAGCACTGGAACTTTCAATCTTACCAACAGTGTCCAAAACAATGCATATGACATTCAAATAATCCAATATTTTGGTGACTTTAAAGGAAAACTGCAGTATTTTTGTTTGTCAGATCCTCCACACAAATCGAGTCATGCTAAAAAAATATCAAAAGTGCTCTGTCAGTTTAAACAGAGCTTTTCTTGACACTTGTAGTGCTTTAAGTATGGATATGCTGAATATTTGCAGATGTGTATTCAATCTGAAGAATTTACAGTACATCAGGGACAAAGTAAAAAGCTTATTTATCCATTGCGTCAGCCCTCCTGAAAAGCAGTTTGTTATATAAATGGAAAAACAGCCATTACTGTTGCATAATAAATCAGATTGTAGGTAGTCATTAAACTGGAAAGTTTTGGAAAAACATTACTTAGGGAGATTTTCTCTAAGGCTTCCCTCTACAAGTCATAAGGGAAAAGCTTGATACAAGAATTTATCAAACTTACTGCCTGATCATATAAATGTATATTTAGGGATGCTTGAAGAAGTCAGACATTGGTCTTAATTACACAAAGGACATGACCTGCACATTTCAGATGGATGTATGAATCAGAACTTACCTATGCATTGGGCTTTTCATTTTTCCAATTTCATTTAAACCCCTTTTGAAAGTTTTTTTTTTTTTTGCCATGAAAACCTTATGCTAAGACAATCCAAAATGATAAGACAATCTGAAATGATTCATGGAGATTCTGGCAGCATGTTTGATAAGGTCGTCAGTGGAGTCGAGTAGAAAATAGCTATAAGTAGTGATGTAATGACACAACTAGAGCTGAATGAACATGCAGCTGTTGTTATGCTAAGAGGTGAAAAGGAAGTCCCAACACAATATTAAAGGGAACCTAGACATGATAACATAAGAAAAGGAACATATACACATCACAATACTTTGATTAGAGTGCTAAAGTGAACATCGAGAAAACCAAAGTGCTCTTCCAACAGGCACCAGCTAACCCCTCTGCAATGCCAGGAATACAGCTTAATGGTGTAACATTAGAAAACGTTGACCACTTCTGCTACTTTGGCAGCCACCTCTCCACAAAAGTCAACATCGACACTGAAATACAACACCGCTTGAGCTCTGCGAGTGCAGCATTTTTCAGAATGAAGCAGAGAGTGTTTGATGATCAGGACATCCGTAGAGATACCAAGGTGCTTGTTTATAAAGCCATTGTCCTCCCAACCCTGCTCTATGCCTGCGAAACGTGGATGTTCTACAGATGTCACACTCAACTCCTGGAGCCTTAAAATGGCTGTGGTCAAACCACTGTTGAAGAAGCCATCACTGGACCTTACTCAATTAGTGAACTTTCGGCCAATTTCCAATCTCCCCTATTTGAGCAAGGTCATGGAACGTGTGGTTGCCTCGCAACTCCAGGGATTCTTGGAAGACACTGATTTTCTAGATCTGGCACAGTCTGGCTTCACGCTGGGACATGGAACCGAGACAGCCTTGGTCACCTTAGTCGATGATCTACGCTGGGAACTGGACAGGTGGAGTGTGTCCCTGCTGATTCTGCTGGAACTCTCAGCGGTCTTCAATACCGTTGACCACAGTATCCTTCTGGGATACCTCATGGGGATGGGGCTTGGAGGTACTGTTGTGCAGTGGCTCCACTCATTCCTGGAGGGTTGGTCTCAGAGGGTTTTGCTGGGGGACACCTGCTCGGCCCCGCAACTATTGTCTTGTGGGGTCCCGCAGGGGTCAGTACTGTCTCCCATTTTATTTACCATTTACATGAAGCCGCTGGGAGAGATCATCAGAAGTTTCAGAGTTTGGTGTCATCTGTACACAGATTATGTCCAGCTCTGTCACTCCTTTCCACCTATCACTAAGGAGGCTGTCCAGGTCCTGAACCGGTGCTTGGCCACTGTGTTGGACTGGATGAGTCCCGAATAGATTACTGCAACACACACTATTTGGGGCTGCCTTTGAAGACTGTTCGGAAGCTCCAACTAGTCCAACGGGCGGCAGTCAGGTTGCTAACTGTAGTGGCATACAGCATTACGCCAGCTCCACTTGCTGCTGATTTGCTACCGAGCAAAATTCAAAGTGCTGGCTTTAGCCTATAAAGTGCTAAACGGTTATGGCCCAGCTTACTTGTCTGAACATATGTCCCACTATGACCCACCTTGCAGTTTAAGATCTTCGGGAGAGGCCCTGCTCACGATCCCACCACTCTCACAGGCACGATTGGTGGGGATGAGAGACAGGGCCTTTTCAGTGGAGCCCCCACCCCCCCGGTCTATGGAACACCCTCCCTAATGAGATCAGGCAGGTTCCCTCTCTCTTATCCTTTTGCAAAAAACTGAAATCTTGATTATGGGAGAGATAAATGCAGCACTAATTATTTATGAACTTGTGATAAAGAACTGACATACTTGGACTGTGACTCGGAATGCTCCTTTGAATGTTTAATATGGATGTTTTAACTTAACTAATTCAATGTTTTGTTATTGTTGTATTGTAACTGTTTTATATATTCTGTTTTATATCTTGTTGTAAGCCGCCCTGAGTCCCCCTCGGGGGTGAGAAGGGCAGAATAGAAATGCTGTAATAAATAAATAATCCTCTAAATGTGGAAATACGTTTGATTATTTTATGGCAAAACTACAGCTGCAGTTCTAGAAATCTGTTAAACCAAATTATTTGACTCAGGTGGGTTTCACAGCCTGGTCCATAATTTATTGCAAGCATGTTTGTTCCAAGCTAAGCTCTATTATGTTTGATGTGTGTTACTCATAAAAATGCGTGCATGGCACTGGATCCATAGTTAAGCTGCAATATTTGATTTAAAGAGGTAATAACTCTTTTGTAGTGTTTATCATGTTCTCCAGGATCTTATAGTAGACGTTCCCTCATCTTACCCAGCTTTTATTACTAGTTACTTGGGAAATTGGCACCTTCCTCAAATATATCTGTCAACCAGTTCTTCCTTAATTATAACACCATTCACTATCAGGCTCCGCTATACAGTTACAGGGGCCCAGTGTTTTCCACTGCTCAAATTTTAATGCCCCTGCTTTTTAACAAGATTGTCCTTTGTTTGTTTGTGTGGTTGATTTTTTTGCTAACCAAGGGGGTTCACAATATTTCTCCTTTTGGAACATCTTGACTAAGCACCTCCAGCTGGCACGATCTTATCTTCAGATCTGTCTCGCTCATTCCTCATGTAATGGTGCTATTTCTCCCATCCCCATTGAGACTGAATAGATTTAAATTCACATTTATTCTGTTGTATGTGTTTTTTTTAAGTTTGTGTTTTCAAATACATTACAACTTGTGCCCTTGGTTCGCTTCTGACACAATAAATAAATAATTACTTAAATGTTTTGTTGATCACAGGCCGATAAACAGTTCTTTTCAACCATTTAACATGGAAGTAGTTGGTATGAGTGAAGGATCCTCCTTTACGGAAATACTGGAATCATTCTTGTTCAAATATTGACAGCTCAGCCATTTTCCTGATTAATGTTAAAATTGCTTGGCTTTATATGGCATGCTGTAGTTGTCTGGCTTTATATGGCACACTGGTGTATGGATAAACCTGTTGTCTCCATTCACATGAAGAAAGCTTAATCACCCCTGTCTCCTCCAAATACACAGAAACACACAGATTTTCAAGAAATGTAATGGAAATATGTGGCTTATCACATGGCTAGAGACCTCAGATGATAATTTACTTAAACTTTCAGACAAGGGAAATATTAAATTCAGCTCATGTAAATACGCATGTTGTATAGAATTTGCATCTGGATGTATTTAGGTGGCAGTTTTATCTGGATTCCATCAGTGTTTTACTTATTAAATAAGCAACATGACCAGAACAATTATATATACACACACTTTACTTTGGACAGAACAAACTTCCAGATTTTCTCATCCTCAGCCAGAAAGGCCACACTGACATTGTGTTAAAAAAAATAGCTGGAAAAAAAGAGAGAGGTTTATTTTTACAGGAAGCCTTGTCTTTTATGAAACCATTTCTACATTGAAAGATTTTTGCACAATTTTCCATGAAAACCCTATAATGAAGATGATTATATAAAAATGAACAAAACCTTTCTTAACTTCACCCAGTGACAAGAATAGTTTTGAAACCCTTTGTTCTTGTATGTGAAAGTGCAAAGAAAATAAAGGTGAGTACCCTGATGGACAGGTTTGTAGCCAAGGGAGCGTAGGGGTTCAACCCCCCCCCCCGATTATTTTCAGGGGGCGGGCTGTGGCACAGGCTGGTAAACAGCTGCTGCAATAAATCACTCTGACCATGAGGTCATGAGTTCGAGGCCAGGCTGTGGCAGGGTGAGCACCCGTCAATTAAAAATAAAATATAGCCCCTGCTTGTTGCTGACCTAGCAACTCGAAAGATAGTTGCATCTATCAAGTAGGAAATAAGGTACCACTTATAAAAGTGGGGAGGCAAGTTTAACTAATTTACAACGTTGGAATGAGGAAGTGAGGAAGTGCCATCAGAGTGGATGATGAAGCAGCTGCTCCCCCCTGTGGCCAGAATCGAACATCCCCTCAGGAGAAGGTTAAAATTGCCTCTGCGTCTGTCTGTCTGTTGTCTCTGTCTCAGTTCGATGTGTTTATGGGCATGGAATGTTTGCCCTATATGTACATAATGTGATCCGCCCTGAGTCCCCTTCGGGGTGAGAAGGGCGGAATATAAATACTGTAAATAAAATAATAATTTTAAAATAACCCTGGTTTACTCATGAATTTGAACTGGTTAACCAAATCCCCATGCTATGTCTATTAGGAGCAAATATTAAACAAGTCCCTCCAGAACTGCAAGCACTATCTCAAACAAATTTTGACAATTTATTCACACTGTCATTACCAGTAGCTGATAAAGTGGAAGCAGCCAAGTTGGCCCACCCATAACTGGCACACAAAGTTTAATGCATGAGGGGGGGATTTGAAGGCCCTTATAAGGAGACCAAGCTTGGTGGAGGTGCTTGACAGGAGTGAAGGTGCAGGCTATTTGAGGCTGCTCTGCCTCCCTGCCGTGCTCTTTGCTTCAGTGTGAGGCAGGAGATAGGTTCCTAAAGGGGATTAGGCCTTTCCCTACTTGCTCCTACATTTTATTGCATGTGTCATTTTAGGAGTTAAGCTTTGGCCTCATGTTAGGCTTTAAGCTCTTGCAATTCTATTTAGGGGGGGGGGGCTCTGTTTTGTTTCAGGCCTCAGGCTTTAATGTTGCCATTATATTGAGAGACATCCATCTTGTTTTAGGCTCCATGTTCAGTTTATAGCCTTTGCCAGTATACTAGGAAGCCTTCATGTGAAGGTCTTCATTTTGTTCTGACCTCATGCCTTTGGGCTGTTGTTGCCTCAGGCTGGGGCTACTCTGGAGGGGGCCATGTGGTCTTCCCCTGTATCTGAGAAGCCTCCCAGGTTCGCTTGGTCAAGCTCATGGCCTAACAAACTAGAAGGCATCAAATCTGGTCAGTTCTGGAAGCTGTGCAGTCATATTCTCTTGGCCTCAGAGGTAGGTAAAGGTTTCCCCTGATGTTAAGTCCAGTCGTGACCAACTCTGGAAGTTTGGTACTCATCCCCATTTCTAAGCCGAAGAGCCGGCATTGTCCATAGACACCTTCATGGTCATATGGCCGGCATGACTGCATGGAGCGTCATTACCTTCCCGCTGGAGCGATACCTATTGATCTACTCACATTTGCATGTTGTCGAACTGCTAGGTTGGCAGGAGCTGGGGCTAACAGAGGGCGTTCATTCTGCTCCCGGGATTTGAACCTGGGACCTTTTGGTCCGCAAGTTCAGCAGCTCAGCGCTTTAACACACTGTGCCACCAGAGGCCCCATGCCTCAGAGGTACCTGCACATTATTAAAAATATAAATCTTCATTATGTGCCCAACTGCCTGGTTTGGGCTGGGATTTTCATCTCATGCTATCTTTCATATTTATATATTCATAGTTATTATTTAACTGTACAGTAGAGTCTCACTTATCCAACATAAACGGGCCAGCAGAACATTGGATAAGCGAAAATGTTGGTTAATAAGGAGGGATTAAGGAAAAGCCTATTAAACATCAAATAATGTTATGATTTACAAATTAAGCACCAAAACTTCATGCTTTACAACAAATGGATAGAAAAAGCAGTTCAGTACACAATAACATTATGTAATAATTACTGTATTTATGAATTTAGCACAAAAATTTTGCAATTTATTGAAAAATTGACTACAAAAACATTGACTACTAAAAGGCAAACTGTTGGATAATACAGAACCTTGGATAGGCAGAACTTGGATAAGCGAGACTCTACTGTATTTTCACTTCATGCTAGGCCGCATGTTGGGCCCTTCCTGGAAGAGGCTTTTTGCATTGCTGCCACAGAGGGTGCCATTTTCTACAGTGTTTGAGAGGAGTTGGCAGGTTCTACTTGTTCAGACTCATAGTCTAACCCCCTGAAAGGCACAGTTGTGTTCTCTCAGCCATAGAGTAAAGTACACACACTCAGTTTAAATATAAATCTTCATTATGTCACTTATATTCATTATGGTTAAT
Source organism: Anolis carolinensis (assembly GCF_035594765.1). Lineage (NCBI taxonomy): Eukaryota > Metazoa > Chordata > Lepidosauria > Squamata > Anolidae > Anolis > Anolis carolinensis. The sequence goes on from NC_085841.1 coordinate 41,550,785, forward strand.
ATCCTGGCGGTGTCTTTTAGGGCTGTGCTTTTGTGTTATGCCAAGCCTCATCCATTTGAAGGATTGTAATCCCAGAAAAACTCAAGTTTAAATACACTTTATGGTGTTTTCAGGGCCGGGCTGTGGCGCAAGCTGTTGAGCAACCAGCTGCAACAAATCACTCTGACCAAGAGGTCATGAGTTCGAGGCCAGCTCAGAGCCCCGTGTTTGTCTTGTCTTTGTTCTATGTTAAGGCATTGAATGTTTGCCTTATATGTGTAATGTGATCTGCCCTGAGTCCCCTTCGGGGTGAGAAGCGCTGAATCTAAATACTGTAAATAAATAAATATAACAACTGTGATAATTTGTGCTTGCTTTAAAACAGTGGTTCTCAAACTGTGGGTCCCCAGATGTTTTGGCCTTCAACTTCCAGAAATCCTAATAGCTGGTAAACTGGCTAGAATTTCTGGGAGTTGTAGGCCAAAACACCTGGGGACCCACAGGTTGAGAACCACTGCTTTAAAAAAAATTTAACACTTGTTAGATGCAATTATAGCCTAAGTTGCCCTAGGTTGGAAGGACCAAAGAAAGTTTATACTTTTAATTTCTCATAAACTATCAAGTAATTTTTTGAATAATTAGGTACCAGATTAAAGGTATTTTATGTAGTTCTAAAAATGTGATGATATATATGGGTCATTGATCTTGATTTTTAAAGTGTGTGTATGTGTGTGTCTTTTCCACTCTTAAACATTTGAAAACATACATAAGAAGCACAATGGGGCAAGAAAGACTGACCGGACTTGCACTCTTGAGTGTCCTCCGAAGTTTATCGATGGAGTCTGATTTCTGTCAAAGTGTATTGATACAGTTTTCAAGTGTTTCCAACAGACGTTGTTGTATTCTTTTGTAAGCATAAATTGCCAATTAACAGTCATTTTCAGTTATTTTAAGACTTGAAACTTTGTAACTAAAATAGAAAACTGAATTAAGTCTATATAAAAATATAGAATGAACCATACTATTTAAATTATTTTGTGTTATGGAATTACTCTTCATGATTCACTAAAAAAAATTTCAACCCCCACCCCCCAGACTGTAGCCGGGGGGTGGGGGAGTTCTCCCCCTGCCCCCATAATGTGTCAGGTTAAAAATAAACTGGCTTACTTGTAAATTGGTTAACCAGTTAAAATTCATGAGGGGGGGTGAATCCTTTCGGGGGGTTGAACCCTTAAATGCCCCCTCTGGTTAAGGCCCTGCACTCTCCCCCCCCCCCCTTAATTATTTTCTGGCTACGGCCCTGCTGATTGATGATGTGTTCTTTAATGTACAGTTTTTGATGTTGCATGGTTTATCTTTTTAAATAAATTGTTTTTGAAAGGATGGCTGTGTTTTCCTGTATGTTGGAAGGGAGAGAGGGACATGCTAGCCATTGCTTTTTTTAGCTCACATGTTTATTATGGTAGGGATCTTCACACATGAACTTTTACGGGGGAAACAAACCATTTGGAATCCTCTTATGTCCACCCGCCTCCCCACATCCTCAGTCATACCAATGAGAACTGAATATTGCAGTGTATTCTCTTTTCAGCTTGTGTTCTAGGTCCCAACCATCCATTTATTTCTAGTAGGCATCCTATTCCTGTTCTACTTACTATCAAAGCCTGACATGTAACTTCTTTATGGTCACCCTAAATTTACTAACTATAGAACATTCTCGGGTTTCATTGAGATAGCCTGTTCTTGAGAATCTGGTGCCTTTGATATTGTTTTGTAACATGATCTTTTCGAATCACTGGATGTCCTACCCTGTGCAATTTGATTTTCTGAAGAAACTCAGCAACAAGTGTGAATGATTGTTTCTCTTATTTTGCATCTATGTAATTTTCAAATTTGTATATTGTATACAGTATATACAAAGATTTCATAGTTTTATGTTTCATGGAGAAGTTGCCACCTGTTCATCGAACCAAATAAATGACACAGTATATTGGATGTTTGTAGCTCATTAACTTAGAAGTATCAGCATGTTCCTTTTTACCTGAGTCCCATTCACAGTACAGAATTATAGTGTAATTTTCAACTTTAACTGCCATTGTTCCATTCTCTAGGATCCTTGAATTTGTAGTGTATAGCAAGGTGTTTGCAGTTCTTATCCAGAGTGCTCCAAGTGTTACACCAAACTACAAAAACCAGGTTTCTATAGTCTGGAATCATGGCAGTTAAAAGGGAGGAATGGTGCTATAGTTCTGCAGTATGACTTGGCCCCTGATTTAAGCACTCTTCCTTGTCACAGATACTAGTTTAGTATTTCTTAGAGTAAAATGCACACTTGAAAGGTTTTCTACGTTTTAGTTAACCATGCAGTTCGCAAACAAGTTCTGTATAATAGAAATTTTATTTAAAAAATAAAAAGAGCCAATGTTAATCAGCTAGAACATTTTTACCCCTGTTTTCTTTAATCGAGAATATTCCTCAATAATTAGAACTAATTCAGAGCAAAACCCTTCTCTCTCTTGCTCACCATTTTGTTAATGCAAGATTCTTGTGTCACCTTGCCTTTTAGGCAGCCATAAATCTGTCTCTCGTCATTTTTCTTCTTGATTCCTTATGTGTCTTTCAAGGAAAGGCTGTGTTAAGGCACTAAAAATATTAAGGAAGAGGCAACAGAAATGAAACAGCCAAGTAATGAATTAGCTTTGTCAGTTTATACCATGCTTTGATTTATATTCTTCTCCATTTTTGAAGTGTGTAAGAAGTACTGGCTTTCAGAACAAGCATTTCATCTTGTTTCTCCCTCCTCCACAGCCCAAGGTTGACATTAGCTGCTTAAGTGAGGTCTGATTTATGCACAGAAGCAAAACATCTCTGATGACCCTTTACTTGATTTCCAAGTAGGAATTGGCTCAAAGAAAACTTCTGAACATCAGGAATAGTGCATGCTGAAAAACTAATAAGGAAAAACCTGATTATTGAAACTGAAAGATGACATGATTTCGATTGAAACACCAAATAAACCAGGGCAAATGTTTAAAAATCCAAAATCCTTGTTGTAGTGATGACTTTATTGGTTTGACTCAAAAGGGCAGACACTTTCAAATCTTGACATGCTGCTTCATCAAAGATTGTAAATTAGCATTGGAGGGGAGAAAATACATATAGTTGTGGTCACAACATCTGTATTTTAGTGGGAGATGTTTTAGTATGTGTACACAGATAGAAAGGGACTCCCAGCCCATCCTGCAGGGCCGTAAGCTGAGTAGTAGTCAAGGCAATTAAACAAAAACTAAGAATCTCTTCACATGGTGCCTCTTCACACAGCGCCCTCATGGCAACCCGCCTACCCTCCCTCCTTCCCTCATCACATGATGGGGATGGGATAAGGTGTGTTGGCACCCAGTCCCTTTCCCCATGAGATGGGTGAAAGGGTGGCAAAACATATTGCTGCATTGCCCTTTCCCCCATCAGATGAAGAAAAGGTGAAAAAAATGGAGCTCCCCAAAACACACTTTCCTCTCTCTCCAAAAATCTCTACTGCAAAGAAAGTCAATTCTATCCTCATTCTAACAAAATTTGTTTTAAAAATAGCAAATTAAAAATTTATTTTCAGTTAAGTCCACTTTTAGTATCAAACATAGTATTGTGATGTATTATATATACCATATGTTATGTTTCTATAGTGGCAAAGTTACTTTCTTTCCATAAAGGGAACTAATAACTCTACTTTTCAGTATTTATCTGAAAATTTCAATTTTTCTGTGAGAAAAGGAACAAAACCTCTGGCATTAAAACCCCTGGCATTAACATTTTCAGAAAATTTGCATATGTAGTTCTAGCAAACATTTTATGGCTTTAGATCTCAGCATTCTAGTACACAATAAAGGACTATGCTGAAGACCGGGTAACTGTAATCCAATGCCAATGTCATCTTTATGTCTTAGAACCTCATCACAAAGCTCCATGGATTCACTATGCATCATAGCAAATCCATAGTGTCTCAGCAAGGGGCGTGGAGAACCTGTCACTCCATGCCCGGCATTTCACAACTTACCTGGGATCCCAACACATGAGGGGAAGCATCACCACCTGGCTCCCTCCCCCTTGTCCTGAAGGCAACACAGGAAGCCTCCCATGTTGCTGTGGTGGCAGCATATGCTGCTTGCTCTTTCCTTTCCCAATGGAGCCCAGCTGGAAGCACACGTGCATCATGTAATGGGCTCCTTTGGGAAAGGGGAGAGCAAGAGGCATACGATGGGCAAAGGAGCCCGTCTGATGAGGTAATAAATACATGCTACGAAGATTAAAGAAGACTTAGATACAACATTTCACCCTCAGATACATCCATGGATTGGTTTGGTCCTGTATGATAGTGTTTGGAATAGTTACAGTTCTTTACTTGCAAGTTATTTTACTAGATGTATTTTGTCTTCTTTACAATTAATAAACAGTTTCTGCTATAATCTATTTGAATATTCTGAAGACAAGAGTTCTTCAGGTCTGGAAATTAAGAATGTACATCTTCATGTGGTTTATCTTCACATGCAAGAACAAATAATAGTCTCTGCTGTACAATAATGCAATAATCTCTAAGCAGCGTTTCCTAATATTTATACTTTCAGAAACATTTTGCAGAGAATAACTTGCACTGAACATATGGCTGTTTTGCACAACATGCTGGGGAATATGATAGTGTATTCTGCAAGCAGAGTAATTAGCATTTAGAGGCAGAAGGTGAGCAACAGCCAGTCCCATCCCACACATCCTACAGGGAAAATTAAACAAGGTTGGTTTTCTTTCTTTTCTTTTTTTTTTAAAAAAACATATAAATTAGATTTGCTTACAAACACTAAAATGATGGTATCTCATGAGGAAAGCTTCTATAATATGAAACATAATGTGAGGGAGGGAAATGGAGACACTAAAATGGAGAAAAAATAAACTCAGACTTAGCAATGCAGAAAGAGAGAGGGTGTGTCTTAGGCCAACAAACAGGAAATGACATGAAATTTAACTCTTAGAATTGCAATTTAGAAACTTCTGTTTTTTTCTATGCTAAGGCTACCCACATTTTCCTACATGAAACAGTATTTCTGAACAAAACACACTGTATCTGTATTGATAATACATTTTGTGCAGAAAAACTGATTGTAGTTTTGGATAAAATTATTGATGATATATTGTCCCTACAAGGGTTTTTTGAGCATTGTGAAAGCCATTACTCAGAAAAGAAATGAAGAATAATGAATATTCCTTCCATCCCTACCTGAAAGCTGGGTGAATGTCATGCTTTGTTTCTACACTTTGTTTTGTATGTATAATTTATAATTTAAATATAATGTGTTCTTGCCCCCCAGATTTTGCTTTCCAAATTGTTCATAAACATTGTTGCATTAAAGTTTCTTTACATCCCTAGATGACTCAGATTGCAAAAGTGCTTGAATCACCAGGCAAATCTTCATCTGATGATAGACTACAGCAGTGGTTTCCAAATTTATATGGCCTACCACCCCCTTTCCAGAAAAAATATGACTCAGTGCCCCCTGGAAAGGGGGTGTGGCCTAAAGGGGTGGGTGTGGCTCCTTCTCCTCCCCTGGCCCTGCCCCCATGTCCTAATAGGTGCTATCACCACCCACCTGGGTCGCTCCAGCACCCACAGGGGGGGCGTAGCACCCACTTTGGGAATCACTGGACTACAGGAATGTCAGAAAAGAAAAAACTTCTTAACTGACTTCTCTTAATGACTGACAATCGATTCAGGGAGGACTGAGGAAAGGTTTTAGCTTTTCTCATTGTATTATGTTCCTAATAAATACTCTCCATACCAAACGTGTGTATTGACCCCAGGAAGGAAGATGTTGTTGACCATGATGTCAAGGGATAAAATCTATAAAGCTCCTCATGGCAAAGGAAGATAATAGGTTATCACTGTTTTACTGGATGTCTGTGCATTTATCATTATGTCTTTTAGCTTTCTGGTTATGAATTTTAAAGGCTACAGTTTAATAACAAAAACTGTGGGAGAACGTCATGTTTCTGATTTAGGAATGAAGAGCTCATTATAGCTCATGCTTCTGGACTGTGGCTCAATTGGTTTAATTTGTCTGCAACTTAATTTTCTCCAAGAATAATTTCCCTGTTTATCATCTCCTCATTTTTGGAAAGAAATTAAATCCACTTCAAGTGGTTAAATCATATTCATTGATGTACATGCTGATATAGACCAGCAGTTCACTTCTTTCACTTCCTTTTATTGTAATATGTCTCAGCCATTCACTTTTAGAATCTGGCTTCCTCATTTAAACCTGTGAGAACAAACAAGGTGATTGTCACATGTCTTAGTATCTTAACTTTTTTGTTCCATTCCTTTCTCATGAAGTCCAAATGTGCTTTAGTCCTAAAATTGAGGTTGGTTGTCAATATGGTCTATATTTAGGTGTCATGCAGCAAGAAAGGGTGTGCCCTCTATGTGGGGCTCATGTGCTTCCTACCTCTTATTTTATATAGATTCAAGGAAAAATACAGAAGCTTTTATTTCATTTTCTGTCACATGCAACTTACCCGTCTGTGAAGAAGTGTATAATTGTATTTTGTTTATAGATGATATGTGTATTTGATTTTGTTTAAACAGCCAGGTTTGGCTAAGTTAAAATGGTGAGTATTTGAATTGACATTATGTATGGGGGAAGGTAGCCATCTTAGAGTGCTAGAGCAGGTTACCATAGCAACAGGGGCGGAGCCAACCGCCGCCTGGAAAGGAAAAGGGGGAATATTTTAAAACCCAAGAGCAGTCTGTGATTTCCATTCACAGTGAAGGAACTGATTCTCAGGTGGAGAATCAGGGTGACTCAGAAGAATTTGAGTCAGGCCTAAAATAAAAGGATTTATTTTAGGAGTTGGTGACTCTCTAGTCACAGAGAAGGATCTGATTCTTGTGTGGAGAATCAGGCTGGCTTAAATAGAGAGATTTGAGTCAGATTTAGGTTGGACCAGACTAGGCAAGTTAGGTGATTTGTCTAGGGTCTTTTATAGAGCCTGTGGATTAGGGAGAATTAATCCCAGGGGATCCAGTAGGATCAGGGTTTAGTGTAACTTAAAGAAAGAAGTATTTTTGAAAGTTTAACCACCTTATAACTGTTTGTAACCATTAAGCGAAGTGCCTTTACCAAGTTATCTGAAACCATCAAGCTCTGTACCTGCAATAAACTTGTTTTGATTTTATTCAAATCAAGCCTCTGTCATACTCTTATATTAAGTTAAGTAACATCGACATCTGAAGTGGAACAAATAGAAAAAGCTTATAAGAACCAGTACCATCTGCCTGACGTCTCCATTGGTGGCAGCGAGGAAGAAGATAGTCAACTAAATAATTAATTAACATCATCTCTCATAAAACATCTTTATTAAGTGGTGGTATCTGTGTGTGTGCATGTGTGGGATCAAAAGGGTTCCATCCCGGCCTCACATTCCTGTCAGACACCTCACCTCTGTGCAATTTGGTGGCTAAGCTGTGGGATTCAAAGGGGATTCCATCCTCTGCCACCTCAGCTCCTTACATAAATTGGTGGCAGCGGTGGGATTCTAAAAGAGATTCCATCCTCTGTCACCTCAGCTCCCCACGCCGTCCATTTAGGAAAGTGGTTTATGGTTATGTGAAACAAATCAATTTCAAATTCGAAGATGAGATTTATCACAGCATGGGGTTTAAGCATTATGTTAAAATATGGTGAATGTAAAATGAGTTTGTCTCTTTTGATCTACCAGTGTAGATCATGGAATAGAACATGGATTGCATGTCTTATCTAAACCATGGTTTATCATGACACAAAAAGTTGGTTAATTTATAACCTTCTTTTTAAAACTATACTAACTACAGTTGACCATGAATTCTGATTCAACCATTCAGTCTTGATTATATATTTTTTTAAGATTCCAAAATGCAAACTTCAATTTTGTCACTTTATATAAGGACTACCATTTTACAACCCCATTGTATATAATGGAATGAACATCCATGGGTTTTGGTTTCTACAAAGGGTCTTGGAACTGTTATACTAAAAAGATATGGCAACAAAATGGAACTAGCCTGGGGCTGTTCCACAATTAAGGGACCCTAATATTGATGAATCCTTTATTCTCCAGCATTTCAGGTAAAAGCAGCTACCTTTTAATTCAGAAATAATAGTATACTCTATTGGGGGGGAAAGCAAAGAGCATATTTGCCCAGAGTTCTGTTTTCCCACATAAATATGTTGTTTCTCTCATTGTTGCTACCTAGAAGTTAGTATTCAGCAGTCCTCTTACTTTGGAAATAGTCATGGATAGCAAGGTTACTATCGATTGGTAGCCTGTTCCACCATGAATCTGTCTCATCTTCTAAATCTGGTTAAACCTTTAAGATAAAGGAAATATCGCGTTCCCTCTAGAATTGCACTTCTATCACTAACCCTGGGGTATATCTCTTACTTATGGAATCCACCTAATCATTTCCAGAAATACTCAGATCCTGTGGCACTATTGTCAGAGACATCATATCAATACTAAGGAAAATTATCCTCATTGCCAAAGGGGACACCTATAACTGCTATGCCCAGAGGTACTCTCACTATTTTCCTGTTTTTGCCACCAAACTGTATTTTCTGTGTGAGTGCTGGCCTTCATCCTGAGATGGTTATACAATGTGAATTTAAGTAGCTTATTGGTCATCCTGATCTCATTTGTACTGAATGATCTGTGGCTGTTCAGAAATTAAATCAAAGAAATTATACATGGGATTGTATGCAATTTGTTCAGGGGTATTATTTCCTATTGTATGCATTCTAGAGCAGGGACACACCCTATTCATTAGTTGATTCAGCTAGATTTCTAAAGATTTGCTTTAATTGCAGTAGAAATTAGTACAGCTGAAAGAGAAAATTGAATGGAGGATAGAGTGAGCTTTACATATCAAGGGACCTCATAATTGTGTACCTACAGGGTGTAGTCAATGCCTCCTCTTTACCTTTCCATGTGTTCAACTACACTGATGAAGGATGTTATTGATGAGAGTTGAACAAATAAATCAAGCACCTAATTAAATTTATATTCTTAAATAAATAGGTCATCTCATTTACTTAGTAAACAGAGCTGAGAAAGATAATGAAGTTTTGACTAGAGGCAGCCTGCTGCCCTAGAGGCATGCTTAACGATTAGCCAGTTAATAATTTGTTTTGCTTCATCAAGATTCAAAATGTATTTAGCTGTTTATTTATGTGAATGTAATATAAAACAAAGCAAGAGAAGGATTTATTGGAGGAGAGACCCATGATTAACAAACCTTGAGTGTCCGTGGTTTGATTTTTAGTCATTTTTACCAACAAAATGACTTTTGTATTACTCCATTCAACCTTGGAGCTTGTACACACAAAAGGTGCTTTAAAAAGAAATATCAAACTAGCAGATAGCACAGCCCCAGTAGAAGATTAATTGTGCTTCACAAATTACTGGGTGGTATTGGTTGTGGTCCATGGTGTTGGGAACAAAGTGATGCTTGGCACCATTTTCTAGTGGCATGACAAGCTTCTCCTTCCCAGAAGATTGTGCAGTTTTTCAAGGAGTGGGAAGACTAGCCAGCCATGGGCAGTGCAATTAATTTGTAGGCAGACCAGAAGTGGGAACTTGTGGTAGATGGGACCAGTAGTGGCTTTCCTCTGCAAAGGGGACTGGGGTACGTAAACCAGTCCCCCAATGTCCCTTTCTCAGTTTTCTTGAAAGTTTAATGTCACACTTCCTCTCATTGTATGTTTCCTGTATATGGCATTTTTTATTATTTCATCCCAACTTTTGGAGCACTTTAGCATGAGACCCAGTTGGGAAAGAGGAGGAACTGGAGCACCCACTGGGTTTTGGTAAATTGAGGGGGGAATCAGCTCGTGAGACCCTAGGAGTGGAGTGCAAGAAGAGAACCATGCATGTTGTTTTCCTATGTGAAATTCCATGTGTGTAATCCTGGATTTTGTGCAGCAAAAGGACTGGGTTAATGGCGATACATCAACTGGTAATAAGTTCAGTTGATTCATCAATCTGAATCTATATTCATGGTCAACTTATTTCCAACTGTAGCCAATAAAACTGGCTTGTTTTGTCCCATTATTTTGTTTCTGTGTGCTCATTGGAGCTTTAATAACTACTGAACCTTTAGCTAGCTATCCTGCATTCACAATTATCAGTGCAAAGTACAAGGTAGAGTATGAAGAAAGTGTGGAAGAGGAAGGTAAATGTAAAACTGTCTTTTAAAGCATGACTGTCTGCTTTTGAAGTTCAAAGAAGCCTCATTTACTTAGAGCAGATGCTCTCAGCAAATTAGGTGTGTACTATGCATCAGATGCCCTCTGATCTTGGAAGCTAAGCAGGGCCATCTTAGGTTATTACTTAGATAGGAAACCACCAGGGAATTCCAGGTGTTATAAGCTTTATTTCAGAAGAAAGAACTGGCAAAACCATCTCTGACTATTCATTGCTTAAGAAAACTCTTTGAAATCCACGGGGTCACCATAAATAGAGATGATGTAAAGGCATGTGCAAACACAATAGATAGTGCATGTCATTGTTGCTTTGTGAATATTAGAAACTGGCAATAGAATAATAGTGTTCTACTTTTAACTGGTTTTCTCCCCCGTCTTCAACAGCCAGAAAATGCATAAGTAGATACTGATACTTTTTTTTGGCATGAAAATGAAATTTTAGGGAAAGCAGCACATGCTTCTTTAGTTTTGTACGTTAAATTGCACAGAAAGTTGGGGTCATTAAAATCTTGGCAACTCTAGACAGTAGCTGAAAAGGTAAACTGGACAGTTTTCTTTCAGGCTTGAGAATACCCAGTATATTAATGCAAAGACATTATCTCTGTAGGTTTTCTCCCTCCTTTAATTTAATTTAGAAATGAGAAAGTCTTTTGCACCTACGTGAGCAGCCATACGCTTTCCTTTGTCTTCTAATTCCCAATTAGTGTTGCTTGGCTTTTTTTCTCCCCACAGTGATTACCATAATGGAGTTATAATTCTGCTTATAATCAAAGTTTCAGAAAGGCTTATTGGATTTGAGGTGGCTTCTGTGGAAACTACTTCCCAGCCATCAGAGGAGACACTTGTGATTTTTGGGATAGACTTCATTCCTCCACTTTCCTATTATTAGTCAGATACAGGCCGGGTAGCCATGACTTACTCAAAGGTTTCTTACATTAGACATTAGCATTTGTTTTTTATTAGCTGTAATTACTGTTATCTTGTTCTGATATAAGCAGAGCAAATCATGGCAACCAGCAAGGAGGAGGGGAGATCAGGGTAAATTCCTTCCTTCTTACTGGTCACACGGGCATCTTGTTCTATTGCCAGCAGAGGTTCTCGCAGAAGCAGAGGAAGCAGGAGGACATTTTTGCTCCCTGGCTTCAGGTAGGATTTGGCTAAGATTTGGCTAAGATTTTAAACTGAGTTTGGGCTTGGCTCCTGTGGTCAAAGTCTAACTGTTGTGTGACTGTTGTGTTGAAAGAGAGCCAGGTACTTAAGTTGATTGACAGCAGGCATTGTCCCCTGTTAATTGAGTTTCTGGGAAAGCTTTATTTGCCAGTGTGAGTTTCTGCCAGAGCCTGATCCCAGAAGGGCAGTTGGTTCTCGCAGAAGCAGAGGAAGCAGGAGGACATTTTTGCTCCCTGGCTTCAGGTAGGATTTGGCTAAGATTTGGCTAAGATTTTAAACTGAGTTTGGGCTTGGCTCCTGTGGTCAAAGTCTAACTGTTGTGTGACTGTTGTGTTGAAAGAGAGCCAGGTACTTAAGTTGATTGACAGCAGGCATTGTCCCCTGTTAATTGAGTTTCTGGGAAAGCTTTATTTGCCAGTGTGAGTTTCTGCCAGAGCCTGATCCCAGAAGGCACCTTTACTAACTATCCTTTGCAGTACATACAGGAAACAAAGCAACATAAACAAATACACAAAGACGTGGTTTGTTGCAGTCTGCACATAAAGTGCGTGCATATTACTTAACTGTACAAAGATCCCACTTGGCCACCACGCTCACCAAGAGATGCAACAAAAGCAAAACATTCCCATCACATGCACCAGCTGTGGCATGTTCCGCTTTTTCACACAAAAACTAGACAACTACATCTGCTCCAAATGCAAACGGATGACTCTGATGGAGCAGAGGATCCAACAGCTCGAGCACCGTATTAAGACCCTTAAGGACATTCAGGCACTCGAGCTCTTCTTGGACACTGCACAACACGCTGCTGTAGATCAGCAGCCTGCATCACACCAACACCACCAAGACCATGATCAGGAACCTTATGGGGAGATCAACTCAAAGGTAGACAACCCTCAGGCTTGGAAGGAGGTCACCCATAGAAGGAGACGCAGGACCAGGCAGCCTCCACAGAACTCCTCTGCTCAGCTGCATTTACACAACAGATTTGAAATTCTTACATCACTAACATACAATCAGGAAACACATCTTGTGGAGGACCACAGTTTCTTAGATACCACTCAGTGGACCATCCTGGATCAATGCGCAGGGGATAGCCCTGACAGGGACAGTGCATCACCACAGTCACACTTATGTAATCATGCAAATGCTCCATCCCCAATCATAGACCAGGAGCAACAGGAACATCCTTGGGAGAGTAATGGGCTCTCGGATGTATCTCAATGGATTGTCATTGATGAATGCACTGGGGATGTTGAGGAGGAGGACAACACTTTACACCTACATGATTCACTTCAACAGGAACACTCTTCAGGGGACATACACACTGTCTTGCACAAAAGGGACCCTGTCAATCCTGAAAGGAAACAGGTCTTGGTAGTAGGTGACTCCCTCCTTAGAGGAACGGAAGCCATCATTTCCAGACCGGATGGGATGGCTCGAGAAACATGCTGCCTCCCGGGGGCAAAAATACACCATATCACTCAGAGGCTCAGCAGGCTCCTAAAGCCCCATCACCCTCCCCACCTTATGTTGATTCATGTAGGTACCAATGACACCGCTAGGCATACTTTTCAAAAGATCACAAATGATTTTCGAGCTCTGGGAACAAAGCTAAAACTGTATAATGTACATGTGATCTTTTCATCCCTCCTCCCCGTTGTAGGACATGGCTCTACAAGGGCCGGAAAAATAGTACAGGTCAATAACTGGCTCAGAAAATGGTGTCAAGAGGAGCATTTTGGCTTCCTTGACCATGGTCTACTCTTCCAAGAGGATGGACTACTGGCAAGCGATGGGGTGCATCTCACACAAGTAGGAAAACATCTTTTTGCACACAGACTCACAAACCTCATCAGGCGCACTTTAAACTAAATCCACTGGGGGAGGGGAACAACAGCCTGGCGAACACTATATTACCCACGACCACAGGGAACCGCCGTAAGGCTAAACGGAGGGCTGCACAAACACAGCAAGGACCAAGTACAGAGAGCACAATAATCCCAAATAAACAGTTCGAGGGGAGGTCACAGGGGCTTACATGTCTTTACACTAATGCTCAGAGCATGGGAAATAAGCAAGACGAACTCCAACTCCTAGCACAGCACCACACATACGATGTCATAGGCATCACTGAAACCTGGTGGGATGACTCCCATCACTGGAATTTAACCATTGAGGGCTATAACCTCTTTCACAGAAATAGAACAAAGGGGAGAGGAGGGGGAGTAGCTTTATATGTCAAAAACAGTTACGTTGCAGAAGAAATGCAAGACTGTAATCCGGGAAACCAGCTTGAAAGCATCTGGATAAGAATCAAGGGAACCGGGACTCAAAAAGATCTTGTCGTGGGTGTCTACTACAGACCTCCGAGTCAGGATGAAGGACTTGATGAAGCCTTCTGTCAACAGCTGACCAAACAGGCACAAAGAAGAGATATAGTAGTCATGGGCGATTTCAATTATCCCGATATCTGCTGGAAAACAAACTCAGCCAAGAGTACAAAGTCCAACAAATTCCTCACTTGCCTTGCAGATAATTTTATGGTCCAGAAGGTAGAAGAGGCAACAAGGGGATCAGCAACTCTTGATCTAATCTTAACAAATGTGGAAGACCTGATCAATACAGTTGAAGTGGTTGGATCCTTAGGGGCAAGTGACCATGTGCTCCTGCAGTTTGCAATACAAAGGAATGCTGAAACTAAGACAAGTCAAACACGCATTCTGGACTTTAAGAGAGCTGACTTCCAAAAAATGAAGGAATTACTGAGCGGCATTCCATGGACGCCGATATTAAAAAACAAGGGAGTTAAGGATGGATGGGAGTTTTTCAAAAGTGAAATACTCAAGGCGCAAATGCAAACAGTGCCAACAAAGAAGAAAAATAAGACAAGTGCAAAGAAGCCAGAATGGATGTCCAAAGAACTTCTAACTGAGCTAAAGCTCAAAAGTGACATGCACAAGAAGTGGAAAAGGGGAGAAATCACCAAAGAAGAATTCAAACGTATAGCCAACTCCTGTAGGGAAAAGGTTCGCAAGGCTAAAGCGCAAAATGAGCTCAGGCTTGCCAGGGACATAAAAAACAACAAAAAAGGTTTTTTTGCTTATGTTGGTAGAAAAAGGAAGAAAAAGGAGGCGATAGGGCCACTGCAAGGAGTAGATGGGGTGATGGTGACAGGGGATAGGGAAAAGGCAGAACTGCTTAATACCTTCTTTGCCTCGGTCTTCTCACAAAAAGAAAGCCATCTTCAACCTCAGCAACATGGAATGGACGAAGGATTGGGGGAAATCCAACCCCAAATAGGGAAACAAGTTGTCCAGGAACACCTGGCCACTCTAAACGAATTCAAGTCCCCAGGGCCAGATCAGCTACATCCAAGAGTATTGAAGGAACTAGCGGAAGTTATTTCAGAACCACTGGCAATCATCTTCGAGAGTTCTTGGAGAACAGGAGAAGTCCCAGCAGATTGGAGGAGGGCGAATGTGGTCCCTATCTTCAAGAAGGGAAAAAAGAACGACCCAAACAATTACCGTCCGGTCAGCCTCACATCAATACCAGGCAAGATTCTGGAAAAGATCATTAAGGAAGTGGTCTGCAAACACTTAGAAACAAATGCGGTCATTGCTAATAGTCAACACGGATTTACCAAAAACAAGTCATGCCAGACTAATCTGATCTCTTTTTTCGATAGAGTTACGAGTTGGGTCGATACAGGGAATGCCGTGGATGTAGCATATCTAGATTTCAGTAAGGCCTTCGACAAAGTCCCCCACGACCTTCTGGCAAACAAACTAGTAAAATGTGGGCTAGACAAAACTATGGTTAGGTGGATCTGTAATTGGCTAAGCGAACGAACCCAAAGGGTGCTCACCAATGCGTCGTCTTCATCATGGAAAGAAGTGACAAGTGGAGTGCCGCAGGGCTCCGTCCTGGGCCCGGTTCTGTTCAACATCTTTATTAACGACTTAGACGAAGGGTTAGAAGGCACGATCATCAAGTTTGCAGATGACACCAAACTCGGAGGGATAGCTAACACTCCAGAAGACAGGAGCAGAATTCAAAACGATCTTGACAGACTAGAGAGATGGGCCGAAACTAACAAAATGAAGTTCAACAGGGACAAATGCAAGATACTTCACTTCGGCAGAAAAAATGGAAATCAAAGATACAGAATGGGGGACGCCTGGCTTGACAGCAGTGTGTGCGAAAAAGATCTTGGAGTCCTCGTGGACAACAAGTTAAACATGAGCCTACAATGTGATGCGGCAGCTAAAAAAGCCAATGGGATTTTGGCCTGCATCAATAGGGGAATAACGTCTAGATCCAGGGAAGTCATGCTCCCCCTCTATTCTGCCTTGGTCAGACCACACCTGGAATACTGTGTCCAGTTTTGGGCACCGCAGATGAAGGGAGATGCTGACAAGCTGGAAAGCGTCCAGAGGAGGGCAACTAAAATGATTAAGGGTCTGGAGAACAAGCCCTATGAGGAGAGGCTTAAAGAGCTGGGCATGTTTAGCCTGCAGAAGAGAAGGCTGAGAGGAGACATGATAGCCATGTACAAATATGTGAGGGGAAGTCATAGGGAGGAGGGAGCAAGCTTATTTTCTGCTGCCCTGCAGACTAGGACACGGAACAATGGCTTCAAACTACAGGAAAGGAGATTCCACCTGAACATCAGGAAGAACTTCCTCACTGTGAGGGCTGTTCGGCAGTGGAACTCTCTCCCCCGGGCCGTGGTGGAGGCTCCTTCTTTGGAGGCTTTTAAGCAGAGGCTGGATGGCCATCTGTCGGGGGTGCTTTGAATGCGATTTCCTGCTTCTTAGCGGGGGGTTGGACTAGATGGCCTTTGAGGTCTCTTCCAACTCTACTATTCTATGATTCTATGATTCTATGAGAGGTGCCCTTGATAGCCAGCTCAGTCAGGGCAGTGACATGAAATTGAGATGTGGGATGCCTCAGCAGATCAGATGTGCTCCCAGGCAGTCTGAACAATGACCCCAAATTCAGCATGAATGTGCCAATGTGGATGTGTCTCCAGTTTTCTATTATTTTGCTCAATTCTGAAGTGAATGCGCAAAACAGCGAAGAATGCAAACATAACTTAGCATTATATAATGACATGAACAAATGTCATTAGGTGCAAACTAATGTCATACACACACACACACACACACACACACACATACATACACACACACATATGAAAGGTTTTCAGTTAGTGGGATTAATCTAATTGTTCTGTTTTATACATTATACGCTCAGTTAACTGGCATCCATGGGGATAGGTAGATGCTAAATAAATGTAGTTTCCTGTTGTTTGAGAGCTACTACTAAACATGAGCCTAAGACAGGGGTCCCCAAACTTTTAAAACACAGGGCCAGTCCACAATCCTTCAGACTGTTGAGGGGCCGAATTATCATTTGAAAAAAAATACGAGCATATTCTTATGCACACTGTATATGTCTTATGTGTACAGTGTTCTCTCACTTATCACAGGGGTTACGTTCCAGGACCACCTGCAATAAGTGAAAATCCGCAAAGTAGGGACACTATATTTATTTCAATATTTATAATTTATTTATACTTTATTTGTTATATATTTATACTTTATTTTAGCAGTTACAATATACAGTACAGAGAAGAAGAATGAAAGCTAAATAACCCTTTTTTATCTCCAACTCTTCCCTACCCTCCCCCTCTCCCTTTATTTCTCCCGTTACCCCCCTTCCAAAAACCGTGAAACAGCAAAAATACCGCGATAAATGGTGTACATTAATATTTATTAATATTTATTGAAAACCCACAAAACAGCAAGGGTGTGAAAAGCAAACCACAAAATAGCAAGGGAACACTGTAGTGCAAAAAACCCCAAAAAACCCCAACAAGAATAATGAAAGAACAATACAATATTTAAAAATAAAAACAATTTTAACCAAAATAACACTATCAGATTTCAATGGGAAGTGTGGACCTGCTTCTGGCCAATGAGATAGTCAAGTTAATTAGGATTGTTGTTGTTGTGTGCCTTCAAGTTATTTCAGACTTTGGGTGAGCCTAAGTCTAAAACTGAGGGCAGGGGCCAGGTAAATGACCTTGGAGGGCCGCATCTGACCCACGGGCCTTAGTTTGGGTACCTCTGGCCTAAAAATTCTATACTGCATATTATACCATACACTCTGTATTGACTTGGTATTAATATTGAACTACTGTCATTAAAAGCAAATTAAAACAAAGACAAACTTAGTACCTCATAACACTTGGCAATGTAAACATCCCTAGTGAGTTGAGGGACAGATGGCCACGCAGCCCATCTCAGGACGTCCCTCAACTTCCAGTAGAGGTATGGCCCCCAAATGGTGTGGAAGTGTCCTAGGATGTTTCCTTGCCACCACAGGAAGGTTCTTGTGTTGTGCTGGCTATCACACATAAGGTCCATAATGTAACACAGTTGTATTATAAAAACAGGATTAGTCAACGCAGTATTATATCTTCACATTTCTGGCAGGTGCCTTTGAGTTCTAGTTGCTTGAGTTCCAGTTAATTGAGAGTCTACAGTATTTAATAGTTTCATATATGGCTGTTAACAGTAAGACTAGCTTAACTACTCTGTCTGGCTCTTGTAACTTCCAAGCTATCTGGGCTAGAACCTTCAATACTATTGCATTTCCATCACTATAAAATCTCACTTAAAAAAAATCAGGGTCCAAAGGCATTCTTTTTATATATCCTATTAACCTTCTAGCAGTGTGCAATGGGATCCTGCATGGAAATCTACATTGAAATTTCCAATCTGTTGACTTGCCTACTTTATAACATCTAGAGGCAGGAAACCACACATCTCAGGACATGAATTCTGTTCTGCCTCCATGACAGATACTTGTCCCCTCTTCCCTTTCTGACAGTTCCGGGAAGACTTCAGGTGCCAAATGTCCAGGCAGAGAACTGCCTGTGTAAATGCCCTTTCCTGTATCTCACTATAGATATATCAGCAGCAGCTATGCAGAGGAAGCTTCCTAACTATTACTATTATTTGCAATCTGGGGGATCCTTCTGCTGCACATGATAGAATGAGCTAGCCCCTGTTCATTGCTTTCTTGGCTTTTTGGTTTCTGTTTTTTTCCAGCTTGTCGGCAGGGATTACTAGGATTGCAGCCAGATTATTACTTTCTTCATGACATCCATGTAACAATTGGCTTTTGTTTGTCCACATTGTCAATCCAAAAATAATTGTGAACTGTTCACAAAGGCAAGCCTTTTATATTCAGCTAGTGCTGAGATTGTCTCCATCTGCTCTGGTCTCTATCTCCTTGCCCAGTCTATTATGCAAATGTCAGAAGTCATGGCTGCCACATACTTCCTAGATTTCAGTACTGGATTTCAGTATTGGAAAGAAGCCTTTCTCCACCTCCCCACCAACAAATATTCAAAAACAAACTATTGTTACAGGCAGAAATGAAATTCAATTCACAATAATTTCCCAAGCTCACTTTACTACAGCAGGGTGCCAGATACTGTTTCAGAAGACAGGATCTAATTGAGATCGAGCTAAAATTTAGGGGTTCCCTTCCTTAGAAGGGGAACCCAAGCTCCTTGCCAGCAGGTCCGATGATTCTAGCAAGAGGGGAGCCGCTAAAGATCAGAGTTACCCCGTTCCCAATAATCTCACCCACAGACGTGAAGAAAGAGCACCGAGTTGATGATTTATTCAGTTCAGCTGAAAAGGAAGACATCCGCGATCATTCATCAGGGAGCCATCACATGCAATACAGAGCAGCGACCTTTATAATACAGAAAACGGGGTGGCGAGATTCGGAATTCGCACTGATTGGTCCTTGAGAGAGCGACACGAAGCCTCATCCAATCAGAGAGCTCCTGTCTCTTCGGTTTCTCTGCCAATCAGGGGTGAGGGGGTGGGCTGAGCCGCAAACAATGAATGGCAAGGGATTATGACAGAGCCATTGAGTCAGTATGCAGAAAGGAAATGCCGAGAGCCCCGATAAGCCCTCAAGGCGATTTCCAGATTACTTCTGGGGTGCAAATATACATATTTGTCTGACAGGCATGTCAGATTCCGGTGAGTCAAAGGCTGATCAGTTGAGCAAGTTTTGTCTTTGAATGAGTCCAGTTCATTGATAAAGAATCTGACAGCTGGGGCGATCGTGAGCTTTTGATCGCCCCCATTGTAAGTAAGCCAAAAGCCAGATAGTCATCCCCTCCATCAAATGGGCCAGCTCTAATGTTTGATGGGAAAAGACCAAGTCTATTGTCCATGCAAGATTGGTATCTGGTGATCTCCTGGTGTGAGGAAAATCTCCTCTTGCCGGTGTTATAAGTATTTGTCCATATCTGTTTCCAGGTCAGATTTCAGTCACTCTTTAATATTTTATAATAGAATATATATTTCATAGAGAAAAAGGGAAAAGGGAGCATGCAGGGCAAATGGGACACATATAGGATCATAACTCATTTTATACCATCCATCCCAGAGTCCAAGGTTTGATACATGGGGTTCATAAAGAAATAAAAGTTCAGGAAGAGGGGAAGGGTCTGTGGCAATGCCTATGAAATGGTCGTGCTTGGCCAAAGGTCAGCAGGGGGTTCTCTGATGGTGAGGGCAGTTCGCAGATGGCATGCAGAGAGTCCTAGGAGACCCTCTCCACGCCCAGCATGTAGTCTGAACCTCCGAAGACCCGATTCCACAGGGAAATCCGTGCTGCGACGTGAGAAGCTCCATTTTGACAATCAGCTGATTTGCTTCTTAAAACTTTATTATTTTAAGAATTGATGGTCTCCTCATGGCGGGGTGGATCAAATCAGTTCTGATTTATGGCAGCCCTAAGGGGAACACATCTTAGTATTCTTG
This sequence comes from Anolis carolinensis, assembly GCF_035594765.1. Taxonomy (NCBI): domain Eukaryota; kingdom Metazoa; phylum Chordata; class Lepidosauria; order Squamata; family Anolidae; genus Anolis; species Anolis carolinensis. The sequence goes on from NC_085841.1 coordinate 41,571,078, forward strand.
GCAAGATTTGTTCAGTGGTGATTTGCATTGCCTTCCTTTGAGGATTAAAGGGTGTAATAAGCATGAGTTTGAGTCATGGTCATCCAGAGTCATAGTCTAATACTCAAACCACTACACTATGCTGGCTGTTCACCATCTGTAGCTGGGGACTGGAAATCACCCTTAATGCTCTCACATGTTATGGCTGGATACATATTATTGCTTGTTCTGTGATCTCTTTGTGTGTATGTGTGTGTTTTCAGTCCCTTTCCCTCACCCAACATATTTTCTTGTATGCATATAATAAGTCCTGGTTGGGAAAGAGAAGCTGGGAAAGAGTGTACTAGACTGTCTTTATGTATTCAAAATTGTGTCTCTTTCTTTGTGTATGTGGCAGAACAAACAAGAGTACATATTGAGTCACAACATGAGTGGGATACATTAAGGGTGAAATCCAGATCCCTAAGCACAGGTGATGCCAAGCCAGTGCAGTGTAATGGTTTGAGTATTCAACTATGACTTTAGAAGATTGTGGTTCAGATTCCACTGGATGACCCTGGGCAAGTCATACTTCTGAAAGCCTGTACATAGCCTGTTTCTGAAAGCCTGTACATGGCCTCCCTGTATCTCATATTTCTGCCCTGCTTACTGTGTAGTGTGTGCACACATATCTCACAGTGAAGGACACTGACAATGGTTATCTCAGAAAAATCATCTAAGAGATTGTGCCCCAATGATCTGGCCTGTTATTTACTTCTTCTGCTCCAGACATCTCTCATTTGTGGTTTAGGAAAGAAATAAAGAGATTAAAAGTTTAGACAATAATACATCATGCTCACATGATCTCACTGTAAAAACAAACCACACTAGCTCCATGCTGCAAAGCGTGCATGTGGGTGCGAAAACACATACATATAAATGCACACAGGTTTCTAAAGGAAAATCCCTCTTTTGTGTACATGTGTGTGCATACATAGAAGTAAAATCAATTGGATTCAGTGGAGCTTTCTCTCTGGAAAGAACAAGTGTTGAGACAGGAAAAAGAGAACAAAGTTTAATTTCAAGGGAATATAAAGATTTGACATTAATTATATTTTGGGTAAAGGAGATAGGCTTCTTCTCCTCAAAATATAATGACATCTTTTTTTTCACTAGAGTTTCTGAAAGTGATTACTCGTAAAGGGCTCTTTATAGATCATTGTTTTTCTGTGCTTGCATGTGTACACATACAAACACGCTCCTCTTGTTTGGCCAAAAATATTATTTGGGAAAAGAGGAAAAAGAAGAGAAAGGAAAGAGGGTGGTTCAACTAACTCAGTTTCAAGGCAGTGAGTTGGATGGAAAACCTTTTTGACCATAGCTGGTTGGCTCAGTAACCTCCCCTTTCTTCCATACTGTGACAGGGAAATTTTCAAACATTTTGTATAACTTTTTGCCATATTTCATTGGCTGGCAGATCACCCAGTGTATCCATGGATCTATCAGGCATTCTTCTGACCTCTCTTGTTACATTATTTCTGCAGCATTGGATTTGGAACATTGAAAATTCAGTGTCAAACAGATTTTCCAAGCATCTCTACCCATGATGTCTGGAAACCCTATCTAAATCCCCTCTAGCATGAAAACCTCCGGCAAAAATCGCCTGTTGGTTTTTAGAATCTTCTCAGAACACATGAAAGCTAGAAGTTTGCCCTTTGTATAAATGGGCACTGATACATTTATCATTCCATAGCAGCTATGTTGCATAAAGCCTCAGAGAGACTGTAGTCTCCCAAATGTTAGCTGCCTTTGATCTATGATGCTTTGTTCGTAGACATGGGAGAATATACATGATTTTGTACTTTCAGATGATAACCAAAGGCAACATTACTAAACCAAGCCACATAGCTGAAAGATGAATCTATTGGTTACATCCATTGATGGTTGAATGTTTTTTATAGGATTGGTTTGAATTTGTAAGAATATGTACATCTGAATAAGTGGTGAGCACATTAAGGAGGCTTGAGGGCCTCTTTGAGGCTTTGGGACCCTTTGTGAGCTGTGCAATGAAAAAATATTTTTATGTTCAATGTGATGTGTGTGACGTATTTACCATGACTGGCAATCCAACCATTTGGATCTGGAAAAGGATCTTTTCAGAACAGTCTGAGATGAGGTTTCTGTTTACAAAAAGTGCCATTATTATTATTATTATTATTATTATTATTATTATTATTATTATTATTATTATTATTATTTTATTATGACACAGCAAACAAGATAGATATGCTGGATTTCATATCACAAAATCACAAGTCGAACACTTCCCAAGTGTCTAGGACTGTGTGATGTATTTTCGGATGATGCGCGCAGATCCCAGCAGGGTGGCCTTTTGCAGTTGGCAGATCGTAATTTTGTCAATGTCTATTTTTCCAAATGCCGGCTGAGATCTTTTGGCACAGCACCCAATGTACCCATCACCACCGGGACCACCTGTACTGGTTTCTGCCAGAGTCTTTGAAGTTCAATCTTGAGGTCCTGATAGCGGCTGAGTTTTTCCTGTTGTTTTTCGTCAATGCGACTGTCACCTGGGATGGCAACATCAATGATCCAAACCTTTTTCTTTTCCACAACTGTGATGTCTGGTGTGTTGTGTTCCAGAACTTTGTCAGTCTGGATTCGGAAGTCCCATAGTATCTTTGCTTGCTCATTTTCCAATACTTTTGCAGGTTTGTGATCCCACCAGTTCTTTGCTGCTGGGAGGTGGTACTTGAGGCATAAGTTCCAATGAATCATTTGGGCCACATAGTTGTGCCTCTGTTTGTAGTCTGTCTGTGCAATTTTCTTACAGCAGCTGAGGATATGATCAATGGTTTTGTTGGTTTCCTTGCACAGTCTGCATTTTGGGTCAACAGCTGATTTTTCGATCTTGGCCTTAATTGCATTTGTTCTGATGGCTTGCTCCTGGGCTGCAAGGATCAGGCCTTCTGTCTCCTTCTTCAGGGTCCCATTCATGAGCCACAGCCAGGTCTTCTCCTTATCAGCTTTTCCTTCAATTTTGTCAAGGAACTTCCCATGCAATGTTTTGTTGTGCCAGCTGTCAGCTCTAGTTTGTAATGTGGCTTTCTTGTACTGGTTTTTTGTCTGCTGTGCTTTGAGGAGTTTCTGATTTTTGACTTCAATCATAGCAGGTTCTTCACTTTGCTTTACATATTCTGCCAGGGCATGTTCTCCTTCTTTGACTGCTTGTTTGACTTGTAAGAGTCCTCTGCCCCCTGATCTTCTAGGCAGATATAGCCGGTCAACATCACTGTGAGGGTGCAGTGAATGATGAATGGTCATGAGTTTTCTTGTTTTTCTGTCCAAATTGTCCAGTTCCATCTGTGTCCAGTTTATGATGCCAGCAGTATATCTTATGACAGGTATGGCCCAGGTGTTTATGGCCTTGATGGTGTTGCCTCCATTGAGCTTGCTTTTGAGAATTTTTCTGACCCTTTGTGTGTATTCTTTACTGACCACAGTCTTCACATGTTAATGCTTGATGTTGTCCAGCTGTAATATGCCCAGATATTTATAGGCCTCTGGCTGGTGACACTTTATTGTTTGGCCATTAGGCATATTTATGCCCTCACTTTCAATGATTTTTCCCTTCTTCAATGCCACTGTCGAACATTTGTCCAAGCCAAACTCCATGCTGATATCAGTGCTAAAAATTTGGACAGTGTTAGTCAGATTTCAGTTTCTGTTTTTCCATACAGCTTCAGGTCATCCATGTACATCAGATGCAAAATTTTGTGAGAATTCTTAGATGTTTGATAGCCGAGATTTGTTTTTTGTAAGATTGTTGACAGAGGGATCATGGCAATAATGAAAAGCAGAGGGGACAATGAGTCTCCCTGGAAAATTCCTCTCCTGATGTTGACAAGTCCATAGCTTTCATTTCCAACAAACAGTTCAGTTTTCCAGTGCTCCATCATGTTTTCAATGAAGGTGCCAACGTTTTTACTAATCCCGATGGCGTCCAGGCACTTGATGATCCAGCTGTGTGGGAGTGAGTCAAAGGCCTTTTTGTAGTCAATCCACGTCATGTGAAGATTAGCTTTTCGGCTTTTACAGTTCTCCAGAATCATTTTGTCAATCAATAACTGGTCTTTTGTTCCCCTGCTTTTCCGTTTGTTGCCTTTCTGTTCATCTGGCAAGATGTTTTTTTCTTCAAATAGTCTTGAATTCTGTCAGCTATGATGCCAGTCAGTAGTTTAAACATAGTGGGCAGACACGTTATTGGCCTGTAGTTTCCTGGTGCTGCTCCTTTTGCTGGATCCTTTTGTATCAGGTAAGTTCTTCCAGTTGTTAGCCATTCACTGATACTTCCTTTCTGCAGCATCTCATTGAATTGTTGGGCCATTTTTCCATGTAAACTAATCAGATGTTTGAGCCAAAATCCATGGAGTTGATCATTACCAGGCGATGTCCAGTTCTTGACTTTTTGCACTCGTTTGCTGATCATTTCAGTTGTTATTTCCATCTGTTCCATTTTGTTCTGTGAGAATTTTCCTTCAAATTTCTTTATCCACCCAGCATTTTTGTTGTAGTTCTTATTATTTTCCCAAAGTTCTTTCCAGAACTTCGTTGTTGCAGTTTTCTCTGGCTTTATGGTTACTGTGTCTGTTGTTTGGTTCAGGCTCTGGTAGAACCGTCTTTGGTCTGATTCAATCATTCAATTATTATTATTATTATTATTATTATTATTATTATTGTTATTTTTCCTCATTTTAAGTTGCTTTGCATCCCTGTTTGAGATGCAAAGCAGTATAAGGACCATATACAGTCTCAGGGCCCTGTTCCTGTTTAAAATCTTTCACCTGAGTTGATCTCCCATTTTTCTATCTTGTTTTCAAGAAAAATCATGTTTTTCTAGGGAGGCTGGTTCTTCTTTAATGCCTACAGTTTCTATACACTTTGCTTTGTCACAAAAAAGTGGCTTCTTTGAAACTGGAAATTGACGCAAACATATTTTGGGTCCATTACTATACTGCTGTCTAAATGGGTAGGGCACTGTGGTGGTATGTGGCAGGAAACAGAACTGAAATTGCCCCCAGATACACTGAAGCTATCCAATATGTCCTGAGAATGAATTCTGCTGGTGTGAGAATGCTGAAGTCAAACTTCACATACACTAATAAGCAACAAGCAACCTCTAGAGCTGTGTTGATAAAAGCTAGCCAATTGTCATATATGGTACTGACAGATAAAGCATATGTGAGCTGTTCCCTTTGGCTAGTTCATGGCTCAGCTGTCTATACACCATTACTTTCCTAGTACCTTATAATCTTGTCTTTAAAGAAAAAGTAGGCAAACAGAGACCTGTGGGGTGTCTTGTCAAACATTTGCAGATTCAATCTCAGTCAAAGCTTATGGTGCTGTGATTGTAACTGAACCTAAAGGAAGCTAATGATAGGGGATTGAGATGAATCTCATGAGTCTGAATGTCTCAACAATGAAGAGAATCTAGTGTTTGCAATTCATCGCTGCATTACAGCTACAGTCTCTGCTTTTCTTGCCCATTTATTCCTAAGGGGATTTGTTTTGCTCCCATAAAGGGTTGCTGTCAGTTCGATTTAGCCCCAGAAATGAAGCTTTGTAAAAACATGTTTTTACTGAAACTGGAGATCAATAGAAAGGTTGCTGTGAGGGTTCTTTCTTTGAAGGACAATAACAACAGGGGTTTACTGGAATTTATCATTGTCTTTCCCAGGCTTGAGTTATGGCCTGGGAAAGACAATAATAAGCAGCAAGACAAAGAAAAAGGGAGCAGCAAAAAAGGAGGGGAGACCAGGAGCCATAATTTTCTATTGTGCTACAAGGGAAGGGTATACGTGCTACAGTCTTCAATATGATCAGGATTGGGCAATATCTATATCAGCCCAGAGGCGCTAAGTTTCAACCATAGGAGATTCATAGGTTCACATTAAACAAGTCAAAATCAATAAGTCTATACCTTCATCATATTTTGCTTCATCTGTCAGGGAGAAATAATAATTATTTACCTTTATTGATTGTTTTGGATGTGAACCATACAATTTGTGATCTAACAATGCAACAGGGAAATGCAAGAGAAACCTGCTTTTGAAAACTATGCCAGTTAGAGGTAACTTAGGCAATACCCATGTGTTCTCTGTTATCATCACAACTTCTCTTTCAGATCTATTCTTATACTATATCTAACAAATAGTGGAATATTAATAGTTGCCCATTGTCTCAGAATATAGACTGTACTTCTAGAAGAGAAGTCATGTTAATTCATTGTTAAAAAATAACAAGAGGTTATGCTACATAAAAGGCTAGCATGGAGATTATGAGGCCAGTAATTTTCGACAAGACTCTCTTTTGAATGCAATTAATGTACAGTATACATATTAGAAGAACTTCATGTAGGAATAGATTACTTTTCCAAGTTAAGATTTTAAAAAAACAAAACATAAGAGGTACATCTTACTTGGATCTTTCATTTTGAGTTATTCAACCAGTAGAAGGTAATATAATATTCCTATACAGACATACTGTTAAAGCATGTAGATTTTACTTAGGACTTCATCATATATAAGTTTCCCCTCTCCCCATATAAGCAAGAAGACACTTTCCCTTGTTTTCCCCGGCTCTGTCTAATGTCTACATTGCTCAGTCAAGCTTTTTCATTCATGTAAGAAGTGGGTTAAACAATGTTATCTTCCATTTGTCATTCTCCCATGTTTTGTAATAGTGTGAATCCTGATTTTTTTTTTTTGTCATGGTGTAGTAATGAATAATTTCCAAAGTTTTCTCCCTGTTCTGCATGATCACAAATGCTTTTTTACATATACATTTTGGCTTGATTTTCTATCAAGATGTATATGAATGTTTTCACTCAACAGTAAGAGCAGGAGCACCCAATCTGGAGTAAATCGATTATATTCAAACCTTCTGTGCTCCACATGTAGGCATTTTTTGTATGTATAACAGCAGAGAACAGTGTAGACAATGCTATATGTGAATTTACTTACTTTTATTGTTGAAGGTGATGTATCTCAGATAAAAGTGTAGACAATAGAAAGTTAACTAACTTTGGGAGAAAATTCCTTAATGCTGACTCTTCTGTCTCTGTGTAAGGCATCTTGAGGTAGAGAAAGGCCTCATGATGCTCCCTTCTCAAACAAAGGATAATAAAGCACAAAAGACTTTGAGGAAGACGCGAGAAATGACCTCTATAGGCAGGAAGAAAAACAGTTACCTAGATTAGGAAACAGAAGTGAAAACAAGACAGCAGGGATGTACTGCAGGGTTTCATCTTTCCTTAATTGTTCTGTATACAAATATTGATGCTTCTTCACTTCCATCAGTCTGTGCCTGGACTCCTCATCCCTCAGTATCTCTTGTTAAGATAGAAATAGCTAGAGGGCAGGAGATCTGGGTCACCAGAGAGGACAAAGGGTGAAATCTACCTGTCCCATATTAAATTCCTGGGTTGTATTCAGACCATCCTATTCTTTTTTGTTCTTATATGCATGGATAAACAGTTACAAAATCCTGAATAGATATTATACTGGGTGAAATAGTCTTCTTTACACATAGAATTTGTCATCTTTATGTGATGTTTTGTCTTTAAAGAAGAGGAAAAATTTACTTATCCCATCACCTCCTCCCATCTCTAGCTCAACCATCTGCTTAGAGGAGACACAAGGCATAATTCCAAAGGCACCACCTCTATGGGTTGCTTCCCTTTCCAAACCCTATTCTTTTGATATTACTTCTATGGACTGCTTTCTTTTTAAAGCCCTGTACTCTAAATTAATTTTTTGAAAGTACTGACCCAGAGGCAGAATTTTGGATGAGAAATGTATGCCCATAGTAATACCCATGACTCAATGTCACTGAAATGATTTAAAATGGGTAAATTTGACAGAACCCATCCCATAGGTTTCCCCCCGCTTTCTCCCATTTCCACATGCTTTCCAACCAGCTCCAGTTCTCCCATTTCTGTACACTTCAGAAACAGTTTGGAGACATAGCAGCACAGGTGAGAGGCGGAAGTCCTTTTGTGCCATGAGATTGGGATCAAAAGTGGTGTCAAAATGCATTAATTCATCAGTGTGGATGCATCTACAGTGTCTTTCTTGGAGAAAGATTATCTTGTGTCCATGGATGAACCACAGATGTTTGCAGGATCCTCAATGGATAGGGACATGTACTTAATTTCCACAGAACAATATATCTCCCTGACATTTCATTTCTGGGCTTTCCTATCCTCCTATCCTCCATTGGAAAATATACATGCTAGAGTGATGCAAATTTAAAAAATTGCATTCATAAATCATATCAAATATCAAAATCATATCAAAATGATAGTAACAACAGACAAGCGGTCTATCAATTTGTGATTCTACCCACTTTCTATCTTTCTTTTGCTTTTCTTTTTACTCTCCTTCATGTTGTATATCTTTACAGTCTTCTTGTATGGCAGGGCAAACTGAATTGATCTGGTGAATTAATTTCATGTTTGCCTCGGTTTTTACAATTCTATAAATAAACAAATGAAAATTGCTTCATTTATGCGTTGCAACTGGTATCAAGCTTGCCAGCAACAAGAACTTCCAGTTGTTTGTTTACTGCCTTTTTAAAAGCAAGCCAAATACAAAATTAATTTCCCAAATCAAATAAAAGATAACAACCAGGCCATATTTCCTGCATGTCAGACTTTAATCTCACTTTGCATTAGTTGCTATTCTCATTAATGTTGTATCACATATAATTAGAAAATTGAATCTTTTGGAAAGGAAACATTTTCTTAGTTCACAGCATTCTGGGTGAAACTCCTGGCTGTGTTTCTTGACTTCTGAATGGCTTTGAGAGGCTATGTATGATTCATTTTGTTTCTCATTTCATCTACTACTAGACACAACCAGAACAAAGCAGGGTTGAGATTTTTTTTTTTTTTAATATTTGTGTAAAATATAAGGTGAAGTTATTATTTTATTGAAAAATTCAGTGCTTTTTGACTTCTTTTCTCCTAACCAATGTTGTCATCTCTCTTTTTTTTTACATGTTTTTGTTCTACCTACAGTGAAGCTCAAAAGCCAGCTTTCAAAATCCATCTGTATGGCAATAATCACATTGTAGACCTTATCTTATTGAACCTCAAGGTGATAAATGATGTTCACTTTCAAATCTCTAATATGGTGATTAAATACAAACAACATTAGAACACTCAACAGTTTTTGTGGCCACATATCACATATAGAACAAAGCAGAAATACTCTCCCCCCAAAAATAATCCTACTTTTAGCCCTTTATGTTTTATAAAAATTCAAGTTCTGCAATATAGCCTTATTCATCCAGATTTTTTTTTATTTTTTGTAAGTAAACACACGAGTAGGGGCATGTACTGGTCACATATATTTTTACCCATTTTGACTCTCAACTGCTATGCATGGAAGTTTTTAGTAAAAACCAGGAATCATATTTTGGCACAGTACAATGGGGCCTTGATATCTGTTGAGGTTTCATTTCAGGACTATCACACCTCCTCTGTGGATACCAAAATTTGTGGGTGATTAAGTCCCATTATATAGCAGAGTGAAATTGTGCCCTTTATACTAAATCAAGATTTGCTCTTTGTTTGTTTTTTAAAAATCAAGTTGTGAGTGGTCAACTCTATGGATGCCGAATCCATGGATAACAGAAAGCCCCCTGAACCATCCAAAATTAGACCCGCCAATCCTTTTCATAAAATTGCTCTTCATATGAGAAATACCAATAATAGAGAGGATGGAGCCAGCTGACTCTCAAATGTATTCTTATCCTAAATCAAGAACACTTGATTACTGCATCAGACGTTTGATATATGAATCCCCCTTGTTAGAAAAGCAGAGCTGCAGTCACTTGTAGTGATTTTAAAATTTAAAAAAATGTAATATGTCATTACAGAAATACCTCTCTACACCAATGCCAAGACTTCAATTTTAGAGTGTGGGCAGAATTTTGCTTGTTTTAAAAGCCACTCGCTCTTCTAAATATCTTCAGTCACTTTCCAATCTCACTTATATTATCTAATGAGAGACAGATTGGGATGTTCTGACTTCCCATTCTTCCACTAGCTCTCCAAACAAATTATCTTTCTTTCATTGACATTCTAATTTGCCTGAGCAAGACAGAACTCTACAAGGAAGTTTCTGATCTGCAGTATTTATCTTGCTTGACTACAATTATTCCTTCCTCCATCTCGGTCATCCACCACTGTACAAATTAAATGGGGGAAATACAGTTCAATTTGTTCTGAGCTCTTTAAAGATAGCAAGAGTGCTGTCTTATTTAAAGGCAGAGCTGGAAGCCTTTAGTGCTGCTTCCTCCAACATTTTTTAAAGTCACAGAATGCAGGAAATCTGGCAAAAGAGTTTACTGGATAGCTGTGAGGATGCAAATGAAATATGAAGTAAACATCTGACACTATGGGTTGCTGTGAGCTTTTCGGGCTGCATGGCCATGTTCCAGTAGCATTCCCTCCTGACGTTTCACCTGCATCTGTGGCAGGTATCTTCAGAGGTCTGTTGGAGGTGAGGCAAGTGGAATCTATCTATCTATCTATCTAATGTAGAGGATGGGAGAAAGAAACTTTGTCTTTTTGAAGCAAGTGTGAATGTTGCAGTTAGCAAGATTGAGTAGCCTTGCAGCTGCAAAGTCAATCAGTGAGGGTATTTGCATAGAGGTAGCCTGGTTGTTGTGCCTGGAGGCATCCTTTCTTTGGGTGGATTTTTAAAGGTAAAGGTAAACGCTTTCCCCTGACATTAAGTCTAGTCATGTCTGACTCTGGGGGTTAGTGCTCATCTTCATTTCTAAGCCAAAGAGTCGGCGTTGTCCACAGACAGAATGTGGCCAGCATGACTATATGGAGCACCGTTACCTTCTCACCAGAGCAGTTCCTATTGATCTATTTATATTTGCATGTTTTCAAACTGTTGTGCTGTCAGAATCTGGGGCTAATAGCAGAAGCTCCCCGGATTTGAACCACAGACCTTTCAGTCAGCAAGTTCAGCAGCTCAGCTTACATTGTTAGCTGTTTGAAATTCCCCTGATTCTGAATGATGTTCTTTAGTTACTTTCTTGAGTCTGATGTTTTTTTTTAATACTGGTAACCAGATTTTATTCATTTTCATTGTTTTCTCTTTTCTGTTGAAATTGTCCACATGCTTGAAGATTTAAATGGCTTCTTTGTGTAGTCTGACATGATGGTTGTCAGAGCGGTCCAGCATTTCTGTGTTCTCAAATAATATTCTGTGTCAAGGTTGGTTCATCAAGTGGTCTGCTATAGCAGACTTCTCTGGTTGAATTAGACTGCAGTGCTTTTCATGTTCTTTGATTTGTTTTTGGGTGGTCTCTGTAGATTTATCCACAGCTGCATGGTATATGGTAGATTTCTACAGTGGTTAGAGGATCCCTTTTGTCCTTTGCTGAACATAATATTTGTTGAATTTTCTTAGTGGGTCTGTAGATGGTTTGTAGGTTGTGTTTCTCCATTAATTTCCTTATGCAGTCAGTGTTCCCTGATGCATGGTAAGAACACTTTTCCTCTAATGGATATTTGTTTTTACTCTCATGGCTTGTTCAACAACACATCTGACACCATCTTGTTCAAAGTATAGCAGCCTCAAAGAAACCAGTCTTCCATCAGGAGAGCTTGTTTTAGAAGGGATGATTCAAACAATGTTTTGGGGAATAACTGTAAGAATGGAAAAGATGTATCAAAGTTGTAGTGTCAAGAGTCAGACGCCAGTTAACAAACAAAACAGAGTTTATTCCGAAGATAAGCCAAAAATAACATAAACACAGAAAGTATCCTTGAAACACTTCACTTATCAGTGTTTCAGGAGTAGTTTGGACAAAAATAACGGAAAGTGCAAAAGCCTCTTTTGGCTTCAAACCGTTTCTGAAAATAGACAGCCAGCTCTGCGGATTTAAAGGGACAGTTCCCAAAAGAAAAACAGCAAACTGACTTGAAAACAAACAAACTAGAAGAGCAGTAAACTGCTTCCACAGTGCAGATAAAGCCAAAAGCTTCAAAGGGATGATGAATAGCCGTCGTCAGGAGAATCCAAGGTCAGGTCAGGAGGCAGCAGCAAATTCCGAAAGGCAAACCAGTAGTCAGAAGCCGGGAGTAGTCGTCAGTCAGAGGGCGTAGACAGAAGCCAGGTCAAATTCAATCCAAAGTCCAAAGAGGGTGCAGTCATCCAAACCAGGTCCACGATAAGACACAGTGAGAGCCAAGCCAGATGGTATCAGCAGCTAGAAATAGTAATCAGAATGCAGTCCAAGGAAACCCACACAGTTCCATCCCTCTGCTGCAGAGCAGTCCCAGATAACTTACATCCGAATCACAGTCCAAGTCCAGTCTTCACGGAAACACAGAGATCCCAATGGCGCCTCAGCAACACCTTGCCACACGCAAAGTGCAGTGGCCAAACATTCCCATTTTATTCCCTTTCCTCCTGGGTGACCAAACACTCACACCCAAACACCAGGTGTCCCAAATCTACTCAGAGTCTGAACTCCACACAGCTAGAGCTCGTGGATCCAGAGTACCTAGCAATTCGTCGGAATCCCAATCATCCTGCCTACACTTAGCCCCATGAACACTTAAAGAACCATCCTCCCTTCTCCAAGCATCCCAAGTGGGATCAGCTCCTGCAGAAACCCCAGGTTCAGTAGTATCCATAGGCCCCAAATCCCCAGACATCTCCGGTGGCTGTGCCCATTCAGTGCCCACTTCCCCAGCCACCACCTGTTCCTCAGCATCCATTTCCCCAAACTCCCCATCTGAATCTTCCTCAGAAGATCCCCCATATAGCTCTCTAAGTCGCTTCCTGCGGAACTCCTCCAGTTAACCCTCATCACGAGGGTTTTTTCTTCCTCTTCGAATCCCATCACCATCAACCATAATCCCCGAAGGCGCAGTCACAACATGTAGTCTATGCAACTTTTCTTAGCATTTTCTTAAAATTTAGAATCCTGCTCACTGATTCCCTGTGAAAAAAAATACTTTGATAATTCAGTTCTGACATGTATTATTCCTATGTATGTTAGGGTTTCCTTCAAGAAATAATACAGTACATGTCATGCATGCAAAAAGAAGAAACCAGAAATTTGTTAGAATAGGAATGTCGCAATTTTTTCGAATACCTTATAAGAGTTTTCAAAAGGCAATGTGTGAAAAACAGTTGAAACTAAATATAAGTGACCCAGGCTCCTCCTGCTTTGTCTTTCTAATCCATGTTTATCTCAATTTAAGTAGTAAGCAAAATATTTTATCCTTGATTTACCTTGCTGTTAATCACAAGGTACTATTCATCTTTTGGGTGGCCATTTTTTATTTATATGTTTAAATATTTTTATTCTGCCCTTTTTTGTGAGATATCAAGGCAGAAAACAAATAAAAATAACATAAACTATTTTTTGTAAAATCCAGATTGAAGTCAAAGTAAATTAATAATACCATTTAAACATCTGCAAACAAGATGGTAAAAAGAGAGCTTGATGTGGATACACCATGAAACAAAGGGTCCTTCCAGACGGGCCTTAATCCTGGGAGGAACTAGGTTATCTAAACCCAGTTCTTTCCAGGATTAAGGACACACACCCTCCCACAACCCAGGGATTTCCCTGTGGGGTGGCTACATTCCCCTCCCCAAACTTTCCTGAGGGGCCTGCCGGCAGCGCAGGTCCCTCCAGAGAGCTCTACTGGCCCTCAAAAATGATGCATCAGGTGGTGGGGGAGAGTTCTTCCCTTCCTATCTCCTGAGAGCTCTCAAGAGAAGTCTGTGCTGCCAGCAGGCCGCTCAAGAAAGTTTTTGGGGGAAAATGGGGGGCTGGGAGAGGAGAGTGGGAGTGCCATCCTACTCCTTCGGGCTCTTAGAGATCAAAAAACAGGGATTGCTGTGGGGATTGACTCTCTGGACCATGGAAGTGGTCCTTGGAGTCAATTTCCACAGGGCCCTCATCTGGAAAGATCCGGATCTTAGCTTGAGGTCCCATTCTTTCCAAGTGTTTTATTAATCTAGAACAAACCGGGAAACTCCAGTTTTCTCCAGATCAATTTGATTTTACCTTTGGATGCCTCGGGTAAAACCGAGACAGGTCCAGGAATATAGGCTTGTATGGAAGGGCCCAAACATGTGGGCCCTGCATTGTTTCTCTTTATCCTTGTCCTTTTAGGAAGTTAAACTTCAGATGAAAGTAAGACAAAGTAATGGATCCACATGAAAGCCATCTAGATCATTTATTACATTGTCTCCATGGTGGGTAGAATAAGGGGTGCACTGTGTAAAAGGCCAATAATGTTTGTGATAATAACTGAGGCTATTCAAAACAGGGAATAAAAGTCAAGCTACGCGAAGGTGGGCAAAGTATTGTTTTAGGTCATTAGATTACACCTCTCAGCATTGCCTCTCATTGGTTCTGTTGGTGAAGGCCAAAAGAACCTGTAGTCTGAAGGGCCACATTTTGGGCATCCAGAACTGCACAAAATCATGTCATTAGCAACCACAGCTGGAAATAATATTCAGAGTTATTTCTTCTTGGGTTGAGAAACAGGTTTCTTGATACCTAGGAAACCCTGCTGGGAACAATAATAGCCTAATGAGAATTTGGTGCAATTTTCTCACATTAATCAAACATCCCAAAGTGTTGCTGATCATTTATTCTGCAGGGATAAATACACATTTTCTGCTCTAGCCCTTGTTCTTTGCTCAGAAAAAATATCAATTGCACAGAAAAATGGAGGTGGGGGGTATTAAAATAACATGTTTTTCTCTAAAGAAAAATTCCTCTGCAATGTGTCCAAAGGTTTCAACACAAGGAAATAATTGTGAAGTACAAAATTAACTACCATATTTGTTACATTACCCAAGTATTCCATTTAGACAATGCATAAAATCCATTTTAAAGGGACAGTACTGGCCCCAAATGACTTGAAACCACCATACTTGAAGAACGTCTCTTCCTACATAGTCAGCCCTCCATATTCACAAGGGGTTAGGAGACAGGACCCCAATGAAAGTGAAAAACTGCAAATAAAGACATTGCTATATTTTTACCTGAAATAACACCTCTCCCAGAATTTCTAGGCCTCCTATCATGACTCTGTGTTTAATTTTCACTGGCAGCTGGTCATAGAATTATGTTGAAGGACCTAAAGGTTCCTAGAGAGGTGTCCTGTCTCAAAACTAAGCTCAAAGTCTTCCAAAATTACTGGAGGAAGTTGACAATAATAATAATAATAATAATAAAATAATAATAATAATAATAATAATAATAATAATAATAATAATAATAATAATAATAATCACTTTATTTATACCCCGCCACCATCTCCCCAACAGGGACTCGGGGCGGCTTACATGGGGCCATGCCCAGGACAATACAATATAGCAAAATATAAAAACAACATATCATAATACAATTATCATAATACAATAAAGTCACACTGGAAAATCTTAGAGTTTCCTAGAAAGAACATTTTAAATCAAGTACCCGAATAACCAAATTTTCAGAAGTCAAAATTGTGAATGTAGAGGGACAACTGTATATACTTGCCTAAAAACTGACAGGCAATTCCTCCCGGTGTCCCACCCACCAGTGTCATGTTTACAATGTAATGTTTTTGTATCCTGAAAACGATTTTATTACTTCGATCAATAATTGCTTAAAATTGTTTGTTTGTTTGTTTGTTTGACCTGTACATTGTCTTGAAATCCCACGATAAAGGGAAGGTTATAAATAAATATTTTAATAATAAAATAAATGAATAAATAGTGGAGCCTGTCAGGAGCTGAGAGGCCAGAAGTAAAATTTGGCTTAGAAGATGCCCTGAAGTACAGTAAAGTTCATAATACAGTATACAAACATTACTAACTTCCTTTTCTTAAAATCCTTTCATGGCCTCTCCTTCATAATGTGTCATGGCTGACTTCCAGTCACTCATCTCAGATGTCTGTATTTCTTCTTAGCTTCATACATGATAGTTTTTAAAGCAGAGATTAGAAAATTCACATTTTTAAATGATGTCTCCCAGAACACCCAACCTTGTTTTTTTAGCCCCCACCCCCAGTATGAGAGATCAATCGCGGAAAAGCTGACCCAGACCCAAAAAAAGATATCGTATCTCTCTGTCAATAGAATAGCATCACTGTACTAGGGATATAAATCATCAATTATTAATTATACAATTTAAATCTCAGTGCAGAGGTATTTTACTATTCAAATGCCCTGTAATGTTACAGAAGAAGTACTGTGTAGGAAAAACACACTTTGATTAGAAGCAAAACCAATGCTTGTGCACAGAAAGTAAGTTTTCTATGCAGAAAATGTGTGTGTATGTGTGTGTGTGTGTGTGTGTGTGTGTGTGTGTGTGTGTGTGTTTCTTCACAAGTGTTTGTGCTTTCCACTCCAGAATAATTCCTTCATTATACTTCAAGTTATTCAAATACTGGGAGAAAGCTGCTCATAGTTATTGGTTTATTATTTTTGCCAAAGTGGTTTTCCAACTCTTGGGCAGCCCATTTTTTGACCTAGGATTGAATAATGGTATGTATATTTTCCCATCCCTACAGTGTTCCTGCCAAAGTTCCCCTTTGACACAAATATAAATCCCCCCATGCATTTATGAATCTGTCACCATTACTTACTGTGTTCAGCCACTTACTGCCAGATGCCAAACTACTGCAGAAGTGGTGGATTAATTTAAACACTAAGCTAAGAGGCTATTAGCTGGAATCAGAAGATTAATGGAGAACATAGCATTCAAACAGATATCGGGATTTTCATAATGGGGGAACTCACTTAAAAGGGAATTAGTGTGCACAGCTTTTCTAAAACAAATAGGTAACTAGGAGAAAAGGGGCACATGACACTAATGAAATCATTTTTTAAAAGAAAATCAACAACACAGGGGGCAAATGCTAGAATATTTATTGTGGTTCTCAGATCTAGATTAAAATAAATTGGGATTTGTTCTGTCCAATATTCCAGTGCCTGATATCTGAAATGCATGCTTTCTTCTGTTTATGCTCTTAGAAGCACACTGAAATGTTCAATAAATGATAAACAGATTAAAACAAATTGCAAATTAAAATGTTTTGAATTAAAAAAAAACACTGTTCAACCTCAACAATGCTCATGCAGCATGACACTTTAGTGGATTGTGTCAGATTCCCAAATGTTTTGCTTATCCCTTATCAGCAGTCCCTAGCCCTCTGAGGAACATTCAGATTTTTAGACAATGTTGTGGTCATTATTACAAATTGTCTTCAATGTGTGCATGGTGATTGAAAACTGATTAATAATTTCACAGAAAACCTTTTCCCCTCTTTCTCGGTGACAATCATGACCACCTTCCCTGAGATTTCTGTCTCAATCTAGACTCACATGGTGACCAAAAAAGAATATAAACAGCTAAGCTGAAACAAAGAGAAAGAAGGGAAACAGTAGAAGAGGGGTATGTGAGAGAAATGGAAAAGAAATGATAGAGAAGTTAAGGATAACCTTGGTAGATTTTTTCCAGTTGAGCTCCAGTAAATTTCAATTGAGTCCTATGTAAGGTTCAGAGAGATCATACTTAATTAAACATGTATAGAGTTGCTGGTCCATATAGTTAAAACAATGGTATTCCCCGTAGTAACCTATGGGTTTGAGAGCTGGACCATAATGAAGGTTGAGCAAAGGAAGATAGACACATTTGAACTGTGGTGTTGGAGGAAAATTCTGAGCGTGCCTTGGACCACAAGAAGATCCAACCAGTCCATGCTCCAGGGAATAATACCCAACTGCTCACTTAGAGACAAAGATGAAGTACTTTGGCCACATAATGAGAAGACAGGAAAGCTTGGAGAAGATAATGATGCTGGAGAAAATGGAAGGGAAAAAAGGAAGAGGAACCAACCAAGGACAAGATGGATGGATGATATCCTTGAAGTGACTGGCTTGACCTTGAAGGAGCTAGGGTAGTGAGTCGGAAGCTACTGAACAAATAAACAACAAAAAAAGAGTTGCTGAAATAATGTCAGTGTATTAACTATATTGAAATACAGTTGGCCCTCCACTTTTGTGGGGATTTGGAACACAAGACCCCCTGTGAAAGTGAGAAAAGCACTCTATTAACTATGGTTAATATGCAGTGTTATTCTAGGAGCCCAGGACTTGCTCTTCCATATTTTCACATCTGTACAAAGCTTGTCTTGGCCTGATTAGCCCCTTCTTCTGTTTTTTCTTAAATCCTAATCAAAACATCTCAAACTGTCCCACCCTTCTGTGCCTCCTCCTACCTTCCCTCAACTGTTTAACTGGGTTACAGAGATCAACCACCACTACTGTTGCACTGGTCTCTTTGCAGGCACGGGCCCAAGACCACCGGGGTTCTCTTCTCAGCTTCGCTTGCCCTGGCCAATAGCATTGAGGAAAAGCAGACTCTATTCACCAATGCCCCTGACAGTCCCCAGTCTGCCTGGACAAAACATAGAAACATTGGACAGGAGAGCCAGGCAACATTCACTCATGTTTTGCCCTGGTCGTCCTGCTTCTGAAGGGAAATAGAAAAAAAAACAAAAAGGAGAGCTTAGCAGTCAAATACTGCATTTTGTTTCCCCAAAGGAAGAAGTCAGTAAATTCTTTCATGTCCTTATCACACTGGGGCTTTAATGTGGGCAGTCCCGTTCTTCTGCCACTTGCAGAATTCTGGAATTGGGAAGGCAAGGACCTCTCTAGATGAGTATTCAAAAGGTCCCACCCTGAACTATGTTTCCTGGAATTCTTCAGTTGCCAGATGAACAGGACTGCCTGCCCCATTTAAAGGCCCAGTGTGATAATGTGGAATGTCTCCCATCTTCCATTTCTTTTTCTGTTCCTTGGTTGTGGCCAGTTAGCAGGTGAGGGATTGCGGGGGGAGGCAAGCAGGGGTGGGTTCCAGTTCCACTGCTACCCAACATTTTTCATAGGGATGTACAAATCTCAGTGCATGTTCTAACTCTTACCAGGTTTTCAGCAGAGGTGGTGCCAAATAATCAATGAATGACAAAATTCACAAAACTGAAACACATGAAAGTGGAGGGCTGACTGCATTGACACCAGCCACTGACATTCCTTGGTGGTCACCCATCCAAGCCACTGCTTAATTTCCAAGATTATATAGGATTTGGAATTTTTTTTGGTATCTATATTCTTGCTAAGCATGAGTGAGCAAAGTTTATCCTCAACTTTGCTCAACTACCCTTTCACTTGCAAAGAAAGGAAAAGGAGAAGAAAAAACCTATTTCCGAACCTATTTTTAAATAGGTTGCATGCCCTTCCTGCTCTATTTAACATCAAATATTACCAAATTTTAAAAGAAAAAATGAACTTGTTTTGTTATTTGAAGTCTTTGAGAGGGGAGAAGACAGGTACCATCTGTGCAGTCCTCAGTGTATCCCAAAGACAGAAAATGTATCCGGGGGGCTTTTCTTCGTCCCAGTCTTCTACTTAATGATTCAGACACTAACTTTAGCCTTGAAGAATGAAAAGAAGCAAAAGAGGAAGTAGAAATAGTACATCTCAAGCCTGAGATCCCACCCTTCCAACTTCTTAAACAGTGAATGGATAAGGGAATCACTGTAGCAGAAAAGCTTGAAATATGATGAGTTAGTTTCCCATGTTTTGTGACCCAATAATATTTTAAATTCCCCTACATTTGGAGGTTACTCTGTGGTTCCGGAAGAGCAAATACACCTACTATTTCATGAACTCTGAAGCTCAGTTGAAGTAAACAGAATTTCACAAAGTGTGCAGCAGTGATTACACAATGGCGAAAGAGCGGGATTTTGCTGAAGTGTTGCTGTTTCGGACCTTGGCTGATCAACTGTGTGAGGCTGGATTATTTAAATTCACCAGGAAAGCTTTGATTTCACTGCTGCATTTTAAGTTTTAATTAACTTCAGTTCAATGAGTATCATCTGGGTTGTAAACCACCGCCAAGTCATTTAGGAATGGAGTTACAACGGCTCATAGTTATAACAGAATATAATTTTGGAAATGTTATGTCCATATTTCCAAATGATATCTTTAATATATAAAGCAAACTTTGTTAAGATGAAATGCTATCTTCATAGAGGACTTCTTTTATGATCATCATAGTATTTAATATTTTTCAGCTTGCAGAAAAAAAATCCAAGGGTGTGCTGTCTGATATAAAATAGGGAATTTTTAAAAATAACACCCTACTTGCAGGTTTACAGTTTAAACATTGGTATGTTGTATATGTGCCTTACTATTTGTTATGTTTCTAGCACCTTGTATTTGAAACTTTAAGACTAAAGCAATGATAAATTTCTTTCTATTACATACCATGTTTTGAGGTGTACAGTTGGAACAGAATTTGCATCTGTCTCAATTATTGTAAACCAATGCATTTCTCCAATCCAATTCTAGCTGCTGTAAGAGTGGAATCTATTATAAAGGGAAAGATAATAAGCCAAATATCTGGGTTTTTTAAAAGATAATTTCGAGATTACTTGAAGATTTCTGTCACCAAAAGAAAAAACTACCCTTGAATTTGTACCCATCTGACAACAAAGAGAGTCCTGTTTACCTATTATTGCATCAGAAGCGAATTGAGAATACAGTTATAATTTATAGGAAAACCACAAATTTATAGGAAAACCACAAACTTGACATTATACTAAAGGCCCTTTGACCAGAAGCCACTTGGAGTGCCTCTGGTGTTGCTGTAAGAAGGTCCTCCGTTGTGCATGTGGTAGGGCTCAGACTGCATTGTAGTAAGTGGTCTGTGGCTTGCTCTTCTCCACACTCTAAACTGGAATATCTATGCTAGGGTAAGCTGTATTGTTAAAATACCATTTTTATACTGGGATAGAAACTGGCATCAGGAAAATTGATACTGAAATTGGGTAGAACAGGCTCTTTGCAAGTAAATGTGTCACAGGCTAGAAATACAGTAATTCCAAATGAATCTGTCCATTATTCATAGGAGAGTGCTAGAATACAGCATTCCCCCAAACTTGGGGACAGTTTGAGTAACACTGTAGATTTAATGCATCTTTGACTGCCATGGATCAATGCTATGGAATCATGGAAATTGTAGTTTGGTGAGGTACCAACACTCTTTGTCAAAGAAGGCTAAATACCTTGTAAAACTACAGCTCCCATGAGTCCAAAGCACTGAGGTATCACAGTTTAAATCATGCCAAAATGCATTAATTCTGCAATGTAGATGTACCATGTAGAGAAGATATTCTACTGGTATTCTTTCTCCCTATTATTTTTTCATGAATCATGGCATCCCAACTGTTCTTCCAGTGAAACAATTTTAGTTTGGGCAATTTGTTTTATTATTGATACTTTATTACTACTTGTGACTCTTATAGCATTATTCATGTTGAACATTTTCTCTGACAGAAAAGGAGGATGAAAATTTGTAAAATAACAGCACAGCCATATTCAAAGATTTTTTTTCTACCTATATTTAGATAATTTTAATGCCAAGAAATGATAAACCACATAGGATAGTAATTACATTCTGCATGATATGACCTTTGCACAAAGTTAATTTTGTGTTCTCAGGCTGCCTTCAATATGATGGGTATTGTGGCAGCTGCAAACTTCCCCCCTCTGCATGTTGGACTAATTAGCTCCTTGCAATATTCACTATCTTTTTCTTCTCGGAAAAATATTTACATTATGATAGGAAGTCAGTAGTTAAGGATGTTCTGATTACCATAGTCCAGTGGTAATTAGATGTTAAATTTGTGTTGGCTTTCTTAATTTTGCTCTCTCTGACAGTTTTATTTTCAGCCACGTTCCTGAGTTGATATGCCAGGGCTCTTTTCTACTGTCACTGAAAACCCATTTGCAGTGTAAATTTTACAATAAGTACGGAGGTAGATGGATTCCTGTTTGAACAGGAGGATGTACCATCTGGAATGGTGCTCAGTGGCATTCTGTATTGTAGTTACAGATTCATAACCTAGAATTACGAATCCACAACTGCTCCATCTTTAGTTACACTACATAGTCACAATTGCAGCTGTGTTGCCATGATTGTAAATGTCTCTCCCAAACCTAACTTAGCCAACAACCGCATTGAATCATAGAATCATAGAATCGTAGAGTTTGAAGAGACCTCACGGGCCATCCAGTCCAACCCCCTGCAAGAAGCAGGAAAATCTCATTCAAAGCACCCCCGACAGATGGCCATCCAGCCTCTGCCTAAAAGCCTCCAAAGAAGGAGCCTCCACCACACTCCAGTGCAGAGAGTTCCAGTGCCAAACAGCTCTTACAGTGAGGAAGTTCTAATGTTCAAGTGGAATTTCCTTTCCTATAGTTTGAAGCCATTGTTCCGCGGCCTAGTTTGGAGGGCAGCAGTAAACAAGCTTGCTCCCTCCTCCCTATGACTTCTCCTCACATATTTGTACATGGCTATCATGTCTCCTCTCAGCATTCTCTTCTGCAGGCTAAACGTACCCAGTTCTTTAAGCCACTCCTCATAGGGCTTGTTCTCCAGACCCTTAATCATTTTAGTTGCCCTCCTCTGGATGCTTTCCAGCTTGTCAACATATCCCTTCAACTGCGGTGCGCAGAATTGGACACAGTATTCCAGGTGTGGTCTGACCAAGGCAGAATAGAGGGGTAGCCTGATTTCCTTGGATCTAGACGCTATACCCCTATTTATGCAGGCCAAAATCCCATTGGCTTTTTTTGCCACCACATCATATTGTAGGCTCATGTTTTACTTGTTGTCCACAAGGACTCCAAGATCTTTTTCACATGTACTGCTATAGAGCCAGGCATCGTCCCCCATTCTTTATCTTTGCATTTCATTTTTTTTTTTGCCAAAGTGAAGTATCTTGCATTTGTCCCTGTTGAACTTCATTTTGTTAGTTTCTCTAGCCCATCTCTCTAGTCTGTTAAGATCGTTTTGAATTCTGCTCCTGTCTTCTGGAGTATTAGCTATCCCTCCCAGTTTGGTGTCATCTGCAAACTTGATGATCGTGCCTTCTAACCCTTCATCTAAGTAGTTAATAAAGATGTTGAACAGAACCGGGCCCAGGACGGAACCCTGCAACACTCCACACGTGACTTTTTTCCAAGATGAAGACAATGCATTGGTGAGCACCCTTTGGGTTCGTTCGCTTAACCAATTACAGCTCCACCTAACCATAGTTTTGCCTAGCCCATATTTGACTAGTTTGTTTGCCAGAAGGTTGTGGGGGAGCTTGTCGAAGGCCTTACTGAAATCCAGATGAGGTATATCCACGGCATTCCCCGCATCTACCCAGCTTGTAACTCTATCGAAAAAAGAGATCAGATTAGTCTGGCATGATTTTTTTTTTGGTATGTTGACTATTAGCAATGACCGCATTTGTTTCTACCCTGTTTCCCCTAAAATAAGACATCCCCAGGAAATAAGACCTAGTAGAGGTTTTGCTGAATTGCTAAATATAAGGCCTCCCCCAAAAGTAAGACCTAGCAAAGTTTTTGTTTGGAAGCATGCCCGCCGAACAGAACACCACAGCATGCAGGATCGGTAAATGTACATACCATAAAGTGTTGTACATGAAAATATTGGTAGTAACAAGAAATTCTTGATAGGATTCACAGTTGTCTGGTTATGCTGGTTTACGATGACAACTACTGTACAGCATATAATAAATGTTCATTTTTTTTGTTCAACAATAAATGTGAATTCTTCTTCATGGAAAAATAAGACATCCCCTGAAAATAAGACCTAGAGCATCTTTGGGAGCAAAAATTAATATAAGACACTGTCTTATTTTCGGGGAAACACGGTAAGTGTTTGCAGACCACTTAATGATCTTTTCCAGAATCTTGCCTAGTATCGACATAAGGCTAACCGGACAGTAATTGTTTGGGTCATCCTTTTTTCCCTTCTTGAAGACAATGACCACATTTGTCCTCCAGTCTTCTGGGACTTCTCCCGTTCTCCAAGAACTCTCAAAAATTATTGCTAGTGGTTCCGAAATAACTCCCGCTAGTTCCTTCAGTACTCTTGAGTGTAGTTGATCCGGCCCTGGAGACTTGAAGTCATTTAGAGCGGCCAGGTGTTCCTGGACAACTTGTTTCCCTATTTGGGGTTGGATTTCCCCTAATCCTTCATCCAATCCATGTTGCTGAGGTTGAGGCTGGCTTTCTTTTTGTGAGAAGACTGAGGCAAAGAAGGCATTAAATACTTCTGCCTTTTCCCTATTCCCTGTCAGAATTTCCCCATTTTCTCTTCGCAGAGACCCTATCGCCTCCTTGTTCTTCCTTTTCCTACCAACATAAGCAGAGAAGCCCTTTTTATTGTTTTTAATGTCTCTGGCAAGCCTGAGCTCATTTTGCGCTTTAATCTTGTGAACCTTTTCCCTACAAGAGTTGGCTATTTGTTTAAATTCTTCTTTGGTGATTTCTCCCTTTTCCCACTTCTTGTGCATGTCTTTTATGAGTCTTAGACCAGGTAGAAGTTCTTTGGACATCCATTCTGGTTTCTTTGCACTTGTCTTATTTTTCTTCTTTGTTGACACTGTTTGCATTTGCGCCTTGAGTATTTCACTTTTGAAAAACTCCCATCCATCCTTAACTCCCTTGTCTTTTAATATTGGCATCCATGGAATGCCGCTCAGTAATTCCTTCATTTTTTGGAAGTCAGGTCTCTTAAAGTCCAGAATGCGTGTTTGACTTGTCTTAGTTTCAGCATTCCTTTGTATTGCAAACTGCAGGAGCACATGGTCACTTGCCCCTAAGGATCCAACCACTTCGACTGTATTGATCAGGTCTTCCACATTTGTTAAGATTAGATCAAGAGTATCCAATCCCCTTGTTGCCTCTTCTACCTTCTGGACCATAAAATTGTCTGCAAGGCAAGTGAGGAATTTGTTGGACTTTGTACTCTTGGCTGAATTTGTTTTCCAGCAGATATCAGGATAGTTGAAATCACCCATGACTACTATATCTCTTCTTTGTGCCTGTTTGGTCAGCTGCTGACAGAAGGCTTCATCAAGTTCTTCATCCTGGTTCAGAGGTCTGTAGTAGACACCCACAACGAGATCTTTTTTAGTCCCGTTTCCCTTGATTCTTATCCAGTTGCTTTCAAGATGGTTTCCCAGGTTGCCATCTTGCATCTCTTCTGCAACGTAAATGTTTTTGATATATAGGGCTACTCCCCCTCCTCTCCCCTTTGTTCTGTTTCTGTGAAAGAGGTTATAGCCTTCAATGGATACATTCCACTGATGGGAGTCATCCCACCACGTTTCAGTGATGCCTATGACATCATAAGTGTGGTGTTGTGCTAAAAGTTGGAGTTCGTCTTGTTTATTCCCCATGCTCTGTGCATTAGTGGAAATACATGTAAGCCCCTGGGACCTTCCCCTGAGCTGTTCCTTTGGGATTATTGCGTTCTTGGTAATTGGTCCTTGTTGTATTTGTGCAAACCTCCATTTAGCCTTATGGCAATTCCCTGTGGTCGTAGGTAAAATACTGTTCGCATGGCTATTGTTCCCCTCCCCCGGCTGACCTAGTTTAAAGTGCGCTTGATGAAGTTTGCTAGTCTGTGAGCAAAAAGGTGTTTTCCTACTTGTATGAGATGCACCCCATCCCTTGCCAGTAGGCCTTTCTCCTCGAAAAGCAGGCCATGGTCAAAGATGCCAAAGTGTTCCTCCTGACACCATTTGCCCCTAAGTTTGATTAAGTACAACTAGGATAATGTTTTGACCTTCCTACTGCCAAATGCAGTAATACTTATAACCAGCATTGCCACAAAGTGCTGTCTCACCAAACTATGACTCCTAGGATTCCTTAACATTGATGCTAGCAGCTACAGTGGTGTCAAACTGCATTAACTCGACGATGTAGATACACCTTAAGTAGTGGATGGGCAATATTGATGGATGGCTTGAAAATGCTTCTCAGAGTGTTATTTTCCATTATTAGCATTATAGGAATTCAGAATTATTACCATCATTATTATTATCATCATTATACTTATATTATTATCATTATACATATCTTTGGCATGGAAAACAGTATTACCAGAGCATGAAACGTGTGTATATATGTATGTCTGTGTATAACAGAGATGCAGAGAGAAAATTTTGTGCAGAAAAAAACCCTAAAAGGTGAATTGTCTTCAAAAACTGCACAATTGGTTAAGGCTTCTATGCAGCAGAAACAAAAATAGCATTCTTTGAGGATGAAATTAACAAAGGATTCCTATGTAAGAGTACAAATGTACAAATTAAACATAATCCATCTCACATAGGCTGGATGTTGGATGCTCTTGTCCATTTCATCATATGCAGAGTGCTCTTTCTGGATTTATTGTGGCACAATAGGATACCATGAGAGAAAATAACTGAACAATTATGGCTTTTTGAATGTAGTGGTCACAATTACAAATCTACTTATACTTGTTTGTGTTTTCAAGACGTAGGTCTTCTCCCTGATTTTTATCTCTTAATAGTGTCCCAATAAATTTTATGGTGTTTTCTTATACAAGGAATACTCAGAGAAGATTTTTCCAGTTGCTTTCTCTGAAATATATCCCACAGAACCTGGATCTCCCATCCAATACTAACCAGGCTAATCCTGCTTAGCTTCCATAATCAGACAAAATCTTGTGCCTTTAGGGTATTTTGGCCCTCTTACATCACTATCAATTTTAAAAACCAACATAGTAATTAATGCACACGTATGCATAGTATTTTGAAATTTTGTAGGCAGCAGATCTTTCTTGTCCAGGCACAGATTTCATTTAAACAAACTGGTTCAGCATCATGTGGATAAGTCCATTTTTGAACAGGTAAAATGCTGTAACTGTGGATTCCATCATAGATTTTACTAGGATCTTTAGCCAGTAGTGTGGCTACATTAGAAAAAGAAACTTTTAAAAATAGACATTAAAGGTGTAACAGATTACAGTGGACCCTCAATTAACCAGCACCCATGGGGATTGGTAGTTACTGGATCAATGTTGTTTCTGGTTGGTTGAGAGTTAATATTAAAAATAAGCCTAACTAATGCTATATCCATACTATGCCATATCATAAACGCTGTCTTGAAATACATTAAAAGCAAATTAAGACAAATAAAGACCAACTTAACTTAATGGAACACAGTTTTCCTGTTTTACTTTATTAGAAAAACGGTTTTTTTTATTTAGAGTGATATTTCTTTGATATTGTTTGCCAGTTGCTTGAGTTCTGTTCAACTGTGCATTGAATAATAATTCTGAGGAGTTCAGAATATATGTAATTTTTTAAATAAAGAATTACTGGTAAAAGAAAGAAACACGTAATGTCTATACTTCATACTCCCACTACATGTCTGGCATATTCATTGCTTCTCCTGAAAGAGCTGTGAGTGGTTCACAAGCTGACAAAAGGTAGAAGTCCAATTGTGTTCACATTAGAGGCAGATTGGCAGGAAAACGTCAACAAATGATTCAGAGAGCAGACAGAAGCAGCTTCATTCATTCCTCAGGCCAACCCTGTTTACATTTTTCTGGAAAGGAAAAACAGAACTGTGGTCCCACAGTTTCCAAGTCATCACTGGAATATGAAGTATTATTTCTATGTCTGTTTCCCTGATCACAATGAAAATGTTTTCCCCTGTTAAATCCAGCTCTGCAAAAGCAACAACATGAAATATTCTGTTTATTTCTGTAAGAGCCCCTATAGATGCTGTCTGTAGTATGGTCTTTACTGCTTTGATCAGATGAAGTGTTTGTATATAAGATATGAAAAGAAACAATAACTCACAATTGTATAATAATATAATAATATTTATGTTAAAATGATGTTTAGAGTCAAAATGATATCCTTTTTTCAAATGGTTGTTACTTTGCAAGTTTATGAAGGATGACATTTTTCTTGCCTTTGGGTGCATCCATGCTGTAGAAATAATGCAGTTTGACATCACTAGCTGCCAAGACCACACCTGGAATACTGTGTCCAATTCATGGCACTGCAATTGAATGGAGATGTTGACAAGCTGGAATGTGTTCAGACGAGGGTCTGGAGAACAAGTCCTATGAGGAGTGGCTTAAAGAGTTGGGCATGTTTAGCCTGCAGAAGAGAAGGCTGAGAGGAGACATGATGGCCATGTATAAAGATGTGAGGGGAAGTCATAGGGAGGAGGGAGCAAGCTTGTTTTCTGCTGCCTTAAAGACTAGGATGCGGAACAATGGCTTCAAACTACAGGAAAGGAGATTCCACCTGAACATCAGGAAGAGCTTCCTGACTGTGAGAGCTGTTCAGCAGTGGTATTCATGCTTAGGACTGAACCTTTCACAGGCTCACTGACGATTAGGTTAAGATTGTTTTTATGCGTTACATTTTATGTTTTTTTAAAAAATTGCTGTTTGATTATCCTGTTTTATGTAATGATCTGTGTGTTTTTAATTCTGATTATTTTATGATGTTATGATGTTGATTGGGCTCGTTCCCCTTGTAAGCCGCTCCGAGTCCCTTGGGGAGATGGAAGCGGGATACAAAAATAAAGTTATTATTATAAAGTTATTATTCTCTGCCCTGGCGTGTGGTGGAGGCTCCTTCTTTGGAGGCTTTTAAATGGAGGCTGGATGGCCATCTGTCAGGGGTGCTTGGAGTGCGTTTTTCCTGTTTCTTGGCAGGGGTTGGATTGAATGGCCCATGAGGTTTCTTCCAGCTCTATAATTCTAATACTCAGTTCTATGAAACAGTTTGACAAAGCATCAGCTGACTGTGATAGAGAAGGCTAAAGAGTTTTAAAACTTCCATGGTTCCAGAACAGTGAGATAGTTAAAGTGGTGTCACGCTGCATTAATTCTACAATGTAGAGCCAACCATTGTCTGGAACCATAAGGTTGATGTAGAAGTAATCCAGCTGGACATCAGATAGAAACTTTTTAGAAGTATTTTTCTGTTCACAGTAGGTTATATCTTTGCACAGAGAGAATTGCCATTTTTAGACAAGTTAAGCAGTTTATATCACTGTGCTCTTACAATGTTGGGGATTATCCAGAAGGTGATGCAAAAATGAGCTCTGTGTGGCATCATTTTGACACTTCACTAAACTCTTAGATGGTCAGTCTTGATTTGCAGGTTTAAGTCATATTTTGAAGGTGATTTTGAAAAGCATTTTGAAGATTGCATATTAAAATGCTATAAAACGCTTTTCTTGCAACTGGTTAAAATAGCTGTCTGTTTGAAAATTGTTTCAGTTTGAAAGAGTCCACAATACGTAGAGTTGAAATTCAGTTGAAAAGTTGAAACTCAATTAATTAAAAGTAGAACTGTCAAACTGAAAAAGATTATAGGTATTTCTGTGTATATCATATAGATAGGATTTTTATAGCTGTTCATCTCACTCAATCAATAATACAGTTAGTATATCTGTTTAATGTCACACAATCAGATAATGAAAGTCTGCCTAAGTTAGGTGTGCTCAAATTTTGTTGAAGTGATCCAGGAGAAATTACTTAAACCTGTTTATGTAGAATACTGCTTTGCCTTTCCAATAAATAACAGATTGACCCCAGCTGTGCCTATAACCAGATAAGCTGACTCTTTCACTCTGTGCTGAAAAATCAGCAGAAAGGAATTAATTATGCACCTCTCTATGTAACCCTTCCCAAGCTTGGAGATCCACCAGAAGGTACTTCTCTTTGGACGTCATCACATTTGACAATTTTGGCATCCTAGGAGGCTTCCAGGATGCAGGGAGGACAGAGCCTGTCTGATCCCATCAGAAGACACACGGCTACTTCTGGCGGGGCTCCATCCTCCCAACATCCTGGCAGCCAATGTGGAGGTAAGCTGGGTGGCTACACTTTCCCAGTGGGATGGGGAAAGCAATGATGCAAGTGATGCAGGATGCAGGGCAACAGTTTCCCACTTTTTGGACCACAGTGCGATGAGGTCCTTTATCTCATGTGTCTTTTAACAAATTTAGTGCTGCAGTTTGCTACCCAAAATGTGCACAAAATGTATATATTAGGGGAAACCATCTACAGAAATGCTAATAACAATAATAAGCATTTCTATAGATATTTCCCTCAATATACACAGTGTATATAAATTACTATAAGCGTTATAATTAATGAGTATTTGAAGAAAAACAGTTGAAAATGTGTACAAATCATCTAGAAGACTACTCCCTGGCCTGAATTTGCAAACTGGGGCAAAAGTGGTGAAAATGAATATTGAAAAATGTGCAAACCTGAAAAGGATCAATGGTCAATGTTCAAATGGCTAACCTGCCAATCGGAGTCTGGTAGAAGACTGGGCTGTGGTCAAGGTGTGATGAAATATGACAAAAAAAGCAAGATAAGGATAGTCTTGTAGGAGTTATAGCAAGATATTAGTTTTGTAAGATATTAGTTGTAGTACACAAGCCTTCTATTGCCTTCTAAGCCATGTCCCCCCCCCCCCCCCCCCGTTTTTTGGGTTTTTTTTTTTGAGGGAACTGAGTGGATAGGCTGACTCCATCCCAAAATCCCATTGTGAGCATTCACATTGATAGCACTGCCTAACATGCATTTTGGTGTTTCAGGTGTTAGACTGTTTCTGGATATATTTGACCTGCTGATTGCAAAATTGGCACCATTTTTCCCCTAGCAGCTCTAACTTTTGAGATACAGAGTATATGCCATATACCAGTTGCCATCTGCTCACCCATAGAAAACCACAATTACCATATCTAAGAAACCAGAGCTGATACAGATTATCTAGTGCCCAAATAACCCCAGGAACAGACCTAAAAACCAAGACATCAAGAAAATATATTTATTCCTTATGCTGTTGAGCAAGAAAATTGAGTTCCACTGTAGTTTTAGCTTAGAATGAAATCAATGTTTGTATTAGATGGAGGTTCTTTAGTTACACCCCTCAGACACACTTGAATAATTCTATGGCACTCAAGATGTTTGCGAAATTGTTCATAATGTTTGTATGTAACTATCAACATAAGTTGGGACTTGAATTCTCCCAAAGTCAGACTGAAATATATCATATATGAAACTGTAGAAGCTGAGGGAAGGTTTGGGGGCCAAAATTATGGATTTTGATATGATCTGTGGATAAGTTGAGTGTCATTCTGTAAAGAGGGGAAAGCACCAATGGCACCTCAGGAGGCCAGCTGCCCCTGGTTGCCGCTGCCATTTCCTTGCCCAGGAATGTAAAGAGTCCAAAAGCAGTACCGCAGTGGAGAAAATAGAGGGGGGCTGTGCTATTTTTAGGTTCTCCCAGAAAGGATTTTCCCTTGGTCAGTCTACTCAGAGAAGGGGGTGATTCCTTTTTGTTGTATATTGACCTGTGAATAAGTTGACCCAGGTTTTTTTGTCTAAAATTTCTTATTTTATACATGAGTATATACAATACAAAGTATTTCCTCAAATAAAATATCCTAAAGATTGTGAAGAAAAATTGACTATAGTTCAGTAACAGTAATGTTTGTTAGTTAATGCATATACTGTGGCAAAAGTAGCTCATAAGCAACAGCTTGTCAAAATACATTACATTTGAAAACTTAAGCATTATGTTTGCTGCACTGAAAGGAACCAAAACAACCTGACGCCAGTGTAGTCCAATTAGAATAGATGGTTCAGAAACTGGATGGTACTCAGCTGGTTTTGCCAAGTTCCATCTTCCCCTGGCCTATTTTAATAAAAGGTTGCTTATGTTGTATGGATTCTTCAGTATACTAAAAGTCTACAAAATGCAATCATTTTGATGTCTTCCTATTAGTCATGTCTTCTACATTTTGAATGAAATTGACTGGTGCATCATCAACAATAAAATGACCCAGGCTTAGTTTGAAACCAAAGTGATTCTATCATGTCGCTCATCTCCTCAACATCAATTTCCTTTCATGCTATTAATTCTGAAATTCTGCCAACAACCTGAGAACTATTAAACAACCCCCTTGAGTACTAGATAATTCATTTATCTCCTACTGAATGCTGCTGTAATTAGAGACCACTAAAAACATTTTAATATGAGCTTATATTAATTCTTTTGAACTTTTGATTTAAAAATCCTGCATCTCACTTGAAGTGACAGCAAATTAATAAATATTGTGGGCCTTCAAGTCATTACCAGCTTATGGCAACCCCAAAGTCAGCCTATCACAGGATTTTCTTGTCATGATTTCTTCAGAGGGGGGGTTTCATTGCTTTCCTCTGAAGTGGAGAGAATGGTATATGCCCAAGGTCCTCAAGAATTTTGAACTGGGTCCCCTGAAATCTTAGTCCAGTACCCAAACCACTATACAACACCAGCTCTTAAAATTAATACTTTTCAGTACTCAAATATCTAAATTAAAAGAACCCACCCATTGACAAAAGGAACCCTGTTATATGGGCCAACTATAAATAAAATAATTTGTAAATAAAATATTTGTAGGAAAATTCTGATGTTAACAGAGGTTCAGGAAAAGTATTATTTAAAATAATTTATTATTTCAGAAATAATTTAAGTTCTAGTGCTATCGACCAAGACTGCTGTGTCTGTGTATCCTGTTTGTACATGCAACTGTGAAGATTAAAGCTTCCAGATATTTTGGATGAAAATGTGAATCTGTGAGTTTACTAATACAGTGTGTAGATAATGTCCGATGCTGGCAATTAACTCTGATGATAAACGGGTAGAAGCACATATGTTTGCTGTGAAAGAAGTCTGGTGTATTTTTGCTTGTTTCTGGGATATTTGCTACCAGCTTGCAGCAGTTCGGGGAGGTCATGATTTGGAGACTATAAATTGCTTCACGTACCAGCATCCCACAACATAAAGTTTGTCAACCCATTAGCAAAATTTCAGAATTAGTGGCATAGAATAAACTGGGTGTTACAGGAGGTAAATGCAAATTGTATCACTGTAAAAGAGCTGTCAATTACTACATTTGTCCCCGGTGGCACAGCGTGTTAAACTGCTGAGCTGCTTAACTTGCTGACCGAAAGGCTGGCAGTTCAAAACCGGGGAACGGGGTGAGCTCCCTCTGTTAGCCCAAGCTTCTGCCAACCTAGCAGTTCAAAACATGCAAATGTGAGTAGATCAATAGGTACCGTTCTGGCGGGAAGGTAACGACACTCCGTGTAGGCATGCTGGCCACATGACCTTGGAGATGTCTATGGACAATGCTGGCTCTTCTGCTTAGAAATGGAGATGAGCACCTGCCCCCAGAGTCAGACACAAGCAGACTTAATGTCAGGGGAAAACCTTTACCTTTGCCTTAAAAGTGTTTCCCCAGTGTGTAAGGTGCAGGAAGACCATGTCATTTGGAAGTCTTTGTGTAAATTAATTTCATCTCACATAATCTGCAAAAAATTCAGTTTCTATCTACATTATTTTTTTCTCATCTTTCTCCTCCTAGGAACACAAAAAAGATAAACAAACAGAAGAAAAACACATTATAGTTTGGTGTGCATATTACTATGTCAAAAATTGGAGAGCATATAATTGCACCAAAAGCTGAGGTGGGCAAATGTATTCAGTTTCTGCTCCCACTTTGGGACCTCCCGAGGACCACAGCTTTTAATATAATGAAATGAAAAATTGAAAAATCATCATTATTTCTTAAGGTTTCCATCTAAACATAACTATCCCCATCTGTTCCATTAACTATATAATGAATTCTAATGAATTCATTCAAATTAATCAATATAATTACTATATTAATTAATATTTGCCAACCAAGTAACTGTGAATCATACAAATACTAATTTTAAAAATACCATATAATTAATTAATTATCCTATTTATTCAATTGTAAGACCCCACTGATTGTAAGACAGACCCTAATTTCAGTACCACCAACAACAACTAAAATACATACCCCAATTTTAGAGATGTTTCTATAGGGAAAAGGAGCATCTAAGAATTGATGACATACAGTAGAATCATAGAGTTATTGGTTGTATATAACTGGTTCTAAACAATTATTGCAATTCTATGTTTCATAGTCACTTGGCAGACAGATGCACCCTAAAAAGATGGAGAAAGCATGGACTTTTCAGGTCATCACATTCATGGCACAGCTAAGCCTGATAAGTGTGGTTGTTATGTGGCATTGATTATAGGCAGAACAATAGAACAGTAATGAACAAGGCTATGCAAGATTCAGGAGAATCAACAGGTGATAATTTCCCCTTTCTGTTATAGACTCCATGTTCTCCAGAAACTGGCTCCACAGACTGTGGAACCACTCTGGAATGAATTTTTGTGGTAGAAAATGAAGATTGTTCTGCTTCAGTAGTGCTGCAACACAAGTATGCATATAGTTTAGGCCACTATAACTGATTATATGTACACTATCAGTGAGAATACAAGAAGTTCCTATGTGTACAATAAATCAGGTTCCTTCCCACAGACTTCAGACACATTGAAAAATGTAATAAAATTGGAAGGATGCTGTAAAGATCCTTGAGGAATTTCATAGTTATAAATTATGATGAAAACGGGATTTGCACATCCTGGATTAATGTGTCGATTGGAAGATAACCACTGGCTTTTTCACTTCCAGAATATCTGACTGCAGTACTTGGTTCAAGAAAGGTACCATCACTGTTTGCTTGCAAGGGTGAACTTTGGGAAATATGTAGAAATTCATGTTTTGAAAATGTTTTAACACATTTTAAAGGGATTTGAATAATTACAATTGGTTAGTATAATAGAAATATGGAAATTTGTTATTTTTCTCACTTCCCAACATATGTTAAAGAGAAGGCATTGATATTTTTCTCCTTAGTATTGAAACATTTGGCATCTGTTTCCTGCAAAGAATGGTTTTCAAAATGTGCATTTTCAAGAAACTCAGTTTTACCCAGAAATGTGCAACTTTCTGAAGAACAACTGCACAGTTATAAGTCTGCTTCTGGCCATCACTATTTAATGTTGCACAGCTTTTTGAGGAAAAAAAACAAGACAGTACAGGAAGAGATAGATTTATAGAGCAGGAATTAATAAATAAAGGTGTGCTGCATTGGGGGTTTGGAGCTGGTTTTCTAGTCTTCCTTGATAGTAGGACCAAGATGTGTAACATAAATCAGCCTCACTCCCATTTCACTTTCTAGTCTAAGGTGAATCCAAACAATGTACTCTCTGGGCTCTGAGTCTGCACTCTCCTTCTTTCTTGACATCATACTCTTATTCCTTCTCATCCCTGCTAATTCACTGCTTTCCCACCAAGTCTGCTGCTACTCTGCCCATCACTTCCTCAACTTTCAACCAAAAAATAGAATAAGCAGGTGAGTCACAAAAAGGGAGCTCAGAGTTAGATCCCAGAGAATCAGCGGAGCAAGTTGCACACACTCACACACATCAAGAACAACCTGCAGAAGAATGGGAATCAAGAAATGAGGAGCATCGTTAATGAGAATGACATGAATTTGCAGGGATGAGTATTTACTGGGGAATCAGACCAGTCAGCCAGGTGAAGAAAGAAGTGGGGCACAGACTCTGAGTTAGCAAAGTTCAAGGAGCAAGTTGCATATTCCAAACCAGCCCAGAACTGGTGGCAGAGAAAGGTGTGACAAAAGGGAAACAGCTTTGGTGGGTATGAAGTGAAATAGCATGGATGAGAAGGAACTGGGGAATCAGAGTAGGCAGGCAAGTTTAGAAGGAAGGAGAGTGAAGGCCCAGAAAGTGCCATGAACGTGTTTCAGAACAAAATCTACTGTGAAGAGACAGAGCAAGATGAGAGGAGCAGCCTTGGCAGAGATGAAATGTATCAGAAAAATTGTCATATTTTTTACAGTTCTGGTGCACAACATTAGGGATTAGCCTTCAATAATTGTTCTACTTCAATCTCCTCTTTTCAATATTGAATCATGCATATTCTTTAAAAATTGCCAGTTTAGTTAATTTTTGTGTGTGTCAGGAGCGACTTGAGATACTGCAAGTTGCTTCTAGTGTGAGAGAATTGGCCATCTTCAAGGATGTTGCCCAGGGGACACCCAGATATTTTGATGATCCTTGTGAGAGGCTTCTCTCATGAACCCACATGGAGCTCAAGCTGATAGAGGGAGCTCATCCTCACTCTCCCCGGGTAGGATTCAAAATAGCAACCTTTAGGTCAGCAACCCAGCCTACAAGTCATTAGTCCTGCCAGCACAAGGGTTTAATCCACTGCACCACCAGGGACTCCTAGTTTTAGTTAATAGTGTGTTGCAATACAGCAAAGTTTTGCTGTATTTCAGTTGTTTGGTGTTAATGAAACAACTGCTGGAATTTTCCAGACTCTGTTTTTTCTTCCCATCGGAGTGATGGGCAACACCATGTTTTGACCACATTCAGGAAATTGTCATATATCTATTCCAACCCAAGTAAATTGACAGAAAACAATGAAAAATTGAATTACGAAGCATATTGAAAGTCCAGCCCTGCTCTCTCCAAAATCAACCTGTTTTTGAAAAGGCAAGCTCTGTCTCACTATGTTTTGAAGGTGGACACAACAGAAATATCTAAAGTAATGATGTTACCTGCATCACGTTACTTTTGAGGGGTAAAGCACAGCATCATAACTTTTAAAAAGTAATACAATGGTTGATAACAAAGTTATAGTTTAGTGGAAATTATTCCTAACATTGCACATATGTAGTGTCTTTTGGAAAAGTGTGGGTCATTTGGCACAATTTTCTATTTATATATATATAATTATTTTAAAAAGCAGTAAAAAGTAACATGTTAGTAAAATGTTACCAAAGAGTAATGAAGCAAATGAAAAGGAGATATTTTGTTGGACTGCTTGAAAACAGTAATGAGAATAAATTACAGTACTACTTTAAATGCAGTGTTCAAGTCTGTAGTCTACCAAACAGCTTTTGAAAAAATCCCCAGCAAGGATTTCTAAGCTTACTTAAAAGTCATGCAATGAGAGCTTTGCCTCCAGGTAATCTGAATGACTGTGTGTGAAAGGGGTCTTGAACAGCATGCTATGCTTGTTGATAGCAAAGTTGAGTGATCCGATAGTATTCGTAATAATTTCTGGTACAGGTGCTACTATACTTTAAAAAAGCTATCATTTTTAATATAAACAACCACTGTAATTGAAGAGGAAATGATAGAGAAAACTTGCTTTGCCTCCAACAGTGAAAGTGCATCTCCTGATGAATGATTCAGCGTGTTAATCAGGATCACGGATCACACACTCTGCCTTACTTCAGGGCAACCAACACAGGGCTCCTACAGGGTTCCAGTGTTTGCATTTCATTTTAATTGTGCCCAGAGTAGTACATGATGCCAGCAACATGTTCCATGAAGGCTGCTTTCATCTAAGTTTTTCTCTCAAGGTGCTCAAATACCAGGAGGAAAATCTGTTTGAAGCTACAGTGTGCTTTCTCTGTTATTCATCCACCCTGGATCATCCCCAAGGGCCTCATTATAGTTGTATCCCATTAAGGAGGCGGTGAAAAGAGCCTAAGGAAATTAAAGATGAAGCTATAAAAATAAAAAAAGTAAAGGCTCCAATGGATGTTTGCCAATCTGCTTTCCACATTGCCTATATTTGCTGGATGAAAATCAAAATGACTGTTGAAGAAATTAGAAGAGTGCTTCTAATTTGGTCTGATCACCTACCAACAAAAGATAAATTCATCATATTTTTCATGATGTGAATAATGGTACAATCCTGTCTAGGTATAAAATTGCAAAATTTTCTTTTAGATCTCAAACACATGTAATCTAAGATTATGGCTAGAATAAGGGACAAAGAACTATTTTTGAACAAGCAATGCATGGAAGTGGAAGAAGACAACAGTATAGGAAGGACAAGAGACCTCTTCCAGAAAATCAGAAACATCGGATCCAAAAATGGGCATGATCAAAAACAAAGATGGCAGGAATCTAACAGAAGCTGAAGAGATCAAGAAAGTGGCGAGAATATACAGAAGATCTTTATAGGAAGGATAATAATATAGAAGATAGCTTTGATGGTGTGGTGAGTGAATTAGAACCAGACATTCTGAGGAGTGAGGTTGAATGGGCCTTAAGAAGCATTGCTAACAACAAGGCAGCAGGAGACGACGGGATCCCAGCTGAGCTGTTTAAAATCTTGAAAGGTGATGCTGTCAAGGTGATGCATGCCATATGCCAGCAAATATGGAAAACACAAGATTGGCCATCAGATTGGAAAAAATCAATTTATATCCCCATACTAAAAAAGGGAAATGCTAAAGAATACTCAAACTTCCGTACAGTGGCACTTATTTCCCGTGCCAGTAAGGTAATGCTGAAGATCCTGCTAGGCAAACTCCAGCAATACATGGAGAGAGAGTTGCCAGGTGTCCAAGCTGGGTTCAGAAAAGGCAGAGGAACGAGAAACCAAATTGCCAATATCCGCTGGATAATGGAGGAAGCCAGGGAGTTTCAGAAAAACATCTACTTCTGCTTTATTGACTATTATAAAGCCTTCGACTGTGTGGATCATAATAAACTATGACATGTTCTTGGTGGTATGGGGATAGCAAGTCACCTTGTCTGTCTCCTGAGAAATCTGTATAAAGACCAAGTAGCCACAGTAAGAACAGATCACGGAACAACAGATTGGTTCAAGATTGGGAAAGGAGTGCGGCAGGGCTGC
Organism: Anolis carolinensis; assembly: GCF_035594765.1. Taxonomy (NCBI): domain Eukaryota; kingdom Metazoa; phylum Chordata; class Lepidosauria; order Squamata; family Anolidae; genus Anolis; species Anolis carolinensis. The sequence continues at coordinate 41,609,652 of NC_085841.1, forward strand.
ATACTTTCACCCTCCCTATTCTTGTATGCAGAACACATCATGTGACATGCGGGGCTTGAGGAATCCAAGGCCGGAGATAAAATTGCTGGAAGAAACATTAACAACCTTAGGTATGCAGATGATACCACGCTGATGGCCGAAAGTGAGGAGGAGCTGAGGAGCCTTATCACCAAGGTGAAAGAAGAAAGTGCAAAAGCTGGGTTGCAGTTAAATGTCAAGAAAACCAAGATCATGGCAACTACACCTATTGATAACTGACAAATAGGGGTAGAAAACGTGGAGGCAGTGACAGACTTTATATTTCTAGGTGCGAAGATCACTGCAGATGCAGACTGCAGCCAGGAAATCAGAAGACGTTTACTTCTTGGGAGGAGAGCAATGGCCAACCTTGATAAAATAGTGAAGAGCAGAGACATCACACTGGCAACGAAGGCCCGCATAGTCAAAGCAATGGTATTCCCCATAGTAACCTATGGATGCGAGAGCTGGACCATAAGGAAGGCTGAGCGAAGGAAGAGAGATGCTTTTGAACTCTGGTGCTGGAGGAAAATCCGGAGAGTGCCTTGGACCGCAAGAAAATCCAACAAGTCCATCCTCCAGGAAATAATGCCCAGCTGCTCACTGGAGGGAAGGATACTAGAGGCAAAGATGAAGTATTTTGGCCACATCATGAGGAGACAGGAGACAGGGCAAGATGGATGGACGGTATCCTTGGTGACTGACTTGACCTTGAAGGAACTGGGGGCAGCAACGGCCGACAGGGAGCTCTGGCGTGGACTGGTCCATGAGGTCACGAAGAGTCGGAGACAACTAAACGACTGAGCAGCAGCATCAGCTATATAGCTAAGCAAATAATACAGTTATAAAGTTGTGTAGCACAAACCTGCAAAAGTATTGGAAAATGAGCACGCAAAGATACTGTGGGACTTCCGAATCCAGACTGACAAAGTTCTGGAACACAACACACCAGACATCACAGTTGTGGAAAAGAAAAAGGTTTGGATCATTGATGTTGCCATCCCAGGTGACAGTCGCATTGACGAAAAACAGTAGGAAAAACTCAGCCGCTATCAGGACCTCAAGATTGAACTTCAAAGACCCTGGCAGAAACCAGTGCAGGTGGTCCCGGTGGTGATCGGCACACTGGGTGCCATGCCAAAAGATCTCAGCCGGCATTTGGAAACAATAGACGTTGACAAAATTATGATCTGCCAACTGCAAAAGGCCACCCTGCTGGGATCTGCAGGTTAAAGTGCTGCATTTAATGGAAAACTTGGGTGGAATAAATGTTGAAACTACTGTGTTTCCCTTGATCCAATGAGGCATTTATTATCCTGGCGAACTATTCCGCTAGTCCTCTGCTGAACGAGTTTAATTAACCAAGAAGGGCAAGGGTCCAGAGCGGAATCAAATGGGGATCTGTTCCCTTGTCCCTTGAGAAACAGTTACCGGTAAGTGATATTCCATAAGCTCCTATAAGTAGTCCCCTGTGCAACAGCTAGAAGCAGGATCTATGCCACCATTCCCTCTTGCACCAGAGATCACCCACAAGGGGAGAGTCACTATCTGGTAAGTTGGGGTGGGGAAACTTTCAAACTCCCTACATGTTCCTTAAAGCTTTTAACAGATCAGAAATATTAACAGTCACAGTTGATATGAAGAAGTTTGAGGGTTGAACAAGAACCAATCATATTCCATTATGGTCTGACTTTTGTTTTACTTAACAAGATAATATGAAACAATTTTGCCATAATCGCTATAAACCATGGTAAGAGTGCATCAACATCTGGGGTGCATAACTTTATGATGGAGAACCAATATAACCGACACAGTATGCATCCATGCTAATGAATTCTGTTGATACACATTGGAGCACTGAGTAAGATGTCCCCTTGTGCAGCAAGAACTCCAACTGTGTAATGGAATGCATGGTATAACAGGATATATCTCACATGGGGATGCATTGTGCAGTGGAATACTATTGTGTTATTGGCTGTGCTTGCACAATGCACTACATGGCATAGTTATGGCTCTCCTCCTCTCCTTGGAATACAAATGAAACAATATCCTTGAAAAAATTGATCACTTTGCCTGTTTTTCACAGAGCTATGCCTAGATTCTCCATTACGTGAATTTAACACCAGGACAATATTTTTCTCCAGTATATTGCGGTGTGCTTCTTCAGTGCAAGTCTAGATTGCTGCTAAAAGCTTGACAAACTGACTTTGTGGAGAATTCCTGGACTCTCACTATTCCCCAGTCAGTATGACCAGAGCTTCCCAGAAAGCTCTGATTTTTAAATAAAAATACTGTGTTTAATCTGATATTTGAAATACTGTCCAAACTGCTGAACCGTGAAGTTGAAATAGATTCATCTCTTTCAAGTGCAGACTAAAATCCAGAGTAGATTCACCACTCCACTGGCATGAAAGACACAAGCAACCATTGAAAATAGAGAAAATCAAATAGTTTTCAGCATCCATGCACCCTATTGGGTGAGAAGAGCGGGATATATATATATATATATATATATATATATATATATATATATATATGAGTGATGGCATCAGGGCAGCGGACAAAACAACAAAACTACAGGCCCCCCAACACAACCCATCACCCACGGCTCTAGGTTGATACAACAAAAAGAAAAGAAAAATAAAGTCCTAATTAGAAAGAGAGGAATAATTGTTTTTATCCAATTGCTGCCAGTTACAAGGCTAAGTTCTGCCCACTTGATCTAGCAACCTACTCAGCCCAGGGGACAGGCATAGTTAGGCCTCACTTAGGCCTCTTCCACATATTATCTAATTTGCACTGGATTATATGGCAGTATAGACTCAAGGCCTTTCCACACAGCTATATAACCCATTTATAATCTTATATTATCTGCTTGGCAGTGGATTATCTTGACTCCACACTGCCATATAATCCACTTCAGTGTGCATTTTATACAGATGTGAAGAAGGGGCCTCATATAATCCAGTTCTAAGCAGATAATATAAAATTATAAATATACAGTAGAGTCTCACTTATCCAACATAAACAGGCCGGCAGAACATTGGATAAGTGAATATGTTGGATAATAAGAAGGGATTCAGAAAAAGCCTATTAAACATCAAATTAGGTAATGATTATACAAATTAAGCACCAAACATCATGGTATACAACAATTTGGACAGAAAAAGTAGTTCAATACGCAGTAATGCTATGGTGTAATTACTGTATTTACAAATTTAGCACCAAAATATCATAATGAATTTAAAACATTGGCTACAAAAACATTGACTACTAAAAGGCAGACTGCGTTGGATAATCCAGAACACTGGATAAGCGAATGTTGGATAAGTGAGATTCTACTGTAATATGAAATAATTACTGTGGTAATCCAGTCCAACCCAATTCTGCCATGGAGGACACAATCCAAGCACGCCCAACAGATGGCCACCCAGCCTCTCAATAATAATAATAATAATAATAATAATAATAATAATAATAATAATAATAATAATAGAAGAAGAAGAAGATCATACAATCATAAGGTTAGGAGACACCCCTAAGGATCATCCAGTTCAACTTCCTTCTACCATACAGGACGACACAAACCAAGCACTCCTGACAGATGGCCATCCAAGATCTGTCACGAAGTAATAAGAGGTACTTTGCAAGATGGGAAGTAACCTCTTATTACTTCAGTGTGAGAAGAGCTTGGAAAAGATCACAATGCTGGGGAAAATGGAAGGAAAAAGGAAGAGAGGCCGACCAAGGGCAAGATGGATGGACGGTATCCTTGAAGTAACTGGGTTGACCTTGAAGGAACTGGGGGCGGTGACGGCTGACAGGGAGCTCTGGCGTGGATTGGTCCATGAGGTCACGAAGAGTCGGAGACAACTAAACGACTGAGCAGCAGCAGAGAAGAGTGGGGCAAAAGTATAGTAAATAAATAAGTAAATAATAGAGATGGCAGTTGTCTGTGCGTCAGAACAGAGGTACCTGCTGCCTTTGAGTTGTACAGTTTCTAGCTGTAAAACAGAGGTAAGAACTGAAGGAATTACATTTAAGAATCCTTTGAGAATCCTCACCTGAGATGTCACAGTGCAGCTCATTTTGCACCAGCTTCATTGTTATTCTGTGCTTTCAAGATGACTTAAACTTACAACAACCCAAAGATGAACTTATCATGGGACTTTATTGGTAAGATTTATTTAGGGAAGGTTTGCCATTGCCTTCCTTTTTAGGCTGAAAAAGTATATCCAGAAGGTGTCCATGGCTGAGCAGGTATTCAGACCCTGGACTCCTGGAATGCTGCTCGAACATCGAAACCATTATGCAGTACTCCCGCCCTTTGCATGTCTCTGTTATTGTTGTATGCCTTTATATTGTTTTAATTAGCCCCTTTGAAAACAGTTGGGAAGATCAAGATGAGATTCAAAGCTATTCTAGAAATTGTATCCTAAAATGCACACCAAAATGTCTTGTTTTGAAAATATATGAAATTAAATCATTTAGAGTTAAATAAGTGGAACTAACCTCAATTCCATTTATTTAAAGGGGCTTACTTTAGGAATGACTAAATCAGGATATCTGTTGTTTTTGGTTGATCAACTTGGATTTTGCACTTGTTATGCACTTTCTCAGTACCTACTTTCTGAAGTTAGTTCCACTAATTTAACTCTAAATTATTTCAATAGGTTTATATTACACATAACATAGGACTTTATTACACGAGGGAGGCAAATCGGCACTAAAGTATAATGTTGTGCATATTAGATTTTGTTATGTTGATGATCAAAAGAGAATAAAACCTTTTAGCACCAGATGATGAAAATACAGTTAGCGCACAACAGATTAATTAAAACCTTTTGGGGGGGATATACCACCCTCCTTTGCTCTGTAGAAAGCACTGAACTCTGCTGCTGACATTTAAAAACGGTTGCAAACACTCTTGGTTTGACCTTTTAATGTGATTGTCTTTGGCTTTACTATTTTAAAACACTTTTAATGTAATAGTATTTAAATTTGATAATTTGTTTAATTGTGTTTAAAATTCTTTATTATCAGATTCTTAGCTTTAAATTATTTTAGCCTTGTTGAATGCCATCTTGGATCCCAAGATATAAAATAAGTAAGTCTAAGGCCCTGAGGCCAGGCTAAAGGTGGTAGCACAATGGTGGTTTATTCTGTGGACCTCTTTCACATGGCTGATTGACAGAATCTGAGAATTGTCATCCAAAAAGAAACTTCTGAAATCCCTGTCCAGAATCAATCGATCTGAATTTCTTTGCTTTAGTGAGATGTGTTTTAAAGTCTTCCTTGCAAGGCATGAAAATGATTAAACATCTTGTGAATCAGCAAGGTTATAATTTGCAATTATTTCAGCCTTCAGAATGTGTCTGCTAGCAGCTGAAATCAGTTTGTTCCCTCTCATCTCAGTGATTTCATCATTCCTTTGAGAAATACGTGATTAAATCTACATGATTTAAAACTCTAATTCTTGTGGTTCCCAATAGAGGGTAAAAGATATGACTGTAAAACATCAATTGACTGGTGGTAAATTTTATAGAAATGATAGCACATGCAGGGCATAGCTTCTAGGTCACATCTAAAATGTGAAAGCATCTTCTACTACACTTGACATGTCAGAGGTGGGTGGGTATTGTGGAAAAATCATTGTCTATTGGCAAATAAATATAGCACTTCCATGTCAATTGAGTTGTGAATCTCCTCCATACTTTAGATCAAATGTTAAGGATCTTTGTGTTGTTGAAGGCTTTCATGGCTGGGATCATAGGGTTGCTGTTTGTTTTCCGGGCTGTATGGCCATGTTCCAGAAGTATTCTCTCCTGACATTTCGCCCACATCTATGGAAAGCATCCTCAGAGTTTGTGAGGTATGGAGAAACTAAGCAAGGAAGGTTTATATATCTGTGGAAAGTCCAGGGTGAGAGAAGAACTCTTGTCAGTTGGAGGCCAGTGTGAATGTTGTAATTAATCACCTAAATTAGCATTGAATAGCTTCATCTCTTGGCTTCTTCCTGCCTGGGGGAATCCTTTGTTCAGAATCATTAGCTGCCCCTGATTGATTCATGTCTGGAACGCCTCTGTTTTCAGAATGTTGTTTCTTATTTACTGTTCTGATTTTTGAGTTTTTTAATACTAGTAGCCAGATTTTGTTCATTTTCATGGTTTCCTCCTTTCTGTTGAAGTTGTCCACATACTTGTAGATTTCAATGGTTTCTCTGTGTAGTCTGACATGATAGTTGTTGGAGTGGTCGAGCATTTCTGTGTTCTAAATTAATATACGGTGTCCAGTTTGGTTCATCAAGTGCTCTGCTATGGCTGTTTTCTCTAGTTGAGTTAGCCTGCGGTGCCTTTCATATTCTTTGACTCATGTTTGGGCGCTGCATTTGGTGGTCCCTATGTAGACTTGTCCAAAGCTGCAAGGTATATGGTAGACTCCTGCAGAGGTGAGAGGATCCCTCTTGTCCTTTGCTGAACATAGTATTTGTTGGATTTTCTTAGTGGGTTTGTAGATAGTCTGCAGGTTGTGTTTGTTCATCAGTTTACCTATGCAGTCAGTGGTTCCCTTGATGCATGGTAAGAACACCTTTCCTCTGGGTGGATCTTTATTTTCACTCTCATGGCTTGTTCTTGGCCTTACAGCTTTTCTGATGTCTGTGGTGGAGTATCCATTGGCCTGTAGAGGCCAGATTAGGTGGTCAAGTTCATCTTGGAGGAGGTGAGGTTCGCAGGTTCTTTGTGCACTGTCGGCCAGGGCTTTGATTGTGCTTCTTTTTTGTCTTGGGTGATGGTTGGAGTTTTTATGAAGGTATCTATCTGTGTGTGTAGTTTTTCTGTCAACTGTGTGGCCCAATTGTTGATTGGGTTTGCGGATGACTAGAACATCTAGAAATGGCAGTTTTCTTTCCTTTCCTTTTTCCATGGTGAATTGGATGTTTGGGTGGATGCTGTTGAGGTGGTCGAGGAACTTGCTGAGTTCTTCTTCCCCATGGCTCCAAATGGTGAAGATGTCATCAACATATCTGAACCATATAGTTGGCTTTTTTGGTTCTGTTTCTAGGGCTTGTTTTTCAACGTGTTCCATATAGGAATGTTCTACTACTGGGCTGAGAGGACTCCCCATGGCCACTCCATTTTTCTGTTCATAGCATTCATTGTCCCATTGAAAGTAGCTAGTAGTGAGGCAATGGTGAAACAGGGCTGTGATGTCTTCTGGGAAGTTTTGTTTGATTAGTGCGATGGTGGCGGCTACTGGGACCTTACTAAATAGGGACACCACATCAAAGCTGATCAGGATATCCTTGGTGCTTAGCTTGACAGTTTGGCGACATTGATTAAGCTTCAGTCACTTTTCAACTTCTTAAAATATCTCTGAATCTCTTTCCTGCTTTCACTTTCTTCCTTTGTCTTTAACTTATTTTAATTGCTGCAAAAGAGGTTCAAAATAAAAAGCAGTTTTTACTCATTTCAGCAGTGTAAAGAGGCAAAGGACAAAATCTGGTACTTCCCAGCAGGCTCATACAAAAATAAACTGCTGCACTATCTCTTAGTTTGTCTATTTTCCTCATTAAATTGGTCATGGTGGTCTACGCTCTTCTTACATCTTGTTTGGACTATTGCAATGTGCTTTACGTGGAGTTGCCTTTGAAGACTGTTCAGAAGCTGGAACTAGTCCAGCGTTCTGCCGCCAGGTTACTAACTAGAGCGCCATTCAGGGAGCATACAACTCCTCCGTTGAAGCAGCTCCACTGGCTGCCTGTTAGCTTCTGGGCACAATTCAAAGTGCTGGCTTTGGCCTACAAAACCTTAAACGGCTTTGGTCCAACTTACCTCTACAAATGTATCTCCCCCTACGACATGTCCCGCAGATTAAGAGCTTCGAGTGGGGCCCTGCTCTCGGTCCCACCGTCGTCACAATTGCGGTTGGCGGGGACGAGAGACAGAGCGTTTTCAGTGGTGGCTCCACGGCTGTGGAACTCCTTGCCAAGGGAAATTAGGGAAACCCCCTCACGCATGTGTTTTAGGAAGCAGTTGAAGACCTGGATGTAGGACCAAGCTTTTGGCCCATCCTAGAATATAGGTTGATATGACCTGATGGATTCTGTGGATTAGTATGAAGTTGAACATGGACTGGCTCTGACTTTTGGCTCAATTCTACTGATCCTGTTGTAACGGTCACACGTTTTTGATTATTATTTTAATTAGATTTGGATACCGACTTTTAATTGTGTTTTATGTATAGTTTTACTACATTTGTATTATACGTGGCATCTAATTCTGCCATTGTGTAAGACCCCTCTGGGGGAGAAGAGTGGTATATAAATTAATTAATTAATTATCCAAACCAGGGCCTACCTAAGAAGGAAACTAACTGGGACCTAGTAAAAGACTATTTGAAGCAGATGAAACTTGATCTCATCTGCTGAAGTTATTCAATTCCAAGGAAAGAAGAAAACGAAGGGGAAGTAGTACTACTATTATGAGACAGTATTCACGAATGGACTTATGAACCAGCAAAAGCAAGATGGAAGTCAATTTTTAATTATTATTTTTTAAAAATCTATTTTTGATTTTTAATCTTGCCTTTTTTCTTCTTCTTCTCTCTCTCTCTTCTTTTCCTTCTTTCCCCCCTACTTTCCTACAAAATCAATGTTCTCCCACTTTCGATATACAACGTCTTTATTGTTCTATTTTTCTTTTTCTTTGTTAGTGTTGCTTTATAAAACCCTAATAAAATATAATTTTAAAAAATTAATTAATTACTCTGATGTTGCTTGGCCACATGTTCTGATTTTCATCTATGTAATTTTGGCACATATGCCCTTTCCATAAGGTCCTTATCCCAGCATGTAACAACTCTTTGATACCACTTATATTTATGGCCACTGATTGACTTTATGTGTCAGCCCAGTTGCAACATGGTTTTTCCTGGAAACAGGGGAGGAAAAGAGATGGCTTTTACTGGCCAGTACACACACACACACACACACACACACAGCCTTTATTGGCATACTACAAGAAAATTGGCATACAACACAGGTGTATACAACAAGAGTAAGTCACTGATAAAAAGAAAACATACTTAAAAGTTACTAATCTCAAGGATAAAATTTGCAACAGTTGCACAAAATAATGCACCAGAGTTATGGAATTTTATAACACCCTTGGCCTGACCAATAATTATCCTCATGGTAGAGGGTGCACCCTCTTTACATTGAACGCCCCAGGGTAACCAGAACAAACCCAGGTGTGCACTGGCTGGAGTGCTAGATCTGTGTTTTGTACTCACTGTTCTTGCAGAATGAATGATCTGCTGCCATTTTTGTCACCTTTGGAAAGTATACTGGTGGGGGTGTACACTGTCCAGTGTGTTGTTGGATCTCAGCCTTTGTCTGAAGCAGTCTGGGATTTAGTGGGGCCTATCTCAGTTAATATCAAGCCCAATATAGTGGTCCTGATTTCCTGGTTTAGGAGACAGTCGTTCACAGTTGTGAGACTGCCATTCAGTAGGGTTCAGTTTGTGGGTTCGCTTGGCTTCTGCAGTATCTATGAAAACAGTGATAATATCAGTTACCCTAATTCCCTGGGACATCTTTTTTTGAGAATAACTGGCTTCTCATCTACTGCCATATATAGAGAAAGCAAGCCTTGCTGAATTCATCCACATGCTGTTACATGTAGACTCAACAACTGCAATGTTCTATATGTGAAAATACATTTAAAAAGAGATTTAGAAGTTTAAACTGATGCAGGTTATAAGCACCCATCACTGACTGGCAGTAGTTAGATGATAAAAGCCAGTTATCTACCATCGGCACTGGTTGCCAGTGCATTTCGGAGCTCAATTTAAAATGTTTCTCCATTCTTGTGGAACAACCTGCTGCTGGTTGCATGCATGTCTCCATTTCTGGCTGTTGTTTAAGAGGATTTAAAGTTCTAGACATTTCATAATGTTTTCAAAGTAGATGTGTAACAAACATTGTTATATCAATTGGGGCATTTGTTGTTGCTGCTATTTTAGTTAATTTTCAGGTGTAGCTGCTGTGTTAGTTATTTATATTTTACATTTGTTGCTTTAAACTGTTATCTTGTAAGCCACCTTGTGGAGGCTTAATCATGAGAAGCAATATAAAATACTTTAAATAAATACATCTATGATTATAAAAGAGAGTGTATGAATGTAACTTCCCTGGTTCTGAGAGACCGAAATCTAAATACCCGAAACCCAGCATGCACACCAAATGAACCTTAGGGGGCACCTCTTGGTTATTTTGTTCTTTAAATAGATGAATTAATTTTGAATAATTTATTTCTGTTTAGCCTGTTTTATTATGTTTAATCACAAGGTGACAGACATCCCTAACATTACTTAACTCTCAGAAAGATACTAGTTTCTCCAGTTGCTCCAGAGGCAGCTTTATGTAATGCCTTCCTCTGCAGGGACCATACTCTTCAAATAGTTAGAAAGGAAGGAAGCAATTTCTAATGGTTGATAAGGGAAAGGGAGGAGAAGGATAATAGGGAAAGGCAGAATGAGCACTGGGCTGGAAGGAAGATGAGTGTCTGGATGGAAAGACTAGCAAAAAAGAAAATTAACTGGAGAGGTAAAAAAAAAGGGGGAGCAAGATATATCAGTGGAATGGGGAATAGGAAAATTATGTGGGTGAGTGGATAGATGCAGGATTACAAAAAGCATATGTATGGTTAAAGCAGTAGATAAAGTCAGTAAGATTAGAGAAATAACATCTTGCTTAGGAAGTGTATAGGTGAGAGGCAAGAAGAGAAGAAAACATAGTAAACATGGTAAACATGGGGGATTAATTCCTGTAAAGTTAGGTATTTCTACAGAGGGAGGACAAAGGAGAAGGAAATAGAATTCAGGTGAACAGTCCAACTCTACCACACCAATTCTAGAATAAATAGCTATATTTTGAAATAAAGTAAGTTTTAGACCTGTTTTGATAAAACAAGTTATGTTTTGCACCAGCAAGATATGAGGTTTACAAGGAAAATGGCCTAATAGCGGAGACACCAACTGTTAAGGAAAAGTTAGAGCAGATCAGGTTGAGCAAGGCAAGGACATATAATCGTCCCATGAACCGGTAAAGTTGAGGCTGTCAGAACCCATAACAGAGCACCATGAATGGCTGGAGAACACTGTCAGGGTGGTGTGGGTGGATGAGGAATTGAATCGATAATTCGTCACCCTGACTGATGGGATGAGTCAGCTCTCTCCATCTGCTCATCCGAAGGACCATCTGATGCAGCAGCAAAAGCGGCACCAACAAAACTGCAGCTTAGTTGTTATCTACTGCTGATCCCAGCAGGTCTAAATACTTTATTATACAAATATATACAGTTGCTGATAGCCATAGCTCTCCGCACACATGGCTCGTCTTCTCCACTTGGTTCGGCTGTTATCTGCACAAAGCAGGCACTTCCCGCATTCCTCATTTCATAGTTCTGGCCAGACAGTTCAAACGGAAGCCCTGACCTATTGGTCCTGTGGGCAATCAATCAAGCAGGCTTGTGCCTAACCCTTGTGCTGCTGGAATGCTTTGGCAGAAACACACAGTTGCAAACACCCAACAACAAAACTTGATATAACATTTCAATCTAATAACAGAAACATACTAACAAACACTATAGTGGCTGAAGTACTCTCATGAACATAAGGGATTTGATTCTTGAGGAGGAGACAAAGCCTGTTTGAGCCTTTCAACCCATTCGGATGCTTAAAGGGCTTTTGCCTGATTCTGCAGGCATTGATGCATAAGGGAGATATGGTTGCATTAAAAGTTGTACCTTATAAATCTGAGGAGTATGACAAACTAAGGTATTCTAAAATAGAAGATTCAGGAATAGGAAAGGTTGGATTGAGAAGATTGCTCTGGAAGTGGTGCCTCTCCATCTCTGTGCTTGAGGAAGGATGCTACAGTACAAAATAATGCCATGATTAAAAGTTAATCAGTGCATCATTTATACCTCTTCCAATAACCAGTCTTCCCATCTTTTTTTCTTTGCAGGCTCATTTCTGTACCTTAATACCTCAGAAAACATGAATTTCCTTATTTTGAGTCCATGGTTGAAAAGCAGCAGCGAAGACTGCACTGTACAAGTTGCTGTCTACAGATACTTCCAGCAAAGTGGGGAATATGTCATTCAAATTCTCCATGCTAATGAAAGCCGCATCAAGATCCCACTCATTTCAAGCAGAGAAAAACATGGGTAGGTCTCTCAATAATGCGATTCGGTTTATATCCTTTTAAGTGTTATATATGGAGTCTGTTGGGAACATCACAAGTGAAAACATCTGTAAACTATTGCTTAACCTTGATATATTCAAGTAGAAGGATGAAAAGACAAATAGGCTCAATAGTAGTAGTAATAGTAGTAGTAATAATAGTAGTTCAGACTGGGCTTTCATGGTTATGTCCTTAATATTTATGTGTGCGTGTACATTCATAATTTTCACAATTTTGTCACATTGCCATCCGATAGTTTTTAATGATCAGGAGAGACCTTCTTTCAAACAGTAAGTAGTCCAGAGTTGTATTTCAGGTCACTTTCTGTTGAAAATAAAGTCCTGCCATTAGTCCAAAATGGTCAGTAAGAGACAAAATTATAACAATTTTCCTTCTGTCCCTTAAGGGCACTTTAATTCATTAAAAATATCAGGCGAGAGCTGTCTGGGCAGACAGTGGCAATGGGGATTACCCTCCAAGATCCCTTGGGAGAATGTTATTTGCTTCTATAGCAGTTGAAAAAGAATGAATATTTCACATAATAATTTTAACGTTTTGCTTTATAATTTGTATGCTTATCAGTACTTATTATGCTTATTACTCAGATTTGTTTAACTATTTTTCAATCCATGGATTTGCTTTAAGAAGTAATTCTATGAACTTCTGTACCTTGGTGCTTAACATGTCTGGACCAATTTGTCTATAGCTACAGAAATTACAGGTCAGGATCAGGAAGTTGCTGTGATGTCATAAATTAATGCTTATATTTCAATTTTATTCCCTCCTATGCTTTCCTTGTGTGTGAAAAGATGGAAATGTATAACACCTCAGCAAACTGAAAGTGAACTGAAAAAACAGATTCAGTTAATAGATTTGCCTTTGAACCAATCATTGTGAAATGTATGACCTTTTAGTTAATTGAAGGAAATAAGGAAATAAGGAAAGAAAGAATCATATTCTACTTGGTAATAGGAAGAAAGGGACTGGAGATAACATACAGTTATAAGAACACATGCATAGCTCATGGTCTATGGTTCTATCAACACACTAGCTGAATCTAATGTTTGATTAATATAATATGTGAATTGGTCCTGAAAGATGTTTGTTCTCCCCTTAGTATTTGTTCTCTTTGTGTATTTATAAAATGGTGGCAGATAGTACTGGGATATTATAAGGACAGAATATTTGTACCAGAAAGTCCTGGAAAAATGGGGAATTAACAGGAGGGAATAACAATTATACTTTTCCCTATTATAGTTTATACAGTGATTGTAAAAGCTGCTGAATACTGACATGTTTAAGGAGATTGGTATTTTTACAGGGAGGGCAAAAGTGAAGTGAAGATGGCTATCTTTAAATATTTGAAGGAAAATCATGTAGAAGAGAGGCAGTATGGTGTAGTAGTTTGAGCATTGGATTACAACTTTGGAGACCAGATAATCCTGGGTAAATTCAATTCTTTCAGCTTTAGAGAAAAGCATATGCAAACCCTTTCTGAATAAAATTTGCCAAAAAAAAAAAAACCCATGATACTTTCATCTTAGGATCATCAAAGTTGGAAATCATTTGAAGGTGCATAATAACAACAAGTTCTTTTTCTACTGTCCCACAGAGGAGGATAAAAACAATGATTTAAATTACAAGAAAAATTCCACCTAAAGATTAGGAAGAATTTCCTGACAGTTCAGCAGTGGAATGAACTCCTTCAGAGGGAGATGGACTCTCCCTTGGAAGCCCCGAATAAGAAATTGGATAGACATTGTCCAAGAGTACCTTAATTGTGCATTCCAACGTTATGGGGGCTAGGCTAGATGGCCCTTTTGATTTTTTCTAGCTCTCTAGTTCTATGATATTTTATCTCTTAAGGTGCAAAATGCTGTTTCCAATGGAATTGAGTAAGAAAATATACTCTTACATTAGTTATCCCTTACTGAAAAAGCCCCAGTTCTGATGTCAGGGCATGCCCTCAGATCACCTTTTCATGCAATATATCAGGGGTCCTCAAACTTTTGAAGCAGAGGGCCGTTCCACAATCTTCAGACTGTTGAGGGGCCGAATTATCATTTGCAAAAAAAAAAAAAATACACATTCCTATGCATACTGCACATGTCTTATTTGTAGTGTAACAACAACAACAACAAAAGAACAATACAATATTTAAAAATGAAAACAACATAAACCTATCAGGATTTCAATGGAAAGTGTGGGCCTGCTTCTGGCCAATGAGATAGGCAAGTTACTCAGGATTGTTGTTGTTGTTGTGTGCCTTCAAGTCATTTCAGACTTTGGGCGAGCCTAAGTCTAAAATTAATTATTTATTTACTGCATTTATTTACTACATTTCTATCCCACCCTTCTCACCCCGAAGGGGACTCAGAGCAGCGGTATGTACATACAATATATTATATTATTAGCATAGCACAATATTAGAACTATATATTACTATATTGAACTATACCACTACATATAATATGTAATATATAACATATAATTAATTTTATTATATGGTATTATTATTAGTATTATATTGTATAAAATAATATTATTATCAATACTATATGTATATACAATATATTACATTATTAAAACTGATATAAAAATATTATATTATAAAACTGAGGTTGGGGGCCAGGTAAATGACATTGGAGGGCCGCATTCGGCCCCCGGGCCTTAGTTTGGGGACCCCTGCAATATATTTTTGAAAGATGGTGCAAATCAGACCCATTAGTCCATATACTTTTTTATGGCCTTCCAGGAAACTCCTAATCTTTAGAGATTTTAGGCATGCTTTCAACATTGAAAAGAATTTCCAAGCTTTGCATAAAGAAAAAGTATTTTGCTCTTTCCAGACCATGACCAGCTGAAATATCCCCTTCCGGTTGTGTAATTAAGATTAATTGCCAGTGATGTCTCAATTTGTCAGACTCTCCCTGCATTCTCTTAGATTGTGGTTAGCAGCAAAAGAGCAGGAACACAGTCAAGCAAACTGATTTTGGATGCTTTAAAGCAATATTGTTGATTTAATTTAGAATTTGATTTGACTATATGCACAATGTACATTTCTGGTGTTCTGATTGCCAACTTTACATTCATGCATTCAGAATCCATACTAAGAAGAATAATTCAAACCAGTCAGCCTGTTATTGTTTCTTAAACTTGAAATTCTCCAAAAGACAGTATCGATGGTTATCTAGTCCAAAAACAGAGGGGGGAAGTCTGGAAGGGGGAATGAGTAGCAAACACCAAAACAAAATAGTGGAAAAGACTACATGTGGTGCTAAATGTGTTAGTAGCATTTGGATGTCTAGGTTTTTTAAAATGATAAATAGCAGGTGTGCTGTGGGGGATAGTTCAGTATATCCTTTTGCACTACAAGCCCGATGTGAAAAATATCCTTTCTTGAAATTACTAGTGCCACCAAGAGAGAGGCAAAAGTGGAAAGGTCTGCAGTGATTTTAATGTAGTGTCTTGAAGAAATGGGGCACTTCTACACTGACACTATATTCCATCTTAGAACTAGTTTGGGAGAAACCAGTTTTAACAATGTAGATTGCCATGCTTGGAAGCAGTTTGAGGCCAGGAAGGCAATTACATTAACCATGGCCTCAAACAACTTTGCAGAGTTTTCCCCAAAATTTCTGGGAGAATTGTGCATCAATGCACTGGAGGCAAGCAGGGTGAAAGAAAAAGGGAAAGTGACAGCAATAGAGGTGATTAATTACACCTCCCAGTTAGATCAGTTCAGCAGGGGCAAATGTCTATATACACTCAAAGAATGAATGGATCTGGGATACAATGGCACATTTTAATTGAACGCATACTTTCCGGAGACTTTTAAAAATGCCCTTAGATGCCCTTATATACCCTTAGATGTATGCTACAATATGCAATGTTTTGTGGCCACCGCAGCCCCAAATTGGCTTTGAACTGTATTATAGGGTCACTGTACAAAGGCCTGTGTTTACTCTCTTTGACTCTTCTACATTTTGTGTTAAAATCCCGAATTGAAATAGATTTATTTAAGATTGTTTCCACTTGAGATGCATAAGATAATCAAAACTGTAAAGGTGCCACATTTGACTTTAAAACATGCAATTGGTAGATGTTTTAAATCTTGCAATTTCATACCCTCAAACAATTCACAGCTTTTAAACTAGGACACATGTGGCCAAGCTATATCAGAGAGTGGTGAACTCTGGGTTGTACCCTCTGATTCAGACTTTTGAAAGCTTAGCTGTCTGTCCCTAATTTAAAGGAGACACTTGATAAGACTTTTAATACAACATGGATCAAGTGCCCAGTAATGCAAGTTGGGAGCCAATAGAATCTCATGCTGCTTCCCATGAGTATGAAATGGATATGGACTTCTGGGATTTAAATCAAGTGAATGACTATGTTAGAGTGCAGTGGGGAAATATGTCATCCTCTTCTCAGTCACTTATGAAAGCTGAACACTGCTTCACAGGGTTGTTAAGTTTGGCAGATAAATGGCTGCTCCTTTGACTATACCATTTGATGATATGAGCAGTGTCAAGTGTCTATCACTTGTGCCCACAGTCATTTACAAGAAAGAGAAATGGGTGGCCTCTTGGCAAACAGAAGGAAGACTTTGCTAACTCCTACTGCCACTGCTACCCACAGAAGATAAAGTTTAATTGAGCGGGGCCCATTTTCATATATAAAGTCCTCTTCATATGAATTGTCAGTATGGTGTAAATGTAGTTTGGTCCCTGAGATCCATAAAAACAATAAATAATTTAACAAAGAAGAACAAAATTATAAAATAATTAATAATAAACCTGTAGAAATAAAGCCCCTGCTGGCACAGCGGGTTAAACTGCTGAGCTGCTGAACTTACTGACCAAAAGTTTGGCAGTTCGAATCATGGGAGTGAGGTGAGCTCCTACTATTAGCCCCTAGCAGTTTGAAAACTTGCAAATGTGAATAGATCAATAAGTACCATTCCAGCAGGAAGGTAACAGCGCTCCATGCAGTCATGCCAGCCACATGACCTTGGAGGTGTCTACGGACAACACTTAGAAATGGAGATGAGCACCAACCCCCAGAGTCGGACATGGCTAGTCATAATGTCAGGGGCAAACCTTTACCTTTACTAAAAATAAAGCAACTGGACACTGGTTTATGTTAGACTTTCGGGGTTTGTTTTTTTTTGAAAGGGGGAATTATTATTTATCCACATGGCTTGCACAGAGGAGTTAATGTTTAGATATCCAAAGGAAGATGGTGAAATCTACATAAATCTAGCCCAGTTGTGCAGGTATATACTAAGCAGGCCAAATCTGGGCAGGAAAGAAATGGAAGAGGACTAGAAGTGGAATGATGTATTCTGTGACTTTATTTGTCGGCATAATGGTATAGAGATTTAGCTATTACAAAATATGGAGTGGAATGTGTCAGGAAAAGAAACCAAGGCAATGTTAATTCAGCACAAAGTAAAAAAGGATTCAGTACTAAACTTTTACATGTTATGCATTAAAAGCCATCCAACTGAAAGGGGAATGTCTGGGTTTACATCTGGGTTTACATCTGGGTTATTTAAATCATATGTTCTTTTGGTCGTATGTCTACATAAATTTGCAAATCTGTAAAGGTCTTATAAAAATGAAGGAACTTACATTCTCACCCATCTTTGGTGCTAACTATAAATAATATAAACTTGTTGCTGTTTATTTGTTCAGTCGCTTCCGACTCTTTGTGACCTCATGGACCAGCCCACACCAGAGCTCCCCCAACTCCTTCAAGGTCAAGCCAGTCCCTTCAAGGATACCATCCATCCACCTTGCCCTTGGTCAGCCCCTCTTCTTTTTTCCAGCCTCATTATCTTCTTCAGACTTTCCTGTCTTCTCATTATGTAGCCAAAGTACTTCATCTTTGCCTCTAATAGCCTCCCATCCAGTGAGCAGTCGGGCATTATTTCCTGGAGTATGGACTGGTTGGATCTTCTTGAAGTCCAAGGCACTCTCAGAATTTTCCTCCAACACCACAGTTCAAAAGCCTCTATTTTCCTTCACTCTAAACTTAACCATTTAAGTAATTTACAGCTAAAGTAGAATTAATTAATCACTGAATTACTTGTTGTATGATGAACCAATATATTGAATAAAATCCTGTTGATTCTATTGTTGTGAGGGACTAACACAGGAGTCATGCATTTAACTCCAAGTAATGTATCTTTAGATGCTTCTGGATGCATGAAAGTTGGCTGGCCTCAAGGCTGTAGTTACATGTTACATTTCATCATACAGCATTCACAGCTGGGAATAAGTTCAAAAATGTAATCACCTATATCTCAATTCTTCTGGCAGCTTTATTCATTTCTTGGCATGGGTTCATGTTGATTTTGTTGCGTTCTGGCTTCCAAATACAAGCTTGTTCCTTCTTTTGCAAAAGCGAGCAGGTGGCTTCCAGGTATTTTTAACCAAAAAAAAAGGGGGGGGGGGAGTGGGGAGATTTAGAGAACAGGGATTTGGGCTAATGTTAGTTAGTTTTCAAGGCACATTCCTGCTGGAGTCTGGTTTTCAAAAGAGTTAAGCAATCTCAAGTCCCCCCTGATTTCAAAGGGAAGAGGTGACTACTTGACATCTCTGACGATCAGGTCCCATAATAGAAAGAGAAAATGTGTTTCACTGAAATTAATGCACTTGAAAAGCAGTGAGGTGATAAATTAATTCCAGGTCGGATTTTCTCATATCTCAAGTTGCTCGTTGTGTCAGCAACTGTCTTTTTCTCCCCTGTTAGCCTGAATTACATGTATTAATATCTGATAAGGTCTTCACAGGTCATGTCCATTTACAGGAGGAAGAAAAAGAAAGCGCTGTTATACACTACTCTTTGATTGGGGTTAAGCCAGACAAGCAAAGATTTTTGCTTGTACCTTGTAGAATAGGGATTAAACAGTAATTTGACAAAGCAGGAAATGGTAGTAATACCAAACTGTGATCTTGGCTGTATCAATGGGTAACGTGCAAACAAAATATTTACCTTAATGCTCTCAGAAAACTGATATCAACATGTGTAAAAACCAAGGAAGACCAAAATTGTGTTCTTCCTGAACTCTGAAACTACCCAAAGGGTGGTAGCTTGAGAACAAATATGTTTCCAAAATAGTTCATTGAGATATTGTCAATTTCTGATACCGAGTTAGTGGTTTATATTATTAGATATTTAGATATGTAGACTTATGGAAAAGTTTTAATAATTTGGGTTAAAACATTTATTGAGGGACTATTATAATATTTCCATTACTTTGTAAACTATATCATGTTTAGGTATATGTTACTTTGACTGACTGTTGTCTTGCATATTGTGAGCCATACTGAATACAATTCCTTCCTTGAAAGGATATGTCACAGGTGAACTGAAGTCTGATCTGATCTGAATTTGTTCTTTGATCATGACTTAAGGATGTAATTCTTCTCTACATTTCTTCTCAAAGGTAGTAACAAGTACAGTAATTTCAACAATGTTCTTCAGACTGTAAGAAAATGTTTCAAAACCACTAGTTTTTGAAGGTCAGTCACAACTCAGGACTTACTCTGCTCAAAATTAGTACATGTTTGCTTTTCAATTTTTGTATGAAAAATAATTTTTCAACTCAGAAATATTGATTCCTACACAGAAAATGCTGTTTCTGGAAAAATCAAACTGGTGTAAGTCTCTTCTTCCCAGGATTTCTCAAAACTCAAAGAACATTTTTTTTTGCCATTTTCCAAATTTTTTAAATATTATTTCCCTCTCTTATTCTGGCTTCTGTCTTGGTTGTTTGCTACTTGACTTCTTCTTGGCAAGATTTCCATCTGCATGGCAGCATCTGGCCTTTTCTTTGGCTCTGAAATATGGACTATCTTTTGGGTCTAACCTCTGCTTGCGCTACTATTTTGATACCTGCTTGTCCTCTGACTCTAACCTTGGCATTCGCTTTTTTTACTACAATACACTGGCTCAAGTTGTGGATCTTGTTTCCTATCTCAGTTCTTAATACTCATTGTTGCCGATTTGCATAGGCATGGCATCACACAAATAGGAAAGTCTTTGATAGTCCTTTCTGTTCAAAAGAGTCCAGTGGCCAAGCTTTGATGAATGAAACCAGTTCAGAACCTGAAGGTATTTAGAGCCAAGGCTCTAATCCATAGTTCAATAAATCACCACATGGAGCAGCTGAACATAGATCCAAATGGTCTGAATTCAGGCCACTTGCAGCTAGAAACTATTCATATGTTTATTAGTCAACTTGGGCACTATGTTTTTGTTTAGTTTCAAACCCATCTGCTTGTAATAATCACCAACCCATACATACACTTCATTTTCTATTTATAATTGCAGTGCTATTACACCATATTTCCAAGTTTAATCAAGGCTATAGTGTTTCACAGAGGAGTCTGTAGTAAATATTTATATAATGTCTTCATCAAAGAAGGAAGTCAGAAAACCCCACAGGCTTCAGCAGCGATGAACAAAATGTAGACCTCAGGTGTCAGGACCCAGGCTGCAGAGCACCAATAACCATACACAGAGGCCAGAATCTATCTAATATCTTTATTAAAGAATTATATAAAGTCAATAAAAACAAGTGTAGAATATAGTCCAGAAATAGACCCTTCAGGAAAGGTCAAATATAGTCCAGGAAAGCAATGTCCAATATATGATATTAAAGTCCAAAGTTATAATCCACTTCACCGAAACACACACTATTTAGCAAGCAATAGTGTGGGGAACTGTCCATAGTCTTTGAGGCTCAAGGTAAATCCGAAGGAGGGAAACAAGGCTGGGATCCGAGAGGCAGGGTCCGTGGTTTAAAACGCAAGGCAAGGCAAGACTTGAGACTTGGCAAGGTCCAACTTGAAACAAGACAATCGTGGAACAAGAACTGAGTCCATAGAAATCCGTGGAACAAGGCAGGGCTGGAAACTTGGTTCAGGAGCTGGGAACTGGGGTACGAAGTCTACACACGATCTCACTCCACGAGCTGACGAATTGACTCCGCAAGGAATCCTTTGTGGCCAAACATCTATATAGGATCTTGTTTTCCCGCCAAAGCACACTTTCTCTGGGGAACAAGAACCGAAACCTATACTGTCCAGATGCAAGACTCCTTAAACTTTCCCAAGGGAAATAGACTTAATCATCTAATTGTCTGGCAGCTATCCGGGCGCTTCGGCGAGTCGCCTCCCGAGCGTGTCTATCTTGATTATAATAAAGGCGGCGAGAAAATGGGGGAGATTTCTCCTCAAGGCTTGTTTGGCCGACTTCTTGTGGACAAACATCCTGCAGCTGCAAGGGCTCCAAATCTGGCAGAAACGGTGGGAAACCCAAGTTTTCCTCTTCATCTGTCACAACAGTACTAGGAACGGGACTACATGGCCCATGAGTCATCACATCAGGGCTCTTTTTGTGACCCTGGATTCCTCCACATTCCCTGGACTCACTTACTCTGACCAATTAATCAAGCAATCAATTGGAAAGTGCTTTCTCTAGAAATCTCAAGGAGTGCTATGTCATCTTTTAAATAGCATGCAGTTTATTTGCCTCCTGCATGTTTAACATTTTAAAAATACCAATTTTTCAAAACCAGAGATGGACTGCCAGCCAGAACCCCTTTTTATTTTGTTTAATTCTGCAGTCTTTATGGATCACAGATGATCATTCAGTAAAATTTAACCCCTTACCTCCTTATCAAAAGTATTTTATGTTTCCAATGTATCTTCCTTTTAGAAATATATGTTCATGATGTCACCACACGATTGTTTCATGGTGGCATAATTAAATGTTCCTTAATCACTTTAGGTAAGATAAAGGAAAATTCGTGTTAAAGCAACAACAGAGAAGAGAAAGAGTGGCTGTAAATCATCATAGTCATCTTGTTTTTCAGGAAACACTTAACATATATTCAGAAATACTATTTTCCCCCAACAATTAAATAAAATAGGAAAAAAGCAATACAATGATAAACGTACAGTGTCACATCCTTAAAAGCCATGCCTGTTCTCTGTCTTGCATGTTTGCAGGGATCTCTGTAACTTTGTAGAATACTTAATAGAACATCTGCTCTGTAGAACCAGGAAGGACTCTCATTTGGGGAATGTAATTTGTGAGGATTTTACTCACCTGCGCAGCTTCTGTAGCGGCGACCTGATTTCTTTTCCTTTTTTTTTTAAATTAATTTTTATTGAGAGGTTTCCCAGCAACTCCATACATTTCTTATAACAACAAAGATTCTCATTTCTCAATACCATAAAACACATGTAAGACAACAAGGGTATCTGAGGGAAAGGGGTGAGGGGGAAAATGAAGTATCAATACACAAGTTGAAAAGAAACAAAAAGAAAAAAAGGGGGGGATTGAAAAATAACAACAACAAAAAAAGAAAAAGAAAAAAACCAACAGCCACAACGCAAAAACAACCACACCAAAAAAAGAATTTAAATGTAACTGATTTCTTTTCCTAAATGGGACAGAAAATGTCACGTTTACCTTTATTTTCGACAGCTTGTTGTATTACATTTTATAGACTGTTGGCTGAACCTCTTTAGATTTCAATTGATTCCGTTCTTACTGAATTCCATAGAATTTTTTCATAGAGGTAACGCAACATCACAAGTGACTAAAATAAAATTTATAGCTAGAAGACAGAACTGCAAGCAACCAACACTAAAATTGCATTCAGATCTTGTTGGTCGCTTCTGTCATCTATTGCAATTTTCTTTGTCTCTCGATAGGTAAATCTGCAGCTAATGACAGGCAGGCTCTGCACTCTTATTGATCCTTTGTAATAAAGAAATCAATTATTCTATCTGGCTGCTAAAAGAGCTGATATAATTACTCCTGGGGTGCATAATAGTGTCACATTATTCCCTAATGGTACTAGTCATATAGCTACTGCATTGTATTATTTTGCTGCTTAAAGAATGCTTTGGGTGATCTGCTCATATAAATCACTTTGCTAAGGAGTTCTTTTTTTTTTTGGAAAAATGCAGGCAAGAGCAAAGCAATTATATTTTCATAATCTATTATCATAACTGCAATTGTACAGTCTGAGCATTATCTGGAAAGCAGAAATAAATGGAAAGATACTAGGCAATTGAGATAGGATTGCCCATGTTGTTTAAATCAGCTTTGTGCACTCACTTATCCATAAAAATATGCATTCTTTGACAAGTTGAAAAGAAGTCTGAATTCTAAGAAAACAATAATTGGCCCTTATCTACACTTTTAATTTAGATTAAAATACTGTTCTTTTTGCACTGATTTTGGGACATGCAGACACTATCCAATGGATGCTGTACATACCTGTTCTTTTTATGTACAAATCTTCTGGAGTGCAGTAACAATTTTGGAAAGGTCATACTAGACGTTAAGCTAAATATACTCTTGAAATTAATTCCATAGACATTTGTAGTCCCCCAAAAGTTTTCCTGGCCCATGTCCTCACATGGGCGGTGTCGAGACACAGAGGCCTTAAAGAGTCACACACACTATTTAGTCCAACAAAAGGTTTATTGCAAAAAACAAATAAAAGCTCAGAGACACTTAGCTTCAGTGTCTCTGACCAAAACTTAAAGAATTCACCCAAACTGGGCTCCAAAAGGCAAATGAAAAATAATCTGGGTTAAACAGGAGGAAAAACTGGATCAAAAAGCAGTCAAAGTAACCAGCAAACAAGCAGCGCTGTACACAAGAGTTCCAACAGATAGCGCTGCCCTCAAAGAGTTAACTGCAAGAAGGAGTTGCCAAAGCCAGCCGTAGTCCAAGAGTCATTGCCGAAGAAGCCAAGGGATACGTCATTTCCAAGTCTGTCAAACAAAGTCATCGTCAAGTCAGTCCACAATCCAGGGAGGGAGAAAGCCACACACATGAGAAGTCAGTCCAAGTCGAAGATCCACAGGTAAAACAAACTCCAGGCTGCAGAACCTGGACCCAAAACCCAACATGAGAACAGGCAGTGACAAATACACACGATACGTAACCGACACTTTGCCTTCTGCAAAGATTCCCCATTTCAGAGCCTACTTTTAACTTACACATCATTATCCGATGGTGAGCTGGCCTCCACCCCATCATCATCTCTTACAGCTGTCCTTGTCTTAACACGTGAACCCCTGTTTCCATCCCTCCAGTTCCTCCATCTCTTGTCAAGACTTAGGCTTCCCCATGATTTAGATGTATCTCCCCTTTGCCAATCCTCATGTCCCGAAAACCCCACAAACGTGTCACAAGAGGTTGGCTCTGCACATATATCCCTTATCTCTTGTACCTTAGTCCAATCCATTGTGTTCTCCCCATCCTCATCACTCCCAGACCCATCATTCCCAGAGAAACCCATAAACGACTCATCATCTGTGGGAGCAGTAAGTATATCCCGGATCTTCTTCCTCTCCCGTTCTTCATCTGATTCCTGCTCCCGAGTAAACCTCTTTGTGCCTCTATTCCCATCCACCACATCTCTTTCCTTGCTCATTGACTCCCTGCCACTTGAAAACTCTTTGAATGTGTCTTCATCAGTAGGTGCCATAAGTATATCCCGGATCCTTTTCCTTTGCTGTTCTTCATCGGACTCCTGCTCTCGAGTAGCCCCTTTTCCCCTTCTGGTACTCATACTACTGCTTGCAGCATTACTTACTGGCTCTACTACAACAGGCGGAGTATAAATATAATAAATATAGTAAGTGAGTGGCTGAATGAATGAATGGTGTGTTTTAGTATGTATTTGTAGAGATAAGTTTTGGTGTGTAACTTTTATGGAGGTATGTTTTAGTGTTTTGGAATATACCTCGAGCCAAAATCCAATTACCAAAGGGGCAGAAAGTGAAGTGAAGTCTTATTAACAGAGCCACAAACAGCACCATGGGGTTGTTTATTATTATTATTATTATTATTATTATTATTATTATTATTATTATTTTATTTCTTACCTGCTTTGACATGTGTAAGTTGGATGTTTGTACCTCGGGGATCGCCTATACATTGTGGTTTGTATGTTTGTAAATAGTATTGTGTGCATCATGTTGGAGATGGTTTGCTACATAGTCAAGCAGGAATCGTGTCCCTCTCTTCTCTACATGATGGATTGTGGCTTGAATAATGGGAGATGAATTAGTTGATCCATGGTCTTTTGGACCTGGGCCTAGTACTCTGCATGGGATTCTTACTGTTTACCAATCTGTCTTAATAACATTAATGATATGTATTTTTTTTAAAAAAAATACGCATTATAGCTCTCAGTCATTATCTGAAATTTTCACCATGCATTAAAAATGGAGTTCTAAACTTGGAATTGAACATATGTGATCATAAATATAGAGGTTGGTAGATTGCATATGAAATGTCTGCAGGATTCATATTTATTAGATACCAAGGCAATCCTGTACTCGGCATGTTTAACAGCAGAATAGCACTTGAGTTTTGAAGGTTACTGATAAACATGATAGACGGTGGTTTTGTGGTGCACACAACTCACTTACTTTGATTTCATTGATAGATGCCAAGAAAAATAAATGAGGGCTTTCTGCCAGCTGTGACATTGTAAACTTGAAGGCTGAAAGTTTCTCTCTTTCTTTCCTTCTTTTTGAAGTGGGGAGGGGTGACTGATGGTCCCAGAATGAATACAGGATGATTCTTAAAACACACAGCCATGGGTCTATACAGAAACAAAAATATGTGAAATTAATTCAGTAGTACATGACCAACACATATATATTAAATATTCCCCAGTCAATGGCACAGATGGAGGACGACTTTATGCTTCACTCTGAAACCTGAAAATGCTTTTAAAAACACTATTTTTTAATTTCCATGAAGAAAGCAAGGGTTTCATGGATGGTTTACAGGAGGGTCTGAGTCTGGAATACTTTTCATTTTTACTGTTATTCACTAGATATTGCCTCTGGTAAACATTTCAGCTGTAGAGCCATGAGAGCAGAACACATACTTTTCCTTTACAAAGGCCACTGAACCATGCATAACATGTAAAGGGAGTTTGAACGTCTGAAGCAGAATTGAGGTCCTATATAGAGGCTGTGTATTGTCAGTGTAGACCACTGTAGCTAGTCAGTCTTACACCATTCCAGAGTTTTACTAGATTACACTATTGCATAAACAATCACCTAACAAGCACTCAACTGTTGTACAGTTTTGTAATTTTTCCCAACTCCCAAACTCAAATAGGGGAACTTAGCATTATTCTAAGAAGTATACCTATTTTACACAATGGTTGCTCCAGCATATCATTCTTTCTACTATCCATACCAGGATTGTGCAACCTGGAAAATGCAATTCTTTGCATAATGTTGTTTACATCAGTTTCACCAGCAAGACTCTCACCTACAGTTCCAGCCTCCCTTGATCATTGCAGGCTATACCTTTCCTCTGATAAATTATTTTCATGGTGTAACACTCAACAGCCTGGTGATAGCTACAGTATTAAGACAGTTGATGAGTTCAGCTCTTTCCTGCATATGCCCATTTCTGGATGAGAAAGAGTTAGCTGCAAAGAAGACTAGAGTCCCATTTGTATGTGATGATACACATCACATCTGTTTTAATATGGTTTAAAGCAAGTATATTGAAATCATATTGTGGTTGACTGCCAATTACTCTTCCTGATATCTATATCTATCTATCTATCTATATCTATAATAAAATAATATAATAATGTTTGTATTAGGCTTGATCGATCCATGAAAAATTTGATTCTAAACTCGTTTCAAAACTAGAGGGGGGCAGCGTTTCGTTTTTGGTGGTATTTACGAATTTTGCCCCCAAAAAAATTCGAAATTAACGAAAATTCGTTATCTTCAAAATTAATTCGTTAATGGCGGACGCGCATGCGCAGTCGCCCAAAAACAGCCCCAGAGGGGGGGGGTGGGGGGCTCTCCTGCTCTCATTTTTTCAGTTATACTGATCAAATTTGGTACAGTGGGAGAACACAATCCACCCTGCTTGTTTGCTAAATTGCAGAGCGTTTGCCCTTTCCTAAGATTTATTGCATAATTTTATAGTTCATATAGAAAAACTTTACCAATTGCAAGAAATCTGTTCCTGCTTTTGAATTGTTATTTCCTGTTCATTCAATAGGGGTTCCATCACTGTGAAAGTTCTTGCTTGTGTATCATTGTTTCAGTGCCCGTAAATCTGTCAAAATTTTAGGGCATTGGGGGACATTGGCCAAGAGACACATTTTGCTGCCTGCCACTATGCGCAATGACTTTCCCCAGGCATCAATATTGGAGGCCATTATACCCCAGTGGTCAAGCCCCTCCCCCTCCCAAGAAATGTAAGATTTCTGCGACGTTGGTTTGATTTATTGTCTGATGGCAAAATGGGTAAAGAACGACAGCCGCGAGACAAGAGAGATGCGGCGCATCGTGGGAAACACGTCGACCACGTAGGCCGACAGGCAGCTAAAACCAAAGAAAAGAAAAGAAAAGAAAGAAAAAGCCACAGGTGGAGAGGCCCATATGTTAAAATGGGCCGGCCACAGTTGGCCGGCATGCATCCCAGAGAGGGAAAAAATTGTGGCCCGCAACAAAGGAAGGATAGCCTCAATATGTACAGAGGGACAGCTGCGAGAGAAGAGAGATGCGGCGCATCATGGGAAACACGACCACGTAGGCCGACAGGCAGCTAAAACAAAAGAAAAGAAAAGAAAGGAAAAGCCACAGGCGGCAAGGCCCATACGTTGAAATACTGTCCACTAGGCCGGCCAGAGAGGGAAAAAGAGTGGCCCCCACGTTAAAATACTAGGCCGGCCACCGTTGGCCAGCACGCTTCCCACAGAGGGAAAAAGAGTGGCCCCCACGTTAAAATACTAGGCCGGCCACCGTTGGCCGGCACGCATCCCAGAGACAGAGAGAGAAGTAAAAAACCAGGAAATGTGGGCCCAAGCCCCTCAGACCCGGGGGGGCGCCCACCGTTGGCCGGCCCCACGCCCACACCACAGAACCCACATGGGGAAGGGCGTGTATTCTTCACGTCTGCTAGTGAACTGTGGGCCCAAGCCCCACTGCCCAGGGGGGCCGGCCACCGTTGGCCGGCCCCATGCCCACACCACAGAACCCACATGGGGAAGGGCGTGTATTCTTCACGTCTGCTAGTGAACTGTGGGCCCAAGCCCCACTGACTAATGTGTCAACCGGACCATAGCAACAAAGTCTTTAGCCGCCACAAAGGCACACTCCCTGACAGCAAAACGTCAGCGGCCCTGGCCACACCCTTACCGGGTGGACACAAGCTAGCTGGCAGTCCACAGGGTAGTCGTGGCCAACATCACATCAATAATGATTGTAATAATAACCACAGTAAGATCTTAATTGTCATTACCCGCCCCATCTTCCCGGAGGGACTCTGAGCGGCTTCCATGGGGCGTGCCCGTCAACAATACAATGTGAACAATTAAACCCCAAAATTTTATATTTATTAAAGGAAATGTTGCATCAATAACACATAAAATAAAAAAGCTGTCACAGTCAGCATACAGCATTACCTGCTTAAAAAGCAGAGGTGTAAAAACACGGCTCTGTGGCCGAGGGCTGAATACTTCCACATAGATGAGGTAGTTTGAGAGTTAAAAATCAATAAAGTGCGAAATACTCTTGGCCTGGAAACCAATTCTTCATCTGGCAGCAATCCACCCCATAGTCCTCGAAGGCTTTTGGGAAGAGGAAGGTTTTACGGCTCTGATGTAAGGTTAATGTTTCTATGGCGTTGAACTAGAGGGAAGACTTGTGTGTGTGTCTGGTGTTATTAAAGGTCTCTAGCAGCTGATCTGGAAAGAGGGAAATGACTTCTGTTGGTATACATTTTCAGTAAAGTTGTGGATGTAAAATAATGAAAGATATTGTCTTTATGGAGTAGAAATGAATCCAAAGAACTAAAACATAGCACAACTGTGGAGACAAAAGAAACCATGAAGACATAACTCATTGCTTTCAACAGCAATACAGAGTTTCTGAGAGGTTTTTTTTCTCTACTTATGGGTCTGCGGAAGATTAGCATCACATAACTTCTGTGTCTTATCCTCTCTGACACACGCATAGAGATAAAACTTGTGTCAGGCAATGGCTGGGATCCATTAAAAAAAGGTTTATCCCTGCCATTGTGGGATTTCACTTATCCCATATTTTAAAAGCATTGTAAAGGGGTGGGAGATAAATAAAATGTTTTCGTTATCCTAAAACAAAAGAGGCTTCGGCCAGGGTGTCCCACCTTTAACGATGGCTGTGTTAAAAAAATTTGGCTTGTAAACCGCCTTTTGTATCATCCGTCAAAAAACAGTCCTCATTTTCGAATACCAAACGCAAAAAATTGTCCTGGACTGCTTCAGCAAAAGTGTTGGAAAAGTGCACCTGATACTTTAGCACAGCAGACATTTTTGCAATTACCGTAATATTTTATGATGTCAAGACATAAAATTATTTTATTACTTTCATTGAAAAGAAATTGATTCTAAATGATGTTTTTTCATTTTGTACTCATGTTGCCCCAAATAATCCGCACCGAGTCCACGCAGGGAGATGTTGGCGGGAAATATTAAATTTTGTATTCATTTAACATTGATCGTTTTATATACTCTCTGAGAGTCCTCCTCGTTTCAAAGGTATTTCTTGATATTCCAGGACCGGGAGTTTGGCCTCGAGGAAGAGTATTCTCAGATAGGTCACTCGGCAAGCTGCTGAAAGGGGTCACACCATCGTCGGCCATGTTGAATACTCTCTTCAAAGCCTTAAACTGCTAGGAGGATAATAAATGGAATGTGCTGGGTTTTTGGGGAATTCCAAATCACATAGTCTGTCCCACGGAAAGTGTTAGTTGACATGCTGGGAACAGAAAACGGATCAACCGCCGTTTTCATGCTTGGGAACGGCTTGCGGCAGGGCCACAGAAGTTCAGCCTCTGGAATCATCTAGCCGTTTGTCTGGAACATTAAATGCGACATGCTTGGCTAGAGGACCTGTAGGCAGGATTTGAAATATATGGAAAGCACGTTTACAACCTATGGTATGAGATAACAGTCTGCTGGCTGAAAGACAGTAGGGGCAGAGGAGCCTTCTCTCAAAGGTGAAAGAAGAAATGACCAAAGCTGGGTTGTAAGAGAAGGAAGCCAAAGGGAACCAGAGAGATGTATAACTGTCAACAACATGGATTGGATGTGGAGGGTTTGACAGATGTTTAATTTATTCTTGCGACATCTCACTGTAGGTGTGGACTGTGGGCTGCAAGTTAGTAGAGGTTTTGCAGAGCTATGTCCACACTAGACAAAAAAAGAAAAGAGACTTCATGCAAACATTGGAGGACCGCATACTGGCATTGTCATCGCAATACCGTAGTCCAGAAACCTGCGGATGTGAGAGCTTGACCGTAAGGAAGGCAGAGCGTGGGAAAAATGGCACTTTTGAAAAGAATTGCTTTTTGCAAAAACAAGACAGTGCCTGGGAGTGTAAGAAGATCCAACTGGTCCATCCTCCATGTTTTATTGCCCGTCCGATTCAAGGAGGTAGTGAAATTACAGGCATAGCATCAGGATGGCATGGACTTGAAGGAAATGACGCCGTTGATGTCCAACAGGAAATTCTTTTCTGAATCCGTCCGAGAGTTCTCCATTGATCGTAGAAGAATACAAGTCTTATTTCTGAGTGTAAGACTTTCTGTGGTGTGATTCCACCCTCTTCTATCGTCCTACCAACAAACAGAACCTGCGCCCAGAGGTCACTAGCAGCCGCAAAGGCACACGCCCTGACAGGCAAAGGGCACCGTCCTCGGGCGCGGACAGAGGGCGAGGGGACCCTAAGGCGTCCGTCCCTCGGCAACAGCGTCGACAACCGCCTCTCAAGGTGATGGGACAGTGGAAGAAGAAAATTTTGAAAAGTGGTGGACAAGGCCGAGGTGTCCCGCTTTCTGCAGTGCGGTGATTCCACCCTCTTCTATCGTCGCTGCCAACAAGGCAGCAAAAAGCACTTCCGTAGCCAGAGAACCTGCGCCCAGAGGTCACTAGCAGCCGCAAAGGCACACGCCCTGACGGGCAAACGCCACCGTCCGCGTGCGCGGCAAGAGTGCGGGGGGACCAAAAGGCGGCCGTCCCGCGGCCACAGCGTCGAGTACACTGCCTTTAAAGGCGATGGGAAAGTGGAAGAAGAAAATTTCTAAAAGAGGTGGACAAGGCCGAAGTGTCCTGCTTTCTGCGGTGTGGTGATTCCACCCTCTTCTATCGTCCCTGCCAACAAGCCAGCAAATTGAAGTTCCCACGCCACAGAACCTGCGCCCAGAGGTCACTAGCAGCCGCAAAGGCACATGCCCTGACGGGCAAACGCCACCGTCCGCGTGCGCGGCCAGAGGGCAAGAACAATCAAAGGCGGCCGTTCCGCAGCAACAGCGTCAATCACAGCCTTTCAGGGTGATGGGACACAAGGTTTACATTTGGAGTAATTTGTGCAAAATCGAAGGTGTTCCACTCTCTTTGATGATTCGACCCTCTGAGTTATACCAACAAGCCAGCAAGAAGCGGTTCGCACTCTACAGAACCTGTGCCCAGAGGTCACTAGCAGCCGCAAAGGCACACGCCCTGACGGGCAAACGCCACCGTCCGTGTGCGCGGCCAGAGGGCAAGAACAACCAAAGGCGGCCGTTCCGCAGCAACAGCGTCAATCACAGCCTTTCAGGGTGATGGGACACAAGGTTTACATTTGGAGTAATTTGTGCAAAATCGAAGGTGTTCCACTCTCTTTGATGATTCGACCCTCTGAGTTATACCAACAAGCCAGCAAAATGCGGTTCGCACTCTACGGAACCTGCGCCCAGAGGTCACTAGCAGCCGCAAAGGCACACGCCCTGACGGGCAAACGCCACCGTCCGTGTGCGCGGGCAGAGGGAAAGGGCAACCAAAGGCGGGCGTCCCGCGGCCACTGCGTCGACCACACCCGCTCAAGCCGATGGGAAAGTGAAAGATGAAACTTTAGAGAAGTGCTGGCCAAAGTCGAGGTGTTGTATTAATCCCTGTGGCAAAACACATCCTCAAAGGTTCAGATGGACAGATATCTCTGAAAAGTGTGAGTCTGGCGTATTCCTTCACCTATAATGATTATCCGAAGTATCCTCATCAAATATAACTGTGCTCTTTCTGTACAGGAACTCCGAGGATCTGGAGAAGACCAAACAGTCCTGGCTCATGAGGGAAATAATTTTTGACCAAAAAAAAGAAACATAGTGAATTGAATGAAATCCGTACTGAACCCTAAGAGGAAGCATATCCTACCTTGGATTTTATGGACTAATTCCCACAGAAAATCCTTCTACCTCTAGAGCGTCAGTATTACAGGAGAGAAAAAGTATTGTAACTTCAGACTACAGAGATGGGCCAAAAGTAACTTTATTACGTTCAACAGGGACAAATGAAAGCAACTTCACTTTGGTAAAGATAATGGAAATCCAAGCGACATTTTTTGGGACGCCTAGCTTGACAGCAGTGTGTGAGAAAACCGTCTGTGAGTCCTCGTGGACAACAACATAACAATGAGCCTACTAGGGTTTGCGGCAGAGCAAACATCCAATGGGCTTTAGGCATGCAACAACAGGGGAATAGCGTCTAGATCCAAGGCAGTCCTGTTCCCCCTCTACTCTGCTGTGGTCAGACCACACCTGGAATACTGTGTCCTACTTTGGGCACCGCAGATAAATGGAGTTGCGGGCAAGCTTGAAAGTGTCTAGAGGAGTGTGACTAAAATGAATAAGGGTCTGCAGAACAAGCAGTATGAGGAGGGGCTTTATTAGCTGGCCATCATTGTTTAGCATGCAGAAGAGAAGGCTGAGAGGAGACATGTTAGCAATGTACAAATATGTGAGGGGAAGTCATAGGGAGGAGGGAGCAAGCTTATTTTCTGCTGCCCTGAAGACAACGGGACGGAGCAGTGGGTTCCAACAACAGGAATGGAGATTCCACCAGAACATCAGGAAGAACTTCCTGACTGTGATGGCTGTTCGGGAGTGGAACTGTCTCCCCCGGACTGTGTTGGGGGCTCCTTCTTTTGAAGCTTTAAAGCATAGGCTCGATGGCCATCTGTCGGGGATGCTTTGAATGAAACTTCCTGCGTTGTTGTTGGGGGAGAACTCGATGGCCCATGAGTTCTATTCCAACTCTACTTTTCTAAGATTCCATGATTCAATGATTCGGGAAACGGCCCCTTGTGATTGATGAACCCAAAAACAACAGTGGGCAACGGTGAGTGATGATAAAGACGAGAAAGGAAGGGAAAAGAGAGAGGAAAGCATTGTAGGTTAGAGGAGAGAGTTTTTGGACAGAGTCCAAAGGGGCAACCCCCCCCCCCCCCTGGCCACCCACAAAATTAGCCAAAGTTACTCTGAAGCATAGCTGATTAAAGGAGGACTATTGCTCTATGAGCCGTCGGTGTCAAAATCCAAATCTGGGAAATTCAACACGGGAAGGTTGGCCTTCAGGAAAACCAGTTTCTCAACTGTTTGCGGGTCCAGCAAGCTGCGGTGGGGCGTGACTACATCTCCCGCTAGGCTGAAGACCCTTTCGCTCTGCACGCTCGTGGGAGGACAGCTGAGGAACTGGCGGGCTACGTGTGACAGATCCGGCCACATGTGTTCGCGTGAAGCCCAATAGGCCAATGGATCACAAGATATTATCTCAGGAGGCTCCTCAAAGTACCTGTTGACCGAGCATTCGGCCGAGTCTACCTTTTGAGCAGAAGCCAGCAAAGAGGATTCTTCAGAGCAGGCTAGTATGGCCACCGTCTCTGCAAAAAAAAAGTTTCCTGGTCGCTGCTGGAGATCCGTATCCCTACGGCAAACCCCTACCGGCTCCCCGGGACTTTCAGTCTCGCCACTAGCGCTAGTGCTGGGGGTGACAGGCATATCCAGAAGAGGGGGCGCTGTGCCCGTTTCCTCCACCCTGGCAGCAAAGACCTCCCTTACAAGGTTAACTAGTTGGGCCTTCCACACGGTAAAGTCTTTTGGGCAGACGTTGTACTTTAGCCGGGGATCACACAAGGCCGCCAGCATATGGACCTTGCTGGAAAGAAGTGGCTCAAGGCGTTTCCGTACAGCAAAGGACAACCTCCTCACCACCTCCTGGGCCGGCGGTGTCAGCGGTCCAGCCAGGGAGTCCAGTGTTCGACCGGCCCCAAGCCTTTCTAAGTGCCTCCTTAGCCTCAAGACCATGGGCACGGCCTGGCTAAGAAGGGCTTTTGATTCCGAAAGGGTGTCAGTGGCATGTTTGAATGGCTTTAGTATGTCTACTAGCTGGGAGATGGTGTCCCACTCTTGCTTATTTGGAACAAGTTTGCTAACTGGCGCAACCAATGTGAGGGAGATGCCGTGTACCGCCTTCTGCTGCTCGACCATGCGTTCAAGCATTTTAAAGGTTGAATTCCACCGAGTTGAGACGTCCTGGAGCAGCTTGTGCTGCGGGAGGCCTTCAAGGCTCTGCCTCTCTCTCAGCTGCCGGGCTGCCTTGATGCTCCTGTGGAAGTAGCCCGCGATCTTTCTACAGCGCTCGATCAGCAGGGAGATGTTTGCGTTGCTGGCTGGCTGCTCTTCCGGGCTCTTTAAACCTTCCTTGACGGTATTGTGAAGCATGTGGGCCATGCAGGACACATTCTGAAACCCGGCACTTTCAACCGCTTTGATCATATTTTTCCCAGCGTCTGTCACCATAAAGCCCCTCCTCATTTCTTCCGGCCTATACTGCATCGACTCCCCCATAATGTTTTCCAGATAGCTGCAGATGGTCTCTGCCTTGTGATCACGATCAACTACCTCTAACGCGAGGAGTGCCCAACGATGGGATGTATCCATACTGCCTTCCTTCTCCCACCAATGTGCCGTGAGAGAGAGGTAGGAATGGCCTCCTCCCAAGCTTGACCAAATGTCAGAGGTAAAATGGATGTGTCCTCCCATGGCGCTACGCAACATCTGGGAAATGCGTTCCTTACAGCCCTCGTACAAGCCGGGAATTACTTTTCTGGAAAAGGTGTGACGGGAGGGGATTTTGTATCGGGGGCACAGCCGTTTCATAAGGCGTACGAAGCCTTCTTGTTCAACCAGGCGGAAGGGATGGTGATCAAGGCCAATCATCTCTCCCACAGTTTGGGTTATCTGCTGGGGTGTGAGTAATGTTTCCCCCGTTTTCTTTCTGGGTAATGGAATGGCCCAATCCTCCAAGGTGGACTGTGTCTGCCTTCCACCATCTTCACCAGGAGAACTTTGTGTGCTAATGCTGCCACTGGAAGGGCTTGCAGTTCCCCCTCCTACCGATATGGAGGGATGGTGTCGCTTCAAGTGAGAACTCAACCCCGAGGTCGCAAGATGTCTCAGGTCTCTGCCTCTGCTGATATTTGCCCCACAGTGCCTACAAACTGCCAAAGTAGCACTCTGAGAGTGGACATGGAAATGGTCCCAAATATAAGACCTAGGCCTCCCCACAGCCACTGTAGCGACGCCCACTGAGATAGGAGTCGTGGGCACCCTTTCGTCAGCTTGAGAAAGTTTTTGTTTGGATGGTACAACCTCCTCTACCTCCTCCTCACTGTCAGTAGCGGGTAGAGGGGTGGGGTTATCTATATCCTCACTATCCACCACCTGTAGTTCCAGGACGGCTAAACCTGTATGTTCCATTGATCGTCCTGTGGTCTCGGCTCTATAAGACAACTGGCTCGATGTGGAGGGCTGTGTACTTTCTGCATGCGAACAGCCGACTTCTTCATCAAGTCCACCCACTCCCATAGTTCGGCGTTCCAGACGGATGGGACCCACCCTTACTTTTTTGGCCCCCCACAGTGTCCTTGCTGTGCCTTTACCACTATCAGGACTTGCTCCCCCAGACCCGCGTACAGCTGAACGTTTCATGACAGCAGGAGTGTTTTCAGGAGACAGATGGGGGGATGGAAAGGTGTTGTGTAAGTGGTGGAAAATATTTCTTGTTTCTTGATTGGCAACGTGTTATGTTTAGGGTATATTAACTTCCGCAAAACCGTCTATTTATTTTTTAGTTATTTTTATTTTTTTACAAGGGGATACCTGTACTTTCCAGTTTTACAAAGGAGTATGGGAGGTGCTATCCTTTGGCCAAAGTTGGCTTTTGATTCACAGAAAGCGACCCTGGCACGGACAAACTGCCCTGTGAGCAGTGAAAGGGCAAAAGTGGGTCCCTTGTTTCCCAAAAAGGAGTTTTAGTTCTCCCAAGGACAATGGGAGGTGCAATTCTTTTTGCCGAAGTTGGCTTTTGATTCACAGAAAGCGACCCTGGCACGGACAAACTGCCTTTTTGGAGCAGGGAAAGGGCAAAAGTGGGTCCCTTGTTTCCCAAAAAGGAGTTTTAGTTCTCCCAAGGACAATGGGAGGTGCAATTCTTTTTGCCAAAGTTGGCTTTTGATTCACAGAAAGCGACCCTGGCACGGACAAACTGCCCTGTGAGCAGTGAAAGGGCAAAAGTGGGTCCCTTGTTTCCCAAAAAGGAGTTTTAGTTCTCCAAAGGACAATGGGAGGTGCAATTCTTTTTGCCAAAGTTGGCTTTTGATTCACAGAAAGCGACCCTGGCACGGACAAACTGCCTTTTTTGAGCAGTGAAAGGGCAAAAGTGGGTCCCTTGTTTCCCAAAAAGGAGTTTTAGTTCTACAAAGGAGTATGGGAGGTGCAATCCTTTATTCCAAAGTTGGCTTTTGATTCACAGAAAGCGACCCTGGCACGGACAAACTGCCTTTTTGGAGCAGTGAAAGGGCAAAAGTGGGTCCCTTGTTTCCCAAAAAGGAGTTTTAGTTCTCCCAAGGACAATGGGAGGTGCAATTCTTTTTGCCAAAGTTGGCTTTTGATTCACAGAAAGCGACCCTGGCACGGACAAACTGCCTTTTTTGAGCAGGGAAAGGGCAAAAGTGGGTCCCTTGTTTCCCAAAAAGGAGTTTTAGTTCTCCCAAGGACAATGGGAGGTGCAATTCTTTTTGCCAAAGTTGGCTTTTGATTCACAGAAAGCGACCCTGGCACGGACAAACTACCTTTTTTGAGCAGGGAAAGGGCAAAAGTGGGTCCCTTGTTTCCCAAAAAGGAGTTTTAGTTCTCCCAAGGACAATGGGAGGTGCAATTCTTTTTGCCAAAGTTGGCTTTTGATTCACAGAAAGCGACCCTGGCACGGACAAACTGCCCTGTGAGCAGTGAAAGGGCAAAAGTGGGTCCCTTGTTTCCCAAAAAGGAGTTTTAGTTCTCCAAAGGACAATGGGAGGTGCAATTCTTTTTGCCAAAGTTGGCTTTTGATTCACAGAAAGCGACCCTGGCACGGACAAACTGCCCTGTTTGAGCAGGGAAAGGGCAAAAGTGGGTCCCTTGTTTCCCAAAAAGGAGTTTTAGTTCTCCAAAGGACAATGGGAGGTGCAATTCTTTTTGCCAAAGTTGGCTTTTTATTCACAGAAAGCGACCCTGGCACGGACAAACTGCCCTGCATGAGGCAAGGGCCAAATCACCAGGCTCCCTTGTTTCCAAAAACCCTTTAGCGTTTAAAAAAAAAGAAGAATGCCCACCCCGCCCGCAACAGAAAAAATGGCGCAGCAGAAAAATTGCTGGCCGTCTGGAAAAATTGAAAACGCCAATCTCGTGAGGAAAAAAACACCCACAGGCCCTTTGCAAAAAATTATAAAAGCAACACCCAACAGTTTCCCCACACCTCCCAAACTCACCCACCCAAACTTTTCTCCCGGTCTTCTGTAGCCTAGCTCAGCTCTAGCTCAAAAACAGCCAAGGAGGCTGTGACGCAGCAATCTTTCCTGCCTGCCTGCCTGCCTGCCCAGAAACTCCCTTCCACCCTCTTGAGATTCACGGTGCGAATGAGCCACGAGGCTGAGTGCTCGCTCTTTTCATTCAGGACGTCCTACCAGCCCCTCCCCCTGGTTTAACGTGCTCTCTGATTGGCCACAAGGTGCAAA
Organism: Anolis carolinensis; assembly: GCF_035594765.1. NCBI lineage: Eukaryota > Metazoa > Chordata > Lepidosauria > Squamata > Anolidae > Anolis > Anolis carolinensis. The sequence goes on from NC_085841.1 coordinate 41,647,857, forward strand.
CAACACGCTAGGTTGCCCCAGTGCACTTAAACAAGTTTGGGTGATTTGCAAAAGCATTTTTTAAAAACGAAAAAAAACGACGCCATAACGGAAAACGGCCAATCGCGGTTCGAAACCGCGATATCCAGACGTGTGGACAACCAATGCCGTATATTGCTTCAAAACAAACGAAAATAACGAATTAATAATGGGTAACGGGGAAAACAAATTATTTGAGCAAGCCTAGTTTGTATGTTTGTTTCTATGTGGCAGCTTTCTGATTAGCCGCCACTTTCACAGGCCACTGTAACCGCCAGGAATCACTGACATGGACCAAACGTGGCACACATAACCCCTATGACCCATTGTACATCCTGGTGCTGTTTGGGGATGATGGGCCACACATAATGGGATTTGCAGTACTTTCGAATGCTACGTCTCCCACAGAACACTATGTCGCCCACCAGTGACAGAACTGGACCAAACTTGGAACACAAAACCTCCATGAACCCCTTTCCGTCTTGAGGCAGATTAGGGGAGGATGGACCAAGGATGATGGGACTTTCAGTACCTTCACTAACTTCTTGAGACCACTGCCACTGCCACGAATCACAGAACTCAACCAAACTTGCCACACATATCCCAAATGACACACTTTACACGCTACAGCAGTTTGCGGGAGAATGGACCAAGCATTATGGGCTTTACAGTACTTTCGAACATTTTCTCTCCAACAGACCACTATTATTCTAACTAATCACGGATCAGGACCAAACTTGGCACACATAACCCCCATGATGCACCTTACACCCTGGTGCCATTTTGGAGAGGATGGTACTTTCACATGCTTTGCAGTACTTTCACATGATTCAAATCTTAACAGACCACTGCGATACACAGCAATGACAAAACTGGACCAAACTTGGCACACACAACCTCCATGAGCCCCTTTACGTTCTGGTCCAGATTGGGGAGGACATACCTAGGATGATGGGACTTGCAGTACCTTCACTCACTTACTGAAACCACTACAACCGACACCACTGACTGATAAAACACCAAACATGGCACACATACCCCCCATCACTCACTTTATCTCCTCCTGCAGTTTAGGGACCAACACACCATGGATGATGGAATTTATAATACCTTCACTCACTTTGTTAAACTACTGCAATCCATAACAATGACTGATAAAGACCAAATTTCCCACAAAGACCCCCTATCACCCACTCTACATCCTGGTGCGGTTTGGAGGAGTTTTGACCACAAATGATGGGACTTCCAGTATCTTGACTCACTTCCAGACACCACTGCGACCCCCACCAATGATTGATCAACACCAAACTTGGCACACAGAGCCCCCATGGCCTACTCTACATCCTGCCACTGTTTGCAGGGCAATGCACCATGGACGAGTGTACTTGCATATGGGAGTTGTAGTTCACCCGCACCCACTCAACCCAACTGACACTGCATATAGACTAAACTTACAACACAGCCAAACAATGCCTTTCTCAAATAACCCGGGCACCGCCGGGTCCCCAAGCTAGTAGTATATATATTTGAAATAGGCTCATTTTAAGTAGTTCATATCAATTGACTCAGCACCATTTGCTGATGTATGAAATATCAGGCATGTATTTCTTTGACTAGGAGTCCAGTTCTATTCTTCACTGAATCCAGGGTCAGGACTTTGATAAGTGTTTTGCTTTTTAAAAGGCATTTTATACTGCAGAAAAGAATAAATTCATCAGCTGTGCCAAGGTTGCCATGCCTTTTCAATTTTACTTTGTCAGAGATGCTGACAGAGATTTTTTGGTCAAAGAGAAGGCATAAGAAATTTACAAGAGGTTTTTCTTTAACTTGAAATCAGGGTTTAGGAATAAAGTATAGAATACAGCTGTGTCAGTCACAGAGATCTCAGAAGATGGTCCTGGCTCATCTTCAGTTCTCAGTCAATCAGAGTCTGAAGCATTGCCTAGAAAAGTGAGTATTTGTGTGTGTGTGTATGTGTATGTATACACACACACACACACACACACACATCACTAACCTATATACCCAGTGGTGTCTGGGTATGCATTTTCTAGTGCTATTTATTACAGAAACTCATTGTTAGCTCCTCTTTCATTCCCATTCTCCCTCTCTGTCAGGACCCAGGCTGCAGAGCACCAATAACCTTACACAGAGGCCAGTCTCTATCTAATATCTTTATTAAAGAAATATATAAAATCAATAAAAACAAGTGAAGAATATAGTTCAGAAGCAGACCTTTCAGATAAGGTCAAATATAGTCCAGAAATGTATTGTCCAATATAAGATATTAGAGTTCAAAGTTTTAATCCACTTGACCGAAACACACACCTTGCCAAGCAATAGTGTCGGGAAATAACAGAGTCTTTAAAGTCCAATGAAGCTTGACAACAAGGCTGGAAAATAACTTTATTCTCGACTAGATCCTTGACTGAAGGCAAGATGAACATGAAGCATGAAACAGAGTCCGTGGTAAAACGTGAAACAAGGCTAGACTTGAAGCTTGATCCGGGAAGCAAGGAACTGGGATTACGAAGTCCACACACGATCTCTCTCCTCAAGCTGATCAATTGACTCCGCAAAGTACCCCTTGCGACAAACACCTATATTGGGTCTCGTTTTCCCGCCAACAGAACTCTTTCCCTAGAGAACGAGAAGCGAAACCCAACTCTGTCCAGATGCATGACTCCTTAGAATTTCCCAAGGGAAGCAGACCTAATCAGCCATTTGTTTGGCAGCGATTCTCAGGCTTCTGCGATTAGCCTCCCTGACTCCCCTATCTTTAGTATAATTGTCCCTCCGGGAAAACGGGGGGGAGTTCTGCCCAAGGCCTGTTTGGCTGAATTCTTGAGGGCAAACGTCAACATCCTGCAGGTGAAGAGGCTCCGGCTCTTGCTGAACCGGCGAAAATCCCATGTTTTCCTCTTCGTCTGTCACAATAGTACCAGGAACAGGACTACAAGGCCCATGAGTCATCACACTCTCTCGCACAACTACCTTTTTGACATGAGAGTCCATACTCCTTATGCTGTTCTGAAGACATTCTCACAGTAACCCATTATTCACCTTTATGTAGATGTAAACAGACCTCAGGTAATTCTTTCTCCAGGTTTAGTTTGCTTGCAAATTTTTCTACCTGCAGAGCTCTATCTTTTGCAATGTTTTTAATGGAGCTACCTCCTGAACTCAATGTTGTGTCTTTTTAATGTTTTTGCACTCTGTTCTGAAGGATTTCCACTTCACCTGTTTAATGTTCATTTCACCTGTTTAACCCTTTAACTTTCCACTCAACTTTCGGTTAATGATATGGTCAGTGTTTTTAACTGATATCAAATTATGTGAAAAACAGTGGAACTTTGGATTTGGTTGAGTATTCAGAAATATTTTAGAGTTAATTTGGAAATAAATGTAATTTAGTGTTTTAAAACTCAACAAATCGATTTTGTTTTGTCAAAGAAAATGAACAAGCTTTAGTGAATTTTTGTTAAGGGAAAAATCAACAATTGCAAGGAAACTGTGTAAATGCCTTATCTCAGTATCATTGACATGTGATAGTTGGTGATGTCAATGTTAATAGCATTATTGCTCATTCACACTATTTTAAGGGCATTGGAGGATGGAATCAAATTGGAAACTTGCTGCAGCTTTCTTGCACTCCTCTCAGTTATGGCAACACACACACACAATCATAATGGAGCCAATTGGATAAACTACATGCACAGATTTTTTAAAATTTCCATTATCCCGCCATACATTATGTCTCCAGAGCAGAAACAGCCAAGTGTGGTCCTCCAGGTGTTTGCTCATAAGAGCTCTAATAGTACCTTACCTTTGGCTAAGAGTGATGACAGTTGTATGAGAAAAACATTGAAGGGCTATGGATGCCTGACCAAAGATCCACAGAAACATTATAGATGTTACAGATGGAGGAGGGAAAATCATACCCAGGGATACAATAATAAAGATGACACAATATGACAAGAAGGAGCAACTGATGTACTTTTTGAGGAACAATCCAAACAAACTGGAATATAGAGGCGTCAAACTGCAAGTATTCAATGACTTATGCACACAAACAAAGGTATGGAGACAAACAATGAAAGTATGCACTATTCTTCTGAAGAAAGGAATTAGGTATTCCTGGGGATACCCAGTCTGCCTGAGATTTCAGTGGGCTGGAAGGAGATACAAGACTGACTTGGTTGAACAAGGCCTCCAACTACTAAGGGAACTAGGGATCCATGAAGATAGAAAACAAGAAACCGGACTGATCAAGGACACATCTTAAGGAGGAAAAGAAATATTAGAAGTGGTACAGGGAGAGTAAAAGAAAGAACTACTTGAAGAGGATGAGGCAAGGGACGGGAAAGAATATGAGCACTCGGGGGGAGGGAGAACAGTGGGCCTGGGATTACCACTCTACCGCTCTCCACAAGTTGGCCTATGGGGCCAGGGCTGGGGCATAGTGGCCCAGAAATTGAGAGGAAGAAAGAAGAAAGGGGGAGAGTAAGGGGACAAGGGGGGAAATGGGATGGGGACTTTGGGAGTGGAATGCACATAAGAGAGCCAATAACAGAAATTAATATTGAATATAATGTCTAGTAAACTAAAAATAGTGACACTGAATGTTAGAGGTCTGGGAACAATATGTAAAACTAAAAGAATTGGAAATTTATTGAAAAAGGAACAAGCACACATTATCTTTTTACAAGAAACTCACCACAAAAGGGGGGGGGGGTGAATGAAATAAAGGCAAATTGGATTAAAGATTATGAAAAAGCATATGGAAGTTCCAAGTCAAGGGGGTAGCAGTAATTATAACAAACAAATGTAATTTTGAAATTAAGCGTGTAAAAAAAGATGATGAGGGGAGATATATTATTATAGAAGGGGAAATTGGAGGAGATAAGTATGTGTTGGTAAATGTGTATGCCCCAAATGAAAATCAAGGAGAATTTTATGAAAAGATATTAGGAGAAATAAAGAACTGGCAGCAACATTATGTGATTGTAGGAGGGGACTTTAATATGCCTATGGATAGGCCTTCCGAATATAAAAAAATATTATGAGGCAAACCAATTAAGATATATAGTAGAGAAGATGATGGACGGAGAAGGTTTGGGATGGATGGAATCACGGAATAAGGCAGTTGAGTGGAGAAAGGATAACATATTCTTTAAGGAAATATCAAAGAAAGAGATAAAACAAATTGGAAATATATCATTAAGAAATATAATCGAAATATGGAGTAAATATAAAGGACAATTAATAAGAATTCAGTTATAACACCAATAATAATGGAAAAAGATTTCCCAAATGAACTAAAAGGAATGCTAGATAAAGAATTAGAAAAAAGGGAACTAAAAACGGTAGGAAATTGAATAGAACAAAAAATGGAAAAGGTAAAAATGAGACAAGAATTAAGAGGAGTAAATATTTCTTGGATTCAATTAGAAAAATGGAATAAAATGCAATTTGAGGAATTAATAATAAAAGCATTAAAAAGAGAGAATAGTGAGCAATTAAAAGGAACAACAAGTAAAATATATAAAATACTACGGTAATTAGAGACATAGAAATAAAGAAAAGATTAACATTAAGAGAATCATGGGAAGAGGAAGTAGGAACAAAGATAATGAAAAAAGAGTGAGAGGAGTTATGGAAAACAAGACAATTAAAAAACATGTCAATTAGAATAAAAGAAAATTATTACAAACTAATTTGGAAGTGGTATTTAACACCAAGAAGGTTAAATATTATGAATAAGAATAATAATGAAAAATACTGGCGAGGGTGCCAGGAAATTGGTACCTACATGCATATGTGGTAGGATTGTAAACATGTAAAAGGTTTTTGGGAATTAGTTATAAGGGAAATAGAATATATTATCAATATAAAATTTAGAAGGAATCCAGTGGAAATATTACTTTTAATTAAAAAAGAGGACGAGAAAGATAAGAGGGAAAAAATGTAATAGACATGCTATTAACAGCAGCTAGATTACTAATTGCAAAATACTGGAAAGGAGAAATGAAAATACCAATTGATGAATGTTATAAAGAAGTTTGGAGAATGGCACTGAATGACAAGCTAACATCAAATTTAAAAGTAAAAGGGATTATGGGGGAAATGACTTCGAAAGTATTTGAAGAAAATTTCTAGAAAGATTATTGGAAAAAGAAGATGGGAATTTACCTCCTAAGGAAGAATTGAACTTTTGATGGGACTACAGAAGAAGAGATGGCTCTGGAGAAGGGGAGCACGGGGGTGAATGTAAATAAAAGAGAAGGAAATGTAAAGAATATGCTTATATAACTGTAACTTTTTCAAAAAAAAATAATAAAAGACAAAGAAAAAAAGAAACATTATAGTTGGGGACATTATGGGAGAATTAAATAGGGCTTGTCTGATTCACCATGACTACACTGGGCTTCTTTCAGCACCCCACATCACTACTGCTTCTATTGCTACTCACCTTGATTGCTTCCAACACTTGAACTATTGTGTGCATTGATTTATATGCAATAGATCACATATGCAACAATTTGGATTTTTATATTGTTTATGTTATTATTTCTCATCAAATCAACTTATGGTGACCCGATAAATGATAAACCTCCAAGAGTTCTGGTCATCAACAGGCTTGCTCAAGTCATATAAACTGCTTCTTATTTAACCAAGCATTGTCATATTGGCTTCTGGTAAGGGCTTGGGCTTAATATTGTGTAGATTTTTTGGCAATCCAAAATAAGTGTGAAATGCTTGTCCAAGACTGCATTTCGAATGAGTTTATTTTCTTTCTGCCAGCTTTCACGTAAATATTAAAAATGGAAAATACTGTTGCATGGAAGATTGATTGGCTTTGCATTTAATTATATATTTGTTCCTGAGGATATTGCATAGTACTTTCATAGCTGCTTCCCAAATCCCAGTCTTCTGATTTCTATTTTGCATTGTACAGAAAAGCATATACATCCCAGGCTCAGCGGAGGAGGCACTGACATGCCAGATTCATAATTTCTTATTTCTTTGTCAGCACTTTGCAGTTGTCATGGTCTCTCTTCTACAGTATGAAATTCTTTGAATCACTGAATGTAGCTACCCATTATTACAGGAAGCATCTAGTAGCCATATGGCTTTTTAATAGAAAAAATGAAAACATATCTCTCAAGCACAGCTCTTTTCTTGCCCCTTGTTTAATAGGTTTACCAAACCTAATTTTCCAGCTGAAATAACAGCAGTAAAGGTTGACTCTTTTGAGAATAAGAAGACTTCTGCCTGATCTTGCTAGGTTTCATCTATTACCAACTATGCAAGGGAATGCAATGAAAGACAAAATGCAATATGCAAGGATTTCTTCATTGTAAAGAACCTTTTTATACCTAAGTTTCATATATATTGTAATGAAAAGTGATTTCTGGTAGCATTTTGGGAACTTATTTAGTTTTTCCTTAACTTGTGTTTATGTTCCATAAAACATAATTAATTGTATAATAGTCTTAATTCTGTTTGTCTTATGGAATCTTAGTGATCTTCCCAAGCTGTCTTCGGGATAGGGGAAGGTTGGATGTATATCCAACCAGCAATGAGCTTGATAAGTCTGTCAAAATTCATTAGCCCAGTAGATCAAAAGCCAGGAGAGAGGAGTTATATGGGCCTCCTCCAGATTGAAGGAGATCTAAAAGGAAGGGAATGTGTACAGTGGTCAGCAGTGTCCTCTTCCATGAAATTTCAGGTCCCAAATCTGAGACTGGAACATATTCCTGAGATGAATTTGGCAGACTGGATATGGGAAAGTGTTTTTACTTTCAACAGTTAAACAATACCGCAAAGGAACATAAGTCTCCACCAGACAAAACTTCTTCATCCCTGAAAACCTCCATTTAGCAGTCATTCAGGTCTTCTAAAATATAGCCATTAACTGGCTGAAAGAGAGGGGAGGGGCAGCAGAGAAGACACAGCAAAATTCTTATGGCTACCACACAGCAGTGAACAATGACGTAAAAAGTACTATTTTCTATGCAAAAAAAAAAAAAGCCACAGGCTGCTTTTGTGTAGACTAAAACTTGAACTGCATATAGTCTTCAAAAACTACACAGTTTCCAAAGGCTTTCTCGCGGCAGGAAGAAAATGGCTAAAAGTACTTACTTCATCCTTCAAGAACAAAATTAGTGACAAATTCTATCCCTAAGCAATATCTGATTGCACTGGGTTATAGAGTTTGGATGCCTACTGGGAATTAATGGCGTTAGTAAGCCAGTTTTTAAAGTTTCTTGCAAGCAAAAGTGAGACTTCTGCTCCTCTAGCACTATGCATATTGTGAGCTTTTTCTTCTTGGCTTGAGGCCCAGAGAAGTCTGGAGGCACAACAATCTGACTGGTAACTTAAGTCAAATTTTCACCTCACTATCTCCCACTCCAGAAGGTGAGGTGAGGATGTCCCACCCTATAAGTGAACCAAATAGTAAATGACCATGTCAACCACCTCTTCTACTTGAGGAAGGTTGGATTGTCCCTTCCATTCTCTTTATAACATAGAGCTCTGCCTAGATTATCAGTGACCTGGGGCCTCTTCACAAAGGCTTCTTTTCGGTGGCAACAACTGAGTTTTTCAAGTTCAGCCATGGAGATTGACAGCTCCAATTACACACATTACAAGTACTTCTGAGGTGGCTTTGTGGCTGAACTGGGAAAAAAAATCCCTGCCGCTGTCGAAAAGAAGCTGGCAGCATACAATGAGAGGCTTCGTGTCTTTCCATAAGGAAAGATGGGTTGAGGTGGCTTATTGGCGCTTTTTACTGTGTGATGGAGCAGGGGGGAGCCGGGATGGTGCGGGGCATGGGGTGACAGGTCACCATTCTCCCTGGGCAGGCTTACAGTCCCAGCAGCTTCTGCAGCCCACACTGACCTACTGGAGCATCTTATCAGCTGCAGTCTCTGCCTTGCCTTCCTGGGGAAAAATCAATTTGCCCTGGCTTTATCTGTCTACTGATGTATGTGTGTGGCAGTGGGGGTTTCTCTCTCATCAGAAGAGAGGGGTCAACATCCCCCTGGGGCTCCTCCCTGGCTCTCCTTTCTTTCCCTATGTGATGAGGGGAAACCGCAATGGAGCGTAGCGTGGGGTGACAGGCAGAAGGGTTCTACCACCAGGCAAACTAGGCATTTGCCTGTGGCGCCATGTTGTTGGGGGCGCCATCGAGGCAACTCCTGTCTCCTGCGGCAGAAAGGAGCCTAGGAAGACAATATGGTTTTTGGGAAGCCTGTGAAGTAAGTATTACTTATCTTACCTAACTTGGGTGAATTAATTTAATGCATACACACTTATTTAATAGAATGTTCATTTTCTACTGTTACTTTTTAATTTATGGAGCTTGTTTTAATTCATAGGTGAGCCACTTTTGGCCCCATTTATGAGAAAGGAGGGAAATTGTTAAATAAGTCCTAGTACCTTCATTTATAAGTAGATTTTCCCAAGGATTAAAGTTTTAACACCTGTATGCAACTATTTAGTTTAGCAGAGATATAGAATCCACACTTTCTAATGGATGTGCAAGGCAGAGATGGCAGTAATGAATGTCCAGCACTTCTGGAAAATGTCAGTTTGAGAAAATCTGACATACATTGTTAGAAATAGTTGTACTTATTCAGACTACTGGGTCATCCAACTCAGCCTCCTCCTCCTCCTCTGTAGGAAGTCTAGGAAGCAAGGCAAGTGGGGCTTCCTCCCTGGGGGCATCCTTGGTTGGGGGGTGTTGGGGGGTGTTAGTTGGCTCTGATTGCTTCCTGTCTGGATTTCCCGTTTTCAGAGTGTTGTTTATTTAGGCTTTTTCTTAATCCCTCCTTATTATCCAACATTTTTGCTTATCCAACACTTTTATTTTTCAGTGATTGTTTTTTTTTCCGGGGGGGGGGGCAAAATTTCTGTTCGCCTCCACTTGAAAATTACCTTGGACCGGCTCTGGTGACAGGTTGCTACACCCCTTGCATAGGTGCTGTCAGGATGAGGGAGATAGCCCAATTTTAGCAGTGCATGTGAAGAGGTCCCTGGTCATTAAACAGTGTACAAGACTCTAAGGAGATTGTAAAAGCTCTTTTTTCCAAGGGAAATTCACATGAAATCATCCTTTTTCTCACATCCTTTAGCCTTGATTTCCTTTCCCCTTCCTCGAGAATATAGTAGGCCATACTATTTTTTAAAAAAAAAATCTGATACATGTATCCCACTGCTCACTCCAAATAAATCAATCTTTTTCTCAAATTGAATTGTAAAAGCTTCTCTTCTCAAATTAATCTTTACCAACTCTACAATTCCTTGTGATTTTTGATGCCTGCAATTAATTGCTTTTAAATAGGAAGATTCACTGAGCAGAGAAATTAAAATCTGGGCTGCCTCCCTTCCCACCCCATACGTTCTGGAGTTGTTTCCCTGTGCACTTGACTTTATCAATACTTTATAATGGCTGGTGAATATATTATTGGGGATTTTTCTTAATCACTGGCAAGCCTGCAAAGACATACCTTCGGAGTCAACAAACATTCATGTATTTTGCTAATATTTCTTGTCATGACAAAGCAGTGATGAGATAGTTTTGTGCACATTGTTTAAAACACAGTTTGTTGCTAACTGCTGTCAAGTTGATGTGAACTGATCTCAAATGGCCATTTCTAATTTTTGCATCCAAAAGCTGCACTCTGAAATACACACATCCTCTATGTTAAGAATCACAAAGTACAAAGTTGTTACATTAAGAATCGTTACTAAGAAGCATGCATGAATACCAAGACAGAGAAAAAAGGGAGAGCATATGACCCTTCCTCACCAACTACCCCCCCTCCCACAAATATTAAAAAATAAATCAATAAATTTGGTCACCATAATAGAGCAGGGACCTATCATGATTTTTTCTATATTATTTCTAACTTTAATATAAATGTTATTTTGTTAAATGAGGTATAACTGTACCACATTCTTTGGGAAAATAAATAATTGTGACATTAAAGTTATTTGTAGTCCCAACTAGATTAGACCTATACATCAGTACATCACAATGGGATTGATGTATGTGTTGATCTCTTTAAAAGTTACTTCAATGGCTCTACTCAAACTAGGAAAGCAATAGAACCTAAACCTATATGAAGTATTTACTATATGAAGTATTTACAAGGGGTCTATAGTATATTTTTGAGTTATATTACCGTGTTTCCCCTAAAATAAGACCTCCCCAAAGAATAAGACCTAGCAGGGGTTTGGGGGGATTGCCAAATATAAGGCCTGCCCTGAAAGTAAGACCTAGCAACTAAGGCTGCAGCAGAGTTCCATTGGGAAGCATGGCTGCAGGGCAGAAGCAGCACTCATTCATACACACCGGAGGGAGGGAGGGAGAGAAAGTGCTTGCTGTCCTTGCCTTGCCTGTCCCCCAGCCTCCATGGCTGCTGCTGCGCTGCCGTTTCTTCCTTCCGTCTCCGTCCTGGCCATGCTCCCTTCGCCCCCAAGGCTTTTGATTGGCTCCTGGAGCCAGGGCAAGGGAGGGTGGGAGGGAAGGAAGAGGGCTTTCCACTCATCCTGCTCTTTCTGTTTCTTAAAGGTACAGGACGCATAGGGATTCTCCTCTCATCCTTATTCCTATCCTATGCCATGAAACTTATTATTTTATACTATTATTCTATTACCATATTATTATCATCATATCTGTTACTATTATTATATCCCATTATTATATTATCCTATTAATATATTTTATATCATTATATTATATTTTTCAATTATTATTATATCATTATATTATTTTTCTATTATTATTCTATTATATTTTCATATTATTATATTATTATTCTGTTATTATTATATTCCATTTTATGTTATCCTATTAATACCATATTATTATCATATTCTGTTATTTTTATATCCTATTATTATATTATCTCATTAATATATTGTATATCATTATATTATTATTATATTATCATATTATTATTATAGTATATTATATTATTCATCATTCATGACTACATTGAAACTAGAATAGAGAGAAATCAGCATGGAAACCTTGTGAAACCTAAACTGCAAGAGGTACCATAGATTGTTGTACATGTAAATAATGGTAGTAACAAGAAATTCTTGATAGGATTCATAGTTTGTCTGGTTATGCTGGTTTGTGATGACAACTACTTTACAGTATATAATAAATGTTCATTTTGTTGCTATAAATGTGAGCTCTTCTTCATGGAAAAATAAGACATCCCCTGAAAATAAGACCTAGTGCATCTTTGGGAGCAAAAATTAATATAACACCCTGTCTTATTTTCGGGGAAACAGGGTATCTTATAATCAGGTTGATAATGGTGAACAATATCTGAAGAACATAATGAGAAAGAGCCAGGTCGCCCAGCATGGCATAATGGTTTGAGTGTTGAATCAAGACATTGGAGGAACCTGTTCCTCCATGAAAATCCACCAGGTCACTTTGGCCAAGTCACACTCTCTCAGCAAAGAGGAAGGCATTGGCAAATCTTCTGAATAAACCAAGCTAAGAATACCTTAGAATAAGTCCAAGTCCACCACAGAATAACAACAACATAGCTGACCCAATTGCTGGTTTAGTTTAGAATATAATATTTCTAGTGGAGCAGCAAAGTCCATTTGCCGAAACTTACTATTACATCGGAGTCTACACTGCTAGTATCTTCCTTCAGACAAGCAGAACAAGATCTATAGAGTTATAAATAACAGTTGTTGATGTAATTTCCCTTCTGTGATTTCTTATATATATGGTAGTTATGCCCTGCAGTGCAGTGGAAGAAAATTGGTAAGGAAATTGACAGGATGAAAACATGTAGCACCTCCTTATCCCCTGAAGTTTTGTTTCTTGGCTTTTTGAAGGAGGTCATATGTCTTCAGTAATAAACAGCTTTACTTGGAGCTGCAAGAAAACAGGCATAATTAAAGGGTGGATAAGAAAAAATGGAATTTGTATTTTGCTGTCAAAATGGAGTGAAAATTTCAGATGGGAATGGCAGGCAGAGAGGACAAAAATATAGAAAGAACTAGTTAGTATTTCTGATTACTAGAAGCAGCAGTGAATCTGCTGCATACTTCAGCTTTGATCCTTTCTTTTACTTATATTATGTTTGTTCTTATGATCTTTTGTTTATATTTTATAAAATAATAAATACCGTAGATTTAAAAGAAAACTCCCACATGAGATTCAATATATAATCAGGAAAGTCACATAATTCAACACCTGCCATATTGTATCACTCCAAGGAGTGAGACTCCCACACAAAAATAAATGTTTTGATTATTTCCTAGGGGGAATATCCTGCGTATGAAAAACCTGAGTATTGGGAATAACTTTAGGGCTTGTGGGACCCTTTTTTAATATATTAAAGAGGCACTCAAACTGCAGCATTCTGCCTGTAGTTTGAAATGGTGTGATTCAGGATTATTTGCTTATTCTTTTATATTTCCAAATGCAAAGCTTGAGATGATTACTGGAGGGGGGGGGGGTGTCTACAGGCCACATACTTCCTGTGTTGGCATAATTCTTCATTGATGTAGAGACATGTGGTAGTGCATACAGAGAAATAGAGAACTTCAGCCTACAAAATGGAAGACAAAAGCTTAAATTAAATGCAGACTACTTGATGCAAGGTAGGTCTGGCCACAACAAATATGAAATGACGTGAATACATGATATGCAAACTAACAGCATACTAAGATTGCTGATACCATCTGATCTTGGAAACTTAGTTGTGTCAGCCCTGGTTATTACTTGGATGGGAGACTGCCAAGGAATACCAAGTGCTGTAGACTATATTTCATAGGAAGGAAAATGCAAAACACTTCTGAATATTCCTTGCCTAAGAACACCATAGGAAATTCATGGGATCACCATAAATTAACAAGTGAGTTGAAGATACATATACACAAGGTTTCTTTGTTGAACAAATATGCCAATGCAAGACACTTTTAGGAATGGCACACAACGGGAATAGAAGGAATGAATAAATCTTCTGGTCCTCTAGAGCAGGGTTTCTTAAACTTTTCTCAATTATGACCCCTTTCCACCTGAGAAATTTTTATATGACCCTAGGTATATAGATATATAAAATAGGTATAAATATAAAACTTTTACCGATAATAAATAAGTACCTGCAAGGATTCCTAAAAAGGTCAAAGTTCCCTTTTGTGGAGTACAGCTGAAGCATTTTTTCACATAGTCCACTGTAAACACTACACACTGTTGCTAACAGATATGTGTAAATGAGTAGCATTCCAAAGCCTTTTACTGTTGCCAAATGTTTCGTAACCCCAGCATTAAGCTATGGGACTCCGTTTTGGGTCAGGACCCAGATTTCAAGAAACAGTGCTCTAGAGGAGGCTGCCTTGCTGAATCCTGAGCAATTGAGAAATTGATTGGGTCACTTTCCCTCTTGACAGTAATGATGTCCTATCCCATTGTCCATCTCATCGCATTGCTATAGTGCCCATGGCCCTTGCTCCCATGCCCTCTTGCCTCTCCGCTGCCATCTATACATTTGCTGCTGCTATGCATCGTTCACTCATCAACAGGGTTCAGCCTCAGACTTCCAGATTTTCCTAGCCATCGTAGCCAGAGGAGGGGAAATATTTTGGGAGTCCAATTCCAAAAAAAGTAACTTTCTCAAACTCTGATTATGTTGCAGCTCATAGTTATACCCTTATGTGTTATATTTTTAAGATGTTACTGTGCTCTGCATAGTGGTGAAATTATATCCTAATTACTGAATCATGAGAAGACACTTGGCTTTTAAACAAAGACATTTTTCCAAGCTCTGATTACAACTCATAGATTCACCTCTATGTGGTATATGTTTAAAATGCCACCATACTCTGAAACATTGTGGGATTATATCCTAATTACTGTATCATGTGGAAAAAAGTGACCGAAGACTTTTGGCTTATGAACAAAGAAACCAGTTTTCTGGAGACAGAAGAGCAAGCAACAGGGTTGGCCACTTACAAGGTTAAAATAAAGTAAATGAGGCACCATTAAAGAGGATAGAAAGTCACAAAATCTTAATTAAAATTAACAGTTTCTAATTTAGAAATGCAAGTTTATCAAATTCATGCAGAAATACAATTAATCTCTTAGCATGATGAGGAAGACCTGTGACATGTATTCTTCTATCTATTGTTCAGAGGTAAAGGGTAATTTAAAGACCTCTGCTCTCCGTTTTTGTCATTTAATGTTTGAACTAGAGGCTTAAAACTCATTTTATTGAGGGCCCCATCAGTCTTATGGTTGCTTTCAAAGGGCCTTTGAATCCATGGGTGAAGAATCCATGGATACAGAGGGCCAACTATATATTTTTAAATAGTGGTCATAGATTTTATCCACTTTAGGTCCCCAGATATTACTGAATGTTGATTATTACCATCATTTTCTATTATCTGCCATGCAACCCAACAATATTTTTGGCTCTGAGCTTGGGGAAAAGTTAAAGGACATTTTAACATCAAACTTCATATCCACAAGCTTTGTATCTAAATTCAAACCCCGCTATCCTGGCTAAACAGAAACAATTGCAGCCTTCCAGATGTTACTATATCACAATTCCCATCAGCTCTAGTCATGATGTCTAATGATAAGAAATATCAGGATTGTACTCCAGCATCTGGAAGGCGACATAAAATGACATGGGGGGATGATTCAGCTTGTAAGCCTTGAGTTGACACATGTGGTTTAAACCCAAACTGGACTGGATAGACATTTAAAGAGGCAGTAACTTCAATAATAGTGAAGTACTGTATGTTGTCTAATTGCCTTTTTCATAGATGAATGTTCTCTACAAAGTAAGGCACTTGACCACCCTATTTTGGTGTCAGCTATACTCTTCAGGTAAAGGATCCACAAGTAGGTTGTGCCAGAACAAGCAAAATTAAAACAATTAGAACAAAATCTGATTTGTGCAACCTGAATTGATTTTTAAAAGTTGGGAATAAAAGATTGAGATTTTCTTCTCTTTGTTTTTTAACCCATTAATTGACTTGATTTGCCAGTTACAGCCACATGATTAACCAGCTTTCAAAACAATTAACAGCCCGCCCATTAATTATTTGTAATGGCCTGAGATATGGCGTATCTGCATTTTTAGTTTAAAGGTGAAAAGCCAAAATCAATTCAGGTCTTTTTAGCTGCTTAATTCATTACAAGAAATCAAAGTCTTTTCTGTGAGGAGATACTACTTTATTTAGGGCAGAATCAAACACAAAGTACAAAGAAAGATTTCTCTCATGCTGAAGTCCTAAACCTATTCTGCCCTGCTGTTGCTTTGAAGTTACTTGTAGAATTACTGCAAATGCTTTCAGCTCATAGAAGTGAGAAGTCAACTTTTGCTCTCTCTTGTAATAATTAGGATTTAACAAGGCTTAGCTAGTGGTTGGCAGTCTTGTAAAAAGAGTTAAGTGATCAAATCAATTTTGCCCTACATTTAAACCTGTGAAACCTTTCTGTGATACTATCTTATAACTAAAACAACCCTGTTAACATTTGAAAATCAGCTTCTCAGGGTAGTATGCACACTACTCCCTACCCTGGTCAGAATCTCTTTCTTCTATTTCACCCATCTTAAAAATAAATATTCAGATTGGTCTATGTGCATGAGGAAAACAAACCCTTCTACTTGCTGGTTCAGAATACACCAGTGAAAGAAAATGTTGTGCATGAAAAAATGCTGTGCTGTGGTGGCTCCCTACAGTGCTCAAGCTGCACATACAGTTCCTAGTGGTGACTGAGGAGCTAAACAGAGGTGCCCGATCACATCTTACAAAATTTTGTCTTTTCTTTATATCTGTGTCAAGAGATACAAATCCAGTCAAATTAAACAGGGATCTTTCCAATAACAGATGAGGTTGTGGATTTCTCTGAAACTACTATGCATAGCAAGCAAAATACCAACATGGCTATGTGGCACCTAATTAAGATGATTAATCCTTACTGATATTGTAATCTAAGCAGAGTCAGTCCTCATTAGTACTTGGATGAGATATCAACAACCGACCTGGAGTCTCTAGGAATTTGGGGACAGTACTGGGGATTATAGAGAAATAGGAAAAGGGACAATATGTATAGATAAATCTTGTATACTTTAAGCCGTCTTTATGTAAGCCGCCTTGAGTCTGCTTTGGGGTAGAGAGAGGCGGAGCATAAATGGGGTAAATAATAAATAAATAAAACTCTGTTTAGTGCATTGGATTTCAGGAGAAAGCAGCAGGGAGTAGCAATAAGTAAGAAGAGAAATGGATGTTCTTCTGCATCCATCCTTTGCTCCTCATCAGGGAAGCCATAGTCATAATGAGATGGGATTGCTGGAGGGGAAAGTTGAAAATTAGAAGGTTAGGGAGCACAAGTATTTTTGTTCTACTTCATAAAAACTTCACAGTACCTTGTCCCATTCCCATGATCTGTCAAGTTACAAGAATCCATTCCATACCCAACCTGGTAAACCTACATGCCTTGAGTCCCTTTGTCATGAGAAAGATACAATAAACGTGTGTGTGTGTGTGTGTGTGTGTGTGTGTGTGTGTACTGTATGTGTGAGAGACAGGTTCAGCACTACTAGATATTCATCGGCTGGTGATAATGACTTCTTCCTGTCTCTGCAGTGGGGGGCTTGCGGTAAAAACCATCCCAGAGTCTGGGGGCCATCCCTGGGTCAACCCAGAATTTGACACTTCAGGTCTGCCTTAGTATAACATGTCAGTATATAAACATCTTTGGTTAAACCGAGAGTTCAAATTTCCAACCACTGTGCTGAAATCCGACAGAAGGAAGAAAGTGGAGTGTCCAAATTTTCAGGAGCAGATGGCTAAGAGGTCACCATTTGCTCCTTAGAAATTGGTCATTTAATTTAGTCTCATGGGGTGCTTTTAGTTTTTTTAATGTATGTAGCACTAAGGTTAAAATTGCATTTAGTCAAGCTTTCTACAGCAGCACAGTCTAATCTGTTTAAATTTTCTCACAGGTTTGAATGTGGCTTATCAGATCTTTCTTAGTACACCTTTAGGAGATCTTTGACATTTCTTCATTTTCTTCAAATAACTGTTCCTGTCTTGAAGGACCAATATAGAGATAGGGAGAAATAATTATATTTGCAGAGATCACTCAAGGGAAGATGTACAGGGAGGAGTACAGTGGAAAACTCCAAGGAGCAGGTGCTCAACACAACATACCTTTAAGGAACATTCAGAAATGTAAACAGCCCTGTTGTTATATCTCCTTCCTAATAAAACACAAAGACAAAATTCACAACAATGTGGAAAATTCCATTTCTAGTCCTAAGAACAGAAGTCCCATTGAGTCTATGGAGTTAGCATAAATGTTAATAAGATTTAATCGATTTAGTCAACCCTTATGGGACTAGCAAATGCATATAGGAAAATATTTTATAGCTTAGAAAATGGTTATACCTCTCCCTCTCCACATGGGGATTGCTACCCAGGGGATGACAGGAAATAATGTGTGTGACATATAATATTACCTGTGCTAATAAAATGTTCTTCAATTCTGCAATTTCTTACTCCACTACCAGATTTTCTGTGCAGATAATTTAGTAAAAAAAACAACAAACAAATATAATTTTGAACAGAATAGTTTCCAAACAGTGAAGACTCTTACAAGTCTAGGATTATTGTCTGTGTTTCCCAATGCTAGAGAAATACATTTTTAATATTTTTAATATTATTTAGTATTCTTTCATCCCTACGCCAGAGATGGTTCTATACAGACTCAGCTGCTTCCTTCCATCTGTTCTTCACTCAGTTCAGGGAGAGCTGGCTTAGGAAATTGTTAGTGCTGAAGAGTCTGGTATAGGCCCATAAATCACACAAATTGATAAATTCTCTTGTTAAATTGATTATAGTTCTTTAATCTGATTAGGCAAAAATAATTGAAATTACATTTCATTGAATGAAATGATCATTTTGAAAGATTGTTTTCCCTCAGCCCACTTATCAAGAAAGAGGAATATGGCCATGATGAAGAGTTTTGCACACAGAGGATATAGTTCTTCACATTAACAATTGGAACCTTTTAATATTTTTAAATATGTACTGTATAAACTCAATATTAAACTATGAATTGTTCAAATATTAAAATCTCCCCAAAGTTTGTTCACAATAATTTTAAACCACTATAGTAGGGACACATCCAAGCTGCTGATGACTAATTTCATACTTGGGTTGTTGTGAGTTTTCCAGACTATATGGCCATGTTCCAGAAGCATTCTCTCCTGACGTTTCACCATATCTATGACAGGCATCCTCATAATACTCTACCACAGACATCAGAAGAGCTGCAAGACTAAGAACAAGCCATGAGAGTAAAGATAAAGATCCACCCAGAAGATAAGAGTTCTTACCATACATTAAGGGAAGTACTGACCACATAGGTAAGCTGATGAAGAAATACAACCTTCAAACTATCTACAGACCCACTAAGAAAATCCAAAAAATGCTACATTCAGCGAAGAACATGAGGAATCCTCTCACCTCTGCAGGAGTCTACCGTATACCATGAAGCTGTGGACAAGTCTACATAGGGACCACCAAACGCAGCATTGCCCAAACATGAATCAAAGAACATGAAATGTACTGCAGATTTACTCAACCAGAGAAGTCAGCCATAGCATAACACTTGATGAACCAACCTGGACACAGTATATTATTTGAGAACACACAAATGCTCGACCACTCTAACAACTATCATATCAGACTACACAGAGATGCCATTGAATTCCACAAGCATGTGGACAATTTCAGCAGAAAGGAGGAAACCTTGAAAATGAATGAAATTTGGCTACCAGTATTTTAAAAAACTCTAAAATCATAACAGCAAATAAAGAACAACACTCTGAAAACAGGAATTTCAGACATGAAGCAATCAGGACCAGCTAATACCTCCGAACAAGGGATTCCCCCAGGCAGGAAGAAGCCAGGCCTTGAAGCTAACAAGGCCATTAATGCTCATCAAGGTGATTAATTACAACATTCACACTGTCCTCCAACAGACAAGAGTTTTTTCTCCTACCCTGAACCTTCTACAGATACATAAGCCTTCCTTTCTTAGTTTCCAATATACCTCACAACCTCTGAGGATGCCTGCCATAGATGTGGGCAAAATGTCAGGAGAGAATGCTTCTGAAATATTGCCATACAGCCATTTCATTCTTAATCATTTTGTTGTTTTATGAAAGAAGGCAATGAGCCAGATGAGCAACTGGATACGTTCAGCTTTCTGACTGATAGTTTGCAAAGTGTGTTCTCTTAGAAAATCTGTTTGTAGAGAACAGCATAATCACATTATTCTCTTCCTTTGCAATCCTGCAACAATTTTCTAGTGGCATATCTGAGTTTCATTAGTAAGAACTAATTTGCAGCATCGTCTCACCTGAAACCATATAGAAGTGCTGTAACTTAAATTGGATTAAACTTCCATGGTACCTCAAGTTTTGCTTAATTTATAGCCCCCTGAGCATTTCTGCTATACTACAGCTGAACCCAGCTATATTCTCTGACCCGCTCAAACTACACTAATAATAATAATAACAACAACAATAATAATAATAATAATAATAATAATAATAAATGCAGACTGTGAAAGGAAGCTGACGAAACCATTGATCGTATCCTCAGCTGCTGTAAGAAAAACGCACAGACTGACTACAAACAGAGGCACAACTATGTGGCCCAAATTATTCATTGGAACTTATGCCTCAAGTACCACCTCCCAGCAGTAAAGAACTGGTGGGATCACAAACCTGCAAAGGTAATGGAAAATGAAAACACAAAGATACTTTGGGACTTTCGAATCCAGACTGACAAAGTTCTGGAGCACAACACACCAGACATCACAGTTGTGGAAAAGAAAAAGGTTTGGATTATTGATGTTGCCATACCAGGTGACAGTCAGATTGACGAACAACAACAGAAAAAACTCAGCCGCTATCAGGACCTCAAAATCGAACTTCAAAGACTCTGGCAGAAACCAGTACAGGTGGTCCCGGTGGTAATCGGCACATTGGGGGCCGTGCCAAAAGATCTCAGCCAGTATTTGGAAACAATAGACATTGACAAAATTACGATCTGCCAACTGCAAAAGGCCACCCTACTGGGATCTGCGTGCATCATCCGAAAATACATCACACAGTCCTAGACACTTGGGAAGTCTTCGACTAGTGATTTTGTGATACGAAACCCAGCATATCTATTTTGTTTGCTGTGTCCGACTATGTCGTTGTGTCAATAATAATGATAATAATAATAATAATAATAATAATTCTTTATTTGTATTCCACCCGATCTCCCCAAGGAGACTCAGCAGATTGGGAATAAGTTGTGTACTATATCCTTCTTCAACACTGAAGGATATAAAAGTCTGAGCCGTATCTGTAGATGTAGCTAATTTGCCCCTTTGAATCTGTGCAGTTTACTTATGTGTTAACTTAACATTGAACAATTGAGTAGAGCCATGCATAGAGCCATTTTGAAAAATGGGCTCCGGCTGGTCCATCATGGCACCGGTTCCTCCACTCCCCCCCACCCCCTGTTGCAACAGACCATATGGATGCCGAAACGGCTGCTTTGCAAGCAAGCCAGATGAGTGATCTAAATTTTCAGTACCGGTCGCAGCTCTGCATGGCTTGGCTTGCTTTTGACTCAAATAACAGTAAATAAGCAGTTTATTTTCTACACACTTAAAAAACTGCCACCGATGGTGCCCTTCACATGAGACAACCTTCAAATGTGGGGTAGAGGATGTATCTTACCATTTCTAAAGCTGCCATAAAATGAGGTAATGTATATTGTTTTTTAATGCTCCTTCGGATGCTGTGGATCCCATTGAAATAAGTGGTATAACTCAGTTTCATTGAAAGGGTGTAAAGGACAAATGATCCCAGAAAGGGTGGTTTCTTAAACCTGGTGTTTTAAATCCAGGTCTTATTGAAGGATATGAGGAGAAAGGATCCCAGAAAGTGGTATTTCTTAAGACTGATGCCCTAAAAATGATGGGCATCCATTGACGGCCTTGTAAGTTCCCCACTGCCACAAATGGGCCACATCTTCCTGAATCTTTTGGTTGCTGGATTGAAAAATGGATTTCAGTCCTCCCGAATTTGGGAAGCTCCAAAAAATGAAAAGGGAGGACCACCAAATGTGGGACACCGAAAACGGACTGGTGTTTAGCCAAATTGCACACGCCTTCAATTGAGTAAAAGAGTCCATCTGAATTGGAGCTAACTTCTATCCTCTGTTTTCTAAGAGACCACACAGAACTGCTACTAAGAAAATAAAAGGAGAAGGTAATCACAGTTCTACTATATCCCATGTGGCTCTATGGAAACAGGGAAAGATATTAAGTGAAAGTGCACCAGAATTTCATTAACCAGGTTATAAATGAAAACTGGAAGAGGGAGGTTTCTCCCATATTTTCTGCTGAATTCTTAAAAATAAATCTATATTTTAGTATTAGTGTAGTAAGGAGTGGAGGAAGAGCAGATACTGTTATTCTGTCATGTTCAGTAGCAATGTACTTCAGGGATCAGAAATATATATGTCCTACTTCATTCCTTTAATGAAAAATTCATGTAATAAACCTACATTTTCCTTCTTACTGTTCTTGGGAAAAAATCTCTGAGGAAAGGCATTATGCGTATTTCAAGTTACACATTATTATTACACATTAGCTATTATTTCAAGTGATAATTGTATACATAAACTGCAGGAATGATATATTTAGTGTTTCCTTTGTAACTATAATTAAGGTTTTATGTGTGCTATATCAATTTTAAACTATAAATTTTAATTCATACTTTTACATATGGAGGAGTCTATTGTCCTTGGAATTCATGTGTAATTGTCATTAATTCTAGCAACAGAGGTATAAATCTTTCTCCTTTGTTCAGTATGCATAGATTAGAGAAAATCTTCCACTATTTGAAATTCAGGCAGCATATTTTCTGGGAAGCCCTGTAGAAAGATTAGGCAGAGATGTGTTTTGATTTTTAACCGCCTTGGTGAAATCTATTAGAGTTTCTAGAATGGCTTTATTTATGCCAGAAGCAACACTAGAATCTAAAATTATTTGACCTAAAAGCACTATCCATTTGACAAATGAGCCAATGTGGGCATTACTGAATTTCGAATACAATAAGATTTGTCACGAATAATATCTACATGTAAAACAATTAGTGAATGAATTTTCAAAAACACTGTCCTCCTGACTGATTTGCAATACATTTGGGGCTCTGGGGGGGTGTATTTTTGTAATTACTTATTTAAAACATTTTGATGCC
This sequence comes from Anolis carolinensis, assembly GCF_035594765.1. Classification (NCBI taxonomy): domain Eukaryota; kingdom Metazoa; phylum Chordata; class Lepidosauria; order Squamata; family Anolidae; genus Anolis; species Anolis carolinensis. The sequence goes on from NC_085841.1 coordinate 41,671,205, forward strand.
ACTTCAGAACAGATTCTGAGTTGCTGTTCAACAGAAATAATGGAACCATTTAAAACAAATGTAAAAAATACTAACATCAAACAACTCTCTCATATGCTTAAAATGCTAGTGCAAATACGAACATAAGTATGGTACTAAAAAATTAGGTAGGAGCCACACATGCATGTTTTTGGCAGTGCATCCTATAGCCAAGGTTCCACCACTGATAAAAGGCTACTCTTGGAAGTGTGTGACACACATCTCACTGGAACATCTTTGAGATGGGTTTTGGTGAAAGACTATAGGCCATGTAATTGACAGTGGCTAAGAATTGGCTTTATGGTGTCCACGTGGGACACAGGCTGCTAAACATGGTTTTGCCTCATGTGAACCAAAGTTGGTGAATGCTCCAGAGCATCCCTACATCACAAGCACAGGGGAACGGTACCTATTCCAGTGATCTTGTCATTCCTGAGACACCTTTTGTTTCTTGTTTGCAAGGGTGCACACATGATGTGTAGAAGTGGGGGGGGGGGCAAGGGGGTGACCCCCCCCTCTTCTTTGAATTCTATGGGTGCTCTTGCAAACACCAGTACAACCACTCCAGTTTGACCAACAACTCTTTGGAGGGAATGTGGCTGAAAGACAAAGAGATGGACATCATTGCTCCCTACCAATTTAATGAGTATCCTGTGTTATTTCATCCCTTCCACCAAGTGGCAAAGCATACAACAAACCCTTCAGGTCCAAGGTTGAAAATGCATTAGAACTGATTGTGAGGTTATTATTTCACAGTTTACCACTACAACCCCACCCCCCCTTAAAAAAACAAAAAACAAAAAAAACCAGATCCCATGAGTGAGAAATGTAAGATTTGGGGTTCATTAATGGAATGCAAAATTGCTACTTACATTTTTTAAAAATAGCAATCATGCCTTCTTTCCCTACTCATAAAATAAATACTTAGGCTTTCCAGAAGCCACTTCCAATCTCATCTTCACATTAAAGCAGTGGTTCACAACCTGGGGTCCCCAGATGTTTTTGGCCTTTAACTCCCAGAAATCCTAACAGCTGGTAATCTGGCTGGGTTTTCTGGGAGTTGTAGGCCAAAAACATCTGGGGGGCCTAGGTTGAGAACCACCACATTAAAGTGATGTGATACATTTTTTAAAAAAGCAGTACAGAACAAATTTTCACATGCATATATTTCAAAAGGATAGGAAAATACCCCTTTGCAAGCCAAATGTCTTACTACTAAGGCAATGTCTTAAGAATTGTTTCCCCTTCACCATATGATCACAGACCAAAATGATCACAAACAATGAGATGATATCTTGGTATTACTGAGGTGTAACAAAGTTGTGCCCTCTAGGAGTAAAGAAGACCAAAACAAAAGTATTTAAAATAATGTTTCTATGAAATCAATAATTTTGCATGATAGAAATCTATCAGTTCTGGTTTTGCTACAATTGAATTTTTGAAATTGTTATTTATATGCGACTGTCATCCCTCTATGCTAAATCACACTTCAGTGGCATGTATGTTGTCCCTCACAATCATTTAATTACATACACTGGGTAGGGGTGAGGAAAGTGTGATAGGTGTCACGACCCAGGCTGCAGAGCACCAATAACCATACACAGAGGCCAGAATCTATCTAATATCTTTATTGAAGGAATATATAAAGTTAATAAAAACAAGTGTAGAAATTAGTCCAGAAATAGACCTTTCAGGAAAGGTCAGAAATAGTCCAAAAAAGCAATGTCCAATAAGAAATATTAAGGTCCAAAGTTGTAATCCAATAACCGAAACACTCACTTTGCCAAGCAAAGTGAGGGGAGATGACAAGGTCCTTTAGTCCATAAAACTTGAGCGTGGCTAGGAAATAACTTGATACTTGAAACAAGGCTTGAACGTGGAACAAGGTAACTAAGAACAAGAACAAGGTCCGTGGAATAACTTGGTAAAATCCGTGAAACAAGGCAAGGATTGATCCTGGGAAACAAGGCAAGGTCCGTAGATAAACAAAGGCTGGGAAGCAAGGCGAAGGCTGGATAGCAAGGCTAGGCTTGGGCAGGAGCGAGGCTTGAATCGGAGCGCGCTGTCCAAACACAACTCGCTCCGTAGGCTGACGAATTGACTCCGCGAAGTTACTACGCGGGCAAAACACCTATATAGAGTCTAACTTTCTCACCGAAGCAGTTCTCTGGGAATCAGAAACAAAAGCTAAACTCTGAGACCAGATGTTAAACTCCTTAAAGATTCTCACGAGAAACAGTCTTAATTGGCAACATTCTTAGCTGCTATCCTCGCACTCCTGCGCGAAGCTGATTCCAAACTTCTCTGTTGTTTACAAAACTCCCGGCGCAAGAACACGGGAGAAGTAGGCTCTGGGGTTGTTTGACATACTTCTGGGAGACAACTTTCTTGCAGGTGCAAGGTTCCCAGATCGGCCTGGGAAAGATCTGGCTGAGAGGAATCCAGTTCAGACTGGGAAGGTAAAAAACCCAAGTTTTCATCTTCATCAGGGATTACAATGTCCTGAGCAGGACTACAAGGCCCATGGGTCATCACACTATCCCCCTCCTCAAGGCCCCTCCCAAACTGGGGCCCTCTCCCCGAGGCGCGAGGTCGCGGCTTGGCGGGATAGGTCTGATGAAAGCGGCGGGTTAGATCAGGAGCATGGACTGTGGAGGCGTCTTCCCAAGAGCGTTCCTCAGGGCCAAAACCCACCCAGTCAATGAGATATTGTAGGCGGCGGCGATGAAAGCGAGAATCCAAAATGTCCTCAACCTCGAACTCCTCCTCCCCATTCATCAAAACAGGAGGGGGGGCCGGTTGGTCTGAATCAGGACGCACACCATCCGCCGGAAGGAGCAGGGAACGGTGAAACACTGGGTGAATGCGCATTGAACGCGGAAGTTGGAGTTTGAAAGTCACGGGGTTTAATTGCGCCACCACTGGATAGGGGCCAATGAAACGGGCATCTAACTTCCGGCAAGGGCGGTGGGAGGGCAGAAAGCGAGTGGACAGGAAAACCCGATCTCCTACCTTGATTTCGGGGCCCGGCTGGCGATGTTTGTCAGCGTGGCGTTTATAGTCCTCCTTGGCTTGGTCCAGTTGCTGGAGCAAAAGTTGTTGCACCACTGTGAGTTCCTGCAGCCAGTCCTCTGCTGCGGGAACTTCTGAATTTTCAATGACAGGGGGGAAGAAACGTGGATGGAAGCCGTAGTTTGCAAAGAACGGCGTTTCTTTTGTAGAAGCTTGAACTCCATTGTTGTAGGCAAACTCAGACAGTGGTAACAGAGAAGCCCAATTGTCCTGTTGATAGTTTACATAACAGCGAAGATACTGCTCCAAAGTGGCATTGGTGCGCTCCGTTTGCCCATCTGTTTGGGGATGATGAGCTGAAGATAAGCGAGAGTCTATGCCCAATAGTTTTTGTAGTGCCTTCCAAAAACGAGAGGTGAATTGAGATCCACGGTCTGTGACTAAACTCTTGGGCAATCCATGTAGTCTGAAAACATGTTGAAGGAATAGATCTGCAGTCTCTTTGGCCGTGGGAAGACCTTCACAGGGAATGAAATGGGCTAACTTGGTGAAAAGGTCCACCACCACTAGGACCGTGGTGAATCCACAGGAAGGTGGTAGGTCAGTGATGAAATCCGCAGAAATTATTTCCCATGGCCGAGATGGGGTAGGAAGGGGATGCAGAAGCCCTGAGGGCTTCTCCCTTCTTATCTTGGAGCGCTGGCATACTGGGCAGGTGTTGACATATTTTTCCACATCTTTGCGGATCTTGGGCCACCAAAAATCCCTTAGGATCAGATGCATGGTTTTAAATAGTCCGAAATGCCCTGCTGGTTTGCAGTCATGACACAGACGAAGCGCTTTCTCCCTGCCCGGTCCGGGTGGGATATAAACATGATTTCTATAGCAGAGCAGCCCATCTTTAAGCGAAAAGGGAAAATGCAGACCTTGGCGAAGTTGGTCCTGCGCCCAGGCATCTGCTTGCTGACTAGCCCTGATTTCTTGAGCACAGATGGGTCCTGGAGTAGGGGAAGTTGAACCAATGGGAATGGATTTGGTGTTCCCCACCGTGAGCGTGGCAAAGTTCTCGGGTTGTAGCAGCTGGGATTCAAAGGTCTCCTTGCGTCCTGCAGCGTATTCCGGTTTACGAGACAGGGCGTCTGCTTGCTTGGTTTGGGCTGGGGTCACATAATGGATCTGGAAGTTGAAACGTTCAAAGAATAAAGCCCAACGTTGCTGCCTCTGATTTAGTTTGCGGGCAGTTCTTAGATGTTCTAGATTACGATGATCAGTGTGGACTTCAATGGGAAATTTGGCCCCTTCTAGCCAATGTCTCCAAGTTTCAAAGGCTGCCTTTATGGCCAGTAGTTCTTTTTCCCAAATGGTGTAATTTCTCTCTGGCGTGGTTAGTTGACGAGAGTAAAAGGCACAGGGATGGAGGTGATCTCCCACCGGTTGTAAGAGTACAGCCCCAATTGCCACATCAGAGGCGTCCGCTTGCACAACAAAAGGGGTTCCAGGATTTGGGTGCTGTAGAATTGGCTGGGAGGTGAATAGTTTCTTTAGTTGCTGGAACCCTTTCTCTGCTTGATCAGTCCAGCGGAAAGGCTGCTTTCCACGGATGCAGCTAGTGATGGGGTCGGACCAGCGGGCAAAATCTGGAATGAACTTGCGGTAATAGTTCGCGAACCCCAAGAAACGCTGCACCTCTTTCTTGTTAGTTGGCGCCCGCCATTCCAATACTGCTGAAACCTTGGCTGGATCCATGGAAAGCCCTAGAGGCGAGATGCGGTAACCAAGGAAATCTACCTCTTGTAGATCAAAGGCGCATTTTTCCAGCTTGGCATAAAGTCCATGATCCCGCAATCGTTGTAACACCATTTTGACGTGGTTCTCATGTTCTGATTGTGATCTAGAAAACACCAAAAAATCGTCCAGGTAGATTATCAAGAACCTGTCTAGATAGTCCTGAAAAATGTCATTGACAAAATGCTGGAACGTTGCGGGAGCTCCGCATAAACCGAAATTCATAACTCGGGACTCGAATAATCCGAATTTGGTCTGGAAGGCGGTCTTCCACTCGTCCCCTTCCCTGATGCGAACTAAGTTGTAAGCCCCCCGAAGATCCAGCTTGGTGTAAACCTTGGCTCCTCGAAGCCGATCCAGTAGATCCGAGATTAGGGGCAGGGGATAGCTGTTCCGCTTGGTGATATTGTTCAATGCTCTGTAGTCCACCACCAAGCGTAGTTCCCCTGACTTCTTCTTCACAAACATCACTGGGGAGGCGGCTGGGGATTGAGAGGGTCTGATGAATCCCTTGCGAAGGTTTGTCTCTAGGAATTCCCTGAGAGCTTCTTGCTCTGGTTCAGTCAGGGAGTAGAGATGCCCTCGCGGAATCGGGGCCCCCTCCACCAAGTCAATGGCACAGTCATAAGGTCTATGTGGGGGTAATTTTTCGGCTTCTTTCTCATTGAATACATCCCAATACTCGGAGTACTTCTTTGGCAAGGTGATGATGGGTTCGGTGTCTGTGGCATGGCATACCTTGGCTACGAGGCAATGGTTTTGGCAGTACGGTGAAGCAAACTGCAGTTCTCTGTTGGACCAGGAGATGTTAGGGTCGTGGAGAGTCAGCCATGGAATTCCCAAAATCACAGGAAAATGGGGAACCTCGGTAACAAAGAAGGAAATCTCTTCCATATGTTCCCTTATCCACATCCTGGTGGGTTCCGACCACTGACTTACGGGGCCCGTCTTGAGGGGACGACCGTCTATGGCTTGCACCACACGGGCATTCTTGAAATCATGATATTGTAATCCCAGAGAGTCGGCATACTCTCTATCGATGAAATTGTTGGTAGCTCCAGAGTCTATCATGGCGTGGATCATGACGGGTCCCCTTTTTGCTGACCATAATGTGACCACGAGAAGGAACAGGACCCCGGTTGGCGGCTCTTGGATGGATTTTTTGACCGGGTTGGCGAGCCTCTCTACACCCGGTCGTTGGCTTCCCCCGCCGGCTGTGTGCCTGTCGGCTCAGAGGCCTTCGTCTCCGTGGAGGACGCCGCCGCAAGACGGGCGGCAGGCTTCCCTTTGGCTGGGCACTCTCTGGCGAAGTGGCCCCCGTTCCCGCAATACCAGCAGAGGTTTAAGCGTTGACGACGGGCCTTCTCGGCGGCATCTAGTCTGGGACGCACATTGCCCAACTGCATCGGCACCTCCTCGCCTCCTCTGGGGTATGGGGTTGGCGGTGGGGGTCTCCACACTGGTCGTGGCTGAACGCTGGCGGGAGCGGGGGGTTTTGCCCCGGCTCTACTGCCCTGGCCTCGAACCCACTGTTTCCTGTTGGCAATCATGACTTCAGCCCGTAAACATTGATCAATGAGTGCCTCGAGGGTCTGGGGAGGGTCCACCTTGGAGATTTCTTCCAGCATTTCAATGTTGAGACCCTCCCGGAATTGTCCTCTGAGGGCTACATCGTTCCAGCCGGTGTTGTGGGCCAGCACTCGGAACTCGGCTATATACTGAGACATAGGTCTGTCTCCTTGGAAAAGGCGACGGAGTTTGTGACCGGCTGCCTCCAAATTGTCCTCGATTCCCCAAGTCTCCTTGAGGTGGTCCAAGAAGTGTTGCGCTGATCTTAGGTGTGGAGAGGCTTGGTCGTACAGTGCCGTCGCCCAATTGGCCGCTGGCCCGTCTAGAAGACTGTAAATCCACGCCACTTTGATGTCTTCTTGGGGAAACTCGGCATCTCGGGCCTCTAGATAAGCTTGACATTGGCGACGGAAAACATGAACCTTAGAAGCTTCTCCAGTAAACTTGGTGGGCAACGCCATGGCCGGGAGGCGGACTCCGCGCTCCCGCAAGCCCTTTATTTCTCCATCCTGGGCGTTGAGTCTGTCGCGGATGCGATCCACCTCTTCCTTGTCGATGGTGTAGGTAATCGGCTGGCCGCTCGGCCCAGGTACGACTCCGGTGGACATTCTGGCCGAGGTTAATTGGTGCTTAGGGTGGCGGAGTCAAACTGTCACGACCCAGGCTGCAGAGCACCAATAACCATACACAGAGGCCAGAATCTATCTAATATCTTTATTGAAGGAATATATAAAGTTAATAAAAACAAGTGTAGAAATTAGTCCAGAAATAGACCTTTCAGGAAAGGTCAGAAATAGTCCAAAAAAGCAATGTCCAATAAGAAATATTAAGGTCCAAAGTTGTAATCCAATAACCGAAACACTCACTTTGCCAAGCAAAGTGAGGGGAGATGACAAGGTCCTTTAGTCCATAAAACTTGAGCGTGGCTAGGAAATAACTTGATACTTGAAACAAGGCTTGAACGTGGAACAAGGTAACTAAGAACAAGAACAAGGTCCGTGGAATAACTTGGTAAAATCCGTGAAACAAGGCAAGGATTGATCCTGGGAAACAAGGCAAGGTCCGTAGATAAACAAAGGCTGGGAAGCAAGGCGAAGGCTGGATAGCAAGGCTAGGCTTGGGCAGGAGCGAGGCTTGAATCGGAGCGCGCTGTCCAAACACAACTCGCTCCGTAGGCTGACGAATTGACTCCGCGAAGTTACTACGCGGGCAAAACACCTATATAGAGTCTAACTTTCTCACCGAAGCAGTTCTCTGGGAATCAGAAACGAAAGCTAAACTCTGAGACCAGATGTTAAACTCCTTAAAGATTCTCACGAGAAACAGTCTTAATTGGCAACATTCTTAGCTGCTATCCTCGCACTCCTGCGCGAAGCTGATTCCAAACTTCTCTGTTGTTTACAAAACTCCCGGCGCAAGAACACGGGAGAAGTAGGCTCTGGGGTTGTTTGACATACTTCTGGGAGACAACTTTCTTGCAGGTGCAAGGTTCCCAGATCGGCCTGGGAAAGATCTGGCTGAGAGGAATCCAGTTCAGACTGGGAAGGTAAAAAACCCAAGTTTTCATCTTCATCAGGGATTACAATGTCCTGAGCAGGACTACAAGGCCCATGGGTCATCACACTAGGTGTCTTGGTGACATCTGTCTCCTTCTGAATGCATTTGTATGCTATCCAAAATGATTCTAGAAATGACTAAAATTATTAATCATTGAAGCAGAAACATCTGAAAATGGTATTTCACTTCTTTTCTAGCCCTAATGCAAAATTGGGGCGGGGGGGGGAGGGGTTATGGTGCCTCTTTACATGCCTCTTTATAGGATCCTCTTAAAATCTGCTAGCAATCTGCTACTTCACTTGATGAACATACTGGTCCCTTATCAAATATACGAGCCCAATTGTGTGTCAGGATACATGGCAGTGACATAGAAAAAACATGGCCATCATTCTTTGCATGGACTCCACATCACAGGCAAGAAGGAACAGGATTCATTGAGAATTGGAGTAAAAAAGTAAAAGCTCTCAGATTGTATGCTCATGGTGACTATGCTACAAATCAAAGGCACATTAATACTATTTACTTAAAAGCAAAACCTTCCAATTTCCCATTTTTTATTCTCAAGGCATGGCTACTTCTGCATGAACTTCAGGTAAACTGAGGTACAGATGAATCCCATAGTCAAAAGCAGATATTTCACATGAACATTGTACTGTGTGAAAGTTTCTAAAAGTATATCAGAGAGATTTATCTGTTTGCACTACTCTCACAGGTGCTATATTGAGTCTACCAATTCCTCTAGGAACCAGTGCTATAATAGGAGCCTCATTCCCAGCAGGTGTGTACAAATTGCCTAGAAGCACACCTGTGTTTAGCGTATTTCTAAGGTAGGACTCCCCAGGATTGTACATCGGCCATCTCTTTCGAGCTCCATCCACCTGGGTCTCGAACCTGTCCTGAACAGCAGGATTAATGCAGATTCTGTTCTGTGCTTTTATCAAACAACAAAAAGGTAACAGTAAACATGCTTCAAACAAATAATAGAAATAATAATTGGCATTTCTGTCTGTCTTGATATCTATCTGTCTGACTATTAAATAAGCAAGATGACCACATCCAGGAAATGTTAAAGTCATTTTACTGGTCTTCTTCAAAGAAATAATCAGTGTTCCATATTTCAAGGCAAACACCATTACACTTGACTGATACAATTGTGCACTGCTAAAAGCTGAAGTGATGAATACTAAAATTTATTCCACAGAAGAAGACCAACAAAATAACTCCACAAGTTCTCAGGAGGGATTACCTTTCCATCATGTACAGACTGTATATATAGGGACCTGATTTTTTGTTCCCTCTGTGTCTATTTTATTATGTTATTTTTCATGCATGTTCATATCTATGTTTTGTGTTTTTGGATTTCTATTCAGGCTAGCATACTTACAATTATAAACCTTAAGTCACTGATTATCTGCACAGACAGTTGGTATTAATATTGTTGGAAATATACAGTTCAATTAATAATGTTTGAGACATCTTTGTTTATTGTTTGTGATCTTGCTTGTTTGAAACCTTTCCCTCTTCTACTCAACAGATAGATTATACCCTTGTAGCCCACGTTTCGGCTACAAGGTTATAATCTATCTACCACTTGCTCATGCACGCTGACTTCAACTAGATTTAGGTATATGTCACATTTGATACACCTATTTGTGTATATGCTTCATTGCTTGTGAAAAGCAACAGGGGTCTGTGGGTGGATTGAATAGGTACTGGGTCTGGCCCTGATATAGCAGCCAAAAATGCAGCCAACCTTTTAGATATTTCATTTTTTTTTCTTAATGTGCTGTAAAATGTGTAGGAGCAGAATCTGTGTGGTCTGAACTTTTTCGAATCCTGTAGCCTTAATGCAAACAGCATGTGGCAGATGGAGGGTTGTGGGAATAAACTGATGTAGAACTATTTTACCTAATAGCAACTCTCATTTTATTTTACCTAATAACAACTCTTTTTATTTTTATGTCTGAAACATAAACTCTGACATCCAACTCTCCCTGGGCTGAGTACAATTTCGGCTCAGTTAGCTCTCTTGCTGCCACCCAATTGCTAAACGATAGTTGAGAAAGTATTTTATTTCATGTATATTTACCAGTGTTTATGCTGAAAATGATGAAATCATGGGTAGATGTGATATTTTTGTAGGAGATGTTCATTTCCATAGATGGAAAGGGATATTTCAATGATTAACCACAAGTTCCATTTGCCAAGTCATACAGGTTTTAACTGACTGGTGTTTATGCTTTCCTGGTTTGTTGTTAATCTTGAAAGCCATCATTTTGGTGCATGAAGTCTGTGTATTTTCATATTCTTAAATGTGTTGAAGAGAGCTTATTTATTTGGACATTCATCCATTTCTTATAAAACAAAAATATTTACCCAGATTCTGGACTTATGGAGATGTAGCTGCAATGTTTTCCGATGCTATTTTCCAGTACCTTACTTTTAAAGGTGTTTCCTTCCACTCTACCTTCAATCTTAACAATCTCCAAGGTTCTGGAGATCAGGGTGGTGAGCAATGATGTGTCCAGCCCTGTCCTGGTTTGGGAATTCTTTGAGACAGCATTACAGACTCCTGCAAGGTCATGCCAGGGTGCTGTTGCAGCTATCTGTTACAACATGTCTCAGAACCAGGAGAGGGCTTGACACATGACTACCCATTTAGCTCACTCCATAGAACAGTGGTTCCCAGCCTGTGGGCCCCCAGATGTTTTGGCCTTCAGTTCCCAGAAATCCTAACAGCCGATAAACTGGCTGGGATTTCTGGGAGTTGTAGGCCAAAATACCTGGGGACCCACAGATTGAGAATCACTGCCCTAGAGCAAAGCTTCTTAAAGTATTCCACTCGGAACCCCTTTCAGCCTAAGAATTTTACATGACCCTGGGTACATAGATAGGTAAACAAACATTTACAAATCAGAATTTGCAGTGCTTGCTGAACAGGCTAAGCTTCCTTTTTTATGAAGTACAGCTGAAGCATCTTCTGCAGTTTTTAATGAAATCACTGCACAATGTATTCCTGAAAATGTCTAAAACAGCCACTAGGTGATATTCAGAAGAAAAAAAAATCAGGACCTCAAAATTGAGCTAAGAGGATCCCATCTGGGGTCAGGAACCACAGTTTAAAAAGCCCTGTGTTAGAGCTTCAGAAATGACACTGTTGATACAACTGTAAAACTTCAAAGGTAGTATTTGCAGGTGAGGTGGAGGGGTCTTTTTGATCATTGCAACTGTGTAATGCCATAAATGTGAATTGGAATAATTATACTGTTGTTAAGCCAGGTTTATGACTTACTGAGTAATTACTGAACAGAATGCCAGTCATGGTTTATAAAACCTTAGACAACATCAACTGTGTGGTTTTTATTTTCAAGCAATAGAAAGAGATGAATGCTCTTATCCAGATGGCTCTGGCCAGGGCTGACCTGAGGCACAGGAACAAATTGTACCTGCCACTCACCAAGTCACCATAGCAGATAGAACCTCAAAGTAGACAAGGCATTTTGGCACGTAAAGCAAAGATTCCCATGAGTACCTCTTCCTGTTCCTGTCATTAAATTGCAAGAATAAATTCAATAACTAAAAGTTGGCTATTTTTTTACAATATATTAAATTTCCTGCTTGAAGCAGTTGCCTCATTTGGATGCCTACCCTGACTAAAAGCCAGTGAAAAGCTATTCCATCTTTACCTCTACTCCTTCATCCCTGGTGTAATGGATACTTTGTCGTAAAGAAAAAGATAGCAGAAGCAGAGGGAAATCTGTAGAAGCACTTGTTGATATTAGACAATAGGTAAATCAGTTGCTGTGTAAGGTAACTAATTAGTTTTCATAACAAATTCAAAGATGAGAGAGCATCAGTGCTTTCCAGACATAGCATTTAGCCTGCCTCTTTTTCTTTCTCTGCAGCCTTCTTGATAGAGACAGGAGTGCATTCATTATTACCATTAATATGACCAACCTCAGACTCCTGTATCAGTCATGGTCCCTGCATGATGCACTGTCTGTTCCACAGTTATTTTGTTAATATCTGTATCACTTCAGCTTTCCCATGGGGAAGACTTTAATTCCGCAAAATTCCCTTGCATATTATCGTGTATGTGTGTGCGTATATGCATGTGTTTAATGCACTGGATTATGTTCAGATATCCCCCCTAGCTTGTTAACACTTTACTAATTGACTGTAAACCTCTTCTCGGCTTGAGGTACTTGTTTATAAAGCAAAGACCAGATTAACTGCTAGCCCTGATGCAGGCAATAAAACACCCCAGAGTCCTCTTCTCAGCAACCCCGTTCTGTAGCATTTTGTGGAAATATGCAAAGCGTTGTCATGGTATGCTTAGCTTTTCCATATCTTTGCATTAAGGCCCTATCATAGCAACTCTTTTGTAAATAAATTGCACTGTGCCCCCTCCCCCCCCCCCCCAGATGTCCCCCCGGATGTATCCTTGTACATATATTGTTCTCACTTTGATAAAATGAGGTACATGGAATAAGTTCCCAGCAGCTACTGTTTCAGCTTTCTATGGGAAATTGTCAACAGCAGATAATGCTATCTGGAGCAAATGTAAATGGTAAAATGGAATAATCTGTTATACTACTTTATTTTATTTTGTTCAAACATTTTTGTTATTTTTGTTTGTTTGAATGTAGCACTATGTGCAGGTTTTCCCATTAAGCCCTGGCTCTAACCATTACCCTCTAATAGCTGATCACTATACCTTCTATGTCCTACTTAGATTAAATTTAGATTTATATTCATAGTAGAATTGCAATTTTACAACCATTCATACTGATCTGCCTATACATCTTTCAACGTGGCATGAACCAACAACAGTTTTTATCTGCTGCTAGAAAGCTTCAGTGGCCAATATGCCGGTCTTCCTTTGTCACGTTATCTGGTGTCCACTACCAGTTACAGATATACCTCAGCGAACATAGCCCGTGACAGAAAAGTCCCAATTTACAATATCTTCATATGCTACCTTCTGCTGCATATACTATGTGTGCAGCTTGGCAAAACCTATTGATTTCTTTCTCCCTCTCCTGCTGGTAATCTTCATCACTGGTAATTGTATTCATCCTTTTTTATTATTATGGATGGACGTGTCAGTGATAGCTCTAACAAAGTAGATAAAGCTAACAGTCAAATGATGAGTGCATGGATTCATGTCACCTATACCTTGTGGCTCAAGACGGGTTACAACAATCATCGAAAAACATTCTACAAAATATACATATTAAAACATATTTCTACAAAATGCCTATTAAAGTACATAGAACAAAGAGTAAACATAAGACACAAGTTTAAAATTTGTTATTAAAACTGGCTGAGTAGACCTGACAGAGGAGATAGGTCTTTAGATGGTCTTAAAATTCTGACATCTCATTTAGCTGGACACCTCTTTGTTGGCTTCTGCTCCAATGACATTATCTAAGTCAGCTCTTATGGGAGTTATTTTTTCTGTGAAATGGTTGTTAAAAGCATCACAGTGAGCTACCAAAGATTCTAATAATGGAGGGGAGGGTACCTGAGTTAAGCCTCTCAACACTCTGAACAGCTCAGCTGGATGTGAATCTGCAGATGCAATGCATGCAGAGAAGAAAGCTTTCTTATCTGCACATATTGCCACCTTAGAGAAGCAGAGGTGCCCTCTATACTGTGTCTTGTGACATAAAAGTCAAGTTTTCCGCCATCTGTGCTCTAATTGTCATCCTTCCAGTTTATTTCCCAGGAGGTTTCTGTATACCAGGGAGCCTGATTTGTAATGGGTTGGAGAGGACATTTGGGAGTGATCATGTCAATAGCCCTGGTTAGATTATGATTTCATTTATTGACCAGGGATTCAACAAGATTGTTGGTGATGACAGCCATAGAACTCTCCAACACCTCCTGGAATCTCAGAGAAACCGTTAGCCTTCGAGGGTGGATCATTTTAATAGGTCCTAAACCCCTGAAAATGTAGGTTGTGGCTGTAATACTACCCCTGACCAGAAAGTGATCTGTCCATGACAACTCAGAAGTATTTATCACCTCCGCCCCACAGATCCATATGTTCTAAGCTGAAAATCACATCAAGAGTATGACCTGCTGAATATGTTGGTCTAGAAGCCAATTGGGATAGGTCCATGTTTGTCATGGATACTATACATTCCTGATTTGCACATGACAAGCTGTCCTCCAGTGGTATGTTGAAATCACCCAGAAGCAAAAGTCTGAGTGACTCCATCAACACCTTCAAGACCAATTCCATGAGCTTGGCCAGGGAATCTATTATACAGTGGGGTGGACAGTACACTAACATAGACTCAGGGTCACTTGATTCAGCTCCCTATCTGGTAATCTGGTAAATTGATGGTCTTTAATTGATTCAGCTCCCTCACAAATATATGAGTCTTATTTTTCACTGATCTGACATTGTTTAAGAACAAGCTTAAGAGTACTCTCTGTTTCCCAGGCTATCATGTTTACTGGAAGGTGAAATAGATACTAAACACCTTTCTCTCCTTCCTCTCTAAGGGCATGTGACCCTGCCATCACCATATCTCCCGCTGCCTTGTATGATTTGTATTGCCACCCCAGATTCTGAATTCATTGAATTAAAAACAAACAATAGAGGAACAAAACCCACCAAAAACAAAAAATGAAACGCAAAAGACACATTATAAGACATATTAATACAATACCACTTTACAGTCAATGGGTAAATCCCGAATCAACCAGGCCAATTAGTTAACTAGTCCAACAGCCCCCTACTCTCGCCAGGGGACTGCCTTGTAGCCAACTACATGGTTGTGGGTAGCCCTCTCACTGCCACTCAGACTTTCAGCTGGCTCTCTCACAACCAACTGGAGTAACAGTCTCAGAGCAAGCAGTATCCACCCTATATGCTGTTTTTACCACAAGACAATAACAAAATAAAACAATACTTAAAGCACCCCACCAGTCAATGGATGTAGCTCCCAGTCAATCAGGTCAATCAAGTGGCAAATCCATCAGAACCCTATTCATACTAGGTTGCTGCCTTGCTTATAGCTTGGTGGCTCCTTGTAATTCTCCCACCAGTCCCTTAGCTAGCACTCACACTACCAACTGTGCATCAGTCTGAGAACGTAGGCATCCACTCAAATGAACTGATAGTTTTCATACACAACACAATTTAAACAAAATAAAAATAAACTCTCCTTCCAGCCGGAGAAATAAAGCCCAGCCAATATTGCAACAGTAGTAGCAAAATCTACTGTTCTCAGAGCAGAAGGCATTGACTCTCTCAGCTTTAGTGGACTCCACAGCCGGGGTAGATTTCACTGGCAGGCAGAATCTATTGAGTCATGAGAAGTGGTGGGCCTGAGTCTGCAAGAGGAAGAAACAATGGCTCTTCCCTCTGCAGCTCCACACATGGATCCCAGCAAGGCAAAGTAAAACTGCAGCAGTTAAACCTTAGTCACACTGGAGATTCTCTAGAGATTTCTAAAGAAAGTGTTTTTATACTGTAGCTCAGAAGGTAAAAAAGCAGGAACGCTGGGTGTAAAACCTCCAACCTTCTGGGCCGCTTTTGCAACCAAGCAAAGCAGACTCTTGCAGGCTTCTGTGGTCTCTCTTTTTTTCCTGCTGTTCTTTTCAGCTGGGAGCTGAAGGCTGAGTTGTTCTGACAGAAGTTATAAAGGAACTAAGCCCAGTTTGCTGGCTAAGATGGTCCCAAGCATAAGTTCTTATACTGTAGCCCAAAAGGTAGGCAAAACAGAAATGCGGGGTGTAAAAGCTCTAATCTTCTGGGCTGTTTGAGCTAAAAATGAGCTCAAAACTGTATTTGATATTATTATTTACCATGAATGCCAGATTCCAAAAGGCTGTGTACAGAATTATGCATGATGCTACTTAAAATACCCTATTTTGAGAGGTAAACTGATACACTATTGATGTCATTAAGTTTTTTTTTTTCTAATATCCATTTTCTACATTGTCAAAAATTGTGTGACTTCGATTAATGTCCTTAGGCCTCTTTCATTAGTCAGGTGGGCTCATTCTAATTGATATTCTGTTTTGTCCATTTCCTCTGTAATTCATTGACATTATCTTTGTAAAGAGAAATAACAAAAATGTGTAGGTTTTAAAGTTGACCTCAGTGGGTATTGCTTTTTTTCCATTTTTGTATATGGTTAAATTTGTTTCATGTAACAACTCGGTATTCTACTCTAAATTCTTGAAGTGTTAGAAATGGAAATGAGATGATTATTTTTCCCAGTTTGATTAAGGATTGTTTTCTTTTTGTGTTATACACTAATGGTTAATCATATTCAAAAAGGTATTGTCATTTAGCTATTACACATCTAGGTGATTTTTAACTGGCTGCAATTTGCAAATATTAGTACTACTGTTATGCAAATGATCACAGCATGCAAAAAACCCACCTGTATGTTAATTAAATTAAAGATGATTAATTCATAATACTAATGAATACTCTCTCCCATATTTAATTCCTGTCCTCAGCAAATTTTAGAAAATTAGTACTGTGGAATCGTATTTCCATTTATTTCTAGCTTCATTGGATCATAATCCAGTATCTTGATTTACCACATGCTTCCTTAGCAAAAGCCTTAGTTCTGTATTTTTCCTAATGGGTTTTCCTATACAAGGTAATGGCAAAAAGAAAATTGCACTCATCTACCGAGTGATATATTATTTGGTGATCATTAGAGATGTGCACAAAAAAATTTCCTTTATTTCCTTCATGCTATTGTTTCATGTCGACCGTTCATCTATACAAAACAATAGACATTTTCATATGAATCGACAGGCGACACGATATTGAAAGCAGCACGGTCATCGTGCTGGCTTTCGTTTTCAGCCACATGGCCTCCATGCCTGCAATTCACTTCCTCATGCGTCAGAAAAGGCGGCGGGGAGGAGGTGATCCTTGGCCAATCGGAGGCCAAGGAATCACTGAAGCTGGGAGGGTAGGGAGTGTATATAAGGGGAGGACTGCACCCAAAAGAGCCATTGCTGCCGCTGCTGGACACTGGGGCTGGTTGGGTTGCGCTGCTGCTGTGTCGTTTGGGCTTGGCTTAGTTTGCCTTGCCTTTTTTGTACCTTGCCTCTGGCAAGGGCACTTCTGGGACTACTGGGAGATTTTGGGTTTTGGGGAGATTTGGACTGGCTGCTGCTTGCTTCATTTAAAAAAATTCCTTTCCTTGTTGGCTTTCCTTTCTCTTCTCCATTTATCTCACTGCTGCTCTTTCGCTAGAAAATGGGGGAAGATGCAAACGTTTTAAAAGTTGGTGGGGGCTAAAAGAGGTTGATATCCCCTCTCTGTGTAGTGATTTTCACCCCTCTAGCCCTAAATCTGAGTGGGGGGGGAGAGAGCCTCTAAAACTCTCCCATTGCTGCCAATGGCACAAAAATTTTCATTTTTTCCGTTAGCGAGATGGAAATTCTGTTTGCATAGGCACCCCATTTTCGTTAGCGGAAACAAATACAAAAATGAGATAAAACGAATGAAACTACACAAAACGAACAGCAATTCCAAATAAATGCACAAAACTAGTAATCATAGGTCACAAAAGAGAATATTATTTGGATATAGAGACAGACAGACAGACAGACAGAAGGAGGCATCCGGCTATTGTTGGACTACAACTACTATCACCCCAATCCCTAATTCATACAGACAGAATGGAGTTAATGGACTTGTAGTTGACATTTGGAAGGCCACAGTTTCCACGTCATGCATAAACATGAAGGTTATACCGTTCTCGCATTCTACAGCTATCCAATCTTAATAAATGAACCAGAGTATCAATTTTACAGAAGGTAGGATTATTGCAAATTCAGAATTAATTCCTGGCTTGCAGCCAAGAAATAATATAGCATATTTTGTTTAAGAGAAGCCCCTTTTGTATTCCTTTGATCTTGTTACTGGCAGGAAGTGTGTCAGGTGTTTGCTTTAAAGTAGATTTAGGCTATGCTACTCATTGCACCATAGTTCTTTTTCATGATTATTCATTTTTAATATCTTTGTTTATCATTTCTCAAGGTGATGTACAATAGATAAGATTATCATTTAAAAAACCAAATGAGGATTATTTATATATTTAAAAGCTATTTTCAAAAACAGGTGTTTAAAATACAATGAAAAGAAACTAGGTTCTCCAGTGATCTTGTGACAAGAAAACAGCATACAAATGAAGGATAGGCAAATCCGCACTATGTGGGACTGTCCTTGAATAATGTTTGGAAAGGGCAACTGGCACGGAATATGGCAGCCAGATCTCTGTGTTGAATGAACACTTTAGAGATCATGTTAGACTCATCTTATATCAAAGGCACTGACTGAGATTAATTGTGGGTCTTGTTTGAGTTATAATGCTTACATATAAAACTATAACTGTCCTCTGAACCAAATGGCTGAAAGGGTCTCTCATATGAGCTGCTGTGGAAGACCAGAAACACAAGGTTCACTGCAGCTGCTTCCCATTAAATGAGACTAAACCATATGCATGTGTACGGTACAGTATGTTTATATATTATTACAAGTTTGAGGCTTTAAAAATACATGTGAAAAATCAATATTCAAATGCCATTAAATTGTTAACATTAAAAAATTGTAGACTGCAATTAAAAATATGTTAAAAACCTTTTAAAAATAACTGTACAATTAAAACAGCATGGCATCCTTTTAAAAACGTTTTCATTAAACACTTTAGTTCTTCAAAGCTGGTTGGAGTAAAAAATTTTTGATAAAGATGAGTGGAACTAGAATACCTGGTTGTAGGCAGCAGAGTAAATTGCCAGCTGCATCATTTGTTAGAGAAATCAGAGGCAAACAGCTTCCAGTGATTAGGGGAGAACTCAAAGCACTTCTGGAAGATGAGAACCATTTTGGCAAACACTCTTCTTTTTTTCTTTCCATGAGCAGCAGCAACTAAGTGCGTTGGTGCAAGATCTCTGCAGCCTTGGTATGGTAGTGCACTTTTTTCGTGTCAGGGGTGACTTGAGAAACTGCAAGTCACTTCTTGTATAAGAGAATTGGCCGTCTGCAAGGACGTTGCCCAGAGGATGCCCAGATGTTTCTGGAGGAGGCTTCTCTCATGTCCCCACATGGGAAGCTGGAGCTGACAGACGGAAGCTCCCTTGATTCGAACTGTGAGCAGTCCTGCCAGCACAAGGGTTTAACCCATTGCGCCACCAGGGGTTCCTATAGTAGCACATAGGAGTCAATCAGGGTTGATATATTCTATGTCAACAAGGCAGTGAATCCTGGGAGATTTGTTTTGAATTTTAAAGGAGCGCTCTAAGAAGTCAAATCCATTTTGAGGATGTGAGAAAATGTTGTGGATGTTTCCCCCAGGTGTGTACCTTCATTGTAGAATTAATGTAATTCTGACATGGGTCAATGCTGTGGAATCATGGGAGTTGTAGTTTACAAGGTCTGTATATGCTTAATAGTGCTGGTGCCTAACCAAATTACAACTGCTATGATTCCATAGTATTGAGCCATGGTCATTAAAATAGTGTAAAACTACATTAATTCTACCATATAAATGCTCCTCAGGTCTGAGTAAGAGCTGAATCCCTGGAAATTCTCAACTTGATTTTATGTTACTTTGGGGATTCCGAAAACTGATGGGGTAGAAATATTATATTCCAAAGACAAACAGTGCTCCTGTGCTCAGCTAGATCTGCTTTCAAAGCTAATTGAAGCAACCAGTACAGTAAAATCTAATTGCACCTCTGAATTAACCAGGGATTTCTCACACAAATGTGCTTCTATTGACCTATGACAGCACACATAGGTGCACATAGTTTCAATAAACACCTGATGACTTTGTAGTCTTCACCCTCTATCTTCTTCCTTAATTAAAATAACTTTATGGATATATTCTGAGTTGTGAATGTAAACCTTTCCAATAGGCCAAAGGATTTGTTTGGCTCTGAGTCACTAGAAACCAGCAATTTGAGAGTTGTCTTGCATTAGGGCAGATGTACAGCAAAAGCAATGCAACTGATAGAAATGCAATAGAGTCAAGCATCCTATTAATCCACAAACAGGTACCAAGGGGCACAAAAAGTGTTGTAATTTTCATTAAGTTTGTTATTGATCTTTACATAATGGATTTTCTTTTCTTCCTCCAGTTCTAAATCTGTCCTAGCCATGGTTGCTATTGCTCAGTGGGCACATTTGAGTCTGAGGTTAATTGGCATTGGGGTTTTGTACTCAAAAGGGGGTCTAAGTTGCTTCACTTTGCTAAAGCAATTGTTTCTTGATAAGTTCATTATTTGCAACTTACAATTCAGTATGCTAGGATTCTGAGTGGTTATAGAAGAAGACTTCTCTATTATTTAGAATGCAGCCAGTCCTTCTAATGGTATAAGAGCTTTCTAATGTCCAAGTTTAGGCTTTTCCCAGGAATTCTGTCCTGTGCCTAAAGAGAGCAAGTATCAGAAGAGGAAGGCTACAGTATCTTCATAGCTATGATTCTACACCTTGTTGACAGGAAGCTTCCCACCAGTATGGAAATCTCATATCGACCAGATGGCAAGGTCTTTAACCTCAACATGCTGAAAGCCAAAAGTAAGGTCAGAACAACTTCTCTTATAGAACTCCAACATGCAGACAATCATGTAGTCTGTGCTCATTCAGAAGACGACCAACAAGCCACTTTAAGCACCTTCGCAGAAGCATATGTGAGAGACCAAGTGAGCTTGGTCTCTCACTTAATATTGAGAAAACCAAAGTGCTCTACCAGCAGGCACATGCCAATCCATCTGCAATGCCAGCAATAATGCTTAATGGTGTAAGGCTAGAAAATGTTAACAGTTTCTACTACCTTGGCAGCCAGCTCTCCACAAGTCAACATTAACACCAAAATACTACACTGTCTGAGCTCTGTGAGCACAGCATTTTTTTTTAACGAAGCAAAGAGTGTTTGATGATCAGAACATTTGTAGGAATACCAAGATGCTTGTTTATAAAGCTATTGTTCTTCCAATTCTCTTGTACTCCTGCAAAACATAGACAGTCTACAAGCATCACTCTTGACTTCTGGAATAATTCCATCAGCATTGCCTCCAAAAATCCTGCAAATCACTTGGAAAGACAGGCGGACAAATGTCAGCATTCCAGAAAAAGCAAAGACCACTAGCTTTGAAGTGATGATTCTGCACAATCAGCTTCACTGGACTGGCCACATTGTCCAAATACCCAGCCACCATCCCCCAAAGCAATTCCTTTACTCTCAGCTGAAGAATGGAAAACAGAATGTCAGTGGACAACAAATGAGATTTAAAGGCTAAACGGAGGGCTGCACAAACACAGCAAGGACCAAGTACAGATAGCACAATAATCCCAAATAAACAGTTCGAGGGGAGGTCACAGGGGCTTACATGTCTTTACACTAATGCTCAGAGCATGGGAAATAAGCAAGACGAACTCCAACTCCTAGCACAGCACCACACATACAATGTCATAGGCATCACTGAAACCTGGTGGGATGACTCCCATCACTGGAATTTAACCATTGAGGGCTATAACCTCTTTCACAGAAATAGAACAAAGGGGAGAGGAGGGGGAGTAGCTTTATATGTCAAAAACAGTTACGTTGCAGAAGAAATGCGAGACTGTAATCCGGGAAACCAGCTTGAAAGCATCTGGATAAGAATCAAGAGAACCGGGACTCAAAAAGATCTTGTCGTGGGTGTCTACTACAGACCTCCGAGTCAGGATGAAGGACTTGATGAAGCCTTCTGTCAACAGCTGACCAAACAGGCACAAAGAAGAGATATAGTAGTCATGGTCGATTTCAATTATCCCGATATCTGCTGGAAAACAAACTCAGCCAAGAGTACAAAGTCCAACAAATTCCTCACTTGCCTTGCAGATAATTTTATGGTCCAGAAGGTAGAAGAGGCAACAAGGGGATCAGCAACTCTTGATCTAATCTTAACAAATGTGGAAGACCTGATCAATACAGTTGAAGTGGTTGGATCCTTAGGGGCAAGTGACCATGTGCTCCTGCAGTTTGCAATACAAAGGAATGCTGAAACTAAGACAAGTCAAACACGCATTCTGGACTTTAAGAGAGCTGACTTCCAAAAAATGAAGGAATTACTGAGCGGCATTCCATGGACGCCGATATTAAAAAACAAAGGAGTTAAGGATGGATGGGAGTTTTTCAAAAGTGAAATACTCAAGGCGCAAATGCAAACAGTGCCAACAAAGAAGAAAAATAAGACAAGTGCAAAGAAGCCAGAATGGATGTCCAAAGAACTTCTAACTGAGCTAAAGCTCAAACGTGACATGCACAAGAAGTGGAAAAGGGGAGAAATCACCAAAGAAGAATTCAAACGTATAGCCAACACCTGTAGGGAAAAGGTTCGCAAGGCTAAAGCGCAAAATGAGCTCAGGCTTGCCAGGGACATAAAAAACAACAAAAAAGGCTTTTTTGCTTACGTTGGTAGAAAAAGGAAGAAAAAGGAGGCGATAGGGCCATTGCAAGGAGAAGATGGGGTGATGGCGACAGGGGACAGGGAAAAGGCAGAACTACTTAATGCCTTCTTTGCCTCGGTCTTCTCAGAAAAAGAAAGCCATCTTCAACCTCAGCAACACGGAATGGACGAAGGATTGGGGGAAATCCAACCCCAAATAGGGAAACAAGTTGTCCAGGAACACTTGGCCTCTCTAAACGAATTCAAGTCCCCAGGGCCAGATCAGCTACACCCAAGAGTACTGAAGGAACTAGCGGAAGTTATTTCAGAACCACTGGCAATTATCTTCGAGAGTTCTTGGAGAACGGGAGAAGTCCCAGCAGATTGGAGGAGGGCGAATGTGGTCCCTATCTTCAAGAAGGGAAAAAAGAACGACCCAAACAATTACCGTCCGGTCAGCCTCACATCAATACCAGGCAAAATTCTGGAAAAGATCATTAAGGAAGTGGTCTGCGAACACTTAGAAACAAATGCGGTCATTGCTAATAGTCAACACGGATTTACCAAAAACAAGTCATGCCAGACTAATCTGATCTCTTTTTTCGATAGAGTTACGAGTTGGGTCGATACAGGGAATGCTGTGGATGTAGCGTACCTGGATTTCAGTAAGGCCTTCGACAAAGTCCCCCACGACCTTCTGGCAAACAAACTAGTAAAATGTGGGCTAGACAAAACTACGGTTAGGTGGATCTGTAATTGGCTAAGCGAACGAACCCAAAGGGTGCTCACCAATGCGTCGTCTTCATCATGGAAAGAAGTGACAAGTGGAGTGCCGCAGGGCTCCGTCCTGGGCCCGGTTCTGTTCAACATCTTTATTAACGACTTAGACGAAGGGTTAGGAGGCACGATCATCAAGTTTGCAGACGACACAAAACTGGGAGGGATAGCTAACACTCCAGAAGACAGGAGCAGAATTCAAAACGATCTTGACAGACTAGAGAGATGGGCCAAAACTAACAAAATGAAGTTCAACAGGGACAAATGCAAGATACTTCACTTCGGCAGAAAAAATGGAAATCAAAGATACAGAATGGGGGACGCCTGGCTTGACAGCAGTGTGTGCGAAAAAGACCTTGGAGTCCTCGTGGACAACAAGTTAAACATGAGCCAACAATGTGATGCGGCTGCTAAAAAAGCCAATGGGATTCTGGCCTGCATCAATAGGGGAATAGCGTCTAGATCCAGGGAAGTTATGCTCCCCCTCTATTCTGCCTTGGTCAGACCACACCTGGAATACTGTGTCCAATTTTGGGCACCACAGTTGAAGGGAGATGTTGACAAGCTGGAAAGCGTCCAGAGGAGGGTGACTAAAATGATTAAGGGTCTGGAGAACAAGCCCTATGAGGAGCGGCTTAAAGAGCTGGGCATGTTTAGCCTGCAGAAGAGAAGGCTGAGAGGAGACATGATAGCCATGTACAAATATGTGAAGGGAAGTCATAGGGAAGAGGGAGCAAGCTTGTTTTCTGCTGCCCTGCAGACTAGGACACGGAACAATGGCTTCAAACTACAGGAAAGGAGATTCCACCTGAACATCAGGAAGAACTTCCTCACTGTGAGAGCTGTTCGACAGTGGAACTCTCTCCCCGGGGCCGTGGTGGAGGCTCCTTCCTTGGAGGCTTTTAAGCAGAGGCTGGATGGCCATCTGTCGGGGGTGCTTTGAATGCGATTTCCTGCTTCTTAGCAGGGGGTTGGACTAGATGGCCCATGTGGTCTCTTCCAACTCTACTATTCTATGATTCTATGATTCTATGAAAGATGGACTTAAAGCTAACCTTTAAAAAATGTGGCATAAACGAAAGGGAGGAAGGACGTCAAGCAAACCCTTGTCATGACTACCTTCCACCTGGAAATTTATGTCCTCATTGTGAAAAGCCATGTGGATTCAGAACAGATCTTTACAGTCAATTATGGACCCACTACATAGACTCTATGCTTAGAAGACAATCATACTTGGCCACAAGTGATCACCTGTTGTAGTAGAGAGAAGCTGTTACAGGTTAATTTTACCTATTGTACATTAGTAATCAAAATAGCCCACTGAAGTTCAAAGGAGAAGCAGTTGTATGGATTCAGTCATTCTAAAACCCATCATAAGGAACCGATAGTCACAATACCCTGATACACAATAGACATACAGAAAGCATAAGGTGCACAAAACCAGGAAGAATGAAAAGTTGTGAAGAGTAAAATTTCCCAAAGGCTGCTGACGAATTTACACCCACCTAGCCTCCAGTTATCATTTTCTTAATTCCCCAGCATTTCTTCCTTAATCCAACAGTGAATTAAACATCTCTATGGTTGGAGATGAATCCAACTATGGAAATATTCATTTGAAGGGTATTTTACTTTGATACATTAAAATCTTTAAACGTCCCATAGGTAGTTCAGCATATAGCAGGGATCAGACTTGTTAACTGGAGGAATTTGTATTTGAACCCACTGATCCACAATTCTGTGCCACTCATAAATTTTACAGTGAATATTATTTTTATAACATGTGAGTACAGTTCTTTAAAATATTGCTTATCAAAAACGGCAGAGAGAAGAATACCTGGTCATTTCAAAATAATGTATTTAATCAGTTTGAACTCTTTTTCCTTTAGTTTCTTTGCCACTTGATCTTTTTTCCCTTTGGTTTATCTGCCACAATGATTTTTCTTTGCTGCTTTCATTCTTTACTTTCACATTTATTGTATGTTTTGCTTGTTAGTTCTAATCCACATGATCTTTCCTTACATTCTGCTTTCCACCTTGGTTCTTTCTTACCCTATGAAGGTTAGCATCATTAGCTCCAACTGAGTCCAACATATGGTCCATGAGCCACAGATACAAAACATCTGGAGGAGCACAGTTTGAGAAACTCTGGCCTAAAGCAAGGATTAAATGTAGTATTTTCCTACCAAATTCTGTTAAGAAAAAAATGCTTGATTTAACTCCTCCCCCTTTACTGGTGTGTGAATGTTACTCTTGGGAAATATGAGGCCCTGAATCAGCTCCTCATTCTAGATTTTCTTTAGAGCAGCTCCCAGAATTCCTAACAGCTGGTAAGCTAGCTGGGATTTCTGGGAGCGGAAGTCCAGAACATCTGGAGGAGCACAGTTAGAGAAACACTTTTCTAGAGCTATAAGAGAACAATCCAAGGTGCTAAATCTGATTTACAGATTTAAATTCTGAAATAAAACCTACTGAGATAGAAGCCTATTGTTGACTTTTGGACTCAATAAAATTGAGTCCAATTGAGGCTGCAGATATTCATGTAGTTTAGTGTATCTAAATTTGAGAAAAATAAAAATGTAATGATAATGAACTTGTAAAGAAGGTGAAGAGATAATATAGAAATATTTCATCACAATGTAAGCTCACAATAGACATTTTTTATTTGTTCAAAGATTATATTACCATGTATTCAATAAAAATATTTATTTAAAAATATATCTAAATTGGAAACATCTTCCATAGATCTAGAGAGGAGTATTTCTCAGACCTATCTGGAAATGCTAGGGATTTTACATTTTTAGCAAGCAAAGCATGTTGTTGGTACAGTATTTTGTACTTGTGACATCACAATGGCTAGTACACATTGATAAAGCTCTCTATTTTTCACTCTACCAGCTTTAGTTGACTGTTAAGTAATCTTCACCTGCCCTGGCTTCTGCAGCTGAACCTGTTAGAAAATTGTCAGTTATAAACATGCTTCATAACTTGAAAATACACCACCAACATGGAATTCAGAAAGTTTAGAATAAACACTAGCATGGAATCAATGCAAATCATGTTGTTTCTTCTAATTAATGTTAAATCTGCAGAATTGGGCTCCAGATAACAACAGTGACAACCACAGCTGTACAACACATCATATCTGAAGCTGAATTGATTTCAATTGGAAATACAGGAGCCTACGTTCTATAAAATATATAGCTTGCCCACCAATCTCAGTGTTGTTTGCAGTCAGAGCAGTACAGGATTTCCAGGTTTTAGACAAAGATTGTTCTCAGTCCTGTTTGGCAATGCCAGGGATTGACCCTGAGCCTTCAGCGTTGAAAGCATTCTGTGACCCCCTCTGCTTCAGCATTCAGTTCATAAAATAATAAGTCTTCCAAGATATTGCAGCAGACCAGCCAGTATGCAGAACAATGGAAATTCAGTGTAAATTGTAGTTTAATATAATGTAGTTTAATATACAACCAGAAACTATGAACATTTCTAGGTTTCCTTGGTATCAAAGTTTCTTTCTTCTGGGTACATTATCCCACTTCATCTGTATCAAAGTTGAATACAGTCACAACTTCAGAGTTTGGGAATGGCATGGTTCTGTATGATGTCAGAATTCCCAGAATCTCGACTGTAGTTGTTATATAAAACAGTAATTTTCCGAATTCTTATTATAATACTGTTTGGATAACATGGTTTTCTATCATGACGATGCTAACTTTATATTTTACATTGCAAAATAAAAAGGAATACTATCCCTTGTTCTCTATTCATTTGATTTTAAGTGTAATTTCTGTTAAAGTTCAATGGGAATGAGATGGGGGGTTTTTTTTGGCCCTTGAAAACAGCTCCTGACTTTTTAATTAAATGCCGAAGTCTATTATGCCTGACTATAGAATGCTTTTACTGTCTGGCATATAATTTTGGCCTGAAAACTGCTGACCTGTATTAAGTACAGTAAATTCTCTACAGTAAATAACATCCACACATTTACAGGGATACAATATCAAGAACATTCATTTGGAGACATTTATAGATCTCCGCCTCATGGTTTTAATATGCAATTTGAATAGTTCATCAATGAACCTGTCTGAGGTTTTCATGCTGCAAGATTAAATTGCCTTTGCAGTATCTCTTGCAACAATCCAAGATGTATACAGCCCATAAGACTTTTACTGAGTTTAGTTAGGAGCGTATTGTATTACAGGTTTTAATTTTTTAAATTTGTATTTATATGTATATTTGTTTTAATTGGTTAATTGTGGTATGTATTGTTTGATTTTTGTATAATGGTGGCATTGAATATTGCCAAAACTTGGAAGCCACTCTGAGTCCCCCCTCGGGATCAGATAGAGCAGGGTAGAAATAAAGTAAATACATATTTGGTAAATGTTTATTTTCTCCATACTAAAGTCTTAGAATTATTTGCCTGGGGAGAATCAGAATATTTAGTCTTTCCTTACCCTCTAAAGGCACAATCTTTCATACAATACACAAAACACCCTACCTTTCCATGTATGGATCCAATGGAAGCCCATTTCCCTCACCTTCAGAATCTGCTATGCTCTGCCCTTCTAATTGTTCCACTTTCATGTCTAATTATTTCTAGAGGCATGTCAGCCTATGGAAAAAAATAAAGTGTGGTAGAACAGGTTTATCCATCCAGTCTTTGCATCAATAAATTCTCTGTCCATGGATTTCATCTATCCAGATCCATTTCTATCCATTTCTTAGTAAAGGTAAAGGTTTTCCCCTGACGTTAAGTCCTGTCATGTCTGACTCTGGGAGTTGGTGCTCATCTCCATTTCTAAGCCGAAGAGCCAGCGTTGTCCGTAGACACCTCCAAGGTCATGTGGCCAGCATGACTGCATGGAGCACCGTTACCTTCCCGCTGGAGCGGTACCTATTGATCTACTCACATTGGCATGTTTTCGAACTGCTAGGTTGGCAGGAGCTGGAGCTAACAGAGGCTGCTCCCACCGCTCCCGGGGATTGAACCTGGGACCTTTTGGTCTCCAGCTCAGTGCTTTTATGCACTTTGCTACCGGGGCTCCATCCATTTCTTATGCAGCCTTAAATCATTCTATCCATTCTTTCTTGCTGCCCCTTAAGTTTTCCTACATACATATGAAGCGATATCATTTTCCCTTCTGATGCTCTCTGAAAATCCACTTCTTCTTTTGTGAAGCTACTCACACAGTCTCCTAACTAAACAACTTTTAATGCGGTTTTAGAACAGATGTTCTCAAGTGTTACAATTTGTGTGTGTCATAGCATGTAGGGATTTTTTAACCTATTAATCTTTTGAAAGGCAAACAAGCACCTATTTTGCAGATTTGATAAATAAGACATAACGTATATACTCGAATATAAGCCACGTTTTTCATCCCCTTTTTCAAGGATGAAAAAGACCCCTTCGGCTTATACTCCGGTGAGGGTCCTGGTGGGAAGGCGTGGGACTGAAAGAAGGGCTTCTTTCAGCCCCACACCTTCTGTCTAGGACTCTCACCTTTCCACTCAGTAACCTAGCTCACCTTTCTTTCCTTCCTGCCCTGTGTGTCCCTTTTCCTCCCTTTCGCTGCTGCTGATGCCTGGGATCCAAGTTCGCTGTGGAGGCAGATCCCACCCTTGCCTTCCTTCTTGCCTGCCTTCAGTACTGGCTGGGAGATCTGCTTCCCCCCTCCTCTGTCAATCTCCCCTTGATTCTTAGCTTCAGTCCTGGCTGGGAGATCTGCTCCTTTGCTTTCCCTCTCTGGTCGTGTTCGACTTTAGGAGTTGGTGCTCATCTCCATTTCTAAGCTGAAGAGCCGGCATTGTCCGTAGTCACCTCAAAGGTCATGTGGCCGGTATGACTGCCCGGAGCACCATTACTTTCCTGTCAGAGGAAATTGATCTACTCATATTTGCATGTTTTCAAACTGCTAGGCTGGCAGAAGCTGGGGCTAACAGTAGGAGCTCACCCCCCTTCCAAGATTCAAACCGCCGACCTTTTGGTCAGCAAGTTCTGCAGCTCAGAGGGTTTAACCCATTGCACCACTGGGGGCTTAAATCTTGTTAAAGGAGGTACAATGGGTTAAAGGAGGTACAATGGGTTAGTCAAAAGAAGAGTGCACTCCCTTTGTCTTGATCCAGAGTCTTCACTATTATGCTAGTTTTTGAATGCATATTTCCCTGTTTCATTTCTCTTCCTTTGCATTCATATCCTACCACTCTTCCTTTCACCCACCCCCTAACAATTTTATAATTTAACTTTCTCAATAAATCATAATGGAACTATTTAAATAAAACATCAACAACCAAAAGAACCACATGTGACTGTCAGCTTATATTGTATCCTTATGCTGTGTTTCCTCCTGGAAAATAATGGTTTCCTAAATTAATGTTATTTTACGATTGGTAAAAACTACACTTTTTTCACTTACAAAATTATTTTAAATGTTTAGGGACATTAAAATGCATACATTTATATTTCTGAAAGCCTAAATGACTCTATTCCACATGCATTCATTAAATATATCCAAAACAATCTCATCTATCTTCAGAATATAAACAATATTTTTAAAATTACATGGAAATGACTGACTTGCCCTGAGATAAAATTAAAATTAAAAGGGAAATCTATACCACTGCTATAATACACATCCTTTTAAATTACATTATCTTATTTTATAGCTTTTAGCACTTTGTGATGTTCTCCAACCTCTTTGTACCAGTTTCTTTTGTGTTGAATGATGCTACTGCATTACATACATTTATAGGGAACCATAGTGTATACTATTAAATGTACCTCTTCAGTGCTAATAGAAATCACTAGATCGCTTTGAATTAAAAGACGGCAGATGGAATTCAAAGAATCCCTCGACCTCCTAAGGTGTTCTTTGCCATTGTCCCTTTAGTTTTTTTTTAAGGTTAAGAAAATGTAAGTTCGTATTAAGGCTCTACACCAAATTGGGCTGATTTGAAATGACATCAGATCGAACTAGTTCAATTCACATCTGGATCAGAGCAGCCATGTTTGAAGTCATTCTAAAACAATGAACTAAAGCAGGCTTCCTACTGTAGTGAAATAAAAATCACTAAGATGACTTTTCTCCCTAAAATGCCAAGTTGAGAAAAAAGCAGATGGGGTGCAATTTGCTGAAAGACAAGTCAAGCTTTCAGACCTATTTATTTATTTACAGTATTTATATTCCGCCCTTCTCACCCCGAAGGGGACTCAGGGCGGATCACATTATAACACACATAGGGCAAACATTCAATGCCCATAAACACATCAAACAGAGACTGAGAAAGGAAGTATATGGTATCAGTGCAATTATTCTCAGGGAATATCTTAGAATCATAGAGTCATAGAGTTGGAAGAGACCTCATGGGCCATCCAGTCTAACCCTCTGCCAAGAAGCAGGGGAAATCGAATTCAAAGCACTCCCAAAAGATGGCCATCCAGCCTCTGCTTAAAAGCCTTTGAATGGTCAGAAGTTCCAGTCAAAGTGAAATTGTCTGTTGATCCATAGATATCTTTCCATTTTCTCACCTTCTGATATGCCTCTCCATGAAGCTATCAGCTGGAAATTCTGTCCTGGCTTGTGAATGACTTATGGGAAGATTTTTTTAATGCAATTTTCCATTGTTGGGTAAGAATGTTGAGTGATGCAACAAGATGCAGGAGAACACCCCACCACCACCACTGGTCCATGGTGTGACTAGCATTGGAGAGCAACAGTTTTGTATCTTTTTCTCATACTGATCTCTTTTCCATTTCTTGAGCAAACTATATCACTATAATTACCTTTTACTTTGCTTCTAAGCAACAGGAATGCCCTTGTAGAAAATATATTAACTTTATTTTGCACCAAGGTTTCTTCACTCCTCTCAGTTCCCAACATCAGGTTCCTCCCAAAGTAATCCTGAGTAACAAAAAAGTTTTCTACTTTATTTAGGTGCAACTGTCATGCCACATGTAAAATACAAAATATAGGCAGTCCCAAGTTACGAACAAGATCAGTTCTGTAAATTACTTAAGTTGAATTTGTATGCAAGTCAGAACAGGTACACTTTTAAAGTGTAACTCCAGCCACATATTTGTTTGTGTGTGTATATATGTGTGTGTACTCACCTTACTTTCTGTCCCTACAATAACTGGATTTTGAAAATATATATATATTCTTGTGGAAACAAGGATTGGTGATAAAGTTTCATTGGAAACACCCTTTCCCCATGCTAACTCTTCCAGGAATGAATTTTCCTTCTGAGGGATAGATTTCTCTCACTTCCTGTTGTCTCACCCTTGTTCTTAACTATGAGTTGTTTGTAAGTTGGATATTTGTGACTCAGGAACTTTCTGTAAATGCTGCTGGTGTTGTATTTATGCTTCTTTAAATTGATTCCCCAGTGGCACAGCATGTTAAACCGCTGAACTTTTGACCAAAAGGTTGGCGGTTCAAATTCAGGGAGCAGGGTGACCTCCCGCTGTCAGCCCAGCTTCTGCCAATCTTAAGAGTTCAAAAACTGCAAATGTGAGTAGGTCAATAGCTACCGGCGGGAAGGTAATGGCACTTCATGCAGTCATGCTGGTCACATGACCTTGGAGGTATCTATGGACGACGCTGGCTCTTCAGCTAGAAATTGAGATGAGACCAACCCCCAGAGTTGGACACGACTAGACTTAATGTGAGAGGAATACCAAAGTTGATTGCATCCTAGGGTTTCCTTTGCAAGACTTGTTCAGAGGAGGTTTGCCACTGATTTTGCCAAAAAGGTTTCCATGGCCAAGTGAAGATTCAAACCACTATATCACATTCACTGTAAACTGTAATAACAAAATTATTTTCATTGCAGCATGAGTTTTTTCATTAAGAATGCCTGGAACATATACATGCTTTGATTTTTGATGCAGTTATTTTCATTATGTTCATGCAGCCAGCTGTCCTAGACCTTTCCCATGCACAATCCTCTCTCATATACTTTCCATTGGGGGGATATACTCAGTTTCTGGAATCCCACTCTTGCCCAAGTTGTGCAGAGATGAAGAGAATGAGTGAGTGGGAAATGATTGAAAATTCTTTTTAGTATATATGATAGTCACAGCTAAACTATTTGAAATCTAATCCACATTCCACTGTGCATATAGATGCTGGTCTGATGTTATAATGCTCAGTTTAATGCATATCTCTCTATGTGTGAGCACATATGTACATCGAGAGGAAGGAATTCTTGAAAGAGTTGGTTGTCTTGAAAGACCTGATATATTGATCATGTTTTCACCACCTGGACAATCCGTATGAACTTTTATGAGCAGGTAAATCCCAAGGGTAATAACATACAGTTTAATATCTAATACAATAATTTAGATTTCTTAGATTTAAAATAGAAAGGCAATTGACTCACCAACTCCTTATGTAGAAAACGTAGAAATCTTAATACATTTTAGTGGTTTGATAGCCATATTTCAAATCTCTTAGGAGTAATTTGCTCTATGGCCAGTTTCTCAGACGGAGAAACAGGAGGATGTAGTGGCTTGAGTCCTAAACTGAAATTCTGGGAGACTAGGGCTCAAATACATGGGAATACACTGGGTGTCTTTGGGCGGATCACACTCTCTCAGCTTCAGAGGAAGGCATTCCAGCATGATGAAATTCATAGATCAGATGAGCAAAATAAATTGACATATTTTATACCATATTTCATTTGCAATAGAAGTTTTGTTAATTAAGTTAGACAAAAAGATTTATGCAATACAAGAAATAACAAAATGCCCTGTGTTAGCTATGTGTCAATAGCTGAGAGCAACACGATTCTACAATTTATCTTACAGTTTTGGGCAGTAGAAAATGATGAGAAGGTTCTCTTAGGAATGAAGTGGAATTGATTTCAATCTTGGAATATTTGTTCTCAATAGATTCAAATGATTCAAAGTTAATTAGGTCCCACTCATACAAACATTTTCAGCATTTTCAGATAGACTTTTTTACTTTTACATTATATATTTGTTTTTCTCTTATCTACTCCTAAGCTATAAATAATCCTCAGTACATATTTTCATTTCCCAGTAAATGGTTTTGGATTTCTTGATTCAAGAATTTTCTGCAGTTTCAATATTCTATGTGGATCAGCTGCAGAATCCATTGTTTTCATAGCTGTTTTCTGGTACTGATCATAAAATCCTAGTCTAAACATATTTATTTAAAATATTTTTACCCTGCCTTTCTCCGCAAGCGGACCCAAGGTGCCTTACAACAAAATAAAGCATACAGTACAAAAGTTAAAACATAGTTAAAATCAAACCTTCATAAAACACATTACCGCCTCCCCCATATAAACCCCGTCAATATCCAAGCAATTAAACCTTAAAACTGAACATGGCCCTGAAGCATCAATCTTTAGTTTAAAGCTTTCTTAAATAAGAAGGTCTTACCCCCCTTCCGGAAACTCAACAGAGATATAGCAGATCTTAGTTCTTCTGGAAGGGAGTTCCAAAATGCCGGTGCCTGTTCTGAGAAGGAGCCTTCCCTGGTCCTACCTAAACAAATGTTTGAGGGGGCCCATGTGGAGATAAGGGTCTCCACACAGGACCTCAACACTTGACCCAGTATGTATAGAGGGACATGGTGTTCCAGGTAACCTGGACCAAAGCGGTATAGGGCTTTATAGGTAAGAACCAGCACCTTGAATTGGGCTCAGAAATATATGGGCAGCAAATGGAATGGTCTCAGTAACGGAGTAGTATGCTCCCTGATATCAGGCCCTGTTAGAAGCCTGGCTGCAGAGCTTTGTACAAACTGTAGTTTCAGAAAACTCTTCAAGGGCAGACTTACATAGAGTATGATGTAATAGTGCATTCTGCATGTAACCATTGTGTGTACCACTGTTGCCAAGTTCGATCTCTCCAGGAACGGGCGCAGTTGGTGCACAAGCTGTAATTGTGCAAAGGCCGATCTAGTCACCGCCACCACCTAGGCTTCCAGACTTTAGGCGAAGCCCAGAGTGACCCCCAAACTGTGGATATGAGATTTCAAGGGGAGTGTGACCACATCTAGCTTAGGTTGTAACCCTATTCCCAGGTCCATCTTCTGAGAGACCAGCAGTACTTCCGTCTTTTCTGGCTTAAGCTTAAACTTGTTTACCCTCATCCAGTCCATCACTACCTTCAGACAATGATTTGGGTGGAGAACTGTTTCCTTGGCATCAGGTGGAAATGAGTTATAGAACTGGGCATCATCTGCATTCAGATGGTACCGAACGCCAAAACTCTGGATGATCTCTCACAGTGGTGTTGTGTAGATGTTAAATAACATTGGGGGTAGCGATGAGTCCTGCGGCACCCCACAGCTCACTGGCCATGAGGTCGAGCAGGATTCTCCCAAGACCAACCTTCTGGGAATGGCCAGTAAAGAAGGATCAGAACTACTGTAAAACAGTGCCTCCTAACCCCATCCTCTCAAGTCTCCCCAGAAGAATATCATGGTCGATGGTATCGAAAGCCACTGAGAGGTCCATTGACCGACCTGGTGTTCACCAGCAGCAGGTGGAGATCAGGGGCTCGGCTGCCAGAATTATCCAAATTAGCTGGGGGGCAGTGTCTAGGAGGCAAGATGAGTGTTTTAGGTCAGGCGATTCCTCTAATTTTGCAGTCCCGCTTCTCCGCTCTCCACTGATTTACAGGGGTGGTATATTTGAGTTTGTGATGATTTAGTCAATAGTCAGCATTTGACATCCCCCCCCCCCCCGGGAGATCTTCCATAGACTGACTTAAGAACAACAAGAGCCATGCATGTCCCCGAAAATAACTCCACTGACTGCTCTA
This sequence comes from Anolis carolinensis, assembly GCF_035594765.1. Taxonomy (NCBI): domain Eukaryota; kingdom Metazoa; phylum Chordata; class Lepidosauria; order Squamata; family Anolidae; genus Anolis; species Anolis carolinensis. The sequence continues at coordinate 41,706,141 of NC_085841.1, forward strand.
TCTGGATGGAATATGAAGGGGTCATTCGTTGGTAACTGGCTGTATATATGGATGTATCCTTTGGAGAAGATAATTAATTTTTGTCCCATCTAAAACACTATTGTGTGAGTGGGCCCAATTGATGTACATTTTCTATCTTGCCTTATATCTGCCCTGAATTTGGTAGCACAGAAGCAGCTAGAAATGAAATCAGTCAGTAAAACATAGGATGTTTACTTCCAGGACAGATGGAGATCTTCACAGATAATCCAAAACATTGATCCTCAACTCATAGGAAGTTGTCTTGACTGAAACAACTGCAATGCTTGCTTCTTGATACATACTTGCCAGATCTTGCTCAAGCATGTAATTGAACAGATTCAGTGATAGTGGGCTTGAATTCAGTATTATTATTATCAGATTTCATTATAATTTAATTTGTGTGTTCATAAACCCTCACCCTGCAGTAAACAAGGAAACAACTTGGCAAAAGTTCAGGCCAGAATTTGAAAAAGCTGCTAATTTTTGGCCATATGAAAGTACATTGAATGCCCTAACATTTTCAAGATGAATTGCAATGAAAAGAAAGGAGTAGGAGTCACAACCTCTGCTCAGTTTGTGACTCAAACATAATTTTGCTAAAATGACCTTGAGCTGCTCCGCAATGCCAGAGCATCTGAGATGCTCCCACTTGGGAATGGAAATAATAATTCTCTTCTCCAAGGAATGTGGCAAGAACTCATTAAGGCTGACAAAACACCTTGTAAGCTACGGCTGACTCTAAAATTGTCTGACTTTCCATGATATTTCATAAATAGAGAAGGGAAACAAACTGAATTGGGCATGCTAACCAACTTCGTTTTCTCTCTCTCAGATACTCAGGGGATGGAATTGTTTGAGGCAGAAAAATATGCAAGCTGCCTTCTAATTAAAGCAGTGCTTGATATACAAAGCCTTCCAAGTGCTGTAACTTTTGGGTACAATATGAGCTTAATTATCCCCAAGGCAAAGTTGATATAATTTTTCAGTGTAAAAACTATATGCTTTACTGAACTGGACCACCCTGTAACAAGGCTTAGAAGTGCAGTGGTTTTAATTGCCCCTTAGAGACTGTGGTATTAACTTTCAAATAGCTTGGCTGTACCAGAGTCATTAATAAACACAAGACTGGGCCAAACTATACAAATTAGGGCTTGGGTGAGCTGAGCCCCAAAGTGATTCAGGATCTCTGAATAGAGAATTTCCATTTCAGTACCTATGATGCTTTCTGACAACATAAAACAAAGTCTATCCACTTAAAGAAAGAAAAAAGGCAAGTGATTTTATAATTTGCTATAAAACAGAGACTCGAGATAATCCAAATGCAGTGGATATTCAGTGAACATATTACCAAACTTTTTTTATTTTCTGGCAGAGAAGATGCTATTGAGGAGAGTAGTTGTGGGTGTATACTTAAATAAAATTAAAATGCAGCACACAATAAGCTCAAAGCTGCAGGCAGGGCTGGTCCAACAATGAGGTGAATTAAGCAGTCGCTTCAGGTGCAAAACATACAGGGGCACAGTCGAGACTGCTTTTTCTGTTGTTTTCTTGTAAAACATGATGTTTTGGTGCTTAATTTGTAAAATCTTAATGTAATTTGATGTTTAATAGGCTTTTCCTTAATCCCTCCTTATTATCCAACATTTTCACTTATCCAGCGCTTTTATTTTTCAGTGATTGGTTTGGGAGGGGCACCAAAATTTTGTTCGCCTACACTTGAAAAATACCTAGGGCCGGCTCTGGCTGCAGGACGATTAACATGCCTGCTCCAAATGCATGGATGAGACTACCCAAAGATTTTATTGAAATGGAATGTACAGCATGTGAAGAACTCATGTATCGAATTCTTCACATCATCATGGAATGGAATGGAAGATAGTAAAGTAACACATGATAAAATAATACATGATAATAAATCCATGTGAATCAAAGCCATCAGAGGCTAATATTCGGTAGGTGACATTCCAAACTGTAAAAGATGGAACCAAGCCTTTGGGATCTGATCGCTCAGGAGAAATTGACCTTTCATGTGTTGTATTGTTTACATTTGTTGTTTAATTGTTATTTTTAATTGCTTTTACTTTTAATGATAGTTTAATTACATTTTAACTTTTGTGTGATATCAATTTAATAATAGTAACAACAACCATCACCACCAGCTGACATGAGTTATGGACACATCTGAAATTATTTCTTCTGGAGTACCACGTTATGCTAGCTATTATCATAGGAAGGATATGGTTCAGTTAAAAGCACTATTAATACAGCTTTCTTTATGTTCTTGATTGCTCTTAGAAGTGCCCAATCTGGCTAAACTGAATTAGACTACTTCCATGTTTAGTAGTTAAACAGAGTAAACGAGGATAAATTAGGGAATCAGAATAATAGAATTAGGTGTTTAACTTGCTTGTATTTTAAGACAAAAATACATTTTAGGATTTATTCCCATGTAACTCTAAGGACTTTCTTCCCACAACCCTGGAGATGCGGCATCTGTTTTTACAGCTAACAATTTGATCCAATCTCTCTAGTGCTAATCTTTTACCTGCTGGGACACAATAAATGAAAGAGCCATGATTGAAAACCTATGATGGAAACATAACATATAAAACCACATTTATGTTCTGCTATCCAAATATCTGATGCACTAAATTTCTCATTTACAGATTTCCATTTAACTGTAGGTGGGGCTAGGAAGACCTAACATTAAAAAAACAACAAAACAGAAGCTGCTGGTGATGAACGCCAAGTATCACAATGGTATGGGTAGACAGTGTGAGTGGGTTAACTCTCCCAGATTTGCCCACCAGGAGACTCATTAGAATAGCTGTTAAAACCTGGATGAGCCTGAGAGGCGAAGTCACAGTGGATAATTCTGTTTCTTTCCTCAGTAACAGCTCTCTTCTCATGCAATCTCTTGGGTTCTTGTGTATATATTCAAATTGAGTGCAGCCTTATATTATTCTACATATTTTCCTCCTGCTTTCATCTCCTAAAGAAAGATCAAAGCAGCTAATAGTGTTAAAATGATAACATTTACAATTTAAAACTTACAGGATGTAAACACTAAACTAGAATTAAACATGCAAACTATTAAAAATAAAGAAATAAAATCATTACATACATTATCGTTACAACTGTGCTTGTGATGCTGGTGGGACTGAGAAAGTACATTAAGAATTATGTGGGTATAACATCCAACCACTCAACAGTCCCCATTCCTAACGTAGCTGATATGATCTCAGGATTGGAGTTGGAATCTTCTTGGCTTATGATGCTAGGGCACTTCGGAGTCCATGCTGAGGATGTCATGTTGGGAGTGGCTCCTCAAAAATAATAATGGATATTCCTTGAATTGACTGGTTTTCCTTGCTGGATATGGAAAATATGATTTAGCATAGAAAAGCTTTCCATAGTTGTTTTGTCATAAAAACATCACTACCTAGTTTTACATTCACTGGGACTCAGAATGAAACAACTGTACAATACTGCTCCTAAGTCCCATCCCAGCAAAATGCCTCAAAATGATACCATGGTTAATCTCCAAACATGCAAATAAATCTCTACTAGACAGGTTTTGCTGATACAACACTAATGGAGACAATCTTTTCATTGCTGTCAGTAGCACAAATTAAGTTCAGTGACATCCGAGCGCTGATGGTACCCAACTCAGATCACTTGTTTCCATCTCAGTCCAAGGCTCTATTTACCCTGACTAGTGGTGTTGAAGCTAATCTGAAACTGCTGGACAAACAACAAACATCCACAAAAGCACATGAAATAAAGTCCTTAATGTTCTTCCAGTGGTCTGTGGTTTGTGTAATCACCACCCAGACCTCAAACTGGTTCCAGGATTTCTGATCTAATCAGCAAAAATACTTTCTTCAATTCTGATTTGAAACTGCATTAAATGGTTAGTGTTGATGGCATTTTTTGTTCTAAACTATTATTTGTCAGCTGCATGATGGCAAAGAAATTGAAGCTCAATCTAGGTGAGAAAAAGGAGTCTTATTCAGGTGAAAAACCAATCAAGAAATAAGGATTCAACTTGTGTTGGAATAGATTACACTTCTTCTCAAGATATAGGATCACAGTTGGGGTTTCATTCTTGGGCTTGTCCCTAAACCTTGATACTCAGGTTTTGATAGTAGCCAAGGATGCATTTGAAAATTAACACTAGTGCACTAACTGTCTCCGTTTGTATGTATTCCTCAGTTGGCCACAGTAATGCATGGTTTAGCTATAATGCTCAACAAGGGACTAAGATGAAGAATATATCTTCTATGTGAGCCTGCCCAAGCTTTGTGATTTTGAAGGAGGAGGTTCTTTTGATTCTGCCATGTGGACTAGCATGTTTGGTGGGAATGCTGCAGAGGGCCTTTTCAGTGGTAGTCCGTGGGCTCTGCATCTTCCTTCCTAGGAGTGTTAAATTGGCTCTTCCTTGTTGCCTATCTAATGACAGGAGAGAGGACCTTTTATTTCAACAGATTTGAGGTACCTGAATAATTTACAAGAAAAGAGCTTTTTTAATGTACTGTAGTACTTTTATCCATTGCTTTCAAATGAATATGTTTAAAATGGTTTTAATTCCATAGAGAGTTTCAAGCCATTTTTAACATGATTTTTTAATGTTTTTATCTACATAGATTTTTCTTTGCATTCTTTTTATCTTGTAAGTTGTCTTGACTCCCAGCTTTGCAGAAAAGGAGAGTATAAATAAAGGTATAATATGCGGTACTGTAACATTTTACACTATTTGCTTTCTCAGTCCATCACTATTTAAATACATTAAGGCCAGAATCCTTTTTGTGTTCTTTTGTTTACTTAACATATACACAGACTCTGTAATAATGTGAATATCTTATTTGGATTACTTCTAGTTCATTTGGACCACCTTTTATCAGATTTGCTTGGTCGTTGAATCCTTCATTGTAGATTTAGTAAAGGTTCATCTACACTGTACAATTAATGCAGTTTGACACTTTAACTGCCATGGCTAAATACTATGGAGTCCTTTGAAAAAGAAGGCTAAAGGTTTTGTAAAACCTTGGTGGCACCACGGGATAAACCGCTGAGCTGCTGAACTTGCTGACTGAAAGGTCGGTGGTTCAAATCTGGGGGGCAAGGTGAACTCCTGCTGTTAGCCCCAGCTTCTGCCAACCCAGCAGCTCAAAAATATGCAAATGTGAGTTGATCGATAGGTGCCGCTCTGGCGGCAGGTAACGGCTCTCCGTGCAGTCATGCCAGCCACATGGCCTTGGAGGCATCTACGGACAACGCCAACTCTTCAGTTTAGAAATGAAGATGAGCACCAACCTCCAGAGTTGAACACTACTAGACTTAATGTCAGGTGAAAACCTTTATCTTTACTTAAAATTCTCCTGATTGTGTAGCATGAAGCCATGGCAGCTGAAGTGATGTTAAACTGCATTCGATCTACAATGTAGGTTCACCTTATTGGATTTAAGATCCAGTATCTCTTTGGATGATATGATGATATTATTTTATTGTGTAATTTGCAAATTGAGACCAGTGATTATTAAAATTGGTAGAAATTGCTTTTTTCCTTCTGAAATGCATATATTTATAACATATTATATAGACCTTATTGAAAAATAGTTCTTCCTTTACCTTAAAAAGTGAGGTTTTCAGAATCTTCTCAGCATGCTTCCATCAGAAGTTTCTTCATGTTTCTGCTAAAGAGAAACTCAGTAGATGTCTCCTTTAGTATGGTAGCAAATGTGAACTGCTAAAACTTTTGTTGTAAAACTGCTATTAGAGGAAATGAGGATGGTAAGGTAACTAAATGAAAAGCCACACTGACCTGCTACTGAGAATTGAGAATAAGCCTTCAAGAGGGACCTGGCCAAATCACATTGTCAACCATCCATCTTTTGTGCCCATGCCTGGAATAAGAGGAAATTAATTTTCTCTTCTGAGAAAAAGATGGATATATCACATTTCTAACTTGCTTTAGAGAGGCAACAGATAGTGATGGAACTAGTTTAGCAACAGTCTTCTTAGTAGAAAAATATTAAATTTGGGTTTTTGAACTTTTATTTTTATTTGTAAAAGATAAAAATGCTTGGTAAAGTAGAAGGCATAAGGAAAACAACGAGACTGTACTACAGATGTATTAATTCAATCAAGGAAGTCATGACCTATGTTTGCAAGACCTGAGTATATTTGTTTTGGGCTAGGGACAAAAAATGAAAGATGGTTGATTTATTGATCAACATTATTATTCCATCACTTCTTCTGTCCGAGTTTTGCCGCTGGGTTTCTTCTGGCAGTGGAAGCTTGATTGCCATGTATTTGTTGAGATTGTAGAGCTGTCTGGTTCAGGTGAAAAACCCATCTAGTGCAGAACTCTGTTATCACATGGACAAATCAGCTAGAGTTGAAGCAGTTTCTGAGAAACTACTATTAAGAGGAAAACTGCTTCTAGCTTTGGAAGCAACATATAGCCATCATAACTAGTGGGGTGTCTTCCAGGAATTCCAGAAACCAAGAGGGATTAATGTCCTCCATGTTGCTGATCTTCACCAGATCTGTGCAAGCAAATTCCAAGTTATGTATTATATATAGCAAAGTACTCCTTTCACTGCAATTCTCCAGCAAATCTGCATTGTTAATTAAACAAAATATTAGTTTACTACAGAAACAATAAGAAGAAAGTGATTCCACCCTAATTCTGATGTTCACACACTGTTCTATCATTATCTGTGTTTATCTGGTATCAATAACAACAACAACAACAACAACAACAACAACAACAACAACAACAACTTCATTGATAGACCGCCTTATTTCCCCAAGGAGATAGGTACTTGGTAGGGATATGTGACTCGGCAAAAAAGTGCTGCTTTTGATCCTGTTTTTGATACATTTACCAGGAAATTCCCGAAATCGAGAGAGGAGTACTGTTTTCGGTCCGGTAAGATTTAGTCCAGTGGCTCAATGGGGAAACTTTAGAAACCTGTTTCTCTGTCATGTTTAGGCCTATCATAATGAAAGTTGCCTCTCTTGTAGGCCACATTTACAACTATAAGCCTACCAAGTTTCAGAATGTATCACCAATCCACTGACTTTTGGGAAATTTTTTACCATAACTTTTTTTAAAAAAAAATTACAAGAGGGGGGTTTGGGAATTGAAGTCCCACCAGTACACACCACAAGAGGGGAGAATGGACACAGTCAACCAGGCCTCTGATTGGCTGAGAAAGGTATGTGAGAAATACACAGAGAGAGAAACCTCAACTCCCATCATGTCCCAGGAGGGAGCGCAGAGGCTCCTTCAATGCCTGCACCATGCAAAGTGCTGCTGGGAAAGCAAGTTCCCATGGGGCCCTCTTTGGAGGAGAGACCTAGGGAAGCCTTTCCCGCCTTTTTCTCACTTTCTCTTTCCGGCCTTATTTACCTCAAGAGGGCACTCTTGGGGGGGGGGGGGGTCAGGAAAGGATGGAGGAGGCTGCAGGGGAAGAAAGAAGAGGAGGAGCTGTCACCAGGCACTCACTCTTGCCTGATTGCAAGGTCTCCCACACACCACAATCTCTGCCTCAGGCAGAGTGTCACTCAGCCCCATTGACCCCATTAGCCGAAAGATCTGGCTGTTGGCTATTTGGCTAGGTCCTGCCCAGTTTCTTTTCGGTGATTCAGCAGCCAGACCATCGAATTTCCCCAAATCCAGTATCACCGAACAGAATTGTGCACACCCCTAATACTTGATGTCAGAGGCCAAAACAACTCTGTATATGAAAAGGAATGTAATAATTGCAGAATGATAATATATCTGCGGTGTCTGTGTGCTTCATCCACAATGAAACAAAGAGGTGTGCCCATTTTGCACACATTCCCTTGAGCTCCACTTGGGCATAATAACAGCAAGCTGGAAAGGAATGAATTGCTGGTTCTGCATATTTGAAGGTGAAACAAAATAACCTGCATAGATTATTAGTTTGACTTGCAGCAAAGGATTTGGATTATTCCAACTCTTTCTAGTTTCTAGGAAACAAACTGTCCATGCTCAGGCCTTGAAGATTATATAAAGTCTTAACATTTACATGGTTTAAAGATTTAAATCAATATAGAGATACAAATGTGTGATAAGTAGTAGATTGTAATCAGTACCTACATACTCCTCTTCACAAAAAGGGATCACAGTTCACACCAACGTCTTCAAGACCAGTAAATTATGGTTATGCAAATTTGATGCACTGTATACAGTACTCTTAAATACAAGTTGCAGCATGCATTGGCAGCATGCATTTTGTGGCCTCCATCATTTCAAGTCATGTCAAAGCCACATTACAGTATCAGTGTAGATGGGGTCCCAGATGGGGTTCTTTAAATGTCTCACATCCTCCCACATATCCTAGTAGCTTCTGAGATAATAAGATATATCTGGCCCATGTTATTTCATACCCTAAATTTACAACCATGCTCTCTCATAGACACACCAGCAGTATGGGGATGTGTCACATACAATGTTGTTATTGTTTTTCCAAGATGTTTTAACTTATTGTGCAAATGCTCAAGGTTGAGCTAAAATAACTATGGAGAACTGAGCTAGTTGCATGTTTTTTTCACTATTTCTTCCATTCAGAACTCCACCCTTTGGAGTGAAGCAATGGAGGAGATAATTTTAGCTGACAAACTGCTAGAAAGGAAGGTATTAAAAACATCTTTGCGGAGACAGACAAAGTGCTCTCTCATGGTCCCCCAGAGCTGCTTTACATGATGAAACTGTTCAGGCGAGGGGGAGAAGCAATAATTGAACTAGACTTAACATATCTCTTCATCCAGAGGAAATAAGTTCTTTGTAAATACTCGAAATACACTTAATCCCAACATCTAAGAAAAAGGTATAGCCTAGCCTTCCCCCCACCCTCTTCATGTGTGGTGAAAAAGAGAGGCAACAGTGTGTGGAGATGCCATGTGTTCCATAATCCCTACAAATCAGCATTTTTCAATTGTGTGTAGGGGCTGCATGTATAGAGGATGTCTCAGATTGCCTGGAGAGATGGATGAGGGGGAGTAGTCATTCTCCTTGCTTGGTTGGAAAGCAGTCAAGAACTGGGGTGAAACTAACCTTTGCATGCCTCCAGCTTCACTCTGTCATGAATGCCTAAACATATGTATGCGTACAGACATGTACTGGCCCAATATTTGGAAGGGATGCTTACTTACTTTCAGTTGCATGAGACCAAAGCAATAGTTTTCCCTCTCCATTTCCCACCCTAATACTCTTTTCCTTTCCACAGCAGTTTCCTAGCACACATGTCATTAGTTATAGGTCACACAACACTGAAACTTTCCACTGGAAATAATGAAAGATGTGCTGTGTGGCCAAGGCATGCTTTATAGACCTAACTGAAATATATACCCAACAGCTAGAAAAATTACCAAGTCTCTGAAATCCATACAATTACTGTAACCAGGGGGTGCAAAATGGGAACAAAATGAATTTACTTCATCCCTGGTGGATTGTGAAAGTCACTAGATTCTCCAAAGGTGTTATAAAGCCAAATTGAAAGCAACATAACCTGTGTGACCCCCATCTTCAAATGAATGCTAGATCTCCCTTCATCTGGCATTTAAAAACCTCATACTCTGTACAAGCACTTCATTCACAGACTTTGTTCCTTTTTTTTCTGCCTCTCCATTTGATTCTTCTGTCAAGAGTTGCCAGAACCAAACCAGCCTGGAAGTCATCATGCCCCTCTGACCTGGAATTCTTCCATTTGAAGTGGAATAGTACTGAACAGGCTAGGCAAAAAGAAAATCTCCCCAGCATAGGGAACAGATGAAATTATTACTGTATTGTTTTATTTTACATTTAATCAAGATATCATATTACTATAGGTTTGGCACAGGGATGGGCAGCTTCTAAAGGCCCAGTAGGCATTTTGCCCTAGTTTGGATCTTGGCAGGATGCACCACCTGATCCTACTAAACATCCTCTAATTTCTCCTCTCAAAAATGGCAAATTGCATCCCAGAATGCAATTTGCCATTTATACATAACCTCACTCTGCACAATATGTGTTTTTAGACAGGCTTGTTTCTATAAAAGGCCTTTTAGGACCTGACACTTTTGGAGGCTCAAAGGGGCCACACTTTGCTCAATCCTTGCAAAGAAGCTTCCACAAATACAGAATCCAGCTGCCAAGGCTTGCGGTCTTTACATATCATGCTGCTCTGACTCTGCTACATTGATAACTTCAATGATCAGCTCAATGCAACCTGCTGATTTAACACTTTCAAGCTCTTTGAAGCTTTCGGAAGACTGGGGAAAATACTTCCATTTTATTCTGTTTGGTCAGTCCTCATCTGGAATGCTGTGTCAGGTTCTAAGCAGCAGAGTTCAAAGAAGAGACTGAGAAGCTGGAATGACGGTGACCAAGATGATAATGGTTCTAGAAATCAAGATGAGGAACAACAACAAGAATAATGAGAACAATCGTTATATCCCCATCTTATAGAAGACTAGCTGTGCCCAGCCACACGTTGCTGTGACAAAGTGGTGGTGGTATGGGACATAAAGTTTTGAGGAATTGTTGGTAGTTAAGGTAAAGGGTAAAGGTTTTCTCTGACATTTAGTTCAGTCGTGTGTGACTTTGGGGGTTGGTGCGCATCTCCATTTCTAAGGCGAAGAGCTGGCATTGTTCGTAGAGTCCTCCAAGGTCATATGGTATGACTGTATGGAGCGGCGTTACCTTTTCACCGGAGCAGTACCTATTCTTCTACTCTCATTTGCATGTTTTTGAAGTTTAGGGTTAGCAGAAGCTGGGGCTAACAGTGAGGGGTCTCTCCTGTCCCTGAATTCAAACCTGCGACCTTTCGGTCCAGAAGTTTAGGAGGTCAGCAGTTTAGGACGCTGCACCATTAGGGGATATTATTTTTTAAAGTTTGTGACTATACAATATTTTTGATTGTTTTTTGTCTGTTGGAGGCAAGTATGAATGTTGGAATTAGGTAAAATGATTAGCATGTAGTGGCTTTGTAGCTTTAAAGCCTGGCTGGTTCCTCCCTGAGTGAATTTTTTTGTTGGGAGGTGTTAGCTGGTTGTGATTGTTTTCTGTGGAATTCTCTTGTTTTCAGAGTGGTGTTCTTTGCGATATTTTATGTGCTTCTACTGTCTGTGGCCCTTAGAAAATATAGGATTTGCCAGACCTTGGTGATGTGAGTACTTTGTTGGGAGGTGTTAGATGGCACTGATTGTTTCCTGTGTGGAATTCCCCTGTTTTCAGAGTGTTGCTCTTTATTTAGTGTTCTGATTGTAGAGATTGTATTGTTTTGTTTTATTATACCACAGTAATTTTTATATATTCTGATTTTAGTGTTTTTGAATACTTGGAGGCAGATTGTATTCATTTTCACGGTTTACAGCAACATAATAATAATAAGCGTTTGCTTGTCCCCTCCCCTCTGTGAGGTGGCGATTGGCAATCCCATCATTCCCCTTTACTGGTGCAGGAAGGGAAGGAAGGGTGAGAGCCAGGTTGGTCTAACTGGCAAGTAGTCTTTTTTCAATTTGTTTCAGTGTGTGTGTGTGCTTTTTGTTTTGTTTTGTTTTGTTTTTTGTAACCGGAGTGTGCGCTGAGGGGAAGGGTGGGTGCACGTGCGTGGTCGTTCTGTTCCTGTAGCATTGTTTCCTGACGTTTGACCGACATGGATGGTATGGCTTCCCCGAGGGTGTGAGGATGCCTGGCATAGATGTGCGGGCAATGTCAGGAAAGAATGTCTGTTGATATATGATAGCCTTCAGCAACACATCAAGACCTTGCTCCGTGAGCGTTTGCTTTTCCCCTCCCCTGTTTGAGGCGGTGATTGGCAGTCCCATCATTCCTCTTTACAGCTGTAGGAAGGCAAGGAAGGGTGAGAGCCAGGCGGGGGTAATCGGCAAGGTTTTTTTTTCCCTGCCTGTCAGTCCGTCCTTCCCCGAGACAAAACGGGAGTCCCAGTGGCACAAAAGGAGGGAGGAAGAGAGGTAGGGAAAGGGAGAGGGAAGTGGGAGAAAGTGGCAGCAAATATTAGATTCCCCAGGGAAGAGAAAGGCGGAGAAAAGTTGTGCCTTTTCTCCGTGTGTGGAAGGAACTTGGGCGATGGAGTGCTGTGTCACAGGAGGGCGCCGGAGCAGGCACTGAGCAGACGGGTGGGTGTCTTTGTGTGCACGCGCATGAGAAAGTGACTGCGCAGCAGTAGTCGTTGGGGGGGAGGGTTGGGGTTTTTTTTGTCTGGGCAAGCGGTGGCATTTGGTGCAGGCGCAGATAGAGTATTCTTGTTTTTTTTGGGGATTTGTAGTCCCCATGGAGGTTGGTGATGTTTTATTGTGTTGTAGGAACCTAGAGGCAAGGATGGGGGATTGTGTTGGCAAATTTCAAGGTTTAGTGGCAGGGGGCGACACCATTTGTCTTTTATATATATAGATGGAAAAGTTTACTTTCTGCCACTCCAGAAGCTAACACAAAGAAATGAATTCAAATTGCAAGAAAAAGAGGTTACATTTAAAAATTTCTTGAATGTATTAGCTTTAGACCAGTGTTTCTCAAGCTCTGCTCCTCCAGGTGTTTTAAATTTTAAATTTCAGCTCCCACAATCCCTAACAGCTGGAATGCTGGCTGGGATTTCTGGGAGGTGAAGTCTGAAATACCCGGAGGAGCAGAGTTTGAGAAACATTTCTTTAGACAATTCTGTATTCTTTTACTTTGTAGATCTTCTAACTGAGATTGGATGGCCCTCTTTTTGCATTGCTTTTATCTGTATTCCTCAATGAAGGCCCTTGTGGCCCCTTTTAATTCTATGCTGACCTACTGTTTACTAATCCTCCTGGCTACCACCATGGCCAGTCATTATAAGGTGTCAAGTTAGCTGTTACCTGGGTATATATTGATAAATCACTTTTGGAGTTCCCTTTTTAAAAGAATCAACTTGCCCTTTTTAGAATGATTAACATGTAACTGATAGATAGATAAATAGATGTAGAGATATAGATAAATAAGGATAGTGTAGAAGAGAAAGGGTGATATTTGTTTTGTCTTTTGTTCTTGACAACCTACAAAAGAGCCAAAGAAAAAATAGTACTTGAAATTATCACAAACTATGGCTTCACCATTCAACCATGCTATTGACTATACTGTCATCATGCTTTTCGATATAATGCTATTGTTTCAAAATTGATTCAGCACTTTGGATAGTTTTCTGTTCTCCCACGTAGTTGTTTTAGTATTAAACACTAAGTCATCATACTCAATAAAATAAATCAACAAACATTTGCCATATCATGTAAATTACAACATTAGGATATCCCATTCTTATAAGAGCACAGAGCACTGACATCTTTTTCTAGATTCAGATTTGTCATCGTAGCTAAAAACAAATTCATTTTGTAAATCATTGGGCAACACGAGAAAAAAAACACTTGCCTGTTTGTAATGTGTAATACAGGGGTCCCCAAACTATGGCCCGGGGGCCGGATGCGGCCCTCCGAGGTCATTTACCTGGCCCCCGCCCTCAGTTTTATAATATAATATATTGTATATACATATAATATTCATAATAATATTATAATGTAATACAATATAACACTAATAATAATACCATATAATAATATTAATTATATGTTCTATATTACATATAATATTACTAATAATATTACAGTATAGTGGTATAGTTCAATATAGTAATATATAATGCTAATATTGTGCTATGCTAATAATATAATATATTGTATGTACATATAATTTGTAAGCCACTCTGAGTCCCCTTTGGGGTGAGAAGGGTGTGATACAAATGTAGTAAATAAATGCAGTAAATAATAAATAAATAAATAAATAAATTTTAGACTTAGGCTCACCCAAAGTCTGAAATGACTTGAAGGCACACAACAACAACAACCCTAATTAACTTGACTATCTCATTGGCCAGAAGCAGGACCACACTTCCCATTGAAATCCTGATAAATGTATGTTGGTTAAAATTGTTTTTATTTTTAAATATTGTATTGTTCTTTAATTGTTCTTGTTCTTGTTGTTGTTTTTGCACTACAAATAAGACATGTGCAGTGTGCATCGGAATTTGTTTGTATTTTTTTTTCAAATGATAATCCAGCCCCTCAACAGTCTGAAGGATTGTGGACCGGCCCTCGGCTTAAAAAGTTTGAGGACCCCTGGTGTAATACAACCCCATCACAGAAGAGAGCTGCTTAAATTGTTAGTTGCCACAAGTCCCACTACCAGTAGAAAAGAATGATAAACATAAAAAGAATAATGATACAAAGGAGGAGTGGAAGAAAACAACTTGTCTAGTTTGAGAAATCCCACTTGTAGCTGAAAAGCAGTAGTGGAAAGCACTGGCAGCTAAAGTTTTCCATGTCATGGGCTGATGTATCTGCTCTGGAATTTAGTCCAGACTTTAAAACAGTGGTTTTCAACCTGTGGGTCCCCAGATGTTTTGGCCTACAACTCCCAGAAATCCCAGCCAGTTTACCAGCTTCTACGATTTCTGGGAGTTGAAGGCCAAAACTTCTGGGGACCCATGGGTCGAGAACCACTGCTTTAAAGGAAATCTTCAAAGTTCTTAACTCAAAATTGATTCTGCACATTGAGTGGTATTCTTGAAATCCAAGCTAATACATTTATTACCCAACAATGTCATAATGCAATTGCACTGGTGTTTTATCACATGATGTTATGACTTTCTCATTGTCATGTTGTACTACTGTTGGATCATTTAGAAACTGATTCTATTCCTACAGGAAATAATCTGTTTATGATTTCCTATCCCACTGTGATTTAGTTACCATTTTGGTCATGAATGTCTTGGTCTGCTTTGTTGTAATATTTAGAGCAGTGGTTCTCAATCTGGGGTCCCCAGATGCTTTTGGCCTTCAACTCCCAGAAATCCTAACAGTTGATAAGCTGTCTGGGAATTGTAGGCCAAAAACATCTGGGGACCCCAGGTTGAGAACCACTGATTTAGAGCATACTGTTCATAGTGTGTGTGTGTCTGTATTGCTCATTCTTCTGGGAATTTTCTAGTAATCTCTAGATTTCAGTGACTAGAATGGGACCTTTTCACATGACCACCCATGGCTCCTTGCATGCCCTCCCTCCTTTTCCATCACATGGCAGGGACAAGACAAGGCGCATTGGTGCTCTGTCCCTGTCCCATCATATGGGTGAAATTGTGGCAATGCACATTGTTGCATTGCCCTTTCCCAATCAGATGTAGGAAAGGACAAAAAAATTGGGTAGCTCCATTGGAGCTATTCAAAACACACTTTCCTCTTCGTCATTGCATAGGAAGCATCTTGTGACACTTTCCCTACACTTAGGGAGGAATGGTGGCGGGGCCAAGCCAGTATCATATGATGATGCTTGTCAGGCCCTGTGCAGAAAAGAAAAAAAGTGTTATAAAAACCTCAATGTGATGAGGTCATAGGACTCCAAAGAGAATCCTGCATGTTCATTCTCCATTTTCAGGATCCATATAATATTTCTAACTATTTTTTTTAAAGAAAAGAAGCACAATTATGTATTTCTGATGTAATTCTATTAAGGATTAATGCCCAGAGGAACTACTGCATTCAGGAAATATTTAACAAGTCAGTATATAAAACTTTAAAGAATAATATACAAATGCAGAACCAGGGAAATGTTGGCTCATAGGAAAAGAAAGGAAATATTATGAAGGAAGTGGTGATGGTGGTATGTTCATTTGGAAGTGAGTGGATCCATGAAAGCATCATTACATGATTGCAGAATTACAGCTTCCTTTGTTTGGTTTTGAAAAATAAAACTCCACCAATATTGAGCAGGAGATCAAGCAAGCAGAGTGGTGTAAATAGTGTTGTAATATCTCAAGTGTAAAAAAGCAAACATGGGAACTAAAACAAAGTATAAATGCAGTGATAATGCACAAAAATGGATTGCCATTCTTCTACCTTTTTGAGTATAGAATTGGTTTTCAAAAATAACAATTGAAAATGACTGACTAGTATGATATGCCCCTAAAACTCACAGCAATTTATTGTCCCATTTCTATAGCCATCACTAGCTGCCATTGTTTGGAAGGAGAATTGTGTGTTGTTGTGTGTTAAGCAGCCATTTTCTTCCATGTTATGGTAAATAGACAGCTGTTAGGCTCAAGTTGAAGTATTTCCTTCTTTGTTCGCTGCATTTTTCAGTAAATACGCCCTCTTTCATCTCATTTTACAGCAATAGGGAGTACACTACAGAAATATCAATTTCATACATCATCAGAAGGCAGGAGCAAACCTTGCCATAGGTGAGACTCTTATTCAGACCATGGGAAACTGCTGCCAGCCAGTGTATATAATGCAGAACAAGATGAAACAGTGGTCTAACTTTGGCCAACAAAGCTGTTTTCCATGTTGATCTTAAATAGCTTCTTAAATAATCCTGTTCCTCAACAAATCTGACTTGAAACATGTATCTAGGGATCTTATCACATTTAGTGAGTGATACGCCATGCATTGGGGTGAATCTGTGGCAACCCGACGGGGGGCGTGGAGAACACATTGCTCCACGTCCCACATCGCCTGACTTACCTCTGGCCCCATCCCACATAGGGAAGCGTCAGCCTCCTGACTTCCCCCATCATAACAAAGCCAACACAGGAAGCCTCCTGTGTTGCCGCTGTGGCAGCTACACCTCTTCCTCTCCCCTTTCACCACGGAGCCTGGCTGGAAGTAGATGTGTATAGTGTAATGAGCTCCGTGATGAAAGGAGCAAGGAGGCGGCATATGATGGGCAAATCAGCTCATATGATGAGGTCAATTGAAGAGGGAGAAGAGGAGAAAACAAGCACTAACAGTACCAACTTTTATCTGTTGATTCCTTTCATTTACTTACAGATGAATCAAAATAGTCTTGCATTTCAGGTTATTGCATTTCAGATGCCAGGGATTAAAGTGAGGAAAAAATGCTGCCAGTGCTACCTGAGGTTTTTGGTACAACCTGAAAATGTCATTTATTGACAATTATATACAGCTGCTTTGTTTCTTTTTCTGCTGTAGGTCATGCAAATATGCGTTAACCTTTCATTTCACAATGTCACGAGTAACAAGATTTGTCTCTTGGGATGTCTAGAGGGCTATGCTCTCTTTTTTCTCATTTCTCTGAAACTATGGGCCCAGATACTGTATTTCTCATCTTTCACAACACCTGTTTTAATACTCATGAGGCAGACATCCATTGTCATCAACTGCCACTGCTCTCAGAAAGGATATATGGCTTATAAATGATAAATTCTTATCAGGTAAATAATTGCACTGACTAAATAAAGAGAATTGACAGAATTTTGTTTAAAAATGTTTGATTTAAACCTGTGTTGAAAAGGACAAAGATAGCTTTGCAATTACAGTTTTCTTTGTACTCTGATTTTAAAATCAGGAAACGTGTGTTTTGGAGAGGATAAAAATAATGAAAACGAGAGACAACTCTGCAATCATTTACATAGCTGTAAATTAGAAACATAGGTACTGCTCAGCTTCAGCAGCAAAATATTCTGTAGACATCTCTTTGCCCTTTCAGTTCTCTCAAACAGGAATGAAAAAGACAAGCCATAAATGCAGATTTAAATTTTAAAATTTAAAGGGCCAGACTATTTTAGCTACATAGGGTCTACAAAAGCCAATACCTAATCTCACATAACAGTATAAAAAGCCTGCCCCCAATTTTCTCTTCCATGTTGAATGCCTCCTGTGGGTGGCAATGCCCTAGCCTGGAAACCCGCTCCATTTCTTAAAACACAAATATAGCAATATGATTCCCCTTCAACTGGCCTGGCACCATCCTATGGATGCCTGTGCTTGCAGTCCCGTGAGGCATTAGAGCTGGCTTCCTGATCATGCTAAATACTCCCTTCTGAACTAAAAATCCCAGGATTCCATAGGACGTCAGCATGGCTATAAAGGTGGAATCATATCCCTCTAATGATGAAGCATGAATCATCCTCTGATCCTTTTGCTTTGGTGATAATTCCTTTGCAGAGCCAAAGAGAAGCCAGTTGTCCCTGTAGCTCCTGAATTGTTTCGCATTTGTTAAAGGGGATTGTACTTTCCAACTCTATGGATGTGGCACCAAAGGTGGAGTTTTGGTACTATAAGGCGTGGGCCTTGCTTGAGTAAACCTTCCTTTATCATACTGATTCAGAGTACATATGTGTTCTGCCTTTTCTTTCTTTCCTCCTATGAGCCTCCAAGATGGCTCAAGACGAGTTAAAACCACAGGTTGGAAATAACACAGTGAAAATAGCATTGGTCATTTGCTATTGTTGTTAAATAACATATTATCATTGCTGCTGAAACATTACTAGGGATGGCTGCAAGATTTCAATTTGAGCCATGTTAAGTTATTGTAGGGCAAAACTATCAAACATTGACAACCATGTTTTCACAACTTCATATTATCCACGATTAAGAAATAACATTATGAGTAATGGCTCAATCTTGCAAACGACAACACATAACAAACGACAGATTACTTTGGAAACTCACATTTCCAAAATCTGTTTAGTACTGAGGTTAAAATTCACTAAAAAGCCCCCACAAAATGTGGGGGCTTTTGGGAACAATAAAGAAATGCACTAAATTGGCTCCTTTGCTTGACCCTTTGGGGGCTCCTTTCCATGCAGCTGGCTGTTACTCATAAACTCTTCTTTCCCTAAAAATAATATCTTTTAGTAACTCATCATAAATCATGGAATGGCAATCATCAGCTACACTACTGATGCCATAGACTGGAATACTGATTTTTTACTCCTACTCCTGGAAATTGCCCTGGTCCACTAATCCAAAATCACCAAATGTTTCCTTCATTTTATTGCAGGCTAATGGAACAATAGAAAATTGTTCTTCACACTGGATATATGTGAACTGAATGTGTGGGAAAAAGGTGTATGTGTGTGTGGGGAGGGGGTGTGGTGGAGAAGGTAATAGTCTTCTTCTAGATCTCTTTCTTCTATCAGCACAAGAGCCCAGCTGGATCCTAGCAAGTATGTTTTATCTTTTTAGCAGCCTACATCATTTTGGTTAGCAAGCCATAAATGGCTCTCTTGCCCTGGACACAGAAGGTGCTTCCCAAAGTAGGCATGTCTGTGCATGTGCATTTTTTAAAAGCAAAACCTAATGTAACAAATGAAGAGAGATGGCCACCTGAAGCCATAAAAGGATGCAAGGTAGGAGACATCCTGTCTCCTCTTCACTGTATACAGAGAAAACAATATCTTAAGTTAAGCACTCACAGCACAATATTGCTCCAAGACCACAGGAAAAATGAATTCTTGAATTTGCCCTGCATGCTTTTTAGTATGTCAACAACAAAGGGAACAGGAAAATCAATATAAATGTGAGGAAATGCTAAAGTAATGGGTGTCGTTTAAAGTGTAAAGGCTCTCAAAATGAATCAAACCTTTCCCTGTCCATCTTTGCAATCATCAGCTATATTGTTTCAAACTAGTTTAGCTTGTAAAAGGAGGATGTTACAGACAGTGAATTCTTGGCATTAAATTCTAGACAGGATTACTCAGTTGGCCATACCCATGAATTACAATGTTCAGACACAATTTAGCTGTCTCTGGTGGTAGAAGATAAGAAGGTGATCGTTATGGCAGCTCCCAGATGTTCATCCCTACTTGAAAACAAAGCTGTTTGTGCCAATTGGCCTGCATTGCATGAAAGTTGCTAGATCTCAGCACATGAACTCTTTTCCAGTTGTCAAGACAAAGCAAAGCACTCAGGGCAAGTCAACTGCCTTGAAAATTGTGTGTGTGTGTATTCCTCATTACTTCAACTTAATAGTTTTTAATTTGAATTGCACACTCTAAACAACTGTGGTGAGTACTTAATGACTTCACCATGATGTGTCCCTTGCAGCTTCGTCCTTGTAACATCATCAGAGGCTCCTGTCTGACATCAGAAGGATTGTTCTAAGGCCTCTTCTTGTGGCCCCCAAATCTCAAGGTCTGAGATAGTTCTCACCAGCAACAATAATCTGCATATTCCTAGGCAAGCCTATTGCCCTCAGTTACCATGTAAAATATCATTCCCATTGTCAATCTGATCAATTTCTGTCTGCAGACGTAGTACTGCAATACAAAAGTGGGGGCATGTGTGATGGAAAGGAACAATCAAGATGCACTTTTGAGACTGATGTATTTTAGCATGGGCTTTTGTTGATATAAATCTGCTTTTCAAATGCACTAATGTAATGGAGGAGGAGAAAATAAAAAAGATTGGAAACAAAACCAGCTAAAATGGGATATATTTACACATTCCAATCCATTAGCAGATGTATGCACAGAGATAATTGTTTCTTTAGCACACGAGTCTTCATAAATGCACATCTAACAAAAGAAATCTCCTCAAAGAAGATTTTAACTCCAAGAAAACTGTATTGCTTTCACATTCAATGCTAACAGGCCAGCTGCATGAAATACTCAAATCACCTTAAATTTTAACCAAATCCTACAACTGTGCACCTGTGCTTAAGTACTGACAAAAAATATGTCCACAAAGGTTCATGTTAAAATAAATCAGTCTTAAAAGTACTTTGAGATTGTTCCTCCTAACACCAACACAGCTACTGTATATACTCTTGTATAAGTCTTGAAATTGTAATCAAAAAGTACCCCCAAAAACCTTATTCATTAGTCAATTGTCACTTAATCCTTATATTAAAAAGGAACCATCCCTTCTCAGAGTAGAGTGGTGAAAGACAAGAACTTTGTCCATCCACAATTTGAAAAAGTCTAATAAAATGCCAATTTCCTATAATTTCTGCTGTGATGCCACTATGGGGATTTTGGATTCCTGAATGGGAAAATGGCAGTGCTGGCTAGGAATGGCCCTCTCAACTTATCCATAATTTTGGTTCCAAAACCTACCCTTGATTGGGTTGTGGTGTGTTTTCCGGGCTGTATGACCATGTTCCAGAAGCATTCTCTCCTGACATTTCGCCCACATCTATGGCAGGCATCCTCAGAGGTTGTGAGGTATAGCTCTGAGGATGCCTGCCATAGATGTGGGTGAAATATCAGGAGAGAATGCTTCTGGAACATGGCCATACAGCCCGGAAAACACACAACAACCCTGTGATTCTGGTCATGAAAGCCTTTGACAACAACTACCCTTGATTTATATGTAAAGCCATCTTACACATGAATGTATATAGTGTATCTTCGAAAACTAACAACCTAATCACACTTACCAATTTAAGCATTTTAGGACATTTGCCAGCCAGTTAAGGGACAGATGGGAATGCAACTCATTACACTACGTCTCTCAACCAGCATGGAAGTGTCCTAGACCATTTTCTTGTCAACATGGGAAGAATCCCAATGGAGCCAGCAAACTTCTTCCCTGTGTGCTTGGCATTACACCACACTTGCTGGTGAAATGGCACAGGGGGAGGGGCATGTGATAAGGTCCTATGTCAGCATTTAAGACCAATATGCCAACAATTGCCTTTGTCATTAGATTCAGTGATATCATGCAAAGCTGTTACATTGTGTAGAATTTACTGACACAGGAGTGTGATTTTGAGAAGAGTTAAATAAATCATCTACTTGTTTCACTAAAGAGGAGCTAATTGGATGTGTTAAATAAAGAAACGGGGCCATTAATATCTTTCCTTTCCAGGTTCAGTTCTGAAAATGCTGAATTCTACTAAAATGATTGATGTGCCTGAGCCAAGTTAAGTACCTCAAAACTGAGCAATCATTTTGGGGGAACGGATGTCTTTTTATGTAGGAAACACTCAGGAGATTTCATAAATTATTTTGTGTTCTATGAATTTTAAGTATAATGATTGACAAGTTGGCAGGTGCTATGAATTTTCCTTGTCAGCTGTTTCCTTTGTGCTTAAACCGCTTTCTCTTTGCAGGTCTCTACATTGTTTTGACTTTGGACAATAGAAACAGAATCACATGGAGACAAATGACCTCACTACACTGCCGGCAGTGGTGCTCCTCTTAAGGGCAAAGCATGGTGCCTTTGTCTCGCTTCATGTCGCCTCGCCAGCCAGCAGGGAAATCACATGGAAGGAAGGAAGGAGTGTGTGTAGTGCTCACGGCTTACCCCCAATAGAGCTGGCAAGAATCTGGCAACACGGGAAGCCTCCCGTGTTGCTAGCTTCATGGATGGAAGCCTCACGCACTATGCATGCTCCTCGCTTCCCCGCATGTGATTGCCCTGCCACCTGGCAAGACAAGGCAACGCGACACAAGACGAGGGCTCCCTGCCTTACCCTTAAGAGAAGCACCGCTGCCGGCAGTGTAGTGAGGTCATTTGTCTCCATGTGATTCTGTTTCTGTTGTTAGTTTCAATATACCCCGTGGTTTCAATATCACCGCTGGTCAATGTACTTCCTTTTGGCATTCCAAGGTCAAATGGACATGGTGCCAAACTCTGGTTTCATTATCATTGGGAGGAGATTGGTACAATGGTGTAAAGCAACCCCTTAAAACTCACAAACACAACTTTTTTTTTGACCACCAGGACTTCTACTCTACTGGCTGCTATTAGGCAAGGAATAAACCTGGTTTACCAGAGCTTAAAGCAGCTAGTTGATGAGGTGTGCCAGGATTTGGATTACAAATGAGAAGGGTTTTTTTTTTAAAGCTCCAGTTTCTTGCACCATAGTCCTGTTCCAGTACTACTTCTTTGCACCCATAGTCCTGATTAAATCTTCTGTCACTTTTTCAGTTACTTTTAAAATATCCCAGTTTCAATCCTCTACTGAAAAAAAATCTTGCAAACATTCTAATGTTGTTTGGTGACACGTATCCAGGTTTTAATTTATAAAATGTTGGAAGGCACGATTTATGAATATTGTATCATTGATGACAACAATGGGTTTATTGTATCCACTGGGTCTGATTCCAGGATGTCTATAGATACCAAAATGTGTAGATGCTCAAGTCCTATCTATACAATGGCATAGTTAGATGATGGTGGCCCCCCAGCTATGGAACTCCCTCCCTAGTGATATCAGATCAGTCCCCTCCCTCCTAGCCTTTAGAAAGAGGATAAACATGTGGCTGTGGGAACAGGCCTTTGATAAATAGCACAGTGCAAGAATTTTATCTGGAAATCGTGCAATTGATTATGGAAGGGCTTTAGACCTTGTCTTTGGGTGACATGTTTCATATTGGAGTGTATTTTAATAATGTTTTATGTTTGTTTAATTTTAATAATTTTATTCATGTCTGTGTTTTATGCCCAAGGCACTGCACAGGTGCTGTTTGTAAGCCACCTTGAGTTCCCCTCGGGGTAGAAAAAGGAGGGATATAAATATTGTAAATTAATAAATAAATTAATATAGCAAGGCTGAGCTTTTCATTTTGGATTTTTAAAAATACTTTCAAATATTGTTAAATCAGTGAGTGTAGAATCTATTGATATAGGGAGCTGACTGTAGACTTTTTGCTGCTCTGGGAGCCCTGTGCTTTGCAACATTGATTGCAACCTAATGATAGTTGAATGAATTCAATTGAGAAATTGATAGGAAAAGAGAAACATATGGTATGGATAAAGTTGTTATTGAGATACCGGTTGAGCCCAAATTGTCCATATGGCTGACTGAGATAGTGATGCTTCTGCTTCCTGATGGTTCGATGTACACAAACTTTGTTTCATGCACAAGATTATTAAAATACTCTGTATAAAATTACCTTCAAGCCATTTGTAAATATTTTTATGAAACATACATGAATTTCATGCTTAGCCTTGGGTTCTATCTCCAAGAAAATTAAATTGAATTAATCACAATCAAAAACGCTTCTGATCCCAAGCACTTAGGATAAAGGCTTCTCAACCTGTATTTATTTTTGTTTCATTAATGCAGATACCTATGGTTAATCAGTAGGGCGGGCTGGAAAGGAAAATTAAAATAGAGGACAAATATTCTTTATATAGGAAATAAATAAGATATGGATATTCTATAACATATTGTGATGCTTGTCAGCCTAGGTCAGTGGATCTAAAAGTGGATTAGGCACTTCAATAGAAGCTCTGGCCATCAACTACTGACAGTAATGACCATCAGTATCTTCAGTATTGGAAGATCTTTGCCTCAGAATACTAGTTGCTGGAGAATACACCTGAGATGATTCATAGAATCTGCCTTAGAATCATATAATCATAGGGGGTCATCCAGTCCAACCCCCTGCTGAGAAGCAGGAAATCGCATTCAAAGCACCCCCAACAGATGACCATCCAGCCTCCAAAGAAGGAGCCTCCACCACACTCTGAGGCAGAGAGTTCCACTGCTGAACAGCTCTCACAGTGAGGAAGTTCTTCCTAATGTTCAGATGGAATCTCCATTCCTGTAGTTTGAAGCCATTGTTCCGCATCCTAGTCTGCAGGGCAGCAGAAAACAAACTTGCTCCCTCTTCCCTATGACTTCCCCTCACATATTTATACTTTACTTACTTACTTACTTTACTTACTTAGGCGATCCCTCGTAGCTCGAGGACGATTGTCTTCCATCTTGGGTGTGTGTTCTTAGGTGGCTGAAGAGACCAATTCTTGACCAGCATATTCTCCCGCAGTGAGGACATTGGTTTCCAGGTGGAAGGCGGTCCCGGTCGGGGTTAGCTTGACGCTCCTTCCTCTTGGCACGTTTCTCCCTTAAGCCCTCCATTTGTGCCTCTTCGAACTCCGCAGCACTGCTGGTTACAGCTGACCTCCAATTAGAGCGCTCAAGGGCCAGGGCTTCCCAGTTCTCAGTGTCTATGCCACAGTTTTTAAGGTTGCCTTTGAGCCCATCTTTAAATCTCTTTTCCTGCCCACCAACATTCCGTTTTCCATTCTTGAGTTCGGAGTAGAGTAACTGCTTTGGGAGACGGTGACCGGGCATTCGGACAACGTGGCCAGTCCAGCGGAGTTGATGGCGTAGGAGCATCGCTTCAGTGCTGGTGGTCTTTGCTTCCTCGAGCACGCTGACATTTGTCCGCCTGTCTTCCCAAGAGATTTGCAGGATTTTCCTGAGGCAACGCTGATGGAAACGCTCCAGGAGTTTGGTGTGACGTCTGTACACAGTCCACGTTTCGCAGGCGTAGAGCAGGGTTGGGAGGACAATGGCTTTATAAACAAGGACCTTGGTATCTCTACGGATGTCCCGGTAATTAAACACTCTCTGCTTCATACGGAAAAATGCTGCACTCGCAGAGCTCAGGCGGTGTTGTATTTCAGTGTCGATGTTGACTTTTGTGGAGAGGTGGCTGCCAAGGTAGCGGAAATGGTCAACGTTTTCTAATGTTACACCATTAAGCTGTATTCCTGGCTTTGCAGAGGGATTAGCTGGTGCCTGTTGGAAGAGCACTTTGGTTTTCTCGATGTTCAGTGAGAGGCCGAGCTTCTCGTATGCTTCTGCGAAGGTGTTGAGAGTGGCTTGTAGGTCTTCTTCTGAATGTGCACAGACTACGTTGTCATCAGCATACTGGTGCTCTTGGTTCTAAATATTTATACATGGCTATCATGTCCCCTCTCAGCCTTCTCTTCTGCAGGCTAAACATACCCAGCTCTTTCAGCCACTCCTTGTAGAGCTTGTTCTCCAGACCCTTGATCATATAGTTGCCCTCCTCTGGACACCTTTCAGCTTGTCAACATCTCCTTTCAATTGCGGTGCCCAGAATTTGACACAATATTCCAGGTGTGGCCTGACCAAGGCAGAATAGAGGGGTAGCATGACTTCCCTGGATCTAGACACTATACTTCTATTGATGCAGGCCAAAATCCCATTGCTTTAATGTCCTGCTTTTTGAGTTATTTCAGAAATCATAGAATCATAGAATCATAGAATAGTAGAGTTGGAAGAGACCTCATGGGCCATCCAGTCCAACCCCCTGCCGAGAAGCAGGAAATCGCATTCAAAGCACCCCCGACAGATGGCCATCCAGCCTCTGCTTAAAAGCCTCCAAGGAAGGAGCCTCCACCACAGCCCAGGGGAGAGAGTTCCACTGTCGAACAGCCCTCACAGTGAGGAAGTTCTTCCTGATGTTCAGGTGGAATCTCCTTTCCTGTAGTTTGAAGCCATTGTTCCGTGTCCTAGACACGGCCAGACACTGCCAGAACTAAATATTGGAGCTGGTGTTGCTTAGCAAGGCTCATTGTAGTATGTGTTTTGCAATCCAAGCAAATCTAAACCTTTTTGGAATCTGGTAACTTGGCACAGGTGGAGGACTCTTCACAGTCTTCAAAACTGCAGTGAGAAGAGGTGGCATAAACAAAGCGTCAAGGAACATCATTGCCCATATATCAGTGACAGAGTTGGTGTGGATGGAACACAGGGAAATGCATATATCAAAAAGGGTTATGCCCTCACAAGTGTGTAGTCAATAGCAATTCTTACAGAGCAATGATTGATAGTGCTTGTAGCCATCCTTCTGGAAACAACTTGATAAAGAATTACAGAAATATTGCTGTAGCAATCCTGAGACAGCAGGCCCTTGGAATGCTTTATTTTAAAATGACACAATAATATTACAGAGGAAATAATTTCCCCTCAGAAATAGAAAGCAAGCAGTCATCCAGACAAGATCTGAACAGTATCATTATACTGTGCTTGCATTTTTCTGACAGCTAATGCATTCCCATTAGACAAGTGCACACCAATGTCCCGATACATCCAAAGGTGTGAAATCTCTTTCAGCCTTACATTGGTTTTACGGAGATCGGGCAGCCATGTACTTCCAGTAACTTTCTGAAAAATTTATGCTATTTACTTTTCAAAGCAGCTGCCTCTCCCCAGAAGCAAGTATTTGTTAGATATTTGGTGCACACTTTGTACTTTCCTCGTCTTTTCACAGTCAAAGACAATTCAACATCCACCCAGCAATTTTTAGCAGCCACAGGAAAAGATATTCAACATTAAATTACAGCATCTGCTCCCAAATCCTTATAAAGCCAATTTTATTTTTTTCTTTTATGTTCCCAGGCTGTTTTTTCCCCATTTCAGAAAATATATATTATTTTCTCAGCATACCATTTCAGTTCTTCATTTTTATTCTTTTGTTTAAGCAACTCTATAGGAAAGAAATAGTCTTTTCCCTAAGCAATACATCTAAATATTCAATACACTACAAGATCTCCGAAACTCTTGAACATTATTAGCAATAAAAAGAGAAACCAAATTAGGATGGGAGTGTGGTACTTCATAGTGTTCTTGTGTGCTCATTATAGTGAATTCATGCTAGAAAAATATCTATCAGTTTGTGCAGTATTTACCACAAGGAAGTGAAGTTGAACACTTTGGTACTAACTTTAGAGTAAACACACACAGGATAACTCTGTTTGCTTTCCTTAATCTGAAAATAACCCACAAAAACCAGAACAGCTTGTGTTGCAGTTTAACCATCACTGAATATAAAGAATAAGAAAAGCCAGCCATAGTAAGAGGGCTATCTGGCATTCTTTTCCCACAAATAGCTTTTAGAAGTAAAACAAAAAAAATGGGACATAAGCACAAGTCAACCATTTCGATGATGATGATGATGATGATGATGATGATGACAATAATGATGATGAAGAAGATGATGATGAATAATCTGCTACCTGCCTTTCCTCATGGCTCAAGGTGCGGTTCAACATAGTTAAAACACAAAGATAAATTACAGTACCATTAAAATACATAGAACAAAGATTAAAATACTAACAGTAATAAAATGTAAAGTGAGAATTTACAGTTGAAAGTTACCTGCTGGAAGAAATAGGTCTTTCACTGTATCTTACATTTTGACAGACCATTTAGCTATTGGATTTCTTCCATCAGGTCATTCCACAGTCTCAGGGCGGCCCATGTATAGGTCTTCTGGGTGATCGTTGCCAGTCCGGTTCTGGCTGGTTGGAGTAAACATCCCACAGAGAACCTAAGTTGAAGGGGCAATTATATCAGAGACAGCAATCCTGTAAGTAACCTGGACCCAAACCATGTAGCGCTTTAAAGGTTATAACAGACACTTTTTATTTGTGCTCACAATGCTTGCGACCCCGAGGCACACTGTCTCTGATACTGAAGAGAATGCATAGCCAGCCATCATGATTAGTATCCATTGATGGCCCTTAGCCTTCATGATTGCGACAAATTTATTTTCAAAACTTTCCACAGTAGTGTCTATTGCTACAACTTGTATCTTATTCAATTATCTATTGGCCAAATTTCAAAACCCTTTAATACAAGGGAGGGAAAAATATGGTCTTCCAGATATTTCTGGGCTACAGCTGTACCCAGCATATGCCATCGGTTGTACCCAGCATATATCAAAATGAGAAAGCTGGAACTTGTAATTCAGTAACATCTGGAAGGCTGCTTTTTGTCTGCCCCAACTCTAGAGATTACAGCATCAAAATATTATAAGTTATTATAAGTAATAATATTATTATTAGATTTTAATAATAATCTCTTTTCTATTCATTGGGAAGATAAAACAAATATTCTAAGGACATCATATTGGCCCAGTGTCTTGTAGTGCTTACTAACAGAGATGTACTTTAGCAACAAATTGGAGTATCTAGGATTTTTCTGCCATTGACTGCTTGACTATCTTTTCTATCTAGAATGGTTGCACTGTTTCTTCAAATTTCAATGGCTCAAAACAATTGTTATTCTATTGATTCCAGCCATCTTTAACTAAATGCCAGTACTGCCCATTGATCCAACTTTGGACATACCTCATGTTTTTCATGCTGCTGTTTTGGTTTTGTTTTTCATTAAAGCCAGGTCTCCTGAAATGCTGTAACATTCTCACATTCTGAAAATGCAAAGTTACAGCATGGTTTCTTTTTTATTATCTCCATTTTGAGATAGCATCACCTGTATTTCAGAGCAATCGTGTGTTGTCTTTGCTCAGAGAAAGGAAATCAACAAATGACTTGGTAATTTGCACTGATTAGCACCTGAGATTTAGGAGGTGGAGAGGGGGCTATCCACTTGAATCATTCCCTCAACATGTGATCTCCTTCATTAGAGGGGGAAAATGTTAATTTTTGTTATATATTTGGCAGTGTTTATATTCTTTCTTGATTGACAGTCACAGCATAACACAAGGCTGGTCTAGAGGACTTTGAAGTAGCTCTTTTACAGTGACTGAAATGATTAGAATAACAAGTGTAAACCAGCTCTAGACAAGGGATTGGACATCTGCTGCTCAATTAGGTCTAATTTAGCTTGTTTAGAAGTGATTTGTGCCAGCACCATGCAATGCAACTCAAAGTTGTTTTGCTCCCTCGTAACTTTTTTCGTTTAGCCTGGGGAATCCTACAGATTTCTCAGAGAGTTTTCCAGCATTAATACTATTACTGAGCTTTGCAAAAATTGTGACGAAAATGCAACCACTATAAGTACAAGTGTTTAATGATATATTCAAGAATAGTAGCTAGTAGTCTTGTTTATTTGTATGGAATTACTGACCGTTTCTATTTCTACCATTCGTATGGCCCCATTTGTTTCCATCCGCCACTTACGGAAACAGGTGCCTATACAAATGGGCTTTTCCGTCCAAGGTCCGAAAAATCAAAGATTTTTCGGGCCTTAGATGACAAAACACCAGGTGCTATGAGCCAGGCTTACAAGTGTTGAGCGCCCGGAGCTTGGCTGAAGGCCCCCAGCCAGGGCCTACAGCCAAGTGCCGAAAATCAGCCGACCAAATGGCTACCGATCCTTTTCTTCTTTCATTTCACTGTTTCTTTTGTTCCCGTGGGGTTGTGCCATTCCGTGCAATCCGAATGGATGGAGAGCTGCTCTGAGTCTGTGAGCTTTTTCTTCTTAGTTTTTGACTTTGCTTTAGAAGCAGTTTTTGTTTTCTAAAAGTATATAGGTACCAGAAGTATGGTGATATTTACACATTTTCCTTTCACTGTTGTTGCTTTTGCTTTCCCATAATGAAGTCTTTGCACTTCCATATTTGGATGTAACCTGCAATTTTCTGAAGCTTATGCCACTTGGCCATTTTTAAAGGAATGCCAGAGCTGTTGAGTTTTGACATCCCACCACCACAATTTTGAACCATGCATCCTTAAATTCAGATCCTATCTCAATTGGCCATAATTAACATCCTATTTCTTTATTTGCAAGATGGCATTAATTGTATGATGCACCAGAATTTCATTTCCAGCAACAACAACAAAAATACATAAAATACATCTCAGATTCTAAGACATGACCCATTTTGAGTGATGTTTATATAGGAAGGAAAGTGCATTTTAGAAGTAAAGAAATACAGTGTATCTTCCAATATTTAACAGATGAATGCCAGCACATATGTGGCCAAGCAGCATCAGAGTGTGGTCAAAATAGCAAGCATTATTAATGAAGAAGAAGCTAGGAGAGGTTCATTTCACCTCCACTCTTTCCCCCACTGTGTTAATTTAGCACAAAGTTCTTTTATGCTTTGAACTCAGTTTGAAGCAATGGAAATTAACCGAGGAAAAGGGAAACCGGGAGAAGAAAAAACTAGGTGGGGGAAACACTGTTTGGTACTGAAACAACTGATAACTTTGAAAGATGTTGGGCTCCCCTTTTGCTGGAGATACTCAAGCAAAGACTGAACAACCACTGTGATTGCACACAGAACACATATCCTACATTGAGCAGGGAAATGGACTGCATAGCTTTCCAAGTACAATCCAGTATTTAATTTTAGCTGAATAATTGATAAGTTAATTTAAAATAAGTAAAAATAAGCGAATGTCTTATTTAACATTATCAAACCATACATTCCATCCCCTATAAACAGGACAGTTTTTTAATACACATAATGTAGTAACTGCTGCGTGAAGGAATATTTCTATTGCACAGTTCCAACTCAGTTCAGATTCAGCTTAGTAGGAACTGGGGTATGTGCCTTTCATGCTGTTAAATATTTTGAGCTCCATTTTAAATGCCTCTTTAGCACCTTTCAGGTTGTTCAAGAGCCTTTAAGGCAGAGTTTAATGTGCAATATTGGACTCGTATCAATGTATTTCCTCATATTCTTAGTGGTATTTTGATAAATACCCACTTTGGACTTTTAATCATATTTTACGTCAGCATTCTGCAAACTTTTAAAGCCTTAAACCCCTTTGTTATTACTTTCTCCATGATTTAGAGCTAAGTTAAAAGACAGGTCAAAACCATTCACATTTGTAATATTTATGATGCATCAGTGCAGTTCTGCTTCCCAGTCACTGATATGCTTATACACACTATGCAAGAAAGAAAAATGCATTACAAATAACACTCTAAATTAGGACCATTCCTAATTTTTTCAGTCAATTAAATCATTTATCAGATTCTAATCAATATTAATTTCTCTTTCAGTGGAGAAAATATGAGAATGTCCCTGGGCTACATTTATTTTCAGACAACATAACCATAATTTATTCCAATTTTCCATCTCTCTTTTAAGTTCCATACCTATTTTATCTCCACTCTTTAATTAAACATGGGCATACATTTTTTTTCTCATGAATCAGAACAAATATAGAACCTACTGGTAATTGTTTCCATTACTGAAGATCATAAGCAAATCCATCTGTTTTGTTTGAAAAAGATAAGGAAAATTTAGAGTGGGTGACAATGTATCTTGATATAGAAACATATTCATGGGCATATATTTACACAAGTAGATAATACATTGTTTCAGTCTATGTAAAAAAATGATGCTGATGGCAGGAATGGCCCCTGGGGTAGAGGAAGACACTCACGCCAAAACAGGGGAGGAAATAGTGAGAGCGGAGCATCTCTCTAGCTTGGGCCAGAAGTGTCTAGTTCTTGATATAACTTCAGATTTCCATTCATCTCTACTACTTCCACAATCATGGTTCATGAGTTAGTTTAAGTTTGATCCACATAGTGGTTTGGTGGTTTGGGAGATTCCAGAGTTTCCACTAGCATTTCTTAAAACTTAGAAGACCAAATTGCTATGACTATGCATCATGAAGCCAGCAGTTTACCTAGCCCAGATTATTGCCTTCATCAGAAGCCCATTGTTTCTTTTCTAGTCAAACAAATTTAAAGTTCTAGAAGCCCTTACTAACATTTGGGAATGAACTGCATTTAAATTTGTTTTGGTTAAAATGCAGTGCAGACAACTGCTAATGTGATGGGACCTCATCAATTGCTCTTGTGCCACCCAATGCTACAGAGTTTCTCAGATGTTCTGTCAACCAAACCAACCTAACAAATCCTTGCTTTTGTTAGTCTTTCTATACAGTGTTTTGTGGTTGTGGAGGAATATAAGATATATCATAGTAACTCATCTCACAAACAAGATGTTAGTATATTTAAGCATAAGATGTACCACCCCAGTATATACAGGTTCTGGCAGACAAAATAATGTAGACTTGTAAATTGTCTTTGTAAAAACATCATAGTACAATGATACATTGATTTAAGAGTTTAATTTGTTCCGTGTCTGAGCTCTTCGCTCAAATTGCTCTTATCTCAAAGTTAATTTCCTATTGAAATGCTATTAATCTTTTCTGCCCCCCAAATGACCCTCCATTTTTCCATGTTTTAAAATAAGAACATGTACTTTATAAATAACAAATAATGTATAACTGCACATTCACATGTAACAATAAAAAAGAAAGATCAGCTTTAAAATGGTAGAAGCACAAAGTTGTGGCACAAAAGTCGAAGCACACATTTGTGGCAAAGAAGTACAAAGCACAAAGTGAAGAGGCAGAAGCATCATTTTTTCATACTGTACTCATTCCAGCCTCGCTCCCCCTCTCTCTTCATGAAACCAAACATACCAGGAGTGAAACCTACACAAAACCAACTAACCCAAAGTTCCTCAAAGCAGACAAGCGCAAAGCAGACAATCTTCCAAAGTAGACAAGGCATAGAGGCTGCTCCCTCAAAACCCTAAAGCCCTATATTCTAGCGCTAATGCTCCCTCTGGTGCTTGCTCTTAATTCAAAACACTGCTCTTATGTCAAAGTAAAATCCAGGCCAAGTGACTGCTCTTAACTTAAAATGCTCTTAAGTTGAGAAGCTCTACAAGGTTCCATTGTAGATATAATGACAACTACTAGTAGTTATCTCATAATGAGAGACTCTGTAAAATGTGATTGAACAAACTCAGAGTCAGAGTGTGGTGGAGGTTCTCTTGAGGTTTTAAAGCAGAGGCTCAATTTATTTGGTGTGCTTTGATTGTGTGTTCCTTCATGGCAAGTGGTTGGGCTAGATGGTCCTTGTGGCCATTTCCAACTCTATGATTCAGATATACATAGACTTGACTGATACAGGAAGAAAGGGGATGTGACTAAGACCAGTTAATTATCTTAAGAGTTTTGATAGAACTCCATTTAAGACATGAAAACTAGTCATTACTTAGTATGAGCATACTAACCTCTACCAATGGCAATTCGAATAGTTTATGCTGATATTGAGCCTTGTAATAGAATAGCATACTTACAAATACTCAAAGTCATATTATGAAATGACTAGAACAAAATGATTTATCTTGTAATCTCATTAAGTGTGATGGGGTGTGTTTTTAGTTTCCTAAATTCTTTGGCTAAAATGTGTTAATGAGAAAAGAATATAATGACAATAAACACATACTGGAAACTTTCCCTTTTGACAACTAGACATTTTAGCTAAAATCTGCTCAACTGCCCATCACATTTAGATCAGCCAACTGTTGCAATCTGACCCAAATGTTTTTCAGCTAATATATCTGGATGCAGCCAGATGCCATGGCAATAAAAATATTTCCAACTACCCAAACAACAAAACTACTTTGCCTATTGTTCTTCCTTTTGCAAGCAATTCCCATGAAAATGGGTTATGTTCACTTTTTGTGAATGGGTACATTGAGTTCTGCTCTTATTGACCATGTTTTCTAAGAGAAATAGGGGCGCTATCTCTCTCTTTAAAATACTGCAGATATATAGAAAACACAATATAATGTCTTGTTTGCCAACTGAAAAGCATGTTATAATTTATTTTCTAGCAATGACAAATTCAAAGCAGAGCAGAGCTTGGAAATACGCTTTTAAAAATTGATTAGTTATAGATTAAAGTTTTTGAGTATCTAGTTACTATTACAGTAACTATTTTTAAAAGTAAGTCTTTATTTCTCATTTCTTGAAAGGACCCACAATTAAATTACAGAGGCTCTGACAGTGTTGCCGGCACCTCCACCATCTTGGAGTTTGATTGGAGTGCATGACCCATAATTATTACTTTTCTTTGTTTGAAAAAAACTGAATGCATTCTCCTTGTGGTCTCTCTCCATTTCCCTGTATCAACACATTCTCCCTTCATCTACCTTGTCATTTTAACAGCTACAAAACAGTACGAGTTAAAAGGTAGTTTGAGCTCAACTAATTCAACAATGCACAGAAGGAGAAGAGAGGACAGAATCTGCCCTTCCAGGATGCTTAGGAAAAAGCAAATTGCTGCAGCATTTCCTTGTGTGTTCTTTCTCCTTTATAACTTCTGCTGTCATGATCACACGCTGGATCTCATCAGACAGGGCTGGGAAGCATCCAGTCCAGTGATGGATGGGCATGCTGCCACAGTGTGGCTGGACTTCCGTCAGAGGCCCCACCCACAACTGGAGTGGAAGCATCTTACAATGCTTTCTCGTCACTCAGGTGATGCTTCCCACATGTGACAGATTCACCCCATTGACCCTCGGTTCTGCAACGAAATGGGACACTTCGCCTGACTCAATGTCATCGAATGCATCTTGGCCATTCTTGATAAATGGGAAAATACGCAAAATATTCAAGGAAATTACCATAATGTAGTTCATAATTGTCTATACAGTAATTACAGCAAACTAGTTATTTATAAATGATCTAATAACAGTTATGTAGCTATTTCCAAACTATGCACTGAGCATCTTAAGATTTTGACTCAGGGCCTCTAAATGTCCAGGGCTTCACAGTCAACTTGACAGAAGAGTCTTTCTGCTGTATAGCCATCAGGAAATAATTCCTACACTGTAATATAAAGGTCATTTCCTGAAGTATAATAAGCCCTGAGAATCTGAGCATTGTGTCTTGGAGGGCAAGTAATACCTCAGCCAGAAGGAGAAAAGTTTAAAGCTCATAGGCTAAACTTTATTAAATCCTAGATTTAGGCCTGGAGACAGTTAATCTCCAGTCACTTCTGGAGGTTCAGGGATTCAAGACAATGGTATTGAATTTCTGAAAGTTTGATTTTTCCATAAAGCAAAAGATGGAAAAGTCTGAGTGATGAAGGGGGTATACTACAGAAGATAAAATCAGATACAAGAGAATGGAAATGCATAAGTGAAGGGATCTGTTTCAATACATGGATTCATTGTTCAAACCAGGGAGAAAGTACAATCCTTTGTTGTATTATTTATTTTAAAAATACATAAAGCCCTGTCAAAAATAGGTTCAAGTTAGCTTACAATACAACATCAAACATACAATACAGAAAGGACTGACTGCTGAGGGTGGAGAAGTCAGGCTACATGCACAAGGGAGGCAGCCAAACTCAGGCGCTGCTGGCTATTACAAACTCAATGCCGCACAGAGAAGCTTGTTAGAGCCTCTTCTGCTGTCTGTACCCCAGAGACATTCCCAGCCATGAGTATACATGGAACAGGGCAAAATCACTATCAGCACTTGGCAGGCATGTAGCCGGGGGGGGGGGGGGGGGCTTCAGGGGCTTCAGCCCCCCTGAAATTCCCAGGGTGGTCCACGAGAAGGCCTTATATTTATTATTTAAACTGTTATGTTTATTCAAATCATGATCTGATCACCATGCTCAATATATCCCATATGCATGGGGGTATTGGGATAACGATACAAAAGGTTTGCTAGGGCAAATCCTCTCTCACTTAGACTCAGCCCCCCCCCCCCAACCAAAATCCCAGCCCTTCCCCAACCAAAATCCTGGCTACAGGCCTGTCACTTGGGTTTTATGGGGGTAAAAACGAAGTGCCCAAACTGCAGACATTATTTCCAAGCTCTCTGGAATGCTAGCAGGCTCCCTCATCAACATTTTTATTTAACCACTATGATTCTAATAATATGAGTGATTATCTATTCTCTGGTCACTCTACAGGCCTGGCCATCGAGAAGGGGAGAAATTAAGGTTAGCCTAACCAATGGGTACTGGTATTCATCCTCTTGAAGAAGAGCTTGCTATTTTACTTCAATCATACAACTGTATCAAATTATTGAGCTTCTTACTGATATTAAGGGACAAGGATTGGAAAATGATTATTTCCCAGTGTTTGGGACTATAAGTGCAAATGTCCATACGCTCCAACTGCCTTGATTTGGCAGGGACAGTCCTGATTCATCTTCTTTCACCTCATTTTATGAGTTGCTTCCAAAATATTCCTCTTTTTCTCTCATCGTCCTTAGATTACTTTAATAGGTGCAAACTAAATTCAAAGGACTTTACACGCAACCAGTGGAGGAGAGAAGAGAAAAACAGGGACTAAATCTTTCCCTTCCCTGTGAACTCAGCCAAAGAAAACTGCTGCAGTCTCTCGTTGCTGGGGGATTCCTCCTTATTAATAACATTTGTCATCTTAAACATATTCTGGTGTTGTTCAGACACATAAAGTAGTATATTGAGCCAGGTCAATAGGGAGGGGGATACAATTTCCTATGTAGGTTTGCAAGTTAATATGCACCCTGAATGAAAAATCAGAGAATTAGCTTGCTGATGTTCAGTGGGCCAAGCATACTGTAAGAAATAGAAAAGAAAATAGATAGAAAAGGGTGGGTAAAAATACATTGTCAAACCCTTTGAGAGTAACTGGTTGGATAACTTGATAGGATATCAATCCACTGTGTTGTCGAAGGCTTTCATGGCCAGGGGTGTTGTATGTTTTCTGGGCTATATGGCCATGTTCCAGAAGTATTCTCTCCTGACGTTTCGCCCACATCTATGGCAGGCATCCTCAGAGGTTGTGCCATAGATGTGGGCGAAATGTCAAGAGAGAATACTTCTGGAACATGGCCATACAGCTCAGAAAACATACAACAACCCTATCAATCCACATTTGTGCGGCTGTGGGATGGGGATAGAATAGAATAAAATAGAATAGAATATAGAAAGATGTAATTTATGATCCTGGTCATAAATCTTTATTTATTTATTATTTATTTATTTACAGCATTTATATTCCTCCCTTCTCACCCCGAAGGGGACTCAGGGCGGATCACATTACACATATAGGCAAACATTCAATGCCTTTTAACATAGAACAAAGACAAACAAACATAGGCTCCGAGCGGGGCTCGGACTCATGACCTCCTGGTCAGAGTGATTCATTGCAGTTAATTGCACTGGCTTGCTCTCCTGCCTGCGCCACAGCCCGGGCTGTGGATAAGAAAACTGAGGTCTTTTGATGTATTACAGATAGTTGGTCTGTTAGCATTGATAGGTGAAAGCAGTAGATCTGCTTGCTTACTAAAATCAGTTCCCTCAGTGTCAAAACATTCTTAGAAAAAATGTTGTGCAGTTATGAAGGCTAATGTATTGATGTGTATAGTGTGCAATAAGCCATTACTTCTGTTCATTGTGCTGCTAATGGATTGGAATTTAACACTGCAAAAATGAGTATACATAAAGTAGCACTGGAAAAACAAACAATGATGAATGGAAAAGACAATGCATGTATCTGTTTATTTATTTCATTTCTGCCTTTCTCCTAGGGTTAGGATGCAAGATGATATATTAAAATATCTACTACTAAATTATAAGCACAATACATTATAGCACTGCCCATTAATTTAAAAGAATCATTAAATAATGCTAAAACAGCTATGGAGTTGGGAATCATGTAATTTGTGAGTATCATGCAGTCCTTTGGAAGGTGATACATAGTCTTTGGAAATCTCCAGGTGTCTCCAGCCATCCTAGGGCCCCACCATCTTTTTTTAGTTGGTAAACTGATATTTGGAGGAATAAACAAACACTTATTAGAGCCAGATTAGGTTGTTTCAGGATGTTTGGAAGAGAAATATTCTGAAATAGATATATTTTCAATTTGCTAATGAAAGGGCAACAAGAAGTATACTAGTATAATTTCTTCAGGAAAAAAAACATTCAACAATCTAGGAATTTGATATGTTAAATAAATAAATATGAGCAGCTGCGAAGAAGGCCATCGTCATATTTTCTCCAAATATATTTTTGAAGGAGGTACAGTGGAAAAAAGGCATCACCTGCAGATCTTAAAAATCCCAAGAGGTTGGAGGTATTTGGGTCACATCTACACTGCCATATAATGCAGTTTCATAGTGCAGTTTAACTGCATTTAAGTGTATTATATGAGTCCACACTGTCATAATGATGCAGTTCACTACAGTTAAATTGCATTATGAAACTGCATTATACGGCAGTGTAGATGCGGCCATTGTCATTCTGATAATCTAGACCAGGGGTCCCCAAACTAAGGCCCGGGGGCCGGATGCGGCCCATCGAAGCCATTTATCCGGCCCCCATGGCACAAGGGCAGAAGGGGGTTGGGCTAAATGACCCAAGGGGTCTCTTCTCTTCCAACCCTCCTCCTCTTCCTCCTTCTTCTTCTTATTATTATTATTAACATTGAGGCTGGGTGGCCATCTGTCAGGGGTGCTTTGCTTGTGCTTTTGGTGCACAAAGGCAGAAGGGGGTTGGACTAAATGGCCCTAGGGGTCTCTTCCAACCTTCATTGTTGTTGTTGTTGTTATTATTATTATTATTATTATTAACATTGAGGCTGGGTGGCCATCTGTCAGGGGTGCTTTGCTTGTGCTTTTGGTGCACAAAGGCAGAAGGGGATTGGACTAAATGGCCCTAGAGGTCTCTTCCAACCCTCATTGTTATTATTATTAATAATAATAATAATAACATTGAGGCTGGGTGGCCATCTGTCAGGGGTGCTTTGCTTGTGCTTTCGGTGCACAAAGGCAGAAGGGGATTGGACTAAATGGCCCAAGGGGTCTCTTCCAACCCTCTTATATTATTATTATTATTATTATTATTATTATTATTATTATTATTATTATCATTATCATTATCATTATTATCATTGAGGCTGAGTGGCCATCTGTCAGGGGTGCTTTGCTTGTGCTTTCGGTGCACAAAGGCAGAAGGGGATTGGACTCAATGGCCCAAAGGGTCTCTTCCAACACTCTTTTGTTGTTGTTGTTGTTGTTATTGCTCGGTGGCCAACTATACTCCGGCCCTCCAACGGTCTGAAGGATCGTGAACTGGCCCCCTGTTTAAAAAGTTTGGGGACCCCTGATCTAGACCTACATACACTGTGTCATAATCTGCAGTCTATCCTAAACCTAACTACTAGTCCCAACTAGAGTAGATCTGCTTAATCAACACAAATTAACTGAACATTAATTACCTCAATTATTGCTTTGCACTAGTTGGAAGAGCAATTGGATTAAAATATTCTATAAGAACATTTCCAAGCAGAAATGCTTGCAATTTGATGACATTGCACAGCTTTCAGTCTCCCCCCCACTTAATTCACTATCCCTGCTAAGAAAAAGACAGAAGTAATACTGGAAACCAGGGGAGACTTATGAGTGGAATGAATGAGATCTGACAGTGGCTTGATAAAGGCCTTCTATGATCCTTTCTGCCACCTTAGTACAAAGCATGCCAGCAACAAAAGCATCCAGAAAGACTCCAAGATCTGCTAAGGAGGGAAAGTACATACTTACCGATTTTGTAAGATTATTCTTTTGGCTATCCAAACTGGTCTGGGAATTCAAAGCATCTGTTTAGAGAGTACCCAAAGTGCAAGTTACGTAATTAAAATGCTAACATATGATGCAGTATAGTAGAGGTGGCAACATTAATTGAAGCCCCTGCCTATCAGAACTAAACAATTTTAGGGCAAAATGTGTGAACTAATTGGCATTTGGCTCTTGGCAACCTAAGAGGCATAATTACCACTAAGTCCACAGCAGCATGATTTTGGCAGGGTACCAATGTATTCATGAGAGGGGGTTTTGGTGCTTAAACTAGAGGTGTAAATCTAAGATAGTTAATTTAGTATGTCGAATAATGTTTTGCCAGTGAAGCTTCTGAACTGGACTGCTTAAATCAAAATTAATTCAGCTGTACAACTATTCAGTGCTTAGTTTGCTTTCTAGGAAATTTATGAATTTGTAGTATTATGGATATTCAGGATGGGTTTGATGCCCTGTCAGTTTTGGAGTTTTTGTCAGGTCCCAGTCAGCCATTTCTTCAGGACTTTGTAATTTGTATATAGGTTAGAAAATCAGGCAGAAATTAATAACATTCAGTTAGTAAACTGCAATATGTGCAAATTTGTAAATTTGTATATATAGACCACAAAAACCAAATGCCCAGATATAAGATGAGGACTGTTATTTGAGAAAAAGATCTTGGGATTATTGTTGATCATAAATTGAACAGAAGCTAGAAGTATGATGGTGCAGCAAAGAAGACAAATGCTAGTTTAGTCTTTATTAATAAAAATATACTTTTCAAATCAAGAGAAATAATAGTCCAATTGCATTCTTCACTTGTCAGGCTTCGTTTTAAGAAAGATAAAGACAATTTGAAGCAGACTCAGATAACAAAGAGGCATGGAGAACAAAACATTCGAGGAAAGATTAGGCATATTTGGTTTGGTGAAGATTAGGCATGTTTGGCTTGTTGACTTCTGTCTTCAAATAGTACTTCTTGACAGTAGGTAGGTAAAGGTAAAGGTTTTCTGCTGACTTTAAGTCTAGTCGTGTCCGTCTCTTGACAGTAAGAGTACCAAAAGAGTCTGGATAGCTACCCAGTGGGATGCTTTAGTTAGAACTCTTGAACGGAATAAAAAGTTAAATTTGAGGCCCCAGAGGGCCTCTTCAAACTACATAATTTTATGGTTTGTGGTATAATGGGTTTTTTTTAATAAAAAATTTCCAGGCTTTCCAAATTATAGCACTACCACCTTAAGGAGAAACAAATACTAAGTAATGCAATACAGCTGTTTCTTCCTGACTTCTAGCCTCCCTTACATTTTCAAGGTTGTTAGTAAAATTGTGTTCTATTGATGCAAAGCTATCACAACCCTTCCTTCACCTCAGAATTACAGTGACATAAGCCCAGAAGAAGGAGAAGAGTCTTGTATTGATTAATGGGATTGATAACTCAGCCAGTGTGTAGTCCAGCATACTTGGATCAATGGTCTTCGATCCAGTCAATTTCAATTCCTTTGTAGAAAAAATACCATCAAAGTAGAGGTGGTTTCTTGGTTTAATTGATTGGAGGTGAAATAATCTATTCTCTTAACCCCCTTCTCTATTTCAAGTCACAAGAAGGTCTAATGCCCCTGGAGTGGTTGTTAAGCAAGTGAAGAGAGACTCCATAATCTTCTACTGAAAATATATGAATTGAAATAGCTCTTCTAGTTCCTGCTGGTCTCTTGTACTAAGAATGGATGCAACATTAAAATGTTTATTCAAGGCATCTAGATAGGATAAATGAAAATGTTTTTATTCTACCTATGTTAATATTTTTCCTCAGGCAGTTTATATAGTTAACAAAAATAATCGAGTTAAAAGCACATTAGCAAGAAAATTATATTCAAGTGCTGGCAAAATAAAAGTGTTTTTAAATTCCATTTGGAAGCGAGAAGATACAAGAATTGGTGGAACTCCTCTATCCCAAAAAGTTCCTTGTGACTATCAATCCATTCAGTACATTTGATTATATCATTAAAAAGTAATGGGTGTTGAAATAAAACATTTCTTAAAATGTTGTATACAGCCTTGCCTATTTTAGGAAAATAAAACTCATCTAATTTGCCCATATGAACTAGAAGAAAAATTAATTATTATTCTTTTTCTTTCTTTCTTTTTCTTTTTTTTACAAAAATAGGTATATCACTTTTTAGGAAGTTTGAAAATGCAGTTTCAAGCCTCCTGGCCTTTTAGTTTTCTCCGTTAGATGGGCACTTGGTAAACTCTATCTTGATTTTCTCCATAGCTGATACAAAATGGATGAAGTTTGTTGCAAAGGTCATGTGTAAGATGTTAATAAACTTTGGGTAAATAGAAAGTAAATACTGCAGGTCATTTTGTTTGGTAATATGTCCAGCCTGATTGTGTAGACCCACACAGGGAAGGGTCAGTATACTTCTTTTCCCTCCCACCCTCCCTGTGCATTATTTCTTCATTATTTTGCTCCCTAGAATTACAAGTGCCTTTTGCTGAATTCAAAGTAACATAGTGTTATCTCTAGATCATGGCTCACTACTAAAATGATGGGGCATTGATGGCAGACAAAGGTAAAGCAGATATTCTTTGTTTAGATACAAGTGAAAGATTAGTAAAAAGGACCTGCACAAGGCAATCAGTTTCTTTCTCCTTGCCTTGCTGCGTTGGATCCATTTCTTCTTATTGTGCCCTCTTACCTCTCTGGTAATAAAACACTGATTATAACAGTACCTTGCAAAGTGTAATGTGATTATCCTCATTCCTGAGAGACAGGGAATGGATGTTATCTTCACCTAACAGATGAGATCTGATGCACAGATAAAATAAGCAGTTTTTTTGATGCTATGCAGGCAAAAGGTCTGTGGCAATTTGCAGAGTGTGGACTTTTATGACTCAGTTGTGGAGCTCCCATAGAATCTTCTCGTTAAAAGAAAAAGAATGGATTTCTATGCTGCAAAGACCAATGAAGAAACATTTTTTCAAAAGCTAATTTTTTTTCGTGTCAGGAGCAACCTTAGTTGCTTCTGGGGTGAGAGAATTGGCCGTCTGCAAGGATGTTGCCCAGGGGACGTCTGGATGTTTTGATGTTTTTACCATCCTTGTGGGAGGCTTCTCTCATGTCCCCGCATGGAGCTGGAGCTGATAGAGGGAGCTCATCCGCGCTCTCCCCGGGTGGGATTCAAACCTGGCAGCCTTCAGGTCAGCAACCCAACCTTCAAGTCACAAGGCTTTAATCCACTAGGCCACGGGGGCTCCTAAAAGCTAAATTAAAGATAGTTTGGTAAGAAAATCCATAGATAAATACAATAGTTTTTATCCAGAGCAAAAAAGACTAAACTGCCTTTTTTGGACTACCACTCCTAAAATTTCTCCAGCTAGTTTGGTTAAAGGATATGTTGCCTGGGAGATTCTAGTTGTCAAAGATAGAAGCTTTGGATGTTAGACTAGGACTTTGTGAGAAAAGGTTTTGAATGGTCCACTTAGCTATGGAAGCCTGCTGGATAACTTTCAGCAAGTGACACTTTCTCAGTGTGAATCTCCTATTACTAAGTCTTAGAGTTATAGAATAGAATCATAAAGTTGGAAGGGGCCTCATGGGACACCAAATCCAATCTGAGGTAAAGCATCCCCAGCAGGCAACTGTCCAGACATTTTAGAAGTCATTAAGAGAAAAAGACCCCACCACCTCTGTAGGTAATTGGCTTCATTACTCTTACTGTCAAGTTCTTTCTCATTTTAAATCAAAATCTACTTTCCTGTAAATCTACTCTCATGCTACCAGTATTACACACCACCCTGATCCCTGGAACAACAGAGAACAGGCCCGCTTTTTCTTTTCCTACCAAGAAAACCCTGGGATATGTTTCCTATAAATTTGAGTTGACTTGAAGGCATGTAACAAGAATAGCAATAAGGTAGAAAGTACGTCCAGGGTCTTAGTCCAGTGACTAAAACCTATACTTGCACAGGTTTTCTTCACTATTGCCCAAAACAATGGTCAAGAGAGATCCACACAAACCATCAGTCTTCTGCACACATTTCTGGAATGGAAGAATATTTCTGAATGGATTTTATGTATCACAGTGTCCCCTTGGCCTCAGTGAATTTGATTAAAGAGTGTTTTAATGCAGAGGAGTATGTACATTTGAATAAAATTATGTAAGGATTTGGAGTAAACTTTTATCATCATATCGATAACATGCAGATGGACTCTCTCTATTTCATCTGCTTATAAGTCCCTACTGCTTTGTGCTGTGTCACTGAATTTGACTAGTTGCACCTCTGATTGAAGAAATCTAAAGTTTCCTCTCCTCAGATAAGCAGTTGTTTCATCACCATACCTCATTAATGAATGCAAACTGACTTAACAAGCATATGTTATATGCCACCATCCTAACTGAAGATGCATCTGGTTCAAATACTTCTGGAGCTACTCATCTAAATTCCCACTGGGTTTGTCCCCTTTTCAGTAGTTTCCATATCTCCAAATCTAAGCAGACATGTAACAACAAAACAAAGAAGTATAACTATGTTGGTTTACCACTGAAAGTTCAAGAGGGAGGAATAGAAATCTATATTTCCAGATCATGGTTTGGATTCTGTGTCTGGGTCAGACTGAATGAAATTAAGCCAATTTAGACCAAATTGGGCCTCGTTCCAGATGACTGAATTGGGTTCCAAACCAATTTTTGAGACCCATGTGTAGCCCTGATTAGTATCAGTAAATTAGTGGAATTATGTTAGTCCTGATTAAAGTCATTCAATCAACTGTTGAATGCTGAATCAATAAGTAGATAAATCCAATTGATTCAATGTTATTCCTATTAGGCTTCATGGTGGGAATGAGGACACTGTTTTCATGGAAGCAGGTGCTTTTTTCAAGCAATTATTTAAACACTTTAATATGGCCTTTAAAAATCTGTATGCTGTACTTTATATTTTGTAAAAAAAAAAAAACACAGCTACT
This sequence comes from Anolis carolinensis, assembly GCF_035594765.1. Taxonomy (NCBI): domain Eukaryota; kingdom Metazoa; phylum Chordata; class Lepidosauria; order Squamata; family Anolidae; genus Anolis; species Anolis carolinensis. The sequence goes on from NC_085841.1 coordinate 41,750,818, forward strand.
TCAGAGTATACAACAGCAGCAATGTTGTATAAGGTTAGCCTCAAGGGAAATTCCAAGGGATCCCAAATACTTTATTAGAGTGTTCAGCACATTTAGTTTTTTCATTTTGTGACTGACTGACTGACTGTACAGAGGACAGCAAAGATTTAAGTATCCCTTGAGCTTACAAGCCCACTGGGGAGGAAACAATCATTGTGTGTTTTGTACAGTGCCTGTCGCAAAGGGGACATGGTCTATGATGAAGGCTCTCAGGAGACAAAGCTATCATAAAAATCATAGATGTTGGCCTGAAGGTATAATAACCTGCTACACTGTTCTAGTGCTCTGAAAGAACAAGGCAAATATCCAAGAAAGGGTCAGACACATTGCTTTAACAGATTTGTTGTGCCAGCTGCTTGGTACTGTTACGAAAGCTCATTTATATGGAATAACAAGATGATGCCACTGAGGTTTTGGTATCATTGATCCAGAAGTGTCAATAATTCAGCTTCAAATCTGAAAGCATAAAGTAGTAGTAGAAGAAATATCCAAAGAATTAAGCTCCAGTAACACTACTTTTGGTTTTCATTGAATCAATCTGTTTCCATAGCTTTAATGCTCTAGTAATAAATCCATTGATCTGCACAGTAGAGTATTTAGGAAAGTCAGAATTAATGGGCAAGGGAATTCTTGGACACTTCCCTTGTATGTGTGTATGTGTGTGCAGATGTCTGTGAAAACTTTGAATTATATTCTTCATTTCTTACTATAGTTGCTATTGAATTTGGGAGAGAAGACATAAAATTCAGTTGAATGTCAGGTTAAACTGCAGGGCTCAGCATTTTCATCTAAGTTAACATGTCAAAGTTGGTATAAAGAAGTTAAATATAAGATGGATTTGCTTGGATAGGGCTTGTTTGTGAAAGTTAAAATGCAAACATTAGTAAATTGTCTATTATGTTGCAATCATAAGATAGGAAGTTTAACATTTATCTTTTATCTTTAGTATAATATGTTGCAATAGTTTGCTCACGTTTTCATGCAGGTGCAACCAATAAAAGATAAATACACTCAAAATGATCTGTGAATGATTTTTTTTTGGCATTCCTACCACTAAATCTGAAATTTGACTCTTCCCAAAATACTGTGTAAAAATTTCTACAGCTGTAGTTTACAATCCTCATGGAAGTGGTAGAAGGCATCTTCCTGAAGACAAAACTCATCCTTTTTTCCCAACATTCAAGATAAACAGAATTTGAATGGCAATGTGATAGGCATTAGGTGGTATATATTCATATTTTCTAGATCAAGACTTTGCTCCTTAGGCAGGGGATAGATAATAATAATAATAATAATAAAACTTTATTTATATACTGCCCTATCTCCCGGATGGGACTCAGGGCGGTTTACAGTCATAAAAGCAACACAAACATTGCATAACAACATAATACACATTATTAAACAAAGTAAAATAATACAATTATAACAATAAATCACACTTACATGACCAGATCAAGGGGACGGGAACCATAAAACCAATATATTAAAATGTATCATTTTAGGCTAGGGAAATCTTGTGCAATATATTCAGGCTCAGAAATCGGCGGTAGTCCAATATAATTACTCAAAAACCTGCCGACACCACCAGGTCTTCAGTTCCTTACGGAAATTGGATAATGTAGGGGATTGCCTGATCTCTTTTGGCAATGCATTCCAGAGCCGGGGGGCCACTGCCGAGAAGGCTCGTTCCCGCGTCCCCACCAGCCGCACTTGAGACGGTGGTGGGAGCGCGAGAAGAGCCTCCCCGGAAGATCTCAAGGTCCGCACTGGCTCATAGGAGGAGATGCGATCACGGAGATAGGTAGGGCCCGAGCCGTGTAGGGCTTTATAGGTCAAAACCTGCACCTTGAATTGGGCCCGGCAGTTTATCGGCAGCCAGTGGAGCTGCTTTAATAGGGGCATTGTGTGCTCCCTATAGCCGGCTCCTGTTAGAAATCTGGCTGCCGATCTTTGAACCAGTTGGAGTTTCCAGGCCGTCTTCAGGGGCAGCCCCACATAGAGAGCATTGCAGTAATCCAGTCTGGATGTAACTAAGGCATGGACCACCGTGGCCAAATCAGACTTCTCGGGGTATGGTCGCAGCTGGCGCACAAGTTTTAAGTGTGCAAAGGCCCTCCCGGCCACCGCCGACACCTGGGCATCAAGCGTCAGAGATGAATCCAGGAGGACCCCCAGACTGCAGACCTGCACCTTCAGGGGGAGTGCAACCCCATCGAGCACAGGTTGCCACCCAATACCCCGATTGGTCCCACAACTGATCAGGAGGGCCTCTGTCTTGTCTGGATTAAGCTTCAACTTGTTAGCCCTCATCCAGTTCGACACAGCTGCCAGGCACTGGTTTAGGGTCTGAGCTGCTTCCTTGGAGTTTGGTGGAAAAGAGTAGTAGAGTTGGGTGTCATCCGCATAGAGATGGCACCGAACTCCAAAACCCCGGATGACCTCTCCCAGCGGTTTCATGTAGATGTTGAAAAGCATGGGGGAGAGAATGGAACCTTGCGGGACCCCACAGGTCAAAGGCCAGGGGTCCGAGCAGGTGTCCCCCAGCTTCACCATCTGGGAATGACCCTCCAGGAAGGAGCGGAGCCACTGCAAAGCAATGCCCCCAAGACCCATTCCCGAGAGCCGCCCCAGAAGGATACCATGGTCGATGGTATCGAAAGCCGCTGAGATGTCCAGGAGAACCAGAAGGGATGCACTCCCCCTATCTAGTTCTCTGCAGAGGTCATCCACCAAGGCGACCAAAGCCGCTTCAGTCCCATGACCAGGCCTGAAGCCAGACTGTGACGAATCCAGATAACCGGTCTCAACCAAGAATTCCTGGAGCTGAGAAGCAACTACCCTCTCCAGGACCTTGCTCAAAAATGGGAGGTTGGAGATTGGCCGGTAGTTGTTCAATAATAATGAATCTAAAGTCGCCTTCTTTAAAATGGGCCTCACAATTGCCTTTTTAAGGCAAGATGGAACATGCCCCTGCTGCAAAGAGGCATTGATGATACCCGTAAACCAATCAGCCAGCCCCCCACCGGCGAGTTTGATAAGCCAAGATGGGCAAGGATCTAGGATGCAAGTGGTCGCCCTCACCGCTCCAAGAACCTTGTCAACGTCATCAGGCTGAACAAGTTGAAACGAATCCAATAAAATCTGACAGACAGGTGCCTCGGTTACATCCCCTGGTTCTGCACTAATGTCAGCGTCCAAGTCGGAGCGAATTCGAGCAACTTTGTCTGCAAAATGATATGCGAACTCGCCACATCGGGTTGTCAGGTGATCAGAAGGCCCCTCCCCCTCAGGGGGATGGAGGAGCTCCCTGACCACCTGAAACAACTCTTTTGGTCTATTAGTTGCAGACGCAATGCGTGCAGTCGAGAAAGTCTTTCTAGCTGCGCGCATTGCCACGGAGTATGCCTTAAGAGAGGCTTTAGCCCGTGTTTGGTCGGATACACTTCGAGTCCTCCACCAACGGCTCTCTAGCCCCCGCCTCGTACGCACCGCCAGCTCCCCAGCGAACCAGGGGGCTGGTTTGGACCGATGCGACAAGAGGGGACGCTCAGGGGCGATCGTGTCTATTGCCCTAGAGACTTCCGTGTTATAGAGATCTACCAGGACATCAACAGGATCGTCAGCCAGCATGGCAGGAAAATCCCCAAGAGACATCAGGAATCCATCCGGGTCCATAAGTCTCCTGGGGCGGACCAACTTAATGGGCCCACCACCCCTGCGGAGGTTAGAGGTTACAGTAAGTCTAAAGCTGATCAGGTGATGATCAGTCCATGACAATGGAAGAATTTTTTTCTCTTCCACACCGACATTTCCCCCGTCCACAACAAAGACTAGGTCCAAAGTGTGGCCAGCTACATGGGTGGGCCCTGATATCACTTGGGACAATCCCATGGTCGTCATGGCGGCCATGAAGTCCAGAGCTGCGCCAGACAGGGCGGCCTCCGCATGGACGTTGAAGTCTCCCAGCACAACAAGCCGCTGAGACTCCAACACCACGTCGGAGATCACCCTCGCAAGCTCTGGCAGGGAGACTACTGTGTCGCTGGGTAGTCGGTACACAAGTAGAAGCCCCAGACTGTCCCGGTTACCCACTTTCAGATGGACACATTCGAATCCTGAAAATTGCGGAACAGGGCACCTGGTCAGGATGATGGAATCACGATAGACCACCGCAACCCCGCCTCCCCGCCCCCCAGGTCTGGCCTGCTGATGCACTCTGAAGCCTGGTGGACAGAGCTGGGTAAGGTTTACCCCCCCCCCCCCCCAGCTCATCCAACCAGGTCTCAGTAATGCATGCTAGGTCTGCTACTTCATCCAGGATTAAGTCCTGAATGGCAGCTGTTTTACCGTTCACAGACCTAGCATTTAACCACAGGACCTTAAACCCTGATCTCAATTGAATCATACTTGAATAAATCAACTGAGTTCAGTTAATCTGCTCTTAAAGGTGAAGGTTTCCCCTGATGTTAAGTCCAGTCATGTCTGACTCTGGGGGTTGCTGCTCATCTCCATTTCTAAGCCGAAGAGCCGGCGTTGTCCGTAGACACCTCCAAGGTCATGTGACCGGCATGACTGTATGGAGCACCGTTACCTTCCCGCCGGAGCGGTACCTATTGATCTACTCACATTTGCATGTTTTCGAACTGCTAGGTTGGCAGGAGCTGGAGCTAACAGCGGGCGCTCAAGCCCCTCCTGGGATTTGAACCTGGGACCTTTCAGTCTGCGAGTTCAGCAGCTCAACGCTTTAACGCACTTCACCACCGGGGCTCCTACTCTTGCGTGTGCAGAAAGATAGCTCAATCACAAGAAGAACTAAACGTACAATGAAAAACAGGCAGTTAATATAAAAAGCATTGGGAGTATGACAATGCTAATTTACAGATCTAAAGGAAATAGCTCCTTAAATTCTTAATTTAACATAAATTGCACAAAATAGATGTGTACAATGTAGATTTTATGGCATTTTAACATTGCAATTTCCCCCTGACTCCACCCACCCACTCACTGGCTCACATGTGGGAACATTTATTGGAAATCAATGAATTCATGTTGTTGTTGCTGCCATTGTTGTGTGCCTTGAAGTCATCTCCAACTTATGATGCCTCTTTGGCAAACCTGTTACAGGGCTTTCTGGGCAGGATTTGTCCATAGGGGGTTTGCTTTTGCCTTCCCTTGTGGCTGAGAGAGGGTGACTTGCCCAAGGTGAGTTTCTAAGGTTGAGCATGGATTCAAATCCTGATAATCAAAGTCAAATTTTCATTGGAATATGTCATGTTTTCAGCACCATAAAGTCCTTCTAAACTCTCAAGCTTATTTGTCCGTATATTGCTTATATTCTCCTGATATGCAGTGATCTTTCACAGACCCTAAATTTTCTAGACAAATTCTGGAAATTGACATTGGTCCACTTCAGCAAGCAGGGAATGTAATGTATGCTGTTCACTCCAGGCGCTCATGGTTTCTCTGTTGTGACAATGTAACTGTTAACATGGGACATTGCTTACACCATGTTGTTTTATGTCCACTTATCTCATCAGAATGCCAGGTCATCTCAATAAAGAGGGTAGATATTGAAAACTGATTTGGTAAACAGAAGGTTGTGAATCTCCATAGAAACTCATCCAATGCAGCAATCATTCCCATTAGGCATCCTCTGATGAAGGGGTTGTTTATTCAGGTCTACAAAATTAATGTCTGGAACTCTGTGAGAGAAAAGGGGCAACATTTTGCCCTTGGACCTGTCTTTTCTGGCTTCTTTGGATATGTAAAGAAGACTATTCCCCCTTTATTTATACCCATAGCTTTATAATCCCTAGGTTCCCCCCCCCCCCCACCACTCCCCAGTATTTTCAGTCTGCTCCCTGGCAATGAATGTTTAGAACGTACGTTGCTGTGATCATATAGCAGTAAATATGCAAGCAGACAGCTCTTTAAGTACTCAGTTCACAAGCTGGTTAATATGGAGTGTGTGTGTGTACATCCTAAAAGTAATACTGTTACTTTTGTAGTAAATGAGGGTGAACATTGTCATGTTGAAAAATAGTGTAATGACCAACTTCATAGTGAGAAGGTTGCAGTGAGTTTAATTTACCATGAGTCATCAGTGTGATTCAACAACCCAAAAGCTGATACAATTGTATGCTGCATCATTATCCCCAGAGGAGGGCAATCAAAAAGATCAAATGTCTGGAAACCAAGTCCTCTGAGGAATGATTTATTGAACTGTGTTTGTTTAGCTTGGAGAACAAAAGACTAGGAGGAGATATGATAGCCATCTTTAAATATCTATTCATGATGGCAGGACCATAGCCAGAAAAAAATGGGGGGGGGGGGGAGTGAAACTTTTGTTTAGCAAATTATGAAGAATAGTTCCATAAAGTTCCATAAATCAGGCTCCATCGATAAACTTCAGTGTACACTGAAGACAAATAGACTTCAGTGGAGACTCATGGGGATTCGGTTAACCAGTTAAAATTCATGAGTAAACCAGGTTTTTTTAAAAAAAAAAACCTGAAAAATTTCAAGGGGGGGGGATTAACCCCTAACCCATTTCCCCCCACCCCCATTGGCTACAGCCCTGGAGCAAGCCAGGTTTTTTTTTTTTTTGGTTTTTTTTTGCTGCTTTATGCACCAGAACATGAACCAATGGGTTCAAATTATAAGAAAGAACATTTCATCTAAACATGAGGAAGACTTTTTACTGTGGATGGTGATGGACTCTCATTTGGAGGTTTTTAAACAGAGGTTGGTTGGGCAATATTTTGGGAGTGCTTTAATTGTGAACATATGCATGGCGGGCAGTTGACTAGGAGATCCTTCCAACACCATGATACTAGTATTCTACCTTAAATGCAGCAAGCGTAATTTGGGACAATTCTGGATATTTTTGTTTGCAAATTATGTATATATTTATTTATATAGCACAATAATTTTAGGTGGTACCTCACAAATAAAATAACAAAATCTTGGCCTCAGGCTTACTATCTAATTAAAGCATAATGTTGAGTGATTTCTGCTTGGCAAGAACTACGGGTTTGGAAGCCAAGTGTGTCAAGCTTTCCAAAGGTCCAAATATTACACAGGTGCGATAAAGCCAAAGAGGATGCCAGCAGAGTCTGTGCTCCAAAGACTGACCTAAACGCAATTGCAAGCACATGGATTGCCATACATAAATCCTGATATCTGTACAAAACAATAAGACTTTGCCACATTGGTCTGATTGGCTCCAATGGGTGCTAGCTAGGATAGGTCAACTGGAGAATAAGTGTGGTCATTTCTGTCTTTGTTTGTGTCCCAGGCATGGCGGGAAATTTAATAAACTGACTTTGGTTTATTTGAAGGCTTGCGTTATTTATTAATCCACGCAGTTCCATGTGGAAAGGAATGTGGATGGGTGAAAGATAATGGATTTAAATGGGTTTTGATGTTTCTGTTTCAGTCAGTACAATGAGTGCCAGCCAGGTAGAGAAAAGGGTATCCAGGGTGTTGGCAAATTCAATGGAAACCCCAGGGAGGACATCTGATCTAGCGATAGAGAAATGTTCCCAGGAATAAAATCAGATCATGTCAGGAAAAGCCCCATGGCTCTTCCTTAGCCTATTATGTATTCTGGGTGTCTTCTCAGGGCATTGTGAAAGGATTATGTTAACTAATGTTTGGACATTTTCACAAGTGTAGTATGTGTGCAGTGCTTATGCAACATTATAGATGGGTTCAATGAATGGTAGCTTGAAACTAGGTGAAAGGTTATCATGGGCTCTTAGTTTGGTTCCTATAGAGCCACGATTCTGAGGTTTATTTATTTATTTATTTATTTATTTGCAGTATTTATATTCCGCCCATCTCACCCCAAAGGGTGGATTACAATGTGCACATATAATGGCAAACATTCAATGTCATATAAACATAGAGACAGAGACATAGATGCAGAGGCGATTTAACATTCTCCAGATTCCAGCTTCCTGAGGGGATGCTCAATTCCGGCCACAGGGGGAGCAGCTGCTTCATCATCCACTGTGACATCTTGATGGATACTTCCTCATTCCAAGCGGGAGCTGGACGAGTTTTATGGTGTCATAAATTAGTTAAATTTGCCTCCCCGCAGAGCGGTACCTAAATTCCTACTTGATAGATGCAACTATCTTTCAGTTGCTTAGGTCAACAACAAGCAGGGGCTATTTTTTATTTTAATTGTCGGGTGCTTACCCCTGCACGGGCTGGCCTTGAACTCACGACCTCTTGGTCAGAGTGATTTATTGCAGCTGGCTACTTAACCAGCTGCGTCACAGCCCTTGTGGCCTGGTTTTCAACAACAATAACATAGAAAGTAAAGGAAATAGCAGTAGAATAGGGTATTAAGTCCAACAGATACTTTAAAAACATTTAAGAAGTTAGAGGTTGATGAGTTTAACTGATTTCAGTCAGTAGCACTGAAACAAGTGCTACCACTGTCAGTTTTCGAAATAACACTACAAGGCTGTTGTGTCTATGTTTCTGTAACCTACCTCTGGTGGAGGTACATGCAGCTGTCTCTCAGGATTGTGTTTTTGTGGCAACAATTTAGTTACTGGCCTGGTGCTTCTGTCTAGAGTATTTTAACTTTTGAATGCCTTTAAAAAAAGCTTAATCTCACAGAATGTGATTAATGGCGATATTCTGTATAGCTAGTTCTTTCTGTTGTGGTAGGAGTGACTGATAAACACAATCAACTACTATGATATAGACATGGCCCAAGGTCCTCTCTTCATGTATCTTCTTTCTGACTTCTGCACTATGCAGACTGAATCAACATCCTGGGCTTTTTTTCTCCCTGTAACTGGGATTTGCTATTTCCCAACACCATACATTCATGCAAAATGTATTAGCTGTTGTACAGGTGTTTCTGAACTTTCAATCATCCAGGAATTTGAACATTGAGAAACAAGCTGGAAACTCACAAAACCTTTGAGCTGGGTAGATGCAAAGGTACCTGTGATCTATAGGTGAGATTTTATTCAGCAGTATTGATTGTTCTTCCTGGCAAGACATAGTCTGGTAGCCCTTCTTGACCCTGTTTGTTCGGGAAACTTTGAGGTTAGAGCAAGAGGCTTAAATGTCAATAAATCTTAATTCTGATGAAAAAGACAAAGTTCTATATACACACACAATTGAATGTATATTCCTGCATGGCAGGGAGTTAGGACTGGATGGTCTTTCTGGATCTTTTCCAGTTCTTTTACGATTTTATGTAAGGAGGAAATAATTTAGAAAATTGGTGTATCATTTAGAGAGGACTTTCATAACCAGGAGACCTTTAATTAATGGAAAAAGCAACCCAAGTACTGCAGTGAAGTTCCAGAAATATCCTGCTTATCCTGACTGCCAGTCTGTTATGGCAAGGAATAGAATGCATGCCACAGGGTTACTCCATAGTTAATACTTTTCCAATGATGGGAAAAGATGAGGATGTTAATAAAGTTTTTTAAATATTCTAAATGATCAATAAACAAAGAATATGAAATCAACCAGATTTATAAAGAATGAAACAACTGCAAGTAGCAATAAGGAACAAAAATTACCTTTATAATGAGTAAAACCCACTGTGATACCTCAGGCACCTTTGGCCCCTGACCCTGTGGACATTGCTGACCAGGATGAAGAAGACTTTGGTTTTCTCCCACGTCAGCAAGATTCAACTCCTTTCCAGATGGCTTCTATTGACATTTCCGAGCCAGTGCCAATTAAGGATGTCCTTGAAACAGTGCCGGCTCTCCCAGATTCTCCTGACAGGTTAGTGTTTGATCGCAGGGCTTTTTTTGAAAACAGAGAGATCGCAGAGACAAAGCTTGAGGAGAAGCGCCAGATTAGCAGACTATGGCTAAGCTTAGTTCTCTTGGGAAGAATTAGGGAGTCAGGCACCTGGCGCGGTGACTATGGCAAGCTCAGTTCTCTTGGGAAGAATTAGGGAGTCAGGCACCTGGTTTGGGGGAGCTTATGAACTTCAATAAAAGTATCGCGCTGGAAACTTCCCTCTGTGGTGTCAACATTACTTCTTACTGAGAAGCATCATCGTCTCTTGCTCCTGAAATCCAAGCGGCCTGACAGTGCGCTTACTCCTGAGTAGACCGGGCGCCGGTCTACCTTCTTGCCCAAGTTTGGACTGCGTTTCAGCTCCTGCACATCCAGCTCATGCCTTGCCCTGAAATCTTGCTTTTGGACATTTATTCCAGAGAACTCATCTGTGCCACCTTGCTCCTTTTCCCCACTCAATACTCAAGCCGGGTTTGAGTGTGTTTCGGTTTCTGGACTTTGGACCTTAATAAGACATATTGGACTAATTTTGATCTTTCCTGAAAGGTCAATTGCTTATTCAACTTTTCTGCTTATTTTCTTTTGGAACTTTATTTGCTTCAATAAAGATATTATATTGTTATTGGTCTCTGTGTTGGTTTTCAGTGCTCTCGCTGCCCAGGGGTGTAACACCCACATTGGCACCATGTTTCAATGGTGGTGGAATTGCATGCTCCTGTAAGCTAAAAGGCATTGGTCACACTAGAGTATCCTTACTCTGTCACACATTTGCTAAGGACCTAGGCCAAATGTGTCATACTGCTGCTGGGCCACAGCCGTCATGGAGGGCAGGCACTAGCAGGTGATGTCTTAGAGGAAAAGGCAGTGACACTTTAACTATCTCTTGTTAGTGTTGGGTAGGACTGAGATGTGAGTAGTACTACCATATTTTATTGTATAATGTGCATTTTTATGCCTTTTGTGAGCAAAAATGAGTGTGAGACTAGTACAGAATGGCTGCAATGATTATGCAATGAATGCAAACATACTTTTTTTGTGGGGTTAGGAGACCCTTACCTTGTGGTTACTTTTATGTAGTGAAATACGAGATATCCCCAAGTCGGGTGCAGAACTGGAAGAAGCCCCAAAAACTGAGCAGGAAGCCAGGAAGGCAAATAAAATAATAACTTTGCCCAAATAATCCACTAGATCAGTGGTTCTCAACCTGGGGTCCCCAGATGATTTTGGCCTTCAACTCCCAGAAATCCTAACATCTGGTAAACTGGCTGGGATTTAGATTGGGTTGTCTGGGTCTCTCTCTCTCTCTCTCTCTCTCTCTCTCTCTCTCTCTCTCTCTCTCTCTCTCTCTCTCTCTCCTCTTCTAGTGTGTATGTGCCATATGTACTTTCAAGTTGTTTGTTAGCTTATAGGTAAAGGTAAAGGTTTTCCGTGACATTAAGTCTAGTCGTGTTCCACTTTAGGAGTTGGTGCTCATTTCCATTTCTAAGCTGAAGAGCTGGCGTTGTCCATAGTCACCTCCAAGGTCATGTAGCCGGCATTACTGCACAGAGCACCGTTACTTTCCTGCCAGAACAGTACCTATTGATCTACTCATATTTGCATGTTTTCAAACTGCTAGGTTGGCAGAAGCTGGGGCTAACAGTGGTAGCTCACCCCACTCCTTGGATTTGAACCACTGACCTTTCAGTTAGCAAGTTCAGCAACTCAGCAGTTTAAACCACTGCGCCACCGGGGGCTCCTTTTAACTGATATTGACCTCATTAATTTCATAGGATTTTCTTAGACAAGGTACCTTTGTCAATTCCTTCCTCTGAAAAATTGCCTACAGCAACCATTGTTCATTGGCATTCACATCCAAGAATTAAAGTGGTGTCAAACTCCATTCATTCTACAATGTATATGCATGCACAGAGGCCTCGTTTAAACCAATCTTCCTCAGTGGCACCCTCAGTTTCCAACTGAATGGTGTTTGTTAACGCTGGCTCATGACACCTTAACAATGCAATTGGTGTACAAATATTGAATTTAAATGTAGAACCATGAACAAAATTCACTTTAATCTCACTTCAGAATGACTGCAGTCTGGTTAATAATGTAATCCTATTTGTGAAGTTTGTTTCCAAAAATACTAAACCCTTCTGACAAATTTTGCAGGAATAAAAACTCATTCTGAGAATATGCATTCTTTTGCTATAAAATGCAATTTTCCAAGCCCTGTACCAAAGTGATTTGATATATTTTGGTAGTTTTGGTCTGGACATAAAATTCTACTACTAGTCAACAATGTGCTGCCACCTATAACTCATATTTCATTTCTTTTTAACCTGGGTACCTTTTGGAAACAATCACCACATTTGTGTTCATGTGCACAAACGCACACATCACAGTGTGACATTGTGCACATCTCTTAAGATGAAAATACAAGGGCTTTTGAATGGTATGATTGGATTGCATTTAGTTCACTGAACTAATCATTTTGAGTATGGTTGCAGTTATGCACATGGTTTTCTGTTTCAGCAACTCTGATAAAATAAAGCTGGATGCCATTTATGTTGACTGTATGCAAAAAGCAAATTTTGCTGACTTGTCTCACCTTAGGCTTATGCCACTTAGAGTTTCTAAATCTAAGCAGGTAACAATGGGTTATATGTAACAATCCTTGGTTTATGAGCTGTAGATTTTTATATTGTTTCAAAATCATAAGGGATTAGGGTCAATGTTCTAGTCAAGTGTCACATACCCCTTTTACCATCATCTGACCCAAAGAGCAATTCAATTAAGCACTAATGTATTTGATTGAGACACTCTTCTGAAAACATTGTTATAAAAAATAAAACAGCTCTGACTTGTACGCCAGCCTTACAACAGTAACAATAGATCTACCTGAGGCATTTGTCTGTTCTATTTTGATGGATTTGTTTCAGTGGGTTCAGCCTGATGATGTGGACAAGATTCTTGGAGCTGTGAGAGTGACCACATGTGTTCTAGACCCTTGTCTTTCCTGGATGATCAAACTTGCCAGTGGGGGGGGGGGGTAGTCGAGTGGCTCACAAGGATTATAAATGCCTCGTTGGAACAGGGACAAATACCAACTAGCCTAAAAAAGGCAATAGTCAGACCAATTTTGAAGAAGTTGTCCCTGGACTCCTCAGGATTAAAGAACTATTGGCCTTTTTCTAATCTACCCTTTTGGGGCAAGGTTCCAGAATGGGTGGTGGCTTCTGAGATCCAGGGATTCTTGGATGATACCGATTATCTTGATCCATCGCAGTCTTGTTTTAGGCCTGGTCAAGGAACGGACACAGCTTTGGTTACCTTGGTGGATGACCTCTGCAGAGAGCTAGACGGGGGAGTGTGACCCTGTTGGTTCTCTTGGACCTCTCAGCATCTTTTGACCATGGTATCCTTCTGGCCCGGCTCTCCAGAATGGGTTTTGGGGGTACTGCTTTGCAGTGGCTCTGCTCCTTCCTGGAGGATTGTACCCAAATGGTGATGCTGGGGGACACCTGCTCGCACCCCAGTCATTGACCCCTGTATGCAGATGACACACAACTCTATTATTCTTTTCTACCTAAGTCCAAGGAAGCTCCCCAGATCCTGGACCAGTGCCTGGCAGTTGTGATGGACTGGATGAGGGCTAACAAGCTGAAGCTAAATCCAGAGAAGACAGAGGTCCTCCTGGTCAGTCACGAGGCTGATCAGGGTATAGGATGACAGGGTTACACTGAACATCCGGAAGAACTTCCTCACTGTGAGGGCTGTTCGACAGTGGAACTCTCTCCCCTGGACTGTGGTGGAGGCTCCTTCTTTGGAGGCTTTTAAGCAAAGGCTAGATGGCTATCTGTCGGGGATGCTTTGAATGCGATTTCCTGCTTCTTAGTGGGGGGTTGGACTAGATGGCCCATGAGGTCTCTTCCAACTCTACTATTCTATGATTCTGTGACTTTCCCTGAGGACACAGGTCCGCAGTCTGTGGGTCTTCCTGGACTCAGCACTGATGCTTGAAGTTCAGGTGTTGGCAGTGGTTTGGAAGGCCTTCGCAAAGTTAAAACTTGTGCGCCAGCTGCAACCATACCTCAAAAAGCCAGACTTGGCCATGGTGGTCCACACCATAGTTGCATCTAGAATGGATTATTGCAGTGCACTCTATGTGGAGCTGCCAGAAATTACAACTAGTGCAAAGATTGGCAGCCAGGCTACTGGCTGGAGCAAGCTATAGGGAGCACATCGCACCCATATTAAAGCAGCTCCACTGGCTGCCTATAAGTTTCCAGTCCCAATTCATCTACAAAGCCCTATAAGGTTCGGGTCCAGCCTATCTACATGACCTCATCCCGCCTATGAACCTGGCTCTAAGACAGTGGTTCTCAACCTGTGGGTTCCAAAGTGTTTTGGCCTATAACTCCCAGAATTCCCAGCCAGTTTACCAGCTTTTAGGATTTCTGGGAGTTGAAGGCTAAAACATCTAGGGACACACAGGTTGACAACCATTGCTTTAAGATCTGCCAAGGAGGCCCTCCTCTCAGTTCCACCTCTGTCTCAAGCACAGTTGGTGGGGACAAGGGAGATGATGATGATGATGATGATGATGATTATTATTATTATTATTAACCCCAGTCTATAGCTGGAATACCCTTTTGCAGAGCTATGAAATGAACTAAATGTAATATCTGCTAGGGATATAATTCTTACCTAATTTGCTATTCATACAAACCAATGTGTAATTTTAGCAATTTTCTTTCTACTGTGAGAAAATCTTAGAAAACTGTAAATTTCCAAAGGCTATTCACAGTTCAAGACTTTATGTGCAACATTTGAATGTGGTATTTTTGCACATCAATCAGCTTTTGCAGCCCAGAATATAATGCTTCTATGTAGAATTATTATTTTCTGTTCAGAAGATGCTGGGTTGTTGTTTTTTTGTTTTGTTTTTTTACAGAAACTGTATGTGGGAACATATTCTGCACAAAATTCACAACTTGTTTTTTGTGTAATTTTTTAAATTAAATTACTAACAATAATTTGAATAAGTCTTACCCTTCCGTTTCACTCCCTAATATACATGGTGGAAAATATCAATTAAAAATACACCAACAGTATTTTCTCATCAGTCTAGTATTCTCCATATCCGAATTCTGGACATTTGATGCTTTCCAACCATTTTGTGAATATTTTCAGATATTCTTTCTATCACCTCTTTGTAACCAAACTTTTCTAATATTCAACACTCTTTTGTTTCATTGTTCCAACATTACCTTAAAGTTTGTACTACTGAGAGTCTTAATCTTTGAGCTTGGAAAAAAAATTGGATCAAACTCATAGATCAGTGCTATTCAACTTGGTGGTTCATGGACTGATCCTGACTCCCAAGTTGTCTGCTGGTGATCCTTGGGGAACTTTCTGGAAATAAACAATTTAATCAGTATTCACAAATATGATATCAGTCTTTGGCAGATTTATTTATTTATTTATTTATTTCCAATATTTCTACCCCGCCCTTCTCCCCGAGGGGACTCAGGGCGGCTTACACAACTGGTAGGATCACTACCAGTACATCACTACCAGTACCAGTACCAGATTGGGAGGGGGGTTTCCAGTCCCCATATCAACTTAAGGTATGCTATCCTAATGTTAAGGAGTTTAATTCTGGTAGTTCAAATACTCCCATCTTCAAGGAATGCTGTATCGCACCATTCAAAATTGCTTCAGTGGTTGACTCCAATTGGGACTAATCCAAAGGGTTCCAGCAATAAATCTTGAATAGTGCATTCACCAGTGCCTTTAGTGTACCACTTTACTCACTGGTATTGCTGATGTAAGGAGCCCCGGTGGCGAAGTGTGTTAAAGCACTGAGCTGCTGAACTTGCAGACCAAAAGGTCCCAGGTTCAAACCCCGGGAGCGGCGGGAGCGGCCGCTGTTAGCTCCAGCTTCTGCCAACCTAGCAGTTCAAAAACATGCCAATGTGAGTAGATCAATAGGTACCACTCCGGCGGGAAGGTAAAGGCTCTCCATGCAGTCATGCCGGCCACATGACCTTGGAGGTGTCTATGGACAACACCGGCTCTTCGACTTAAAAATGGAGATGATCACCAACCCCCAGAGTCAGACATGACTGGATTTAATGTCAGGGGAAACCTTTACCTTTATTGCTGAAGTAACCACAGTGCATCCACCATTGAATAATTGGACAATAAGCAGACACACTGGAATTCAGACTCTTAGTTGACAATGTTGATACAGAGCAGAAGGATCATGAAGTATAAGTATTCTATAATTATATACCTGTAGATTTACACTTTGCAAACACAATGTAGGATTTGAGTTATCTGGATCTCAAGTCTGCTTGTCAAATAGGAAAGGAAAGAAAAACATATGAAAGCATGTATCTGTAAATATAAAGGAAAATGTAATAAAATTAAACTATCAATGGTTCTAAGCAATTTAAAGCATGCCCATTAAAAAGTCAAGAAATAAAAACAGCACACTGTGAAAAGCTGAGGCTGCAATCCCATACACATTTATGTATGAATAAGCCCCAGTGAACACAGTAGGGCTTAGATTTGAGCAAATTTGCATTTGGGTTTATTTTGAGAGCTTAACATAGCTTTTCTATCAACTACTGTACAATTCTGAACAAGTTATTTAGCCCCCCTCCATGTCCCATTTTTACTGTTGGCAAAGTGAAATAAGAATGGCTTCCCCTGGAGAGTTATTTGGAGTATTAACTGTCTCATATCATCACTGTACTCTTAGGTTTGAAAGCTTTCTTGAAGTAATGGTATTACTTGTTATTCTCCCAGCAGTTTGTTGTGCCGGGCTTTCACTGAGCAGAAATTCATTTTTAGCAAAGCTCACTTTGTAAAATCAAGTGTAATCAAGCTCATGTATACAAAGAGAAGAGAGGTGTGAAAAAGGTGAAGCTGCAGAGCAATGAAGCATTAAAGAAGCATTATAAAAAATCTAATTTATTTGCACATCCGACGTGAAACTCCACCTCCAGCACAATTACAAAATATGTTGTATCAGCATGAATTACATGGCTGTTATCTTTCTTCCACAGGAGACGGGAAAACATTGTTTTCCATCTCACTCTGTTTTACTTCTGGAAGTGAGAGAAACTAGCTAGTGTAATAAAAGTTTTATAAGCCTGTGCAGGATAGATAGATTCTAAAATAGGTTTGTTGTGTGAAGGTGAAGATTTTATACAGACTCCCTAGTAAAGAATACTGTTTGAAAGACAGTTCAAAAGGGGAATATTTTGCAATATATTGCAGTATGCATGATGTCCAGAGCAAAGTGAACCTTCCATAGTGTTTTCCTGTTTTGACATAAACGTCTGGACGCAGTGAGAAAATTGCATACTTAAATAAATCATTAATGATAATTATTTTTTTAAGGAATCAGTAATATCAACTACTTGCTTTAAAAAATAAGAGTATTTGTTGCTCATAAAAACACACAATTTGTAAGGCTTTTCAATATTTATTGAATTAGTTGTTTTTTTATATATATATATACTTTCCTTTTTGAAAGGCATCAAATTGAGAGGGGAAGAAATCACCTAAAAATGCTCCATAAGCATCCCCCCAACTTGGGAAATAAATTATTTCTCTTTATGATACTATTTTTGAAAGAAACATTGTTGTCAAATCATTACACACACGCAAATGTTACAGCGTAATGGCCAAGATTGTAGATCAGTAACTTAGTTTATATTTGCATTCCTCACTTACTAGGCAGTAGCTGCTGTGATTAATGGGGGTCTCTTCTTCTATTAACCAGGGTGCAGTAGACTAACATTTCTCCCTCCCTTCTTCCAGCAGACAACAGGGGGAAAGTACAAGTGGCAAATTTAATCAAATATTTTCATATCTAGACTGGACGGACTGGAGAACATTTGTTTTCTTGAGGATGTTTCCTACTGTTTTTTCTCAAGGAAAGAAATGGAAGCTCTTTGACATTTGGGGTGAGATTCATATGAAACAAAATATTGGTCAACATCCTATGTTAAGGAATTATATGTACCATGTACTCAACACTCAACATGTCACACCCAACTCCTGGAATGATTCCATCAGCATTGCCTCTGAAAAATCTTGCAAATCTCTTGGGAAGACAGGTGGACAAATGTCAGCATTCTGGAAGAAGCAAAGACTACCAGCATCGAAGTGATGCTCCTACACCATCACCTTGCTTGAACTGGGCATGTTGTCCGAATGCCTGATCACCGTCTCCCAAAGCAGTTATGATATTCCCAACTCAAGAACAGAAAACGGAAGGTTCGTGAACAGGAAAAGAGATTTCAAGATGGGCTTAAAACCAACCTTAAAATCTGTGGCATATACACCAAGAACTGGGAATCCCTGGCCCTTGAGCGCTCTGACTGGAGATCAGCTGTGATCAGCAGTGCTGTGGAATTTGAATAGGCACGAATAGAGGGCGAAAGGGAGAAACATGCCAAGAGGAAGGCGCATCAAGCCAACCCTGACCCAGACCGCCTTCCACTTGGAAACCAATGCCCTCACATACGGATCAAGAATAGGGCTCCACAGTCACCTACGTATCCACCGCAAGACACTACACTTGGAAGACCATCATACTCGGACAATGAGGGATCACCTAAGTACTATATAGCTACATCTCCATAGCCAAATTTACCAGTGCTACTCCCCATCCCCAAAGGAATTAAATTTGTAAGCAGTGCAGCCCACTCCAGCACAATAATTTCCCTTTTCTTCAAGTGTGGGGGAATTGGTGGAAACAAATCCAGACATTTTTCTTTATCATTCTGGACGAACTGCAGCAGGCATCAGTATTGTATTTCCTGTAGCCTGATTTATTGAATGGAAATATAGTAATATTTTCAATCTGTGAATAATTGTCAAGTGCATGATCTATTTCTGTACATATTGGTTGTACCATGTTCTCTTTTTTTAATGGGTCCGGAAAAGGCCTTGAATGTCTTGAGGGGCCCATATATAAAAGCAACAATTTGTGATAGCTAAAGCCTTCTCCTCGTAGATCTAAAACAGCACCAAGGTTACATTACTTTACCAATTTATCCAAGCATGAGCCTACTGAACTTTAATGGGACTTGCTTCTGCACTCTGGCTCTTGGTGCCAAGTTAAAATGTGGGCAAGGCGAGAGGTTGAACTCAGCCAGGCTATAATCATTGCCCCCAGGCTAACCTTTTGCTGGATCTGAGAACTACTCAGATTTTGGTGGTAATTAACTTTTGTCAGGTCCAGGCTCTGTCAAAAAGCAGATAACCAGCCTCAAGGAGCCAACAATTCTTCTTACTAATTTGAAGATAAATAAAACCCGAAGAAATTAAGTTAGAAAATTAAAAATAATCAGAAGGGAAATACTACATATGCACAATCTTGCCAACTGAGTAAGAACCCTCAGAACCTGCCTGTTGTTCCTTCCCTCCCTTCTTTTTCTATTCAATACCAATAGTTAGCCAAGGAAAATTGAACATTTTTCTTTTCATATCCATCTTGCTTCGAGAGGGAAGTGTGTAATTTGTTCTCACCTCACACAGGATCTGTTGATAGTTCCTTCTGCTCAACCTGCCTATACAACATTATTATGGAGGGAAGGTTTCATCACCAGCTGTAAATACAGAATGTCTGTGTAGAGAGAGGGATTATCTTTGGATTTCCTGTCACAAAATCATCCCTTAGTTGAAAAAAAAGAAAAGTCTCCTAGAAGGTGTGTGAGATAGCCCTCCCCTTCTCCCCAAATTTTATCTCTCATAAACACGTTGCATTTTCTATGAAAAGGGCTTTTATAGCTTTGTCATTTCTTTGGAAGAGCAAGGAATTTAGGGGAAGTGGAAAGGCAGAACTGGAGTACTTTGCCACAAGTATTGTTGCCACACAGAATGAAGGCATTTGGAGTAAATGTGAGGTCCCTAATCACCTAATTCATTTGCAGTGGAAATGCTCACTTGAGTCATGGGTGAAACAATGAGGAATGATTTGGTAACCCCTCTTTAATGTTCTCCATTCTATTTTCCCTTTACATTTTGAACTTTTACTCCTCCATTGCTAAATCTTAGAAGGCACTCCCTCCCAACCCCCCCCCCTGAAATTATAGAAGCATAGAATTGAAAGAGACCACAAGGGCCACCCAGATCACCCCCCTGCCATGCAGGAGCACAGAATCAAAGCACCCAGATAGATGACCATCCTTTGCTTGAAACCTCCAGAGAAGGAGACTCCACCACACTCCAAGACAGCTGCATGTTCCAATGTCAAACAGCCTTACCATCAGTACGTTATTTCCTGCCATTTGAATCCATTACTCTGGATTCTCCACACATTGTGGTAAATCCATGGGTCCTGGTGGGGGGCATGGAGAACCTGTTGCCCCACACACCACATCACCTGACTTACCGCCAGCCCCATCCCACGGGGGGAATCATCTGCTGCCCGGCTTCCTCCCATTGTAGAAAAGGCAACAGAGGAAGCCTCCTGTGTTGCTGCAGCAGTGGTGTACACTGCTTCTGCTCCCCTTTCACCATGGACCCCAGCTGGAAGTAGATATGCGTCAGGGCTTTGTCTCATTGTAGGATTTGTACACATCTGGAAAATCTAGTCTAGTATTTTCCAGATGTGTGCAAATCTTGCAATCTTAGCTGGCTAGTGGGGCATGTGGTCTAACACTTGGAAAGTGCATAATCTAAAATGATATGTGGAATACAGCAGTGCTGCTATTGTGCATTTCCACAGCCAGTAGAATTCAATTGTACCACTACACTGTGCTTTATTTTTCTGTACTTACCTATCTGTCTTTGGTAACATGAACACTGTTTTTTCGTTCTTTAGATTGATTGAAAGAATGGCATGAAGTCTGAAAAAGTCCAACCCAAATACCTGAAAAAGCTTTAAAATGGTTTTTCAAGTAATATTTAAACAATAGACTATGTTACTTGCTCCACCAAAAGAATGGAGAGTGAATGTATTTTTATTCATTAATAAATAAATATTTTAAAAATCCTACTAATACGTTAAAGGTGGGAGGGCAACTCTCTGTAGTAGCTGCTTTATTAACTTGATATTTCCATTGACTCTGACTGAGATTCCTGAGAGCCACCAGCAACTACATGAGATGTTGATGTTTTTGATACACGTTTGAATTAAGCATTATACGTTACCTAAAAGCTAGGCAATGGTGTGGTTGGAACAGCTTTCATTTGTTGATTCTTTCACATGTTTTCTTTTATTTCTTCACTGTTGACCCCCAGTTACAATGCTCGAGTGCCCGAATTTCCCAGTTCTCTGTGTTTATTCCACATTTTTAAGGTTAGCTTTAAGCCCATCTTTAAATCTCTTTTGTTGTACACTGACGTTCTGTTTTCTGTACTTGATTTGAGAATAAAGTAACTTCTTTGATAGATGATGTTTGGTCATTCGGACAGTATGGCCAGTCCAGCAAAGAATTATTACTTCAGTGGTGGTGGTCTTTGCTTCTTCCAAAACACTGGTGTTTGTCTGCCTGTCTTCGCAAGAGATTTGCAAGATTTATTCAAAGACAACACTGATGCAATCTTTTCAAAATTTAAGAGTAATATTTATAAATGGTCCATGTTTCGCAATTGTACAATATAGTTGGAAGGACAATAGCTTTATCAACAAGCATTTTGGTATACCTATGAATGTCCTGATCATCAAATACTCTTCGCTTACAGAGCTAACATGGTGTTGTATTGTGGAGTCAGTGTCAACTTTTGTGGAAAAGTGGATGCCTAGGTAGTACAAATAGTTAGCATTTTCTAGCATTACACCATTAAGCTTTATTTTTGGCATTGCAAAAGGATTGGTTTGCTCCTGATGGTAGAGCACTTTGGTGATAGACCAAGCTTTTCATATGCTTATGTGATGGTGATTAAAGTGGCTTGTAGGTTTTCCTCTGAATGGGAAAAGACATCAGCATATTGGAATTCTATAACAGAAGTTGTTGTGACTTTACTTTTGGCTTTCAGCCTGCTGTGGTTAAAGAGCTTACCATCTGTCCGATACGTGATTTCCACATCAGTAGGAATCTTCCCATCAACAAGGTGTAGAATCATAGCTGTAAATTTTTTTAGACCTGTTCAATCAATGATAAAAATGTTTCAATACTCATTACCAAATTAGGAGGGGGAAAATAATTTCTAAAGTGTTTCTAAAATATCATAAGGTGTCTGTATCATAACTATAATGATACAACAAAAAATTTATTACTTTTTTGTTATGTAATTACACTTCTGGGGCTCTTTTCTCCCTTATTTTTAGATCTATTGGGATTAAACTTGCTATGATTGTAGAACATATTTGCCACTGTTCCCCTCTCCCCCATGTTTCAGAATGTTTCACACATCCACTGATTGTTGGGAATTTAAACAGTTTTTATGAACATTAAAAAAAAACTATGAACTATTTCCTTTCATTTCTATTTTCAGTGATACAACATAATCAGGGCGTCATTCCCCCCAAGTTTCAGAAAGATTGGCACATCCAGTGATTTTTAGCTAATTTTATCCAACTTAAATTTAACACTATTACTTCACTGGAAGATCCCAAGGGCCATCCAGTCCAACCCCCTTCTGTCAGGCAGGAAAACTACAGTCAAAGCATCCTCAACAGATGCAGTACAATTAAAAGTACTGCAGCTATTTCTGGGGATGTAGTTTGGAATTTTTGATGGGTTTTTTTTAAAGTTCAGGCTAAAATTGGGAGAAGATGCACAGCCCAAGTGGCAGAACCTAGCAGCTATCAACCTCACAAAATCTGTCAGACCATTGAGTGCAGTTTCAAAATTTAACTCTGCCATTTGGTAAACAGAGAATTTAGGAAATAGGAGTTTATTGTATTCAGTTGTTTCATCTGGTACTTGACTGGTTTGTGTTACAAAACCAAAGACATTGCTGGGATTCTTCTTGTTAATAGTATGACCTCAGTACAAGAAATCTGAGATTTTTATTTGGCACAAGGAATGTAAGAATGCACAAGAAACTAGTGCTTGAAAATAAGAAGTGTACATTTCATAAATTTGCAAGGTATTAGAAATAAATCATGGGCTTCAAAGAATCATAAGATATCTTGAAGAAAAGGCAGAAAGCTTCTTAAGCAAATACAGAATAGCTTTGAGGTTAGCTTCATAAGCTTGCATTGACATACCCTTTTCTCTGTGTTAGTTCTACTACAGAACTTTGCATTGCTTTGAATGCATGTCCACTGATATTTTCATCCCCAGATATGATTATCCAAAGTAATAACCTTATTCTCATTCCTTTTAGATGAACATCACTCAGTTCTATATTAGTAGCAAATTGGGAGCAAATATATTAAATTTTATCCTGCCCACGTTCAAGTTCATGTTAGGAATGGACAAAATCAGAAATTTTCAGTTTTGCTGTTTCTCATCTTTCATTTGTTATGTTCATTCTTCCATGGTTTGGTCTTCATTTGTAATTTTTTTAATGTTCCATGAAAATACTTTTACCTGCATAGGAAGCATTTTTGTGTGCATTTTTCTCAAACTCACTCATTTTCTGATTTCACCATTTAAACATTTTTGGGAGACCACTTTCTTACAATATACACTGTTTATATGTATTCTTTTCCATTATTAAATATATATTTTAATGTGTGGACTGCACAGTAAAAAATGGAATACATGTAGAACTTTTTCAACCTGGCTATAAGTTTGGGAAGTGCACTTTTGGTAACTTACATTACCAAACTGATTTCTCCACCATCCCTAGTACAAACAATATACACAAGTGTTGTTTTGTGTTTTCCAAGCTGTATAGCCATGTTCCAGAAGTATTCTCTCCTGACGTTTCACCCACATCTATGTCAGGCATCCTCAGAGATTCTGATGTATATGCAGAAACGAATACAGACAAATGTCTGGAGCATGCAATAAAACATTCTGAAATGGGGGCTTCGCTTCATGTTTTAATATGAATTGATCTGCTCCATTTGCTTCTACAGTGCCTGTAGGAAGTCCACTGAAAAGGTAATTTCTTAGGGTTCAGATCTCATGAAACCATAAATTAACAGCTTTTAGCATAGTGGTAATCACACTCTGACTTTAGCTGATTGATCCCTTCCTTGTTTAGAGTAAAACAGGATGTGTTTTCTAACCATAACTCTTTAGATTTATGACCACATTAGATGGGCTGATTTATCCATTGTACACCACTTCCACTTTCATCACGGAGCCCTTCCAACAATGCACATCAACTTCCAGCCAGGCTCTGTGGTGAAAGAGGAGAGAAGCGGTGGGAGGCTTCCTGTGTTGCCTTAAGAGCAATGGGGAGAAGCCAGGTGACAACACTTCTTCCCATGTGTTGAGGGTCCAGGTAAGGTAGGTGATGCAGAGCATGGGGAGATGGGATCTCCATGCCCCCTGTCAGGAATGAATCCTTAGTCTAATGCAGTGGTTCTCAACTTGTGGGTCCCCAGATGTTTTGGCCTTCAACTCCCAGAAATCCTAACAACTGGTAAACTGGCTGGGATTTCTGGGAGTTGTAGGCCAAAACACCTGGGGACCCACAGGTTGAGAACCGCTGGTCTAATGTGATAAGGTCCTTAGGAAGCATCTTTATTTTTCCTATATTATTCAAGATTTAGGGACTTAAACTTCCCAAAATATAACACCAAACCAGTGCTCAAATTATTGTAACCTCTAGCTTTTGCAAAGTTGAGTATCTGAAATGTCAGTGTTTTATCAATCACTGTACAATAGTGTCCTTCAAAGAAAGCTTTGATTCTACTCTCTTTTTTAGATGCAATTGTCCTCTGGAGTTCTGCTGTCTGGGACTCAAAAGAGAAAAGGAGGGTTCTTTGATGACTAGACTTGCACAGACATCCAGCTGTGACATATGTGCTTATTGTCTCTTATGCCCCATCAAAACCAGCCAGCTGCCAAATCCTGTGGGGCCCCGTGGGGCTTCTTTAATGGAGCAATGTATGGGGAAAGGTTTTGCTCCTGGTGTTCAATCTAGGATTTTCACCTTTATATTCTGCATTTTTATTTCTGATGGCGAGGGAAATGAACACTATCTTTGATAAGGAAGAAATCCTTTATTCTATCATTTGTGAACAGCTGGTTTTTCCTTAATCACTGTCATTGATGAAGATAATCATGCACTTGTTGTGTGGCACTAAACTGACTGCAATCTATGGTAACCCCATGAATGAGAAATCTCCAAAAGAGCATATTGTTAACAGGCCTGCATTGTCTGCAACATACCTACAACGTGTTTCTCCTATTTTTCTACAGATGTCAACTTTCTTCAGTATTATAGTCTTTTCCAGTGAATTATCTGATAATACCGTAATTCTTGGATTATCTGATAACATACCCAAAGTAGGATAGTCTCAGTTGAGTCATTCTAGCTTGTAGTGAGAGATCCAATATGGTTTTCTTTAGGACCGTTTGTTTTTGTTTTGGGAAGTTCATTTTACTTCTGAAATTCTCTTCTAGAATTCTAGAAAAATAATCAAAATGTCTCTGTAACTTGTTATGTTCCTTTCTAATTTACAGTGACTCTAAGGTGCACCTGTTACAAGATTTTCTTGGCAAGATTTTTTTCAAAAGTGCAGGCTGAGAGAATATGACTTAATATCATAGAATCATTGGGCTAGGAGAGACCACAAGGGCCATCCAGTTCTCCTTGCCATGCAGAAACACTCAAGCAAAGTACTCCAAAAAAGATCAACCAAAGGGTTTTCATGGCTGGGGAGAGTCAAATCCTACTATCTAAATTCATAGTGAAACTACATCACCCTGTTTCTCCCGACTCTAAAAGCATAAAACTTGCACAGCTGTTTTAGTTCCAAATTATGAAACATTAATGAGTTTGAATTAACTACTGTTATAATGTGAATTCCATGGAGATGTCCCTACAGTCGACTTACTTTCTATGGAGACAAGATGCAAAGGAAGCAAGAGTTGTTCTATCCTTAACAGCTGTCTAAAAGATACACATGTGGACTCTGGCATACATAATCTCTTTTTCTATACAACTACAAAAATGCAGTAATCCTCTCCAGTTTTGAACCCAGTTGCTTTACTTTGTCTTCACTCTATTTTACATCTCTTGAATGTTACAAAATGTTGATAGGAAACTACTTCTCATCATGCATTATTTTGTTGTCATGCCACTGTTGTACATCTCTACTGTTTTGCTGCACATCTGAACTTTGCTTTCTTTTACACTTGATGAGGATGAATGACCAAAGGGTCCAGCATTGCTTTGTGCTAATCCAGCATCAGATTTGAAGGGAATGTTGTGTCCTTTCCATATTAGGAATCCCTCAGTCATTTTAGAGTGAGAACATTGTGTTGATGTTACTGATAATAGACATTCATTTAACAACAATAGTAGCTAAGTTCAGAATGTACAAATGGAAGGTGTATGATTTATCACCTGAAGGTATCTCATGCAGCAGTGCTAAGATCCAGGTCTGGATAGTATGTGGATGGAAGGCACTCTAATTCTGTGGAAATAAAATAAAATATAACTGAGAATTGTAATGTTTTAGAGCATTTTCCATAGCTTTTCACCAGTGTTATCATAAAACAAGCATTCTCACAAAGAGTAGAGAAACGCATCTAATAGAAATCTGATGAAAACATGAATAGTTAACACAGCAGCTCACACAAAATGCCCTCCACCCCATCTAGCTATAAAGCAAGGTGTTTTCTGCTCCTTTGGAATTTCAGTTTCAAAGGGAACATTCTGCTACTCAAAATTGTCATGTTTTCATCATCCCCATGAACTACAGGCCTTCTGTTATTTCAAAACAAAGAGAGATAAGAGTGCATGGGAAACAGCTGCATCCAAAAACGATTATTCAGATAGTGAATCTCAGCAAGGGTGGCATCTCCAGAATTGAATACAATAAATAATAATAAAGTACCACCTCCCAGCAGTAAAGAACTGGTGGGATCACAAACCTGCAAAAGTATTGGAAACTGAGCATGCAAAGATACTGTGGGACTTCCGAATCCAGACTGACAGAGTTCTGGAACACAACACACCAGACATCACAGTTGTGGAAAAGAAAAAGGTTTGGATCATTGATGTCTCCATCCCAGGTGACAGTCACATTGACAAAAAACAACAGGAAAAACTATCAGGACCTCAAAATTGAACTTCAAAGACTCTGGCAGAAACCAGTACAGGTGGTCCCGGTGGTGATGGGCACATTGGGTGCCATGCCAAAAGATCTCAGCCGGCATTTGGAAACAATAGACACTGACAAAATTTTGATTTGCCAACTGCAAAAGGCCACCGTACTGGGATCTGCGTGCATCATCCGAAAATACATCACACAGTCCTAGACACTTGGGAAGTGTTCGACTTGTGATTTTGTGATACGAAATCCAGCATATCTATCTTGTTTGCTGTGTCATACAATATAATAATAATAATAATAATAATAATAATAATAATAATAATAATAATAATAATCTTTATATCCTGCCCCCTCTCCTCAAAACTGGTTGACACACCTTCATCCCCTGATTAGGACCCTTGATGGCAAACACCTCTGTTTTGTCTGGATCAGTTTCAATTTGTTTTTTCTCATCCAACTCATTACCTCCTCCAGGCATTACTTCAGAAAAGACATGCTATCTTTAGATGAGGCTGTTTTAAAGGCATGGAACGGCTTATATAAAATAGCATTGAACGGCACCTTGTGGGACACCACATAACAGCTCCTTTTTTGAGGAGAAGCTATCCTCAAGTACCACCATGTGAAACCTATCTGAGAGGTACGACCAGAATCTATACTAGTGTAGTTCCATTTTGTGAGATTTTTGTGGGTTTGGGGTGCCAGAGATGTAACTATAGGGAAAGAAAATAACGAAATTGCCTCCCCAAATAAGAATCCTGTGACCAATGGAATTTCCTTTTAGCCCTCCTCCTCCAAATTTCTAGCATAGCAGTAACACCAGCAGTGAACTATACTTAAAATGTCATGTAAGCATTTAGCAAAATACCGCAATTAAAATATTGATATGAAATAAGACCTTGAAGGAACTGGGGGTGGCGACGGCCGACAAGGAGCTCTGGCGCAGACTGGTCCATGAGTTTACG
This sequence comes from Anolis carolinensis, assembly GCF_035594765.1. NCBI lineage: Eukaryota > Metazoa > Chordata > Lepidosauria > Squamata > Anolidae > Anolis > Anolis carolinensis. Next base: position 41,778,754 of record NC_085841.1, read on the forward strand.
ATGAGTCGGAAATGACTATGCGATTGAGCAGAGCAGCATGAAATAAGAATTAAAGATTTAATTCTTTAATCTGTTTTAGTTTACCTGAACAACTCCATTTTGATAATGCCTGACATTTCACCCATGGCCTCTATTGTTTTGCCACATTCTGCCATTTGTGCTATGCTAGAAATGCTGTAACTGCAATATCATGTGCCCAGGAACACCCTCCATCTGATGTTACAGCTACACTGCCAGGCCCTCAGAACACCATAATAAACACTAAATAAACGGTGTCTCCATTCTGGGCTGGTCACATAGACTTTCAATAAGGATTGCTACATATGCTTTAGATATTGCTTCTGCACACTTTCTATTTCATCAGATGGGCTACTTGACCCATCATAGGTCGCTTGTTCTCCCTTTTCAGGATGGAGCCCATTACACGACACATGTGTACTTCTGATCAGACTCCGCCCAGAAAGGGGAGAGCAGGTGGCATATGCTGCTGCCATGGAAACACGGGAGCCTTCCCGGGTTGCCTTGCCAGCAATGGTGGGAAACTGGATGACAACACTTCTCCCCATGATATGGGGGTTGGAGTAAGTTGGGTGATGCGAGGCATAGAGCAATGGGCTTTCCACAGCCCCTGCCAGGAGCTCAGGAACTGTTGTGATGAGATCCATAGTCTTTTTTTGTAGTTCTAAAGTGCCATAAAATACTGATACTTGAAATAAACTCTATTTTGACCAGTGCTGTTAGTATTGTGTTTGGTAGTTCCTTTGGCCGGAGTTGTTTTTTTCTGTTTGCCTTCCTGTTCAGTTTCAAGGCTCAACCTAGCCTTGTGTCTCATCTGGGAGGATATTGTGGGGCTGATATTTCCTTCCCTACATAGATATCCAAAGAAAAGGGACAGGCAAAGTTACTCTTTCTTATTTGGAAAGAGAAAAGTTTTAATTGTGAGGTGCAGGTATCTGCTTTGCAGAAATTGGACTAAAAACCACCCTTTCTTTTCATATGGCTCACTCATTTCATGTTTCAAGATACTCATGCAGCAGATTTTTAAATTAACCTGGCCCCAAGTGGGCCTTCCACTATCCTGAATTCCAGCAACATAAAACACCTGCTTGGCATCAGCTCTGAAAGTTTAATATAGTTTCTGTGGTAAACTATGGGAGGCCAGAGAATTTGAAAGTAAAGTTTATTGCACCAGTAACTCAGAAAAGCAATTCCTAAAACTCTTGACATATTTAGCCAGGAGGTTAGGGGTAAAAAAGAAATAGAAATCATTTTCCAGGGCTACCGTGTACCTGGAATTAAAATCCATCTGTCTTGGAAATGGTAAGAAATGTTTCACAGGACACACAGATGCTCTTGTGTTTCACTGTAAATCACTTTCAAAGCTAGCTCAGGCCCTGCTTCTGAAGGAATAATTCTCTATTAGGCTGTCCGAGTGAGTTGGATCCCGCAGCTTTTCTTGGAAGATTTTTAAGAGTCGCTGACAAAGGTGGGTTAAAAAAAAAACTTGGAAAAACTGAAACTCCATGGTCTTTGGAGCTCCACAGGTCTATTTGTAACCTGTAGATCATATTCTTATCTCAGGCAGCATAGCTGCGCAGAGAGGAGTATCCATCTTGTGAAAGTCAAGTTTCCTGGAGACATTTCCAATTTTTAATAATGGTGTAGGTTATCACACTAAACTTGAGGTAGTCAACTCAAATGTTTTAGGTTTAAACCCAATCCCTGATGCCAACTCGAAAACACCCAGTTAATCCAAAGCTGAATAGTAAACCATTTATGTGAATCTCATTGCTTCGCTGGATCTACTCTAGTTGTGACTAGGGACCTGGCAGGGGGTGTGGAGAACCTGTCACTCCACACCCTGTATCTTATGACTTACCTGAGACCCCATCCCATGGGGAAAAGTGTCACTGCCCAGCTTCTCCCCCCCCCCCCCCCCCATTTTCCTGAAGACAATACCGGAAACTTCCCGTGTTGCAGTGGCATACACCGCTTGCTCTACCCTTTCCCGATGGAGTCCAGCTGGAAGTACATGTACGTTGTGTAATGTGCTCCATCCTGAAAGGGGACAGCAAGCAGAGTATGGCAGGGAAAGGAGACCATCTGATGAGTTGCATTTCATCCAGTTATGGATTCTAGCCCTTTCCGAGCCATAGAATTTTGAATGTGCTATACCATTGTTGACTGATAGCAATCCACATGGGTGACCTTAAGGTTGGACTTCTGTAATGTGCTTTACATTGGGCTACCTCTATCAAGTTCAGAAACTCTAGTTAGTTCAAAACATGGCAGCCAGACTAGTTACAGGAACATCCAGGAGTGAGCATATTACGCCTATACTAAAGTCAGTCCACTGCTTGGCAATTGGTTTCTGGGCAAAGGACAAAGTTTTTATAGCCTTATATGGTTTGGGTCCAGGTTATCTACAGAATCACCTTTTCCTGTACAATCTGCCCCATACACTTAGATCCTCGAAGTGGGGTGGGGGGGCTATTCCAGTCAGCCAGAATCTGACTGGCAACAGTCACCCAGATGACCTTTTCATTAGCAGCCCCAAGGCTGTGGAACGAGATGCCAAAAGAGATCCAACAGCTAAATCAGTTGTTAGAGTTCAAGACACAATGGAAGTCCCATCTCTTCGAACAGGCCTACACAGTCAATGTTAATTTGTGAATTTTAACCTGCATTTTATCGGTAAATTTTAAGCTGCATATTACCTATGTGTATTTGTTATATGTATTTTAATGGTGATTTGTTCTAGCTCATTGTTTTAATTATGTTGTGCCCTGCCTCAGGCCACAAGAAGTGGTGGGTAATAAATTATCATCATCATCCAGTCTTTGTTTTAAAACTTCCAATGGATTATTTATTTATTTATTTATTTCCAGCATTTATACCCTGCCCTTCTCACCCGGGGGGACTCAGGGCGGCTTAGAACAGTTGGCAACATTTAATGCCAAGAACATAATAATAAAACAAAAACAGTACATATCATCAATTAAAACTATAAAAATAATCATTAAAATACATTATAACAATTAAAACATATGTAAATTAGATCCATTTGTCTAAAAACCTCATGCTTCAGCCTTCAATCCGACATGTCGACATTATCGTATTACTCGTTAAAAGCTTGTGCACACAGCCATGTTTTCACAGCCATTCTGAACCCAGAAGAGTTGGGGCTTGTCGGATATTTGTGGGGAGGGTGTTCCACAGCCGGGGAGCCACCACCGAGACGGCCCTGTCCCTCGTTGCCACCAGCCCCGCCTGCGAGGCAGGTGGGACAGAGGGCAGGGCCTCTCCAGATGATCTTAGGGATCTAGATGGCTCATATGAGGAGATACGTTCGGATAAGTAAATTGGGCCAGAACCGTTTAGGGCTTTATAGGTCAAGACCAGCACTTTGAATTGGGCTCGGTAGCATATCAGCAGCCAGAAAAGGTTTTTAATCAAGAGAACATCTACATTTACTCTTTATCCTGGAACCAATATAGAGTGTCAATTTCCAGATCAGCAAGAGGATGATTTCCACTGCTAGCCCCTGGCCACTATAGAGGTGGGAAGGAGTCCAAACTGTCCAGTGGCACCAAACCCAGTTAAACATTGCTGGATAGCACCCTTACTCGCCCCCTCCTGTTCTTATTGTAGCGGTGGCCATCATGTGCAACAGGGCTAGTGTCCATGGCTCATTCTGGAGTGACATCAGCTGGGGGAGGGGGAGAGGAGGAATTGCCTTCTTCTTCCCCCCCCCCTCCCTTCTCTGATAATCCTTGTGCCCCAGTCAATTCAAGAATTGGAGGGGAACCATGAGTGCCATCCCATGTTCCTGGACCACCTGAGCCAAGGAAATAAAAGCCAGCTATGTAAAAAGTTGTGGCCATTTTCATCAAAGAACTAACCCAATTGTTTACATGAGCCCAAATTTTCAGATTGCTCCAGATTCTCATGGAAAATTTGGACATCCCTCAACTTTTGTTAATGTAGTTCAAAACCACATTAAAGGTATTGACCCATGTTAACCCAAATCAGCTCCATGAATCGTACCACTGCCACAGAGCTGATTTGCCCCCCTACCCCTCTTTGACATAACAGGTCAGTGTTGATGTGCCGTATGTGTTTAATTTTCAAACATGTCATGGAGGTGGATCAAAAGGGTGGGAGTAGTCTGAACCTTGGTCTTCCCAGACTAACTTCAATACAAATGAAGCTTTTATAACGTATGAAACTAGAATCCAAAATAGAGAAGTTAATCAAGTGAAATAACTGAATGACCTCCTTGAGTGATCATATAACAGGGATATGAAATCATAGATGAAGAGAAATGTGTTTGAAACATGGAAGAAAAGGAGGTTAGTTTTAATACAGAATGCATTTAGCTTCAGGTGATGGCTATAAAACTAACTGTGAAAAATATTCTTTCTTGCCTCTCAAATTTACTTGAAATATTTGGACTATTCATCCACAACTGTCTGATGGTGATCTCTGAAAGCAACTCATGGAAACACAATGAGATTTTTGTTCATGGAGCTGTTTTTGTTTTTAAATTTCAGCTGCAGTTTTCTTGCACTCTTTCCCAAGCACCTGCTCTTTTGTTTGTTCTCAATGTTCCACTGCAGTGAGCTAAACAAGGAATCTTATGTTATGTGGCTTTCTTTTCTCTATTTGGTGACCCAGAAGAGATTAGAAATGTAAAACAGTCCAAGGGATAGGAAGTGAGGAGGCAACTTCAGATCTTACTATATTTTAATAGTTCTTTATACCAGGGAATTAATCCATTCATTAAGTTTAGTGTTTTTTTCTGTTCTCCAAGACATTTTTTTAAAAAATGCTGATGATGTAAATGAAGCATTTTTTCAGGCAGTATTCCTGACCCATAAGTCATTCAGATGGCAATTTTGTTGTCCTTAAGTAGTTCCAAAGGGCAGAATATATTCCTTACTGGTTTTTATAGCATGCATGATCACATCTAGGTTCATGACCCTGGATGTGCAGGTCCATTCATTCAGTGGCTTGCTTTTTAAAAAAATGAAATCTGTGCATAACTCAAAAGGTAAATGGCCTGCTTAATGTAAAAGCTCATATTGGTGTCAGGAGGAGATGTTGTTTGCCTGAGTGAAGCAAAATGCTTTCAAGATATATGGGTAGTAATTGCAACAAGATCACAGAGATAAATGTACATTTTTGAATCTGAGTAACAGATGCAAATAGATTAGGGCAGGGTCCCCAAACTAAGGTCTGTGGGCTGGATGTGGCAAGGTCATTTACCTGGCTTCCATCCTAAACTTTAGACTTACGGTTGCCCTAAGTCTGAAATAACTAGAACACACCCATCGACAATCCTAATTAATTCGACTATCTCATCAACCAAAAGCAGGCCCTCACTTCCCATTGAAATACTTGTAAGTTTGTGTTGGTTAAAATTGTTCTCCATGTTCAATATTGCATTGCTCTTTCATGGTTTTTTGCACTACAAATATTTGCACTCAACAGTGTGAAGGACTGTGAACTGGCCCACTGCTTAAAATGTTTGAGGGCCACTGGGCTAGAGAATTGGTGAGGACTGCAGTATTTAAAATATGACTGTGTGTTATATGTTTCATAACTCCATTTATGAGAACATACACAAGCACACAAAAGTTGTATCACTTTTAAGTCAAGCAGTTAGAGATGGCAATTTCCATTTCTGTAAATATCCCTACTCTCCAGAAACTTTTGTTCTTTTATTTTGACTTTGTATAAAAAAGAAAACAAATAGTTGTGTAAGGGTAAAAACAGCAGAAAGGTAGATATGAAACAATTGCTTCTGGAATTGTGCCTCTTGCAAACTCAATGTTTTTCTTACCATTTTTGTCCTCTGTTCTTTCTTTCTTGCTCTGCAATGCAAACAGCTGGATGCTTGTCCAGGAAAGAGTTGGGCACCTTGAGAAACCTTTCCGAGTCTTCTTGGAATATATTGCTAGTGGGAACAGAAGTGTTGCTGCCATTGATTCATTTGCAATGAAGAATTGCAGCACAGGTAAATGTTTTTGTTGTTCATTCTAATATATTCCCTCAATTTGAAATTTCTGGTATAAAATTCTGACTATATAAATGCTTGGAACTTTCTCCCTTCATTTAAAATCTTCATCATAACCTCAACTCCACCACTCCTGTGTATATCAGTGTTTTCAAAACAAAACAGTCAAATCTGATTGCAAAATGGTGCTATTTTGGGTTTTAGTGAGTTTTATATGTTTTATATTTTTGGATTGTTTTGGGGTGTTAATTGTTTTTATATGCTTTATCTTTCTAATTGTTGTAGCTTTAGTGTCAGGTGCCATTTGATTTCATAAGTATAGAAAGGCAGGACAGAAATAATTGCAACAAATAAGGAATATCCATGGGTAATCTCATATCACGGATTCTGATTGTTTCATCAGATACTGTTTATGATCTGGAATATTTTATTCTCTTTCCATGACAGTTCCCCTTAAAGGCATCTAGCATTACTATACAAATATCTACCATTTCTCAACTTTTTTTCCAGATATTCTTTGTCTTGTCTGCCACATTCTACCTTATTCACACTTTGAATACCTGAAATATTAACTATGTATTCACAATTAAACATCTTGTAAAGAAATTCTCCCCAGCTTCTATAAGGAGACAAATGTCAGTGGTGAACATGGCAAAAGTGAACTGGTCCATAGTGCTGTTTAAAAAAACAGGTAGAATTTTAGGGCTCTAGAGAAGCACCTGGTGGCACAGCGGGTTAAACCTCTGAGCTGAGTGAGCTTTTACTGTTAGCTCCAGCTTCTGCCAACCTAGCAGTTTGAAACATGCAAATGTGAGTAGATCAATAGGTACCACTCTGGTGGGAAGGTAAGGGTGCTCCATGCAGTCACATGACCTTGGGGATGTCTACGGACAACACCAGCTCTTCATCTTAGAAATGGAGATGAGCACCAGCTCCCAGTTGGACATGACTAGACTTAATGTCAAGGGAAAACCTTACCTTTACCTTTAAAAAAACACATTAACACAAAAACAGTGATTATAATTGAATTGTCTGATATAGTTTCAAGGCTTGCAACAGGAGTATTACATTCATAATTTACTAAAACATTTTTTATTCCATTGAACGTCTCTGTGAGAAAAATACTACTAGGTAATGCTGAATAAGGAAATTATGGGAATTCGTACCACAGATTCTTCTTGAGAAAGTTAACCTGAGGAACATTTCCCACCCTGAATGAATATTACATAGTTTCCCAATTTTTCTTGTATTTTGGATAATAATGTCAGGACAGCTATTTTTTGCTCCAAGTTCCTTTCCACCCCCAGCGTCTCCCAAAACAGCATTGTGTAGATATTAGTACAAAGTTTAAAATGCAAAGGGAGTCTGTGAATTAAACCATATTATGAAAGTATATTTTGCATATTTTCACTGGTACTATGAAGTTTTACATGAGTATTCTTTTAAGTTTCCATTGGTGACTTTTTAAACTCAAGACTTCACAAAAAGCAGAGAAAGAAATTATAGGCAGGGTGGGAAAATGGCTTTTTAAGAAGAGGTTTTGTTTGACAGAATAATCTCAGCCTGTAAATGAACATTATCTAACTAAGACAAAAGGCCATAGGACCAATCTTTCATCAAGCAGTATCTCAAGAAATTGACCTTTTGAATTTGAGATGTGTGTTGTTCAGCGATGTCAGTTTTTGGTTACACAAAATACATTTAAACTTCCAAAGAAGGAGCTATCATAGGTCATAATAAAAATGCACTACACAATGATTCAATTTTTTCACTTTGTCAGATTTTCTCTAGTAAGAAAAAAATATGGAAGATATGATAGGAAACCATTTTCAAATTGAAGCCAACAGTAGATGCACCACCATGAAATTTTAATTGCAATTGCACGATAAAGGTCTTGGTTAGAGATACACACACCATTTCAACTAATGGGTGGCTAGTACACTGTTTTCAAGTGTCATGTGTTCAATACCAGAGCAGTAAAATCAAATCCAGAAAGTGAGTTGATTTGAGTTTTACAGGCTGTCTAGCCATGTTCTCCTGACTTTTCACCCACATCTATAGCAGGCATCCTCAGAAGTTGTGAGGTTTGCTGGAAACTAGGCAAAGGAGGTTTATATATCTGTGGAAGGTCCAGAGTGAGAGAAAGAACTCTTATCTGTTGGAAGCAAGTATGAATGTGACAATTAATCACCTTGATTAGCCTATTCAGTTTCAAGGTCTGGTTGCTTACTGCCTGGGGGAATCCTTTGTTGAGAGGTGTTAGCTGGCCCTGATTGATTCATATCTGAAATTCCTGTTTTCTGAATGTTTTTCTATATTTACACTCCTGATTATACTGGTAGCCAGATTTTGTTCATGTTCATGGTTTCCTCCTTTCTGTTGAAATTGCCCACATGCTTGTGGATTTCTGTGGCTTCTCTGTTGACATGGTAGTTGTTAGAGTGGTTCAGCCTTTCTGTGTTCTCAAATAATATGCTGTGTCCAGGTTGGTTCATCAAGTGCTCTGGTATGGCTGACTTCTCTGGTTGAGTTAGTCTGCAGTACCTTTCATATTCCTTGATTCATGTTTGTGTGCTGCATTTGGTGGTTCCTATGTTCAGCAAAGGACAAGGTGGATCCTTTCACCTCTTCAGAAGTCTACCATATACCATGCAGCTGTGGACAAGTCTACATAGGCAGAGTTCCTGCTGCTCTGAAGAAGCTTAAGGTGCATTCTTTCCTGAAAATGACTTACTTGGACTCAGAGATACCTGCTAGAAGTACTTCTCCTATACTTCCGGATCTGGGAAAGTCCTCTTCTAGCATTTTTATCTCACAATCTGTAAAATAAACAGAGAGCTAGAGAATTGGGACAGGGAGGAAGAGGAACCCTATTAAAATCAGTGTTTGAAACCTCGTTGTTATTACTGCTGGCAGGAGTGTATCTTGGGCCTCATGAAGCCTTAGTAAGATTGTGGTGTGCAATCTCAGGGTGTTCCTGTTTTCAGAATTTAAAAGATTTTGTACATTTGAAAAGTACTTGAGATAAAAAAAACCCCAAGGAAACAAGAATGATTCAACAATGAACTGGCTGAGATTCAGAACATGAGTACTATGTTCATTGAGCAACTTTGAATATGCTATAGATAGAGTAACAACTGGTTGTATTCAGAGTTAAGAGTCCTTTGTGATAAGAACATGGTGAATAAATGCTCATATCACCTAAAGGGAGATATTTTTATGGGTTCAGGAATTCTGGGACACCACAGGAAGCCCAGCTTAGTTACTATATAGTAGAACCATATGTCCTTACTAGTTGATCCGTATTTCCATGCTAGATAAAGGACCTCTTCACACACACCGCCAGAATTTCTGAATATCATCGCGGAGTGTTGTTGGCACGTGTCCACGGGGTGTGGGGACCTGTTGCCCCATGCCCCGCACTATCCCAGCTCCCTCCCCCCCCCCCCCGCCCCATCCTGAAGCTTCAGGAAAACTGCTTAACCCATCTTTCTCTATGGAAAGACAGGAAGCCTTCTGTCATGCATTGTCAACTTTTTTTGGCAGCTGCAGGGTTTTTTTCGCCATGGAGCCACCCTGTGTGTGATGGCATCCAGCAGGCTCCATGGCGAAACAGCAAAAAACCCATCTCCACTATCAATTTTTAGCCTGTGTGAAGAGGTCCAAATTGTGGTGCCAGGCAATTATTTCACCAGATAGTTCTATGAAATGTATTACATTTTGCCTGATGAACCTAGTTTAGACATACACAGATGGCCAAAGATGTCATTTGGGAAGGCCCAGTGCCAAAAAAAGGGTGCCAAAAAAGTGTGATGAAAGCAAGAGCCAACATCTTGCTGCCCTCCCTACTTTAATAATAGGAAAAAGCTGTTCCTTATCTTATTTTCTGCATCCGTGTTTCAACCACAAAATAGGATGGGATAGTTTTATTCCTATTTATTTATTTATACATGAATTTGTTATATTTATCAAAATATTTATATCTACCAAAGATATCAAAGAAAGTTAAAGCAATATGATCAGCTTAAAACAAGTCTATATTTAAAACCTAACATAATTTAAACAAGCTAAAACATGTATAACAGTTTTAACAAGTTAAAACAATATATTACTTCATAATGTAGTGGCAATACTTAACTTTGTACTGCAGTGGCAAAATACAATAAATTTGTTTGGATAATTTTTGTTTTAAGATGGTGAAGAATTGTCTGCCACCATGTTTGGCCAGTGTGGAAATAAAATTCATTTAGTGAAATCAAGCTGAAGCTATACTCACAAATATAATTTTCTGGAAATTGTCTATGGACATGTCAATGGTTACATCTCAGCTTCTTCTTTTTCCATAGGATGTTGCTTGTTATTCTGATCAGAAATCCATTGAAATCAACTGAAAAGCAACCACATACTTTTCAAAACTAGGCTCACTGCTGAGCTAAAACCTTTCTCTTTTACAAGCACCATTTGATGTGGTTGAGGCAATGTGTGATGCATACATTGCACAGGATTAAGATCCATTACCCCAATTAATAGAAATGTTATTTCCATTTGTGTAGGGAACCAGAATCTAGCAGAGGTTTTCAAATGAAGGGGGGGGGTGTGTGTGAGATAACAAAGTCTGCTGTCCCACCTTAAATTTAGCCTAGAATAGCTTGAAAGATGGCATGGAGAGCTGAAAGAGGAGGGTAAAATCAGTAGTTACCATCCTGTTCTTCAGCAGGAAATTTCTCTTTTGTTATGGTTTGTTTACAGAGGATTGGCATAAACTGTAGCTATTGGCCTTCTAATCTGTCCACTGATGTACTTAGTGTATTTGAAACCCTAAGCAGGACATTTGTAACACCCTTGAAAGGCAATGGGGAAGAGACTGTAGCTGACAGTTGGTGTCTCTGTTAATTGGTGCATTAGTATCCTCAAGGCTCCACCACATTCATACTCCTTGTTTTTGGTGGTACAGCAACTGGGACCATGATCTGAAATCAATCTCTATGCTCAGAAGGAGAAAGTCATCTTCTTCTTTAGGAGGGACCTAAATGATCATGCCCTGGGGTGGTGGGAACATGAAGGCTTTCAGCCATGGTACAGGAAAGTCATCCTAAAGGTGAGAGTGTATTTGTGCAGGTAACTATACAATACCCAGAGGCAGGGCCGGCCCCACTATTGAGGCCCCTGACGCCGCCGCCTCGGGCGCAGGCCCGGGGGGGCGCCGTCAGGCTGGGTGGGAGGCGGGGCACCGCCCTGACAGTGCCCCGCCTCCCGCCCAGTGCGCCCTGGCCCGTCTGGCCTTTTCTAGCTGGCCAGACTGCAGCGGAGGTCCCTGCAGGCCGCAATCGCGGCCTACAGGGACCTCCACTGCAGTCTGGCCAGCTAGAAAAGGCCAGACGGGCGAGCAGGAGTAGCGTGGGAGGCGGGGCCAGCTCTGGCGCCGCCCCCCCGCCCAGCGTGCCCTGGCCCCGCCTCCCACGCTGCGTGGGAGGCAGGGCCAAGGCACGCTGGGCGGGGGGGAGCGGCGTCAGAGCTGGCTCCGCCTCCCACGCTACTCCCGCTCGCCCGTCTGGCCTTTCCTAGCAGGCCAGAAAGCAGTGGAGGTCCCTCCAGGCCGCGATTGCGGCCTGGAGGGACCTCCGCTGCTTTCTGGCCTGCTAGAAAAGGCCAGATGGGCAAGCGGGAGTAGCGTGGGAGGCGGGGCCAACTCTGGCCCCGCCCCCCCGCCCAGCGTGCCCTGGCCCCGCCTCCCACGCTGCGTGGGAGGCGGGGCCAGGACACGCTGGGCGGGGGCGGGGCCAACTGTGGCCCCGCCCCCCTCACTAATCGCCCTGGCCCCGCCTCCCACGCAGCGTGGGAGGCGGGGCCAGGGCGCGGGAGGCGGGGCCGGTGGCGGGGGCGCTTTTCAGCACCCCCGCTTCCCATTAAAAAATATCTCCGGCCGGCCCTGCCCAGAGGCAGACTTTACATTGTAAACTCTACCTATTAGGGTATCTCTCCATCTCATCTCTAGATAGGATGCATTTGTCAGGGAATATTGTGTCCTGCAGGAGAAAGTGATGATTTATATGTGCTCAGAAATCAACTATGTTAAGTCAAGCCTGCATTTGGCTGAAGGGACATTACATTGACTTTCTTTGCTTTTTCTGCATCTTTTCCCCATCTGTTAATCATCGATAAGATTATAGTTTGCATCATCCATAGCTTAGTTTTACTTCATTTTAACCTTGAATGTGTTTTGGATCAAACCTTCCAGAACATTATGCTTCCAACTTAATTAATTTACTAAAGACATATGATGACAACAGAGCGTAATACTTTGGAGTATATAAGGATTCTGCAAGTAAAATCTCATAATGTACAATATGTTAAAAAAGCATATTGTATGGTAACAGCATACAGCCAAATACCAATTGTATCTAAACGACTTTAGGTTTAATTGGGTTTTTTTTCCTTTTCTGAAGAAAAAAAGAATATACTTCCATCCTTTTTTATGGGCAGACACTGGCCTAGCAAAAGACATTTCAATGCCTACTTCATATTTTTTTAAAAGGATGGCTATTTTCTGACATGTTATCCACTAATATGTGAACCCGGAGCAAAGAATTTACTAACCACTTTTCTGCCATTATAATTTGTAACTGACATTATTAACAGTCGCCCAATAATTTGCCCATTCCACAAGCTCAGTAATTGGTACAGCAATATTTAGTAATTGATGGCAATTTCTAGTAATAAAAGCTGAGTTCATTTCCTGAGTAATGTATTGACTTATTAATGGCATTTAATGGTTTTCTTACTAATACTTTCTTTCATCTTTGAGTAATTAATTTACTAAATCATTTCACACAAAAAAAACTTTAATTAAATTAAAGTACATAGTAATAAGCACAACTAAATGATAAGTAATTGTTTTTTATTTAACATCAGTAAATTGAACATAGCTAAGAAGGAGTTTTTTTCAGAAAAAAATGGAGACAAAGAAACAAAGCCTGTAAAATATGTGTAACATTTATGGTATGGTGTGTTTGATAAAAGCATCTTTTCTCAAACTCAGCAGGTCTGAGAGGAAGCAATTAGCTTCAGGATTTCAAGCTTACAAGTGCATCTGGAAAGGCACATTCTGGAGAGTTGTTTTTATAAAGTTAACATCTGAAGTTCCTCAGCAGTAATCCTATTAATTGGCACTCTGCTTTCAAAGTATATACGAGCAAAGGAAGGCTTCACTGTTGGTCCACCAGCAGCTGTCGGGGCTGCTTTGCTGGAATATTTTCACAGCACAGCATGTGTAGCAGCAGAGCATCACGACAGCCCCATTACACAGTGATCAGGGAGCTAGTTGTGGCAGTTGGATGGGCCACTTTCCCCCCTGTGGCATGTCGTCTCGGCTGCAGTGCATAGAATGCCACTTCGGCTAGATTGATATTAGCTTTCTGTTTATTCTGTTAAAGTGAAATGACTTTAGAAGTGGGACTTCATTCATCAGTTGTATGTTTGGCATCACAAGTGCAATTGAACATTATCAGTGTAACAGAGAGGTACCAGAGCTTGTGGTTTATATATGCCAGGGTTTCTTAAACTTTTTTTTAGTTTCCACCCGATCATTTTTGTGACCTTTTCTACCCAGGGAATCTTTATGTAATCCCGAGTATATAGGTATATAAAATGGATATGAAAATAAAAAAATCAGGATTTACAAGGCTTACTAAACAGGCTGATTTCTCCTTTTTAAGAAATATAGCTGAAGAGTCCACTGTAAACACCACAAGTTGTTGCTAATAAATTAGTGTAAATGTCTAGGTGGAAGAAGAAGAAGAAGAAGAAGAAGAAGAAGAAGAAGAAGAAGAAGAAGAAGAAGAAGAAGAAGAAGAAGAAGAAGAAGAAGAAGAAGAAGATTATTTTTTTTGTACCCCGCCTCCATCTCCCCGAAGGGACTTGGGGGGGCTTACATATGGCACAAAGGGCATAAAACAATGCATAAAATAATACAAAATAAAACCACTAGTATATAAAACAACAATTTGAACTCAGAACAGTGCCCAATGACCTATAGTGTCATCTGTTGTTAAACTGTTTATTGAGCTAAGGGGATCCCATTTGGGATTGGGACCCACAGTTTAAGAAGTAGAGATCTATTCCACCAGAAGTTCCAATCCTTCAATCTATCAATGGCCTGAGATAAGTTACTTCTGAGCAGTAGTAGCCGTCAGCTTAAAGTTTGAAATTCACCTGAACTTTAAAATATTGTGCTCCCATGGTTATCTGCTGGAGTTTGGTTCCAGGACACTCCAACCCCCTTTTGGATATCAAAATTCATGGATGCTCAAATCCTATTATATACAGTGGCATAGCTGAGTTCATTTCCTGAGTAATACAATATACCAAAATAATACTAATTATTATAATTATTTATACCCTGCTTTATCTCTCTCCCAAAGAAGACTCAAATCTAGATTTGTGTTTGAGATATAGATATATATATATATATATATATATATATATATATATATACACACACACACACACACACACACACACACACACACACACACCCTGATGTTAAGTCCAGTTATGTCTGAATTGAGATGGGTTGGTGCTCATCTCAATTTCTAAGCCAAAGAGCTGGCATTGTCCATAGACACCTCCAAGGTCATGTGGCCGGCATGACTGCATGGAGTGCGGAGATATATATATATATATATATATATATATATATATATATATATAGGAGCAGAGGATCAACTGTAAAACCATTCAAATGTTCAAGGTATTGAATCTACTTGGGGGCATAAGCTTGTGTACATCACAACACTCCTTCCACATTTAAACTATTCAAGAGGAGATTCTCTACCCCAATGACATAGAATTCCCAACCAGCATTGGCTTTGTTACTACACATTCCAGCAACCTTCTACCAGTAGTCCATTAGTTAGGCTGGAAGGAGAATTCAATAATTCTTAAAAAAAGAAAACTTTTTTCAGGTGATTTAGCTTTTTTATCCAAATACAGGTAGCTCTGGTCAATAAGTGCAGCTGTCAATCATAACTGTTTGACACAGATATTAGGAAGAGCCATGTCAAACATATCCAGAAAATGTATGCATAATGTTGTCTCCTGCTATAGCAACAGACACTTGAACTGAAATGAAAGGTGTGTTCCTATGGACATCCTCCTTTTACCACCCTCATGTCTTTCTGATCAATCCCATGCAAGTTATTTTAAATGGGGAAAATCCAAATGTATTTTTATCTAAAGACATTTTTATGAAGACATTAAAGGGACACACGGACTGATACATGTCTCCATTCACTAATATTTTTGCTCTTTAACGCATATGTATATGTTATAGAACATCTATCTCTATTCTCTCTCAAAACACCTTTGAAAGCCAGGAATGTGAAGATTTACCACTGCAAATTGTGCTGATATTTCTATTTGGTCCAGAAAGAGTGAATAAAATAAATGAGTTTTAATAGCCTTGACAAACCCACACATCAGTACATTTAAAACTGTACAACACACCTCCCAAAAGGGCTCTCTCAGGCCGGATCTACACTGCCCTATATCCCAAGATCTGATCCCAGATTGTCTGTTTATCCCATATTATCTGGCAGTGTAGACTCATATAATCCAGTTCAAAGCAGATAATTTGGGGTCAGATCCTGGGATATAGGGCAGTGTAGATACAGCCTCAGAGATCTCATGCCAAGTGAGCACCTTTTGCATATATATTTCATGGGTGACTTTTATAAAATACTGGGTGTATCTGGCCATGTATTGCCGTGTCCCAGTCTGGTTCAATGGGAAAAGATAGAGAACCATGTTATTTTCCTGCTGGGAGAGGCCATAGCCTCCTCCCAGGGAGCTACCCCAGTGCCTCCTACTGCTCCCTATTATTGAAAATCTGGCTACCAGTTTTAAAAAAACTCTAAAAACTGGATATATATGCCTCCTGCTCCCTATTACTGATAATTTGGCTCCCAGTACATCACTCAGGAAACAGAGGAATTCCAGACATTAAACAATCAGGGCCAGGTTACACCTCCCAACAAAGGATTCCCCTTGGTAGGAAGCAGCCAGCCTTTGAAACTGCAAGGCTATTCAACATTCAGTTGCAACATTCACACTTGCCTCAAGCAGAAAAGAGTTATCTGACACCAGAAGGAGCTTTCAATTTCCCAGGTTGCTCCTGACTCCCTTTCCATGGTTGACTCCCTTTCTGTTGCTAGGCCTCACTCACCTAGTCGATCTGACTGGCAAGAAAGTGGGCTTAGCCATCCCTTCCCGCCCTGGCCACGCCAGTTGCTAAAGGGTGGGGTCTGCTTGGCCATTGCTTGTGCCATTGCTAAGGGGAGGAGCAGTCTGTTATGACAGTAGCTAAGGGAGGAGGGAAGTGCTTGGCCATTGCTAAAGGGAGGAGCCGTTTGTTAGGACTGTTGCTAAGAGTGGGGGAGACTGATTGGCCATTGCTTAGGGGTTTGTTTTTACCTTTCTCAGGTGGGTCAGCCTTGTGAGAGTAGAGTTAAAACTCTTGTCAGTTCGAATGCTATGTTGTGTCAAAATTTCATATCAATCAGTGGAATAGTTTTGAAGATATGATGTCCCGCACTGACAAACATCACATTTTATTTATATAGATTAAACCAGAACTCTGCCCAAAAGAAAGGAATAATCTCAGACCCTTAAAACTCATCTACACTGCCATATAATTCAGATTATCAAAGCAGATAATCCGCATTATCTGCTTTGAACTGGATTATATGAGTCTAATTTGGATTTTATATGGAAGTGTAGTAGGGACCTTTGAGATAGAGTGAGCTTGCACAAATGAAAGTACTTCTTTTGACTATAAAATATACAGTATTTGGTTCAGAGCTAATAAGACTGGGGCTTCTACTTATTTTAGACTTAGCTAACAGGATATCTGCTTTGTAAGACCTAGACACAGGCATTCTAAATCCACCATTACATTTTGTTCTTCAGACGTAAATGTGACTCCCCAAGAATATATGTGTGTTTTAAAAAAGGAAAAATAATAATTAGCCCTGACTGTGTTTCACCAGTACATAGATTCAGATAAAATACCACTTAAAATTCGAAACGTTAATGATCTACAGCAGTCTTGAACCCATGAAGTGCTCCTATTTTGCTTCAGTTGGAAAATGAGAATGATCAGAGCCATAAAGAATCTTCTTCTTCTTTTAATCTCTACATATGATTTTAATTTTGCCCTTGCCCTTAAATTAAAGTCTCCCCTAATCGAAAAGCTGTTGATTCAGTGTAAGGAGATGAACTCCGTTATCTTCTTTCTCGGCATCAAATTTATTTTTATTACCATTAATTGGGGCCATTTAGTTTCTGTGGCATTTTAACTGCACGGATTTACTGAAATTGTAGAGCAGTTATACCTTACTGAGAAAGAGGTTATTTCAAGCCTCAAACGTTGCTCTAACTTAATGAGAGCTCAATGCAGTAAACCAGTTTGCAAGTGGGTTACTGTCTCATTTCATCTTTCTAAAAAAATCTCATAAAAGATTATTTATTTTAAAATAGACCATAGACTACAAAGGTAATTTACAGTACAATAGTCAAAGCTAAGTCATAATCAGTTCCGTTCTGTCCACTAAATTCAATGCTCCCAGGCAGAAGTAAAGGGATACAAGCAGGATTTTGTGAAACCCGCTAGTTCAAGAAGAAAAGATTTTGTGAAAAGCTCTTTCCAATAACTTTTTATCCATCTTCTTGAACATGTTTCTTTGAGGGTAAATCTTACTTAACTCAGTGGGACTTAGATCTGATTAAAAGTGGAAATGATGTTCTAGTTAAACTTTGCCCTTCCTCATTCCACAAAATGCCATGGGATGCTTTTAAACATTTTTTGTTCTACTGATAAATATATTGGTAGTATCTTTGACTGAGTGGTGTTGCTTGGTAAAACCATCTTCTATTTATGAAAAGTCTTTTGTCATTTATTGTTACTTTTGCCATTTAACTGGAAATGGCAGCTAATTAGTGAAAATAAATTATGAGTAAAAATAAAATTTAAAAATAATCTCAAGATCTATTTAGATGATCCTTCTGTGTTCTGTATCAGAGATTGCATGATGTTGTCTCACTTGTCTCAGAAACTTAAACTGTGAAATGTTTATCTCAGGAGTCTCTGCTGGGATTATTACAGAAATCAGTATGTTTAAAAAAAAAGGAAGGGAATGGGTTAACTGGATAAAATATAGGGGAGGAAAAGAAAGTTAAGACTAAGGGTTCCTATGGAATTAATACAAAAGAGGGTTTTCAAAAATTAATGGTATTTCTGAATTCATAAGTCTTTGAGTGTTTAGCTTACTTTTAAATAGCAATTTAATATTAATAGTTAATTATTTCCTTCTAATGTAAATGCAATTGAATTCATTTTTAGCATATGACAAATTGACTGAATGCATTGACCTTTTCTATTAACTTTCCTGCCTCATGATTTCATTATGTTTTGTCTTTAAAATTGCTGTTGTGAAAATAGAGAAAATGAAACACAAAAATGTTTGTCCTGGTTATTCAAGTTTAAAAACAGCATTCTTTGGAATTAGGAATTGAAGGAATATTAGAAAATATTTGAAAAATGGTGGAAGATGTGCTTGTCAAGTGTTAGGAAACACTGGTGATGAGAATGCTGGACTGACAGGTCCTTGGGGCTTATTCTATACCAAAACTTTTCATGTGGCTATTTGGTAGGAAAACAATTTATCTCTGCAGAAAAAAAACAATTTTTTGCAGATATTATTTGTTTATTGGTTTGTACACTGTTTTTCTCTTAGGACTGAGACCCAAATTGGCTTACAACCTTTAAAACTATACCATTTTAAAACTTACAAAATATAAATATTAAAATATTATTAAATATTGCAATTATTAACACAATTCAGTTAAAAATCTCAGTGAAATGAATGAGTAAAAACTATTAAAAATAATAGCCTGCATTTTGCTCAAAGGGCTATTCTCCCCAAAATAAGAACATAAATTGCTTCCACAAGTTAATCTGAAGCAGTATGTGGATTTAAGAGATCCTATTCACTCTGCACAGAACCAGCTGCAAGCTCCCACAGTCACACAAAACTACCAGATCTTTTCATTGAAACGTAATGAGAGGGACAAACAGCTCTAGAGGTCATGAAATGTTGTAAAATGCTCCAGGAGATTGAAAACAGGGCTGTAAAAGCTAGTGTTTCAATGGATATACTGTGTTATTTAGTACTCTAGCTTCAGCCCTGTTTATATTTGTCCTTCATATTTAGCATCCAGATCCTTTTTTGCGACCACTGTCCTCCTGAAAACCTATGTCCTCCTTATTGTGAAATAATTGTGCTTTTCCTGCATGGCAGGGGGTTGGACTAGATGGCTCATGTGGTCGCTTCTAACTCTATTAGCCTATGAGTCTATGATTCTAAACACCATATGGATCCAGAATAGGTCTTTACAGTCATTTACGGACCCACCTCCAAGACTCTGCCCTTGGAAGACAATCATACATGTCCACAAGTGATCAGTGATAATAATAGTATAGTAAATCCAAAGCCATGGAGCGCATGTGGTGATAATAAACATAGCCAGATGCCAAGGTTTTACAAGTTTAACACTGAGCATCAGCTAAAGCTGCAGTTGCTCCTGGGAGAAGGTGAGGAAGTTTGTGTAGCACTCCAAGAAGGCTAGCATAATGGGGCAATTTGCACATGTTGTCCTAGTCATCTATGTACAATTTTTCCATACAACACTCTGTTTTAGAAAATAACAATATGCAATCTCTTCTTAATAATCTTGCCAAGAGAAACCTGTGATAGGATTGTCATAAATCTGATTTGTTTGGAGGCATATAATAACAACAAGCAATATTGTCTAGATCAAAGTTTCTCAAACTGTGCTCCTCCAGATGTTTTGGACTTCAATTCCCACAGTTCCTAACAGCTGGTTAAGTGGCTGGGATTTCTAGGAGCTGAAGTCCAAAACACCTGGAGGAGCATAGTTTGAGAAACACTGGTCTAGATAAAAGGAGACTTAAATGGAAAATAACTAGTAATTCTAAGGCTAGATCTACACTGCCATATATGCAGTTTGGAACTGAATTTCCGTATGTGATTAGTGTAGTGATATAATGAAGTTCAATACAATTAAGCTGCATTTTATGGAAGTGTAGAACCAGCCTCAGGATCTTTTCACACATATCTCAGAAAACACATTTTAAGTAGGAAGTCCATCACTTAAGAATGCTAAATAAGGACTGAATACCTACTCATTTCATCTCATACACTTGTTTTCTTTCCATAATTAATAAAATAATTCACATCAAACTTATTACACAGCTCAATCTGTGTCACGTGTTCCTACATCACTGTCTTCCTTTTTTAAAAAAAAAAATGGGCAAATCTTGCACAACTATGGAAATTTGTGGCCTCCATCCAAGTGGAGAAATTAAAAACTTATTTTTGTTCCTACCGAGTTGTGAAGTTCAAAAAAATTGATTAAAAATAATAATAGAAAAGGGAAAACATTTATGGTTTTACTCACAGCCTTTCTCTGACTACCACTGGAAGTGTACTGCCAGACATTCTAGCAAAAGAGAATCGAGTGGGATGAAAACACCACCCACAAAACACTCTGAAAGACACATCACTGGTACACAAGATGAGATGCAGTCTACCCATCACACATAAAAAAAGACTGTGCATATGACATGTGCACCCAAATTGAAGACAAAGTAGATTGTTTCCCATTTTTCAAAAAGGACTTATAGCAGCTTCTTTGCCTGTGAGTGCCTATGAGTGTCTGATTAAACAAACCTTGTGTCATGTGATGGGTATAAGTGTGTGTGATAAGGTCCTCAGAAAAAGACACCTAGACATAATGAAGGTGGATTTGGATTCTCTTACAGTGGAATTGTTTCAGTGTGCCTTCAAGTCACTCCAAATTTATGGTGACCCTAAGATGAAGGTGACATTTGGCATGTCACATTTTCTTAGGACTTGGATGAAGGCAAGAGCAACCCACAGCAAAGTGAAGAAAACCCTGTGATAGCATCACCTTAGAGTCATTATAAACTGACTTGAAGACACACAACAACAGAAAAGTTAATTTGTCATTAGTTTTCTTTGCAAGATTTGTTTAGAGGTGGTTTGGCTTTGTCCTCCTCTGAGGATGAGTGTAACTTGTCTAAGGTTACCTGGTAGGTACCCAAGACTTTCTTGCATATTGTTATTTTCTAAAACAGAGTGTTGTATGGAAAAATAGTACATTCATAATCTGATCTTCAGAGTCATAATCCAGTGCTCAATCCACTACACCTTGCTGGCTGTCTTACAGGGGAATAAGAAAATTTAATTAACAAGTATGATTAATTATATTGTGCATTTAGAATTTTGCTTTCGTTTTTAGTTGGAGTTTGCCCAGGATTACAGTAATGGGTGAAATCAAAAAGCAGAGGAGAAATAAATTGTGTCAAAATAACATAAAATCAAGATATTTCAACAACTGGCCATAAGTTGGAAATAGAAGAAACACAGGAAGACAATGGAGAGAAGGGAAATTAAATTGGAAATCAATTAATTATAATACAAAGACATAGAACACCCTATCTACTATTAACCACTCTTTAAGAAAGGAAATCAAGTCATTGTGGAGCAGTTAGATGTTAAAAGGAGTTAAAATATTTTCAAATAGTCAAGAATTACATTTATAAATGGAGTGAATTAAACTAAGTGATTGGGGCTAATCAGATAGTCAAACTTGAAAAGGAATTTGTAAACAAATAAGAAGCAACATAAATGGGCAGAGATTGTACATAAGCAAATACTTAGTCCTTCAGTTAATTAAGCAAAATGATTAAATACTGAGGTAATCAATCAGCTCATAAAAGTGATGAATGAAAGGGCAAATTCAAAGACAGAAAAAACAAGGTGATCAAATGAAAATTGGCTTATTACATTTTGACTGTTCACTTTAATCAGAAGAAAGTGAATGAAAGTCATAACGAAGAGGGATGGCAGAATAATGAATAAGATTTGAAAGAATTGAGAAGTGCTGTGGTTGCTGTGAAGAGCCGGGGAAGTGAAGGGAGGAGATGCAAGAGCCTAAGGACCTTATCACAGTAGGAATAGGAAATATTCTATTTCTATCAGTATGCCTCCTGTAGTTTTTTTTTTTACTGAATGCATACTGAATGAAGACAGAATGCATACTGACCTCATCACACCCAAATACTACAATTCCTACCTTCAGAAAATGCTGCACTTTGTCCCATCACACCTTCAAAGGCTGGCTCCTCTCAATCCATTCCAAAGACTCACTATGTCACTTTGTGAGCTTTTTTTTAAAACTGAATCTGTGCAGTGACGTAGTCTCAAGTCCCAAACTACTGTTCTCGCAAGATTTAAAAACATATGTCTGAACAATAAATGCATTTGCCTGATTGCTAATTTTTGACATGAGATATGGAGATCTATAGTACGAAGTTCTGAGGAATCGAATCTTCTCAGATTTCTAAACAATACATTATTGATTCATTGGCTCCTTTGTTGCATCTGCTGCTGGTGTTACTACTTCAGTTTTATGAGGCTGAACTCGAGGCGATGCAGAGGCCACAGCAGCTTCTCCTTCTGAGGAGGCATAATAGTTAAAAGTAGAATCATAGAATCATAGAATAGTAGAGTTGGAAGAGACCACATGGGCCATCTAGTCCAACCCCCTGCTAAGAAGCAGGAAATCGCATTCAAAGCACCCCCGACAGATGGCCATCCAGCCTCTGCTTAAAAGCCTCCAAGGAAGGAGCCTCTACCACGGCCCCGGGGAGAGAGTTCCACTGTCGAACAGCTCTCACAGTGAGGAAGTTCTTCCTGATGTTCAGGTGGAATCTCCTTTCCTGTAGTTTGAAGCCATTGTTCCGTGTCCTAGTCTGCAGAGCAGCAGAAAACAAGCTTGCTCCCTCTTCCCTATGACTTCCCTTCACGTATTTGTACATGGCTATCATGTCTCCTCTCAGCCTTCTCTTCTGCAGGCTAAACATGCCCAGCTCTTTAAGCCGCTCCTCATAGGGCTTGTTCTCCAGACCTTTAATCATTTTAGTCGCCCTCCTCTGGACGCTTTCCAGCTTGTCAACATCTCCCTTCAACTGTGGTGCCCAAAATTGGACACAGTATTCCAGGTGTGGTCTGACCAAGGCAGAATAGAGGGGGAGCATAACTTCCCTGGATCTAGACGCTATTCCCCTATTGATGCAGGCCAGAATCCCATTGGCTTTTTTAGCTGCCGCATCACATTGTTGGCTCATGTTTAACTTGTTGTCCACGAGGACTCCAAGGTCTTTTTCGCACACACTGCTGTCAAGCCAGGCGTCCCCCATTCTGTATCTTTGATTTCCATTTTTTCTGCCGAAGTGAAGTATCTTGCATTTGTCCCTGTTGAACTTCATTTTGTTAGTTTTGGCCCATCTCTCTAGTCTGTCAAGATCGTTTTGAATTCTGCTCCTGTCTTCTGGAGTGTTAGCTATCCCTCCCAGTTTTGTGTCGTCTGCAAACTTGATGATCGTGCTTTCTAACCCTTCGTCTAAGTCGTTAATAAAGATGTTGAACAGAACCGGGCCCAGGACGGAGCCCTGCGGCACTCCACTTGTCACTTCTTTCCATGATGAAGACGACGCATTGGTGAGCACCCTTTGGGTTCGTTCGCTTAGCCAATTACAGATCCACCTAACCGTAGTTTTGTCTAGCCCACATTTTACTAGTTTGTTTGCCAGAAGGTCGTGGGGGACTTTGTCGAAGGCCTTACTGAAATCCAGGTACGCTACATCCACAGCATTCCCTGTATCGACCCAACTCGTAACTCTATCGAAAAAAGAGATCAGATTAGTCTGGCATGACTTGTTTTTGGTAAATCCGTGCTGACTATTAGCAATGACCGCATTTGTTTCTAAGTGTTCGCAGACCACTTCCTTAATGATCTTTTCCAGAATTTTGCCTGGTATTGATGTGAGGCTGACCGGACGGTAATTGTTTAGGTCGTTCTTTTTTCCCTTCATGAAGATAGGGACCACATTCGCTCTCCTCCAATCTGCTGGGACCTCTCCCGTTCTCCAAGAACTCTCGAAGATAATTGCCAGTGGTTCTGAAATAACTTACGCTAGTTCCTTCAGTACTCTTGGGTGTAGCTGATCTGGCCCTGGGGACTTGAATTCGTTTAGAGTGGCCAGGTGTTCCTGGACAACTTGTTTCCCTATTTGGGGTTGGATTTCCCCCAATCCTTCGTCCATTCCGTGTTGCTGAGGTTGAAGATGGCTTTCTTTTTCTGAGAAGACCGAGGCAAAGAAGGCATTAAGTAGTTCTGCCTTTTCCCTGTCCCCTGTCGCCATCACCCCATCTTATCCTTGCAATGGCCCTATCGCCTCCTTTTTCTTCCTTTTTCTACCAACGTAAGCAAAAAAGCCTTTTTTGTTGTTTTTTATGTCCCTGGCAAGCCTGAGCTCATTTTGCGCTTTAGCCTTGCGAACCTTTTCCCTACAGGTGTTGGCTATACGTTTGAATTCTTCTTTGGTGATTTCTCCCCTTTTCCACTTCTTGTGCATGTCACTTTTGAGCTTTAGCTCAGTTAGAAGTTCTTTGGACATCCATTCTGGCTTCTTTGTACTTGTCTTATTTTTCTTCTTTGTTGGCACTGTTTGCATTTGTGCCTTGAGTATTTCACTTTTGAAAAACTCCCATCCATCCTTAACTCCCTTGTTTTTTAATATCGGCGTCCATGGAATGCCGCTCAGTAATTCCTTCATTTTTTGGAAGTCAGCTCTCTTAAAGTCCAGAATGCGTGTTTGACTTGTCTTAGTTTCAGCATTCCTTTGTATTGCAAACTGCAGGAGCACATGGTCACTTGCCCCTAAGGATCCAACCACTTCAACTGTATTGATCAGGTCTTCCACATTTGTTAAGATTAGATCAAGAGTTGCTGATCCCCTTGTTGCCTCTTCTACCTTCTGGACCATAAAATTATCTGCAAGGCAAGTGAGGAATTTGTTGGACTTTGTACTCTTGGCTGAGTTTGTTTTCCAGCAGATATCGGGATAATTGAAATCGCCCATGACTACTATATCTCTTCTTTGAGCCTGTTTGGTCAGCTGTTGACAGAAGGCTTCATCAAGTCCTTCATCCTGACTCGGAGGTCTGTAGTAGACACCCACGACAAGATCTTTTTGAGTCCCGGTTCCCTTGATTCTTATCCAGATGCTTTCAAGCTGGTTTCCCGGATTACAGTCTCGCATTTCTTCTGCAACGTAACTGTTTTTGACATATAAAGCTACTCCCCCTCCTCTCCCCTTTGTTCTATTTCTGTGAAAGAGGTTATAGCCCTCAATGGTTAAATTCCAGTGATGGGAGTCATCCCACCAGGTTTCAGTGATGCCTATGACATCGTATGTGTGGTGCTGTGCTAGGAGTTGGAGTTCGTCTTGCTTATTTCCCATGCTCTGAGCATTAGTGTAAAGACATGTAAGCCCCTGTGACCTCCCCTCGAACTATTTATTTGGGATTATTGTGCTCTCTGTACTTGGTCCTTGCTGTGTTTGTGCAGCCCTCCGTTTAGCCTTTCGGCGGTTCCCTGTGGTCGTGGGTAATATAGTGTTCGCCAGGCTGTTGTTCCCCTCCCCCAGTGGATCTAGTTTAAAGTGCGCCTGATGAGGTTTGCGAGTCTGTGTGCAAAAAGATGTTTTCCTACTTGTGTGAGATGCACCCCATCGCTTGCCAGTAGTCCATCCTCTTGGAAGAGTAGACCATGGTCAAGGAAGCCAAAATGCTCCTCTTGACACCATTTTCTGAGCCAGTTATTGACCTGTACTATTTTTCCGGCCCTTGTAGAGCCGTGTCCTACAACAGGGAGGAGGGATGAAAAGATCACATGTACATTATACAGTTTTAGCTTTATTCCCAGAGCTCGAAAATCATTTGTGATCTTTTGAAAAGTATGCCTAGCGGTGTCATTGGTACCTACATGAATCAACATAAGGTGGGGAGGGTGATGGGGCTTTAGGAGCCTGCTGAGCCTCTGAGTGATATGGTGTATTTTTGTCCCCGGGAGGCAGCATGTTTCTCGAGCCATCCCATCCGGTCTGGAAATGATGGCTTCCGTTCCTCTAAGGAGGGAGTCACCTACTACCAAGACCTGTTTCCTTTGAGGATTGACAGGGTCCCTTTTGTGCAAGACAGTGTGTATGTCCCCTGAAGAGTGTTCCTGTTGAAGTGAATCATGTAGGTGTAAAGTGTTGTCCTCCTCCTCAACATCCCCAGTGCATTCATCAATGACAATCCATTGAGATACATCCGAGAGCCCATTACTCTCCCAAGGATGTTCCTGTTGCTCCTGGTCTATGATTGGGGATGGAGCATTTGCATGATTACATAAGTGTAATGTAATGATGCACTGTCCCCATCAGGGCTATCCCCTGCGCATTGATCCAGGGTGGTCCACTGAGTGGTATCTAAGAAACTGTGGTCCTCCACAAGATGTGTTTCCTGATTGTATGTTAATGATGTAAGAATTTCAAATCTGTTGTGTAAATGCAGCTGAGCAGAGGAGTTCTGCGGAGGCTGCCTGGTCCTGCGTCTCCTTCTATGGGTGACCTCCTTCCAAGCCTGAGGGTTGTCTACCTTTGAGTTGATCTCCCCATAAGCTCCCTGATCATGGTCTTGGTGGTGTTGGTGTGATGCAGGCTGCTGATCTACAGCAGCGTGTTGTGCAGTGTCCAAGAAGAGCTCGAGTGCCTGAATGTCCTTAAGGGTCTTAATACGGTGCTCGAGCTGTTGGATCCTCTGCTCCATCAGAGTCATCTGTTTGCATTTGGAGCAGATGTAGTTGTCTAGTTTTTGTGTGAAAAAGCGGAACATGCCACAGCTGGTGCATGTGATGGGAATGTTTTGCTTTTGTTGCATCTCTTGGTGAGCGTGGTGGCCAAGTGGGATCTTTGTATAGTTAAGTAATATGCACGCACTTTATGTGCAAACTGCAACAAACCACCTCTTTGTGTATTTGTTTATGTTGCTTTGTTTCCTGTATGTACTGCAAAGGATAGTTAGTAAAGGTGCCGACACTGGCAAATAAAGCTTTCCCAGAAACTCAATTTACAGGGGACAATGCCTGCTGTCAATCAACTTAAGTACCTGGCTCTCTTTCAACACAACAGTCACACAACAGTTAGACTTTGACCACAGGAGCCAAGCCCACACTCAGTTTAAAATCTTAGCCAAATCTTAGCCAAATCCTACCTGAAGCCAGGGAGCAAAAATGTCCTCCTGCTGCCTCTGCTTCTGCGAGAACCAACTGCCCTTCTGGGATCAGGCTCTGGCAGAAACTCACACTGGCAAATAAAGCTTTCCCAGAAACTCAATTAACAGGGGACAATGCCTGCTGTCAATCAACTTAAGTACCTGGCTCTCTTTCAACACAACAGTCACACAACAGTTAGACTTTGACCACAGGAGCCAAGCCCACACTCAGTTTAAAATCTTAGCCAAATCTTAGCCAAATCCTACCTGAAGCCAGGGAGCAAAAATGTCCTCCTGCTGCCTCTGCTTCTGCGAGAACCAACTGCCCTTCTGGGATCAGGCTCTGGCAGAAACTCACACTGGCAAATAAAGCTTTCCCAGAAACTCAATTAACAGGGGACAATGCCTGCTGTCAATCAACTTAAGTACCTGGCTCTCTTTCAACACAACAGTCACACAACAGTTAGACTTTGACCACAGGAGCCAAGCCCACACTCAGTTTAAAATCTTAGCCAAATCTTAGCCAAATCCTACCTGAAGCCAGGGAGCAAAAATGTCCTCCTGCTGCCTCTGCTTCTGCGAGAACCAACAGTAAAAGTTTGTTGCTTCAACACAGATACAATGGAGGAAGAAATTGCACAGATTCCAGTTATATATATAGAGGAGGGGGTAAAGTGCAATTCCTGATTTCCTTAATCCTGGAGATTTTTCTTCTTTGATGTCCCAAAAAAATGGTGGTTGCTTCCATTGTGAAAATGTAGGGGTCATAAGACTCCACCCACCAGACACGGTCACTTATGACAAGTCATATAGTTGCTGATGGGATGCAGACTGATTTTCCGATCACATGCAAAAACAGCCTCAACAACGGAAAACTCTATAGAATTTCAAATACTACAATTAGAATCCTATCTGAAAATACTACATTTCTGTGATGTTGCAGAATGGATTTCAATGAATTGCCAATGGGATGGGGCAGATGTCATGTGATGGGACCCGTTCTCAAGCAATCTCAGAAATTGAATATTTCCTATAATGATGAGGTCCTAGGAGTGCCAAAAAACAATAGTTGTCCTCCCTCAGTCCAATAGCATATCAGACTACAAGGTTTGCATTCCATTAAAGTAATAATCGTAGTTGATAAGTTAATGAAGGAGGGGATATATGCTTTCTGTGAGACGCATAATGAAGGGATTTATGCTTTCTTTGAACTGCTTGGAATGCAATTAATGGTGAGTGGCACATTAGAAACTACTGAAAAATATAATGATGGTTGGCATTCTATTGGTGTCTTATACATGAAAAAAAATTCCCCAATATTAGACATTTGTGTTCAATGTAGCAGCAGCATCATTTGTTTAGATAGCATAATGAGTGTACATGGTGCTGTATAAAATAACCAAAAACAGTGAGTTCTGCCAAAGACATTGTAAGAGTGTGAGGAAGGCAGAGGGCCGAAGAAAGCCCACTCCCTTAATCTAGATCTGTGGTTCTCAACATGTGGGTCCCCATATGTTTTGGCCTATGACTCCCAGAAATCGCAGCTAGTTTACCAGCTGTTAGGATTTCTGGGAGCTGAAGGCCAAAACCCACAGGTTGAGAACCACTGATCTAGAGACACAAGTCAAAACTCACGGCACGTTTGGGAGGGTGTGGCTGGGGGAAGATAAAAAGGAAAGGTGTTGAGAATGAGGCATCTGTTGAACTAAGAAGTGATAGAGCAGGGGTCCCCAAACTAAGGCCTGGGGGCCACATGCGGCCCATCGAAGCCATTTATCCAGCCCCTGCAGTGGCAGCTCTCTCCTCCACCGAGGAAGGTGCGTGCGATGCGGGGTAGGAGGGAAAGGCACACAGCTTTCCCGTCTGCTCCCTCGCCTGGTGCGTGCCTTCCAAAGCTTTGCTTGTTTATAATGGTATTTTAATTATTATTTAATTAATAATTAATTATTAAGGGGTGCACTGCTTTGCTAGTGCTTTTGGTGCACAAAGGCAGAAGGAGGTTGGACTAAATGGTCCAAGGGATCTCTTCCAATCCTCTTTATTATTTTTATTATGATTATGATTATGATTAACATTGAGGCTGTATTTATTCCTGTTTTGTTTGTTTTTTTACTTCAAAATAAGATATGTGCAGTGTGCACTGCATAGGAATTTGTTCATAGTTTTTTTTAAAAAAACTATAGTCTGGGTGTTTGCTAAGACAGGTTGAGCATCCTTTTCCCGAAATGCTTTGGATGATAAATCTTTTGAATTTCAGATTTTGGAATACCTGTATTTGCATATATGTACATAATGAAATACCTTGGAAATGGGACCCATGTCTAAATGCAACATTCATTTATGTTTCATGTATGCCTAATATACATAGCCTGAAAGCAATTTGTATACAATATTTATAATCATTTTGTGCAAGAAACAAAGTTTGTGGACACCAGAAAGCAATAGTGTCACTTCCTCTGTACTCATGTGGACAATTTTGGATTTAGAAATATTTTTGAATTTCAGATAAGTGACGTCAAACTGAAATTCTGTGAGGCATTTCTTTATAACACACTAGCTGTGCCCGGCCACGCGTTGCTGTGGCGAAGTATGGTGGTATGGGAAATAAAATATTGAGGAATTGGTGGTAGTTAAGGTCAAGGGTAAAGGTTTTCCCCAGACATTAAGTCCAGTCGTGTCTTACTCTGGAGGTTGGTGCTCATCTCCATTTCTAAGCCAAAGAGCCGGCGTTGTCCGTAGACTCCTCCAAGGTCATGTGGGATGACTACATGGAGCGGCGTTACCTTCCCGCCGGAGCAGTACCTATTGATGCACTCACATTTGCATGTTTTCGAACTTCTGGGTTGGCAGAAGCTGGGGCTAACAGTGGGGGCTCTCTCCGCTCCCCCAATTCAAACCTGTGGCCTTTCGGTCCAGAAGTTCAGCAGCTCAGCGCTTTAACACGCTGCGCCATCAGGGGATATTATTTCCTAAAGGTTGTGAATATACAATATTTCTGATTGGTTTTTTTTTGTTTGTTGGAGGCAAGTATGAATGCTGCAATTAGGAAAAATGATTAGGATGTAATGGCCTTGCAGCTTTAAAGCCTGGCTGTTTCCTCCCTGAGTGAATTTTTTGTTGGGAGGTGTTAGCTGGCCCTGATTGTTTCCTGTCTGGAATTCCCTTGTTTTCAGAGTGGTGTTGTTTGCGATATTTTATGTGCTTCTACTGTCTGTGGCCCTGAGAAAACAGAGGATTTTCCAGACTTTGATGATGGGAATACTTTGTTGGGAGGTGTTAGCTGGCCCTGATTGTTTCCTGTGTGGAATTCCCCTGTTTATTTACTGTCCTGGTTTTAGAGATTATATTGTTCTGCATTATTCTATCCCAGTAATTATTTCATATTAAAGAAGAATCTCACTTATCCAACATTCGCTTATACAATGTTCTGGATTATCCAACGCAGTCTGCCTTTTCATAATCAATGTTTTTGTAGTCAGTGTTTTAAATTCATTGTGATATTTTTGTGGTAAATTTGTAAATACAATACAGTAGAGTCTCACTTATCCAACATAAACGGGCCGGCAGAACGTTGGATAAGCGAATATGTTGGATAATGAGGAATTAAGGATAACCCTATTAAACATCAAATTAAGTTATGATTTTACAAATTAAGCACCAAGACATCATGTTAGACAACGAATTTGTCAAAAAAAGTAGTTCAGTACACAGTAATGCTATATAGTAATTACTGTATTTATGAATTTAGCACCAAAATATCACGATATATTGAAAGCATTGACTACAAAAATGCGTTGGATAGTCCAGAACGTTGGATAAGCGAGTGTTGGATAAGTGAGACTCTACTGTAAATACTACATAGCATTACTGTGCATGGAACTACTTTTTCTGTCAAATTTGTTGTATAATATGATGTTTTGGTGCTTAATTTGTATACGATTACCTAATTTGATGTTTAATTGGCTTTTCCTGAATCCCTTCTTATTATCCAACATATTCACTTATCCTGCCGGCCTGTTTACGTTGGATAAGTGAGACTCTACTGTATATTTCTAATCTTATATTATCTGCTCAGAACTGGATTATATGAGGTTCCTTCTTCACAGCTGTATAAAATGCACACTGAAGTGGATTATATGGTAGTGTGGAGTCAAGATAATCCAGTGCAAAGCAGATAATATAAGATTATAAATGGGTTATATAGCTGTATGGAAGGGCCTTGAGTCTACACTGCCATATAATCCAGTGCAAATTAGATGATCTGTGGAAGAAGCCTAAGTGAGGCCTAAATCTGCCTGTCCCCTAACTGAAACCTGGCTGTCCCTTGGTTGCTAGGCAACCAAGTGGGCAGAGATTAGCCCTCTAAACTGGCAGCAATTGGATAAAAAAATTATTGCTCTCCCTCTAATTAGGACTTTATTTTTCTTTTCTTTTTGTTGTATCAACCTTGAGGCGTGGATGATGGGTTGTGTTGTCAAATTTTGAGGTTGGGGGGCCTGTACTTTTGTTGTTTTGTGAATTGCCGTGATGCCATCACTCTTTTATATATATAGATTTGTAATGTGAGGATCGGTATTTTCTCTTCCTTTGCATTTTCAAACACAAAGGAGCTTGCCAATTTTTTTTTTAAAAAAAACTATTAAAAAGGCAATGTGTGGCTCATTGGAAATACCTAAGATGTATAAATTACAAGCGAAATGGTTCCTGCAGTTCTTTCTGTTCCTATAGCAGGGATTGCCTAATTAACAATTGAAAGTGGAGTAAAGAACAGTGAGCTATTCTACACTCCCCCCCCATTTTCTCTTGTGACATTTATAGTTTCATGTAGTGACTATTCCAACTTCAGTATGCAGATAAATAAAAAATAATGGAATATTCAAG
This sequence comes from Anolis carolinensis, assembly GCF_035594765.1. Taxonomy (NCBI): domain Eukaryota; kingdom Metazoa; phylum Chordata; class Lepidosauria; order Squamata; family Anolidae; genus Anolis; species Anolis carolinensis. The sequence continues at coordinate 41,810,917 of NC_085841.1, forward strand.
ATCATTGCTCCCATAGTGTTATCATTATTGCTGTTATTGATTAATGTAGCCACTAGTAACCCCTGAAGCAATGAATAATCAAGTGTGCATAGTGCTCATGTACTGGCATTAATGAAACATTGAACAAGACAATATGAGCTGTGAAAGATAGAGGAAATCAGAGGCATTAAATTTCTATCATGGACTCAAGCCTCACATCCCATATTTTCCTTAATGCCCTTTAGCGACACACTATAATTTAGGAGCTTACTCCTTTAAAATGGTCAAGTGCCTTGCCAAGATGATTAGTTTTGTTTTGCTTAATTAGCAAGGTTGTAGGAGGCTCCCTTATTATCTTGGAGCTGATAACATGGCTGCCAACTACAGCATCGCATCTTTTTCTCTCTGTGTGTTGTTGTGTGTTTTCCGGGCTGTATGGCCATGTTCCAGAAGTATTATCTCTTGACGTTTCACCCACATCTATGGCAGGCATCCTCAGAGGCCAAACGTCAGGAGAGGATACTTTTGGAACATGGCCATACAGCCCAGAAAATGCATAACAACCCTGTGATTCCGGCCATGAAAGCCTTCGACAACACATTTTTTTTCTCTCTCTCCCTCCACTTTATTTATTTGGCTTCTTGGTAGTAGCACTATGGTTGTCTCTGGAATGAAACTTTAAAACTTGGGATACCATTGAACAATCTTGAATATGGCCATATTACTTCCAGTGTCAGCTAGTGTCTTATGTGTCAATTGGGTTGTTGAATCCACACTGGTGTTTAATCTGGCCTTTGCAGGATACTGAAGCCTGTTTCCAAAACAGTGTAGCAAGTTCAAACTAAAATCCCAGAGAAGGTTCACCATTCCACTAGCACCAGACTCCTTTGACAGTATCAAATGTTAGCAGTTGTAGTTTCCTCTTTTAATAACCCAAGGCAGACACCTAGGTTAGTGTGATGTACTCCATTCATGCTAAACAAATATAGCAATATTCTTCCATTTTAATTTCATTGGCAGTTATGCATCTCACTTGGTTACTGATGGAAATATCTCGACCTCATAGCAAAGAACGACACTGTAGGTTAATCATTTATACTCAATCCTGTGCATATCCAAATCTGAGAGATTAAATAAGGTAAAGGTTTCCCCCGACATTACGTCTAGTCTAGTCTAGTTTAGTCGTGTCTGACTCTGGGGGTTGATGCACATCTCCATTTCTAAGCCGAAAACCTAATGTTGTCTGTAGCCACCTCCAAAGTCATGTGGCCCCCATGACTGCATGGAGTGCCATTACTTTCCAGCCAGAGTGGTAATAATAATAATAATAATAATAATAATAATAATAATAATAATAATAATAATAACTTTATTCTTATATCCCGCTCCCATCTCCCCAAGGGGACTTGGGGTGGTTCACATGGGCACAAGCCTAGCATCAACATACTGTTGCACCCCAAGGCAGCGCGAGCACTCGAAAACCAGGCAGGAGCCAATATAACACAAAAACTGTTTATTGAAGCAGAGTAAATATATAGGTCTATGTGCATTTAAGGTGGAAAGTCAAAGTAAGAAATAGTCCACAATATATAGTCTATTGCAATTCAGAAAGAGTTCATCAATGTCCAATTTGTAATCTACTAGTGAATCTCGATAGCTTCCCTTAGATATCAAAGTTTGTCCATGAAACAATAGCGGAAAACAAAGCACTGCAAATCTGCTTGAAAAGTTCCGTAGCAAAGTCAAAGAAGCAAGGTAAACAAAGCAGAGTCAATCTCGATCCAGGAAGAAGGAAGTCACGGTAACAAGGCAAGGTCTACTCGGGAGTAGCAGCTCAGCACGGCTCTCCTGAAACTGGAAACTTGGCACGGATTCAGAAGACAAGGCAAGGAGCTGGAAACTGGAACCTCTTTCGAGGAAGGGCAAAGTTGACACCGCAATGAAAATACAGTGCAAAGTACTATTAACAAAATCCCAAGTCTGTAAGAATTAGGGAGTACAGGGCCCATGAAAGTTCTCATGGGAAAACTAATCATTATCTAATTTGAGAGCGAGTCTTTGACTTCTTTTCAGTCCTTGTTTTCTACTTCTATCTTTGGTAACAAAATCTCTTCAATTAAAACGTCCATTCTCCCCCAAGTCTGCACCATCTGGTGTGGTTAACGCTGGAGAGAATTCAGAATGTTTGCCAATTAATGGATCTATGATATCCGGCACCTGCAAGGCCATGGGGCCTGAGTTCTGAGCAGGAATGTCTTCGAATTCCGCCACCTCATCTGTTTCTGACTCCAACTCTCGATGTAACCTGGGCCATGATGGCTGAGCCACAACATATACATTAAAACACAATTCATAATTTAAAACAATATAAAACAATAAAACAATATAAGACAATATAAAACAGCACAGAACATATCAAATCCTAAAACCCGGTACCTACTGATCTACTCATCATTTTCATGTTTTCAAACTGCTAGGTTGGCAGAAGCTGGATGTCGGAACACAGGCGCCTTAAAGAGCCACACACACAATTCTTTATCTAACAAAAGGTTTATTGCAACTAAAAAAAAAGGCTCAGAGACACTTAACTGCAGTGTCTCTGACCTAAACTCAAAGTTTTAGCCCAAACTGGGCTCAAAAAGAAGAACAGATGGATAATCTGGATTAAAATGCTGTCACTGGAATTGGCAGCAAACAGTGCTGTAACAGGCTTCCTGGAAGACAGTGCTGCACACAGAGAGTAAACAAAACCAGTTAAAGTTCCAAAAACAGCAGAAAAGAAGGTCCAAACTAACGTTGTCTCCAAAGTGTTTACACAAGCCGCAGTCAAGTCAGTTCGGGAGCCAGGAACAGGGGAAAGCCGCACTCACAATAGCCAATCCAAAGGTAGTTTCCAAAGTAGGTAACCGGAGCCAAAGTCAAGTCAATCCGAAGCCAGGAAGGGAGAAAGCTGCATCCACAGTTAGCCAATCCAAACGTCGTTACCAAAGGTCACCAAACAGAGCCTAAGTCGCCAGTCCAAAGGTCCAGGAAGGGAGAAAGCACATTCACTATAGTCCAGTCCAAATCCAAGAATCACAGGAACCAGGAACGCCAAGCTGTAGAGCCAGGACCCAAAGCCCAACAGGAAAAACAGGCAACGACAAACCTACGCCATAACGACACTTTGCCTTCTGCAAAGGATCCCGATTTCAGACCCTACTTTTAACTTACACATCATTATCCGAAGATGAGCTGGCCTCCACCACCATCATCATCCCCCACAGCTGTTCTTGTCGTTACATGTGAACCCCGGCTATCATCCCTCCAGTTCCTCCATCTCCTATCAAGACTTAGGTTTCCCCATGACTCGGGTGTATCACCTGTTTGCCAATCCTCCTGTCCCGAAAACCCCACAAACGTATCACTAGAAGTTGGCTCTGCACACATATCCCTTATTTCTTCTGCCCTAGTCCAGTCCAATGTTCATCACTCTCAGATCCATCATCCCCAGAGAAACCCAAAAACGATTCCTCCTCTGTGGGAGCAGTAAGTATATTCCGGAGCTTCTTCCTCTCCTGTTCCTCATCTGATTCCTGCTCCCGAGTAACCCTCTTAGTGCCTCTATTCACATCCATCCCATCTCCTTCTTCACTCACTGACTCCTCGTCACTTGAAAATCCTTCAAACGTGTCTTCATCAGAAGGTGCCATAAGTATCTCCCGGATCTGTTTCCTTTGCTGTTCTTCATCTGGCACCTGCTCAAGATTAACCCTTTTCCTCCTACTAGTACTCCTACTACAGTTTGTAATATTGCCAGCAGACTCAACTACAACACTGGGGCTAACATTGGGAGCTCACCCTGCTCCCTGGATTCAAACAACCAATAATAATAAAAATAATAAAACTTTATATACTGCTCCATCTCCTTGAGAGGACTCAGGGTGGTTTCCAACATGAACATTAAAAACATCAGTTTTTAAAAAAAACCATACAACAAAGTTAAACATAGTAAACACAATAAACAACATCATAAGAGGAGCTGACTATCGCTCATTTGCATGGCCCAACCACCACCTGATCAGGTTTAGGCTTAATGCACCCCCTAACCTCTGCAGGGGTGGAGGGCCTATTAAAATGGTCCGCCCCAAGAGGTTTATGGATCCAGAAGGATTCCTGATGGCTCTTGGGGATTTTCCCACCACCGCAGTAGATGATCCTGTCGATGCTCTATACCAGGGGTCCTCAAACTTTTAAAGCAGAGGGCCGGTCCACAATCCTTTAGACTGTTGAAGGGCCGAATTATCATTTGAAAAAAAAAATCCAACAAATTCCTATGCACACTGCAAATGTCTTATTTGTAATGCAAAACAAAAACAACAACAACAACAATGAAAGAACAATACAATATTTAAAAATGAAAACAATTTTAACCAACATAAGCCTATCAGGATTTCAATGGGAAGTGTGGGCCTGCTTCTAGCCAATGAGATAGTCAAGTTAATTAGGACTGTTGTTGTTGTTGTGTGCCTTCAAGTCATATCAGACTTTGGGCGAGCCTAAGTCAAAAATTATTTATTTATTCATTTACTACATTTATTTACTACATTTATATCCCACCCTTCTCATCCCGAAGGGGACTCGGAGCAGCTATATGTACATACAATATATTATTAGCATAGCACAATATTAGCATTATACAGTATATTACTATATTGAACTATACCATTATATTATAATATTATATGTAATATAGAACATATATTTAATATTATTATATGGTATTATTAGTATTATATTGTATAACATGATATTATTATCAATATTATATGTATATACAATATATTACATTATTAAAACTGATATAAAAATATTATATTATAAAACTGAGGGCAGGGGCCAGGTAAATGACCTTGGAGGGCCGCATCCGGCCCCCGGGCCTTAGTTTGGGGACCCCTGCTCTATACTCTCTCTGGAATGGGGAGATGACCAGAGCAATTGACACGATTGCTCCGAAACGTCCCCTCTTGAGTAACCAAGCTAAACCCGCTCCTTGATTCAATGAGGAGCTGGCAGCGATGAAGCGAAAGAAGAGGAAACTAGAGTGTGTGTGGCATTTAAAGCATAGCGAGTCAGACCGAACATGGCTATGGGCCTATTTAAGGACATTTGCCGCAGCAATAGATGCTGCAAAAAAAGCTTACTTTGCAGCCAATATTGCATCTGCAAATAACCGTCCGGCGGAGCTGTTCCGTGTTGTTAAATCCCACCACACAAAGTGGGATCTCTGACAACTCGGCAGCCTGCTGTGAAGCATTTGCTCGGTTCTTTGCGGACAAAGTCACTCTGATCTACTCTGACTTTGACGCCACATTAACAGCAGTCTCTGAGGATGTAACATGAGCATCTACTTGTCCAGTTTTGATGGCTTAATTTCAATTGGTTGAGCTCGAGGACATGGACAAGATCCTTGGAGAGGTGAGACCAACTACATGCATCCTAGACCCCCTGCCCATCCTGGCTCTTAAAAGAAGCCAGAGGGGATTTGGCAGAGTGGATGAAGGTGGTGGTGAATGCCTCCCTTCAGGAAGGCAAATATCCAGCAAACCTTAAAATGGTTGTGGTCAAGCCGCTGTTGAAGAAGCCATCACTGGACCCCACTCAATTCAGAAACTTCAGGCCAATTTCCAATCTCCCCTATTTCGGCAAGGTCATGGAACATGTGGTTGCCTCGCAACTCCAGAGATTCTTGGAAGACACCGATATTCTAGATCTGGCACAGTCTGGCTTTAGGGTACCGAGACAGCCTTGGTCGCCTTAGTAGATGATCTACGCCCGGAATTGGACGGGGGAGTGTGTCCCTGCTGGTTCTGCTGGACCTCTCAGCAGCCTTTCATACTGCAGGGATGGGGCTTGGAATGAGTGGCTCCACTCATTCCTGGAGGGTCGGTCTCAGAGGGTGTTGCTGGGGGAACACCTGCTCGGCCCCGCAAACATTGTCTTATGGGGTCCCGCACGGGTCAGTACTGTCCCCCATGTTATTTAAGATTTACATGAAGCCACTGGGAGAGATCGTCAGGAGTTTTGGAGTACAGTGTTATCTGTACACGGATGATGTCCAGCTCTGTCACTCCTTCCCACCTATCACTAAGGAGGTTGTCCAGGTCCTGAACCGGTGTTTGGCTGCTGTGTTGGACTGAATGAGGGCCAACAAATTGAAATTGAATCCAGACAAGACAGAGATTTTCCTGGTCAGTCGTAAGGCCGAAAAGGGTGTAGGGTTACAGCCTGTGCTGGATGGGGTCATACTCCCCCTGAAGGTGAACCTAGATTCATCATTGAACCTGGAACCCCAGGTCTCAGCGGTGGCTAGGGAAGCCTTTGCACAGTTAAAACTTGTGTGCTAGCTGCGCCCGTACCTTGGGAAGCCTGTCTTGGCCACAGTGGTCCACGCTTTTGTTACATCCCGAATAGATTACTGCAACACACTTTATGTGGGGCTGCCTTTGAAGACTGTTTGGAAGCTTCAACTAGTCCAACAGGCAGCAGCCAGGTTGTTAGCCGGAGCAGTGTACAGGGAGCACACCACTCCTCTATTACGCCAGCTCCACTGGCTGCCAATTTGCTACCGAGCTCCATTCAAAATGCTGGCTTTGGCCTATAAAGCACAAAACGGTACTGGACCAGCTTACTTGTCTGAACGTATCTCCCGCTATGATCCACCGTGTAGTTTAAGATCTTCGGGGGAAGCCCTGCTCTCAATCCCACCACCTTCGCAAGCGTGATTGGTGGGGACGAGAGACAGGGCCTTTTCAGTGGTGGCCCCCATCTATGGAACACTCTCTCTAATGAGATCAGGCAGGCTCCCTCTCTCTTTTCCTTTCATAAAAAACTGAAAACTTGGCTATGGGACCAGGCTTTTGAGAGATAAATGCAGCACTAATAATTATGAATTTACAATAAAAAACTGATAGACTTGGACTGCGACTCGAAATGCGCCTCTAAATGTTATAATATGGATATTTTAACCTAATTAATTTAATGTATTATTATTGTTGTATTGTAATTGTTTTTATATATTGTGTTTTACAATTGGTTGTAAGCCGCCCCGAGTCCCTCTTCGGGGATGAGAAAGGCAGGATAGAAATGCTGTAATAAATGAATAATAAATAAAAACAATTCTGTTAAAAACAGACATAAATTACAAATCCAAATCAATATACTCCATCAAGGATTCAAATACCAGTAAACAGGATTTCAAGGTAGACAAGGTCACTTATAAGGGATAGGTAAAATTTGTGTATCAGAGTATCATAGGGCCAGGGAGTAGATAAAGTTCAGAGTAGAGTCTTAGTTGACAACCAACCTTTCAGTCAGCAAGTTCAGCAGCTCAGTGGTTTAATCCACTGTGCCACTGGGGGCTCTGAGAGATTAAATACTCTCAGCATATTTTTAACCACATATTCAATCTCAGATAATTAATGAATAGTGGTAAAAGACTGTGTGTCCCACCCCCACCCCCCACCCCATGATTACAGCATATTTTCTATAAAATACTGATTGTAACCCTGCACTATAGATTTTGTATGCATTCAGAACCAGTAGTTACTCTGAAAATATCAACCCATATTAAAAGGCTGTGCTCCTAACCATGCTTTCTCAACTCATAAAGACCAGCTATGCAGAACATGTACTAGGGCAATTAATTTTAGTTCTTTCTGTGCTCTAAATGAAAGGAAGAATTCCACAGCGAGAGACTCTTTTGCTGTATTGATCTCTCAACAAGCCTGACCTCCTTACCATCCTCCTGGTTCTTGCTTTTATATCGAAGTTTGCCTTGAGCAGCCTTTGCATCTTGTGTGGCCTCATTGGCTGATTACTTCTGGCAGATCCTGCCTCTTGCTCATTTCATCTCTGCCTGGGCCAGGCAGTTCTTCTTGCTCATGATGGCTATCCTTCTCTTTTGTTTTTAGTCATAAAGCTCCATCGACTGTCTTAATCGCATCACAGGACCCTCAAGGCAGCCATATATTCCAGCAAAACAGCCTCTCTCTCTCTTATTTATTGGCTTGTGATGTTCCAGCCACATCATCAAGCACCCTTTAAAATATCAAACTGGATGGATGTGTTTCTATTTTCTCCTTACACATAAGAAGAAAATGGAAGTTTAAATGTAGCAGAAAAGAAGCAGTGCTTCATCTATCAAATGTAAGTTTTTCCTCCTGACATTTTAGGGCTGCAAAAGCATTGCTCTTCAGTTGGTTGAGTGGAATTATTGCTGACTTAATTCGGGGGTGCGTCCAAAATACCCTCCTACTGTCCCGAATTGGCAGGGATAGTTCTGAAGTCCTACTTTCTCTCCTCCTCCCAATTCCACCCTTTGTTCTCTGTTCACATTAGTTGCTGTAAGCTTTTAAAATTATAAGCTGCTTTGAGGTGGGGGCAAATAGCATATAAATAAATGTAACAATAAGCTGAACTTAAAACTTAAAAAAAAAATAGCACTGAACTTGGTGGTAGTACAGAAGAGGAGGGCCAGAATCATGTTCCTCCCAGTTAACTCAGGCAAAAGCAAACTGCTGAAGCCTTTTCTATATTGTCTGTTTTTCTTCATTGATAACGTTTGGCATCTTGATAGCACCCTGAAATTACTTGGCTGCATGTATTTCATCTATGAAACATTGGAGGGTATGCATCCTGTTATGGAAATAACTTTCCAATTTCATAGAGGTGTTTCTCCCTTCTCACCTTCCTCCTGCACTTTTTGTTCCCAAATCTTCCAGGGAAACTGTAACCCCCAGAAACAAAATTTTCCAGTATGTTTCTATTTCAGTTGTGTTTGGACAGCATGGGGTATATTTCAGTCTTTGTAATACAGCAAAGCATTCCCTGGGGAGAATCTTCTAATGCCTCACAAGCAAGTCCCAAAATATTTTTCTTCAGAAATAGGTTCAGTGATCCAAGAAAAGCATGGTAGGATTTCTTTCTCCCTCCGATGAATGTTAAACTGTTCTCCCTGTGACTAGTCCTTGTCCTGTTCTCTCTTAGCCATGCCATTAGTGAATGGGCAGTTTGTCCTTATTCTGTAGTAGCAAGCCCTTAACTTCATTTTCTGATTTTTCCTCATTTGCTTGTTCTTTTTAAAATATAATTTCAGTTTTAAAATCAAAAATGGATAAGTAATCACTGTGGCTACAACAACAAAACAAATCATTAAAAGATTCTCTTACTAGAGAACAGAAAGTTATCAACTGAAAGATTGATTTGATACTGCTATGTGGAAGAGAAAGAAAGAAGTGAATAAAGAGTACAAGCAATGAGATACCTTAGTGGCTCCTTGTTAATTGATATTGGGCAAGCTAATTAACAACTAGTGTTTTTGTTGTGTGCCTTCAAGTTCTTTTTGATTTATGGAAATCCTGAGGAGACGCTATGATAGGATTTTCCAGGCAGAATTTGTTTGCAGTGAAGTTGACAACCCTTTCCTTGGGGTTTTCTTGCCCAAGGTCACCCAGTACTTTCCATGACTGAGTACAGATTCAGACTCTGATCTCCAATTGTCCTAGTCCAAGCACATTATCATAAAGGGGGAAAAACCTAGCTCTGATACTGTGCATATGAGACCCCATGGGTTTGATCACATGGTACACATTGAATTTTGTCTGCATCTTGTGGGACTTGTATGCATCAAGTGTGCAGCCTGTAGCTTTCAGAAGACTTACTGTCTTCACCTATAGCTTTTCTCTCAGTGCACATCAGAAGCTCAGCCTTCAAGGTGTGATCATGTTCTCATAAGCATCTCATCAGTTAAACCATTGACGTGTCTCTCAGAGTGTGTTTTGGGGGTGATTTTTTTAAACCAATAGATTATCCTTTGTTGAATCTGTTGGTAGTACACTTCCATTGTCAGTCAGAGAAATACCTTCCCTTTGTGATAAGGTCACCTGACTAAAGCCATTCATGTTTTTCACTTTCACATTATTTTTTCCATCTACTATGAGATCGGTCAAAGCACTTTATTCAAATAGGTACAAGAAGGAGAGAACCATGAATGTGATCTGATTCCTCTGAATCCAGCATGTACCCAGTCCTCAAAAGCTACAGGTTGCCTATGAGAAAGCCATTTCCCACTTTGAGTGTGATAAGAATCCAACACTCAAATCACTCCACCACACTGGCTCTTAATTGAGTAGCCATAGTTGCCTTCAAAGTCATAAAAGTACTTCAGACCAGGAAAACAAAAGGGAAAATACTGGGGAAAGAAATCATTTGTGATTGAGTTGTCAGTCAAATCTTTTTTTTCCTGATAATTCAGGCATCTCTAGTCAGAGCACTTAATACCATTTTATCGGCAGCATTGTATGGATATAATTCTTCAGTAATTTCATTCTGAAAGAAAGCGATGAGTAATTTAAATAATTTTCTTCCACCTGCAAAATGCAAATCTTAAAATACTACAGTGTTCTAAGACTATTTGTAATTCAGAACTTATTCTTAACAGTATTTGCACCTTTTTTTTGTAAAGAGATTTTTTTCCCCTATACTGTACAGAAAATAGTGTTTCTGGACACGTCTAGACTGGGCAATTTATCCCTGGTGTAATTGTGCCCTGAAGGAACCTTGGATTCTTGGCATCAGAATAGGGCTCCCATGCAACCATCTTGAAGAAGGAGCAACTCCCCTCTTCTAAATTGCGCAGGCACCCCACTCTGACTTCAATTACCTTGACGAAGAAGGGGAGATTGTACCCCTTCCTTAGGCTTGTTGTGTGGACACCTCATTCTGATGTCAGCAGAGGCATCCTCCATTGCCAAGGGTTCATATGGCACTCCTTGATCAATTAGGAGTGACAACAGTGGTCATGATCCACTGTTTCTCTATACTGATTTTCTATATGGATATACATAATTTCTTTTAAATATCCCAATATACTTGATTAAGCTTCATATTCATACAGATGTGGTACTATGAAGTCACCAAATTACCTTAGTGAGTTGGGTAGTTATTTGACACAATTGTTAATTGTTATTAATTTTGAAGAGAGTTGCAAAAATATTTGAAAAACAGAGGCTTCTTTCTGTGTGGAACAGGAACAATGTCTAATTGCTGTTATAGAGCGGGAAGATTGTAACTTATGTTTAATTATTATTGCCACGGCCCCTGATTATTTGACACAGCAATTTCATTTTTCTGTGTTGATACGATAAACGAAATAGCATTGCAAATATTTCTACAGAATGACTTGCCATTATTATGGGGGCTAAATAGGAGAGTGAGATAATTATTATTTCCCTTTTCTGTTTCTCTGAGTTTTTTCCCCTCCATCACACTGAAGCTTAGGGCACTAATTTAAGTTATATTTATTATGGGCAGAGTTTCTCAAATAAGAACAAAACATAAAAATAATTTATGACTAGCAAACTTGAATGTATTTTTGGCTTGAAGGTAGAATCCCAAGCCAGTGGCTGACTGTAACTTACTTGGCTACAGATTGTTATCCAGTAAACTAGTAAACAACTACTTGTCGAGAACTGCATTCTTTGAGATGAACAAACAAATTTGTGCCACAAGGAATATAGGAAAGAAGTTAAGGAAGAAAATCTCATTGACATGTACAGTAGGCAGCTTTTATTGGGGGGGGGGGGGGCTCTATCTGGTTTATATAGCCTTCTGAAAATTGCAAAAGGTACTTATTTAAAATACTTTCATCCCATTTTTCAATTTTTAGAAAGAGCCTCAAAGTGATATATGCAATAAAACAACAAGAACAATAAAACCAAAAACAAACTGTAGACACAGTTCACCAGGATCAACAACTTAGATCAACTACAGTCAACAATGGTGACCAGTGATTGCTGTGGGTCCTTCTACACCAGTAGTTCTCAACCTGTGGGTCCCCAGGTGTTTTGGCCTACAACTCCCAGAAATCCCAGTCAGTTTACCAGCTGTTAGGATTTCTGGGAGTTGAAGGCCAAAACATCTGGGGACCCACAGGCCAAGAACAACTGTTCTACACTGACCCACAAAACAGGCTCACTCCAATATGCAAGATGCCATATTGAGTCCTCTTGGTGGCCCAATAGCTGCCCCAAAGGTGGCAAGGAGTTCACACTGCCCAGCAGCACCAAACATGCTAAAGGGGATGACCCTACCTCCCATGTCACAGCTGATATCAGCTGTATTGTCTCCTTTGCTGTCTGTGCTCCTGTTAAGAATATTCCACCTCCTTTTCCCTGTGATAATTGGATTTTGAGAAATGTGGCTTGTTGTGGAAACAAGGACTGGAGATAGAACTTCAGTGGAGACACCTTTTCCTTATAATAATGTCTCTTCCAGGACTGAATTTCTCTTCCGAGTGACAGACTTCTCTCACTCCCTGTTGTTTCACCTCTGTTTGTAACTCAGTCATTTGTAAGTTGGAGGTTTGTAACTTGGGACTGCCTGTATATAGTTGGCTGGAGTTACACTTTAAAAATAATCATGTTCCAACTTACAAACAAATTCAACTTAAGAACCAACCTACAGAACCTATCTTATTCATAACTTGGGGGCTGCCTGTATTTGATTACTCACAAGTATTAATAATTAAAGATATTTTATGTATTTTACAAAGAAGAGTAAGTTATATCTTTTCTCTGCGAGATCCTGTGGTTGGGTGTGGGGTAGGTTTTATTCATCTCTTTATCTTGCAAATTTCATTGCGCCCGCTTGTGAGATCCTGAAATACCTCCTATGTTTCCAATGGTATGCCAAATGTGCCTTGCTGTGGTTTGAGTTATATAAACTGTGTTGTAGACAGCTCCCTCTGAAGAACAGTGAAAGGAGGATTCAATATCCTGGTGAGGCCTATAGATATTTTTAATATATGAATTTGTACTGAGGTTCATTTTTCACTTTCCATATATTTTGGAAGAAATTGATGGAACCATGCCACACACACATATTCCCCAAAAGATAAATGTTCAATAGTAGCAATATATGCCTAGCATGCTTGGCATAGAGAACCCTTAAATTCTGTGGCTTGGCTCCCAAGGTGGGAAAAAATAGATGAGCTGTCCATTCTTGAGCTCTTGGCTCAGTATTAAGCCTTGATAGTGTTAGCTGTATTTTAAATATAACTAGAACCATTTCTCTTGAGCTTGTCATTGCTCAAAAAAGCCTATGTTTTCAAGTTGTTCATCTGAGCAGAAAAGCTCAACTGTAGCAAGTAACATTATTTTTTCCAAGACACCTGCCTAGATCTCTACTTACTTTTATAGCTACAGATGTTCATTTCCATTTCTTCTGCGCAAAAAATGTAAGAAGTGAAAATAAAACAATATCTTCTCCAGTGAGCCTGCTCAGGAAATAGATTCTTCTAACTGATCGTGCTATTTTAATCTTCTGAAGCAACTAGCTCCATAATTTCTGGCCTATTTTTTCTCACCTTCCTTATCCAATTTTCTGTTTTTTATTTCTTTTTGACAGATTTAGATTTTTTTTTAACTGTCTGGGGCCAGCAGGTCTTTCATTGTTTGACAATGAAAGATTTATGCTGCTGACTTCTTTTCTGACTTCATCCAGATAGTGGAACCAGTTTGAGTTTTAGTGATCTAAAATGCAAAACAAAAAAACAAAACAAAAAACAGAATAGCTGATATCAAGATAACCTAATGACATTTCCAGACATGATTAGACAAGAGGGGAAAGAAACATGTTTTGTTCAAGACAGGGGCCATGGTGGCAAGGGGCTGCTGTGAGTTTAAGTCCCCAAAAAAACAACTTTCCAAAGCCCTGGGAAGGCAGAATGACGTTTTCAAGAGAAAATCTCAGTAATTTGTAGAACTGCAGCTAACAAAAATGTTATTGTTACTCATGATTATAAGGATTTACTTAAGTGCCAACTTATCATACAAGAATTGGTTCTGTGGGTCTCCATTAGTATTGTGTCCACTGTCTCGGGTGTCTTTCAAAGGAAGGTGGCTACATGGAGCCTATGTTTTCTGATCTCGTGTACCATTTACTGCCAGGAAAAACAGTTGGGCAGAGCTATTATTTTCATTTCCTACTTATGGTCTACCCAAAGTGTTTGTCTGGCTGCAGTGGAAAAATAGTCTCTTATATTGTGTTTGAAAGTAATGACATTTACAACTGGCTGATGCCCACAGCCAAAGGTGATGATGATGATGTGAATCTTCACATTCACTATGACATATGTGAAATAGGTTTTGAACAGATTGAAGGTATATCTTCATCTTCTTAACTGAGCTCCATCACTAGTAAAACAAGGAGTCAATAGAAAAGAGAGATGACACAGCTAATACACCTTTCCACAAAATGGCATAACAGCCCATGCCCGGTGTGATGCATAAACAAAAATTAGTCTTAATAGTCCATTTTAGGTGAATGTTCTGAGATGTTGTGTACCTTGTTGTGATTGCATTAGAAGCCAATCTGATGGCCCAGCATTTTGCACCATCCATTAATACTTTGTTTTGTTGTTGCTGCATGCCTTCAAGTCATTTTTGGCTTTAGGCGATCCTAAGACTAACCTATCACAGGACTTGTCCAGAAACAAGAATCATCCAGTGAGATTCCATGGCCCAAGCAGAAATTGCATCAGTTAATAAAACTCAATTTCTCAAGATCTGTACTAAAGTTGGGTTTTTCTCTCAACATTGCACCTCAAACTCAACTTCAAGAGCTCCCAAATTCTCTAAGATCCTAAATAATGTAGATTCTCTTTGGTCTCTATGCCTTCCACAGTTTTCATAGAAAAAAAGATCTATCAAAGCCTGTAGGAGGAAAATGACAACAAAAATTAAGTTGCCTTTTAGTTGGTTTCTGCTCTCCTTTTGTAACTGTGCTAAACAGCTATGTCAGAATCTAGTTATTTCTTTAGCAAAAACAATCCACACATTTATCTTACTTAGCTTATTTATTAAGCCATGTATATCAGATGTGCCATTTGTTAAATCTCTGCATCTGTGACCTTGTATACAATGCATACATACATAAGTAATATTGAACACCATCCCATGAGCAATTTTAGTTGCAATTTAATGAAATTAACTTCATTGTGCTTTGTATGGTCATATTGCACAGAGGATACAGCTGAAAGTGACATTAAAGTCCATACTAATCTCATCCTCTGCTCTGAGCTTTAGCTTCATGCCTGCGTATCCATTTACAGTTAAGTCTCAGTTCAAATCTAATTGTTCAAGATGATCCAGTGCCAGTTTCAATGTAATGAGCCACTAAGAGCACCATCAGCCACCTGACATTTCCTTACATTATGGAAGTCTATATGTCATCTTTATTAGAAATAGTTAGCATAAAATGTTGTTTATCTAAAGATAAAATCAGTACAAGTTTTGTGGTTATAGGCTTGTCATGCTTTAATAATTTTAAGCTGCTAATTGGAGAAATGCTGCTAGAATTCGCTATTCACATCTTTCATAATGTCCAACTTTAATTAGAAATGGCCCTTAGTTAGGAATGAAGTAATTTACAATGAATTCAGCTGTTATGTTATTTGTAAACTAATTGCAGTTATCACTTGGTGCCTTGAACTTTTGAAACTGTAATAATGTTTGCATATTAGGAATTATTATGGATTTTGCTTTTTATAGCATTCAGCAATTGTCCAACAATAAAAACTTAGCTCAGAAGCGATAAAACTCTTACGGGGTGTCTATCATTTATGTTTTTGCTATTATAGACACATTTAAGTTAGGGAAAATTCACATAATTCTTTCTCTCAGCTGTGAGAAAGCAACTTGGAACCATTATCACATAGTAGAAATTGACTTGGAACTTAATCATAGCTTGGTTTGCTGCATTTGAGGACAATGTGGGGTTAGCAATAGCAGATTCTCACAAACTCAATGTATATTAAACACTTCTCCATCAGTGTCTGGAATTGGAGTTTTTTGAACTGTTTGGACAGCTCTATTCCAATGGAACCTGTATCGAAACAACAGAATATTCAATTCATGTCCACACTAGATCAAACAGAACCAGATGATAGATGAAACTGTAACATTGGGTATATATGTACTGCATACAATGACATTTAGTATTCCGTTGTGGAACTGAATTTATTTTCAGAATCCATTTTATTTGCAAGGAGAGTGAGTTTCTTTTATCCTTGTAGTTATAGAGAAAAGTTTGAACGGAAATAGTATCTTCTAAAATTGGTTGGGGAAAAACACCCTGAGGCACCTAGTTATCTCTATGCCTATAAAACTGAGTGCTATCTCAACATTTGTATATTAGAGACCATCTATTACTAACTGTCAACACTGATCAGCTGAGACATATTCACAACTGGAAAGAGAAGGGACAGACAAACTAGATGTTGATATAATAGTCCTCCATTGTACCAAATGCATCACGACAGCAATGGAAAAGCAAATTACTAACACTTTTTTGTCAGCCTTCTGCAAGTGAATGCTACAGTCAGTCCCCAACCATGATGAGATGTGAATTGCTATGTGGCACTGTGTGCCGCAACAAAAGGTTGTGGATTTTTCAGAATAGCAAGGCATTCTCAGGAGATGGTTATTATTGGCCTGAATAAAACATGCACATACAAATTGGAGCCCTTGGTGGCACAGTGGGTTAAACCACTGAGCTGCTGGACTTGGTGACCAAAAGGTCGGCAGTTCGAATCTGAAGGGGCAAGGTGAACTCCCAATTTTAGCCCCAGCTTCTGCCAACCTAGCAGTTCGAATACATGCAAATGTGAGTAGAGCAATAGGTACCGCTCTAGTAGGAAAGTAACAGCGCTCCATGCAGTCATGCTGGCCACATGACCTTGGAGGCATCTATGGACAACACTGACTCTTCAGCTTAGAATTGGAAATGAGCACCAATCCCCAGAGTCGGACACGACTAGAATTAATGTCAGGAGAAAACCTTTACCTTTACCTTTACAAATTACTGAATCAAAATTATGTTTATGGAATTGTGTGAAAAATGCAAAATGGTTATTATTTATTGAACAAAAATAATTTTTTCAAACAATGGAAATACAATGTGAGGCCTGTGAAAACACAATATATATTGAAGGTGTGGAATACAGTACTGTTGGCTAAATGAATATGCACAATTTTGAAAATTACAGTAAACACTTACAGGGTATCTATAAAATCACAAAACTGGAAGTGACTACAGAGAAGAGCTAGCCGAACTCTTGCCAATGGGATTGGAATATCTCAATGTTTCCGTATTCGTCTTTTTATAGATCTTTCTATGCTTTAATCCAAAAGTCATCAATCTGGAGTCCCTGATTGCTCTCCATCAGGCTCTATGCATGTGACATATGTTCTGATATTGCATATGTTCAAGCATCTTTACTGTTGCAGTCTAAACAAGTCCATCAATATTTCCTAATCCCAAAACATTATCATCACCAACCTTGGTGGAAGGTTTCCCTTCTGCTTCTGTGCCAACATGCCAGCAGCAATTCTCCCGCTTTTCCCCTATTTCCAAGCTGTCTGTTTTCCTTTTATTTTATACATAACATTGCCTTTTCCTTTTTGTTTTTAATACTGAAATTGCACAATTGTACAAAAAATAAAAGTAATAACATTTAAGTAATTTAGGAAGGGAGGTTATGATGCTGTGTAGATGGTAATTGTTGGACCATGGTGAATCGGTACAGTTTTGCTATTGAAGAGCGATAAGGTCTTGAAGATGCTCAGCCTGGAATGCATACATGATCAACGATAACATAAATGTAGCAGAATAACAGGTACGTGTGATAAAGGATTCAGATTCAAAGGAATGCTTTCTACTCTCTGCTCCTCCTCTGGATGTTATTTTTGTTCTTTCGAGCTGATTTCTGATGCCAGCAGTGAGCTTGGGAAATGATACGATAAATTAGGCAGAAGGCAGGAAAGATTACTAGTTCCCCTCACCTATGCTTTCTTTGTTCTAAAAATTACATACTTCAGCACAGGCTAAGCAGCAATGAATAGCTACTTGTCTCTTTAAACATGCTATAAATCCTCCTAAATGTCATGACTTGCAATGAAGTACCAGGTCTTGAAAGTGCTTGTGACCGATAACAGGTTAGCAGGCGCTGAGTGGCCTGTTTACCAAAGACAAAGAATTTCCAAGTCTTCAGTGAGTCTTTGATCTGAAGTATGGGATAGATTTATTAGTTCATTAATTGAGTAATTAAGTAGGCACTTGGACTGAGGATTTTAATATATGACTATTAGGATTAACAACAATGCCACCTAGTGCATCATTCTATCTCTAGTTACTTTTGTGTCTCCTATATTAAAAGCAAAAAAGAGATGGCAGATGTCTCAACTGATGCCTGATTTTTTCACATAAGAATGTTTGTGAGCATTTCTCATGGTACTTGAAATCTTGAAGATAATGAGGAATTATTATATTACCAAACTATCACAAGCAATCTGACAGATTGATGGTTTGCCTAGATAACTGGAAGTAAATAAAATAAAATAAAGAACATTATATGCATGCAAACACAAACTGCCTGTATGTTTTTATTGTACACTGGATTTGTGCATTTTCCTGTCAGAGTATCATGATATATAAGAATTAACAGAAGCTTTATCCTTCAGTCAGGCCTGATTCGGGGGGGGGGGGGGCTGGGATTTTGGTTGGGAGGGTGAATCTGAGTGAGAGGCGATCTACCCTAGCAAACCTTTTGTATCATTATCCCTATACTCCCATGCATATGGGATATATTGAGCATGGTAAATATAAGGCCTTTTCATGGACCATCCTGAGAATTTCGGAGGGGGGGGGGGGTGGCTGAAGCCTTCAGTATATTTCTAGCAAAGGAGCTGTCTGCTAATTGCCCACATGCAAACTACCATACCATTCCAACTGTCCCAATTTGGCAGGGATAGTTCCAATTAATTGTCAGTTATCTCACTTTATGCCCTAGGTGCATCTCCCCTGTAGAATTAATGCAGTGGGATACCACTTTAACTGCCATGATTCAATGCTGTGAAATCAGGAGAGTAGTAGTTTGGTGAACCTGCAGTGTAGAGGTACCTCTAGCTTCTCTCCCTCTTTCCATCTTTGTCCTTTCTCCTTGAGTTACTTCAGTGACTGCAAATTGAGTTCAATATATAAAAGTGTTTCATACTCTATTGACTTAGCTGGAGGAAAAGAGAGAATGTGACAGAATTCTTCTCTTCCCAGTAGGTTCAGGCAAAAACAAGCCTCTTCAAGCTTGTGTGTTCCCCTTTATTAATAACTTTTGGCATCTTGAACACACTCCGGTGTGGCTTGGCCACATACGTCCTCTTTTAATCTGAAAAGTTGATTTCTCCCTTTACATGTTGTATATTTTTTCTGCTGCATAATAGTATAGGAACAGATCTAAAATTTGAATGGGTCTAGCATTCTCTTCCCACAATAGCCAGTCAAATCCTTATGGGAAGCCCAGAAATTAGGATGTGAAGTGGTCCTACAGTAGTAGCCTTGCACTTACGAACTGGAATGAAGTATAAGCATCTTTCAACTTCAGACACCCCTGTGAGTTTTATTGGCTTTTCTTAAGGAATCAATACTCAGAGGTGGTTCTCCTCATTCTAGCCTCTGAAATACAGTCTGCAGCACCTTCTGTTCATTGATGAGCTCTCATCAAAGTATTATTCAATGTTGACCTTACATAGCTTCCATGATCAGACAGAATGCCCCTGCCTGTTTCTACTACTGCAGGCAATATAGATCCACCACGACTGTTTCCAGTTAGTAGCCTTATTTTCCATGCAATTTTCCAATCTCACTATGAGATTTAAAAGAAAATACCAGAAGATACAGATCCCACCTCTTTCTGTCTTCTATGTTTCCAAGTCTCAGAAGCATATGACAGGCCCCAGGTGCTGATACCGGTATGACCCATGCCTTTTAGTAATTGTGCACTCTACATGTGGGAAAGGCTCTTATTTTCCCCTGTGAAAATACTGTTTTTATCACTCAAATCACCTGAAGAGCATTCAGGCAAAAACATAAATATCCAGTAGTAGGTTTTGACATAAGCAAGAAAATGTTTCATTGACCAACTTCTGATCAAGACCAACTTCTGATTCCATGCTGAGATTTTCTTGTGCATGAGATCTCTAGAACTGTGAAGTTTTCACTTAACTTCCAATGCAGCTGACACAAAATATATGTTCCTGATGGGACTTGGTGATTTATGTAATCACACATGGGATTTGTAAGCATCTAATTTACTGCATTAATCAGTGTGCATCAAATCAGTCTGCAAAATGCATGTAAATCAGATTAATTTGTCAACTTAATAGCCAATGTAATTTTTAATGTAAACTTGACATTAACTTCAATTTCCATACATTAGTGGTTGAGAACACAGCAACAACGTAGAACTTGTGCATGCTTGGCAAACACTTAAGCATTCATTTAGTCTACTGAGAAAATTGGTTTAAAAGGATGCTCTTTTAAAAATTATATAAATGACCTCAAACTGCCTTAAAGGTAAGGATGTGACCTACCAGACATCCTTATTATCCGAACAGCTCCCCATGGGAATTTTCTTTAGCTCACTCTCATTCCACCAGACAGAATGACATCAATCTCCTTTATATTCATTTGGCTGTAGATATTTTGTTGCATGAAAGAAAGGACAAGATGGTGCCTTTCCTTCTCATTTACATCCAAAGGCACCAGTGCAATACTGACAATCAAATAGCATCTTCCACCATATTTGGGCCTAGCAGATCCATTGAGGATCAGGATGATTTGAACATATGTACTTCTAAGTCCCCCAGCAGATGGGATTGTCTGGGGGTCAGGAAAAGAAGTTACATGACTGTTACTGCCAATCCTCCCAATGCCTGCCTGAGGCACATGTTTCAGATAATATTGGTATTCTATTAATTTGTTTATATTTATGTATTACATTTGTACGACATCTATCTCCATCATCCATGAGGATTTAAAAAACACCCCAATAAGAAACTTTCTTTCTTTCACATTAAAAGCCTGCTTAAACAAAAACATATTTGCCTGCTTATTGAAGGAAAGCAGGGGGGGGGGGGGGGGGGACACCTAGCTTTCTCTGCAAGAGAGTTCCAGAGCATGGGAGAAGCCACTCATGCCCTCAGAAAGTGAACCTGCAAAGGGCAGTGGTACCAAGAGAAAGCTTTCCCCTGCAGATTGTGGAACACTGTTAGGTTCATACTGGTAGACGGGGTTTTTCAGATAGTGTGGACCTAAGCTGTGTAGGGCTTTGAATTGTTCCTGGAAATGAAATCGGTAAAGCTGTTTTAACAAAAGCAGTTACATGGGACCTCTTCATATGGGCTAAAAATTGATGGCGGTGACAGGTTTTTTGCAGTTTTTCCATGGAGCTCGTCAGAGCAGCTCCATGGCAAAGGTGCCAAAAAAATCCCTGCCAGCGGCAATATATATATATACATATACATATATATATATATATATATATATATATATATAGAGAGAGAGAGAGAGAGAGAGAGAGAGAGAGAGCAGGCAGTGCACTGTGGGAGGTTTCCCATCTTTCCATAGGGAAAGATGGGTTGAGCTGGCTTCAGTGAGGTAGTTCTTCCTAATTTTCAGGTGAAATCTCCTTTCCTGTTGTTTGAACCTACAGAGTTTTTTTGAATAGCTTCAAAAGGCAGCCCAACCTAGGATCCTTGTACACTGCCATATACAATCCAGATTATCTGATTTGAACTAGATTATATGGTAGTGTAGACTCATATAATCCGGTTCAAATAAAATAATCTGGATTATCTGTTTTGATATCTGAATTATATGGCAGTGTAGAAGGGGCCCTAGAGTAGGAGTCTAAATTGAATGTAATCAAGTTATGTGTCACTATAACCAGATCTGACAATGGGCACAGCTGGCACACTTGTTTTAGCTGTGCTAATGCCAAATCTTGAGATACAGGTTCATAGTTGAGTCCAAAAGAACACTAAAGCTGGAAGCTTCAGATTTCAAGGAGAATATAATGCCATTCAGTACAGGCAGAGTCCCTATTCCCTAAACTACTTTTTGAATGCTTTGTGTGAAATAAACTTCAATTCACTTGTTCACATCCAATCCATTACAAACAACAGACATTGGTTCAGCACCAAGACAACTTTCTTGGGATAAGACAGAAATGAAATGCAGAGTTGGATGGCATCAGCATATTAGTAACAGCAAACCCACAGGTTTTGGATGATCTCTCTCAATGGGATCATATAGGTGTATAATGGACACAATAGAAACATGAAGATCCACTTCCAGTGGAGTCTTTCAGCATCATCTTCTGAGCCCTTCCCCTTGCAAAGAAAGACTAGAACCACTGCTTAATAGTGCTCCTAAGTTCCCAGAGAGAAGCCTAGAAGGATACCGTGGTTGGTGGCATCAACCAGTAGAACCAACAGGGATACACGCCCCCTATTCATTTCTCTGTGTAGGTCATCTACCAAGGTGACCAAAGCTATTTCTATCCCATAACCAGTCCTGAAGCCAGATTGAAATGGATCTAGAGAATCCATCTCTTCCAGAAACCCTGGAGCAGAGGAGCTAAAACAAATGTCAGAAACTTGCCAAAAAGGGAATGATACTTAGGCTGGCAGACTACCAGCTGGGAAACCATGCATGTCCTGTCTGCACCTCCCTCCTGTATGCCTGACTCCAACCTTTGTAAATATTTCTTTTAAAATTGCTGGGAAACATCCACTTGCTTTACAGTGGCATGTATCGAGGAAAACTTAGCCTGTTTCAAGACCAGGGAAAACCATTCTCCTAAAAGGATGTCACAACAAATTACCTTTTCATTCCAAAAGAAAGCCCATGTGCTGAGATTAACTGCCAGAGCCCCTAGATGACATACAGTGTAATCTCAATATTTTTTTTCAAAACATTTTGGAGAGTGAGGCATGGGGGTTATTACAGATGCTCCGCCGCCTGCGGGGTTGCTCTTTGCCCATCACACCATAGAGATCAAGCTGAAAGCCCAGGAAATGCATTTCTTCTAAAGCCACCTGACAACTCCATGCACTAATTTTCCATACATTGATTCTCCATACATAGCACTTCAAGCAATTCTGAGGGAAAGAAGAGAATGTATGCTGTTTGCTACAAATGGAAAGGAGAGAAAAAAGAAATTAGATGCGCACAAGGCCGAAGATGGAGGCAGAGGAGGAGAAAAACCAGAGAGAAAGAAAAAGAACGCAAGGTTATTGTAAGGAAAAGAAGACAGAAAGTGCAGGGGAAACTAACTGACTCATACATTTGTTTACATTTGATTTCTGTCTTGCCCTTTTCTCAATCTGAGACCCCAAGCTGCAAGGCTGGCACTTCCACTAGTGAAGAATGAACAAGTTTATTTGAGGTGAAACCTATTCAGAGTTTTGACTATATGATAGCAAGTGCTCTGCATGCTCAGAGGTACTGGCAGTTCTGCTTTCTTTCAATCTCTTTTTACCAGGAGAGGGATGCCCAGGACTCCCCAATTTCCAGTTACTCCTAGTGATGCTGACCTGCATTTCATTTAAAGCCAGGAGATTATGGGCATTTTCCTCTTTAGCTGCCTGCTTTGTGACTGCCTTGTAGTAGAGGGCTTTTGGTCCATAGGAACTGTAAATCCAATCTGCCTTTCTGCTGGTACTTAAAATCCCCCTTAACATTTTTTTTTGCAAAGGTCTCTTGCTGCCCTGTCACTTTTGCTAACGTAATGACTATTACGTGAAGAAGTTGCTGGTGTTGAATCTCAGTGGGCCCCACATTTACTGATGTGTTGCTGCCTCTGGGAGAGGGGCGCATTGATTTCCTCCCTATTAGATGCTGGGGCCAGGCACTTCTATCACTTTTGCGATACCTTGGTGACAGGCTCTTCAAAATTATATGGCTCACTAAAAACAGCAGTAATTACATCTGGAGGGAGGAGGTTAGGGAAGATTCCATCAAAGTGGAGCTCCGGGCATTGAGTGCAAATGCCACCACGTTGAAACCCGCCTCTGCTGCCGATCAAAGAAACACTTTGCAAAGTTGGATGACCAATTTAAGAGTCATTTCTTTAGTTTAGGTACATATTTCAAGGCAGTTAATTTTGTGGCTGCTATTTCACTGAACTTTCTAAATGTAGATTTTCTATGCATTATGGATTAGGGACTGCAACTCTGAGATGCAGCAGGTGTGTTAATATTGGTCTAGAGACATTCATTATAGTTGCTGCAGTGCTTCCTCCTTCTATTAAGTGAATGCTGCACTGGAGGGAGAGGCCAGGCCTAAGGAAATGTCTGCAACAGCTTTGTGTTCCATTTATCTGGGAGTAAGACCCACTGAACCTATGGGACTTGCTTCTGAGTAGAGATGTAGACATCAGGCTTCATTCATTCCTCTTTGTGATCAACCAGTTGCAGAGAAAACCTCATTCTGCATTAGCTGTTTCTAACCAATTTAAAATCAAGAAAAAATCCCATATTCAGGATGCCATCTCTGTAAGTTGTATCATTAATTTCATGCATCTAATTTCACGCACAAGAGCACTGTCAAATCAGTGCATACATATGGTCAATATATGGGCAACCATCTATAAAAAGTGTAATATTTTATCTATATACACATATTTGCATATTTACTCAGTACTTACAGAAACCCAAAGAATGATTTCCAGTCCTTTCACATTTCTCTGGTGTTTGGGGACTGACCTCCTCCTCAAAGGCATCCCCTGTGTGTTCTAGTCTTTTCTATTCTATCCAAGAAAACCTCTTCCTTCCTAATATGTTGGAGTATGGATACACGGGCCTCAAGTTACGGGACCTTCTCTTTAAATAGAGCCACTCGCTTACAGTTGTTGAAGGTTTCTGGCAAAAACATCTTCTGGCAAAAACCTTTCTTCTGTTTGTCTCACCCCTGAGGGGAAAACAGGCACAAAGAACAGCATTTCATCTACCAAGTTGTAACTCTAAAATATGTCCATTGAAGACAATGGAACATGGATGGCGAGATCTGCTGCAGTCATTAATCTGGCCTCCTGTAGTATATTGTATCCAGTTTGGGCAGTGCATTTTAAGAAGGATGTAAACCAGGCATGGGCAAACTAAGGCCCAGGGGCCAGATGCGGAACCCTTGGGTGCTTACTTCAGATCCTCCTCATTTTCCCTGTCCACTTGGCATAAGGATACAGTGGCCTGCCACATCCTTATGCCATAAAGATGGAGGAGGAAGGCATGTAGCAGCTGAAAGCCCTCTGGAACGCTCTCAGCCATTGTCTCTCCTCCCAGCATAAGGATGGTGCAAGCGACCTCATTCTTTTGCTGGGAGGACAGTTCGAGGGAGGCACATGGTGGCTGAGAGCCCTCTGGAGCACACTCAGCTGCCATCTGTCTTGCCCTCTTCCCAGCATAATGCCAAGAGGACAGCCCAAGGATCAGGGGAGGAGGATGGGAAGGAGGATCTGGGCAGCATCCCGCCTTCCTCTCAGCATAAGGACAGGATGAGCAGCCTTATGTCCTTATGTCCTGGGAGGACAACCTGAGGATGACCTGGGCCCTGCTCTGTCCCCTCCTGTCCCCGTCCTTTCCCAGGCCCTCCCCACCCAGCGTGTGCCTGGCCCTTCTAGCCCAGCCCACAATGTGGCCCCAAGAAGTTTGCCCATGCCTGATATAAACCATAAATAGGGAATCTTAGGTTCTGGGACTGGGTTCACCACTCTTGGTTTGGACGTCCCCAAATGGCTACTCTCCTTCCCACTGGGATACCATTATTTTGTGGTTCCCAAGCCCTGTACTGTCCCCCTCTTTTCTTAAAGGTTATGTGAAGCATATATCATATACAAAATGTATTTCATGATCAGAGGTATCAAGGTACCGTTGTTGTCTTGAGAGAATATCTCAAGAAACCCAACTAATTCAGTCTTTGCCTATTCATACATCAGTGTGTATTTTCATTGACTTCTTACTTAAAACCAGTTCCTTTCACATATAGGGGCACTGCAGTATCAAAAATGTAGAAATTGCTCCAATAACTGTCCATATGAACACACAAATCCCTTCTTTCCTTTATATTTTTTATGTCAAACTTCGCAGCTAGATATTCTTACATTCTCCTAATTATATTACTACCTAATCCACAGGTCAGTCCTTCCTTCCTTCCTTCCTTCCTTCCTTCCTTCCTTCCTTCCTTCCTTCCTTCCTTCCTTCCTTCTTTCCTTCCTTCCTTCCTTCCTTCCTTCTTCATTTCTTTGTTCTTTCTTTCTTTGCTTCCTTCCCTTATGACTTATGATTTGGTGGACCATCATGTTTATCCAGCTCCTTCTTCATGTTATCTCAGCTAGTACATGTGCAGGAAAATGGCTTTGGGCTGATGGATGAGGGCACCCGCATTCAGTGAGGCCAGCTTCAGGGATGCTCAGGGTTGCACACAGTAAGCCCCTGGGGCATAGCATGATGTAGAAGGTTGACAAGCTGTATTTCCCTTTGGAGCACAAAGGCATAATCAATGCACAGGTCATTCAACTAGAAGCATAAATACTGCACAGTTATATCTACCAATGGCAGGAGTCTCTAAACCCAGGGCAGGTGAAGATTTTCTTTTCTTCCCCACAAATGAAGCTAAAAGCCCGGCACTCTGCAATAACAGCTATAAATCCTTTTGGCAGCAAACCTGTCATGCATGACTGGCACAAATCTTTGCCCCTGCCAGAAAATATTTCTGAGCAATTTCTTTCCACTCATATTTGATTCACTTTGTTAGCTGCCACTCCATTTTATGTGATGCTGAAATTGGGCCCAAGAAGAAAACTATTTGTTTCATTCATCTCTGCTCAAGACTACTTTGGGCTGGCCTTGCACTAGACTATTGTTTAATTTAGCCGTTTTGGAGTGCAGTACATGGTGCATGTTATACTGGAATGTAAGAGACACAACTTAAATCCTCATCTCACCCACTGAAATGTACAAAATGTCTTTAGGTCACTATATACCATCTCGGCAGTGAGAAGTAGACTAATAAACGGTATCCAGATTGGCAATAACCTGCCAGATCTCTGAGGAATAGATGGAATAAAGGTGAGACAATGTATAAGAGATAAAAAACATTATTTGAAAACAAGACAGTATCCTTTAAGATCTGCTTTTAAAAATATGTATCTACCACATTTGCCTGCTTGATAGTTGAAGGAGATATGGATAATAGATACATAATTATCCCCCCCACACACACACACATACAAACACACACATATACAAGGATACTTAATGAATGAAGATATTTTTAATTACAGTCAATGTTCCCAATGGCAAAATGAGTTCCACTTAAGTGGGTATTTCTAAACTGAATTTTGGTAACCATCTTTCAGGCAAGCTTTAGATGTGCATTCCTAATCACTTCCATTGCCAAATAACTGCTACCGCTGCCTCGAATCCTGGGTTTGGGGATGAGTGAAGAGGGTGATCTTGGTAATGACAACTGCTACCACTACTGTGAAGAAGTCATTCCTATTGATAGTTAAACTCTCTTTTCTTCTAATTTGAATTCATTGGTTTGGTCTCTATCCTTTGGAGCAGTATAAAATGAGCTTGCTTTATCATTACTGAAAACTAAATTACCCACTAGCATCTAACTTTTCTGTAGACAGTATTTCAGAAAAAGTGACTGGGGGCCCTTCCACACAGCCCTACATCCCAGAATATCAAGGCAGAAAATCCCACATTATCTGAATGTGGACTCAAATAACCGAGTTCAAAGCAGATATTGTAGAATTTTCTGCCTTGATATTCTGGGATATAGGGCTGTGTGGAAGGGCCCTGGCAAAACCACTTCTGGGTATTCCTTATCTTAGAAAACCCAATGAAATTCATGGAGTTGCCATAAGTAAATAAGTGACTTGAAGACACTTGGGGCCATTCCACACAGTCATATAACTCAGAATATCAAGGCAAAATAACCCACAATATCTGCTTTGATCTGGGTTATCTGAGCTATCACACTGCCATATATCCCAATTCAAAGCAGATAATGTGGGTTTTTATTCAGCTGTGTGGAAGGGGCCTTGAACACACAAAGAGTACTATTAAAGGCTGTCCTCATACTCATAGATTCTGTATCTACAGATACAACAATCCATGATTTGAAAATATCCCCATTCACAAAAAAAAAATCTCGAAAAGAATCCTTAATTTTGCTGTTTTATATATGAGACACATTTTACTATAACAATATATATAATGGGGTTTGAACATTCATGGAGGAGTGAAAGATCCTTTTTGCACATGCTACGGACAAACCTGTCATCTTTCATCCTACATTTATGCATGTAATGTTTCCAGATTAAATTTAGGACTTTATTTTTCTTGCTGTTTAAATTTATTTTAGAATGTTAGTCTAAATCATCAATCTGTTAAATTAACCTTGAAATCTTTTTTTTTTTGTGTACTGAGTTAGTTGTCATTGTCATTGTGTACCTTCAAGTTGACACCAACCAATGGAGACTCTAAGACAAGCCTGCACAACTTGTGGCCCTACATGTGCTTCGGACTTCAGCTCCCAGCATTCCTGGCCATTGGACAAGCTGGCTAGGGCTTCTAGATGTTGGAGGCCCAAACATCTGGAGGGCCACAGGTACTGCAGGTTTGCTCTAAGGAGAATCTCTCATGAGAATCTTGGAAAGATTTGATCAGAGAGGTTTGTCTTTGCCTTCCTCTGATGCTAGGAAATTTTAACTTGCCCAAGATCACCAAGTAGGTTTCCCTGGATGACTGGGAATTCAAACCTTGGTCTCCAGAATTCTAATCCAGTGATAAAACCACTACACCATGTTGTCTGTTTCTTTAGTTGCCTGCTCCTTTTCTAAATTCAATCTTCTTTTTTAAAAAAAATGTTGAATAACACCAAGTTCAGGACAGAACCTTGTGCCATTTAATTTCTTATTTTTCTCAGTGATGTGCAACTATTGATGAGCACATTCTTGGTTCAGTCAAAGTGTTACAAATCTGCCTGATAACTGCATATTTTACCATCTGGTCCGCAAGATTATAGTAGGGGCATCATCTCAAAACCCTTGCTAACATCAACATTTTCAATATACAAAATGATTTTCTGCAGGGTAAGAAAGACCTGGCAGATGCTGCAGATCAATCTGTTCTGATGTTATATTATGTTAACAACAATTGTGTGTCTGGCTCACCTATCAATCAATCTGTTCTGGCCTTCTATAATAATAATTATTATTATTATTTTATTTTATTTTTATACCCCGCCCCATCTCCCTGAGGGGACTCAGGGCGGCTTACATGGGGCCAAGCCCAGGCAAAACAGACAATATAAAAACACAACAATAAAAACAGATCAATCAACAATAAAGCAAGTCATAAAACAAATGAGGTCACATAAAACAAACATGCTTAATTAAATCCTGGGTTGGCTCCTAAAAAGAACTGGGCCATAAAAGTGCTAGTAGTGTCAGATGTTTATACATATTATGTTATGTATTATGTTATACAACAATTGTGTGTCTGTCTCACCTATCCTACTAATGCCACTTCACTATGCCAGCACAGCCTGGAAAATGAATTCAGACCAACATCTATATGCACTACTTTCCCTGATATAAAGAACGTAACAGGCCACTGTCTTCCAGAATCAAGTTAGTCGACTGATTTATTCATTCAGCAAAAGTGATGAAATGTTCTGCACCCATAGGTTTCCTGCTGAGTATATTCAAAAGAAACTCAGCTTGTCCTTACTACAGACGACCTTTGAGGACATGCAGTGGAGCAATATGGGTACAATCACACTGCTTCAGAATTCATTAATAAGTCATGTCCAGCATGCAAACTCTGGATTAAATAGAGTGGCTTTCTTTGTGATATTCTGTTGAAAAACTAAGATGACAAATCTAGATCAATGGTTGGATTCATACACCTGCTTATATGGATACCGTGGTCTGTCCCTATTTTTTCTGCCGCCAAAAAGCATGGCAGGAGGGAAATCACATCACATGCCTGTGAACTATTTCTCTGACAGATCTTTAGAAGAAAGCCTTCAAAGGTGTACAAAGCATTATTATGTTTTCTTGTAGGTATTGGGACTCCCGCTGTTGTCTTAGGATGTTTTGCTAGCAGTATGGGACTTCCAAAAGCCACATTTGTTTGAAGCTTAAATAAGATTTCTAGAAATCAAATGCAGCAGTCACAGCTACATTTCCAACAGAGTTTTAGAAGCATTTGATATTCCATAAATGAACAGTAAAATTGGTTTGGGACAGACCCCATCAAAGCTGATTTCTTGAAATGTTGCAGCAGCAAATGCAGCATAACATGGCTACTGGGGATAAACAAAGCTATCAGTGTTGCTTTCTCGTTCATTCATCTTTTCAAAAAATCTCAAATTCTTCCCATCAAATTACAAAGAACTTTATGACAAGTTTTTCTCAGAAAATAACTGAATTGAATTATTTCCCATCTCAGCAGGCCGAATTAAATAGCTATTCCCTCTGTAAAGAGGACCATGTTGCACCAACCTGTCAGGTAGCTGTTAAAGATGAAAATCCTGTCAGATAAAAGAGGTGGAAGACCTAATCAAGTACCACAAACATACTTGAATACATTGAGATTCAAAGCCAGATTCTTAAAAGTAAAGCTCTCAGAACCCGTAGCCTGGATGGTAACGTTTCAATCTTGCATTCTCCTCCATTCAAAAATTTGAATTAAATTATTTCTATAAAAGGTATGAATGAATTTTCAAATATTTTGATGTACTTATCAAAGAATGACCAACTCTCCTAAATAATATCAAAAAATGAACTCCTGCAAAAAATATTACTATTGGGAGAAAGTATGGAGGAAATTTTAAACCAGATATATGATGATAATTCTTTACCTTCACTCTTTTGTGTTTTGATATTACAAATTTAAAGTAAGATCAGGGAAAGTGAAGCTCACATACTGCATCAAGCCAGGAGCATTTTTAATGGCCCCAGCAGAGTTGGCAGGACAGGATTTTCCCAAGAACTCCAATTTCAGAGCCAAAATCCAAGATGTAAATCCCCTTACAATGTCATGGTGGGTAGACTGGTAAAGTTATTAAGCCTGATGTGCCAGTATTAAAAAATCAACCACAGTTCTACACAATAATTCAATTGATTTAAAAAAAATCAAGTCCAATCCCTTAAAAAACCCCTATCACTCTTGTATTAGATGTTGCTCCCTAGCTTATCCCAAAGAGTTAGTACTTTAGTACCTGAAAATGCAAGTTGTAACCATAAGTGGCTTATGGCTCTGATTATCGCTATCACAGTTGCCCAACCTTGGTTTGGAGGATAGCCTGAGTAGAATAAATGGCACAACTGCGTAATCTCATAACATAATCATATGCATATTAAGTCAGAAGTCATTTCCACTGTGTTGAGTGGCGCTTATTCCCAGGAAATGCGGAAAATGTGCATAATACTGTTGACTTAATGTAGCTTTGCTGTCTTAATGCCTGCAGAGAGCAAGATAGGTACTGTTACTGTCAGATTTAGTACAAGCAGAAAGTAATTGAAATAGTGATCAAAGAATAGGTGCCAAGATTATATTTTTCAACATTTCACAGTGGAAAACACATGTGGACATCAGAGTGTGGTCAAAGTGGCAAAACTAATTAATAAGGAAGAATAAACAAATTAGAAGAAGTTGAAACAATTTATTATTGTCTAAGCCCACAAGAAAGCCGAAATTCAGACCCTTCCTTTTCCATCCATGTTGTTGAGTTGATTTGCTCTTTCAATTCAGTTTGCACCAGAAAGTGGAATAAGAAAGGAGTAACATTTAAAAGCATCATATGACCTTGTCGCATGGCTGCCGGAGTTGCTCCACATCGCTGCAGGGCGTGGGGAACCCAGTGTCCCACACCCTGCATTGCCCGGCTTCAGTAAAGGGCAATCCTATGGGGGTAAGTGTCGATCATGTGGCTTCCTCCCATGGGTTCCAGTGGCAACACAGAAAGCCTCCCATGTTGCTGCAGCAGTGGCATGTGCCGGGTCTGCCCTACTTCACCCACATAGCCCCGCTGACATCATTTGGTGGGAGTCAGTGGCTCCATGGATGACCTGGGCTAAACCAGCATATGCTGCCGATTTTAACCCTTTGTGATACGGAGGAGCTTTTTGTAGTCTCATCCTCCTAATCAATGTTCTTAACAGTGTCTTTTATTACCTCCCCACTAAAAGCGGTACCTATTTATCTACTTGCATTTCTGCTTCTGATCTGCTAGGTGGTCAGGTGAGCTGGGGCTGACAGCGGATGCTCACACCGACTCGGGCTTAATATGCCAACCTTTCAATCGGCAGGATTTAGCCCGCTATGCTAAGCTTGGCCCCGATCCAAGTTGGTCCAAACCCATGGGTTCTGATACCAGGCATCAACCAACCTATCTATTGGTCAATGAAAACAATGCTACAATTTGCTACCTGAATTCTAGGGATGACAGGAAAGAAACCATGAGGGCCCAACAATGATAGCCTCCCTTGTTACGACGGGGTGCCATAAAGGCACCTGATCATGTGCCAAGGCCCAGCCGTACCTCTACCACACACTTTGATTTGTGTAATGGAGACCCCTTAAAGTTACTAATAGTGATCAGACACTTAAAAACCATGTCTTAGGTCTGACAATCCCTGAAGGTTGTGACAATTTAGAAACCAGACATTGCATACATATGTGATACAACAACATAATACCAATACAGTGAAGGTGGGTGGAATGGCCCTCAGAAGGCAACTGTTGATCACTCATCATGAAGGAGCCTAAGCACCCCTTTACCCAATTGGAGTGGCCTTTGCCAGTCACTCAAGACAGGACCACCAGCCTATGGCATTAAATCAGCCACTTCAATCTCATTTGCTGGCAATTCCAATCGCCCTCAGGGACCAGCCAATGAGATTGAACTGAGTAGCATATGAATCCTGCAATCAAAAGAGTTTAGGAGAATGCTCTCCATATGCATCTGTTTCTGCCAAATGGACTCCCATCCCCCTTTAATAAGCAGTCAAGATTAGCATCACTTTCTCAAAAGGAACATAAGCCATGTAATGTCTACATTCCACTTGTTAAGCATGTAATTATTCAAGACCTGATGTTGCTTTTACTAGCACCACCCTCCCTTCTTATATGCCAAGTCTGTTAGGGGCACTAGATTGTACAGGAGAAGTTGGAGGTAAGTGTTTGGGGTATGTCTTAAGCCTGTCTTAAGGTATGTCTCCCCACATACCTGCTCTCATGGTTTGTTTTACCCTTATTCTCTGGGATGAAAAAATAAAATAACTGCATTATAAATACACTGGAAGATAGAGTCTGCTTCAGCATCCCATTTTAATGTTCTGCAGCTTGCTTTTCATGCAGATGGCAACTGGAAAAAGGATTTTTATTCACACTTGCATTTACTTTTACTTGCATTTGCATATTCTCAGTATTTACTTTAAAAGCCATAGGTGGAGAGAATGCAGAGCCCCGCATTCTTTTGAATGAGTGGTGTTGCTATCCTTCACATTATCTCCAGAATTATTTCACTAGTTTATTTGTTTTCCATTTATCTAAGCTTACCCTATTTTTCTTCTAGCAGAAGTCTCAGACTAACTCCCAAAAATGTAATTCATACTCTTCCGATACAATGGGGAGGGGGGGGGGGTTGAACTTTGAGACCTAAGTATACATTTCAGTTTCTCCCAACCAGAATTGAGCTAACTTGTTGGTTCTCTGGCTATAGAACTATTGTCTTTTGTTGCATGATCAAGTCCAAGTCCTCATCTTGCAGCCAGAACAGAGGAAGCAACCTTGTAGCCAGAACAAAATAAGTGCTTGCTCCTTACACTGTCATCTTATGCAAGTGTACAAGTCCCCTTCTATTGTCATTATTATAGTTGATCTCAGGGTATAGGGAAAAACTTTCTCATATAGGGAGCCTCCTGTGCCCATGAAAAATCATACAGAACTGCATAAAAACTCTATAATAATAGTGAACCTGTTTCAAATATGCAAGGGGTAAATCACACAAAGTCACAACCTGTTGGTGTTCTCCTAGGAGCACTCCTTCCTCTAATTTATAGAAACACCACCACTATCTTTGCAATCAGGATAAAATTCTGTAGTGGCAAAGAAGTAAAATATTTGATGAATTCCTGGTGGTGGGGGAGAAGGGGATCATGGTAGGATGTAATTTGTGATTCAGATGTCCTATTTTCCCACTGTGGGAAGGCAGGGGTGGAGGTGAGTGAACAAGTTCCCCTAGATCTGCAATCTGTGTAAGTGGTTTATAATATATGCTCTCTGCTTTCAGTGCAGAGCTCTCCTTCCGCTGCTGATTGCTGTTAATTCAACAATGTGTTGTTAGGAGTTGTTCATTGATTACTAAGCAAATCACAGAGGAAAATGACACTTTTTATGGGCTTCCTAGCAAAAAAGATCCAGTAAAATTCACCTCATTTCTGTTGGAGATTAATAGAGAAGAACATTTCAAGGTAGTTTGTTGCAGCTAAATAGTTATTTTTCTGTTTGTTTTTCTGTGGTACAATGAAGATAAATATTCGTCCAATATCAACTTTTATAATTGAAAAAGGGGGAGTGTAAAATATAGGCAGTTTTATACTTTAAATCTCTATTTAATTATAGTTTTAAGGGAAGTATCTACTCTGTAATATCATGCAGCCAATAGCTTCCAAAGTCTTACTAGAAGTTATATTTGTGAAATGCTCTGAATGTTTAGTAGCTCAACTTGGTGGTGCAATACAATCAAATGGTAAAATCTGGATTCTGATTCTAAATACTAAGGAAATTCACTATGGCTTTGGTCAGTTTTACAGTGAGGTACTGCATGGGTTTTGGTGCCAGGCAGATTTCAGTTTTGTCATATGCTTGGTTTTATCCACTTGCTTGAATTAGGTTTGATGGTATTGAAATTCATTGATGGGTCTGTAACAATTAGCAGAATTACAATTCTTTTGACCTTCTCCCAGCAAAGGTAGTTCATGAACTTGATCTAGAGTGTGATTCAGATTTAGACATAGGCAATTCTGCCAACCTAGCAGTTCGAAAACA
The DNA here is from genome assembly GCF_035594765.1 of Anolis carolinensis. Lineage (NCBI taxonomy): Eukaryota > Metazoa > Chordata > Lepidosauria > Squamata > Anolidae > Anolis > Anolis carolinensis. The sequence continues at coordinate 41,845,902 of NC_085841.1, forward strand.
TGCCAATGTGAGTAGATCAATAGGTACCGCTCCGGCAGGAAGGTAATGGCACTCCATGCAGTCATGCCAGCCACATGACCTTGGAGGTGTCTACGGACAATGCCGACTCTTCAGCTTAGAAATAGAGATGAGCACCAACCCCCAGAGTCAGACATGACTGGACTTAACGTCAGGGGAAACTTTTACCTTTACTTTATTTAGTTGGATTGATGCAGTGAGATTTCAATGTGGCTTCTTACTACAGCTCTGTGAAAATACTCTACAGGGGGTCTGGAGATACAACTTAGGACTTCACGTTCCCTCTGTTTCTCTCTCTTTTAGAATACTGGCAAAACAGAGTCCCATGTAGGCCATCCATGAAGCACAACCACTTCTGGTAGCCACCCATAGGAATCTGTCTTGCCAGTGTGCTAAAACGGAGCAAAGACTCCATTTTCAGAAGTTGGGAACACTCAATTCCTGATTCAAGAAAGCGGGGAAAGTGGGAAGAAGATGGGGAAAAGATATGGGATGGCTGGCCATCCTCAAAGACGGACCTTGCCAGGAGAAAACAGGGTAAGACAGGTACTCACTCTTCCCAATGCTTTCCAGCGCTTTCTCCCACTTCACTCCCACCTGTCTGATGAAGTCCTTAATGGTATGAGTTATAGTGTAGGAAAGATGGGGGAGTCTCCCAAAAGCAGATGGAGATGCTTTTTATGAGCAGAGCCTTTTCATCTGTGGAAAGCAAGTCCTGGATCTGGTCCAGTGCCTATTCTAAAGCCAGTGAATCAAGTTAATTGGTATGATCTCAGAGTATATGAAGTCACACACCTAAAGTGACTCAAGCACCTTGCCTAATTAAAAAAAATTCCAACTAACAATTCCAACAATTTTTAAATGTTTAGAAAGACCTCGTTGGGAATTGATCAACATTGCCATCTCTTGAGGATAACTGAGACCACTCTACTCATGAGTAAATATTACTTACTCACTGAATATAGCAAGCCATTCGTCTCTTGCTAAAGATTGTAAGTCCAGAGGGTCAAGAGGCAAGCTCATTGGTCTCATTCTAAATCAGAAATAAATAAAATCAAACTAATATTATGTCTGGGCTATACAACTAGTAACATATAGGTTGAGCTGAACGTGAGTGATTTCCTCTCCTCTGAATGTACTCCTCATATAGATCAGAGCAGATCCGTTTGGTTCTAGAATATAATGTTGAAAGTCATGTAGGAAAAGCCCACAAACCACTTTCAAAAGTTCAGTTCAACATTACTTTTCAGAATAGGTTATGGCAAAAGGTTTTGTTTATTTCCTGAAATCACTACACAGAGTAAGCCATAAGATAGGCATATGTTTAGCTGTACTCTCTGTTTTTGCCATTTCAGTCATTGCCCAACCTCATCAATTCCTTAGTTTACTAAACAAACTCTGCCCAAAAGGGAGGGTACTTGGGATTGCCACAATAAACATCAAAGTTATCTCCATGTCTCTTTGAGTAAGCAAGGCTCTGAGAGATGCACCAGTCATGTCAATAGAAAATTCTGCTAAGGGTAGAAACTCAGCTGCTAGGATGGACCATTGTGATTGGTTCCCAATAATTTAGGAACATGGTCCACCATTATATTTGATGCAAGTGTCTCATCAGGGAAATCTTTGACCATAACAACAGCAGCAGCAGCATAAAGATAGAAACAAACCTAGAATGTTGCTGAAATGAACACTAAAATGTTCTAGTTTAATCACCTATTGATGCAGGAAATCAATAGGTAAAGCATTCTAGAGAGACACCAAGCTTGGTTGAAGTAGGCCCAGTGAAGGAAAACACTTCATCTTCCAAGGCAGTCTGTTCCTCTGTTGCACTTCAGATGGTCTCCCTAATATCTAATCAGAACATTCCCTTTAAAAATGGGAGTGGAAATTCTCCCATGGGTGAACTATATTTGGCCCTCCAAATATAGTTCACCCATCAACTCTAATCAGTGTTTTAAAATGCTGAGAGTTACAGTCCAACAGTATGTGGAAGGCTGCATGACTGTCCTGTCCTGTCCTAAATCCACAGATAAATCAAATAGATTGTTTCTGGTCCTGTTTGTCCTAAAAATAGAATTCCTCATTCTTAGATTTGTTTTCAGGAGGGGCTTAAAAGATATTGATGGTACAGTAGAGTCTCACTTATCCAACATAAACGGGCCGGCAGAATGTTGGATAAGCGAATATGTTGGATAATAAGGAGGCATTAAGGAAAAGCCTATTAAACATCAAATTAGGTTATGATTTTACAAATTAAGCACCAAAACATCATGTTAGACAACAAATTTGGCAGAAAAAGTAGTTCAATACGCAGTAATGCTATGTAGTAATTACTGTATTTATGAATTTAGCACCAAAATATCACGATATATTGAAAACATTGACTACAAAAATGCGTTGGATAATCCAGAACGTTGGATAAGCGAGTGTTGGATAAGTGAGACTCTACTGTATTGAAATCCATGGAATCCTCAGTTTGTTCTGAGAACCCTTTGTAAAACACAGAAATAGACAGAGTATACAATCCACTGGTTGAAAAACATGTTTCTCCACTGTTAAGAAAAACTGACAGGAGGAATCCTGGGCTGACAAGCATCCTCACAGTTCAAGAGTCTACGCAAAATTTCCATGTGACTGTTTTGTACGTGAAAAGAAATAGCATATTTGTATCATTTTTCTCCACAAAAATACTACATACAAATATAGCACGTAATGAATCTCAAACTGCGAATAGTATTGGAAGTCTGCACAGCTTTCAAAATATTTCTTGCACCAGAAAGAAGACTACTAAAGTTGTAAGATAACTACTTGTTTATTCATTTGAGAAGAAAAATAGTGAAGAATTAAATCCCTAATAATGTGCAACCATTCAAAAGATGGAACTGAGTCAGACAGAGCTAAGAAACCTGAGTCAAGGTGAATCACATTTGTCATCCTAAATCCAGGAGGGAAATTTTTTGTTTTGTTTTATCCTTTCAGACTTTGGTACTATATTTTTTTAAAATTACTCACACCTTTGTAACCCAATAAACTATCTCCCCAAATCCTAGGATGCTTGTACATAATTACTAAAATGATCTATATTTTCACTATAAACTGAACTCATGCTGATGACCCATGCCTGTTGGAATATCATATACCTCAAAATTTCAGAGTGACTCTCCAGGTATTCTATCTGTTCACAGTAGTGAGTCATTTTACCTTCTGAAAAACATGTAATGATGATTCAGAGATATGTGCAGAGTATATAAGTAGGTCTCTAAGCAGCATAAAGGTAGTTATCCTTTTTAGGTTAGAAAATGGAACCAAGCAGGTGAAAGACTTATTTTTGTTTTCTGAATTATTATTGAATACAGAAAATAATTCAGTGAAATTCAAAAGCTTGCAACTCCTATAAACTTTTTGGCTCAGCCAATAAAGTATTACCTTCGTTCTTCTATGTACATGTCTGTATTTCATCCCCTGCAGCGTGAAGTCTGGCCTCATCAACTTAAAGCAGAAAGGACTCCAATAGGAGTATAATTAGCCCCTGTGGTGGCATTTGGCACTAGTATCCACTGAAAACAGCATTTTAATTTTATTTGTATACAAGTAGCTGCCGGAAATAGCTGTCCATGAAACCTTGCCTCTTGAGTCCTTTCCACAGCCTTTCAAAACAACGGCTTATTTCTACAATATTTAATTAATTAAGGTGTCTTGCAGCCTGACACTGTGCTTTAAGTTGCCTTGCCTTGACCAAAATGTGGCATTATAAAGATAACCGGAATCCCGGAAAGCCATAATCAGGTAATTAAAAGTGAAACCTTCCTTGATCCTCCTTGTATTGCAGGGGGAATTCATTATTGCTGTTCAATTTCATTTGTTCCATGTTGTTGTCAGCATCCAGGTGTCGCTGAATCAGATGCGTTTAAAGACTGAGCACAAAGAGATTTTATTGGTTCTATTAAACATAGTGCTTAGAGTGACTTGGGAGTTAAGACTCTTGTTTTCTATTACCCGGTTGTGCTATTGACTCGCTGGGTGACCTTGAGCATACCTCTTTTATCACGCCATACTTCCCATTCCCCCAACTCTTTTCAAGGGGGATAATAATAAAAGTAGCTTAGAGTAACGGGAGGCAAAGTGCTATCACTGACAGGCCCTAAAACACTGGGAAAGCCAAAACAAAAAGTTATCACAAAGAGAGCAAGTTAAAGAGTTTGTGCTGACATCACGTTTTGCTGCATTTTCCTAGCAATTGGACAATTTGTCCTTTCACTAGGTGCTTTCCTCTATTTGTGTGATCAGTGTCCAGCAATAGATAGAAATAAGTAAATAAATGATACTACAGGGAGCAAAGCATTTCAAGAACTGTTATGGTAAGAGATATATTATTGGGTACAATGCCTTCAACAAAATCAGTTTTGTAATAACTACCACCTTGCTGGCTTTTTTGCAGATCCTGTTGTGGAATGTTTCCAAATGGTACTCACTATAAGACCATTGCTACCATTAAGACCATTCCTACTATTAGCTATATAAGTAAAAGTCATGCGAACACATCTTCTGTCCCCTACAGAAAGCATTGCATAACTGAAAATATGGCACTCTCCTGTATTTGTACTACTTCTAGACAAAACGTATATGGCAGAGTTTTAGGTCCATACTTAATATCCCAAAAGAGATCAATGGATAGATACCAAATAGTACCAAAGGGTTCCATAGTATCATTGGTTTCTCCCATGTCCCATTTTTTTTAAATTCTAAGAGATTTTACAAGTATTACCTCAGAAAGCCGTATCCCGTTTTCCTGTCCCCATTATTTTCCTCAGGAATTGTACCAACACTAGGCATTCTCTTTTTTCCTATCTCCGGATCCTCACTAGATAGCCCTCAAAGAATTTCTAACCTTAACAAAATCCTGACAATTTATGACAGGCCACCTTAAAAATGTTTGGATTTTGTGTGAAACATAATAAAGGCAGTCCCCAAGTTACAAAACATCCAATTTATAATTGATTCACAATTAAGAATGGGGGTGGGGCAACAGAAAGTGAGAGAAATCTACCCCTAGGAAGGGGAATTCATTGAAGAGTTATCATGGGGAAAAGGTGTCTCCACTGAAACTTTGTCACCAATCCTTGTTTCTACAACAAGCCAAATTTTTCAAAATCCAATGATCACAGGGGCAGAAATCTTCTGAACAGGGGCACAGACAGAAAAACAAACACCACAGGGGTGCCAACCTTTCCCTATGCTATCCAAAGCTTTAGAATATATTTTTGGCTGGAGTTACACTTTTAAAATGTACCTGTTCTGACTTACAAACATATTCAATTTAAGAACCAACTTATAGAACCTATCTTGTTCCTAACTTAGGGACTGTCCCTTCTGCAATTTGGACAACCATCAAAAATATTTTTGTCAAATTTTGCCTTTTTATAAGGCCACTCTGAGTGCCCTGCAGAGTAAGAAGGGCAGGGTATAAATAAATTAATAAAATAAAACCCGTTTCTGATCAATGTGGCAAATAAATAAATAAAATAAATCCACTACTTCTCAATGAGTTATGGCAGGTCCACTTTTTCCTTCTAGGATTCTCCCCATCCTCCCCTTGAAATACTGGCTTTTTGACTTGAAACTGGGCACTGATGTTAAGTTATACTTCTAGCCCTCAATGTGACAACAAAGAGAAATAGTCCTCAGTATCATCATGTTGATGGAATTCAACACTTAATCCCTAATGACTTTAGTGGTTTCAAATACATACTGGAATCTTACAGTATCATTCTCTGAAATTGGGTCTTTGTCTATGAATGTAAATCTGAATCTGGATGTTTGTCAGGGAGATGTACTGTACATTCCTGTTCATAACCTGATCAAAAAATTAACATAGCTAGCCAAGCATTAGATCAGTGGTTCTCAACCTGGGGTCCCCAGATGTTTTTGGCCTACAACTCCCAGCAAGTTTACCAGGTCTTAGGATTTCTGGGAGTTGAAGGCCAAAAATATCTGGGGACCCCAGGTTGAGAACCACTGCATTAGATAATAGAATCAAGGCAGGGATAGAGTCATGTGTAGAAAATACTCACAGCCGGATCCTGCATTGTCAGATATAACTTGTATTCCAGGTGCTGGAGGTCCAGGTGCACTTAGAATTGATGCAGTTTGACACTACTTTAACTGCTGTCTCAGTGCTATCTAATCATGGGAGCTGTAGTTTTACAAGGTCTTTAGCCTTCTTTGCCAAATAGTATTGGTGACTCATCAAACTACAAATCTTACAATTCCATAGCATTGAGCCAAGCAGTTAACGTGGTGTCAAACTGCATTAATTCTACAGATTAGATGCACCCTGGAATTCCAGGAGAAGCATGGTTTCCAAGACAATGCAGATGGGAGTGTTGGGAAATTATGACTGTAAGACTTATCTAATTTTGGGACACATTGAGAGCAGACAGCTAGAAGGGTCTCTGAGGATTCTTTCCATTTGCCCTTTCCATCCTCCAAGTGGGAGATTGTAGCTCCCGTCATTACTATTGGGGGTGGCTCAAAAGCTCTTCAGATGGAGCATTGCTGGCTGAAAAGATGGCTTTGGGCGTGTCACATTTGGTTATCAAAGACCATATGAATCCCAAACGCTACATTTAGACCATTGTTTCATAAAAGCTGCTTCGAGTATCCTTTTGGAGAGAAAAAGCGGGGTATAAATAAACATAACAACAACAACAACTATTGAACAGAATATCAGCTCTATCATGGACTATAAATATTTTTAAATGAACCAATGGCGAGTATTTTCCACTGTAGCCTCTTATTATTGTTTATTACTATGTTTATTTATACCCTGCTTTTTCTCTTCCGGAGCCTCCAGTGGCAGCGGGTTAAACTGCTGAGCTGCTGAACTTGCAGACTGAAAGGTCGGCAGTTCAAAACTGGGGAGTGGGGTGAGCTCCTGCTGTTAGCCCCAGCTTCTGCCAACCTAACAATTCAAAACATGCAAATGTGAGTAGATCAATAGGTACCGCTCTGGCAGGAAGGTAACTGCGCTCCATGCAGTCATGCCAGCCACATAACCTTGGAGGTGTCTACAGACAATGCCAGCTCTTTGGCTTAGAAATGGAGATGAGCAGAGTCAGACAGGACGACTTACCTTTTCTCTCCACCAGGAGACTCTTAAGCAGCTCACATTATAAAAGCATTTCCAATACAATTTAAAATCTACAAATAAACAAACATTAAAACAATTAAATATAATTGATCCTAAAAATATTCAGTTACAGTATCTATAAAAACATACTCAAAACTAAAAACCATACTAGTTGCTGACTTGATCTTAAAAACCTAGGACAGCTTTCACCAATTTGTTTTGTTTTTTTTCAAATGTGTTGAACTACAACTCTCATCATCCCCTGGCAGCACGGCCATTGACAGGAATTCTGATAAATTCGGGTTGGGATTCCGAGCAGTAGTTTGTTTCTTCTGTCAAGTTGCAGCTTGAAATGTCGTTTGTTTAACGCTGTTTAAATAATAATTTGTAAGGCTGCTAGCCAGCCATGCTACAGCTTAATGACTGGTGCAATTTATGAATACGAATGGCTGCATAAACACGGTTGTAAATATAAAAGATGTCTCCCACAATTTTTTACTTTGAGGTTTATTTGGAATCATTTATCCCCATCCTCGCTTTCCCAGTTGGGGTTGTTTTTGTTTTTGTTTTTGCACAAGACAGGACCCAAGTGAGTGCAAGCTGTTAAGCAGTGGAAGTGGGAAATGAAAAGCCAGATTAAATGTCCATTTTTAATATCAAATAAATCAGTCTAATTAAAAATTAATTAAGTGTCCCGGCTTTGGAGCTCAAATACAAATGCTTTTATTTGAACATTAAAAGTTAAAACAACATGGAATGTGTTTGCAGCTCTTTCCTTCACTCATACTTCGCCGCCTGATCTTTGTGCTCTATTTGAATCACTCCAATTTGCATGCGTGCTCTGAATAAGCACTCAAATGAGCAGAATGGTAGTTCATCTGGTGGCTAATTCACACAGTATATGTTGCTGCTCTTTGTTTATACAGTACTGCCTGATATGCCACTGTGTGTATGTAATGCATATCTAAAGCCTGTTCAGGCTCCTTGTCAATGGTGATAAATGAACAGACAAATGTAGTATGTTGTTTCACAGCAAGAACTGGTAAAAACTTTCTGGTGGTTGATTGAGAATGATGGTTTTTAAATGATCAGGACTGATAGCCATCAGGATACTAAAACGGTCTTCCTAGTAGGGGAGAAACACTGAGGTCTATGGGTGGCCTTATTTCAGGCTGGGAATAGTTTTTCCTTCCACATATTTCCTTTCACATATCCAACTCCTAGCTGTGTAAAACAGACCCGTCAATGGTGAGGGATTCTGGGAGCTGCAGTTCAGCAGTATCAGGAAAGCTATGCAAATCCCATCTTTGCTTTAATCGGTCAAGGGGGTGTTCTTCGTAGGAGTTTGTTCTGTAACTACTTGATGCAATGCAGTGCACTAGAGACTAGAGATCTGGAGACAGAAATAGGAGAAGCAAGTTCAAATTTCTGGTCTTACTGCAAACATGTATTAGTCAATGAAGTGCACCGAAGACTATCAGAGTAGAAGCAACCTGTGCTTAATTGATTATAGCAAGTTTTTGATTTCACAAATCATGAGAAATGGGTATGCCACAACATCTGATTGCCATAATTTGTAACTACATTATGTACAAGAAGTAGAATATGAGTGGCTTCTAGTTAGCAAAAAGAATCAGACAAGGCTGCATTTTAGTGTTCCGTTTGTTTGATTTATATGCAGAACATGCATTAAAGGAAAGGAGTTAAAGGAAAGAGGAACTTAAGAAATTAGATGGCACCATATTGTTTTCAGAAACTAGCAAAACCTTGGAATGACTATGGAAAGTTAAGATGGAAAGTGCAAAAAGCAGGGTTACTCTTGAATACTAAAAAAGCATGGGTGGTTTGCACAACTTGATCCAGGCATTAATTAAAATTGCAATTGGAATCAAGAAATCAGAAGAAGACTACTTAGAAGGGCAGCTGTGAAGGAACTAAATAGATGCTCAACTATACAGTCAGAATAATCTATGCCATAGTACTTCCAGGTTCTATGTATACTTGTGAAAGGCGCACAGGAAGAAAAACAACTGATTTCAAATGTGGTGATGGGAAGGAGTGGGCAAAAAAGGAAGGTGGGAATGAATGACAAATAAGAACAAATTAATACTCAGTGCTCATAAGGAGCCCACCATGATATATATAAGAAGGGATTCGGATGTGGAAATTTTTAGAGCAGCTCTCCTTCCTATGCCATCTGGGGACTATGATAATCCCAAGGATACTGAGTCCATGCTGAAGCTTTACCTCACATTAATATTTCTCCAGTGAGTGATGACAGGAAAAGAGACTTCCATTTTTCTTTCTTTTTAAAGTATTTACCTTTCATTGCTTTCCCCCCTACTTCTTTCTTACTTTCCATCTCTGTGTGCCAGAAATCCTGGGAAGTTTTTAAAATTGTATTAAATGGTCAATGTAGACTTCTATAATACAATTTGACTTCACTGAATTGCATCATTGGGAGTTCTTCTACACTGGCCTAAATTCAAGTGAAATTTGCCGCCCAAAAAGGGGGCCAAAACCTTGTCATTTTGGCAAGGAGGCGGCCACATTCCCACCCATGCCAATTCACAATTGGCAGGCGGAAGTGTTGGCCTTCAGCCCCCTGCCCTGCCCCACCCTCTTTCCTGCCTTAAAAATGTTAAAAATGGGCTCTTCACCAAGCCTTTGCTCCATGACACCTGCAAATGATGACATGTAACTTTCAAAAGGGTGGGGGGGGGGGGGGGAGGAATTCCTGACATTCCTGAAAGGTCCGGAACTTTGCAGGTGTTTGCACACCTCACAATTATGCACCCCTTACCCCATATTATAGTGCAATGTAGATGGGGCCAGAGTCTACACTGACTATTAGGCATGTCCGATCAATGGAAAAAAAAACTCTCTTCTAAAGTAGGGGGCGCCGGCGCTTCATTATAGAAACTATTTCTGATTTTTTCCCTCAAAAATTCCTTTTGTAATGGCTTGGTAAAAAGGACACTGGAATGAAATGGTATTTCTTGCAATGCCCTCCCAGAAGGCAAAAAACCAATGCCTTGTTCTGGAAATGGACGAGTGTTTCAGCAAGACAATGCTCCTGCAAGCCAAGCACTACGCAAAGTAACTTTGGAAACTAGATTTTCCTTTGGTAATAGTTTGGTAAAAAGGAAACTGGAATTCAATGGTATTTCTTGAAATGCCCCCTCCCAGAAGGCAAAAACCCAATGCCTTGTTTTTGAAATGGATGAGTGTTTCAGCAAGATAATATTTCTTTCAATAACCCTGGAATTCAATGGTATTCCTAGCTGAGCGCTCCCCAGAATGCCCACACTCACTCCAGAAACAACGAGCAACCCTCTTCTCCAGCACCCAAGCCTGTGCCCCATCACCCTCTTCCTCTCTTCTTGTCAGGACCCAGACTGCAGAGCACCAATAACCATGCGCAGAGGCCAGAATCTATCTAATATCTTTATTAAGGAAATATATAAAGTCAATAAAAATAAGCGTAGAATATAGTTCAGAAGTAGACCTTTCAGGAAAGGTCAAATATAGTCCAGGAAAACAATGTCCAATATGAGATATTAAAGTCCAAAGTTGTAATCCAATAACCGAAACACACTTTGCCAAGCAAAGTGAGGGGAAATGACAAGGTCCTTTAGTCCATGGAGCTTGATGCAAGGCTGGAGAGCAAACTAGACTCTTGGCAAACAAGGCTTGATTCAAGGCAACAAGAAGCGAGGAACAAGAACAGGGTCCGTGGCGAAATCCGTGGCGAGGTCCAGGGAACAAGGCAGGGCGGGGAACGAGAACAAGGTCCTGGAAACTGGAGTAGCGTAGTCCACACACAATCTACTCCCGAAGCTGACGAATTGACTCCGCAAGGATTCCTTAGCGGCCAAACACCTATATAGGATCTTGTTTTCCCGCCAAAGAACACTTTCTCTGGGGAACAAGAAACGAAACCTATTCTGTGTCCAGATGCAGGACTCCTTAAACTTTCCCAAGGGAAACAGACTTAATCATCTAATTGTCTGGCAGCTATCCTGGCGCTCCGGCGAGTCGCCTCCCGAGCGCTTCTATCTTGATTATAATAAAGGCGAGAAAATGGGGGAGATTTCTGCTCAAGGCTTGTTTGGCTGACTTCTTGTGGGCAAACATCTTGCAGCTGCAAGGGCTCCAAATCCGGCAGAAACGGTGGGAAACCCAAGTTTTCCTCTTCATCTGTCACAACAGTACTAGGAACGGGACTACATGGCCCATGAGTCATCACACTTCTTCTGAAGACATGTGGCTTTGCCCTAGCTCTCCCTTCTCCGCCGCTACAGAGCCCACCACCCTCTCACGCACTTCTCCAAGCCCCAAATGGCTCGCCCCGGCTACTCACCGGGCTTTTATGCAATTCTGCAGCATGGACACAGAGGACGTTAGCCCCGACCTTTGCGTCCATCGTGGACACATCTGATTGGATGGGGAGGAGCAGCCATGTTAGGCTGCGCTGCGCTCCCATTCAAGGTAGGTTGCTTTAACAAAAACATGTTTTAAATATTATAAAAAATATATTTAAATTTTTTTTGGAAAAAACCCAATACATATTAAGAGACATTTCGAGAATGGGCCAACGTTGCTTCATATTACAATGCAGGTTGCGCTGTGATACCACGTGTCGGATAGCGTTTCAAAAAATGGGAACAAAACGAAATAAATCCTATTTAAGATATAAATCTGGGGGTGAAAGCAGCATAATTTTAGTCAATTCTTTTAACCAGAACTACACAGAAACTTATCCCAAATTCAAGAGATATTGCAAAAATTTCCCCCATCTCATAGTTAATAAACAGTTAACAATAAACTAACACATGGAGTTCATCTCTTTATTTGTTACTTTTTTGTTACTTCACATTGCCATTTTGAGAGGAACTGCAGAGGGAAATGAGGGGTGGCTCAGCCTATAGCAGGATCTGGAATGGTGTAATTGGTCCTGGGTCCCCATGCAGTTTCTCACCTCTGCTTAAAGCCATCTCTACTTCTTTGTGAATCATCTTTTTGGTAGCATCAGAGCTGGCTCTCACATATTGTTTGTCTTTCTTCTGAAATTTCTTTGACTTGTTCTAACTGTGCTTTTACCAGTCCCCATGTCAAGCTTTGCTTCTCATGAATTTGTGTCCTCCAGATTTATGTAATGGCACATCCCTTGGATATGTAAATGTGTTGCAGTTCTCAGATGTGTATACAACTAAAAGAATTGTTCAATCCCCCTTCCCATCTTGTGGCTTTCAGATCGGATCTTTTTAATGATTTTGTGACCGATCAAAACAAAAGGGCAGTGCTGGGTGAAACAGAACCAATCTAAGCCATTTTTTAAAGAAAGCTTATGGTAATAAAAAATACTCTGTTCAGAAACCCAAACCCTTTATGAACATGCTTTTGTGGGGGTGAGGGATTGCTTTCCCTTCTGAATTGATTTGCACAGTGAAATCATCTTGTGGGGGAAAATACCTATTGTTTTTCTACACACTTCATTAATTTTAGTTTTGTCAGGCATTATAAATTAAAGTATCAAGAGCACATCTAATTGAATCACCAGTGATTCTCAGTTCCCTGTAGTACCAGGGAACATGATGTAGCTGTGTTGATTAGTAAGTTGGCTGGGTCAGGCAAACAATGGTTCATTCTGCCATGGGGGCTCAGGTATCACCTCTGTATCATCTCCCCCCCCCCCTTTCCCCTGCCTTTGTTGTACAAAAGAGAAATTAGAGTTGTCAACAAGAAGGATTGTCAACCCTGATGTGCAACAGATGTAGCATCACTCAAATGTGCTCCACGCAGTGCAGGAACTCAGAGAGACAGAGTTAACAGGTGGAAGTGGAGAGCCAAAACAAGAAACATTGTGCCTATCCAACCTTCCACTTCATCATAAAGTCTGGGTCAGAAAAAAACATATTGACAAAGCAATTGTGTACATGTTTCCCAGGCAGTAAAAACTGAGGTTGTTGACCTGTTCTGGGTTCAAGCCCAATCTGTAGCAAAAATACAGACATTTCTGATCTTTCATCAAAAAAGGTAAGAAATATGATTAACAATAACTGTCATCTGAAAAATGTGCAAACACTATACTATGTGTCATGCTAAAATGTGTACAAACATGGTTTAGGTGAACTACAGGTATATGAGACATAACCAAAATGTGCATAAAATAGTTTCAGATTTCAGGGGAGGGATGTGGAACCAGGACAGAGATTGCAAACTTGTTGGTGCCATGTCCTAATATAACATCCATTACACTAGAGGTTGCAGTTTTAAGTCATTCATACAAAGACCATAAAGGAAGTAAGGCAATGTCACCCTCACTATGAAATTGTCTTTATTGAGTCACATGAGTAGGGGTGAGCAGATTAGTCAAGCAAACTCAGAACCACTGTGTATTTTCCCCAGCAATGGTAGTAGTGAGTCTGCCTAGCTTTTTTACCAGTTGCTATGCCCATTAGTTCTTTCCTCCTGCTATCAGAATATATTTTTCAGAGGGGTTGCCATCAATCAACAAGCAACTTGAAGTCACACACAAACACACACTGGAACTATGGTCCAACACTCAGATCACTACAGTGGCTCGTTCATTGAACAGCAGACTGGAAATGCTCTTGTCTTTGAGACTGTTGTTGTTGTTGTTGCTGTTGTTGTTGTTACTATCTTAATGTTTTACTCTATGGAACATCCTGTGGAGGCTTTGTTTTGGAAGATAGTATAATTTGAAAAGAAAACAACATGTATCTGCTTTGATTCTGTGACCAACCAGAGTAAGAATGGTGATGAAGGAAGAGAAATCCCATTTCCTCTACATGTGATTATTCTGCACCTTATATGAATATGTGAGAAAAACTCTACTGTAGTTTTCACAGATGAAAGCCAGGACAAAGATATCAATGAAGAATAGACAAGCTAGCAGTTTGGTTTTGGCTGAGCCTCATGGGAAGGGCATGTTTCTTAAAGACTGTGAAAGGGTGTGTGTTGGCAGAGGAAAGATAATGTGTGCAACATCTGTAGATGGGTCAAATATATCAAAAACTCAAGGTTTTATTTTCTCTCTTTTGAGATATCATAATAAAAAGAGAGCAAAGGATAAACAAGTAAATGAAAGCTATAAAATTTATTTGATTATTTTTACTTCTCTAGGAAGCCTATGGGTCACTTTTGGCAACTCCCACTTGTCTCATTTCACAGGGCAACATTTTAATGGGATTTAGTAGTTAATGTGAAAAGATACTGATTGAACTCTATTCATCCACATAAAAGAAAGGACAAAGAAAACAGTACCCTTGCTTTCTAGCTAACACATTCCCTCAAAAGTTTAACAACCACAGCTACAGTACATGTAGAAAATTTTTGTGTGAAGAATCTAAGGGCCTATCCAGATAGCCCCTTAGAAACGGGAGTTCCCACGTCAACAAGTGGAGCTTCTAGATGACACCCCACATAAACGTGAGTGCATTTGGCACAAAGCAGGAAAATGCTGCATCATGCTGAGATTATTTGATAGTGGGTTTGATCCATGCCTTCCTGAAAGGCACGGGTGGAACCCACTATTTCCGCTCTCTGGGCTTCTGAGAAGGCAGTCCATAAAGCCCGCTACGAGGGCACCAACCCCCTCCCCAACCTCCTCAAAAAGCCTTTTAAAACTAAAATAACTTATCCTGCTGCCATTAGGCCTCACAGCACAGTTCCTGGATTTGCCCCCCTATGCTTTCTCGCGTGTAATTATACATTCCAGGAATTGTGCTCTGAGACCTAATGGAGGCCGGTAAGTTATTTTTAACCCCCCCCCCCCATTTTTGGGTGTTTTTTTTGGGGGGGGGCTGTCTCCTTGTCCTCCTGAAAGGTTTTGGAAGGGCATCTGGACACCTGCCCCAGAAAGCGTACGCTTTCTGTGGCGTGTGTGGACTAGAACCTGGGAACGTTCGTGTTCCTAAAACGCAATTGTTCCTGGCTTAAACTGCTGCCTGGAATTGCCCTAAGTTTCTATTTGTTGGTGCATGTTACTTCTGATAGCATCCATCATCTCCAAAGCAAGCCTGCCAGAACAATCCATTGTGGATCATTTTGAGTGAGCACTTCAAAAGCCCTCCATGATGGAATGTTTTATGCAAATGTGCTTGAATTATGTTGACCTCATGAGATCATAGAACCATCAAATTGAAAGAGATCACAAGGGCTATCAAGTTCAAGGGCCAGTCAGGCATTGGCAACAGACAGCTATCAAGGCTTTGTTTAAAAGCTTCTAGAGAAGGAGACTCCATCACACAAGTCGTTGCTGTGCAACGGCAGCAAGTCCTGTTGGAGTTCTGAATCTGGGTTTATGACAAGATATTGAGTTTATCTGAATACCTGCAAGTTTCCTGGGATAGTCATGCAATTTTTAGGATCCTTGAGGTATGTCATTCATTGCTATTCAATAGAGTGCTATAAAAACAATTTGGAAAAACATCATGGCATTGCTCATTTCTTTTCCTTTTTATACAATTTGAAGGGAGAATTCTTAAGGGCAATAAATCCTGAACCATTCCTTACAAAATGTTCTAAAATGTCTCATAATTTAATGAAAAAGTAACTGGAAGATTTACACCAACAGAATAACTTCGTTCCTACTTCTTCCATTACAATTTCAAATGTAATTCTATAAAAGTTATATTTTTACAGTTAACTTTGGTAGTTGTTACATGTTTCTTCCATGTCGTGTAGCCCACCAGAGCCTCTTTATATATTTTTTTGCTTTCTTTCTGAGACCCTAAAAGCAGTGAGGTCATTGACATACTTGTTGACAATACATGGCTGGCAAGCAGAACTTCCCTTTGTGAATCTTAAGGTGTGTGGCATTTCTGTAAACTTACCTTTTTATTATGGCTCATTTGCTTTAGGCTTGGCATTTTGTATTCAGGCATAAGCACAATGTGGCCCTTCAGTTGTGAAGAATGCAGAAGCATATAATTAGCCATGCATTTTTTAAAGCTGTGTGCTTCTTTGCCATTTGACACCTGATTATTTTAAAGGACAATACAACTATTAGTAAATGTTTGTTTGTGCCCTTTAGTGTTGATGAGATGCACACAGAGTTTGTGTTCCAGTTTCTGAACCTAAGTATATTGAATTCAAGCTATCCAGTGATGTTACAAAGACAAATAAATAAATAAGTACCTAATTTGTGTGTGTGTGTTTTTTAAAAAAATTACCACATCAGTATTAATAATGACCATAAGAGAGGTACTAAACTTATAGATTTTTTAAAACAAAATAGTCTATTGATTTGTAATTTGTTTACAAATTCATATAGCCCCCATTTCAATTTGGAAAGATTTGAGATGGGGAGGGGGTTGAGTCATAATTCCAAAGTTTCATTATTGTTTTGGTAAGATTTGTTCCATTAGTGACAATGAGGAAACTTTTGAGGCTTATTTCTCTGTCATTTTTATGGCTACCAGGATGAAACTTGCCACAGTTGTAGGCAACATTTACCACTTTAAGCCTGCCAGGTTTCAGAATGTTTCAGTCATCAACTGATTTTTAGGGGGGGGGGGGATAAGTTTTTACAAATAATTTAAAATATGAAATACGAAAGAGATCCCCTTGAATTTCTGCATAGTGACACAACATATTCTCTCTTTTTTAATTATTGCCATCTGGCAGACAGTACAGAGTGACAAAGACAAGAACAAACAGACTGAAGGATAGTTTTTATCCTAAGGCTGTGGTTATGTTGAATTCTGTGGTTTCGCACTGATGTGGTATTGGGGGCTGTATGGTGGTGAAATGTGTGTGGAGGGTATGTTGTTTTGTGGTGTGTGTGAGGGAAGGCATGTATTTTCATTGTGCAATAGTACAATGACAAATAAAGATATTCTGTTTTATATTATAACAAAATCCTGCAAGGTTTCAGAAAGATTCAATAATCTACTGATTTTTAGGATTTTTTTTCGATGTAATGACCTCTGGTACTGGATATACTTTAGGGGTCCCTTTAAACTCCCAGCATTCTATGATTCTATAAGCTGAGTCTGGAGGGCCATCTGTCAGAAAGGATGTAATGGGGTCTTCCTTTTGGGCACAAGGGGGTCGGAATGGATGGCCCTTGGGTTCTATTCCAACTTTATGAGTCTAATAATAATAATAATAATATTAATAATAATAATAATAATGGATAATAATATAATAATAATTTCATCTTTGTGCTTAGCAGAATGGGGTTGGATTGGATGTCCTTTGGGGTCCTTTCCAACTGCATGAGTCTAATAATAAAAAAATAGAATAATAACACTAATGATGATCATAAATATTAATGGATATAATAATATAATAGTAATTCAATCTTCCTGCTTTGCAGAATGTGTTGGGACTGGATGGCCTTTGGGGTTCCTTCCAACTGTATGTGTCTAATAATAAATAATGAATTAATAATCCATGAATAATAATAATAATAATAATAATAATAATAATAATAATAATAATAATAATATAGTAATTCCATCTTCCTGCTAGGGCTAGGAAAAGAAGAGTGTAATTTTAAACTACTTTATAAGATCCCCAATCCAATGGCTAAGGAAAGTAGAGTGTAATTTTAAACCACTTTCTGTATTGTCCTTTTGTGTGAAGCCCAGTTCCTCTGCCTGAGTACATGATTTCAGTGGAACGGAACATGTACTGAGGATAAGTGACTTAAAGACTTGGGGGAGAACCAAGCAGCCATTATCTCATCATATTTAAAGAATCCTTAAGGAACTACGTAGCTCTCTATATATCAAAGCTGCAGCCCCGGTCAGTGGAACTTGACCAACAGTGTGTGTGTGTGTTTTTGTGAGTGTTTTGCAGGAGAGTTTTGAGGAGCTAACCTAGAGTTCTGTTTCAATGCATACTTAAACCTACTGAATATATATGCTGAAAAAGCTTCAGCAGTCATTTGCAAAAGCTGTGGTATCTTTATTCTTTCTGAAGGTTATGGATAATTAATTATACCTACAGCAAGCTTTGTAGCCTTGTTGGAAGAGAAGATCTAGAAACTTGAAGACTGTATTTCTACCTTTCAATAAATTGGGAAGCATGAGATTTTCTTGGATAGAGTGAAGCAAACTGTCCTGAATGAAGAATACACAGGATATGTCTCTGGGGGAATAGTCAGTTCACAAAGGAGCTACAGAATCAATGATGATTAAGAACAGGAGCAAAAGCAACAGAGAATGTGCAGGTAACCATGAAAGATTCAGTGCATGGAATGCTTCCCACTAATCCTCAGAGAAGGTGTGTAGTGTCCCTACAGGGTAAGGAAATCCCTACTGAGTGAAACAAACAGTAGATTGTGGTTCTGATAGGATGACTTGAGAGGTGTGTTGTCCCCTTGAAGAAAAGATGTATGATGAAGCAGAGACTGACAAGGCTCATCAAGCCAATATCCCTTGCCTTTAATCTACATTGTAGATTAAAGTAAACACATGCTCCTTTGATGCAGAAAACCGAGGAATATGGTATGCAAATAGTGACAACAAGGAAAATCTGAGTTTCATTGGTACAAAGTGGACTACATAAGGAACAGACAGCTATACAATAATAGGAGGAGAATAACAAAAATAAAATCTAAGTAAATCTGTTCCAGACAAAAGGCAAAACAACAGTCTTTAATTTCTAGCAGTTCTAATAACTCCAGAAATTCACAGTGGGTAACATCAACCACATGGATTCTATAATAGTAATCATAAATTCACTATGGGTCAATCCCTTTAGTTCATAAGATCACAAAACTCCCTGTGATCTTCATCTTTAAATAGGAAAAGGCTCCAAGTATTATGATAAATAGCCAACTACAGATTTAGTCATTTAAAAAAACATACCAGTGCTCTACCCAGTGCAGAAGTCATTACAAAAAACAGATTGAACTGGAAGGCTGTTAAATAATGTTTATCCTGATTAACTAAAAGAAAACAAACTTCAGAAGATGTAAAGGCTATGAGATGAGGATGCAAAAGAGAGACATTAGTGAAGTACTAGGCATGAAGCATCACAAAATACCCTTGTCTCTTTGCATAGTCCAGAGTAGGCAAATAGATTAGCCTTCAAGCAAACAAGTTACCTTTCCGTTTAATCCTATGTGGGCTACAAATCTCTCCAAAGGAGACTAACACAGTGAGACCATACTCTAAATACTGGGAGAATTCAAATCTCTCAAACAGGCAGGTAGCTGATTCCCTGATACGGCTCTGCAGAATCATTGCAATATGAGTTAGCTTCCTTGCTCAAATCAATGCATCCATAATGTGGTCTTCATCTTTTCTCGTCATCCACTTCAAGAAACTAATGTCTCGACCAGTGAATAACATAATCTCGCACTATGTCCAAAGTACAATAGCCTTTTTTATTTATCTTCAAGTCTGATTTCCTCTGGGACTCAGGCATTTCTCCTTTTATTGGTCCATAGTATCAGTAGAACTTTCCTTCAGCACCACTCTTCCGACTTCTTCAGACAGAGGAAGAATCAGCATGCTCCATGTAATGGATTTTGCCTACCTTACAGGGTTAGTAAGTGGCTGTGATGACTCATGGGCCTTGTAGTCCTGTTCCTAGTACTATTGTGGCAGATGAAGATGAAAACATGGGCTTTTCGCCGGTTCAACAAGAACTGGAGTCTCTTCACCTTCAGGATGTTGATGTTTGCCCACAAGAATTCAGCCAAACAGGCCTTGGGCAGAACTCCCCTCCGTTTCCCAGGAAGGAAATTTATTCTAGAGAAAGGGGAGTCAGGGAAGCTAATCGGAGAAGTCTAAGAATCGCTGCCAAACAAATGGCTGATTAGGTCTGTTTCCCTTGGGAAATTCTAAGGAGTCATGCATCTGGACAGAGTTGGGTTTCGCTTCTCGTTCTCTAGGGAAAGAGTTCTGTTGGCGGGAAAACGAGACCCAATATAGGTGTTTGGCGCGAGAGATTCTTTGCGGAGTCAATTGATCAGCTTGAGGAGAGAGATCGTGTGTGGACTTCGTAATCCCTTCCCGGATCAAGCTTCGAGCCTTGCCCTGTCTCACGGTCTTACCACGGACTCTGTTCATGCTTCATGTTTGCCTTGTCTAGCCAAGAATCAAGTTTATTTCCAGCCTTGTTGTCAAGCTTCATTGGACTTTAAGACTCTGTTATTTCCCCACACTATTGCTTGGCAAAGTGTGTGTTTCGGTCAAGTGGATTAAAACTTTGAACTCTAATATCTTATATTGGACAATACATTTCTGGACTATATTTGACCTCATCTGAAAGGTCTGCTTCTGAACTATATTCTTCACTTGTTTTTATTGATTTTATATATTTCTTTAATAAAGATATTAGATAGAGACTGGCCTCTGTGTAAGGTTATTGGTGCTCTGCAGCCAGGGACCTGACAGTGGCCCACCTTGCAGTACTGGTGTTCAGCCATTTTGTAAGCAGGTGCGGCCATTTTGCAGGCGTTGCTTGCAGAAGCTCAGCAGAGCAAGGGGGAGGAGCAGTCAAGCAGTCATTACAATAGGTGCGATCTGATTGGCTGAATGTAAATGAGAAGTTATTTAGCAACTGGAGATGGGTGGAGCCAAAGTGACAGTTGGAGCCAGGGAATTCTTTTTCAGTTGAAATTTGGAATTCAGAGAGTTAGCAGTTGTGTTTTGGAAATCAGTCAGTTGGGAACTATGTTTTGAAAAGGAAGCCTCTTTGAGGAAATATAGTTAAAGTCTTCAAGAAAGGGCTGAGACCTATATTTTTGAATTCTATAGTCTAGAGTACTGCTGTTTAAAGCCCAGGAGAAGTGGATTTACAAGTAAAATGTCCTGTTTGGTTTCCTTGGTGAAGAAACATATTTACACAAAAATCAAGTTATATGAACATCCTTTGAAAAGAAAAGCATAAGCCTTTAATGAAACCACTAAGCATCTTTACTGTTCAATGTTAAGGAACCCATCACGCATATTTATTGTTCAGACTACAAATAAACAATTTCTTGTTTCTCCTCAAATAAAGTGTCTTGTGTCTCTCTCTCAATATCCTAACCTAGAAGAGGCCCCTGAATAAAATATTGGTAACAGCATTGGTAGTGAGGTAGCAAGTTCTAATCCTCTACATATTTGGTGGCAGCAGAATTAAAAACCTCTGCAATTCTGGCAAATTTGAGAAGTCCTCTCTATTATATATTGTTGAAACCCTCCCCCCCCCCCAATCCTCCATACTCCACTTCACTGCCCCTTTAAGCACCGGGCCCGCTGTCTCCCATTACACAATGCACAACTACTTCCAGTGGGGCTCCATGCTTGAAGGGGGGGGGGGGTAAAGTGCAGCATGCTGCCATGGCTGCAACACAGGAGACTTCCCATGTTTTGTCAGGAACAATAGCGGGAAGCCAGATGGTCAATGCACCTGCTCATGTGATGCTCTGCTGGGTGAGTCAATGTGGACGTGATGGGTTCCCCCTTCATCCCAGCATGCATAGCGATTCTGGCAGCCTTTATGATGTGAGAGTATCCAGTGGCAGTGAAATACCACGGACTAAAAAATGGAATTCAGAGGATGGTGTTAGAGGCAAAGGTTGTATCATTCATACACTATGATCATACAACATCTAGGTGTCCAGTCTGTAGTTTTCGCTTCCCTCAAATATGTTTGGAGCAATAAATGGGTCCACTGGAAATATGGCATTGGCCATATTAGAAACACTGTGCCCTCCAGAATTGAATTTTTAACAAGTTGTTGCAATATTTCATCATGATTGCTGGCTTATGGCTCCTTGTGCAGATCAGTGGTGTGTCCCCTTTCCCCATGAATACTGCAATATTGGTGGAATTACACATTATGTCTTGTAGATCATGTGTTTAGTGTGAGATTTTACTCTTGCTTCTGCTCTTAAAAGTTGTATCTTTTGCACAGATGTGCACAATAATGTGATACTGGGTTTTCAGTTGGTATTTTTGTTGCAATACACACTAGTATTTTCTCTGTAGAGTATATGGTTGACAGAAAACAATGATGGGAGTTTTATTAATAGCTTTAGTAAGCCATGGTGAATTAGCTATTAAGGGGTAGCTGTCTTAGAATATATATAGGAATTGCATTCCAAAGGTCTTTCTTTTGAAAAGTTTGAACAATCATTCTAAATGTCAACCATGGATAGTGGGTAAAGGTGTATTCATCAAGTGGAACAAGAGTGATTTTAATTATCGCATTTTTTCTATGCTTTTGTAGAGCAGCCTTCTCCCACCTAGTGGACTCCAAATGTTCTAATCAAAAGCATTCATTATCTCTAGTCAACGTAGATAATAATAATAATAATAATAATAATAATAATAATAATAATAATAATAATAATAATACCTTACTGGGATCTGTGCTTTATTTGCCGATACATCACACAGTCCTAGACACTTGGGAAGTGTCCAACATGTGATCCAATTCAACAGCCAACAGAGTGTCTGCTGTGGACTCATCTTGTTGTGTTTCAAATAATAATAATAATAATAATAATAATAATAATAATAATAATAATAATAATTTATTTTTGTATCCCGCCACCATCTCCCCAGAGGGACTCGAGGCGGCTTACAGATATAAACCCAACATACAATAATATCAAATACAAAAACACACAAATAAATTTAACAGGCATTAAAAATCACAATCATTATAAAACTCTTCAGAAACACTTCTAGTCTAACTTCCACTTCAAGGCAGTGCTGTGAGAAAGCCTCCCAATAAAGGTTGCTAAAATGTGTCATATTCCCTACTCAATAATAACAATTATTATTATTATTATTATTATTATTATTATTATTATTATTATTATTATTGAGTAGGGATAACAGACTACAAACAGAGGCACAACTACGTGGCCCAAATGATTCATTGGAACTTATGCCTCAAGTACCACCTCCCAGCAGCAAAGAACTGGTGGGATCACAAACCTGCAAAAGTATTGGAAAATGAGCACGCAAAGATACTGTGGGACTTCCGAATCCAGACTGACAAAGTTCTGGAACACAACACACCAGACATCACAGTTGTGGAAAAGAAAAAGGTTTGGATCATTGATGTTGCCATCCCAGGTGACAGTCGCATTCACGAAAAACAACAGGAAAAACTCAGCCGCTATCAGGACCTCAAGATTGAACTTCAAAGACTCTGGCAGAAACCAGTGCAGGTGGTCCCGGTGGTGATGGGCACACTGGGTGCCGTGCCAAAAGATCTCAGCCGGCATTTGGAAACAATAGACATTGACAAAATCATGATCTGCCAACTGAAAAAAGGCCACCCTACTGGGATCTGCACGCATCATCCGAAAATACATCACACAGTCCTAGACACTTGGGAAGTGTTCGACTTGTGATTTTGGAAAACGAAATCCAGCATATCTATCTTGTTTGCTGTGTCATAATAATAATAATAATAATAATAACAACAACAACCAAGGCAGCCCCAAAGAAAATTGACTGGAAAACCAAAGTGGAAGGTCAGGCTAGAGTTGAAAATCAAAAATCTTAGATCAGATGCAAGTAACCTGAAAAATATGAAAGAGAAGAAACTGAAGAATGACAAAATCCAGCAATACCTGATCCAAAAGTACTGGCTGAACGCCAGAAAAATTGAAGAAGCTTTGGAAATCATGAAAGAACAAATTACAGCAACAGCCAGAAAAATTGAAAGATATGAAGCCAGAATCATCCAGTACAGACAAAATCAACTGTTTCAATCAGACCAAAGACAGTTCTACCAGAGTCTGAACCAAACAACAGACACAGTAACCATAAAGCCAGAGAAAACTGCAACAATGAAGTTCTGAAAAGAGCTTTGGGAAAATAATAAGAACTACAATAAAAATGCTGGGTGGATAAAGGAGTTTGAAGGAAAATTCTCACATAATAAAATGGAACAGATGGAGATAACAACTGAAAACAATAAGCAAACGAGTGCAAAAAGTCAAGAACTAGACATCGCCTGGTAGTGATCAACTTCATGGATTTTGGCTCAAATATCTGATTAGCTTACATGGAAAAATGGCCCAACAATTCAATGAGATGCTGCAGAAAGGAAGTATCAGTGAATGGCTAACAACTGGAAGAACATATCTGATACAAAAGGATCCAACAAAAGGAGCTGCACCAGGAAACTACAGGCCAATAACGTGTCTGTCCACTATGTTTAAACTACTGACTGGCATCATAGCTGACAGAATTCAGGACTATCTTGAAGAAAAAACCATCTTGCCAGATGAACAGAAGGGCAACAAACGGAAAAGCAGGGGCACAAAAGACCAGTTATTAATTGACAAAATGATTCTGAAGACCTGTAAAAGCCGAAAAACTAATCTTTACATGATGTGGATTGACTACAAAAAGGCCTTTGACTCACTCCCACACAGCTGGATTATCAAGTGCCTGGATGCCATTGGGATTTGTAAAAACGTTGGCACTTTTATTGAAAACATGATGGAGCACTGGAAAAATGGATTGTTTGTTGGAAATGAAAGCTATGGACTCGTCAACATCAGAAGAGGAATTTTCCAAGGAGACTCATTGTCCCCTCTGCTTTTCATTATTGCCATGATCCCTCTGTCAACAATCTTACAAAAAAAAAAATCTCAGCTATCAAACAACTAAGAAATCTCACAAAATTTCGCATCTGATGTACAAGGATGACCAATCTCTGACTAGCACTGATACCAGCATGGAGTTTGGTTTGGACAAAAGTTCAACAGTGACATTGAAGAAGGGGAAAATCATTGAAAGTGAGGGCATAAATATGCCTAATGGCCAAACGATAAAGTGTCACCAGCCAGAGGCCTATAAATATCTGGGCATATTACAGCTGAACAACATCAAGCATGAACATGTGAAAACTGTGGTCAGCAAAGAATATACACAAAGGGTCAGTAAAATTCTCAAAAGCAAGCTCAATGGAGGCAACACCATCAAGGCCATAAACACCTGGGCCATACCTGTCATAAGATATACTGCTGGCATTATAAATTGGACACAGGTGGAACTGGACAATTTGGACAGAAAAACAAGAAAACTCATGACAATTCATCATTCACTGCTCCCTCGCAGTGATATTGACCAGCTATATCTGCCTAGAAGATCAGGTGGCAGAGGACTCTTATAAGTCAAACAAGCAGTCAAAGAAGAAGAACATGCCCTGGCAGAATATGTAAAGCAAAGTGAAGAACCTGCTTTGATTGAAGTCAAAAATCAGAAACTCCTCAAAGCACAGCAGACAAAAAACCAGTACAAGAAAACCACACTACAAACTAGAGCTGACAGCTGGCACAACAAAATATTGCATGGAAAGTTCCTTGACAAAACTGAAGGAAAAGCTGACAAGGAGAAGACCTGGCTCTGGCTCACAAATGGGACACTGAAGAGACAGAAGGCCTGATTCTTGCAGCACAAGAGCGAGCAATCTGATCAAATGCAATTAAGGCCAGGATAAAAAAAAAATCAGCTGATGACCCAAAATGTAGACTGTGCAAGGAATCTGATGAAACCATTGATCATATCCTCAGCTGCTGCAAGAAACTCACACAGACGGACTACAAACAGAGGCACAACTATGTGGCCCAAATGATTCATTGGAACTTATGTCACAAGTACCACCTGCCAGTTATAAAGAACTGGTGGGATCACAAACCTGCAAAGGTAGTGGAAAATGCACACGCAAAAATACTGTGGGATTTCCAAATCCAGACTGACAAAGCTTTGGAATACAATACACAAGACCTTTCTTTTGTGGAAAAGAAAAAGGTTTGGATTATTGATGTCGCCATACCAGGTGACAGTTGAATTGATGAAAGACAACAGGAAAAATTCAGCCATTATCAGGGCCTCAAAACTGAACTGCAAAAGCTCTGGCATAAACCAGTACATGTGGTCCCAGAGGTAACTAGCACATTGGATGTCGTGCCAAAAGATCTCAGCCAACATTTGAAAACAGTAAACATTGACAAAATCATAATCTGTCAACTTCAAAAGGCCACCTTACTTGGATCATACGAAAATACATAACACAGTCCTAAACGCTTGGGAAGTATTTGACTTGTGATTTTGTGATATGAAATCCAGCATATATCTCTCATTTTCTTTGTCATGCTGTGTTTTTGTGTTAGTAAAATTATGGTAATAATAATAATGCTTCTTGGCGGGGGTTGGACTGGATGGCCCATGAGGTCTCTTCCAACTCTACTATTCTATGATTCTATGGGTGTGGGGTATTTAAGTGGAAGGGAAAATCTGTAGGTTGTGGTTCTGACATTTCAGTTGTGTGGAAACATTGGACTCCATTTTGGCCAGCCTAGCTGTAATCCAATGCCATAATGACTAACCACAGGATAAACTATTTAATACAAGATCACTGGCTGAAAGTCTGTAGTGGATTCAGGAACTCTATTTTGAATCAAACATACTGTCCATTATTACAGGAATTTCCATGGGGTACTGAGAATATCTCTTGCCTGAGCTCCACTGAAATGAATTGTGCAAAGGGTATCTTGACTGATCTCATAGAAGGAGAAAGATCTATAAAGATAATCAGATGTGATGAACACTCTTCAACCATCATGGCACCTGTGGCTTGTGTTTATTCAACAATACACTGTAAACAAAGAGCGCATTGCCTTTGATGTTTCTTAATAACATAACTTGTTGTTGGCGAGTGGGACATCACTGAGCATGTTATACAGTTTGTTTGGTGTGACTTGAATGGATTTCTATGTTTCCTCTCTGCAGGACTTCCTTTGAGTTCTAAAATGGCTCTGCAGAGTTCTTTCAACTGCTGGAATGGAATGACAATCAAGCTGGGACAGGTGTGTGACTTCACCAGAGATTGTGCTGAAGGAGAGGATGAGGGACAGCAATGCAGTGAGTATTTCCAGCATTAAGGTTTTATAATATTTCCCTGCATTAGACTGCAAAGAACTATCTAATGCAGAAGCATGCAACTTGAGCTCCCTGAAGGGCCCCACACACCACTGTACCTGTGACTACAAAATAAATAAATAAGTTAAAAAAAAGCTGCCCCACTAATGCCATCAAACAGTTTTTAAGGGATATGTAGGTATTTGCACTATGTTTTTTTAGGGGGGGGGGGTCTCCCTGCCCCCTTAAAAGGCATTTTGGAGAATTATGAGGCAAAAAAGGGTTTTTGAAAATCCAGTTGAATCTAGTTGGTTTCTAAACATGGTGAAAATGCCTTCCATAGCATCTAGAGGCAAATTAAATGGCATTTTGGAGAAACATACTTGAGCCCCGGGGGGGGGGGGGGGGGCTGAGGCATGCAGCCAGTGGGTTACAATTTGCCAACTCCAATCTGGTGCCTTTCCCAGTCACACAAGGTAACCATATGTTTCTAATGTGTGTATGCATAGCGACCAGTGGGGCGGGGGGGGGGGGGGGAGGAATTCCAGCAGCATTTAAGAAGCTTGTGCAATTCGGCTGGGGGCAATGTGTTTTTGGTATCCAAATATTGTTGGGTACTCAGATTCATTTTTTGGGAGCCTCCCAAAAATCAGCTAATGGAAAAATCTGTTTTCGGCTAGGCATGCGAAAGATCCGGGAAGATCCAACCCACTGGTGGTAATGGGGAACTTACCAGGCTCCCCTTTTCATTCCTGGGGTCCTTTCCTTTCTTCCTTTCAAGAGGGTCTGGGTTTGAGCAATGAGGTTGAGGAAGCACCGTTCCTGGGCTCTTTTTCCTTCTTCCTTTCAATGTAACCTGGGTTTGAGAACAGGGTTAAGGAAGCATACACCATGTGCTCCTGAACAGAAGGAAAGAAGCCGTGCCTAACAGCCACATGGCTTGTTTTGGGCAAAAAAACAAAACAAAACATGAAAGCTGAACTCTCACTGTTATGGCTATCCAGAGAAGCCAAACAAGCCAAAGGAAAATGGCTAAAATGGATCTGTCCACAAGTCTACTATTTAACATACTATCAGTTTAAGGTTGCTAGAATTTCTGATGAAGGGAAGGAATTGCAGGTGCAATATCTAGATCCCCATGAGGGAAAAGACCTCTAGATGTTGAGTGTCTCCTGAAATGAAACTCTAGCACAAGTTCTCCTTCCTAACACCCAGAAGTTGAAAAAGTTACTTTTGAGACTATAGCCTCCAGAATTCTATAAACCAGCATAGTCAGCCACCAAGACAATGCAAATTGAAGGATTATGGAAGATATAATAATAAAAATACGCCACTTTTTCAAATTCTTCCAACATGTAATACATTTGGCAAAGTTAAATTAGTAATTTGTGACTTAGGAGCCATCTGCATGGGCCAGAAATTGAGATGTTGATCCAGAGTGGGGTGCTCTGGATCAGTGTCACCATGTCTACAATGGAATACATCGATTCTGCAAGCCTTCAAGCCAGCCTGGTGGATGGGTGGTGTCCTCAGTTCGGCACCACTGAACCACCACCCTTACTTTGCCCCCATTATTCTGGTCTTTTCAGTGTTTATGGGGAATGAAAATGGTGTTTGCCACTTGGGCTAGCCAGAGTGGCAAAGTGACATGAGAGAGAAAGGGCAGGGAGGAGGATTTGCTTCCTCCTTTTCCCCTTCCTTCTCCAATCACCTTGGCTAGTATCAGTTCAGATGCTAAGCAGTGAACACCATCATTTTCATGCCTATTGGGCAGCACAAAGTTCAGAATGATGGGGGCAAGGTAAGGGGCCCAAGGTGGCCTTTGCTCGGAAAAGCAAAATGGCAGTGTAAACAAGAAGTGGAACAATTGTTTATGCTGGCCCAAAACACAGACAAGTCCCAGAGTTTCAGGGAAGCTCTGGAGCATTCCAAAACTTTTCTTAACATAGGAGAAGGCCATGTAAAACATTTTTCTCCCAAGTTACAGTAAATGCACCCCATGTGTCATGTGAACTCCATGGAGTCCATTCACCTCTGGGCTGACCCATGTGGCCCAGATGACCCTCAAGTAGAGGTTCTACCAATTGATCACTCCAGCACATTACATTATTATTTGGTTTAATATCCACAGAGATGTGGCTGTAGGAGGGTACGATAATAGCATTGTCTCCTAAATAAGAATTCTGCCCTTTAGTGAAATCTTTCCAAATGCATAAATTTCTAGTTTGGCAGAGAGTACACTGTTCAATATTACTCACCTCAAGAACTCTTATATTTTCCTGTGTTCACAGTCCCTTGGTACAATGGATAACTCTGTTCCTCCTTACCATCAATATGGAAAGTTTCCAGGCTTTGCCATGTTTGCCCACCATATGTAGGGTCTCCAGGGATGTATACACAAGGGAAATGAGGATTTCTGCCCCCCTCTAAATTTTCTTTAAGTTTCCAAATTTTAAACATTGCTCCTTCCTGCACTACTTCTAAATACTGAGTTAAAAGTTTTACATGAAAGTAATGCTAGACATTTGATGATTAAAAGGGAATTACATTTACAGAGATAGAATTCTTCTATGGGGGATGCCCCCATTTCCCTCTCAAGTCACACACTTGAATATTTATAGTATTAAAGAAAGGTGAACGTTGAGTAAGTGTAATGTGTCTCTATTCTGTGGCTAATCCCCTTCAATTTACAGTGAAGGATTAGACACAGAATACTCAATCTTATTATGTGAATTAATACAATGGAGAAATTACAAGTAAGTGGGAATTACAAGTGAGAAATCTAGGTAAAAAGAAATAGTTCTCCAACAAGAGTTAAAAGTGGAACCACTCTAAAGTCTGGAAAAGTTACTGTAGCAAAAGAAGAAAGAGGTAGGCAAGCCTAGGTGATCACATGAAATAGTACAGAGAGCCTGAATTATAAAGCTAACACACCATCAAACACTGTGATTCAGGCTTCACTCACTGTGTGTGGGAGGTGGAACTATGAGAAACGAAATCCAGGGAATGAGTTTTCCTGTTATATTCTCTTGTTGCAGGAGGAAATGAGTTGTATGAGTTTTAGAAAAAACTCAATGAGATGACTGCAACATACTGACAGTTCTACAGAGACCATTTTAAGATGGGGAGAAAACCTGATTCATTTGAAGTATACTGATAGATGTCAGCCTGCAGAAAACTACCCACAAAGGAAATAATAATAGACCACTTCTGTAATAATCCAGCCCTCCTCCTCAGCATAACTATTGGAACTTTTCTGTATTCTGACAACTAATTTGTGTTGCATTTTCTGGATTATTTTCTATGTTGGAGATATTATTTTCCCCTGTTGTAATTTTCTCCCCTCTGAGCAATTTCATGATTGCCATCTCTTTTTATAGAATAATAATCTTCCTGTTTCTTCCTCTACCAAGTTCATTATTAGTTTGTTAGATACCCCCCTTGCCGCATCACCATTGCACAAAACATGCTTAGAAAAAGCAGGTATTCTTATGAGAAACATCTATTGTAGTAGGGAGACCCAAGTCATTCATTTCCAGTGAACAGGAGAACAACACAGCCTAGGTTACATGGAGAACTCAAACATATATCTTCCAACAGCTTTTTTCCCTCCTTATTCGTTTTTTGGGAATTGTACTCATACTGAAAGTGCAGACAAATATCACTTCCACCACTTTTGTGCCAAGCACACCCACATAAGTGCAAAAGAAAATCATTGTGGCCAGATAGCCTTCTTTCCTGCCATTTTGTGGAAGCTGCCAGATCTATCTCATAGCTAACTCACAACTTGGGCATATGCCATAGTATTTGAATATGCATCACTGGGTGCTGATGTTCATCTGAATATGCCATTCTGTAAAAATAGGTAGGGTTCAATTATGGATCTCTGCTGGTGGAATGATATAACAAGTCATACCTCTACTGTAACTTTCTGGGTGACCCCAGTTCTGCAGAGCTGTCTGGAGCCAGTTTTGGATACTGTAGGACACTGCTCTTAAACTGTGAGCTCCAACCCCAACTGGTGTCCCCTAGCTCAATGTTAAGGTTACATGTTTTCTTAATATCAGCTACTGGCTCTTTTAGACACTGTACACAAATCTGTTATGCAGTATTTACAGTAGACTCTGCAGAAGATGCTTCAGCTGTACTTCATGAAAAGAAAAATTAGCCTGTTTAACAAACCTTGGAAATGTTGAATTGTTGCTAGTCAATGTTTGATTTTATACCTATTTTATATACCTAGGCAACATAACCATTTATCAAGCCAAAGAAGATCCCAACTGGAAAAATTTTTAAAGCCCTACTGTAGGGGATGAAAAGTTCAAAAATGTCCCCCAGCTGCATGTTGAATCTAGCTCTGAAACCTTGGAGAGCTCTCACCAGTTAGTGACATTACCTGGCTAGCAGAAACAGAGGTCATATTGAGTGCAAGCTTTCTATATTCCTATAAAACACAAAGATAATGTATAGCCACAGCTGCCTAATCTTTTGGAGGTGTTAAGCAAGTCTGTTATGATTTTATGAATTTCTGATGTTTCTAGTCAAATATAATGACACTGGGGTTGAGAGGACAACTTCACCTGCAAAATGTATTGCAGGATATGAACTTTCTCAGGACCCCTTAATTGATTTATTATGTGATTAATGTAGAAAACTGGATGTCTGTGGCTTGGAGTTTATAGATCTACTATGTTCAGCAAACATAAATGTTACAGCCCACAGTGGGAATCAGGATTTGGCAAATAGCAGAAAAATAATAACATTTTACAGATACATTTATTCAGTATTATGCTTTATTTGTGAACTGAGAGAATTACAGATGTATCTAGTCTGATGCATTATTGCCATTGGTATAATTAGTAAATTATAGTAATAAATATAGTAATGAATATTGATGATGTTTATAAGAACGGTGTTATTTGAATTAAACATCATTAGCTTTGTTTGTATTGCACCACCTCCTTATAATTAATAGTAAATCAATATTGTCATGGTAGTAAACATTTTAGCACTCAAAACAATCACAGCTAAATGTCTGAACAGGCTTTATTGAAAAGAATGGCACCTCAGGTGTTAAGTAGGATTAAAATGGGAAATTATGTAGCATTCAACAATCCATCATATCACCGTTTCAATGAAGTAAAGCAAGATTAATCAGAGGCATGCTGTGATCATAGTGGATTGGTTTTTATGTATTCCTTAACTATTTTGTGAAAATTGTGTGTATTTGTGTGTATGAACAAAAAACCAAAGCAAATTACAAACCAGTTCCAGATTATTTTGAAAAAGAAATGGAAGAACAGTTCTAAACATCTTCCTTCCTTCATATGAGAATGAAGTAAGTGAATATATATTCCTACTGAGAAGTAATAAATTACGTAATTCAACTAATGGATATGTGAGTAGCATTGGTCTGGTGTGGGATTCCCCTGAGAGCATGGCCTTTCTGCTGGTGTATCGTGCGCCTAGTGCACCAGCAGACAGCCTATCCCAGCTGCTCGAGACTGTGTCGGAGTGGTCCTTGAGGTTCCCCAGACTTGTTGTCCTGGGGGACTTCAATGTCCACGCTGATACGGACTCTTGCTCAGCAGTGGCTATGGACCTAGTGTCTACCATGGAGACACTAGGACTCTTGCTCTGCAGTACTGGGCCCACGCATCAGGCAGGACACACGCTAGACTTGATCTTCAGCGCAGGAATTCAAGTGACCCAAGCCTCTATTTTAGAGGTTCCATGGTCGGATCACTGTGCCCTGAGAGTCAGGCTGGAGCATGCCTACCCACCTGGCAAGGGCGCCGAGCCGATTTGGGCTCGCCCAAGAAGACTTATGGAACCTAGTAGGTCCAGAATGTGCTGAAGGATCTGGAGCCTGTCAGCGACTCAATCGATGTGCAGGTGGACACGTGGAACATCAGGTTGTCCAATGCACTCGACGAGATCGCCCCTAGACGCCCTCTCCAACCCCACCGAAATCGGTCTCCTTGGTTCACCGAGGAACTTCGATCGATGAAGCGGGAAAAGAGACGGCTAGAGGGCGTGTGGCGAGAACTTCATGACAGAGCTTCGAGATCAGCTTACAGGGCATTTATGGAGTCCTATGAGCATGCTACCATCGAAGCAAAGCGAGTATACTATGCCTCTTTGATAGCGTCCGCCAGCTCACGCCCGGCAAAATTGTTCAAAATAATTAGATCTTTAACGACGGTTCCTACCAACCCAAAAAGTGATGATCAGGCCCCTTCAGCTGAGGCTTTTCAAAGCTATTTTGTTGACAAGATCTCACTACTACGCCGGGACCTCCCCGCCACAATTGATACAATGAGAGAACTTGAGACTCTGTGGCCACTTGCTGGGCCCACCCTCGACCAGTTCATCCCACTGGATGCAGAGGCTGTCGATAGGCTCATAGCTGCAGTTAGACCGACCACTTGCTCCCTCGATCCGTGTCCCTCTTGGTTGGTTAAATCCTGCTTGGAGGGATTATGTGACCCGCTGCTGAAGATAATAAACAGCTCCCTTGAGCAAGGAGTCTTTCCAGAGGGATTCTGCTGAAAAAAACCAGATTTAGATCGTTCAGTTCCCTCCAGCTACCGCCCAGTTTCAAATCTTTCATTTCTGGGCAAGGTGATTGAGAGGGCAGTAGCGGTGCAGCTGCAGCAGTTTCTAGATGACACAGCCGGACTGGATCCTTTCCAGTCTGGCTTCCGTGTGGGGCATGGGACAGAGACTGTATTGGTTTCCATCACAGATCATCTCCGATGCCAGCTTGACCAGGGCGGGTCGGTGCTGCTTGTGTTATTGGATCTCACAGCAGCATTTGACACAGTCGATCACAATCTTCTGACCCACCGCCTTGCTGTTGCTGGAGTTAGGGGGACAGCTTTAAATTGGCTGGCCTCCTTTCTTCACAACCGTGGACAGCGAGTAGAGAGGGGAGGCCTGGTCTCTGAGAGGTCCCCTCTACATTGTGGGGTTCCTCAGGGGGCCATTCTCTCCCCTCTGTTGTTTAACATCTATATGCGACCACTTGCTCAGCTGGTCCGAGATTTCGGGCTCGAGTGTTATCAATATGCTGATGACACTCCGCTTGTGTTAAAGATGGAGGGCCGACCGGAGTCTGTACCCGACAGTTTTCATCAGTGCCTCGAGGCCATTATTGGATGGTTGCGTTCCAGTAGGTTGAGGGTGAATCCAGCAAAGACGGAGGTCCTATGGCTGGGCCGACCGGGCAGTGGGGATATCCAGTTGCCAACCCTGGATGGCGAAGTGCTATGCCCGTCTCTACTGGTAAAGAGTCTGGGAGTCCTCTTGGGCCCTTCATTGACGATGGAGGCCCAGGTCTCCACCGTTACCAAAACTGCCTTTTTTCATCTTTGGCAGGGTAGACGGCTAGCCCCCTATCTGTCTAGGGACAACCTGGCTACGGTGATCCATGCTACAGTCATCTCGAGACTGGATTATGTAACGCCCTTTACATTGGCCTTCCTGTGTCGGTGATCCGGAAGCTCAAATTGATGCAAAATGCAGCTGCCCGGTTCCTTGCCGGAGTCCCAATAAGATGCCACATAACACCAATCTTACGGCAGCTGCACTGGTTACCAATTGAGCACCGGATCACTTTCAAAGTGATGGTGCTTACCTTCAAGGCCTTACATGGTCTAGGGCCAATGTACCTGAGGGATCGCCTCACTCCCTACAAACCCCAGAGATCCCTCCGTTCTGAGGACCAAGACCTACTGGAAGTCCCCAGTTTTGAGACTTTTCATCTAACTGCAACTAGACGCAGAGCCTTTTCAGTAGTGGCGCCATCGCTCTGAAACACCTTGCCACCTGAAGTTCGTGCCTTGCGGGACTTGTTGGCCTTCCGCAGGGCATGTAAGACACATCTGTTTCGACAGGCTTTTGAGTTCTGTTGTTGATGTTTTAAAAGGTGCTTTTAGGATGTTTTAAAGATGTTTTTAAAGATGTTTTTAAGATGTTTTTTTTAATTGTTGATTTTAGCCAGTTCTTGTAAGCCACTCCGAGCCCTAGGGGAGTGGCGGCATATAAGTTTGAAAAATAAATAAATAAATAAATATTTTAAAAAATTGCAATATACATGAAAATAAAAGGTTACCAGGCTCTTTAGAAAGCAAATAATAATACCTTCCTTGGTAGTTAATGTGCAGTCGGCCCTTATATTTACAAAGATTAGAAATATATAAACAATCAAAAGGGGTTTTTTAAAAATAAGTATACCTGCTGCCACCCCGAATGATTTTAGGTGGGAAAGTTTTATTAAAATTCAAATGGAACACAAAACTGTAGCAAACTGAAAACAAAAACAAAAATAGTGCTTCTAATCACCTTGTGGGAACAACAGGAGAGAAAATGGGATGGAAAATTGGTTGAGCTTAAGTTCATTCACAAACACAAAATTGTGGCTAGTTTCTATCCAAAAGTGAAATTGGCATGATTTAGATAGATGTCTGAAAGGAAGCAGTATTCTTCTGAAAGAGCCTAAATCAGAATCTGAATACTATTAGGATGTAGAGAGATTTTTAAGTTGAAAAATTTCTCCCAGGCTATCCTTATAAGGAGAACAAGTGCAGTTTTGTGAAAAAGTGTGAAAAAGTGCAGTTTTGTAATTGGCAGCTTTATGTTCTAACCATAGTTAACCAATGGATTAAAGGAGGGGTTTTGAAGAAATATTATTATATGACTGGTGCAGTGTCCAGTGCATTTCTCACTTCCTTTCTCTGAGCAACAGCAAATGGTTTTTTTTTTTAATTTAAAAAAATGTTTAAAAAGTCTGAAGACCCTGGGAAGATGTCACGTTGGATGTGTGCTTTAAACAAGACAAGCATGAGAATACATTATAGCTGTTTGTCAGGCTCACTTCAAAGGACCAGTCTGAACGCAGATCAAAGATAGCTGCTCTCAAATCCAATCTTTATTGAAGAATACATGACTTTGGAAAAGTCGGGAATGACCTAATGTTTACATACAATCATTTTTATCACCTCTGTTGTAACGTCACACCACACGTAAATATCATCACCAAATCCCACCCCCTGTATCACATTACTATTATTCCCACACATTCTACCAATTATAATTGTTTATACTTTCAACCCCGAGTTCCCAGGCTCTTCTATCTTCTTCTGCCAGGTGCTCCATGAGACATCCGGAATTATTTATGTTATGACTCCAAGTCCAGGGCTTGGAAATTCAGCCCTGGGACTTGGTTCCATGACAGCTGTTTAGTAAATTGGGCAAATGTGGAGGACCAGCTATAGTATTCTTCATACAAATCCCCCAGTCTAAAAGTCATACTGACTGATTTATAAATGTTTTTTGACTGATTTATAAATGTTCTTATTTCAGGATGGATTTCTCATGCAATCTCTTGCAACAGGGGCTGTCTTATTGTCTGATATATAAAGTGTGTGAACTTTTGACATTCCTAGGCATGAGATATAAAAGCTACATCTGAAGGATTTGATTGATGATTACTTTTTACATGTGTTTACTATTTCAATTATTTCACAGTCGACATGCCCATGCTAATCACTCCAAACAACTCAATGAAAAGTACATAAACATTTTAGTTGTGTGTGTAAGAGAGAGAGAGAGAGAGAGAGAGAGAGAGAGAGAGAGAGAGAGAGAGAGAGAGAGAGAGAGAGAGAGAGAGTTCTATACAGTGTGACTAAGGATCTGGATTATATTAATAAGTGTATAATCCAGAGACTAAGGATAATATAGTCTGATATGTGAGCTGGAGGTCATAAAGCTTTGTAATGTCAATAAATGACTTGTCACTGGTTTGCCACAGGTAGGAAATATTACAATAAATGAAAAATTCTGTGCATTTAGAGTCTTAAGTTCATAAAAACATATTTATGACAAAGGGAAGTGATACAGTGGGTTAGCAAGAGCTCTTTTAATATATCTCTATTTCAGTTTCCACAGTAATCTTTTCTGTAGTTCTTTTCCTAGGCCCTAGGCAATATTTGATGCTTGGGTGTCTCTCCCTGACTGCTCTGGCTTGTGTGGACCATTCTATATACTGTACAGGATGCAATGAAGTGAATTAAACTAGACTGCATGCTGAGCTGTTGCAAGAAAATGCACCTGGTTCTCACATTCATTCATAACTTTACCCTCAGGTTAAGACAGACACCTTTGCCTGATTGGGAGGGCAGACTTCACCAAAAGAATAATTTGTCTTCTTCTTTGAAAGGAAAGGAAAATTAGAAGAATGATATAATTGAAGAATTTCTACAATTGTATCATTTTTAGATAAACAGTTTTCCATAAATAAAAGAGTAGAATCTAATATAGTCTCTGAATGAGTATTCCCCACAGTTAACTGCTTCAGAGCATTTTTTTTTTAGCAAAGGACTTCTTCCTACTGACTACATCATTTTGGCCAATGAAGGGTTACATAGCAATGTGATAATGGCATACTTCCTCATTGCCAACGAAAGCAGATATTCCTGAGATCTGACAGTGGCCTTATATGTCCTAACTCTGAATGGTAGATGGGATAAAAGGAAAATAGCCCATTGATAGGGATATGAAGAATGCTTATTGACATTTTATCATCAACAATAAACAGATTGTCTCGAGTGTTAAGGTACCCTGCAGAGGAAAAGAAGATCACCCTCAGGAGTCTTCTTTCTATGGGCATTAGTTGGAGTACCACTAATTAGTACAAAAACAGCACAGTTGGCTTTTGGAAAACAAAAAATATCTCATTTTTTTTCTATAAATGATTGGTTTTTGTTCAGAATGAACCTCTGGGCTCAGGTAAAGTGTGCTAAAACCTTTAGCGGAGGCACCTTTCTCAATCCCACCTCCTTCACAGACTTCATTGGTGGGAACATGAAGGAGGGCCTTTAACAGGGATGCTCCTACATTTTGAAATACTCTACCTAAGTACATTAGGATGGTTCCTTTGCTGTCTGTTCAGTGCTAAGTGAAGACTATTTTATTCCACCAAGCCTTTGTGAACTGATTGGTTTTTTTTTAAGGCTTTTATGGCACCATGCTGCTTTTATTTTTTTATTTTAAAGTAATGTTTTATGTAGTTTTAATTCTTCTGTTAGTTTAATACTTTTTACATATCAGCTTTTGTATAATTTTAATGACATATAACTTTATTGTAATTTTCTGTCTTATGTTAGCTTCCCTGGACCTCATTCTTGAAGAAATGCAGAATATACCATAATAATAATAATAATAATAATAATAATAATAATAATAATAATAATATAACCTTATTTTTATACCCCGCCTCCATCTCTCCGTAGGGACTCGGGGCGGCTAACATGGGGCCAGGCCTAAATTTCCATAATGAACAAATTAAAACTACAAACATAATAAAACATCATATACATTTAACAATTACACAGGCCAAACCAACAATTTTTGACAATATAATAGTAAGTAAAACCGCCGAATAAAAACAAGATAATAAAAAGGCTGGGCAGTGGTGCAAAGTGCATAATTAAAATCTAATGAGGTAGAAAAAATACTCTAAAAGGAGAATTCAAGATGGAAAAAGTGAGGAGAGTAATTACCGAATGCAGGCAAAAAAACAGTATTAAGCCTGATAGTGTCAATACTGAGGAGATAATTTTTACGGTCAGTTGTTAAAAGCACACTGGAAGAGCCAAGTTTTTAAATCTTTTTTAAAGGCTGCCAGGGTGGGTACCTGCCTGATCTCCCTGGGGAGGGAGTTCCAGAGCCGAGGGGCCACCACGGATAAGGCCCTCTCCTTCGTCCCCACAAGCCGTGCTTGCGATGTAGGTGGGAGCGAGAGGAGGGCCTCCCCTGACAATCGAAGAGACCATGAAGATTCATAGGGAGAGATGCGATCGCTAAGGTAGGCGGGTCCCAAACCGTTCAGGGCTTTGTAACCAGCACCTTGAACCAGTCCTGAATTGGGACTGGAAAATTATCAGAAGCCCATGGAGTTCCTTAAACAGTAATTTGCTCCAGTTAATAATCTGGCAGCTGATCGTTGGACCAGTTGTAGTTTCCAGGCCGTCTTCAAGGGCAGCCCCACATAGATTGCAATAGTCCAATCTAGAGGTAACTAAATGGAAGGCGTGAGAGGGCTCTGTGCGTGTGTAGCAGCAAATATGGATGCACCTCTATTGACGGAGGTTTGTTGTGGACAAGCTTTCTGACATGTTCATGGCTGAATGCTTTCCCCATTTATTTTTATGGATGGAGCTGATGTGTATGGACATTTCTCTACTCATGTAGATTGCCTCCCTCTACACGGTGGAAATGATAGTGCAAGAGATCCCTGAATGTCCCAACATACTTAGACTTGGGGTGAAATAATCTGTGACATCTCAGAGACTGTTTGATTGAACTTCATTCTGAGCCTTTGAGGTGAGCAGATGAATGAAGAGACAAGTAGTGCTCTGGGATTTTGAATGGTTTGCATTTCAAAGTGAAAGAAAATCATCTGTGCCTCCAAGATTACTTTGTGAAGCCAAAGGCAGTTATCTTTTATATTTCAAACTTCTTGAGTCAGAATATATTTATTGTTGTTAGTAGCCTTCAAACTGACTTCAATTTATGACAACCTCGTGAATGAAATATTTCCAAGTTACTCTGTCCTCAGTAGACTTGGGGCCATAGCTTCTCTGATTTAGTCTATCCAACTGAAATGCACACTTCCTCTGTTCCTATTGCCCTTCATTTTATTATCATGGTCTTTTCTAGTTAGTCATATCTTCTCATGATATGACCAAAGTACAACAGCCTCAGTTTAGTCATCTTGGCTTCTAGGGGGAGCTTGTGCCTAGGATTCATTTACTGGTCTTATTAGCAGTCCTCCGATATATACAGAACTCTTCCCTAGCCCCACATCTCAAATGAATTTATTTTCTTCCAATCAGCTTTTTTCACCATCCAGTTTTCACTAGCATACATAGAAATAAGGAATATAGAGTCATCCCAACTTTAGTATTTAATTATTTGTAGACTTCAGGATTTCTTCATGGTTGCCCTTCTAAGTCCTTGTCTTCTGATTTCTTAACAGTAGTCTCCACTCTGATTAATGATTGAGCCAAAGTATGGAAAATCCCAAAGTATTTCAATATCATTATCTAGTTTGAAGTTACCTACGGCTATAATTTTTATTTTGTTGATGTTCAACTGTAAACTTCCCTTTGCATTTCTGCATTGACTTTCATCAATATTTTAAGGGTTTTTTTTCCATTTTTGTACTAGTAGTATGGCACATCTGTATCTCTGGAATATATCATATAGGTATGTCCCAAAATGTTAATAGAAATTACCAAAAACGATGTCTGTTGGCTCTCACAGAGGCAGCTTGGCAGTGTTTAGTCACTCTGCCTTTTACTAATGAGAAAATTTGTAAATATTATTTGCATCTCTCATGAATTCTATCAAAGGCAATTTTTAAAGTTGTGTATTTAGACAATTACCATCTTACTCTCCTAAGAAAGCTTCTATGCAAGAACTAATATGGATTTTCTCCTCAATTATATTTCTAGATGTAGCTGAATCAATGCTAAGTCTAATGTTCTAGTACTCAGTTGTGATAGTGAGGGCCAACTGCTGCAGAATACTTGTTTTCTCTTCTCTGTTCTGCTTCTTTCACTCATACGATGGTGTCATGAAATAAATCTATCAAGACCCTGGTCGATCCCTATAATGCCAAGATGATCAGGGCTCTAGACACCATCACCCCCGAATGTCCCCTCTTGCTACGTAGAGTCAATCCAGCCCCTTGGATTTCTGGCTTTGATGAAGTGGGCGAGGCAGAGACTAGAGTTCTTGTGGCGGAAAACTCGGAGCAACATCAACCGAACATGGGCTAGAGCCTCTATTAAGGCCTACTTTGTGGCTTTGCTGTATGTTGTGGCATTGAATGTTTGCCTTTATGTGTGCAATCTGATCTGCCCTGAGTCCCCTTCAGGGTGAGAAGGGCGGAATATAAATGCTATAAATAAATAAATAAATTTGCGGGCAGCCAGGAAAGCTTTCTTGACTGTGTGCATAGCGTTTGCAACAAATAGACTAGCTGAGTTATTCCGGGTTGTCTGGGAGCTCCTTCATCCTCATGACGGGGAGGAGCCTCCTGACAACCCAGTCACTCGATGCAGTGAGTTTGTGCATCATTTTGCAGATAAAGTCGCTCAATTACACTCCAACGCCAATTTCAATACAGTTCCAGGGGAGGTACCTGAAGCATATGCTGGTCCAACCTTGATGGAGTTGTTTCAGCTTGTACAGCCTGATGACGTGGACAAGATCCTCAGAGTGATGAGACCAACCACATGTGCTCTAGACCCTTGCCCTTCCTGGCTTATAAAACTCACTGGGGGGTGAGGGTTGGTCGATTGGTTTTTGGGGATTATAAATGCCTCACTGGAACAAGGGTAATTTCCATCAAGCCTGAAACAGGCAATTATAAGACTAATTTTGAAAAAAGCATCACTTTATTCCTCTATACTGACTAACTATCGACCGATTTCAAACCTCCCATTTTTGGGCAAGGTTCTGGAGAGAGTGGTTGCCTCTCTACTCCAGGGATTCTTGGATGATATTTATTATCTTGAACCATTCCAGTCTGGCTTCAGGCCTGGTCACAGCACTGAGACGGCTTTGGTCACCTTGATGGATGACCTCCACAGAGAACTTGACAGGGGGAGTGTGTCCCTGTTGGTTCTAATTGACATCTCAGCAGCGTTCGATACCATCGATCATGGTATCCTTCTGGGACGGCTCTCTGGAATGAAGGTTGGGGGCACTGCTTTGCAGTGGCTCCACTTTTTCCTGGAGGGCCGCACCAAGTTGGTGAAGCTGGGGGGACACCTGCTTAGACCCCTGGCTTTTGACCTGTGGGGTCCCAGAACATTCTATTCTTTCCCCCATGCTTTTAACATCTATATGAAACCGCTGGGAGAGGTCATCCAGAGTTTTGGAGTTGGGTGCCATTTCTACACAGATGACGCTCCTTTCCACCTACTTCCAAGGGAGCCCTCTGGATTCTGGACCAATGCCTGACCGCTGTGATGGGTTGGAAGAGGGCCAACAAGCTGAAGCTCAATCCTGACAAGACAGAGGTCCTCCAGGTCAGTCATTCGGCCAATTGGGGAGTGGGAACCTGTGCTTGATGGGGTCACACTCCCCATGAAGACATATGTCTGCAGTTTAAGAGTCCTCCTGGATTCATCATTGTCACTTGATGCTTAGGTGTCGGCGGTGGCAGGGAAGGCCTTTGCACAATTAAAGCTGGTAAGCCAACTGCGACTGTACCTCGAGAATTCTGACTTGACCATGGTGGTCCATGCCCTAGTTACCTCAAGGATGGATTACTGTAATGCACTCTACATGGGGCTGCCCTTGAAGACGGCCCAGTAACTGCAGTTGGTACAAAGGTTGGTGGCCAGGTTACTAAC
Source organism: Anolis carolinensis (assembly GCF_035594765.1). Lineage (NCBI taxonomy): Eukaryota > Metazoa > Chordata > Lepidosauria > Squamata > Anolidae > Anolis > Anolis carolinensis. The sequence goes on from NC_085841.1 coordinate 41,888,345, forward strand.
TGGAGCTGCTTGCAGAGAGCGGTCAACCCCCCTGATTAGGCAGTTCCACTGATTGCCGATAACATTCCGGGTCCAATTCAAGGTGGAAGTCATTACCTATAAAGCTCTAAATGGTTCGGGACCTGCCTTCATGACCGCATCTATGAACCTAGGCGATCTCTAAGATCTTCTGGGGAGGACCTCCTCTCGCTTTCATCTTCTTCACAGGTATGGCTCGTGGGGACGAGAGAGAGGGCCTTCTCGGCCATGGCCCCCCGACTCTGGAACTCCCTCCCCAGGAAGATTAGGCTAGCACCTTCCAAAAAGAATTAAAGACCTGGATGTTCTGTCCTGATTTTGAATAGACAGTCATTAGTCCAGATGGGACTAATAATCTATCCTGCACTTTATTCGGTCCTTATCTTTTGTCACATGATCATGCACTTTAGTTATCAACCTATTTTGTACTGCTGCTTTTAGTCTACCCACCCATGAAGATGACAGAAACTGTCTGGTTGCCAGTTGATATTATTTATTGTTACAATATTGCTTTTTTATCCTATTTTTATATTGTGAATTTGCTTTTTATGAATTTTTATTTTTATTGTGTTGTCGGTCCTTGCCCCATGTAAGCCACCCCAAGTCCCCTTGGGGAGATGGTGGCGGGATATAAAAATAAAGTTATTATTATTGTATTTATTTTTTTTTGCCTACCCTTTGCTTCATCTGTCTTAATCTGAACAGGCCAGCCTGTTATGTATTTATAGCAAATATTTCTTAGTCACTGAAGGTATTAAAGTATACTTTACATAATAGAATGTACCAGTATAACATCCAGCATTTCAAAGATGAAAACCAGGACATACGTGGTCAAGGAACATTGAATGAGAAAGATCACATAAGCTAAAAGAGGCTGCAGAAGTTTCCTTTTGCTTGAACCTACTTGCAAGGGTAACATTCCATCTGCCCTTTTACTCTTCTACCTATTGAGTTCATTGACTGCAAATTACTTTAGTCCATTGAATTATGGTTGCAGCTAGTGAAATAAGTTGGGTACAAAGGGGGGAAGAAAGAGAGAAACAGGGATATTGTAACAGAAGTTATATAACTAAATAATTTAATTAGGCTATCACAGCACTCATGAGTTTTTGTAGCCATTTTATAGGCATGAGGAGATGGATTCAGATCCCTATAAAACAGCTACAGAAAACTTATGAGTACTGCCTGTGATAGCTTGACCAATTAAATTATTTAGTTATACAGGCAGTCTCCAAGTTACAAACTTCCGACTTACAAACGACTCCTAGTTAAAAATGGGGAGGTGAGAGAAATCTACCCCTCAGAAAGGAAATCACTGCTAGAAGAGATATCATGGGGAAAAGGTGTCTCAAATGAAACTTTATTACCACAGCAAGATACATTTTTCAAAACTGAATTATCACAGGGACAGAAAGTGAGGTGAAATCTTCTGAACAGGGGCATAGACAGCAAAACAAACACCACAGGGGTGTTAATCTTTCCCTAAGCTATTCAAAGCATATATTGGGGGGGGGGGGGGCTGTAGTTACATGTAAAAATGTACGTGTTCCGACTTATATACAAGTTCACCTCAAGAACAAACCTATGGAACCTATCTTGTTAATAACTTGGGAACTGCCTGTATAGCTGTAGAAAATGAATTTTCCATGCTCATCCCTATAAGGATAGAATCTGAGTCCATTTTGGATCTGTTCTTTCACAGGGCCTTTTAACCTGTTTCTACACTAATCCACCTTTACGCATGGACATAAATGCATCTCTCTTTCTAAGATTCTAAAATCTCAAAAAGAAATGCCGTGCAAAACAATTTTGTGGACAAAATGTGTAGTTGTTTCTGTTTCAAAATGAGAAAAAATAATCAGGAAACATGAAATTAAAGCTCATACAATCTCACTTAATAGGAATAAAACAGTGACCCCCCCTTCTTATATACAGAGAATTTTCAAAAGAAAATATTTTCATTCCTAGATGTACTAAAAAGTTTAAAATGGCCTAATGAAAATTTATAATTTTACGGCAAAGGCAAAAAATTGCACAAAGAACCTGACATGCTGACTGAGAGGCAGGCTACTGTTTTGTGTGGACTTTTGCTTGGATCTGGTCAACTCACATCAGTGACAGTGAATAGGACAGATCAGAATACATACAAATGTATTAAAATATGCGAGGATGGCTCATCTCCTATGCCAAATTTAAAAAAAAAACACTATATATCAAACTGTTCCATTGTAAAGGCTAAAATTCACTTCAGTTATCCCCAGTTCTTCATAGGTACCCTCCAGGTCTAAGGCAGCCTCATGAAAAAAAAGTCAAATGATTATTATAGAACCTGCTTGCAAACACATCTTCCAAAGATATGTGATAATTTTCAAAGAAGTAACCTTGCACCAGAAAAAGAAGAGAGGGAGAGAGGAAAGTAGCATATACTTCCATAGGTAGGAGTCTGGTTAGATACACAAAAGCTCATACTAAAATAAAAACTTTAAAGGTGCTGCCACACATACACACCCGGCTCTTCCTCCTATGGCATCTTGCCAATTGAATTCTAATAACACCCCAATTTAATTCTTTTAGCCGGGATACTGTGGCTGGCTATTAGCTGATATCAGCTCGTAAGTTAAGGAATTACAGACACACATAATGCCTAAGCTGTTGGTAAAATATAGTTGAGAAAATAAACTCTAGGAACTCAACATCTCTGATTCACACTTTATTATTGTTGCTGTTGGTTGTTGTTTGTTTATGCTTCATTTTTTTCTCTTCACAAGGAGACTCATTTGATATATGAAGGTAAAAATATTAACCTCTCTAACCAGGATACTGTGAACCACTATATTGGGCCTTTGGAGACTGGGTTATGATGTTGAGTGTGGCTTATGCCTAAGGATGACATGAGTTGTAGATCAAAACATCTGGGGAACAAATGTTGGGAATTACTGCAGTAGAGGTCTTTTTGCTAATTAATATGGGCACTCTTTGAAAACATAGAAAAATACTATACATATTTATTTGTTATCACATATTGTGGTCTTTCACATACTTACTCTAGGTAACCAGACGAAATTGCTGATGAGATTTTCTTTTGTCCTTTACCATAATTTCTCTTGCAGAAAATCTGCCCCCTGGCTTCTACTGCTCCTTTGAGAATGGAGACTGTGGATGGACTCAGAGTTCACCAACCTCTCAAGAGATCCATTTCTGGCATATTGGAAACCCAAAGAATAAGCATTTTTGTTTACTGAAAGGTATGTCAGAAAAGCACTACTTTTCCATGGTGGCAGGATTGTAGCCCCTATGAAACAGGATGCTATGCTGCCAGTAGCAGTACTACTGGTAGGCTCTGAGTCTGTAGGACTTGATTAAGGTAACTCATTAAGAGGTGACTTGGAATCTCTTATTTATGAGTTGACCATAAGTCAAAGTTAATGTAGTTAACTGCAACAACAGGTTAGATTAACACCATATGATGAAAAGCTCCAGGACATCACACAACAATGGTTACAATGAGCAGAAGATCTCAATGCTGTAAAACATGTCAAGGCTCGGGGACTATTTAGCATACAAATTCAGACATTTACAGTTTACTCAGTTTGAGATTTCCTGAGCCAGAAATTTTTGAACATTGATTCCAGTAATTGTTGAGAAGGATCTTACATGGGCTGAAATGTATTGGATAGTTTTGCTAATAAAATAACCATATTTTGAGCATCTTGAGATGAGTTTCCAATTTATTCTGGAAAATCCATCAAGTGCTTCCTAGTAAATTGGAAACGTCTTTGTTGGGGGAGGAGGCGTGATGGACAGATTTTAGCATAGCACTTGCTACACATTCTAGGTACCTCCAATTGCAGCAGAAGACGGCAACCATTTTCTTTCTTTTTTAAAATGTACAATCCTTATTAGAAATGAACACCTCCACAATTGGGAGAGCTAACCCAGAGAGCAGTTATTAGCCTTGTACTCCTTCAGTATCTTAGGCTGCAAATGAAGGAATAAGAACCTGCTTCATTTTCAAGGCTCTGTAATTCTGAGCACTAAGATTTCTATTCCTTTGGAGTTCTCTTCCTGCATCCTTCATGATGATAGGAGTGACCTTCAGCCTGCAGCTTCAGTGAAATATTACTTTTGCATCTTTCATAACAGCAATGGTTTACTCAAAATCAATTTTTGGGAAAAAGAAGAAGAAGAAATTGGATGCCTTTTGATACGGATCAAGTAAAGAAAACAAATCCCAAGCTGAGGATAAACATTGTTTGTGAAGAAAGCAGACAGAAAGTGCTTGCATATAATTCCCAAGTAGAGAATCTTAGAGTATATGAAACTGCATCACTACATTGAAAGAATATTGAAAATGCCTTTAGTTGTATTTTATACTGCTGTAATAAGAGACTATCAAACATTTTCATGAGTATTGTTAGACATGTGCGAGCACATATATACACACACAAAACCATTAAAGTCAAATAGGCTGGATTATTTAAAAAAAGTTCAATTACTCTTGCTCTATTAATCCATTTATTTCTCCTCCTTTCCTCCCCTCCAGAATGTGCACTTTTGCTTAACACCAGTGAAACACCAGTTACAGAAGCAGTGGTGATGACCAGTGCAGTGTTTCCAGCTCCAATGAAAAACTCTCCCTGTGAGGCAAGTGCCTTTGCTTAGCTCTACATAGGCTATCAACAGGTTTAGACCAAGCTATCCTATCTTTTCTTATTAATGCTCTTTATACATGAACGGCTTAAGATGTAAATGGGAAGAGCTTGGGTGAGAAGGTTCACTCATCCCTCCTTCCAAGGGCTATTACGTGTGCTGGTTTAGAATGGCTTTGCATTATATGGACAGAGTAAAGACCTTATGAACACCTTGGTTTCATCATAGTATTCAAAGTTCCATAGGTATTATGTGTATGCTAGGGTGAATGTCTTCTTCAGTTTGAGAGTTTCTGATTCTAAAACACAGCAATTTGAACTGGGGAGTGGCCATTGCCCTCATGTTTGACTTGCCCTTAATCTCAACCTGTCTTCTTGGCCTTAGATAGTAATATTTGGAACCAGAGAAAGTCAAGATTCCCATTCTGATTATTGATTTCTGCTTGGATCTGGGAAAGAAAGCCCTGTGAGAAGTGACATGATTTTAGAACCCCATGGAGTCATTCAATTGAGCTAATGGGTTGTGCATTTGTGACAGATAAAAGAAAATACTCATTCACACAGTAAATGTGCTGTCAAGAGATAACAGTGATGGCTGCCAACTTGGATTGCTTAAAAGAATACTGGAAAAATTTCACTGAGCATAAGCTTATCAATAGTTACAAGTTATGACATCAGGCTATTACACTAGTATTAGAGGCAATATGCATCTGGGGACCATAAGAATGCTGTGTGGATTCCCCATACATGTGTGAACAGAGCATTGAACTAGGCATGGCTCTGGTTTGCTCCAACAGGGCTATTTCTATGTTCTTGGATCATTCTAAATGACTTTGGAGTATATGAGAACTGATCAAAATATCGTATTTAGAAAGAAGGCTCATCTATGTTTGTTTTAAATTTGTTCAGGGTCAGATGCATTATAGGTTAGTAAATAAAGCTTTGATAGTGAGGGTTGCCCCTTCTTTTGAACTATCATTATAATCCTATGAATGATGGATTCGCTCAAATAAGATAGAGAACTATACTGTTTGGCCTTTAGAATTAATTAAACATTGCTGATGTAAATCACTGGTGCTCTTTAACAGTGGCAAGGAAATGGCATACCCAAGAGGCGTATAAAATTAAAATTGGAAACCGCTTTGCCACCAGTGTTGCAGAAGATACGGAATAACTATGAGTAAATAGCATGTGGCAGGGCATACAAAAATATCCTCATTTGGAGAGTTCCATAATTACGGAATGCAACATGTACTCACACTGCACCCCATTCAATCTCTGGAGTCCAGATTTGTGGAGGTCTGCATAGATGGAGTTTGATTTTTCTATTTTTTATTGGTTATTACTGCTAAAATGAATATTTTTAAAAGTAGCAACAACCAATTAAAGAGTTGTTTGAGATAGCCATTTGGGAAAATAGTTGGGAAAGTCAAAAAGCAAAGTAAGGCACGAATTGCTCCCAATCTACAATCATATTATGGTTTTATCGGAACTATAGATTTTGAAAGTATAGTGTGGGATGTGATGGCAGATTTGGAAGTGTCAAATTGCTGTAAAACATTGTAAAATGTAGATTATTCCTGAGGACAACAGGGACTTATAGGAAATGCAGTTTGTGCAAAACAGGGATGGTTGCAGATAGGCAATGAGGCCACTCATATTAATATATTAATGTCCTACCCTTCACAATTAATTACACAATCCAATTAAAACTTCATACAAAATAAAATTAATGTTTTAATTTAAAGACCACAAGTAAATATTAAAAGCACAATTAAAAGATGCTTTAAAAATAATAAAATGAAAATATTACACTGCTGCAACTCATTACAGCCTAAAAGCTTCCTTAAATAAGAAAAGATCATTATCTGTCAGCAGAAAGACACCAAATGGGGCCAGATGGACTTTGCATGGAGGAGATTTCCATGCCTTGGGAGCAGCCACCCAGCCAAAAATAACAGTTGTAGGATCTTTGTGCACCTCTTTTTTCCTCAATACCTTTTTGTTGCTCTCACTGTCTGCTCCCTCAGATGGATGCCTCATTCTCCCTACTTGAGGCTGCCCTTGCCAACAATGATGTTTTAAACAAATGTCCTGGATTTAGTTTGATCTGAACGTCCTGTTTCTCCCATCTCAGTTATAGCAACTGCTCTTCCCAAGCTTTATTTTATTGCTTGGTTGCATTTATTCTTAGTGGACACTGAGATGCTTGCTACTTCAATTCTAATTGATAGACTGACACATAGACTCAATCTCCCTACATCCTCAGTACTTCACGTCTTTTGTTTTATTTTTCTCCAAGAGTCTTCATTTTTTTTCTCCCCTCCAGCTCTCAGCACGTGCAAGATCTAAATATTTTAAAACTTCATTTTGTCACAGACCAGCAATTGTGACAATTTCTCATAATCTGCCTGCCGCCAGAAACTGGATGAATCATTTCCCAAGTTGTATTAATTTTCTTTCCTTGTCCATAAACAGGATGAATAATTAAACTTGCATTTGAAAGCAGATTAGAGAAGGGAAAAGAGAAAGTCACCATCTATTACTGCCCCACCTCTGTCACTCCCTGTGATACTTAAATGTCAGCCACTCAGATCCAATGCTGCAGATGTTGGCAATAAAGCCTTGGCAACATTTGCCAATGTGGGTTTCTCTCTGTGTGTCTTTCATATAGTGCAAAAGCCTCCATTCTGAATGAGCCTCTGCTTATGGGCTTCAAATTCTGTTCCAGTGGAAGAATTTCTCTGTGTGACCAGAATAATTCAACAGGGTTGCCCTCTCCCCAATGAAAGGAAGGAATCAAGTCCTTGCTCTCTAATTATCCTAGAGGATTGGAGCAAGTTATCATCCTCAAAATGGAGTTATATCTGGAAAATGTGATTGTGAATTAAAGCCCTGCTATTCCATATTTATTTCATTTCCTGGCTTAATTTCACATGTTAAAAATTCTCTTCCCTGCTTCCTTCACCCCTTCACTGACAACTCAAATGAGCATTTCAAAATCAGACTGTGTTCTCTGGCAATTGGAATTTCACAGTAGATTTTATAGGGATGGTGCTAAACTGAAATGGTGTCGCGGTACATTTTTCATCCTTTCTCCCTGAGACATCCAAGAGAAACCCCTTTACTTTTCCTCTGAAGAAATAAAGAACGAACATAAAGCCTGGTCCAGGATATGCAGAAGTGTTTATCTGTTTCCAAATATACATAGTGTGAGCATCTTTTGTGTTATTTCACATCAAGAAGGCTAGATACGAAAGGAGAGAGTAAACACACTTAACACACTCCTCTGAAAGCTCCAAGGATGGGATTTGCTTCATGTTTTACTAATCCACTGATCAATATATCTGAGATTGGGGAAGGAAATCTATGCTGGGTCCCAGTAGCTTCAGAGTATAGAAAATTACCATAGTTGGTTATAGATACAGTCCACCTTCAATTAATTTGTTGTCATTAATACTGTAAAATTTTAGTAACTCATTATTAATTGCATTGTATATTGCTTTTTTCTTTTAAAAAGTATAACTTATTGGAGAATTGTATGTTTTCTTAAATAGAACCTATTGAAAATTCATCTAAAACGTTCTTTTAAAATATAACCTGTTAAATCAGTTTGTTGTGTTGCTTTTGAAATGTTACTAGCCACTTCCTACTTCCAAAGTCTGACATCTGAATGTAAATCTTCATTATTTCTTTTGTGCAAGCAAGAACAAATGATTTCAAATATATTTTTTTCTTGTTGGTTAGAGATTCTGAGAACATTTGTATATTTTTCAGCATTACAGGGACTTTTTGTGAAAAAATTGTTTGTAAAAAAATGTTGATTTTTCACACTATCTCTTATTTTGCACAAAATAATACATTTTTCACAAAACAATATGTTTAATGTGTTTTGTGATGATGCATAGTTTTCTGTGAAAAAAATATTTGTCCTAATTAATTTTTCACAAAGAAGAACAAAATGTCTCCTAAAGGTTGACCATTTTCTCAACTTGTTAATGTGTCACAATATCCCTTCTGATTGGAAATAAGAAAATTTGCATTCTTTCTATCTCTGACAGTGCCTAGTGACAATATGGGGTGCAGTTTAGAGAAGTATAGCATGATGAACAGGGAAAACTGCCTAGTGTGAGTTCAGACTGTGTCAGTGGCTTTCCAGCCAATTTGAGAGTTTACCATGAGATGAAGTGTATTCCTGTGCTTCGTGTGACAGAATAAGATGGATGGCAAATTTTACTCCCCACCGCCACTTTAATGAGTGACAAAGGAAGTTGGTGTTCTGGAAATAATAAATAAATAAATAAATAAATATTTATATCACACTTTTCTCCCTCACAGGACCCAAAGCGGCTTACAACATATTAAAATCACATAAATAACAGAGTACATCACAATAAATATAAGCATAATAAAATAAACAAATTAAGAAAAACAACTACAATGTACATTCAAAGTTCATGTGGCATCGTATCGAGACATGTATTGCACTCTACTCCAGTCCATAACATATGATGTTCCTGTCATTCCTGATTAGTTTTGTCACTAAATGCCTGTTTAAACAGGAAGGTTTTTAGGTAGTTCTTAAAAGAGACAAAGGAGGAAGCTCTTTTCATTTCTTTTGGGAGCTTATTCCATAGAGTAGGAGGAGCCACCGAGAATGCCCTCTCCCTTGTTGATGTCAGTTGCATTTGCGATGGTGGTGGAAGTGAGAGTAGGGCCTCCCCTGAAGATCTTAAAGAGTGGGCCAGTTGGTATAAGGAAATGCAGTCAGATAAGTAAGTTGGACCTGAACCGTTTAGGGCTTTAAAGGTCAAAACCAGCACCTTGATTTGGGCTCAGAAATGAATTGGTAGCCAGTGCAGGTGCTGTAGTAGCAGGGTTGACCACTCTCTGGTCCAGCACCTGTAAGTAACCTGGCTGCAGTTCTTTGAACTAATTGCAGTTTCCTGGCACTCTTCAGGGGCATCCCCACATAGAACTCATTACAGTAGTCTAAATGGGATGTAACCAAGGCATTCCAAAAACCAAAGATTAGGCATGAGAACTCCTTGGAGTGGCCTCATAAGTGATATCTCAATCTGATTGCATCACTCCAGTGTAAGAAATGAGGCATGAGGGCTCCATGGAACACAAGCAACTTCAGTGACTACTTCTTCCATAATGCCTTACTTAGAGAAAGGACCTTTTAGAGTGAGGCATTTGGGTCTCACCATTTGAACACAGTTAATTTTGGAACACAGGCACAGAAAAGTTATTTAGTATTCTTTCTTTTGAGCCAGTAAAGCTCTTTGAAAGGCAAGCCTACACCATTCAAACAGGCAGAGTTCTATGGATGTAGAGGGCATTGGTTGTCCTTCTATGTCAAACAAGGTATATCATGCCACCAGTGGTTTCAGTCTGTTGGTTACCTGTTACTTGATCTTTCTAACTGGAGACACCAGATATTTATTCTGGGGAATTCTTTTCACGAAAAACGGATTGACCTCAAGACTTAATTAGCTCCCAAAGTGTCACCTCAATGCACCTCACTTTCCTATCAAGAGGAAGTAAAAGAAGAGTAAAGATGGCTTCCTGGTCACAGAGTGCTCTGGTTTGGCCCCATTTCCTTCATGTTTCCTTGGCCTTTCAAATGGGGCTTATAGGGAGAAGTGAGGGCTTTTGTTAAAGGAAAGGATAATTGGAAAGCCCCCATTTGCTAAATGGGTAACCTAAATTTGGTCCACCTACTGAGTTCCTCTCTGCAGGCTTAGGGGGCATATACGCAATCTGTTTGGCCACACTGTTTGATGCTTTGGATATGTACCACTTTTTCCAAAGCATTTGGGCATCAGTGCACTAGATAATTGCACACTGTTTTCATTGGGAAGACTGGATCTGATTACATGTCCATTATTCACTTTGCTTCTATATACAAGCCATGACCAAAAGGCAAGTGTTCTCATAGACTGCCAGTCATTTCTGAAAGTAAAATGTTCAAAGTCTTCTCTAACTCAAAAGAATCTGTCAAGTTTGTGCATAGGTGTGAAGATTTCAAATAAATACTTTCCTACATGTCACATCTTCATTTTTATATATATGTTTCTTTTTAAGAGATACATTTAACTCATCTGACAAAAATTGTTTTAATTACAAGTGACAGTAAACTACATACCCCAAATGACGTATCTGTCTCTCTACCTGTAAAAATGCACTGACCTTGAAGGGATGCCAAAAGTCACAAGAGGATTAGACCCATCTCAGTCTGTGTTCGACTAGTGTTGACATAATGTTCTGCTATAGGTGCTGTCTCTCTCTCCTTCCATTAACCTACTGTATGATTAAGTTTCCTCTGAGTTTTCTGAATATGGAACTTCCACTTACCAAATCAAGGCATCCATGTTAGAGGACAAACTTTCAGATTTCTTTACTCACAAATCTCTTCCTCAATCTTCTGCCTGAGCCCTACAATAGATAACGTAGAAGGCAGAAGTCTCCAGCATGATAAGACTGTAATTGCCAAGCAGCTGTCAGAGTTGACCTTCCTACTTAGGTTGCCACCTTTGCTAGAAGAAAAAGTATAAGGCTGCTGCTCCTTTGTGTTATGTTAATCACAAAGCAGTGGAGGCTTCGGTTAATGCCTAGTCTAACACCACAGTTCAGCTGGAAATAATTTTAGGCCAAGTAGAAGGATGCTGCTCAGGTGGTATGTAGTCCCTTCCTTTGATTTAAGATTAACTGCTTATGGCATCTGAAATATAATGCATGCATTCAAGCCTGCTGTTAGAGAGAAACTGCACACTAAATTAGATACATAATTTAGGATTGTCTTATGTTTTACATTCCAATAAATGTAAGATGTGGTGCAAGCATAAGTGGGAGATGTTTAAATTCCACCATCAAATTATCTTTTGTTAATTCCCACCATAGTGACGCAAAGCAAGTAAACTTTTCTGAAAACATACACAGAAAAGCTTTTGAAAGGAAAACTAGCTGGGTGAAGAAGGGTTAGGCAACCTCACTATCTTGGGACACACATATCTGTGCATGAAAATTTGGATCCAACTGAGGTTGTGTGCATTTACTTAAATGTAAAAAAGGCATTTAATATAGCTGGTAGTATAATCCTTATATACCCACTGGGTTGTTTGCTTTTAAGAGCCTCGGTGATATAACTATAGAGTATTGTTAGTACATGTGATAACAGAATCATAATGACTAGAAAGGACAACAGATTACCAGACTCACAAATATAAATAGGCTAGGATTATGCCTCAAGAATAAAAACTGTCCAGTGATAGTGTATATTATTTTGGTTAAGAAGCCAAAAATTTGCATCAGTCTCTTGACTAGCAATTCTGGCATGTTTTGGAAATGAACTTTCTGATCCATCCTTTACGTTTTCTAAAACATTGATAGAATCAAGAATCCGTTTGACTCAAATCTACAGTTCAGCATAAATTGGCATGTTACTATCTCTTTTAACAGTTAACCAAGTTCATGGATAGTTCTCCATTGAAGAACTTCCTATTTAGTAGATCAGTTATGTTTTAAAAGCACTGATGAGATCAGGTCAAGATGCTTGATTACATTCTTAATGGTGTTTCTGCCTGCCTTGCTTGCTCGGTGAAAATTCCTATGAAAAGAAAGATTTTGTATTTGGGATAAATCTAGAAAAAAGAGCACCAAAAGTCAGATAATTTAAAACATGCCATGAATCTGTTTAAGGTTCCATCACATGGAGAGTGCCATCGGTCATCAGTGATGATCTCATATAGACAACATATTTCAGTCCCGTTGGAGTCTCATTACTTGGGGCATCTAACTCATGGCCTGCTCTTGTCCTATTCAGCAGGTGTGGAAGGCTGTGGTTTATCTTACTGCTGAGCTTATGAACTTTGAAATGAAAGCCAAAGACATTCACAAGGCAGCATGCCACCTAATTCAGTCTATGCCAGCTCATTTCAGACTGTGCATGGATATGCTGAACACCCATGTATTCTGCCAATAATTCCTGCATCCAAGCAGCTGACATGTGTGCAAGCTAAAATATTCATTCCAATTTACCAAATGTTTTCAGCTCTCAGACTAATATTTTTGGTTACAAGCTGAGAGACTTAGGCTTATGATGGTGTCTTGAGGGTTTATGGGAGGTCTGATGTCAGACTTGACTCATGCAAATTACATGATGGCCTGGTTTAAGGGCATTGTTCTGAGGAACAGGCTGGATGTGGACTCACTATTCAGATTATGCAAAGAGTAGTTAGATTGGTTAGACAAATGAGGTTGGAATCAGAGGTGCTGGAAACGGACACAGACTACAGTGCTAGTACTAGGACAGAAATCAGAGACTATCTAATCAGTGTTTTGTTTTGTTTTTTAGAAAAAGACTATCCAGATTCTGTAGCCTCAGAGATTTCACACACACACACACACACAGAGAGAGAGAGAGAGAGGGAGAGTGCAAAACGTCTTACCTTTGCACCAAAACAGAACCTACATGAGGAGGGATGCTAGCCTGACCCTGCAGAGAATTCCAGTGCTAAAGGAAAGAACATAGGCTGGTGTGTGTGGTCTGGCCCTGGAGGCATAAAAAACTTCATCTTATGTTTAGGCCTAAATCCAAATACTAGAGTGAACCCACTGAATGATGATGCTGAATTATAAGTCAAGGTTAAATTCCACTGATTTGAATCTTTTTTTCTCCTGCATATATTTCATATTCCTTCTCTTGCTGACAAGAGCAGAACTTTTTAAACGTTTTCCACTCATGATCCCATTCCATCTAAGAAGTTTTTAAGTGACTCCAGGTATATAGGTATATAAAATAGGTAAAAAAATCATTAATTTACTGATAATAAATCAGCATTTGCAAGGTTGTTGTGTGTTTTCCGGGCTGTATGGCCATGTTCCAGATGTTTTGCCCACATCTATGGCAGGCATCCTCAGAGGTTGTCTCTTGTCCTTGGAGTAATGGCAATAACTGTATCTTTGGGGCACATTTAAGGACTGCCCACAGGGAAATGGCACAAAATAGATAGACCACAGTAAAAGATAGCAATTCCAATCACACTTCAATTTCGCTGCTTTAGCCCATCTGTATTGAGCAGGGAACTAGCTGGAGTAGATTCCTAAGCATCTTTAAAATCCTTACATTTCACTTCAGAAATTGGCTCAGATGAGGAAACTTGCATCGTTTGATGAGCTTCGTGGGATTCTGTGTTTTAAGTGTCTAGAAACACTTCTGGAAATACCGTGAGGTGAAGTCCAAAGTGAGGTCAGAACAAAGGCAAAGATGTTGTATAGTCAGAATGAACACTTCTTCATTTGTTTAGACTGCAAGGCAAGTCTTTTGTGGAGATGAAAGAATATTATCTGATGTCTTTTGGCCTTGGGTAAGGTCATGGTCTTCTAGCAGCTTTTACCATTGGCCAAAACCTGTTGATGTTTTTAGCATGTAAGTGAACCTGGAAGAAAAAATGAATAAAGAAAAAATAACTCCATTTAGTTGTGTAGCATAATCCGTTACCTTCCTTTTGCCTCTGAAGGAAAAGGAAAAGGAAAGCACAGTCAAATGCTCATTTGGTAGTAGGAAAGCAAAAAACAATTGAACAAAGGGAAATTGGCAGCATTTGCCTTCGGTAATGTCTGCCAGCATAATTTGAGAGGCATGCTGCCACTTATGTTTGCACTGAGTTGGCAGAAACAGAACAGCTCCCTGCTTCCTGGCACAATTAGAAAGAGCAAAAATAGGCAAATAGGAGATCCAGCCTCCCTTCCCAACTGCTTAGAACCACTTAGCTTTGCCCATATTTTCAGAAACCATGCCTTCCAAGTGATGTCAATAATCAAGATTGTTTTTAAAAAAAATGCTATCTTTAATATTATGATTGATTGCCACATTTCTACATTCAAAAAAGGTATTCCATAGGGATGTGCATTTGGGGGAAACCTTGTCCCATTTTGTTTTCCGGCTTTTGTTGGGGGACCCAATCCATTTTGTGTAAGCCTCCTGAAATTGAGAGTGTTGTTTTCAGTTCTTTTGTTTCGGGGTCCGAAAATTGGACCATTATGGGGGGGGGGGCTTCCCACCCACTGGCTCCTCTTCCTGGTGTGTGCTCTTCTTACCTGACATCTGCTGTTTCTACTCTAGAGTAAGATCCACTCAGCTGTAGGCACTGGCAGGTGTGCACGCTTTCTGGGTCTGCCTGCATGCCCCACCACACACACACTCTCCTTGAAAGAGAGTGCGTGTGTGGTGGGGCATGCAGGCAGGCCCAGAAAGTGTGCACACCTGACAGTGCCTGCAGTCAAGTTCCCCTTACTCTAGAATAAGAGGCACCTGGCTGTAGGCACACTCCGGACCTGACTGCATTCCCTGCCACCCATGCCCCACCACACTCTCTGAGAGTGCATGTGTGGCGGGGTGTGCAGGCAGGCCCAGAGCACACTTGTAGTTGAGCTCCGGGCCTGCCTGCCTGCATGTCCCACCACACATGCACTCTCTTTCCAAGACAAGGAGGCAAGTTCGAATTCACATGAAAGCAGGGTTTTGTGTCAAGCAGATTTTTGTGTGGGGAGGGGGCTTCCCATTTCGTGCTCCCAAAGAAACAGAAAACACAAAAGAAATAGTAGAAATGGTAGGAACGAATTTCATGCACATGCCTAGTATTCAATGGAGACTGTGTGCCATTGTTCATATTACATTAATGTAAGTTGAATTTGATATTAATACACATCTTGAAAAATTATTGGAAGACAGTGATCTTAAGTCTTTCATTACTAAATTTTGCCAGCTGCCTTGAGTCACAATATTGATGAAAGGTAGAATAGAAATAAATATGATGATGATGATGTGCAAATCTTATCCTCCCAAAATTGTTTTTCCTGAAAGGAAGAGACTTGTGTTTGTTTACATGGCATGTGTTGATGGGCCCTATATTAGTCTTGGAATCAAATCACTACAACTTTTATTTTCATGTTCTTACTTGTTATGCATTTAAATAGTAAGATATAGCTTTAAGAATCAAGCTTCTCTTACGGGTTTAGTTGGATTGTGTCATTTCAAAATAGACAGAAAGAAAACGTACTTGAAGGGAAGTGCCTTCTCAGCCTCAGCCTCCAGATCCCACCCACCTTCCTGTCCCATCCTTTGTTCATATCAGGTCCCAAGACTTTCTTTTTCCTACATGGGCAATCTTAAACAATTTTACAGTCAGTTTTCACAGTGTAGAGAATGCATCTAATGGCAATTGCCTGCTAATTGAACCAGTGTTGAGGAGAAACTGTAGCTCAGAGATACAGCAGTTGGTTTGAACTCAGAATGTCCCAGGTTCTGTTCCCAGCATTTCCAGGAAAGTCTTTTAAAACCTTCCTTGAATTTCTGGAGGGCTTTTGCTAGATGTTGGCACTTGAACATTTTTCTCCCATCTCATAAAACAGGGGTGGGGAATCCACATGGGAATGATGTGGTTTTCTTAGTCAAAGACAGTTTTGCCAATTTCTTCCACTGAAATATAGCCTGCAGCACCCAGCATTCATTGGTGATCTCCTATCTAAGTACTAACCAACTTATCTTCAAATATCAAATAGGGTCTGATTGTTGCCCATTGGAGTCTAAATACCTTAAAGCAGGGGTTCTCAAACTTTTTTGACCACGGAGCCCTTTTTTGGAGCCCCAAGAAATGTTTATATATTACATTATATATTATATTATATATAATGTATATGTATTAGGCATGGGCAAACTTTTTGACTCATTGAATTTAAAATGTGACAGGTGGGCTGGGCCAGTGGCAGATGGATAGAGAGTGTTTGTATGAACTAATTGAAAAAAAAATGAACAAATTCCTATGCACACTGCACATATCTCATTTGTAGTTCAAAAAAGGAAAGAAAGAACAATACAATATTTAAAATGAAGAACAATTTAATCAACATAAACTTAATAGCATTTCAGTGGAAGACCCGAGGGGCCATCTAGTCAAACCCGCTTCTGCCATGCAGGAAAAGCACAATCTAAGCACTCCCAACAGATGGCCACCCAGCCTTTATAAATAATAATAATAATAATAATAATAATAATAATAATAATAATAATAATAATAATAATAGTGCGGTTTTCTGGCATTGTATATTTCTGCCCCTTCTGTGACAGTTCATTTGTATTTTGATTCTGTAGCCCACTTATCGATGGATGTCCAGAATCGGCAGCATCAACTGTATCCTTTTTATCCTGGGCGATGACCGAGCCAGTATAGTCTTTGTTTTGGTTTGATTCTCCATAATGCTAATGGGTGCTCTTAGTTCCACTCCTCAGCTGAGACCTCTCTGGCTTGGTTGGTAGTTACACTAAGTACAGGTGGTCCCAGTGGTGATCAGCACATTGGGTGCCATGCCAAAAGATCTCAGCCGGCATTTGGAAACAATAGAAATTGACAAAAACGATCTGCCAACTGCAAAAGGCCACCCTACTGGGATCTGCATGCATCATCCGAATATACATTACACAGTCCTAAATGCTTGGAAAGTATTCGACTTATGATTTTGTGATATCTTTCTTGTTTGCTGTGTCATACTATGTCGTTGTGTCAATAATAATAATAATAAAAATTGAAGAAGGGAAAAATCATTGAAAGTGAGGGCATAAATATGCCTAATGGCCAAACAATAAAGTGTCACCAGCCAGAGGCCTATAAATATCTGGGCATATTACAGCTGGACAACATCAAGCATGAACATGTGAAGACTGTGGTCAGTAAAGAATACACACAAAGGGTCAGAAAAATTCTCAAAAGCAAGCTCAATGGAGGCAACACCATCAAGGCCATAAACACCTGGGCCATACCTGTCATAAGATATACTGCTGGCATCATAAACTGGACACAGGCGGAACTGGACAATTTGGACAGAAAAACAAGAAAACTCATGACCATTCATCATTCACTGCTCCCTCGCAGTGATGTTGACCGGCTATATCTGCCTAGAAGATCAGGGGGCAGAGGACTCTTACAAGTAAAACAAGCAGTCAAAGAAGAAGAACATGCCCTGGCAGAATATGTAAAGCAAAGTGAAGAACCTGCTATGATTGAAGTCAAAAATCAGAAACTCCTCAAAGCACAGCAGACAAAAAACCAGTACAAGAAAGCCACACTACAAACTAGAGCTGACAGCTGGCACAACAAAACATTGCATGGAAAGTTCCTTGACAAAATTGAAGGAAAAGCTGATAAGGAGAAGACCTGGCTATGGCTCACAAATGGGACTCTGAAGAAGGAGACAGGAGGCCTGATCCTTGCAGCCCAGGAGCAAGCCATCAGAACAAATGCAATTAAGGCCAAGATCGAAAAATCAGCTGATGACCCAAAGTGCAGACTGTGCAAGGAAACTGACGAAACCATTGATCATATCCTCAGCTGCTGTAAGAAAATCGCACAGACAGACTACAAACAGAGGCACAACTATGTGGCCCAAATGATTCATTGGAACTTATGCCTCAAGTACCACCTCCCAGCAGCAAAGAACTGGTGGGATCACAAACCTGCAAAAATATTGGTAAATGAGCATGCAAAGATACTGTGGGACTTCCGAATCCAGACTGACAAAGTTCTGGAACACAACACACCAGACATCACAGTTGTGGAAAAGAAAAAGGTTTGGATCATTCATGTTGCCATCCCAGGTGACAGTCACATTGACGAAAAACAACAGGAAAAACTCAGCCGCTATCAGGACCTCAAGATTGAACTTCAAAGACTCTGGCAGAAACCAGTGCAGGTGGTCCCGGTGGTGATGGGCACATTGGGTGCCGTGCCAAAAGATCTCAGCCAGCATTTGGAAACAATAGACATTGACAAAATCACAATCTGCCAACTGCAAAAGGCCACCCTACTGGGATCTGCACGCATCATCCGAAAATACATCACACAGTCCTAGACACTTGGGAAGTGTTCGACTTGTGATTTTGTGATATGAAATCCAGCATATCTATCTTGTTTGCTGTGAAATAATAATAATAATAATAATAATAATAATAATAATAATAATAATAATAATAATAAAAGAACCCCAGGGCCCTCTGCCATGCAGGAAAGACACAATTAAAGTACCCCCTGAACGGTGGAAGGGAAATAGGGTTTTGGAAGCAAGCAAGGTGAGGGGGAAAGGATCTGGCCATCAAGGAAGGTGAGGAAAAAAGGCTTTTGGTGGCAAGGAAGGTGAGGAAAAAGTATTTGGGGGGCTGGAAAGGCAAAGAAAAAGGCTTTTAGTGGCAAGGGGGGAAGGCTTTTGACAGCAAGGGGTGTAAGGAAAAAAAACCTTTGGCAGCAAGGGAGGTGAGAGGAAAGACATTTGGTGGTGGGAAAGGCAAGGGGAACATTAGGAAAGAGGAGGGAAAGCTGGGAGGGGAGGAGGGAAGCACAGAGTCCATCAGTATGCCTTACGGAGCCCCAAGGGCTCAATGGAGCATACTTTAAGAACCGCTACCTAAAAGCAGCATACCCCATTTGCCTTCAAGTCACCCAATGACTTGAAGGCAAAAGCATACACTACAAGTTTGTTTCCTAGATAGTATCTTGTACTAAAAATGTATGACATTGCATACATTTCATGTGTGTATGGAGAGAGAGAGAGAACAAGAGAGAGAGATAGAACTTCTTTGTAGCATTTGCCTTTTAAAAACCTTTAAAATGTTAGAACAGGTAATGTCCACATGATAAACTTTGAGAAACTGCAAAATATTAATTTAATTCCTGACAATTAGAGCAAGCAAGTTTTTGAATTGTGAAAATGACAAAAATAATTTTATCTAAAGACATAAAGGGCCGCAGAGAAATATCTTTACACTAAATGTCACAGACAGAACGCCACCAAATAAGGTTCAACACAGTTTATTAAAGTTACAGAACCAAAAATGCCCGTAAGAAACAAAGGGCTAGGCAAACACTTGCCTTCGATGTGAAAAGATACAAAAAGACTTTGCTGGAACTAAAAACGGTTCAAAAGATAGACCGGATTAAACAGGAGTTTAATCCGGGTTAAATCAAAAATGCTTACTTCAGCCTGGCACTTTAAACAAACAAAAGTTGATAAACAAAGATTCAATGAAACACAAATAACTGGCAGCAGATTCCTCTCTGCTACTCAAAAGCTACGATTGAGTAACTAAGTTGTTACTCCTCCGTGCAACGAGCGAACTCCGGGTCCAAACACATCAATCAGGGTAGCAGCGGTCAGCAGGGTCCCAATCCGGTCCAAGGTCGAAAGCCAGGTACAGACGTCTTTAGTTCACCAGTTCCACCGATAGCCACAGAAGGGATAGTCCGAGGTCGAAGTCAGTCAGTCAGTCCAGCGTCAATCCAGAGTAGGCAATTAATGTCCATCAAAAAGACGACGGAGGTCCAAGGTATTCAGCAAACGAATCACACCCGTCTTCAGGAATTTCCCCAACAAGAGCCCAAGCGTTCGTCCAGATTACCTTGCCCAACGCAATTAGCCATTGATTCTAAACCCCATTTTATGCCAGTTCATAACTCCTCATCACTATCAGCTGCTATCCTAATTCCAGGTGGCTCATCATCATCATCCTCATCAGAGCTAAAACACCTTTGACTACGCCCCACAGCATCCGCAGCTGTGGATCCCGTTCCATCCCTCCAGGCCGTCCACGGGTCCGATCCTGCAACCCGCCAGTCGCCTCCCATGCTATCATTGCCGGTGACACCCAAATCCTCCCTCACACGAGTCCATTCCATGTCATCCTCCTCTGAGCTAACCATCTCTTCCTCCATTCTCTCAGTAAAACCCTCAAAGGAGTCTTCGTCTGTTGGTTCTGCAAATAAGTCTCGGAGCCGTTTCCTTTCGCGCTCCTCAAGAGAGTCTGACTCTCGAGGAGTCTTACGACCTCGTCTCCCAGTATCGGAGCCATAAGGCTCAACCATAACACTAAACCTATGTGATATCCCTGAGACCACTTTTGGGTACAATGATTTAATCTTTAAAATATCAGTACCACTGGAATATAATTGGAAACTCTATGCTAACCCACAGAGAAGGTGATGCATTTTTGAAAGTAATATCAAGTAGGATGATAGTGTAATTGCTGGAAACACCCTCTTGGTGCAGCCTTTTTGCTTGCCTCTGCTGCTAGCTGAATATAAAAGAATTCATTACTGAAAAGCTGTCAATTTTAACTTATATCTATTAGGCCATGTTTAAAGTAAGAGATGAATTTTTGCTATTTTGGATCAGAAAGTGTATTAATGCTGTGCATTTTTAATAGAATGATGTGCACTTAAAGTAGAACTCAGCTGACAGCTCTGCTAAAGAAGGCCTTGCTCTATGTTGGATCAGGGGTTAGATATTTCACACCTTGCCTTTCAGTGAAATATGAGGTTCTCACAAGGAAAAATAGATGGCTAAAATGAGAGATGGAATTGGGACAAGAGCAATAGCAGCATATGACACTGACAAAGCATAGTGGTAGCAAGAAAAATAACTATAATTGTAAGGTGGCAGAATTAGACATTGAGGGAGCAAAAGCAATGACAAAGTGGTTGTTCTCTAAACCCTGATGTTATACAGACTCGGACCTAGACTTGTGATGATGGCACCTGTAAAATTCAGTGTTGTCTCCCATGTTGTTTAGTATCTACATGAAATCACCTAAAGAGGGTGTCATGAGAGGTGAAGGCTGCTTTTGTCAATATGCTAGTGATGAGACAGTATATCATATCTAAGGCAAGAAGTAGATGAAAGGTGATTCCTCCATATCAACTGCCATCACCCTGGTCTCAGAGGGATAGAAAGGGAGGCAAGCACAACTCACATTATGCTTAATTCAATAGTCTACACATGTCCATATATTTCCTGTTATAGAGCATCTGCTACATGGTTTCCAAGATCAAATTAAGGAATAGATTCAAGTGTTGAATGAAATCAACACTTCTGCAAATCCTGTTAATTCAGTACATATACTCTCATTGGTCTGAGGTCATTGTGTTAATTTTTAAATATCCTAAATATCTTAGGAATGTTGTTCCCATTCATCCACTTCCCCAGTATGTAACATTTTCTAAAGACTCCTTATTCTAGATTTTATTATATAAGGAAAAGATTCTAGGTGTCACCAAGAGATGGACATTTTCTCTAAAAGCACCAAGATAGTAGAGAATGTTCTTCTAGAAAAAATGAAATAGTCCCTTCTTTCTACATCTATTCTATTACATATCGTACATTACATATTTTGTTTCCATTGACCTTGTACTTTTGATTACTGTTTCACTGATGTTTTCACTTTTGTGACTATTTTCACATTTATTATTCATTACTGCTGTTTTTCTGCATTTCAATTGTATTGTTCCACTGCTGTAGACCACCTCAAAACTAGAGTAAACTGTAACATGTTTGAATAATGAACATAATTTGAGGAATGACCATAAGACAAAGTGAAGCAATGACCATAAGCACAAAGTGAAGTACATAACATAAAAATATAACAAAAACATCATATAGGCAAAACTAAACGGAAATACACACCACATAAGCCAACTATGACAAATTAATAAATTTAAAACATCATACCATTATACCATTGACCCTCGGGCCATTTCAGTTCTCAATTAAAAGTTGTTCTAGGGTCCTAAAAGGTCTATTTCCTTTAGGCCATATTAAAATAATTGACTGAGATAACAAATCCACAAGATATACAATACACGTATATATCTGGCTATTGCCTATTGTTGAATTAGCTATATTCGTCTGTTTCTGAATAAAAAGAATGGAGGGAGAGAAGGGCATCTTTAAGCTTATTTGTGTATTTCAACAAATGCTTTCATGTACTATATTTCCCATTTGAAGAAGTGGGTAACAGTCCATAAAATTTCAGCTATATGCAGTTGGAAAGTGTGACATTGGTTGTAAATTACAGCATATACTCATATATAAGCCTAGAAAATTGAGTCAAAAAGTGTCCCTAAAAACTAGTTTGACTTATCTTCAGACCAATGTACCTTAACTCATAAAAAGGCACAATCTCTTTCTATGAGTAGAGTGGTGAAAAGTGAGAGCTTAGTCAATTCTGAAAGAAGCAACAACTTTATCTACTCTCTCTGCTGTGGTGCCATTTTTGACTTTTGGGCAAGAAGATGGTGATGGCAACTCTTTGGCACTTCCCTCCCAAAGCAGTGCTGAGAGAATAAAGGGAATGGTTGCTTGTCTCCTGAACTGACTAATAACCTTAGTTCCTTGCCCCATATTGCCCAACTCCTCTCCCAGCTAATCCCATGGGGGGAAGCGTGGAGCATGCAGCTTCCCCGCATTGCTTGTAATTGCAACACGGGAAGCCTCCCATGTTACCACTGTAGCATGTGTAGGCTCCACCCTCCTTCACCCACGGAGCCGTGCCAGCATCATTTAATGGGCTAAACCAGCACATGCCACCAAATTTAGCCAGTTGTGATGAGGTCGTTAGTTCTCGGCTTTCACCATTCTGCTCAGAGAGAGAAATGGTTATTTTTTTCAATAGGAGTTAATGCTTTATGTTAACTTTTATTAAAAATGACAGCTTCTTCTCTGATTAAACAGCTAAAAGTCATTTTTGAATGCCTGGCAGGAAAAATGGTGGCAGCAGTGCTGAGGGACATTGGTGTTTTCTCTTCTACATGGAATGACCCTTGACTTTTCCACAGGTCATATCAAGATCCATATTTTGTCCCCAAAATCTGCTCTCAATTTATACATGACATCAACTGATACATGAGTATATACAGTGTTTGTTTGCAGAAAGAATAAGCAAAAGGGTGTTCTGTTATGAAGGGCACTTAGCAGGCCATGTGAAACCTCTGTCCCATGCATTTCCTAATCCATCATTGCATCATTTAAGAGTATAAACTGGGAATATTTGGCCTTCCAGATGTCCAGTTTCAATATGGAGAAAACCCAAACATGATCATCATTAATAACAGATGGTGGAATTTGTCATCTAAACCAACCAGAAGGCTGGAGGCTCCAACTTTTGGAATGATACCAGAAGAAACTGGGCATAACTGAGAAAGTTTGTTGGTTGAGTTGATTATCTGTCGCCCTATGTTAATTAGCTTTGTGGAAATTCTTTCCTTGTAGCTTCGTATGGCATGGTTCCTCCATGGTATCTTGCTTGGAGATGTTTCCCTCTTCCTTGTTGAGAACAAGACTGGGAAGGAACACAGCAGAAAGCTGTGGCATTTTGAGAACAGAAAAGGATTGGGAGTCTGGCAGAAGATGGTCAGGCCTCTCATTGATGTGTCAGACAGGTAGGAGACCTTTTTTTCATTCCTTGCATCTTTTCACTCCCAGGTATCTGGAATTTTTGAAATAATATATCAAAAACTATGTCCATGGTGGGCTAGACTCCAGCAAACAAATTAACATTGATAAGGAATATATATTTTCATTTAATGGTGTAAAAATGATTGGTTGATTTTGACAAAATGCAGATTACATCAGCTGAGGAAGCAGGCTGATGATGAATTGGATAGAAGAAAAGCCATACACTTTGAAGGCACCAAATCTCATCTGATCTTGTAAGCTAAGCAGGATCTGTTCTGGTAAGTACTTGGATGAGAGATTACTACTGAAAGCTATATTACAAGGGAAGGCAATGATAAACCACCTCTGGGTATTCCTTGCCTAAGAAAACTTTATTGTAGTCACAGGGTTTCCATAAGTCAACAGGACACACACACCTAGAGTGAGAGATGGAATTTAACTTGCACTTCACATGCATTGATCCTGAGGACAATTCCTCTTGTAAGGCATTGGAAGAAAATACTCTATTTTGATCTTGTTTATTACACCTATTGTCAAGCTGATGCTGATGTAATTTGCTTTTATAGGACAACTTCAGGCTAATTTTTGAAAATGCATTGAACACCACCTATACATTAGTCCTAAGAACAATTCTGTGCTTTCTTATGATGTCTAATGGATAATATCAAGAAATCTCTATTTGGGCCAATGATAAGAGATCACGTTGAGTCTGTTCTTTGGCATATGCTGAGCTCATGATGCTGTTCAATGATAGTTCAGACTCAGTTCCTTGAAATGAGTCTGAATGGTGGGCCTAATATGCTTCTAGGAATTCCATTTGCAAGCACAAGATTCTGTCTTTAAGAAAGGTTAAGTAAAGTAAATGTCATCTGCATCCTCACACTTGCAGATCACATCAACTTTCTCTACTGATTCATCTCTTCCAGTATTCAGGGATGTTTTCACATGGAACTCAATTCACTGGCAAATAAAATTGGCCTAACCTTCAGCTCAAATGTGAGCATTGCTTGTTTCTTACATCTCTGGATGATGAGAAGTTCTGGGGCCATTTGATAAGAGAGCATGGCAGACTTATTGCACTTTGATACAATTTGCTGTACAGTATGACACCCCTATCCATGAGGCATACATCTCATCCCCCACCCCAAAAACCTAAATTGTAGGTAATAGCAAATCCTGTATTTTGAATGTTCTTGGACTGGAAGGAAAGAACTGCTGGGGGATATTTTGGCTCATAATGAATCCATTGATAAGAGAATCATACTGTACTTGCATTGGAAGTAAAAGGGAATTTGCTGCTCCTTTTTTCTCCTTTGGTATACTTCCTTTGGCTTTCTCTTGTGTTTTTTTTAACCCTTCCCCAACTCTACCTCTCTTCATTAAGCGCTCTCTCTCTCTCTCTCATATACAGACTCCATTTGATTTTCTCTCATCTAAATAGATGACACCATCTACACACTCTTCCCATCTGTTAGACCAGTGTGGTCCAACCTTTAGTTACCCGAGGGCCAATCAAACTTTAGTATAGGAATGTGAGGGCCAGAGACATTCCAGAAAGAAAATGTTTTTTAAAAAACTAAAAACAGTAAGAAAGGTAAACGATTTTTTTCCAAATGTTAAATTAAAATATTTTTCCAGTAAGAAGGGCAAGGGCCTACAAAAATGAATTGGTGGGCCACATGTGGCCCGCAGGCCACGGGACCACACTGTGTTAGAGAATCATCGGCTTACAGCCCTCACTGGCAATATCAGGCAACCAGCCTTCTTCCTGATGAAGAAATGCTATGGTGAAAGCAGTCACACAACAGTATCTGTTTAGCCCAGAGACATTTCCCACTCTCAAATTCAGAAACTCCAACACTGATCTAGAAATATGAGACAGGTCACTATCTAGTTGGGACCTTCATGCAAATGAAACGTTTGATGTTTTATTAGGATTGTGAGGATCTGAGCCATAGCTTTTCATTCAACTCTTTCACCCAAGAATAATAGATTTCTTTGCATGGGTTACCTTGTCTCTTGAGATATTATGTAGAAAGGATCTTTCATCTTGCTGACTCCAGAAAGAGCACAAAGCCTTTTTATACAAAAGGGACACCAACGCGGGGTGCATAATTAATATGACAGATAAAAATATCAATATTTGTCTCTGTTTGTTGTTTCTCTCTGCTGCCTTTGCCCTCTGAAAGAAGACGTAGTTGCTTTATTCCATTTTACTATGTTTCATTTATCTATTTATCCTTTGAAGACAGCTTTGGTATTTCGCTGGCACCATTTAGGAGTAATAATTTATTTATGTGTTGCCAAGGTAACATTTTTTCCCCTTGAACTACATCCATACTTATATACTTTTGGCATTCTTTTTACCAGGCCTTATCCTAATGTTAACAGACGACACGCTGTCCCTTCTAACTATTTGCATGGCCAAATGCACGACTGTGTGAATTATTATCGCACAAAGATCGTACTGTGTGTGATCTTGGAAGAATCTAAGGAGAAATGTAATAAACTGTGCTGCTCAAAGTAGATCTTTGAAAGCCATCCTGGGATTGTGGAAGCAGTGTAGCCATTTCATCAGAAATGCTTTAAAAGAGTATTCCCAGATACAAAGACTTGTGGATGCCGTGAAACTAGGCCTTTCATATAAGTATTTCCCAAGGAAATTGATCTGCAAAAAGCTTGAAAACAAAACTAATGCTAGCTAATGGGTCCCACAGTAGTGAGATAGTAAATTCATTCGGGCTTTTAGTTTGAATTTTAAGAAAGCTGTCCAGGCCATTGAATCTATTTGAGCACAATAATCTTCAGTACCTTAGATACCTCCCATAACATTCAGATTAAAACCTCATTTTGATTCACTGCTATTGTATTTAGAATCATAGATGGTTTGAAATGGGTCAAGGAAGTATGTGTCATCCAAGACTGCCTGGAGTCAGAGGATAACTGCCTTCTCAATCAACTTGCCCAAAAAAGGAATATTGGCCATTAGACTGTAATTATTAGGGTCCAGGGGATCCAGGGAGGGCTTTCGCAGGAGTAGTCTAATTACTGCTTCTTTTAAACAGGATGGAAAGTTTCTCTCTGTGAGAAACGCATTAATAATTTGTTGTATTTGAGATCAAATTACATATCCTCCCTGGATACCTCACAACCTCTGAGGATTCCTGCCACAGATGTGGGCCAAACATCAGGAGAGAAAGCTTCTGGAACATGGTCATACAGCCCATGTCATGGAAAATTCAAGATTAGCTTGGAGAATAGAAAAATTGTAAAAGGCGAACCGTTCAAAAAGGATATGATAAAATGCATCTGTAAGTAACTAAGTTACATTGGATGGAAAAGTGAGGGGCCAAAGAAACTTATGGAAATAAATGTCTTCTGTTGTGGAGAAATGGAGATCAACTTGGAGAATGGGAGAACTGTAAAAGGGGACGAATTTGTTGATGGAGAGCAGCAAGGAGAAGAGTGGGGAACAGATCTTGTTGTCAAGAGCAACAAGATAATAAAGAGTACAGTACTTGAAGATTTTAGGTTTTGGAATAATTGTTCTTGTGCAAAAGCTGAGATTTGAAGGACATCTTATGTGAGATTTAAGTAATGAACAATTGACAGAGTGCTAGTTGATTTTTGTATGGTTTTGGAATAATAGGCAGGAGTTTAGAAGTCTGCAGGTTTGATGTACTAAATAAAATGAAGAGCAGGAGGATTCATGAAGAAGTTAAACATAAAGAGAAGATCTTAAAATTATGTTAATTATGTTAAGTTACTGAGATAGTATGCTTAGAGAAATATATTAATAAGAGATTTAAGAGCTTAATACTTGGATGATAAAACTTAGTATATAGGCTGTAATTTTGGACTTTAATGGAAGAACACAACAATTGCAGGAGAATTGCATCCTATTGTTTGCAGGAGCAGAAGGATAAAATACCAATTGTATACCAATGAGGTTAAACACAAAGAGAAGATCTTAAAATAGGTTAATATTTAATAAGTTTCTCTCTTACAAAAAGTGAGATACTATGTTTAGTTAGAGAGGAAGAATACATCAATTTCAGCATAAGAGAATTGCATTTTAATGTTTGTAGAAGGATAAAACGTTAACTGTAGATTCTAAAAATCAGTAGGAACAAATAAAAGGTAAAAGTAGGAGCCATGGTCATGAAAGGGGAGTGAAATGCTGGTAAAAATGTTGAATTAAATGTTTGATTATTTTCTTTCTTTCCTTCTTTCTTTCTTTCTTTCTTTCTTTCTTTCTTTCTTTCTTTCTTTCTTTCTTTCTTGCATTGCATATATCCTTTTCTTGCAGTTCATATAGATGTAAATAGCAAAGCTAAAGCAGTTTTCAGGACTTGTCTTCAATGCAAATTCAATGCAGGAACAATGGCAGCTGAATCTATAGCAGCAAGAGCAACATCTTTTTAATGTTATTATCATTATTGAAGGTAAAAACAGTATATGTGCAAAATGGATGGGCTTTCTTTGTTTTAATAGGCTTATTTGCCACATCAGTGCTAGTGGTCTACTTAGAATTAATTCCTTTGCAAGTAGGCCCATCAGTAATGTTCAGTTACTTCTGTTCTTGGTAGGCATTACTACAGCAGCAGCTTTTCATCTAGCCCCATATTTTGCTCAGAAGTGAGGAGAAATAAAAGTCATTGTTTAATGCTTCCCATTAATAGCCCAGCGTAGCATGAAACTAGCAGGAGCTGGGGCATATCGCCACTCATTACCCTTAAGGCAAATGGAATTCAAATGGAATCATTTCCTATGGAGGGAAACCAAAGACTCTCTATAAAAGTGAAACGTGGTTCTGAACCACAAAATCCCCATATGGCCAGTCTGTGCCGAACTCCTGTGTTATTTTTATTGCAAGAGTTTCTAAGGTAATTGCACTGTTGTGGCTTTACAGTTTAGTCTGTGTGATTTCAGGTTGTTTGGACTGTTGTTTTGGAGCAGTAATGCTTCTTAAATTGGGAAAAACTTGAATGGCACTTCTGCCTGACTGTCCCTAGGCAACATTGCTGACATCTGCAAGGGCACAATGTGTACAGTGGGGCAAATTATGATTCAGAACCAACCCAACTGTTTACCCAACCAACAGTGCTTTGGGGAAGCTCTGGAACAATTCGGACTATGCCAAATGTGGGGCAAAACCATGTTAAGCAGCCTTTTTCCACATTGGGATCATGAAAGACCCTGTGGATGCCACAAATCTAATTCTTACCCACCCAGTGTATATATTTCCTCTGTCACTAATAGTATAATATAGAGGAAGTGAAAATGAATTTTTGCTCTTGCACTTCCTCCTCACAGGCATAACTATCATGTTTCAACCACACTGGGAAGTGCTGTCACATCCCTTCCAGCTGTCATTTTGTCCTATAGTATCCAAAGCCCACGAAGTTATTTTGTGAGCCAGAAAATCTCATCAACACTAGAAATATAACAACAACAAACTACTAACATTTTTCTGCCTTTCATGTCAACCAGCATTTTATATCCAAGACAAAGATCTCATTTTACCCAATGATAGGATAAACCCTGCTTTTTACTATCAATCAGACTAAGAAAACAATTTTATTCTGTTTTGAAGCCTTTCCAAAAATGCTGAACTGGAATAATATTTGGAGTAGCATGGTCTTTTTTTCTTATTATTGTTAATCAAAATCAAAATCAAACACACTGTACTCTATGCTCATGAAGTTTGTTGTTCAAGAAGAGACACTTTGGGCTGAAGTCAGGACTAGAGTAATCATGCAAGACAGCAGCAGTCCTTGTCATTCAGGGAAATACTATTTAAAAGTTTGGAGACAGCACGTGCCTGCACTCCTTGTTTATCTCTGTAGGTCTCTGACTCATGCTTGATTATCTTACTCTGTGAGTATGTGAGTGACTCTCATTGCTCCTTTTCTGATAGCCATCCTTGACTTTAATGGATTTTTGATTGTAATGATTATGAAGCCATTCTTGGATTGTAGCTTGAGGAGACTTGCATGATCCCAATTGATGTGCCTGCAAGCCGACATTAAATTGCTTAGAAGATATCCTACGCCTTGCAGCCTAAACTGCTATTAAAAGGAAGGTGCTGAAAAAGAATAAATGCCAAGGTGTGGAAAAAAAAATTCTACAAAGCCAGCCCTCCATTCCAGAAGAAAAAAACATCCCTGCCTGTCCACAGATAGAAGCATGAGGTATACCAGCTGCAAATAACAGTTTTAAACAAAGAGAAATTACTCAAATCCAAAAACATCCTGTGAGTGTTGAGATGCATCTGTACACTGACATAGATTTCTTTCTTTGTATATGAATGGTTTTTTAGCCCACTCCCAAACCCAGAATATGAGAATGGAATATAAAGCATATGTAGGAATGTGAATTATTCCCCAGTAATATAATGAAACCATAAAGCAACAGGACAGTAAAACCCATTCAAAATCAGATAAATATCAGAGCAAAACTTAAAATGGCATATGACATGACCTATGAGCTATGAAACAGATTCTATTAACTTCGTGGTGCTTTAAATACTCATTTCCCTAAGCACCAGGACTCCTTTGGCTATAGAGCATAGGACACAGGTGAGGGCAGTGAGGTTATCAAAGAGTCTGAGGTGGGGATATGAGAAATTCTACCAAGCTACAATAGCCTTCCCTGAGTTACTTGCTCATTCTCCTCTATTTTGAGAAGGGGCAAAATGGTGGTTGCCAAGCAAGGTATAGACCTCCAGAATCCTAGGGCTGCTCATCACCCTTGAAAGTTGCATGCTCTTGCTCTAGGACTTTACTTGTCCTGAGGGTTTTTTCCAGAAACAAATTCCAGAAAAATTTTTCTTACTGCTCATCCAGATTCATGAGAGGACCACTTAGGTCAGTGGTTTTCAGCCTGTTACTTGGGAAGGCCAAGAGCTCGAACACTGTTTCCATCCTAAATATCTTGGTGTCACCTTAGATCTAACACTAACATATAAGAAACACTGCATGAACACTAAGCACAAAATAGCTGCATACAACAACATCCTGAGGAAACTGACTGGCAGCGTATGGGGTGCAGACCCACAATTAATGAGAACATCAGCCCTGGCCTTGTCTTACTCAACTGCTGAGTATGCCTGTCCTGTCTGGCAAAAGTCTGCCCATGCAAAGTAGGTGGACATAGCACTAAATGAAACATGCAGAATAATCACAGGATGCCTTAAACCTACACCTGTTGATAAACTCTACAAGTTAGCTGGCATTGCCCCGCCTGACTTGCGACGGGAAGTTGCTACTAACTGCGAGAGAAATAAGGTCGAACATTGTGAAAGCCATCCACTGCATAACTATCAGCCTCCTCCCACCAGACTCAAATCAAGGAAGGGCTTCATGAGAACCACCACTCCTCTTGTTGTTCCTCCAGCAGCAGCAAGGGTGTCCCTCTGGGCAGCTAAACCTGGCAATTCTAACTGGATGGCCCCCCATGAGGGTCCTCCTCCAGGAGCAAACCAAGAATGGGCAACTTGGAAGTCCCTAAACAGACTCAGAAGTGGAGTGGGCAGATCTAAAGGCAACTTAGCAAGGTGGCACTACCTAGAGGAATCCTCCACCCTGTGTGACTG
This sequence comes from Anolis carolinensis, assembly GCF_035594765.1. Lineage (NCBI taxonomy): Eukaryota > Metazoa > Chordata > Lepidosauria > Squamata > Anolidae > Anolis > Anolis carolinensis. The sequence continues at coordinate 41,919,890 of NC_085841.1, forward strand.
TGGAGCAGAACAAACAACTCTGCATATGTATGTTTGTCGACAATGTCCTGCCTCATGCACGGAGGAGGAGTTGTTTAAAACTACGGACAATGCGGTTGCTGTTGCCTGCTTTTGGTCTAAAACTATTTAGTTGCTGGTGATTTTCCTTTTTTTTCCATCATTTTAAAAAGTATTTGTTATGCAATGCTTTTGACACGAAATAAATAAAAAAGCCTGTGGGTCCCCAGATGTTTTGGCCTTCAACTCCCAGAAATCCTAACAGCTGGTAAGCTGGCTGGGATTTCTGGGAGTTGTAGACCAAAACACCTGGGGACCCACAGATTGAGAACCATGGACTTAGGTGAACTCCACTTAGGGCCAACCCAAAACTGAAACACAGCAACAAATGATGACGTCCCACAGACACTCAATTTGAGGTGCAGAACACCAAAATCAACCAGATTTCTTTGACCCATGAGTCAGAAAATCCTGTACTTGCCTCTTCCCGACTTTTGTAGTACAACATTTTTTGGCCTTTTCGTGAAACCCCGATGATAGGGACAGCTGTGGGTAAACTGGTTGGGATTTCTGGGAGTTGCAGGCCAAAACACCTGGGGACCCACAGGTTGAGACCCACTGTACTAGAGCATTTGTCCACTTCAAATCCAGTTGCTGCCTCCTGCAGAATTAGGAGGTTTGTAGTTTAGTGAGGGCCATGACCTCTCTGGCTAAGCGGTTTAAAGGCCTCTCCCTAAACTACAAACTCCAGAATTCTGCAGGAGGAAGCGACTGGATAGATGCACTAGTGCGATGAAATTCTAAACAAAACAAAAGTACAGTCTTTGCTTGCTTTTGTCATTGTGTGCTTTCAAGGCATTTCCAACTTACGGTGACCCCAAGGTGAACTTATCATGACTTAAGGCAATCTTAAAGCAAACCTATTCTTGACAGGATTTCTTCAGGGGAGGATTGCTAATGCCTTCCTCTGAGATTGAGAGAATATGACTTGCCCAAGATTACCCAGTGGGTTTCCATGGCTGAGTTGGGATTTGAATACTGTATTACATGCTCAAAACACTATACCATATTGGCTCCCCTTCTGTACTTCGATTTTCTGCTACTTCAATTTTATCTACTAACATCCAAAGAAGAGGCTCTTTAACCACCTGTTATTTTGGACAGAAACCCAGATTATTTGTGTCAGTACTAGTGCCCACATGATTGAAAGCACTGTGAGTTTCAGTGCTGAAATTCATAACTTATGGATGGCAGAAGGATATGCTGGTACATTTTGTCCTTTTGTAACTTAATAATACTGTACATGTCCAGAAAAGAGTTTTCAAGTTTGTCAATGTTTGGCAACGAAGCTTTATGAGGAATGCCTTAAGGAGTTGGATATAGTTAGATTTCAGGAGAGAAGACTGATATGATACCTGCCTTTAAATATCAGAAGGGATGCTATGTAGAAGTTGAAATAAACTTGTTTTCTGCTGTTCCAAAAACAAAAATGCAAACAAATAGATTCAAATTACAAAAAAGAGTAATATATAAAAATGTTTTATGGGAAAGAAGAGTTTCCCTAAAATTAACTTGTATCTAAAAATTAGGAAGAACCTTTTTTTTTTTTTTTTACTATAAGAGCTATTCAGCAACAGGATGGATTGCCTAGAGAGGAAGTGCTCCCTTTCTTTCAAGGTCTTTAAACTGAGGTGGGATGAGCATTATTTATTGTTGTGTATTCTTGTATGGCAGGTGGTTGGATTGGTGAGCTTTGTGGTCCCTTTCAACTCTGATTCTACAATTCAATAAAACAACTGAAGATACAGGGGAAAGTTAAATAACCTGTACACAAAGCTCATGAGTAGAAAACCTCTTTTAAAACAACAAGGGCAACAATAAAGGACATTTGATAATAGTTTCAGACAGCTTGGAGTAAGTTGGGATTTGATACTGAACAAGCAGCAGAATAAAAAAACGGGGGCGGTGGGGAGGAACCTGGTTAACTGGTACTCTTTATCCTTTGCTCTCTGGTATTTTGAACTATCTCACCCCAAGGCTAATACTAAGCTTAAATATTAAGCTTCTCCAGTTCAACAGGTATCCTGAAAGTAGTTCAAAGGCAGAAAGCCTGATGACTTCGTTTTCTGCCTGGTAAGATATTTCCTGTCTGCCTAGAAAGAAAGCAAATCCCTGCAGGAAGCCTGTCATTACACCACCTATCACAGGAGGAGATGCTAATTCTGGCTCTTTGGGGCACTCCTCTCTGTTTTAAGGGGAAATTTCAATAAATAAACTAACATAAAAGTCAGGGCAAGGACATTGCTGCGTGGTTGACAGCAAGAAAATAAATTTCCCTTGCCTCCAGGTAAAGATGTGTGAAGGATTCAATTTTTGCAAATTCTAATACAAACAGAAAAAGATCTATACCCCTCCCCAGAGTAACATAAGGATCAGAAACAGCTCTCTGTTGAATTACACACTTCCGTGGATGTTGTGATGTTGTATCAATAGGCATTTCAAAAATGCATATTCTGAGATGCGATGTTTATCAATGCATACCTTCAAAGACATCACATTTTGAAATATGTATCTTAAAATAAATGCAGTTGGGACATGCATGTTTAAAAGAAAAAAATATGTTCTGAAACATACATTTCAATGTATAGTGTCCAATTCTTGTACAAATTTTCTTTAAAGTGGAGATTATGCAGAAAAAAAACTGTGCAAAAATGGCATGTAACAGAAATAGAACAATTCAGAGATCATGATCTCCAAGTTCATATTTTCCAGAATTATGGATCTTGCTTCCACCTACTTCAACCCATCATTCCTGAACTTAATGTTCCATGACTAAATCCTTGCATAAACTCCATATCCATATGTTCTTTCTTGCTCTGTTTATTCCTCATGCTTCATCTTTTTGAACTTCAGGCACCTGGAAGATAAAAGATTCACAGTTCTCCCTGGATCATCTAGTAGATAGCTGATGGGCATGGATTACCTGGAGTTCCTGTTTGAAGATCCTCGAGCCTTCAAAACCTCATACACACAATTTTACCCCCTCTTCTGTACCTTTAAGAAGTTCATGAAAGTAATTCACATTTTTTTTCATTGCTGCAGTTATGTGTGTAGAGCAACTGCAGCTGTAGAATGCTTTTCATTAATCTTATAAACAGAGGTAGAAGAAGGGGCAGAGAATCTCTGTTTGGACAATGCCTTCCAGAATCTCCTTGCTAGCATGACCACTACCTATGTTGATTTGAGCATCCTGATAATTATGATCCAAGAAAGTAATATTTTCCATCTATGCCTGTAAAGCAACACAGTCATTGCTGAATTAAAATCTGACAAGTATATCCATGAAAAACATTGGAGTGGTGATACCAACACCTGCTCTATCTCCTCAGACTCCTCAGTTTACTCTGAGGTTAGTCTAAGCAGTGAGTGGAGGAAAAATACACTCTCTCGGCAATGATGGATTTTTGTCGACGATCCTTCTTGTAATGCAAAATATTTCACAGCAATTCAATCTTGAACACTCAGCACCATTAACCTTGCTCAAGACCTGGTCTGGCAGAAAGTAAAAAATGCTAGAACTGGAAAATTGAGTCTTTATGTGGAGGAACAAAGATTATTTTTAAAAAATAAAATCTCCATTGGCATGGTTATGGAAATTATTATGACAAGTGCCGGATTTCAGCATTTACCATGACCTCTTTGGACCTTTCTTTTCAACCCACCATGGTCCCAATCAGCTTTGGCCTTTTCTTAGAAAGCTTTGGCATTTCAAATAAAATGAGTGGGTTTGAGACAAACATTGCATTTTGTTTAGTCCCATTACAGGATAAATATGGAATTACTGTTAGAAGTAGTGGGACAGATTCATGGTTTCTTCTTGCAGTTTAATATTGCTTTTGATTACGCCCATCCATGTTTCTATCATGAGAAATGGGAAGCAGGAGTCCCTTACTCCCTAATTGACCACCTAAGATATCTACTAAATACAAGACGAACAAATTGTACAATCTGCTAAATCTCAGCTGGAATTAATGAGGATAGTCCATCAGTTTGATGGTTGCTGTAGAGATAGAGCGGAGGGCAGGTATTAACCCACCACATTTACCAGGCAATTTGTATGACCAGCTTTCCTTAAGCTAGCATCCATTTATCATTTAGCTGGCCAGTTATGCTTCTGCTCAACCCAACTGTGCATCTGACTTCTCATAAGGGGATCAATCGTGCGATGTCAGAGAAGATGGATGGGTTAAAGCAGTGCGGAAGAGAACAAGCATAAATGGGACATAGTTGAGAATAAGTGGCAGGAAATAGCCCCAGATTCTTAAGCATTGTGTGGGTTCTTGAACTTTTCAAGTGTGCCAGATGGGCTTGCAAACTGGCAAGAGGGGAAACGTGTGTTGTCTGTTATATCCAGCAATGTTATTTATTTTCTGAGTTGACTCTTCTTTACAAATATTCTGATAGGCATTAAATGAGAGGCTAGATTTTCAGTGTGCTATGGAAATTTTCTTTTGAATATAATTCCAGCTTCAGTTCTTCCATTTATTATCAGTAGAAAGGAGAGCTTCTACAATTAACAGACAATGTCATGATCTTTCTGTAAGTTCTCATTCACCCACACTGGATGTAGTGATGCCGTTTTTGAGCAGTTATACTGCACAAACATTGTCTGCCCTACTCTTTCCCTTCAACCCAAAGGATTCATATTCTTTTAATGACTGTTTATAATGTAGATACATTTAGCAGCCAGAAAATTCTCTGTCCCAATAGGGTTTGTACGGGAGATAGTGTGCGTGGGTGTGCCTTCAGCTATTAATGTTCTGTTGATTCATACAGATTCCTCTTTGCCAAGAAAATTAATTCTATGGCCTTCTTCTAGCCTTTGTGACCTGTGGCTATCCTCAAGGCTAGATGCTTTGGAAAGTATCCTATGTTTTTTTTTTAAAGGACTGTTAAGCATGAACAAAGTTTTGTAAACTCTAATGAAGTTAGACCCCATTCTTTGAAATTACTCAATAGTTCATAATTCTTCATTAGTTCATAATTCTTCACTATTCTACTGAGTGTTTATTGTGATTCCAACTGGGTACATATCCAAAAGTTAGGTTAAGCTTTTTCAAAATGTGGGGTTTGGGCCCCATGTAGCTCCCTGTCATTTCACATGTATCTTCAAAGTATTTGAAGAAAAAGATTTTGAGGAAGCTTTTTTGAAAGCTTGATGTGAATACCTGTCAGATCCAGTAGGTACATCAAAAGCATGTCAGACATATGTGGTTCTAGGCAGTTCTGCTGACACGTCAAATGACAATGCACCTTTGAAAATGAATATATCAAAATTCCTTTTTAGATTCCCTCTCCTCCTACCAATAACCTTTGGACCTTGAAGAGTCTAGGAAATTCAAAAAGGAAGCAGAGTACACTCAATTGCACGTGATCCCAAATTAACATACGCAAGGAAAGTGAGAGAAACTGAGTATGGGGTGAGGACAGAAGGGGTGTTCATTGTTACTGAGAAAAAAAGATATGTGTCCTGAAGGCTATTTGTGGGGAATTATTATAATCAACTTGTTTGATTTCATACTGTGTGTGTGTTGCTGCAAGTTGCCTGCTGGCTTACGATGACTCCATGAATTTCGCAAGGTTTGCTCAGAGGTGGTTTTGCCAATCCCTCCTTCATAAACATAGTCTTTGTCACCTGGTATTCATTGCCAATCTCCATCCAAGTACTGAGCAAAGCTGGACCTGCTTTGCTTCCAAGACCAGGTGGGATTTGGTGCCTTTAGAGTATTTAGGTACAATATTATTCACCATTCCTTCATTTAGAGCGACAGTGCCTCTGACACTGTGCCTTAAATAAAGCAATTTTCCTCTCTTCTCTTGTTTTGTTTGGTTCCAGGATGCCATATTTCTCTTAGGATTCAATACTCTTTGTTTTGCTGAGGCTGGGCTAAGTATAGCAAAACCAAGTTGAAATGCATTGAAATAGTGTTGTATCTACTCAAATGTGCTAACTTCTCTTATTCTTCATAGGTTTTGGCTTCAAATTATTACATCCTGGAAAGTTGGGTCAGAAGCCATCATTGCTTTTGATAATGTATCACTCAGCCTGGACTGTTACCTAACAAGTGAGTGCTTCTGTGATTAGTATTTCATTTATGCTCTGTGCTGCGGTACACTGGGTTGCCCCTACCTAGAATAATTGGTGTAAGACTAGGCCTGCACAACTTGTTAGTAGTCAGGGGTCAAAATCAAATAGGCTAAGCCTCTTGGGGCTACAAACAAGTTTTTAGGACCTCACTTTTCAAGTAAGGTATAATTAATAATTAAATGGGATTGCCATTGTTGTTGTTGTGTGCCTACAAGTCGTTTCAGAATTAGGGTGACCCTGAGGCAACCCTATCACAGACTTTTCTTGTCAAGATTTATTCAAAGGGGATTTGCCTTTGTCTTCCTCTGAGGCTAGAGAGTGTGACTTGTGTAAAGTCACCTACTGAGTTTAGAGCCATAGTACGAGGTTCAAACCACTACATCATGCTTTCTGAATACTGATTTCCTTCGTCTCTCTTTATTTGTTTGTTTGTTTGTTTCTCCCTTTTCTTTTTGTTTCCTATCTATCTTCCTTCCTTCCTTTACTCCCTCCTTCTTTCCCTCCCTTTTACCTTCCTCAATTTCTTTCATTCTTTCTCTTTTTTCCCTCCCCCCTCCCTCTCTCCCTCCTTTCTTCCTTCCTGAGGGTGGGTGGCGGGCGGCAGAGGAGAAGGCAAGTGGCAGTGGTGGACAAGGGAGGGGCAAGCAGCTGGTGGTGGAGGGGGGGGCAAGTGTCGGGGCAACCGGGGGGGGCAAGTGTCGGGTCACACCAACGGCTTGTGTGGGCCACATGTGAACATTGGTACATCATGGGCAAAGTTGCCTGAGAAAAGATGATACAGCTCATATTGTTCAGGGCAGAAATGGAAATGTTACTCTTTAGTTCTAAAATTCCCTGAATCCCAAACTTTTATAATCCTTGAGTCCATCTTGATTGGCCAAAGCAATATTCCTGATCTTGGGTTGACTAGTACCTGGGATATTCTGGAAAGGTGGAATATGGTAGATCAGTTTAATAGTCATAGCATTCTTGAATTAGACAGTCTTATGGTCCCCCATACTCATGCCAGTGTTAAGCTGCTATAACATCAATGTAATTTAGCTGGGATAATATGCAGAAAAGTATCGAACAATACAACAGTAGTATAGACACTGCATTCTAATAAAGGTTTCTATCAGAGAGCAAGAAATCACATTTCACATTTGCTTGAACTAAAAAGCTTTTGGTGAAAATTGAAATTTTTCTTCCAATGCAAATAGTGAGTATGGGGCACAAATTCCTGTAATCAAACAACATAATAATGTGCCCAAGGTAGCAGAAGTTATAAATGAAGAACAGATAAACTAAGAGACCTTGCTTTTGTCTGAGCCTACAAGGAAAGACAAGATTCCTACTCACCGCTTCCATTGCTGAGGTAATTAACTGCAGACTATTATTGCACTTTAATCTCAGTCTGTAGGAATTAAAGTAATCTGAGGATAAAGAAGGAAAATAAATGAAGGGGGGAGAAACAGGAGCATTTTTAAAGTAGCTTAAAATGTGAGATGCCAGAAGCTTAATTGGTACTGTCTCCTCAAATCAGGCAAGTCAAATAATACAAAGCTCATATTTGGCCCTAACTGTATTCTGCAACCTTAACTTTATCTTTTGTGTGGAAAATGCTACCTGGGTGAAGTCAATAGAGTGCAGCACACCAACACTTAGAGCCATTATGATGTTATAGTTTGGCTCTGGGAGAGAAGAATTTAAATCTTTGCTCAGCCATGGAAACCTTCTATGTCACAGTCTCTGAGTTATAGGAAAGGAATGAGAAGACTTCTCCGAATGTGAACAAGACTCTATGGCCCCTTCCACACTGCATTATGCTGGGCATATTTGTCAAGGGGAAATATTTAACTACTTTTACCAGCAGGACTTTGAAAAGATACTTTTTTGAACTAGGACCCCCAGACTCACCCAACCAGCATGGCTACTTGATAATAAATTTAAAATGTGACATTCAAAGTCTGAAAAGATACTTTTCCAAGTTTTACACTTAGCTTCAGTGTCTTACAAATTAATGCCTAACTTTTAAGCAATAAAGTTATATGTGAACACAATCCTTTTCTTTCTTTCTTTTGTTACTGATTCTCCTAATACTGAGTTTTTCAATAAAGCTCTTTGTGGAATATCCCTTTAGCCAGTTCCTCCTCTCATGTAACTCACAGCATCTCCTCTATAGTTATTTTATAACATCTCTCTATAGCATCTGCCATGTGCGAATTTGTCTTTCATTTCTAATGAGTTCCATTTGCTTGCACTTTTTGTGCCCTAATGCCAAATGCCAGTACAGTTGAATTTTTTAGCATCTGCAGTTGTAAGAGGATAGGTTTTTAATTATTTATAGCTATGAAGAATTGCATTCTCGCATATTAAACACTGCAAAATATGCATGCCAGAACCGGACAATTAAACAGAACCCATTGTAATATATATTTTTTTCTGACAGCAGTGATGTCCCTTCACCTTCCTAGCATCTTCAGTATGCTTTCCTCCCTCCTTTCATCCTATTTTCCCCTCCATTTGTTTCAGATCCCACAACAGTAATGGATGCCAGCCTATCCTTCCTTTTAACACTATCATGCGTTATGGTTGCAAAACTTTGGCCCTGTTCGATCCACCACCAGCTGTTGTTCTCTTCACTTTGCCAGACCAACACACCATCTCCACACAGTCATAAACCAGAGTGTCTTTTTGTGTTCCAGTCAATGAAGAGAAGACATCTCGAGACCACAGTCCGGATGCAGGCAATCTGCTCACAGAAAAAGGCAGAGGGGAAGGACATTTTACAGAAGGGCCAACCCAGGATCCTGTGCCATTTAGTTTCGGAGGTAAGAAATTGATTTCTTCTTGCAAATGGTTCCAGATATTTTGGAGTCTTTGCAGGAGCATAGATTTCTGCCAAGTACATAGGGATGTCATATTGCTAATTAGATGAAGAAAAATACACAAGGGAACAGATATTTTGAGAAAACAGGCACACTTGACAAAATAGACACACTGCAAGAGCCCTATTTTGAAAAAACAACGAAAGAGGCTAGACTCTTCTCAAAGCACAGAATTGTTGCCATTTTGAAAAGAAACAAGCATTTTAAGGCAATTTCTTAAGCAGTATGTGAAGGCCAGGTGAGCTCCCAAAATTATAGTTAAGTACTCCTCTATGGTGATTAGATGCTCCTGAAGGTCTTCATGCCAAATGCTAACTTCTTTCAGTCTGTTATAATTCATATATCTCTGAAAGAAACCTGTTCCCCTCACCCACCTGTTCCACAAAATGCAGCAACAATTTTGACATGGCATAATTTTGGAACTCCAGCCAAACTTCCATTTGATTGAATTTTGAGGAGGAGGAGAAAGATAAAAAGAAATTGTCCTAAATACTTTGCTTTTATCAAATTCTGTCCAATATAAGGTATCCCAGTGAATCCATCAATTATAATGTGATAATTTTATTGTAAGTTGCTATTCAGAGAAGGAGAATTGTAGAATTCCTACTTTGGAGTAGGTTTCTCTGGGTATCCTGTAGTTGAAAAATTGCCCAGTTCAGGTCCAATTTACAGATTTAAGAAGAAGGAAAGGGGCCTTGAAAATACCCAACAACAATTAACTTCCAAACACCAGATTAAGCAAACACACAAGTTGGCCATCTGGTCAAAGTTTGTTTCAGTATAGTGCATCTATTTATTTTATAGCCATTATTAATCATCAGTGCTTTTTGGAGAGGGGATTCATAAGTGGCCACTCAAATCCATATCTCCAAAATGGTTCAAACAAAACCAGCCAAATACACAAGAGAAACTCACATGTAAGGACTAAAGTTGGAAAGTTACTATTCATAAGAACATTCTTGTTACTTATTGCAACATTGAAAAAATGTAGCATTACTTGTCACAATACCGACCCCACCCCCAATGCCTTGCTGTTTTGCCCATTACCTTTTTGTTAAAAAAAGAACAGTAGTAAGGGAATAGCATAATGTCTTTAAAATGCCCCTCAAAATTTCTATAAAATGCCTCAAATGGTCTTTACAGTTAGCTGAAAGGCAGTAATTGCTACTTATTGCAAGGAAAAAATGAATTGCTGTATTCCTTTTGAAATGAGTGTTTATGCTGGCATTTATACCGATCATGTAGCCCTCCAGATACTGCATGCTAATTCCCAGCAGCCCTCGCCAGCATATCTGGTGAAAAATGTTGGAAGTTGCAAGCTAATATGTCTAGAATGCTACAAATTCTAACCAGAGGATTATGCTCGTATCATTCCATCATCACCATCTATTAAAAGTAACTACATTATTTTTCCTTCTTTATTTCTAAGCTCTGACTGAGGACTACAACTGTCTCTTTTGATTGCCCTCACTTTCTGATACTGCAATCAGAATTCTTCAGATTTACCATTTAGAAAACTTCTTTTCTGGCCAGCTAGAGCTCTTTCCCATTATACTGGAGGTTTTCAACCTGTGGGTCCCCAAATGTTTTGGCCTTCAACTCCCAGAAATCTTAACAGCTCGTAAACTGACTGAGATTTCTGGGAGTTATAGGCCAAAACACCTGGGGACCCACAGGTTGAGAACCACTGTATTTTACAGTCATGCTACTATCTCTGCTATGGCGAGAGATCCTATGTAATTCTGGGGAGATGCATTTAGAAACCTCAGCCAGAGAGCTCTAGTGCTTTCCCAAACTATAAAGTCCATCATTCCATGGGACTTTGCCATGTCAGTTAAAGTGAAATCATAATGCTGTAATCATGTACTGTGAACAGGACTCTGAACTAGACACTTCATCCCATGGGATAAGTAAAGTGTTTGGGATCGTTGGTTTTCCTTTAAGCTTCGCAACACCCCATTTCGAAATTAAACCAATGATTCTCCTACCCCCATCACACCTCCTTTTATCTGCTTTCTTTAGGAATTATCCATTTGCTTTTCTATCACACTGTAGAGATTTGTTTCCTCCCATTGTTTCTCCAGTTTTTTAATTATTTTTTTTCAGCCTGGATCATAGGAAATGGTTTTAAAGTAACCCTGATCTTTAACCAAGCTTCTGCATTGTGATCATAGGAAGTGATTTAAAATTGTGGAAATTGTTTTATTTACAAGCAGGCAACAGGGATTAACATAACATGGGGTAACTGGCCATTTTGCCCATCTCTATGCAGGGAATTTAAAAATAAATTGATTGCCAACTGGTCTAGGAATCCTTGGAGAAACAAACACTTAATTGTGTGAAGAGCAGCATGGGTTGTCATTTCATAAATGTGTAGAAACTCTGGTTTTACTGCTTTGAGATGAAGTCCTAGATGAGATGGCAGCAAATCTGAATGGGATTTACTGCTTTCAAGATGAAGAATTATTTATTATTTATTTATTTATTACATCACTTCTACCCCGCCCTTCTCACCCATCAGGGGACTCAGGGCGGCTTACAGTATAACCATACACATTAAAAACAGTTTTCATCAAATTTAAAAATCCATCAAGATTAAAAATTACAATAAAATTAAGAATAGCCATTAAAATATACATAATTATACATTTAAATATACATTTAAGGCGCTTTCCATGTTCATGTGGGGTCTGTCAGTAGGTCATATATTCTTATCTCATTTTTGCTGCTACTCATGCTCAAATGCCTAGTCCCATAACCACGTTTTTGTCCTCTTTCGGAAAGACAGGAGGGAGGGAGCCTGCCTGACTTCAATGGGGAGGGCGTTCCATAGGCGGGGAGCCACCACTGAAAAGGCCCTGTCTCTCGTCCCCGCCAGCCGCACCTGTGAGGCTGACGGGACCGCGAGCAGGGCCTCATCTGACGATCTTAAGCTTCGAGGTGGGTCGTAGCGGGAGACACGTTCGGACAGATAAGCTGGGCCGGAACCGTTTAGAGCTTTATAGGCTAAAGCCAGCACCTTGAATTGTGCTCGGTAGCTAATTGGCAGCCAGTGGAGCTGGCGTAACAGAGGAGTAGTACGCTCCCTGTACGCCGCCCCAGTTATTAACCTGGCAGCCTCCCGTTGGACTAATTGAAGCTTCCGAACAGTCTTCAAAGGCAGCCCCACGTAGAGTGCGTTGCAGTAGTCTAAACGAGATGTAACAAGGGCGTGTACCACCGTGGCCAAGTCCGGCTTCCCAAGGTACGGTCGCAGCTGGCGCACAAGTTTTAATTGTGCGAAGGCTCCCCTAGCCACCGCTGAGACCTGGGGCTCCAGGCTCAACGATGAGTCCAGGATCACCCCCAGACTGCGCACCTGCGCCTTCAGGGGGAGTGTGACCCCATCCAGCACAGGCTGTAACCCAGTACCCTGTTCAGCCTTCCGACTGAAGGAAGTAGCAGGCTGAATGCTATCAGTATATTAATATCATAATTTATATGTTGAATTGTTTTCCACGTGAAACAACATTTGTAATGGAAGCGCATAGGAAAACTTTGTATTTGGGTGTTTGGTCCTTGTATCTATAGCACTGCAGTAGCCTACTGCAAATTTGTATCTTTTCTAGAAACAGCTAGCTCAGATTAAGTGGTCTCACCTCCAAAGATGACTGCCTGTATCTTTTCTGAAGGGGAAGCTGCAATGTTACTGGTAATGATAGTGACTTTAGAGGGGATACTATGATAGTGTTCTGGAAGCAATTGATACAACTGTGGTACATTAATGCTGGTAAAGCTTCCATTTTGGAGTACAGCTCCCATAATCCCCCAACCAGCAGATTTCTAGGCATGCTGTCTGGGGAATGTTGGGATTTATAGTTCAGAACGGTTTTTAAGCTACATTTTGCTGAGGATGCAGATGGGTGATGATAGCCAAAGTGTTACAGGACTGCACAGGTAATGAGTAATCCAGCTGTCCTCAGGTTTTACTCTATATCCTTCTTCATAAACTGACATACTTTATCTGGGAGAATATATTAATGCCATGATAAATGGTGTAAACATAGATGTTACAACAACCGTCTCTGCTGATTTCATTAGTTAGAGTGTTTGTGCGGCACTTTCAAGATAAAAAGCACTTCTGGAAATGTTGTTCCATGAATCAGTTGCAATAGCTCTGACAAGAAGGGAGATTCCTGGTATCATGTTTGGCTTTCGAACATTAACTCACAATTACTATACATCTGGCAAAGAGTGGGTTGTGTAATGTGTCTTGTATAAAACATGCATAGAGCAGCAAGAAAACTTCCACTTGAGGCTCCATTCCCCAACAGAAGAGTAGTAAAACAGGCCAGAGGATTATTTGTTCCTGAAGTGTTCATATCTCTTCACATTTATTGTGCTAAGCATTAAGGAGACAGAGGGGCAGAGGGATGCAAATTACTTTGAGATTGAATAATGGCACTTTTGGGAGCTGATTCTCAGATCTGTTGTTCATGATGGTGCCATTTGTAGACACCAAACTGTGGCTTCCACACTCGGAAAAACTAACAAGAGTTGGCCCCTAACGCGTAAGGAAATCTAGTAGGAATGTCAAATAATCATTTTGTGACAATCATAATTTTATTTAGCCCAGGTTGCAGACATGAAAAATATGAGAGTCCTTTGAGCCAGGAGCTCTGATAGCACTTTTCTAAGAACCCTGCCACTCAAGCTTCTAGTTATATCAAGGCGCCATTCACACTGGTGGCTTTTTCCTGAAGCCCTAAAAATCCTGCTCTAGGATCCATTTAGAACTGACATAAACCTGCCTAGATTTTATATCTGGAATCCATGTTCCTGCTCCAAACTCCTTCCTGTCTAAGATGAGGTAGATGAAGGTGGAACATAAAGCTTTCTCGGTAATAGCACCACCTATGTGACAAATCCCCTATTTAGGTTGGCCATCTAACTCAGGGGCTCCTAATATCTTCCCCTTTTACCCTTTAACATACTTCTCTGGATGTGGTACTCAGGCGTCAATATGACCACTATATTGTACAAGTAGTTGTATTTGTCATTTGATTGAGTGTGACAATATATAACCAACTCTTCCTTATTGATTCTTAAATGAAAACATTCCGAAAGATGTTGAAAACAAAACCCATGAACATTTATTATATAACACCTATACACACCTGTAGTTGCAATTCCTGGATTTCGAAGAACAATTTCAACATGTTCATCATTCAAGACCTCTGTTCACATCTCCCCTTCTTCCTCATTGCGCCTATCCCCATCCATAACTGGCCCTATGTTATGCTTTTTAATCCTAAGTCCATTCATATCTACCACTATCCCTGTCTCTCTATCTAATCCTATATTCTGAAGATGGGGTGTTTCCCTGCTCTTGCTTTTGATTTGTATTTATGCAAGTAACAAAATTTCCTATTTTTCCATCAATCTTTAAGGATTAAAATGTGTGTTTTTGTGTCATGCTGGAATTTTATCTTCTCTACTTGTGAAATGCTTTACTGATTGATTTTATTTATGTTATTTTATTATTTATTCTTTTATACCACTCGGTAACTCTTACATCACTTTGCTACTCTCTGTTCCTTCTTGTTGATGTGCTGTGTTTGTTGTTGAGGGATAATTAAACCAAACCAGGGAAGTAAACACCTGACTTTGATGGACCAGAGAATAATATTGATCTGCCCCCTGTTGTCCCTTTCAGCTTTATTTCGAAACCAGAGGCAGGCAGCATCCCTGCAGAGGTGTAGCAGGAATGTGAGACTGTCACTTCTACAATGAGGGACACACAACCTACAGGGAATAGAACAAACAGTACAAATAAGTGAAAGTATCCCACTGTGTATTTATCTGGTAACAGGTTAGATTGCCAACTAGAGCTCTGATTTATCTTCCAAGCTCACTGAACAGCTTTATACATCAACAAGAGTCTTTGGATGTGAAAACCGTCCACTCCGAATACTCTGGCAAATTATTTATTTCCCCTTATTTTCTCCCTCATTTCTTTCATTTTCTTTTGGCCCTCTTTTTCCCAATATCATTAATTTTGAAGTCCATGCATTATTTTTCATCAGCTATCCCCATCTTTTCCTTGTTATTGGGGTTGTTCGTATAGGTTGCACTAAATAAAAGGCAAAGAAAATAGCTCTCTTGGCTATTTACATTGTGTTATGTACATTGAACATCTGTTTCCCATATCATGTGGGGTCCACTTTTGCATCTCTCCTCACCCAACCCAGTCCTCCCCAAAATCATAGCTGCTCAGAATACAATAACATGTTAATTCCCTGATATACTTCATACTAATCTTTAAGTCATTTCAACAGTATTAGGACTCAGTACTGAAAAATACAACCAAAATTTTAGAGGATTTTGATCTGTGTATTTTTACAAAAGTCTGCCACTTTTCTCACAAAACTGCAGCCTTATATAGGAGCCTCTGAGTTCCAGAATAATACAGATGATACAATTTGTTTATTCATTTTGGATCATCAACTTGAAATATTTTGTATCATCAACTTGAAATGAGATGCATTTTTTATTTTCAAAGTTACCGAGGCAGATAATTTGAAATTGACCAGATACATTTTCATTTTAATACATTTTCCAAATGTGGTTATTGTGGCATATCAGGGTTCTTTCCTCACCCATTTATCCTCACCTGGGAAGTAGGTTAAACTAAGATGTAGAAATGGAATCAATATGATCATGAACTTCATGGCTGAGCAGGGACTTATTTATTTTCTTTTATTTATTGGATTTATACCCTGCCTTTCTTTAAGCCTAGGATTCAAGGCATCTTGAGGCTCAGTTTCCCTGAACTTAATCCAGTATTCTAACAACTATGCTGAAAATATAAAAATTTAATTCAGAATCATTTTTAAAGAAAATTAAAAAAGATGAAACATGCATTTTTGAGTTGATTGTTTCAGAGTATCAAGACCAGTATTTTTTTTATCTAAATGTTTCACATATTTCTACCATGCTGTTAAATTATGAAATTACATAGAAAAATCACAGGTCATTGTTTCCAAGGAATTTTGACAGCCTTTATTCAAAACCTTTGTATCCAACATTGCTAATCTAAGGTAAAAGTAAAGGTTTTCTCTTGACATTAAGTCTAATTGTGTCCAATTTTGTGGGTTGGTGCTCATCTCCATTTCTAGGCCGCAGAGCCGGCATTGTCCGTAGACGCCTCCAAAGTCATGTGGCCAGCATGACTGCATGGAGCACTGTTACCTTCCTGCTCAAGCAGTACCTATTGTTCTACTCACATTTGCATATTTTTGAACTGCTAGGTTGGCAGAAGCTGGGGCTAACAGCAGGAGCTCACCCCACTCCCCAGATTCAAACTGCCAAACTTTTTGTCAGCAAGTTCAGGAGCTTGGTGGTTTAATCTGCTGCGCCATCAGGGGCTCCCTATTGCTAATCTACCTACTACCATTTTAACCTCTCTTTCTTTAGCCTTCTAGATCTCAAGCTTAACTTGGCCATCATCATAATAATTATTACTCAGCTTTTTTATATCCTGCCTTTTCCCCAGAATTCGGGTTCAAAATTAAAATCATTATGATTTATATCAGCACAGTATTCAGGGCAAACAGTGTTGTATGGTAGAATATTGAACTAGATCTGGGGAGACCAGGCATCAAATCTCCACAAAGTTAGGATGTCATAGACAGAACGCCACCAAATAGAGTACAACACAGTTTATTGAAGTTACAGAACTAAAAAATGCCCGTAGGAAGCAAAGGACTAGGCAAACACTTGTCTTCAGTGTGAAAAGTAACAGAAACAGCTCCATTTGAATTAAAACGGTTCGAAAGGATAAACCGGATTAAACAGGAGTTTAATCCGGATTAAATCAAAAGTGCTTACTTCAGCCTGGCAATTTAAACAAACAAAAGTTGGTAAACAGAGGTCAAAATGAACACAAAAAACTGGCAGCAGATTCCTCTCTGCTACTCAAAAGCTACAGATGAGTAACTCAGGCTGTTTACTCCTCCGTGCAACGAGCGAAATCCGGGTCCAGGCACATCAATCAGGGTAACGGCGGTCAGCAGGGTCCCAATCCGGTCCAAGGTCGAAAGCCAAGTGCAGACATCTAAAGTTCCACAAGTTCCACCGATAGCCACAGAAGGGATAGTCCAAGGTCGTAGTCAGTCAGTCAGTCCAGCGTCAATCCAGAGTAGGTAATTAATGTCCGTCAAAAAGACGACGGAGGTCCAAGGTATCCAGCAACGAATCACACCCGTCTTCAGGAAGTTCCCCAACAAGAGCCCAAGCGTTTGTGCAGATTACCTTGCCCAACGCAATTAGCCATTGATCCTAAACCCCATTTTATCCCAGTTCATAACTCCTCATCGCTGTCAGCTGCTATCCTAATTCCAGGTGCCTCATCATCCTCATCCTCATCAGAGCTAAAACACCTTTGACTACGCCCCACAGCATCCCCAGCTGTGGATCCCGCTCCATCCCTCCAGCCCGTCCATGGGTCTGATCCTGCAACCCGCCAATCGCCTCCCATGCTATCATTGCCGGTGACACCCAAATCCTCCCTCACACGAGTCCACTCCATGTCATCCTCCTCTGAGCTAACCATCTCTTCCTCCATTCCCTCGGTAAAACCCTCAAATGAGTCTTCATCTGTTGGTTCTGCAAATAAGTCCCGGAGCCGTTTCCTTTCACGCTCCTCAAAAGAGTCTGACTCTCGAGGAGTCTTACGACCCCGTCTCCTAGTACCGGAGCCAGAAGGCTCAACCATAACATAGGAAGATAATGATCTTAGAGCTAGCCAAGATTTATTGTAAGAGCAAAATGGAAAGAGTTGGGAAGAACTATGTAAACTATCCTGACCTGATTGGAGGAAGAGCCTGTACTCCACCACCACAAATAAATAGGCGCTGTCTGAGCATGATCATTAGATATGGTCTGGCTTCCTGCTGTCCTTTCTGCATCCAAGAAGCAGGGTTCAGAGCCTGCCAAGCTTGTTGATTTGATGAAGGGAGTGAGACAAAGAAAGTCTCTCTTTTTACCCCCACCCTCCCCTCCTCTCCCGCAAACCCTCTTCCGGTGAACTGGCAATATCAGCACCGCTGTGGAATCCCTTAGAGGGCAATGATCAATAGAAGCCAGCCAAAAGTAATTACAACTAATGTGATCTTTGGCTTCTTTGATGGATCACAGGCTGTAATATTTCCTTCTTCACAAATCAGATTAAAACCGGGAGGCACATTTATGTTATACCAAGACAGCAGGGAGATTTTTTTTAAAAAAAATATCCACCCCATTAACTGAATCCCAGAAAACCTGTATAATCAGGGGGAAAAAAGTCTGAGAGCACCATAGTAGATGATGTCGACATGCACTTGGGGGAAATCCATTGTCTTAATTGTGGCTCAGTGGAATTTACATTGCATCTATGACTCGCTTGGGATCGGCAATCTCTTTTTGATATCTCTAATGGTGGGGGTAAGCTAATTCCAGCAAAAGTGTTGAATATTCATGATTATTGCGCACATCTATTTTCAGACCAGCACAGAGCAAACCCCTTTTTCAATACTGATGCTATTAATTATGCTGAGAATCCCTCTTTATATTGGACTCAAGATGATTAGAATTTGAGCTGCATTTGCCATTTTGCCATCTTGGCTTAATGCTACCATGGATTTGGCTTCCCAAGTGTTTTGGAAGTGCTGCATTGAAAGTGGATTTATGTCCAAGAAAGCTCATGTAATTTTTTTTAAAAAAAATTAAGTCTTAAAGGTACTGTATGATTTCTTCCTCATCTCCTTTTCTTCTTCCTTTTTATAGCAAACTATCTGCATTCCAGTTCCAAGATGCCTCTGTCAATATGGCAAGTGATTAGGAAATGTGGGGATTATAGTGAAAGATCTGAAAGGCCAAAATCACCCACCCATGGCTTATAATGTTCAGACCTTTCCTTGTTTATTGGTTCACAGGGGAAGGTCTAGGATCAACCAGTGGCAAATATATTTTCTGTTATATGTTCTACTACTTAGTGATAGTTGAGAGGCCATTCAAAATATTCACCGAGCACAGTGTTTGAGGTCAACTTGCATGAACATCTGAGTAGGTTGTTTGATTTTTGCCAGATGTAAATAATAAATACGTTTGCCAGGAAACCCACCCTTAACACCTGGCTTAATAAATGATACTACACTCTTGTGAGCTCCGTGATAATATTATCTGATAACATCCGTTCAGATGCCAAACTGGGGAACTGAAATTGAACTACAGCTTTGTGTAAACTGAGTCACAATCACCCTATGCAGAATAAGCCCTATACAGGTCTGTAATCAGACATAGCGAAGGGAAGGGATCACTCTGACAGCCTTATCCTTCCTGTGTAGTGTTTTTTATAAGTGTGAACACAGGCTCTGTGTGATTAGGGATGCTGCATTTCATGTCGTCTAACACTGAGCACCATCAGTTAATGCATATCCCATTGATACAGGCCCTCAAATGGTCCCTAAGAAGTCTCTTGTTAAGCCTGATATATAATGGAGGCATTGTGCGGAAGACAAAGTAGGGGCTCATGCTCTCACTTTTATTCAGATATTTTTCCCCTCCTAACCTTGCAGCTTCATGCCTCCATCACTTCACAGTGGTAAACCAGGACATATGTGAGTGAGCAACATCAGAGAATGGTCAAGATGGCAAACAATATGAATGAGGAAGAGCACAGAAGCTAGCAGAAGCTGCAGCAGTTTGCTTTTGTCTGAATCTACTGGGAAGGACAAGATTCTTTCCTCCCTGCTGAGTTAATTCAGTACAAACTACATTTGCACTTTGAACTCAGTCTGTAGCAATTAAAGTAAGCTGAGGACAGCGGAAAGTGGGAGGAGAAGTGAAAAAGTGGAACAATTTAAAATGCAGCTGAAAAAGTCAGATTGCAGATTAGTAAGGACTGTCATCGGGACAATTGGAGAATATGCAGTTTGTGTCTGGGCACTGAACCAGAGTGTTTTGTTTAAGGTGTTTTTGGTATGTTTGTTAGCAAAGAAAGGTGTTAGAATTGTTAACAAAATCATATTTTGGATTATTCTCCATTATGCAAAAATAACTATAAACAGTATTATCAACACAAGACTCTGACTTCTTGTATATGTAAGTTGGACTATAGAAGTTGAGGAAGGAAAAGAAGTCAGGCAGCTGACACTCATAACAAAGGGAGAACTGGGACATTTTCACACCACACAATTGTAGCACTGTGATCCTCTTAACTGCCATGGCAAGATCTTACGAAATCCTGGGACTTTTCAATTTAGGGAAATGTATTTAGTTTTCTCAGTGAGAGAGTTCTAGTGCCTCAGCACACTACAAACCCCAAGATTCTATAAAATGTTCAGAATCATAGTGATAGAACTGTGTAGTGCAGTGGTTCTCAATCTGTGGGTTCCCAGATGTTTGGCCTTCAACTCCCAGAAACCCTAACAGCTGATAAACTGGTTAGGATTTCTGGGAGTTGTAGGCCAAAACACCTGGGAACCCACAGGTTGAGAACCACTGGCGTAGTGTAAATGCCTTCTAGTGAGATGGCGCAGACAGTAATGCCATTATATAGGCAACAACTTTCTCAGTTTAGTTTATGCACTTGGAAAACCAGACTGGACTCTGGGAAAAAAAGGATATGCCACTATAACAGAAACACAATTAGAAAGGTTCATTTTGTCCTTAAAGTCCAGTCCAGGTCCTTATTCTGAATATTGGATATTTCAAAAAGACTGTGCACTCCTACCATTCACTGAATACACAGCTGAATATATAAGTAGAGGTAGGATCCTCAGTCACCTGGGCATTTCATACATTCTGAAGTGCATCTTGCTCATACCAAATTTTGCAGATAAAAGAACTGTGTCATTAAGCAATTAAACAGTGGCTTCTTGATTCCTTTCCCCCTCAAATCTGTTGTCAGCTTGTCAATGCCTGTGTCTTCCAGGAATCACCATGAGCCCGTTATCTCCTCTGGCCAACATCAATCTTGACAAGCTTCTTTGTTGTGTGGATGATCATCTCTTATGTTTCTTTCTTCCTTCCCCCCACCTCCAGCTCTGTTGCTTCCATCTTCTCCCCACTCCCCCCCCCCCCGCAACATGCCCCCACCACAAGTGATTTCCACTGGCTTTTCGGAGCCTGTTGTCAGAGGAAGTTCTGTTTCTCGTGCCACGTGGCTGCTTCTCGGAAGGACTCTGAGTCACATTAGTTAATCAGATGAAGGAGCTGAAAGGAACAGCAGAGCAAGTATTAAGTACAAGAAAATTACATTTGTTGGCTCTTCTCATACAATTATGCTAACTGAACTGTTGGCATAATGCAATAAAGATGTCTGCAGAATGGTATTTCTATATTAAGTGTGTGGCAGTTAACTTGGTGAATGAACAGCTCCAACCCCAAAAAAGATTGGTTTCCCAGGCATTCATGGTAGATGAGTTGGGCTTTGCAGTGGGATTTGATTGTCTTTTGTGTTGACTGTCTGTTCTGTTCCTTTCAGCTGTCAAAGTAAGGAGTAGGGTGGAAAAGTAATCCATGATTATTTATTACCAAGGAAGTGCCTGTCATTATGATGGACAAGGTGTGTGTGCCTGGAAAGATAGATCTTGAGTTGCAAATACCTCAAGGAGGTGTAAAGCTTATCTGTATACTCTACGCAGATGCTTGCTGTAGACTTCAGTGGGATCCCTGTTATTAGGAATGATAGGTGTCAATTTTGTTTCAGGTAATTCTTGATTTTTTTAAATTTTCCCCAAATTCATATTAGGCTTTATATATAGAATGGGAACAATGTGAGATATTGGGTGCATCTAGATCCAGAACCTTCACTATATTGCTATTAAAATGCCAGCTTTGACCCCATATGGATCTAATCAATCTTATAGGGGCCACATTAGGGTTGCCATCTCCCCCTGACAGCAAATTTGGTGATTTTTCTCTTGTTCCACAATAAAATGATTTCATGTTTAAAGTATTCAAATGAAGGAGAAAATGAAAGTGACTGATTTTTTTTCATTCTTGACTGATATTTCTCATGTATCAACAGATCCCAGGAAAGGATACAATGGCTTAGAATAATCTAAATAATGTAATCATTTAAAATACAGAAAAACAGCATAAGAATTCAAAACACAAGACCACAGCTGCATTAGACCTCTAAATGTTCAGGTGAACAGACAGGTTTCAACTTGGTGCCAAGATAATGCAATCTTCATGCCAGACAAATATTCAATGAGGGGGCATTTCAAGAAGCAGCCAAGAAAACCTAGTTGAAGACTACATAGTGCAAACAGGATCAAGAAATAAGAGCAGGGTTTATCCTAACTCCAGCTATTTACTCAAGAACATCATTTTACTTTTTCCAAAGGAGTAAATGCCTCCCATTCACATCTCTGGAACGTTAAGAATGATATGGCAATAGATAGTACTTGTCCCTGGTGATTTAACCAGTAAAAGTTCTCTTTGCATGACTTCCTTGGATTCTATTTTTGAGCTATGCTAGAGCATGACCAAACTTTAGCAAATGGATGTTAATACTATGTGAACATGGAATAACTACTTCCGTTTTACACTTGGCTATCATCATAGTCTATCACTCATGATTGAGTATGATTGCCTTCCAAGTGTAGTGTCTTGGTGGTAGGTCTGTAGGTGACTGTAGAGACCTATTCTGGATCTGCATGTTCTTTTGCAGTGAGGACATCAATTTCCAGCTAGAAGGTGGTCCTAACAAGGGTTGGCTTGACACGCCTTCCTCTTGGCACATTTCTCCCTTTTACTCTCCATTTGTGCCTCTTCAAATTCTACAGCACTGTTGGTAACAGCTGACCTCCAGCTAGAATGCTCGAGGGCCAGGGCTTCCCAGTTCTCTGTGTCTATGCCACAGTTTTTAAGGTTAGATTTAAGCCCATCTTTAAATCTCTTTTGCTGTCCACCAGCATTCTATTTTCCATTCTTGAGTTGAGAGTGCAGTATCTGCTTTGGGAGATGGTGATTGGGCATTCAGACAATGTGGCCAGTCCAGCCAAGTTGATGGCGAAGGATCATTGCTTCAGTGCTGGTAGTCTTTGCTTTTGCCACAATGCTGACGTTTATCCGCCTGTCTTCCCAAGAGATTTGAAGGATTTTTTGGAGGCAAACCTAATGGAATCATTCCAGAAGTTGAGAGTAATGTTTGTAGAAAGTCCACATTTCAGAGGGTTCATAGGACAATAGCTTTATAAACACGTACTGTCTCTTGGTTCCCCCACGAATGTCCCGATCTTCAAACACTCTCTGCTTCAATTGAAAAAAAAATGCTGCATTCGTAGAACTCAGACAACACTGTCAGTGTTGACTCTTGTGGAGAGGTGGCTGCCAAGGTAGTGAAAATGGTCAACATTTTCTAACGTTATACCATTAAACTGTATTTCTGGCATTGCAGATGGATTAGTGGTGACTGCTGATAGAGTACTTTGGTTTTCTCAATGTTCAGTGAGAGGCCAAGCTTTTCATGTTTCTGCAAAAGTGTCTCGAGGTGCTTGTAGAACTTCTTCTGAATGAACACAGTCTACATTTTCATCAGCATATTGGAGTTCTGTAGCAGACAATTGTTGTGACCTTTGTTTTAGTTTTCAATATGCTGAGGTTAAGAGCTTGCCATCTGTCTGATAGGTGATTTTCACACTGGTAGGAAGCTTCCCATCAACAGGGTGTAGTATCATAGTGATGAAGATGGAAAATAAGATTAGGGCAATAATGCATCCCTGTTTGACACCTGATTCCACCTTAAATGGGTCACTTTGGGAGCCACTGCAGTCCAAGACTATTGCAGTCATGTCACCATGGAGGAGCTACAGGATGTTCATGAATTTTTCAGGGCATCCGATTTTTAGGCTATATACTAGGGATGTGTGATCGATTAAAAAATGTTTCAAAAGTCATTAAAAAATGGGTGGCGCTGGTGCTTTGTTTCCTAAAGTGTTTCTACAGTGAACAATTCATTACTATAACTTGAGTAACAATATTTTGTTGTTATTTTGTTGTAGTAATTGTGCATAATTACTATAATTAGGGAAACTTCAGGGGCTCCTTTCTCCCGCATTTTACAGCTATTGGGGTGAAATTTGCTTCAATAGAACACATTTACCACTGTTAGCACATCAAATTTCAGAATGTTTCATGTCCACTGAGTTTTGATAAATTTGCAAATTTTTAATAAACATTTTTTAATAATAAAGAAAATCTGTTCCTGGTTTTAAAGTATTATTTCCTGTTTAATAGTGTAGTCCGTTCTTTGAAAGTGGTTGTTCTACTCCGGGAACATTGTTTTTGTGGCACAAACCTTGCTAAATTAGTGGAGATGCAACAGGATATTATAGTTAAATGTTCTATAACACAATGTCCCACCCACAAAGAGAAAGTTGTTTGCAGTTTAATAAATTTTCCCCGTGTTTCTATGATAGAAAGCATTAGGAACAACATTTATAACCCAAAAACAAAAATCATAATAAATACACCATCAAGGGTCATCTAGACCAACCCCCTTCTTAAGTCAAATGTGGGCTTGGCAAAACTACGGTTAGATGGCTCTGCAATTGGTTAAGTGAACAAACACAGAGTGCTCACCAATGCTTCCTCTTCATTCTGGAAAGACGTGTTGAACAGAGTGCTGCAGGGTTCGTCCTGGGCCCGGTTTTGTTCAAAATCTTTATTAATGACTTAGATGAAGTGTTAGAAGGCATGATCATCAAGTTTATAGACGACACCAGATTGGAAGGGATAGCTAATATTTCAGAGGACAGAATCAGAACTCAAGATGACCTTAGTAGATTAGAGAGATGTGCCAAAACAAACAAATTGATGTTCAGAAGGGACAAATGCAAGATACTCCACTTAGGCAGAAAAAAAGAAAGGCAAATTACAGAATGGGGGACACCTGGCTTGATAGCAGTACGTGTGAAAAAGATCTTGGAGTCCTCCTGGACAACAAGTTAAACATGAGCCAACAATGTGATGCAGCAGCTTAAAAAGCCAATGGGATTTTGGCCTGCATAAATAGTATAGTGTCTAGATCCTGGGAAGTCATGCTACCCCTGTATTCTGACTTGGCCGGACCACACCTGGAATACTGTGTCCACTTCTGGGCTCCATGATTTAAGGGGGATGTTGACAAGCTGGAATGTGTCCAGAGGAGGGTGACTAAAATGATCAAGGGTCTGAAGAACAAGCCCTATTAGGAGCGGCTTAAAGAGCTGGGCATGTTTAGCCTGCAGAAGAGAAGGCTGAGAGGAGACATGATGGCCATGTATAAATATGTGAGGGGAAGTCATAGGGAGGAGGGAGCAAGCTTGTTTTCTGCCACCCTGGAGACTAGGACACGGAACAATGGCTTCAAACTACAGGAAAGGAGATTCCACCTGAACATCAGGAAGAACTTCATTGTGAGAGCTGTTCGGCAGTGGAATTCTCTGACCTGGAGTGTGGTGGAGGCTCCTTTTTTGAAGGCTTTTAAGCAAAGGCTGGATGGCTATCTGTCGGGGGTGTTTTGAATGCAGTTTTCCTGCTTCTTGGCAGGGGGTTGGACTGGATGTCCCACAAAGTCCCTTCCAACTCTACGATTCTATGATTCCAGGCAGAAGGGCACCATTCAAACTCCCAGAGCTCTGTGCTGTTCCCAGAAAACACTGCTCCCTTCTTTCCCACTTCTAATGGTGATTTCCAGAGGAATAGGAGCTTTATTTTTCACTTTGCATGCTTGCTTGCTTGTTTGCTTGCTATGAAAATGAAAATCAAGCTGACTTTGGGAAGGGAGTCTTCTGAGATTTACAAAACTAAAACGAAAAGTATGGGGTAAGAATCAGTTCTAAAATATTTGGTGTGGGCCATGCAAATGCGTTGGATATGACTTCTGACTTACAAAACTTCTGATTTTCTTCCGAATTCCAAGACTTTTGAATTTTTTCATATGTCTACTATATACTTGGCTATATACAGAAAGCAAAGCCCTTTTCAGATATGCCTCTTGCGCTGAATGTTGCCCCATGTGGCAAAAATAAATAGTTACAATTACAGTAATGAATGCCAAATAAGCTACAATAATCTCGTAGAAGAGAACACTGTCAAAGGAGATAGTGAAATGTGTTGTGGTATGCAAAGATACTATATGTGTGTTAACTGGAAAATCAAATGCATGGAAATGATTGGCTGAGTTTCCAAGGACCTAGGAATTAGTTTATAACTGTTGCTATCCTCCTGCTGGAGAACCAGTTTCAACAGGTTTCTCTCTGTGTGTGAGTCTTCTGAGTACTGGCTGGAAAGAAGATGGCTCTGTACTCAGAGAGACCTATTTCTGAGACCTTGTTTGCTGCTGATCTTCACCGAATCAGATTCATGAACAAAGAAAGGATTGCCTATTACTGCTGATTTCTGTAAGCAATCAGAGGGACTTTTGTAAAGACCATTGTTCTGTTGATCTTTTGGATTTAGTAAAAGTTCCTGTGTTAATTTGTTCTGCAAAGCTGAGTGGTGCATCATTCTGCAGGGTGTCTCTGGGCTCACAGGCACACGTAAGAGCTTCCATCTATCATCCACAATCCCCAACAAAATGTTTACCTCTCATGACTTTCAAGAAAAAGTTGGTAAACCATGGAGGCGTTGGATATAGGTGATTGTGTTTCAGACAGATTGCAAGCTGACCTTCTCTCTTCAGCTGTTATATTTATCCTGGAGAGCCAATTAACAGAAATACAATATGTATTTTACAGATGAAATCTTGGGCATGTGTGGCCAAAGAACATCAGAGTATGGCAAAAGTTATTAATGAGGAAGAACGCTCGAGTTAGGAGAGGTTGCAATAGTTTGCCTTTGCCAGGGCCTGCTGTGATAACATTATGAAATGCATAGGGCAAATTGAAGGCACATTCACATATTTCCTCTTCCCACTTCTGAATTATTTGAGTACAAATGGCTTTTGCACTTTGAACTTAGTTTGAATCAGTTGGCATAAGTATGAGAGAAATACAGAGAAAACTAGGGCATTTTTAAAAGCAGCTGAAAAACAATGAAACCAAAGAGAATTTATCAGATTGTTCCTGCCAAGTTGGGATTGAGAATCATAGAATCAGGGAGTCGGAAGAGCCCACCTGGGCCATTCAATCCAATCCCCTGCAATGCAGGAAAAGCACAATTAAAGAAACCTTGACAGATGGCCAACCAGCCTGTTTTAAAAGCCTCCAAATAAGGAGCTTCCACCACATTCCAGGGCAGAGAGTTCCACTGTTGAACAACTCTTACAGTCAGGAAGTTCTTCCTAATGTTCAGGTGGAATCTCCTTCCCGTTGTTCCGAGTCCCAGTCTCCAGAGCAGCAGAAAACATGCCATCTCCCTCTTCCTTTAATTTTTTTTTTAAAAAATTAAAATTATACAAGTAGAATATAACATCCAAATTTCCTCTCAAGAATGTTTAGAAAACAACAAGTGACACACACACACACACACACACACAGTATCTCACAGGTGTATCTGATAGCTGATCCACACATGAGCTTCTTTGCATTTTTCCCCGTCTTCTTTCAATATATCTGTTTTGCTAGGCCATTTAATTTCCAAATTAGAGAAAAGACCATTATTCTTTTCATTATTCTACATTCTTTCAGTTGCTTTACTTAGCTGCATTTATCAAGAGAGAAAAAGAGAGAGATCATATTTTGTTAAGATCCACAGATAGCTTGAAGGCCATCTCTCACATTTCCGCCCACCATTAACCTTTGTCCTCCTCATTGCTGAGAAAGGTAATGGCTGGGGTCCCACTTCATTGAACACAGGGACACTATTAAGCAGAAACAACAGAAATGAAAGTTCCTTTTCTACTGTGTTAGGTCATTTTTTTTGGAAATTATTTGTTACATGCCTGTTTTGTCTGGCTGCTTTCCCTGCATTCTGGGGGTACTGCGTATGAATCATACTTCAGTCTAATAACTCAAATGGCAAATGTCTTTGTCTTGTGGCATCTCTCATGACAATATAAGGATTAAGGGCTCCAACAGAACTCATACAAAACAAATACCAGAAGGTTAGGGCCAAACTAGATGTAACTTAATTTCATGAGTCCACATTTTAGTAATGGAAATAGAAGCCTCAGTATGGTAGGAGGTGAGCAAAGATTTTCATCTTCCTGACATATTCAAGGTAAAACCACTTGGTGGCTGGGAGATTGTGCGAATTGTAGTCCAAAAATAATTTTCCAATCTCTGAAAAAAGCAATTTTTATAAGCAAAGGAAGCTCCCATCCCATCATCTGAAGCATCTGAGATTTATGTATGACTGCTATTTACATCCATTAAAGAGTCCACCTTAACTGTCCTTATGCAATTAACCTAACATGACTTACTCAATTTTAACTTTCCCTTCCTGTCTCCTGATTTAACTTCAGTTTCATTTGTTTACTCATTGCCTGGGTAAGAAATTACTGTAAAGCACTTCTTACTTGACAAATAACTTTTCTTGGTATTATCAATGTGAGTTCTCTGGGTATAAAAGATACTACAAATCAGGCAGTAATGGAAGCCCACTGTTACTCAATCTAGACGTATTTATGTGACAATGTTTTTAATTTGCAAAGCTTTCATTGTTTTGTCCTTTCATTCCATTGCTTTGCTCTTTTTTTCTGGGTCATGACTTGCCAAAGTAAAACAACAGTAGCAACAACAAAAACAACAAAAACCTGGAGAGATATGCCTCCACTGGGCATAATTCCCACATAACAAGCTGTGCCCTTCTTCACAGTTTGTTGGACCAGAAAACGTGTGTGTGTGTGTGTGTGTGTGTTTCAGAATTGGAAACCCTGAACTGGAAATGAAATTTCCTGTTTCATGTCAAGGGACTGATGCAGCCTCTGGAGGATCCTGCCCATCTCTACATTGCAAGAACAGTAAGAAATGAAACAGTTAAGTTGAAAGTAATATCAAAGGAAGAAAACTGGTCAGCAAGCCTATAAATCAGGCATAGGCAAACTAAAGCCCTTTGGGTGCTTACCTCAGGCCCTCCTAATTTTCCCTGTCCTCTTGGCAGAAGAAAACAGCAACCCACCGTGTCCTTATGCCAAAAAGATGGGGGAGGATGACATGTAGCAGCTGAGAACTCTCTGGAGCGCTCTCATCCACCATGTGTCTTGCCCTCCTCCCTGCATAAGGATGGTTCAAGGAAGGCACACAGTGGCTGAGAGCCCTCCGGAGCACCCTCAGCCACCACCTGTCTCGCCCTCCTCCCAGCATAATGCCAAGAGGACAGCCCGAGGTTCGGAGGAGGAGGATTGGGGCATGTCCCACCTTCTTCATGGCATAAGGATGGGGCGAGCAGCCCAGTCCTTATGCTGGGAGGACAACCTGAGCAAAGAGATGACCCAGGGCCTGTCCTCCCCTCTCCCGGCCCCACTCTCTTCTGAGCCCTTCCCACCCAGCATGTACCTGATGCCCCTCCTTTCCAGCCCGGCCAGCAATGTGTCCCCAAGGCAAAAAAAAATGTCCATGCCTGCTATAGATCTATGAGCCATTTGTACAAATTCTGCTCTTTTTATTTTTAATAGGCACCTTCATTCCATGGCTCCGCTCTCCCATATGTTGGTCCATTTTCTTTTTGGTGGCTGTGCCAAATCTAATAGCTACACAGTATCAGAAGAAAAAAAGCAATTCCACCTAAGAATTTTTAAAAAGTTTCTTGAGACGTTCAACATTGGAATATGCTGTCTCTGAATGTGGTGGTCTCTTTGTTTGGAAGTTTTTAAACAGAGCTGGATGGCATTGCTTTGATTGTGTATTCCAACATGACAGATGTTGGATTGGCTGGTTTCTTCCAACTCTACAATTCTATGATATTATGATTCTAGGTCAAACCAGCAATATCAGAGAGATGAAGTTTGAAGAAGGATCAGGAATGTGAATAAGGAACCATCCTTAGTGTGTGCATTAGACACAGAGAGGATTATAGACCTGATGCTTGCTCTATAGCAGTGGTTCTCAACCTGTGGGTCCCCAGGTGGTTTGGCCTACAACTCTCAGAAATCCCAGCCAATTTACCAGCTGTTAGGATTTCTGGGAGTTGAAGGCTGGAGTGCCACACGTTGAGAACCACTGCTCTATAGGAATTTATATTGAGTTAACTATGTGTGTACACAAGCATGCCTTATGCCAAACCATCACTTTCACAGGGTTTCCTTAGACAGGGGATATTGAAAGGTATTTTATCTTAAATATAGCCTCTGGCACCTAGTATTTATTAGTGATCTCCCATCCAAGTACTAACCAGGACTGACCCTGCTTAGTTTCCAAGATCAGGCATGATCTGGTGTCTTATTAACTATGCTATGTTAAGGTGACAGTGCTTTCTTAGAGTGCCACACAAAATTTCAATACCAATTAATATCCTGTCTATCTACAATCGCCTAAATATGCAGGAACCAATCATTTATATACTGATAGATACAGATTACCAATACTGAGAGGGGAGATGTAAATAACTAGCCAAGGATGTCATGTAGTGCTTGCTCTTCTTGTCTACACAAGACTATGCCATATTTAATCTGTCCATAGAATATTGCAAGATTCTTCCACTGTTTGACTGAAAATGGCTAGTGCAGTTGCCTCTCTTCTAAAAGTTATGTTATGCTTAACATTGGTATGGTTGGGATGCTGAAAAATGTATTACAGAAGATAGTGCTAAGTTTATGGCATATGTGATGCTTTTTATCTTCTCCAATCTTAATAAAAGCTCTTCTTGAGTAAGTCTGCTTAATTAACTATTTTCTCAGAAGTACTTATGTTAATTCACTTAGACCTGTGAAGCAGAGCTAAAATTCCCTTTTCAATTCTCTGTATACTGGAGGCTCATACTACTTCCACCAACTGAGTTTTCCAAAATCGCTGCTTGTATAGGTTGTTCTGTGCTGCGACAAACTCACAAACTGCAATTTTTCTTGGGACTACAATAAGCACAGTGTCCTGTAGGAAATAGTAGAACCAGGGAGTCAGGATTCTGTTGTTTGTTTTGACTTTGTTTGGTTTATTTTCCAGATGAGATTTCTCTGCTAATTTATTTCCCAAAGTGCTGGATTTACTGGATATTTGTGAGGAAGAGCATTCTGTGAAGTAAGACCCCACCCATGCTATGAATTTGTACATTCAGACTGTGGCATCTGGTGAATCCACTACAAGCTTTTAGTTAAATTTTAAAAAGAGCTAATCAAGATGCTGATCACTCTGTCCCTTAAAATAAGTTGAGGCCCTTGGATAGCTGCTTTCAAATCCAGATTAAACCCAGGAGTGGATTCACTGCCCATTGACATGGGAAACACTAGTTGTAGATACTTTCAGAGACATAGGTTTAACATTTAGAATGTAGTGTGGAATATGTGAACAGGGGAATAAACCCTGCAGATAGCTGAGGTCACTATCCACCAAATACGGTTGTTGTTCCACCTCCCACTTTAGTAATCCTTTTGTGAGAAACAAATATACATTGTTTGTTGTTGTTGTTAACTGCTGTCAATTTGACTTTGACTTATGGCAACTATATGATTGAGGGTCATCCCATCATCAACAGCCCTGCTCAGGCCTTGTAAACTCGGGCTGTGACTGCCAGGATTGAGTCTATCATCCTTCCTCTTTTCCTTCTGGCTTCTACCTTACCCAGCATTGTTGCCTTTTCTAGTGAGTCATGTCTTCTCATGAAATAGCTAAAGTACAGCAGTCTCAGTTTAGTTTTTCTGGCTTCCAGGAAGAATTCAGACTTGATTTGCTCTAGGACCAATTTCTTTGCCATTTGAGTAGTCCGTGGCTATGTAGAACTTTTCCCCAGGCACATTTCAAATGAGTATTTTCTTCTTCATGGCTATCAACCTCCTTCACTTCCACAACCATACACAACCATACACAACCATACGTCCAACTTCCACAACCATACATCAAAACTTGAAATACCATGATATGGACAGTCCTAACTTTTAGTGTTTAATGATATATCTTTACACTTTGGTATCTTGTCTAGTTCCTTCATGACTGCTCCACATTCCTATAATATGTGTTGTGCAGCTCCAGACTTTCTTTTTGTACTCTAAGCACAACAGCAGCAGATTCTTTCAACCTGAGTCCAGTTCACTATGAGCCACAGCGCTACTCCTACTTGTCCTCTGATGATCTTCAGTAAATTGTTGAGTGCCTTCCTACGCGGGAATCCTATCTTCTAGCACTTTCACAAGTTTCATTTTAGATTGCCTCATCATGGGGTTTTTATGGTAAAAAACAAGCAGTACCTATGGTGCCCCTACCCTTATCTCTGAGAGAGATCATCCCTCAGTGTCACCCCTTTCTACTGCTGCTACTGCCCAGTAACACTTTAACACATTTAATCTGGCTCTTTAGCAAAAGCCTGTCTGACATTGGAGGCCCTACCATCAGCACTGCTTCTGTCAACACAACCTCTTGTTCACAGGAGCATGCAATGCCACGCCACAGAAAGGAAGTTCCATTATGAAAATTATACATTTCATTAACTGAATCCTTTCTTTCAAAAATAGTTTGGGGAATTGATTACTAACCTCTTCAGTTAGCATACCATAAAAGAGCCATATTTAGGGGCAAGCAATCACCTGGGGCCTATTCATGCTACAGAATTATGCTGTTATTATTCCACTTAAACTTATGGAATCTTGCAATTGGGAATTTAGTCAGGGACATTTAGAATTTTCAAGCAGAATAATCCAGTGCCTCAGTAAACTACAAATCCAAGGATCCCAATTGATGGAGCCTTAGTAGTGCCATAGTTCTGTAGTGTGAATGGGCTGGTTCCTGGGTTTAAGGGCTGATGTGAAATATCTACTCAACAGCTGTTTAAAAAAACAGTACAAACAGCTCACCTTCACTTTGCAAGCTGCCAGCCATGATTGAATGAACAAAGTGGGAGAGAATATCTGTGTGTATGTGTTCATAAATGAGGGCATAGGAATGAATCCACAATACAGTTGTAGCAGTGTGATATTACTTTACTTATCATGGCTCCATCTCATGGAATCCACAATGTTCAATTAGTGATATTTTTAGGAAGTTCTTGTCCGGTCCTTTGAAAAATAGCAAATAATTCATCATGTTTTTAAAAACTACAGACCCAGCAATTCCGTAGGACAGAGCCATAACTGTTAAAGTAATATTAAAGTGTAACGGTAGGTCACTCTAGATGTGTTTGTGTTCATGCATTCATAACAAAATTTACTACTTCATCAGCCATTCAACAAACTATGATTATAGTGAGTGCCTGTGATGAAAACAGTGAATGTAAATTTGACATCTTACATGACAACAATCAATTATACTTGCTAAATATGCATCAGAGTGATAAAGATTATGTCCAATGGAGTAAAACTAAAAACAACGGTAGCTATGTTAAGCCTAAGAGAACAAAACACGATTCACCTTTATTGGCCCAATTAACATTCCATGGCAGTGTTTGATCTTTCTGCTTCTTTCAGACCCCTTCATCAAGTTAGATGATTCTAATGGAGGGAGGGAAGTGATGGAAAAAAGCAAAGTCCAAGAACACATTGCTGGTTAAATGTTGAAACTTTCATAATTTTTCCTGCACAACCCCTTCCCAATTTTTGTGCCCTCCTACATGGTGAAGAATTCCAGCGAACTTGAAAGCTTGTGTACATTTCTGGAATATTACTTAATCTTTTATTAATCACTTGCCTGTGAATTTTTAAAAGTAGACTCTGTGGAGAAGAGCTTGAAGAAATTTAAAGTGCAATTTGATGTAAAACTAATCTATAGCGTCATTCTGATTTTTCAGTTAACCCCCACCCTGTTTTTTAAAAAGCTGAAGTCTTAAGGCAACAGGTTGTTGCTTTTCAAAGTCAGAGGAGTTTATGTTCAGCAACTTCGTTAAAATCTAGCCTCGGTTTTGCTGCTTGCGGCCGTGCTCTGGGTAATAAGATTATCCAGCCAGTCGTGTCTCTGTGTTCTGCACTGCAGAACAAAAGAAGAACCATGCATTTGCCAGTACAATGCACAACAGCATTACGGTTGTTTGCAGATGGAAAATGCTATGCTGCAGTCTCTGGAGCTAGTTAAAGGGGTTCCATTTCACCGCTGCTACTTTCATCTGTGGAGATCAAAAGCTGTGTTCCAAATTGAATTACTCAAAACCGCCATAACATGTGGCAACCTGTAGGAACCAATCTGTATGATGTTTTAATGGCGCGTGTGTGACACACCACTGATTTCTTTTTCCCAGTCCTTGGAGGGAAGGGCGGGGAAAATCAATAACATACAAAAGAGAAACATTCATTTTTACTGGAAATGACCTCCTCCGAGGCAACATAGGCAGTGTTTAAAAGAGCTTTCGATACTTGTTTTGATATTGTTAGAGCTTCAGGCAAACGTTACATTTAATAAAGATTTTAGATCAATGTGTGTTTCATGAAATTTACTTGGGGCATGTAGGGGAATTAGATCAGTCTATGGCTCAGGTCTATTTATATGCATACTGAAACTTTGTAAGTGGCGTCTTCGTATACATCTTGTGAAACAAGGAAGGAGAAGAGTCCTGTTCTAGTCTTAAACAAGAATAGAGTATTGTGTTCCATCTTTAAAAGACCACTTGCCTCAGACTTTGATTTTGAACTCTTCCACTCCCTGACTAAAGATGCTTCTTATCTTCTTCCAATTCTGGGAGTTGTGAATTACCTGATTTTGTTTCCACACTATGAAAAAGTGCCTTTTTTCACTACAGTTCTCCGAAGGCAGTTTGGCCACTGGCTGGAGCAATTGGGAAGTTTGTGTCCGAATGAAAACTTTTTCAAGCTCTACTTGTTTCCAAAGAAGGAGCAAATGCATTGAGAGTTGTTGTGTGTTTTCTGGGCTGCATGGCCTTTCCAGAAGCATTCTCTCCTGACGTTTCACCCACATCTATGGCAGGCATCCTCAGAGGTTGTGAGATTGAGAATCTTCTGGCCAATCCATTGAGAATCTTCTGACCAATCCATTTTAAAGAAATCTTTGATTTTGTATAAAGTATCAAACACAAACAGATTGCCCTAGCTAAGACTTTCTACTTTGTATTGTTTCCTCCCTCAATAACAAGTGCATTGTAAATTGTGTGTGATGTCTGTAGTTGTATTGATGTGATTGTGCATACAATAACACTGAAATTATTTTTTTCCAGAGTGTTACCAATGTGCAACTTTTTGTGCAGAATTTCTAACCATGTAGGGCCCAGGTGTCTGCATCAATATCAGTTATTATACATTTATCTGCATAATTATAGTATGGTCATTTTTTAATGTCATGGACAGAGGAAGTAATTGTAAAGCATACTTGCAAGCCAGCCCTATCGTTAGACAATATGAGACAGTGGCCTCAGATGGCAAGTATTGGGCAATGCAATGGAAAAGCCCAACACATCTAGTAGCCATTCCCCTGGACTTCCCCCCAGGCATGTTCAGATTCCTGGACAGATTTGTGTACAACTACAGTTCCCGTAATTCCAACTCCCAAACACTGGTAAAACTAGTGGCTATGAGATTGTAGGAGTTGATTTAAACTCTGTGACAGTGATGTCTGCTTGTTGTTGGCCTACATTGACTATCTCTACCAATCACAAATATTGACACAGGTAAAGGCCCAGTCTGAATGCCAGGAAAAAAGGCAGCCTGTCCAGTCTAACTGGCATCATATAGGTATATCTGTTTCATTTCTGTATATGTGTACAGATTGTCCAACATGAGACTAGAACCCAGGAAAGTATGGAATAAAAACAGAGCAATGTCATACAACATAATTTTACTGTTACCATATTTCTTCCAATCTAAGATGCCATTGATTATAAGATGTACTCTAACTTCAATACCACTACCAACAACAAAAACTTTATATAAAGTATATAAAAAAGTAACTGCACTTCTAAGACACACCCCATTTTAGAGATGTTTATACAAAGATCTTAAAATCAGAAATAGGATATATGTTCTCAAGTTGACTTTGACTGATGTCAAATATATAAATGATAGCCCTCCAATCCACTTGTAATGTGGACTTCCTGATTTCCTGATGCCTTCCTCTTCTCCAGGCATTATCATCTTTTCATGACTCATGTTTTGTAATGATATCTTCAAACTTCGATACCCTTGTTTGGCTTCTAAGAACATCTTAGGCTTAATTTTCTCTAGGACCCATTTGTTTGCTTTTCAGGCAGCCCATGATGTTTGTGAGACTCTCCTCTAGCACCACATATCAAATAAACAAAAGGACTAATTTATTTGTTAGCTTTTTATGTATATGGTGCTCTCCCTATGTCTTTAGTTATGTCCAATACTGTAAATCAAGTTAGTTAGGATCAAATTTGGTTACAGGACCGAGACCTCCTAGTAAACGTCATGGCTATGTAGGGATTTGAACCTAGGTCTTCCCAGCTCCAATCTGACACTCTAACCATTACCTCCAAAATGTTTCAAATATACTAATCCAAAAATGTAATGCACTATCCAAGCCACTGTATGTAATATTTTAAATGTAAGTGTCTTTGTCTCTGTTTTTATTCCTAGTTTTGGCATGTACAAATCCCATCCATAAATTCCATGAGTGTTATCACAGGGTAACATTCATCCATCATAAGGGTAATTTCCCTCCACTTGGGAAAAAAGTTCCTTTTTACATACATCCTGAGAATATATCTCAATTGCACTGCATTGTGAACTAGGATGATTCAATTTCACTGCATTGTGGATTTGACTGCACTAATTCTCTTTCCTGGCATCAGTTGCTGTTGTTACTAGGATTAGACTGCGATGCTTCTGCTATGTATGTTCTTTCTCAGCCTTTTTTTGCTTGCCAGATTTCTTTTTTCTCTCTCTCAGTCTGTACTACTGAAGATAAATCTTGCCCTGTGAGTTTCCCAGGAAGTTCTAAGTGCTAATGGGCAAATTAAAGAATACTTTGTCTTTATTGTTGCTACATCTTTCTCCACCCAGTTTTCTTCCTTCCATCCTTTCAACTTTTTTAAGGTAATGGCAACTGGTGCCTTCTATGTTAGTGAACCTGCTCTGGGTTTTAATCTAAACTTTAAATAAGATACCTGGTTTTAAAATTCCAAGGCAAAACCTGGCTCATATTCAATGCCTTCCTGACATAGGAGCCAGCCACCTGTCATCTTTGTTAGTGGGCCTCAACCTCCTAGCCTCTGCTTCAGCAGTGGTTTCCTGCATTAGCAGAGGGATGGACATCTGGCTTTGGGACTTCCTTGCTGACATAAGGCTCAGAGTCAAGAGCAGTTGGTTCCTTGGGGTGGATTTGGGTTAGGCACATCACCTTGTCCTTTGTTCCAAGAAGTAGTGTGTCTTAGGCTGGCCCTGTGACCAGTGCTCTGAATGGAAAATGTATGGGGAAGTTTTCTTTCCAGATTGTTCCAGACAGTGGTATCACTTGGCCTTGTTGTATCAAAATGTGAACAGTTAGTGTCATAAAAATGGCATTGGAAACATAAAAGTGATACCATCAATGTAAACTGAAAATTGTGATATTTGGACCTGGACGCAACTCCTTCAGAATATTTAAACGCTATTTACATTTCAAGAGAATAGTCCTTTGGAACCAATGGCAGTTTCTCTTGAAATGCAAATAATAGCTTGAGAGAGATTTGGGGAGGGCATAAGGACTTTCCAGAGAAAAAGGATTAAACTCTTCCCCTAATCCCCATGGTCCTGAGCTCAGGGATTGCTATGTATTATTTAAAAGTGCACAGAGTTAGCATTACCTCTAAATCACATACTAAATCAGGGTGAAATAATGGAGGTCTAGCTGTGTATAACTGCAGGCGATTTGTAATTGGTTTTAATCACAGAATTGTAGAAACACAGAGTTAGGAAGGAATCCCAGGGGCCATCTAATCTAGCTCCCTGCCGATACAGAAGTTAAACACTAAAGGCACATTTGGGAGGTGCCCATCGAACCTCTGTTTAAAACCCTCCAACAATAGGAAGTCCATCACCTTCCATTTCTAATCTGTTTACTGTTGAACATTTTTCACAACCAGGAAGCTGTGTTTATTTGGAAACTTCTGTTTTGGAAACAGAAGTTTCCAAATAACCACACTGGTTCCATTTTCCTCATAGCAGCCTTTCAGTTACTTAAAGACGACTAACACATCATCTCAATCTACTCTTCTTTAGGCAAACCTATCCCAGATGTCCCTCACAGAACTTACAGCATATACTAAGGCAGTGAATCTCAACCTGTGGGTCCCCAGGTGTTTTGGCCTTCAACTCCCAGAAACCCTAACTGGCTGGGATTTCTGGGAGCTGTAGGAAAAATACCTGGGAACCCACAGGTTGAGAACCACTGTACTAATTTATAAGTCAATCTCATGCATAAATCAAAGGCCGATTTTGGGGCCAAAATTATGGATAAGTCAGGGGTAAATTTTGTGAAGTAGGGAAATTGCCCATCTATTGCTGCTGCCATATATGTACATACATACATACATACATACATACATACATACATACATGGAGTCTCCACTGGCGCAGCGGGTTAGACCACTGAGCTGCTGAACTTGATGACCGAAAGGTTGCCAGTTTGAATCCAGAGAGCGGAGTGAGCTCCCGCCATTAGCCCCAGCTTCTGCCATCCTAGCAGTTCGAAAACATACAAATGTGAGTAGATGCAGGAAGGTAACAGCACTCCATGCAGTCATGCTGGCCACATGACCTTGGAGGTGTCTATGGACAACGCCGGCTCTTCGGCTTAGAAACGGAGATGAGCACCAACCCCCAGAGTCAGACACAACTAGACTAAATGTCAGGAGAAACCTTTATTTCTACCTTAACCTGTGTGTGTGTACACACACACACATACACATTTACTTGAGTCTAATGCACCATTGAATATCATGCACAAAACTCTGAAACCAAAAAAGTACTTGCTGCCAAATGTAATGCGTAGTGGCAAAAAGGACACACTCTGATTTAGCCAAAAAGGTGCACATTACAGTTGCTGCATGCTTGGAATGTCCTTTTTAAAAATAAGTTTTAGAATACCAAAGCTTCTAGAAATACAAAAAAAAACCCATGGGATGCATTTATGCCATAGTATGGAATGAATTTACTTTAATTGCCTTGGTTCAGTACTATGGAATCATGGGAGCTATAGTTTTTCAAGGTCTTAAACCTTCTCTGCCAAAGAATGCTGATGCCTCACCAAACTACAAATTTGAGAATTGCATAGCATTGAGCCATGGCAATTAAATTAGAGATGACATCCCTCAAAGAGGAGCTCCAGGTGCAGCTCCTGAAGCAGCTTACCCTTTTGCTTTGGCTCAGCACTAACTGTATGACATGAATCTAATGCACACCCCAATTTTGGCAAGATCATTTAGCCAAAATAGGTGAGCATTAGATACGAGTAAATATAGTATGTGTGTGTGTATGTTTAGTTAACAGTATTGAAAAAGGAATCATCATCTTCTCTGAGTAGAGTGATAAAAAGTAAGAGCTCAGTCCATCCCAGAGAACCTCAAAGAAGCACCTACCTCCTCTACTGACTTGGGACTGCTTTGAGGGGAAGTGCTAAAGAGATGTAACCACCAGCAT
The DNA here is from genome assembly GCF_035594765.1 of Anolis carolinensis. Taxonomy (NCBI): domain Eukaryota; kingdom Metazoa; phylum Chordata; class Lepidosauria; order Squamata; family Anolidae; genus Anolis; species Anolis carolinensis. The sequence continues at coordinate 41,959,518 of NC_085841.1, forward strand.
TTACCCCACCATGCATTAAAAAAAAGCTGGAAGCAACACTGTGATAGACAGTTTACCAGCTGATAAGAATTCTGGGAGTTGAAGGCCAAAACATCTGGGGACCCACAGGTTGAGAACCACTGGAACAGAGGGACTCAGTGTTTCCTTTTGGTTATCACAGGGGGACTGATTAAGTTGCCACATTTTATTGAGACACAGTAGTTTCGTTGGCGCAGGTCTTTTGGGTTGATTTCTTGTCTGGAATTTCTAGCATGTATGCAGTAACTTCTAGATCTTTTACTATCTTTGTTGACCTTTTCTGGACACATTCTAGCTTGATAATGTTGTGTTATTCAAACTATCTCATAATTGTTGTTTTGTAATACAACTTGTGAAGTGTATGCCCTAGCTCTAGGGACAGAAATGTATAAGTATGAATAAATAAATATAAAATCTGAGGTACAGTTAAAGTTTCCAGATAACTATAGAAGTGAATTCTGTGTTATAAGTTTATTAGAGTTATTTTTTGGTCATTTGGACTTTGCTGCATTTTTCTAAAGGTGCAATTACCTGAAACATTATTTGCTTCATATCTTTTCCTCTTGTCAAGTGCTGCAATCTCTTTTAAGTGCATGTGCGATCTTGCCATCATTTTTCTCATCTCTATAACTGCATTTCATTTCATTTTTAAAAGCTAATGGAAATGTCAGTCTCCTGTGGTATAAGAGTCATTTTTAACTTGTTAAATGTGAAGTAGCCTTTGCCTTGTTTGAGGGCAAGGGGAGTAAAAGAGTCTAGAATGGGTTTGTTTTCTCAGATTATCCCTCTTAAGGGGCTTCTGCAGAAGGCCAAACAAAATAGACTGCCTAACAGTGGCAAGCAAAGACAGATAAGATAATTGTCTGCTGTTATGAACTGTCTCTGTAGAAGCAACAGCTAATTGGATCTGGAGGTGGGGTCATTGTCATGGTCCAAATTGGCGATGTGTCCCTATGCTGTGTCTCCAGGGCCAAAACATCTAGATAAGGTTGGCAAATAGCCTCTATGCCTTATTCAGATCGGTGGAGATACGCGGCTATTGCTAGCAATTTCAAGATCATCATCCAAAGGCACCAAAGATGTCTCGGGGTTATTGTCTATACCACCAATACAATCCATCTGCAGTTCAGATTAATCAACCCCAGAGGTGCCCCAAATTCACCCTGTTTGTGCCACATATACCCATGATACTCTGTAATGAATTCATATTGATGTCCACAACTTAAATCCATTGAATGCCACTTTGTTATGCCTTTTTTCCAACACAGAAAAGGGTGGGGAGCTGGCTTGACTTTGAAAATGTGGCTGTGGAAGGTGGGAATGGGAGGTAATGCTTGGCACTCCTAGCAGGAGAAGACAGTCCCATCTTTTCCTCTCAAATGCAGCCAGATGTAAATTGAGCACACGTAGCAAAATGTGGCAGCAGACTGGATTTTCCCAGAAACTGGAGCAAGAAGTGAACTTTGTTATCTTACATTAAAGACCAAAACAAGTGCTTTCACTGCTCAGGGGGTTGTAATCATGTATCAGGATCAGGCATCTACAAGGCAAGGGTAATTTTTTTTTGTCTGTGTGGACAGGCCTGTGGTGGTTCCAGAATTTAGACTTTGAGAACAACATGCTTTTTGACCACATTTCAAAGCATCCTCCAGCCAGCAGCATTTTTTTAAAAAAAAAAATGCAATATATGGCTATCTGATGTGAGGGATCAACCAGCACCTTTTCCCCCAATGTGCCAAGTCCAAACACAATACTTGTGCCAACTGTCTACAACTCTTTCTTTCTTTTCTGGAAATTCACCAATGGCTGCCAGCTATTGGCTCACTTGCCCAGAGACCACCATCTTAAGTTGTATCCTTAACTCTTTTGAGCTCTGACTCAGATTATTTAGTCAAAATTTTAGTTAAGGACATGTTCCTGCTCGAGATAGCAGCTTTTCTCCAATCCATATTCAGAAGTTCCATCTTTCACTTGCACTCAGTGACAGCAGGTTAGCTTAAGGGCCCAAGTACAGGTTGAGTGAAAATAGCTAGAGACATAATGAGGAAAATGCTATAAACCCCCCCCCCCCCCAGTATTTGCCACTCCACCAGGCAGTTGTCTCTCTCTTCTGAATAAAAGTAGGGGTCTCCACTGGCAGACAGAAGGGTCATAAGCCTAATTATCATTACAGGTCCATGAATGTGAAGGGCACCATGTAGCTTTTATCTCATTGCTGTGTATCCAAATTCTTTCTGTGCTTCTTTTCTCTTGAGGCTTTTCCCTCCCAGCAGTATCAGAAATAGAATCAACACAAAGAATGCAGTCTTGAGATAGGAAGCAGTTTGGTATACTTGGAATATGAAACAACAACTAAATTGCTGTTATTCCTCAAGCAGATATGGAACTATTTCTTCACGCTTCCATTTTTCCTATTTTTAATCTTCACTCTTGTTATGTGATTTTTCTTCTCTTTCTTTTTTTACTTCTTTCAAGGTCACCAGCTCCCACCTGCAGAGGAACATTTAATTTTTCACCAGAGATATCAGAACAGTTTCTTCTTATGCCTGGTGTAAGGTTTTTGCCTGCTCATTTCATTCAACATATGCTCCATTGCAGCTGGCTCAAGCCTTCTGGGGGGGAGCAAAGTGTTAAAACACCAAGATTGCTGGCAGAACAGCCTTCCATTTTCTTATTAGCAATTAAGCTGATGAACATAAATTTCCATAGGAAACCACCACCCCCAGAACGATCAAAATGGCTAAAGAAAGGTTTATGTTGGAAGTATAGCAGGCATTCTGTTTCAGAGTCTTTCCTCTATTAATTTGAAAATCTCCTGTGTGATTTCCCATTTCTTCCCTCCAGGCATTATAAAAACAGAAACTTCAGGAGTGCCTTTGACATCCTATTAAAGCTAATACAAAATTTCCACTTATATTTTAGATCAGGATTACATTCTTTATTGCATATGCTGTGAGCTCACTTGCCGCAGCATAAGGCCCCAGCCACCATGATTCAAGCTCTCCTTAGGAAATTAATTATGGTAATAGACCCACTTGCCATGTGGCATTGCCAACTGGCTATAAGAATTACAAGTTTGGTTTTTCTGGGATGGAGGGCTGGATTTAGCAGGGGGTGGGGGTACTACTGAGACTGTGGGTCTGCCTCTGGCAAAACACATATCAAATCTGTTATGCATTAGTTGGCTTCCTAAAGAAATAATTCATCTTTTGTGGGGGCAGGAAAGGAATACAGAGGGATTGAAAGCTACAGAAACAGACTTGGGAGAGCTGTGTGCAATCCTAGGGCTGCACTCAGCCCATCTCTACATCCAGCCATAATGTTTTGTGATTTTTAACGAAGTTATCCCATCAAGCCATTATAAAAGGCCATTTCTACAGCTTTGTAGTTTGGCCTCCTGTCTTGATCCAGGACTATAGTTCCAGACATCTCTGAGGGTTTTCTAGGTGCTGAAGGCTGGTGCATCTTACTGCTATAGCATGAACTTTATTGGTGGTTAAATGATGCAGCAGGTTGTACACAGCCAGAGCCAGCCCTAGGTATTTTTCAAGTGTAGGCGAACAGAAATTTGGTGCCCCCCCCCCCAAATCAATCACTGAAAAATAAAAGTGTTGGATAAGTGAAAATGTTGGATAATAAGGAGGGATTAAGGAAAAGCCTATTAAAAATCAAATTACATTAAGATTTTACAAATTAAGCACCAAAACATCATGTTTTACAACAAATCAACAGAAAAAGCAGTCTCGACTGCGCCCCCGTATGTTTTGCACCCCAAGCGACTGCTTAATTCGCCTCATTGTTGGACCGGCTCTGTACACAGCAAATATGCATTCCAGGATCCCCTCCCTCAAGCTAATTCTACCCAGACTATCTGCAATCAGCAATCAAATATCACTGGCTGTATGGGGCACTGGGGTTGGAGTCCATCTCTTCCAGGCAGGGGCCAGTGGTTTATATAGTTCAAACACACAAACTTCACAGTAACTATGAGAACTGTGCAATCAGATTGGCAACAGAGAAAAAAAATCACTTGGTTTTCAAACTTCATGTATCTTCCCAGACTGAAATTGCAAAGTAAATGCAGAATTATAATAATAAAAATCCAACAAGATAATTAATATGAATTAACACTTTTGCACCACTAGGCTGCTGCTAACATTTGGCCATAACACTAACAAGGGCTCCAAAACCCATCTGTCTCGTGACAGAGGCCAAAGAACATTATCCCTCTGATTGCAAGACCCACTTCAGTCACAACTATTTTAAATAACATTCATTTCCAGTTTGCTTGAAGGTGCACCTGGGGACCCCAAAAAAAAAAAACCCGAAAGAGAGGCATCAGTGTTTGGCAAACTTTAAATGAAAACTGTAAGTCCACCAAAAATACATATTCACTTATCTCATACTTGCACTTGGGAGAATACAGTCATTTCTGGGATTTTTCCTTGCAAGATAAGGTGGTTTTTACACAATTTTGGATTTTTTTTCTCACTTCAGGACTTTTAATACATGTATTTTCTGTAAATACAAGATTCATGTACTATCATTACACTTTCATTGGGGATATGAGATAGGCATCTTTGTAAGTCCCCAACCTCTGACAAGATCTGATGGTTCTTCTAGAGTTCTTGGACCTCTCTGCTCTCAACCAGCAACAGAAGTGTGTGTGTGTGTGTGAAATCTGGAGTCCAAGGGCAGAAGGCTTTGGACTTCGTGGAGAGCGGAAAAGAATATGACTCTGTGCAATGACAAAAAAGAAATGCATGATGAAGTGGAAAGTGAACTCACCACCTCATCACACAGGGTTTTTTGGCATCTGGCTCCTCTCCGGCCACAGATCCTGACAAATGCCATCATATGATACATGCCATGGACCCACCCCATCAATGACTGAAGTGGTGAGGAAGCATTGCAAGAAGCTTCCTCGCCAACCACAGTGTGTGTTCCGTCTTTTGGGAAGCTCTGATAGAGCTATCCATGGTTTTTAGGCTTTCCCCTGTCTGATGCTTTCCCCTGTCTGATGGGGGAAGGGATATGGTGCTAACATCTTAATAATAATAATAATAATAATAATAATAATAATAATAATAATAATACTTTATTTTTCTATCCCGCCACCATCTCCCCGAAGGTACTCAGGGCGGCTAATAGGGACAAGCCAAAAACAAAAATAAGTATAACAGTTAAAACCAATATAAGTAACAAACAATCTCAACATAACAGTCAGTTATAATAAACAAATTAACATGCCTTTCCCTGATCAGCCACCCGTCTATCATGTGAGAGGGGAAGGAGGAAGAGTGCACTGCTCACCGCGAAGCACCATGCATGCCTTCCATTGCACTGGTGATTGCCAGCAAAGTGGAACAAAAGTGGGGCATAGGCTTCCATATGTCACTAACAGGATGCTGAATCTTAATAACCACTTCCACAGGTCCATATCAAGACCATCTTTCTTTACGGTAAAAATATTCACCAATATTCTACATCAGCTACTGAAATACATATGCATAATTCATTACAAGAGCCCCCGGTGGCACAGTGTGTTAAAGCGCTGAGCTGCTGAACTTGTGGACCAAAAGGTCACAGGTTCGAATCCGGGGAGCGGAGTGAGCACCTGCTGTTAGCTCCAGCTTCTGCCAACCTAGCAGTTCGAAAACATGCAAATGTGAGTAGATCAATAGGTACTGCTCCGGCCGGAAAGTAACGGCACTCCATGCAGTCATGCCAGCCACATGACCTTGGAGGTGTCTACGGACAATGCCAGCTCTTTGGCTTAGAAATGGAGATGAACACCAACCCCCAGAGTTGGACACGACTAGACTTAACATCAGGGGAAACCTTTACCTTTACCTAATTCATTACACAATGTTTCTTACCTGCCCCCATCGTCAAGCCTATCTTATGCCCCAGCAGCTGAAATGGGCAAAGAAAGCCTGTTCAGCTTTCATTAAGAGTGAAAAGACTGATGTTTCCACTCAATACCCACCATTGAAAGATACCCACAACAAAGATTTACAATAGGAAACTTGCTTCTGATTTTTTCTCACTGGTGAAAGGTAATGGAAACCTCATTTTCTTGCACTCAAAAGGTGAGTGGTCCTCCCCAACCCAATCTGGCTGCTGGCTCTTAAAGGGGGCTGGAGTGTTATTTACATAGTTTTACAGTAACACTACATAGTCTTACTGGTTACAGACCTATTATGGATCCATAATTCTGGGTTACAAATATTTAACTGTAGTACTAAACATCAGCCATTATTTGTTACATTTATGTGCTGCCTTTCCTGCAAGAAGCTCAAAATGGCATCTGTGTCATCCTTCTGTGGTTCCTATAAAGGCACTGGTCACATGTAGATTCAGTTTCAGGAAGACCTATAATTCATGCTGTTTCCTGCAGCACAGCAGCATTTAGCAAGTGACGAAGCTTCCTTTGAGTAATGCTAATAATTTCACAATTTATGGTCCTCAATGAATTACATTACTGTGTGTTGACCTTTTTCGTTATTTGGGAACAACATCTTTCAAAAATGCCTGACAAAGGCATAAGAAATATTTCTATAAATATTAAAAATCTTCATATATTCTATCAAGGAAAAAAGTCTAATAAAAATAATGATGCAGAGCATATATCATTTCAGTTTGCTCACCTTTATTTCGACAGTGCATGCATATTCAAGATAATGAGTTCCACCTCACAATTACTCATCAATTATTTTAAGTAGAATCATTGCCACCTATACTAAGGTTGCAAACCTTTGCTCGCTTACAAAAGAGAAAACCATACAAAATTCACTGAATAGATAGATAGATATACGAGTGTTCTGTAAGGCTGTATAAGATGATGTTTGGCACCTTCATGCTGTATGACCTTAAAGCAGCAATTCTCCGTTCAACTAAAAAGTATTGTACATCCGATTCACTCCAATACAGTTTGCTGCTGAGAGGCACATACACAAAATTGTACTGTAAGGAACTCCTTTAATTTTAATAATTCTTTGCCTTATAAATGCTTTCTAAGAGGCTTATAAAAGTTATAAATGAGCATTAAAATACAATGAGAAGAAGGTGGTAAGAAGAGGGAAAGCAGCAAGAATAGTAGTAGTGGTACTTGTGAAGGCTGCAAACTTATACATGTTTTCCAGAAGATTCAGTTGACTGCATGGGAGTTAGTATGCCCAAATTATAATAATATGTATATATAGGATTGTGCTATAGAACACTGGAAGGACCATACTGAAAGAGAAATACAAACATAGCTAAAAGCAACCAACATAGATGTGCAGTTACTCTTCAACTGTCTTAATTTGGCAGGGTCATCCCAGCTTCTCTGTCCTCAAACATTTCCTTTTGTACTCCTCTTACTTGAGCTGGTGCAAACAGAGTTCAAAAGTAGTTTGCACTGCATTAACTCACCAAGGAAAGGAGAAGGGGGATGGATTCCTCCCCTGCAGTCTCAGGCAAAAGCAAACTGCTGTAGTCTCTCCTAGCCCACTTATTCTTTGTAACTTTGTATTAAACAACTCGAGTAAACCTATTGAATTGATTGAGTTTACATGAGTTTTGAATTGTCATTCAGTAGAGCTACTCTAGCTGAAATTAACAAGGGATTTATGGAATGAATCAAATGGTGCCACCTTTGCCCACCTCTACAAATAGTGAAAACAGCTAGTCAATATTCCAAGGATTCTAAGCATGCTTAATCTTCATGCAGCTCTTTTTTAAGAGTGGGATGTATCTTTATTCAGGCTTTGTTTCTTAAGGCTTTTATAGTTCTATGAACCTCAGGGTTCTTCCATATTTTCCTATGCCTTTCTCTTTCTTATGCATGGGTGCTGTGGTTTCAGCTATGTAAGTGATAACATTTGGAGAACTGAATTGGAATTAGAATTTATGGTTGTGATAACAATGTACTTTTTCCCTCAGTGGCGGATTATGCAGACACTATGCTTTGTTGCCATTAATGTAAGGCAGCTGATAATTTATTTGCAAGTCAGATGAGAACTTATTTGCAAGTCAGTAGTACATGTTTACATCTGTCTCTTTCAGATAATTGGCTGTTTACCACTTGTGGTGCCAGTGGACCTCATGGGCCCACTCAGACCCAATGTAATGATGCCTATAGGAATGTCAACCTCAGTGTACTCTTAGGGGCAGAAGAAGGTTTCCCAGGTGTACAGATCTGGAAAGTACCTGCAACAGATACATACAGGTAAGAGATCTTCTGGTCATATCATTGGCCTCAAAGAAATTCCTCCCTCTTCTCTCTCTCTCCTCTGTTCAAGAACAAATATGAATATAAACATAAGCAAGTATATGAGAAATAATAATGCAGAGACTGTGTTTTTGTACATTTAAACATTTTCACATTACCAGTATGTGTCAGAACTGGGATTTTTTTTTCTAGTATTAAGCAAAAGAAAACTTTCTAATACATTCTAATATAATCTCTGAGCTCCAGATTTCACACACAACTATTTCTATGTCATGAAATTAACCTTAAAATTCCACAGACTGTACCTTAATTTTGTGAATCATTAGTTGCTCCTGCATCAGTTTAGCAAGCCTGTGAGACGTGGCAATTGGTAGCTTTCATGTTGTTGAGTGGAGAATCTGGGTATTTTAAGGACTTTTCCAAGCTATGAATAGTAAGGTTCATCACATAGGAGAGCTCATTTAAAGTTCAGACCAAAATAAAAAGTGATTTCTTCACCCTAACAGTGTGGAAGCTGGCATCCATGACTATGTACAAGGACATGTCACTTCTCCATCTTAAGCCTATCTTTATGATACTTGTGACTGGATCTAAGGAATTAAGCCACCAATATTCCTGCATATAATGGAAATTATGTGAACCTATTTTCATGGAGAGTACCTTCCTACAACAAATGCTGTGTGTGAGAGGGCACTGAAAGCTTGGTTGCTTTGTGTTTATTTTCCTGTCTTGATTTTTAAGTGGATAGGAAGAAAATGACATTGCACTACAGACATCGGATTATGAGCCTCCCTCAGTGACTCAGTGTTTGCAGCCACACAAAATAACAAAGCACAAAAGCCTAGTGAGATTGACTAGGAGAGGCACCAAATCTGCTTGCCTGCCCCATTTTCAGGGCGATTGATGATAATGAAAAAACTAATGATGTTTCACTCAGCCATCCAGAAAAGAATGACTTGCCTGTGGGGGAACGGGTGAGAAGAATTTTTCAAGGCTGGCATATAGTATGTATGCTTATAAAATATAACCCCCAAAGTAAAAGAGAGAAGTAGTAAATTATATGCACAGAAGTCTCATTTTCTTTAATGTTAATGCCCAAGGAGGAAACAAAACTCATGCTGTATCCCTAGGCTGATTTTGTTCTGTGATATGTTAGCCCGTAGATCAAAAGTTACAGGTCATCAATATACACTACTTTGTTTTGAAAGGACGTTGTTATACATTTTGTGGTAAGTGATTAAATAATTAGTAGGAGTGGTTTTGGAGTTGTGATGGGTCCTGGCATGCTCTATGCTAGCAAAACATCAAAGCCAGCATACCACGGAATCACAGTATTTTCTCCTAGAAGTTGCTGTGGTGCCTCCACTGTCATTTTGTTCCAGGTTTGACTCCAAAATTTAAAGGAGCTACTATTTGAGATGCTGAATCCAATTTTGGAAATAAGATTCAGTACCATGGCTAAAATTTGCATGGATTTTTCACCTCATTGGCATGAAAGCCACCAGCTAATATTGGATGCTGTTGTAAAGTAGGAGTAGCCACCATGAACTCTTTCTTTTGAGCTTTTAAAAGATGGTCAATTGCTCAATAGTTGGTATTGTTGCTAGAGTTGCCTTAGCATATGACTTTGTTTGTATGCTTGCATTGACTGAAGCAGTTTGGTCTTTAGAGCTGTCTATAACACACCACGTGCATCAAGGGGTCAGTGACTGAGATTATCATAATTTTTTCAGCATGTTTTCAAGTTTTATTTTCATCTTGAGACTTTTCACATAGGGTGGGTGAGTTGATTAGTCAAAGGTGTTCTTGGAGGCAACTCCACAGGTTGGCAGCAAACACCAAGAATACTGTATCTCATATCCTCATCAAGTGAGTCTTTTAAGGTAATAGCTCCCAAACATCCAGAGGTCATAAAACCCAGACAAGGTGAGAAGATACAGTTCTCAGAAAGCATACCCTCCCCCATTTGACAGAATAAAACCGATGCATTTGTGATCAAGCAACATTGGAGTTACAAGAGTACTTAATGAGGAAAAACACGTAACATATGAGAGGCATATCACCTCTCTTTGTTTTAAGGTTGCTGCTTAACCATTCAGCTCTGATTCCATCACCAGACTACAAAAATAATTCCATCAGTTCTGACATGAAATGCACATGATCCTATTGGCTTTTGCTTCCAGAATAACCAGAAAATAATTTACCCTTCTCAGTTCCTGCCCTACCCTATCCTACATTTTGAAGGGAAAATGTGTGTGCATTTCACAACTGTATGTTATTTTGTATCCAGGTATCCTAGATGAATGCTAATACCAAGTGAGAAACAGCCTTACCTTCTTGTTTCAGATTCTACTTGTTGGAAGTAAAATAAATTATTTTAATATTTTTGAAAATTTGGAAACAAAATAACCAAAAATCTGTCTTGGCATTTTCATTTCTTCCTTCCATTCTGTGTTCTTTCAGGCTTTAACTTACTAAATGATATCTGATTTACCATTGTCACTTGGTAGAGAGAATGCACAAGTACAATCCTGGATTGAATAACTAAGTCCTGATTTTCAGGCACTGGAAAAATTTGTGACTGGGGGATTCTGACACTTATGGTCAAAAAAATTACTCTTCCAAATACTATCTATTTTTAGATCTGCAGACGTCCCCAAAATGGCTGGTTTATGTTTTCCTTACACTTCAGCAATTATTATCCATTCTGCCAAGATGATCACCAGTACTCATAGGACATGTTCAAATTTGCAGCCTGTTATCAATTGTGGAACAAATAACCTATTTGTAGCCACTGGCTTTGATAAACGCAGAATGGCCGTGACCCGAACTTTGCTGCTCCTCTTTCTTCACAGCTGGTGAATGAGGCACTGACATTGTCTCTCTGGATTCCTGGCTTTATTGCTTATATGCAAAACCTACTCATACATAGAAAAATATGGCCCCTAATTGCCGCCAATTAGCCCTGCCAGCTTGCCTAGCTCAATAGTGCACCTCATTAGCCATTATAGCTTCCTGCTGAAAATCAGTTCAATGGCTCCCGTTCCTTGTAGCATCTGTTCAGGGGACCCTATCCTGTGGCTGTCGCTTCTCCTCCTGCGTCTGTTGCTGCCTTATTGAGGAATGATTGCTTGGGTTACAGAAAGTGACACATGAACATTGCTGGGTCAGGTTCCAAGAATCCCTTCTGGTTTGTGAGCTGCTTGGTGTTTGCAGCCGGCCTGAAAGCCAAACCTGCTTGGACCTGTCTTTGAAGGGCAATGTGTCTAGATATTATTAAACTCACCATGGTGGTAAGGCCAAGATGAACAGGCTGGTTTAAAAAAATGGGAGGGACAGAATAGCTGAGCAAATGAAAAATCTGAAAAATTCATATTTTTTCCAGGTGGGAAGCCAAGGTTAATCTCTGTTTAGAATAAATGATTCCAGTTCTCTTTGATGTGCCAGACCTGTTCCACTAGTGCCCTTTGGCTTATTCTTTCTTTTCTTTCACTTTCAGCATCTCTACTTATGGGGCAGCTGGTGGCAAAGGGAAGAACACCATAATGAGGTCAAATGGTGTGAATGTAGCAGGAATATTTAAACTCCAGAAGAATGAATCCTTGTATATTTTGGTGGGGCAACAAGGAGAAGATGCCTGTCCTAGTGTGAGTGGTCATCCCTTTAAATACATGAAGATGATTACTTTTGTCACTGCTACTGATATCATGCCTTGTTTTCCTTCTTGGTGTTTTTGTTGAATCTTGTGGCCTAGACACAACCTGTTATCCTTCCTTATTCAACTTCCCTGATGGATACATACAAATGGCCCAGAAGAAAAGTAAAAAGCCAATGCTTTTCCAAGCTATAAAAAATCTGCCTCTTCTAATCAAACCATTGTCTCTTGTTCAAATATTACTTCTTGCTATCCCCAGTTACCCACATCATCCCTCAATGCCACCTGAGAATTCATCATGGTCATATTGGGTGCTGCAGTTTAGGGATTGGGGTGGGAGTAAAATGACAGCCACCTGCTGTCACATTCAGTGCTCTAGAGTTCAAATGTCGCTTGAATCCCAGATGTTGAAAATTCCACCAATACCACAAGAACCAGATGAGCTCTGACAGTATTTGATGAAAGTGGTAGCACTGAACCCAACCTCTGACTGGTTCTGCCAAGGTAACTATGACCATCTTCCTTAATCGCTCAGACCTTCTCCTTGCACAGTATCACAATTTATGTGTTTCTTTGTTGGTAGTAGCATCTTAAAGTAGGACCAGTATTCTTGCTTGCTTCCCAGGAAGTAAAATTGACGGCACCTGGATCTCAGATTCTTCCATAACCTATGGGACTCATTTTACCAATATCCAACCTGCTGTGCCTTCTTTGGATTGATAAGTAAACATTGACTTTGATGGGCATTCTCATTCTCATCACGATCCTTTGAAATATGCTTTCCTAGGGAGTTGTGTAATTCTGTTCAGATTTTTTTTAGCCTTTTGTTTGCATTGGTTGCTAACAGTTTTCTGTGATCTCAACGCTACTACCTGAAATCATTTTAATTGGACATGACAGAGATTGCACATGAGACCTTATCTGTTCACAACATGGGCTCCCCTTCTCCTAAGTAACTACAGTTCAACCTCTATATCCATGGGACCAGTATCCATGGTTTCATTTATCCATATCTGACAAAACATGGCCTCTCTAGACATTTTCTCAGTACATCAGCATAATTCTATGGTATTCTGGGGCCAAAAATGCATCATTCCAATAGGATTCATTACTATCCGAATATATGTATATTCATGAGAAGTCCCGGAATATATCCTCTGTAGAAATGGATCATACTGTACTTGCAAGAGTTTGATCAGAAAACTTTTGTAGGTGCAAAGCATACTTCTGTGTTGTCTTCTGTGAAAGGATTTGAGAAGCAAGTCTTCTGTCTGAAACATTGAAGGAATGGTCTCAGATCCACTGTTCAATAGAACTAACACTACCAAGGCATGCAAAATATTGATATAGTTTTGTTTGATGGATCCTTAAAAATACGTACAAATCTCTAAAGAAACCTGCAGGATGATGGTCATAACTGTACCTTTAAAAATATCTATTTCCAGCAGTAAAGCTAACACAAAATTTGGAAAAATGAATATAAAACGTAATCCCCAGCAGTTCACTTTGGGGAACCATTTAAAACTTCCTTCCCCAACCTGCTGCTTTCTGTATGTGCCCCATTATCCTTACTCTTGTTGGGAATTATAAAGTGCCTTGTTGTCGTTGTTCCTGTTGTGTGACGTCAGGTCATTTTTTCCTTACTGTTTCCCTATCATGGAGGCTTCTTGGCAGGGTTTCTTCTGAGAGAGGGGGGAGTGTGACTTACCCAAAGTAACCCAGTGAGCTCCAATCGCCAAGCAGAATGTAACTTCTGGTCTCCAGAATCCTAGTCCGTTACTCAAACCACTATACCATGCTGATTCCATATAGGGTGGCTAGACCAAGACACCTGGAAAAAAACCTGTTGGTCAAGGCAGCTTATTACCATCATGAACCTTTGACTAGTTCCCATTTGTCCTGAGTAAGGTCAGCAGCAAAGATGCACTAAATGAAAGAGATGTGAAGTATGAAAAACTTGCATGCCATGCTTATTTTATATCCTTCTGTTTTCAGAGGTAAAGGGAGCCTACAACATGAATTAAAACAAAATAATACTAAAATCCACAGTTATATAAGTTAAATATGTGGAATGCTGCTGATTCCTTTCCTTTAGAGTAACTGCTTGGGGCTCCATTTCAATTTAGTTTATATGCACATAGAGGTTTTATTTCCCTTTCACCAGCTGTTCAATCCTCTGCATCATAATTCCCCCATGTGGAAGGGGGGCAAAATGGATGGGAGTCCATTGGTATCAGTAGAAATTTTATTTTCCCTCCTTTTTAGCATCCATGTGGGTAGTACAACCAGTGCTGGGGAGATTGAGCCTACCTGTACAAATCCTAGTCCAGATTAGGGACCATACTCTTACTTGGAAGTAAAAAAAAGGAGAGAGATAAATTTACTACATATTTCATGTGTTATGTACTTCAAACATTCAGGAAAAATAAATTTAGTTCAAGATATTTGACAGTGATCTATTGTATTCAATATAAAACACCACCCAAAGGGCATCACTTTACAGAGCTCGTAATATCACAGTTGTCTCATAAAAATCACACTTTGGATCTGTCTACTAGGGGATTATCAATGCTAGGCATTGAAAGCATGTTGCTCCAGATGTTGGCCTTCAACTCATAATTCCTTATGCTGCTTAGAGAACTAGGATCTGCAATCCCATAGTATCTCTGGAGCAACACATTCCCCATCCCTGTCAGTTGAACAGTGGCTCTTTGAGATCTAAGAATGTGTGAAAACTGAACCCTGGACTTTCTGCATGTAATCCATTTGTTCTCCCAAGGTGAAACAAGATGATGATGTAGTTAGCTTTTTTAACGACATGCTTCAACAAGTATCAAATGATGTATTTTGTCAAATGCTGTTGTCCATTTATCATGCTTTCTTCCATTATTGTTTATTGGAATATAAACATCACTTTAATTTGTAAGTCTGATTGGTGAGGCATGCATCTTTGAGACAATCTCATTGAAAGACTGAAAACAGACTGAACTGAGAAAATACCCATCCCTTAATATAAAGCTGGAACCTGAATTACTGTCCTTTTCTTTCCCTCATTTTTCTAACATTCAAGAACAATCATTTGAAGAGGTTCCTTATGGCATACAATTAGTTACCACTGGTAAGAAAAAACAACAAGCATATTGCATAGGATGATTGTGGGAACTTGACATGGAGCTAATTGCGTCACTGTATAGAGTAACACCTCTATACTGTGAAGAAAGAGGCAGATTGAAGAGATGTTTGAAATACTTTTTTAAGTTTCCACTTCCCATAAAATTCTTGGAACCTAAATGATTTAATTCATATTTGGATTGGCCTGGAAGACAAGCATTGAAAGAAGACCATTAAATTAACATGTCACATGACTGAGTTTGGAACAAGATAAAGACTGCATTCCTCTTTTATAGTTATAGCTAGTATTGTCTGTAGACTGCTTCTAATATAGCTATAGTCAGTATGAGCCAGTATGGTAAGGTGGTTTGAGCATTGGGCCATGACTCAAGAGACCACAGGTCAAATCCCCATTCAGCCATGGAATTCAACGGGATGACCTTGGGCAAATCACATATTGTTGCTTTGGATGGAGGAAGGCAAAGGTAAAACCTCTCTGAACAAATTTTTCCAAGAAAGCCCTGGATCATCTTAGAGATATTGTAAATTACACATATACAAAATATATTTTAAAAAAACATTTCTTATATCTCTTATATGACAAGATGAAGGAAATGCAGGATCTTCCCATCTCCATGCCTCTCGGTAATCATATAGTGCTGAGCATTAGTATTCTGCAGGTTTCTTGGCTAGAGCATCTTTTGGATCCAGTTTACTACACTGAATGCCTATGCTATTATTACAGGCTGAACAAAGGAAATAGGGGTCTCTGGTGCAAAAGTTCACCATGCAATATCAGGAAAGGCCTCAAACAGGAATGGTCTATATCCTTTCATTTCCACACTCACGAGACACATAAATGCAAGAGGTTAATTTGGAGAAGAATGAAAACTATCCAGACTCAGTCTCCTATTCTATGTCCATAATCTGAGCATTGCAGTACACTGTAATATATGGAGCCATTAAATTACAGGCCACTGTAATCTTAGCAAGGATTTATTGAGTGCTAATGTAATTCTTTCATTGAGGCAAAGAGATTGCATTGACTTGTGCAAGTGGCTTTAACTTGATTGGATTGTAATCAGTTATGTCTTTGCCATGAAGTCTTCCTGTAAGGAAAAAAAGTCCAGTTGTGATCTATTGGTTTCTTTGGGTCATTACACTAAGTCATTTGATTAACCATCCCTTCGCCAATTGTGAATTAGAGTTAGCAGGTGTTTACTTTTTTATGGCACCAAAAGCCTTCTGTGGAGCAGCCCTGAGAGTCTACTATTGATCAGCAAGCGTAACGTTAAAGATATAAATTTAAGATTCACTTGCTGTGGATCAGATTCTGTTCCCCTTGAAAAATGCAGCAAGGGAAAGAGGCAACATAGATACAAAGCCTTAGAAAAGAATGTCCCTATCTTAACACATCATCTCAAATACAATGTTTTTAAATGGAGTGAGTATACACAAGAGCTTGGAAATCCTCACTCCTCCAAACATTTTTGCTTATAATTTCTGTCAAACATTGCTAGTATGACTAATGGCAAAATATTATGGGTACTGTAGTCAAACATAGCTGGAGAGGCAAATATTTTTCAACCCTAGTTATTCCACAGTTCATCCAGCAGCCATGAAGCAACTGAGTAAGATATATACAGTTCTAGGCTGCATCCATAGGAATACAGTGTCCAGCTACTAGTAACTACTACTACTACTAGTAGTAGTCGTAGTATGAGCAGTAGTAGTAATTAGTAGCCCACTCTATTTCACTTTGGTCAGACCCCATCTGGAATACTGTATTCAGTGTTGGGCAACACAGCTCAAGAAGGATGTTGACAAGTTAAAATGTATTCAGAAGTTGATGACCAAGATGAACAGAGGTCTGGAAGCCAAGCCTTATGGGGAATGACATAAAAGGTTGGATATGTTTAGCTTGGAAAAGACAAGACTTAGAGGTGACATTTATTTTATTTTATTTCATTTAATTTAGCTCATTTGTAACTCACTCTTTGACAAAAATACTCAGACGTGGCTGAAATGTTACCTGGAGTGCCTGGTACCCATTGGTGGTCTCCCATCCAAGTACTAATTGAGCTGACCATAAATAGCTTTGAAGATCAGACCCTAGGGTATTTAGTTCTTCATTTCACACATAGCACTGAATGTTGTGATGAGGGGATCAATCCTATTTAACAAATCTCACACCCTACAAATGAGTGGGCAAGGAATAAATAAGAATTGTACCCACTGCAGTTGTAAATTTTGAAGCAGCCTAGTTAGGGGCTAACATCCCAATAAGCTCTGGTATAAGTACAAAATTAATATTTGGACAAAACCTATGTTTATACAGTAGAATCTCACTTATCCAAGCTTCTGGATTATCCAAGTCATTTTTGTCATCAATGTTTTCAATATACAGTAGAGTCTCACTTATCCAACATAAACGGACCGGCAGAACGTTGGATAAGCAAATATGTTGGTTAATAAGGAGGGATTAAGGAAAAGCCTATTAAACATCAAATTAGGTTATGCTTTTACAAATTAAGCACCAAAACATCATGTTATACCACAAATTTGACAGAAAAAGTAGTTCAATACACAGTAATGCTATCTAGAAATTAATGTATTTACGAACTTGGCACCAAAATATCATGATGTACTGAAAACATTGACTACAAAAAAGCGTTGGATAATCCAGAACGTTGGATAAGCGAGTGTTGGATAAGTGAGACTCTACTGTATCATGATATTTTGGTGCTAAATTCGTAAATACAGTAATTACAACATAACATTACTGCATATTGAACTACTTTTTCTGTCAAATTTGTTGTATAACATGATGTTTTGGTGCTTAATTTGTAAAATCATAACCTAATTTGATGTTTAATAGGCTTTTCCTTAATCCCTCCTTATTATCCAAGATATTTGCTTATCCAAGCTTCTGCCAGCCCGTTTAGCTTGGATAAGTGAGACTCTACTGTATTTACATTTACTAAATTGTTCATAGGAATTATGCCCCCCTCAAAAACACTCCATATGTATTATTGTGCAAAATAATTCCCTGCATTGTTTTGGAATATCCTAATACCAAAACCAGGTCAAAAACTTGCTGTTATTATTTTTCTCCAAAGGTGTTTTCTAAATGTCAGGAAACCCCTTTTCTGGGGAAAGGAAACAATTAAGATTGAATCTTCTTTCCATCACAACCCAATGGCGTTGGATGTAGACTGTTCAGCCTTTCCTGCTGCTTTACTTTGCATCAGCTTTGGCAGCAAATATTTCATAGAAAGCCTAAAGCACCCAAGGAGCATTTGCTTAGTTCCACTGTATTTCTTATTCAACATTTTAAGTGACCACACTGTTAACCCACTTCCAGTAATGAATACAAAGGAGCATATGGGGTAGCTGTTGGGCTTGCAGCCCAGTTGAGTTCATAACACTAAGATGCAATTCGTGCTATGAACATATCTGAATCACATCATGACAAGGACTTGTAGACTGAACCATGGAGCAGATTTGGTTATTCTTTGCCCAAGAACTTACCTTTTCTCTAAGCTGCCTTTGTTTCCTTCTACTTGTAAGGCAAGTCTAACAATTAACCTCATCGCCCTCCTTAAGAATCCCTTGAAGCAGATATAAAGGCCAAATATCCTAATTATTGGCAGGAAGAATGGGCTCTTTTCCGATAATCTCTTATATGCCATCACTTTATGGAGACTGCCTAATACTTTTATGATTACATTAAGTAGCAAATTAGCTGAACTAGAGGATAGAGTCTTCCTTACTGAGCATTGAACCTTATGTGCTCTTTCATCCCAGTTGGTTTAGGCCTGGTTTACCTGTGCTATCTAATAAAATGAAGAAACCTTGAGATGATATATTGGATTATACCAAACTGGAGGTTGGGAGTGTTATGTTTTATTACATTGCAAAGTTAAATCACTCCTACAGGCAGATAGAAAATTAACAATCATGTCGGGAAGAAAACATATTTTCTATACTATTTCCTGTACTGATTGCAAAATGTTTTCTTGTGTAGAATTTTCAAACACAGGCAGTCCCCACTCATCTTGAAATGGATTATCATACTCTCCCACCTGAAAACTCGTTCTCTCTCTTCTTTCTTCTTTTTTTTTGAGATATTTATTTTATAACATCTAAAGGAGGAGCCCCTGTGGCAAAGTGCGTTAAAGCACTGAGCTGCAGACCGAAAGGTCCCAGGTTCAATCCCCGGGAGCTCCAGCTCCTGCCAACCTAGCAGTTCGAAAACATGCCAATGTGAGTAGATCAATAGGTACCGCTCCGGCGGGAAGGTAACGGCGTTTCATGCAGTCATGCCGGCCACATGACCTTGGAGGTGTCTAGGAACAACGCCGACTCTTCAGCTTAGAAATGAAGATGAGCACCACACCCCAGAGTCAGACATGACTGGACTTAACATCAGGGGAAACCTTTACCTTTACCTAAAGGAGGCCCCTGGTTGCACAGTGCGTTAAAGCACTGAGCTGCTGAACTTGCAGACCAAAAGGTCCCAGGTTTAAATCCGGGGAGCGGAATGAATGCCTGCTGTTAGCCCCAGCTCCTGCCAACCTAGTAGTTCGAAAACATGCAAATGTGAGTAGATCAAAAGGTACTGCTCTGGCGGGAAGGTAACGGTGCTCCATACAGGCATGCCGACCACATGGTCTTTCTTGGAGGTGTCTGTGGACAACGCCGGCTCTTTGGCTTAGAAATGGAGATGAGCACCAACCCCCAGAGTCAGTCACGACTGGACTTAACATCAGGGGAAACCTTTACCTTTTACCTTTAATGGAGGCAAATCATTTAAAAACACTAGGTAAAGGTAAAGGTTTTACGCTGACATTAAGTCTAATCGTGTCCGACTCTGGGAATTAATGCTCATCTCCATTTCTAAGCTGAAGAGCCGGCATTGTCCGTAGACACCTCCAAGGTCATGTGGCCGGCATGACTGCATGGAGCGCCGTTACCTAAATAGAATCTAAATCTAAATAGAAGATCCATATTTGAAAGCTCCATGAAATCATTAGTGATGTAATTTCGCTTGGTGAAGTGCTCCGCCCCCCCCCCCCCCCGCCCCCCAACCCCTTTGAATTTGTTTCCGAAAGCACTTGGCCAGCAAAGTCATAAAACCTAGGTTCTTAAAATTGACAAAATTCCACATCAACCTACCTTAACACCATGACTTCATGGAGCACAGTTACCTTCCCGCTGGAGTGGTACTTATTGATCTACTCATATGTTTTCGAACTGCTAGGTTGGCAGAAGATGGGGCTAACAAGCTCTCCCTGCTCCCCAGATTCAAACTGCCAATATTTTGGTCAGCAAGTTCAGCAGCTCAGCAGTTTAAACCGCTGCACCACTAAGAGGAGTTTAAAACAATATAAAACAATCTAAGATATATACATTATTTCTACAATTTATAATAATTTAAATGGGGTTAAGAAATTACATATTTATGTACATTCAAGGAAAGATCCCTATACTATGAAAGCTTTGCTAAATTATAGAAAACTGGAGAGGACTTCTGTATCTTTGATTGTGTAAAAGAGAAAATTTTGCAGGTGTTGCATGTTCTCTTGGCTGTGTGTCAAGCAACTCCTAATGGAATTCCTCTTCTACACAGCTATTAAAAATACAAGAGCCCTCCTTGGCGTTTAATCTGGCAATTTTAAGTGTCACATTTTAGTGTGGTGCCAAAATAGAAGTAAAGTTTGTGTCCATCAGACCTCCAAGAGGAAAGCATTCTACAAATGGAGCACCATGGCAGGACTTTGTCCTTATCAGTATACTGTTATCACGGTTGAGACACACAGGAATTTCTGCCTACAGATTTCAGTGCTTAGAAAGCCATATACTGGGAATGATGCTACTTTAGATAGCAAGACTGTGTGTCATTTAAGGCTTTAAATATCAGCAGCAGCACTCTGGATTCAGACTACAAGCATATCGGTTTCCAATGCTCTTCCTATCAAATTGACGTCAATTACGGATGCCACTCACCAGCCTCAAAATACACTGAAATTGGCATGGATAATCCCCCTCCTCTAAGAATACTTGAAATTTTCCAACCACCAAACACTTGAGCAGCATGTTTCATAAGAGAATATGAGCAATTGGACTGTGTTTCTCACATATATCTGAACCCAGGCACTACAGCCTCTTTTAAAACGCTGGGTACCTTCATCTAACATAATGATGCATGTAACACTGCTTGAATCCATAGCACTGTTGGTAACAGCTGGCCTCCTGCTAAAATGCTCAAGGGCCAGGGTTTCCCTGTTCTCGATGTTTATGCCATATTTTTAAGGTTAACTATTAGCCCATCTTTTAATCTCTTCTGCTGTATACCAACATTCCTTTTTCCATCCTTGAGCTGAGAATAAAGTAACAGCTTTGGGAGGTGGTGATTGAGCATTCAGACAATGTGGCCAGTCCAGTAAAGTTGATGGCAGAGAATCATCACTTCAGTGCTGGTGGTCTTTGCTTCTTCCAGAACGCTGACATTTGTCCACCTGTTTTCCCAAGAGATTTACAAGATTTTTCAGAGGCAATGCTGATGGAATCTTTCTAGAAGTTGGAAGTGACATTTGTAGACAGTCCATGTTTTGCAGATGTACAACAGAGTTGGGAGGACAATAGCTTTATGCATCTTGGTATCTTGGCATCCCTATGGATGTCCCTATCATCAAACACTCTCTGTTTCATTCAAAAAATGTGTAACTTGCAGAGCTGAAATGGTGTTGCATTTTGGTGTCAATGTCAACTTGTGTGAAGAGCTGGCTGCCTAGATAGCGGAAAATGTCAACATTCTCTAGCATTGCACTATTAAGCTGTATTTCTGGCACTACAGAGAAATTTGTTGGTGTCTGCTGGTAGATCACTTTGGTTTTCTCATTGCTCAGTGAGAGGCCAAACTTTTTGTATGCTCCTGCAAAGGTGTTTAAAATGACTTGTAGATATTCTTCTGAATAAGCGCAGACTACATTATCATCAGGATATTATAGTTCTATAACAGAAATTGTTGTGACTTTACTTTTGAGTTTCAGCCTACTGAGGTTAAAGGGCTGATAGGTGATTTCCACACTGGCGGGAAGCTTCCCATCAACAAGATGCAGTATCATTGCTATGAAGATGGAAAATAAGATTGGGGCAATAATGCATCCCTGTTTGACACTTGATCTCACTTTAAATGGATCACTTTGGGAGCAAAACTGTCCAAGATTGTTGCCATCGGGATCGGAAAGATGGTACTCCAACCCTACAGAAAGCATCTACCATCAGACCAAATTTCACAAGAAAATGATCAGACTATGACAATAGGGCAGTAAAACACATACACATAGACTAAAACACATCGTCCTCAATAAACCCAACAACAAATATAAGGTAAAGGTAAAGGTTTCCCCTGACGTTAAGTCCAGTCGTGATCGACTCTGGGGGTTGGTGCTCATCTCCATTTCTAAGCCGAAGAGCCGGCGTTGTCCATAGACACCTCCAGGTCATATGGCCGGCATGACTGCATGGAGTGCTGTTACCTTCCCGCCAGAGCGGTACCTATTGATCTACTCACATTTGTATGTTTTCGAACTGCTAGGTTGGCAGGAGCTGTGGCTAACAGCGGGCGTTCATTCTGCTCCCGGGATTTGAACCTGACACCTTTCAGTCCGCAAGTTCAGCAGCTCAGCGCTTTAACACACTGTGCCACCAGGGGCCCCTAACAACAAAATATAACCAAGCAAAAATGTGGAGTTTTTTTTAAAAAAAAAATAGATACTATTTGAGGATTGAAAAATAATTTGAGAAATGGGGAGACTGGAAGAATTCATGAGCATTCTCAGGACATGAAAGTAACTTCCAACTGCATGCAGGCTATGGATCACCTTTTTCCAACCTTGGTATTAAAGGGGAGTTTTTGATTGATGCAGTCTTATCTTGTGCACTCCTTCCTACTACACAAGTTTTAAATAATATTTTATTAACATTTAGTTTCAACTACATAAAATTATATATAGAATATACACAAAGGAGAATGTACACATAAAATACACTATAAACCTTTCTACTTAAACCTTCCCCTAACCCACATCCACACACAACTGCAGCAATAATTAATTAAACACATATGGGGTAAATGTGTTTTCCAAATTGCCAGGTTCCAATTATAATTCTAAAAGGTTAATTCTTCCTTTTCTAAAGTAATTTTAGATAAAAACAGGAATAGGTCCAGACAATAAAATTCTGTATGGGAATAATTTGATTTTCTAGCTAAAATTAGACTTCATATTTTTCCTGCAGGCCAATCACATCATTCAGAAAGTCTGCCTTGGAGAGAATAATGTGGTTGAAGAGGAAATTAAAGCAAACAAGAGCATCTATGAATGGGCAGGAGGAGGTGGCGGAGGTGGAGGAGCAACCTACATATTTAAGGTATGCATGTGTTAGAGCTGTACCCTTCCAGGATAAGGTACATGATGTACTGCTGCTTTCTTCATTCTGATGCTTTTTCCAATTACAAAGTGTATGAACTGGGCCCACTGGATTCAGTATTGTAAGCTAAAGTCTGTGGTTTATATGTTGTTCCACAATCTGCTTCACCACACTGTTGCATACTTTCCATTGAGCTAGCCTTGAGCTAGCAAGTTGACAAGTCATAGACAATAATGATTCATATCATGATACTGTTATGTTCTATCCCATAAAAAAGTAGTAGATCCAGAGTTTTCCAGCTTTTCTACATGTATATCCTTACCAATATTGATCCTGTTTTAAATAATGCAATAGTAATTTAAACTGTTGAACTGTCCTGGGCCTTTGTATAGTTCAACTAGTGTGTAGGGGATGGGTTTATTATTTACATGCCTGATACAGCCAAAAGTTCAAGCCATTTCTTAATTCTACTTGTTTAGATGGAGAATGGAAAGCCAGTTCCTTTGATCATTGCAGCAGGGGGAGGTGGTAGGGCCTACAGAGCCAAAACATATACATTCAACTTTGAAAGACTGGAGAATGATACTTCTGTACCAGGGCTCAATGGGAGACCAGGAGCTGCAGGTAAGAAATCTCTATGAAATTTATGTCAAGCTTCACAGCCTGGAAGTGTTATAGTTTGGGACTGCAACTCGCAGAATCTCTGCCAATACATCTATATTCCTCCAGCAGTATTCCTCATGCCAACCAAGGGATCCTATAGTTGTAGTCCAAAAAGGCAATTTTTTCATCCTCAAGTTAAAAGTTGTTGTCATATAATGAAGTTATATCCAAGCATCCAGACATTCCATTCGTGTATGTGTGTGTATAGATATACACAATTGTTGAAAATGTAGTTGAAATGTAGAAAAAGCATGATCTTTGATCCAATTCATCAGATTTTTCTTTTTTTTTACTCCCCTAAAGATTTAAACAACAAAAAAGAATAGATTGGGAATTCTACTCTATAATTGCTAATTTTGAGTGATTTCGCATTAATCTCAAACAAGCCTTAAATGTGAAACCTCTTAACTCAGATTAGCAATGCTTTGCAGAATACAGTAGAGTCTCACTTATCCAACACTCACTTATCCAATGTTCTGGATTATCCAATGCATTTTTGTAGTCAATGTTTTCAAAACATCATGATATTTTGGTGCTAAATTTGTAAATACAGTAATTACTACATAGCATTACTGCGTATTGAACTACTTTTTCTGTCAAATCTGTTGTATAACATGATGTTTTGGTGCTTAATTTGTAAAATCATAACCTAATTTGATGTTTAATAGACTTTTCCTTAATGCCTCCTTATTATCCAACATATTCGCTTATCCAACATTCTGCCAGCCTGTTTATGTTGGATAAGTGAGACTCTACTGTATAACCCTCTTTGCTTTCAGTTCGTGGATTTTAAAATTCTATTAGCAGAAATAAATCATGGGTACTACCTCTAATCATTCCTTGGCTATGCCGACCCTATGAAATTCATGGGGTTGCCATAAGTCAAGAGGTGGCTTGAAGGCACATACATATTTACTAGGGATTCAGAAAATGTGAGCTTTTTCTTTTTGCTACATAGTCAAACCATAAGTATATGACCCAGTGTGACCAGATAAATGCAAGATTGTAAAAATGCTTATTCAAACACATACTATAAAAGCAAAAAGACCTATCTTTTTCTCATTCTGTAACTGTCATGACTGTACATACCAAAAGCATAGTCATAGCAAAATGTTAATGAATTGATCTATAGCAATAATTGTAGAAATCAAAATTATAATTTCTGGTTCATTTAGTAGAACCATAATGCAATTTGCTTCCTAGTTTTACATAAACTAAAGTATAATATTTTATGACCATTCCAAGCAATGGATGGTGAATTGTTCCAGGCTGTAGTCCAATTTGAGGGTCAATTTCAGCAACTTGAAAAGAACTCAGTGGTTCTCAACCTGGGTCCCCAGATTTTTTGGTCTTCAACCCCCAGAAATCATAACAGCTGGTAAACTGGCCGGGATTTCTGGGAGTTGTTGGCCGAAACACCTGGGGACCCACAGGTTGAAAACCACTACTCTAACCTCTGGATTAAATGTCACAAATCATTCACTGCTCCACCAATATAAAATCTTCAGTAGCCATTCATTCCCAGATGTCCTCACTAAATATTCTTATGATTGTTATTTCAAGTGCCAACTATAGTTTGTAAATATGCAGTTGCTGTCCTGTTCTGATCAATGTTTCCTCTGTTTTTATTATTGGTTACAGTTTCCAAAATAGAAATGTGTCTATGCATTTATAGTCACACATGCATGAGCACCCAGCCTCTTCTTTTTTGAGGACTGTGGGTGGGGGGGAGGTTGATGACGTTCTACCATATTCTTTACTTGGGTATCTTATTCACTTCCACAGACATCAATGTTCTTTCCATATATATACTTCTCCCTGACTTGCAAGGGCGTGTTTCCCTTTCAAAACATTCCCTTGATTAAGAATGAGGGAAGCTTTGGAAAAGTAAACACTAATAAGGGAGGGTAGGATGAGAGATAAATATATCATATATTGCAAGCAAGGACCTCCAGGCTCCGCTGGCTTGACCTTGACCCGATTATAACCCAGGGAAGGCTTTTTCAGCTCATAAAAAGGTCTGAAAAACTCAGCTTATCTTCAAATATATACGGTATGTCAGTGAGCAGATAAATGAATGTCTAGCACTAGTTCATTCTTTATTTCTGGAGAATAAACAAATTTTCTAGATGACTGGCCAAACACTACACACACTCTGGTCTGATCATAGTAAATCTGAAAACAGGAGAATAATTGTTGAGCCTGTTGAGCTTTCCCTTCAATAATTCACAGAAACTTACAAGGCAAATCCTAGGCTAACGTAGATCTCCGCAAAATTCGCCTGTGGTGGTTCTGTGCAGAAAATAGCCTTTTCTGAACAGAAACCACTGCAGTTGGGCATTTAACACAAAATTTGCACATGGTTGTGCTGTGCAGAAAACTTTTCTCTGTACAGAAATATGTGTGTGTGTGTGTGTGTGCATGTGCGTGTGCGTGTGTATCTGTTGTTTGTATGTTGAAATATTATGGTAGCAGCTTCATTAGCACCATGAGGTCAGACTGAGCCAATGTGTCTCTACAGTACAAATGGTATTGTATGATATGAAAGTGTGATTGTGCTATTGCATCCTGAAAATTCAGTTCAAAGAGGGATAAAATAGAACATGCAGGGGGGAAAAAACAACATAACTTGCCAGTTTCTTTTAAAACATCTCTGCCACTGAAGTGTTTCATTGTTATTCTGCATGTATATATGGCATTTGCTTTCCATGTCCCTGTGTTTCCCATTCTTTTTTGTGTTTCCCCATTGCAACAGGATCTTACACAAGTTGCTTTTCCTTTTGTTAAACTGCAGGTGGTGGAGGTGGCTGGAATGATAACACTTCCTTCCTCTGGTCGGGAAAGTCTTTGCTGGAAGGCGCTACCGGAGGAAAATCCTGCCCCCAGGCCATGAAGAAGTGGGGGTGGGAGACAAGAGGGGGTTTCGGAGGGGGTGGCGGGGGGTGCTCCTCAGGTGGAGGAGGCGGAGGATATATAGGTAAAGTGGCTTTGTGTTCAAGGTGTCCCTTCCCTTCTCTTAGTTTTAATACTCAGATATATGCTGAAACAATACTGACTTATCTATATTTGTCTATATTTTTAATGTTATGCAATGCAATGTGTTTGTGCAGGGGGTCTAAGAACCTGCATCACCTGTCCATAATTACACCAGTGTGATTGTCCATTGCCAAAAATGGTTTAGATCTGTTTGGGGTTTTGTTTCTAAATCCTGACCATATGAATTGTTACCTGCCCCCCTCCCCCAAAATGGACTAAAAGGGTAGATCATTCTAGCCAAAGAATCCAAAACTGGAGTGTAGGTGGGAGTGAAATGAATTTCTAGTATTCATAAGAAGCATCAGTATTTTCCAGGTCTGATTAAACACTATATTACTATGTGAAATAACACCCGTTGTATTTCCTTTCTGTGGTGTTGATCTATAAAAAAAAAAAAACAATTTATGCCACCATCTCCTTTTTATAGCATAGAAATCCACAAGGAACTATATCCAAGAGATGCATTATTAGGGTTTTCTGTTACAAATATTGGTTGGAAGGATGGCTTCTGTAGAATTCTTGACCCTCTGTATATATACATATAGTTATTTAGCTCTAGGTAACATTATGTGGGGATTTTCACATAGATTTTATAGATTTTAAAATGAAAGTTATATGGAATTTTATCAAAAGATAAAGACACAACAATCTTACTCCCTGTATTCTGTAAACGAAAGGCAAATTTCCTTCTAGTGTGGTTTTGTTGCTGTTGTAGAGGTTTCTGTAGCATTAATTTATGACATTAAATCTTTGCAATTGTACTGCAACTTTGCCAAATTACTATGATACATATGTGTCCAAATGCTAGTCATTTTGGATTGCGCCATTCATGTGGGAAATGGTTAGGCAAAATCAACCCCAAATCATCAGGTCTTTACTATAAGAAATTATTGTAGGAAGATATGTCATAAAAAGGCAAGATTCTGCTGAAAATTTAGAATCGTTATTGTATTTTCTTGAAATTTCTTTTTCTTAACACAGGGTGGAGAGAGATAAATAAGTGGAATCGTTTTCTTGCCTTACAACCTCAGGGTGCATTTGGCAGGAAGATTGTTGTGCCATAAATATACCTTAGCTTTAGTGGCAATAACCTCCAGTTGTCAAGTGTGTAATTCAGTCTTCACAGACAATATCTGGCTCTTTGGTAAATTGTTGGAAGTTGCCAAAGAAGCTAATGAAAGTAGCAGTGTTGGAGACCACTTACAATACATCTTCAGACACTGAAAACCAGTCACATTCAAATCATGGTCACCTTTAAGAGGTGGAAATACAGTCTTCCCTACCTGTTTCAATCTCTTTGACTATCCTACATCTTATCTCCTCTGAGTGGTCTTTTATGTCTTATGTTATTAGCTGTCTCTTTGACTGCAGTGTGGGACAGGTGTGGTGAAGTCATTATGAGGTAGTCTTTTTCATGACTGTTGATTGGTTATTTGCTGTGAAAAATCTCAGATATTTATGAGCCCTAGTCAAGCACCCAAAATAAATATCCGTAAACATGTACAGAGGAATATACTAGCCCCCGTTCTCTTGGTTTTAATCACTGTGGCCTCTGGCCTCCCTCACACAGAACCGTTTTTTTTTATGAAGAGGTGAATATCCTGTAGCTATGAAGGTTCTCCCTCTGGGTTTGAATATTTGGAAACCTTTTCAAAATTGTGTGGAGATACTCTGGAAATCTAGAAATCTCTCAGGAAGTCAATCCTTCAAGTGTAAGGGCGACAAAACAATAAAGGAAGGATTGGATTAACATCCTTCCTCTCTTTGTGTGTTTGTGATGCACTGATTTCTTCTGGCTCAGTGGGGCGGTTGGATATGTCAGATCCTGAGGAATGTTAAATGTTGTTTGAACCAGAATGCTGCAAGCCCTGTTCTCAACATATGGCTGATGGGACAGAATAAACCCCATAAAAAAATAAATTACCTTGAGATGACTTCATCACATCAGTTACCACTCCAAAATAGTAATTTGAAACCACCCCAAAATTTATGAACCCAGAGAAAGCAAGTGATAGATAATTGCAAAACCCCATTTAACTGGATGTATATTATGTATGTACATTGTTTTGAGAAACCAAATGCTTGTTATGTAATTAAATTTGCAGATGTCCTTTTTCTATCACCTATGTATAATCAAGAGATATAAAACTGAAATATCACTTTGGGGATTGGATAGATAGTTTGATTGATTGTCAGAAAAAGGAATAAGAATGAGTGATAAGAAAGGAGTATGTATTGTACAATACAGACCAGGTTAATAGCCTGGAATCTGTATGACATCACTTACTCAAAACAGTCATATAAACCCACATTCCTCCTTTCTAGATGGGTTGACAATGACTAAAAAAGATAAAAGAAAAATGCTTTCATATGATTGCTGCTTCGGTGTGTCAGCTTAACTGTTACGTACCCTGTCATTTCTGGTATTTCAATGAAACAACTATTTGGAGATTTATTTTATACCATTTCTCCAGACTTATAATCTTTGTGCTCAGTGCATCTGCCTTGGACTGGGCTGAAACATTTATTGCTTCATTAGCACAACAAAAGTCATATAAAACCAAAATCCTGAAAGTTAAAAGCCTGGAGGTGCATTAAAGTGCGACCCATTATGGCATTTACTGGATATTTTGCTAGATGAATGCCCTTTTCTCTGTCAGATGCTCTTTATTTTGTAGTGTTGATTGTTGGTATTATGTTTTTACCTATCATGGTGACAAATGTCAGAAGAGTAGCCACGTTCATATTTTGTAAAAAAAAAGTTTTAAAAATACCCGAAGCAATGCTCAAAGATGAACACCTATATTATGGCATAAAATTTGGAGGTCAGAATCCTTTCCCTCATCTTTATGCAATGATGATGATGATGATGATGATGATGATGATTTGCCAAAATGCTAGTTCAGGTATCTAGTTAAGGTGTTGCAGGACTCCTTTGTTGGTTTTGTGTCTAATTTTAAAACTTTGCAGTGCAAAATATTCTAAGCAATTTCCCCTTCTCTATAGGTGGCAATGCAGCAGAAAACAATGATCCAGAGATGGATGGAGAGGATGGTGTTTCTTTTCTAAATATCCAATATGGAACATTATTTACCCCTGCATTAAAAGGTACTATCATCAATCAAGGACAGTTATTTTTAATGGTGTACTTGTTGAAGAATGCATGAGAAGCTGAAAACTTATTTTTACGCCAAGTAGTCCCTCAAGTAATTTATTACTATTAATGTTGCTTCCCATCTTAAAAATTTAAGCTAGTTTTGTTACTTGAGATCTAATGTAGCGTAGTGGTTTGAGTGTTGGAGTATAACTCCAAAGACCATGGTTTGAATGCCCACTCAGCCATGGAAACTCCTTCGGTAAGTTGTCCTCTCTCAGCCCTAGAAAAGCCAATTATAGATTTACTTTAAAGTTGCCACAAATGGGAAGCTACTTGAAGGCATACAACAACAATAGCAGCAGTAGCAGCAAGTTTTGTTACTTGCTATTTTAGTCATAACTTTTTCATTGCTTGTTAGATATCTTCTTTAAAAACAGTAAAAAAGTTAATTAAAAAGTGGCACATTTACCACTTTTTGGAATTGATGGGTGAGATTGCTGCTGGGTGCCTAAAATGGCAGCCATTTTCTCACAACTGGGATTTCCACTTCCTGGTCCCTCTGCCGGAGACAGCAACTAATCAGTTCAGAGTACTCACTTTGAACTGATTGGTTGATTCCAAGAAGACCAGAGCGAAAATACGCACTTCACTCAGGTTGGCTGCAGCCTCATATATCCCAAGCTGCTGGCCAGTCCCAGCAGTCATCTCCTGAATGTCATCCCATCTATTCACTCTTTTTCTCTAATTTTCTCTTGTCATAACACGTTAGGCTGGCATAGGTCCTGGCTCCAGGTTGTGGAGTTCTGTGCCCAACAGGGAATTGATTTGTACCATTGGATTCATATGAGGACCCGGGGGGCAGTGGGCACAGCAGATCTGTCGTGTGGCTGTCTACAAGCCACATCTGCAAGCCTGGTGGGAGGGGGGAATAGGTAGCCCATTGGGATATTTTACCCATCTGAACCTTTCCCTGCAGGTCACTTATGGTGATCTGACGTTAAGCCAGTTAGAATGGGTTTATCGATCAACAGGCGGGTTGGTCAGCACCTGAATGCAAACCCATATGTGGTGCCAGTTGCTTCTGCAGCTTGAACCAAATTTGGAGTTGTGACCATACCTCTCCACAAAATACAAGCTTATACTTTATATTTACATTAATTAGTTCACAAGTCATGTAAGCTCTATTCAGCAGTTATATCATGTATCAATGTATTCACAATGTTGTGCATTGAAGTTAATGCCGTCCTTTGCCTTGTGTATCACCATTTCATTGCACCTTGTATTGTTATCATTAAACATCTGTTACCTTTCGCAATCTGTGCTTGGTGCACTTGGACTCACTCCCCACTTGCCCATGCAGTAGGAAAATGTCCAAGAATATACCATATAAAATTTCATTTTAAGATTATAAACTACATTTGAAATAACTAAAGCACTTGGGTTCCTGTTGGCGCAGTGGATTAAACTGCTGAGCTGCTGAACTTGCTGACCAAAAGGTTGGCAGTTCAAATCCAGGGAGCAGGGTGAGCTCCCGTTGTTAGCCCTAGCTTCTGCCAACCTAGCAGTTCAAAAACATGCAAATATGAGTAGATCAACAGGTACCGCTTCGGTGAGAAGGTAACGACACTCCATACATTCATGCTGGCCATATAACCTTGGAGGTATCTACAGACAATGCCGGCTCTTCGACTTAGAAATGGAGATGACTACCAGCTCCCAGAGTCAGGCATGACTAGACTTAATGTCAGAAGGAAACCCTTACTTTTGGAAACCTTTTGGAAACCTTTACTAAAGCAGTTGGATATTTTTGTCCCAGGCAGTATGTCTTATTCCGTTTAATTATGCATAAGTGGAGTTATGGATCCTGTTCAAATAGTGCATGTGGATGTGCCTGAGACATGCATTCAGTTGTAAGTTTGTGTGTGTATTCATTCTTACATTACCATTCAGCCATCCATACGAGATAGATTAAGAAATATAGCTTCAGCCAACAGGATTCTTAATGCAAAGATCTTGCACATGCCACTAAAACCACGTTTCAGGTGGTTCCCCAATAGAAACCCTTTGCTATAAGTGTTAACTTGGTCCTCGTAATACATGCATGGCTACCTTCCTGATTAGAATACCTCAGATCCCCTATGGAAATGTTTCACTGAGCCCTACAGTCATGTGGAAATATTTGTCTGAGTAACATTTTATTTTGCCTCTTCTCTAGTGACTGAGGGGCATGGGGAAGTCAACATCAAGTTGTATGTGAACTGTAGCCACTGTGCCCATGACTTATGCTATAGGGACGTGAAGACACAGGAAATTGTTTGCACTTGTCTCTATGGATATGTCTTGGCTGAAAATGGTATCTCTTGCTCAGGTAAGAAGTCAGTAGTCCTTTCCCAAATTAATTATGTGGATAATGGGAACTGGGGTCATGGTTTTGTTGTGGCACAGTCCCTTGCTTTCTGTTCCTGACCTCTGTGTGTTGAATGAAGTGGGAGCCAGTTGTAGTTGCAGAGTAGGAGTGGGGAAGGGTAAAAGGTCTGAAGATTTTGGAGAGTATTTGTATTTTTGCACATTCAGGAATGCTTTTTCTGTGGATTTCAAATGCTTAAAAATAGCTATTTAAAAATATGGGGACCCTAGGGGTTTTGGCAAGGGGTTCTAGAGGCTACAATAGTAGAGTCCAGGAGCCACATAGTCACATAACTGTGTGAGTTAGCCCTGCTTTCCTTTACTCACACAATTGACTTGTGAAGTTTTCCACTGAGACATCTGTCTTTGCTGTACAAGGTTTGTAATTGGTGGCTAGGCTGTAAATCAGCAAGCCTCCAGCAGGTATGGATTAACCATGGTGCTAAGTGGAATAGAGTTCTGATCCCCAAGCAAACAGGATTCTGTTGTGTCACACGGGTTGTGGAAGTCTTCAGTATGAATGTGCACAAATGTTCTTGCATGTATAAGTTCTTTCAAAAGTAGATGGAACTAAGACATCCCCTCCAAAACATCCAGGCACACACTTGCACTTATCTCAGTTCATTTCTTTTATCTGATGGATTCAGCTCCCTTTTATGAATATTGTTCTCCTGTTGTGTAATCCTGCCTTTCTTCTCTTCCCTGCCTTTTCATTGCACCAGTTGTCATTATGCTCTGTGTAAAGGAGGGCAGATTTTTGTTGCAGTCAGCTCTCATGGTCTTCTGACCTCCAATAGCCCACTGTTTCACTTTCTCAGTTAAGATCATAGAAGCAGATGGTTTCTGATTAGAAAATTAACACCATCACTCAATGGATATGAAAGGGAAGTCATAAAAACTGAGAAGGAGGAAGTGTTAAGTTGGCAGGACTAGAAAACAAAGCAGCTGACTGTTTCAGAGTGAATGTAGGTATTTGAGCAATGGAAGGGGTGTGAAATATTTTTAAAGGAAAGAAAGAAGTCCATTTATATCAGAAACAATTAATTTGTCTGTGGAAAGACTGAACTGTAAGAAGGGAGCTGTGTTAAAGAAAGATTAATTAATCTCTTATTAAAGCATACTGAAGAATATCGCAGCATGTCAAATGAATGTCTGCTGCGCATGGCGACCGACTATTCTAGAAATTTTAGTCCAAACTCTGTGCCAAGGCGTGTGGAAATGAACCAGCCTATTCTATTTTACAAGTCAAGATCCTCCAAAATTCACCACTGTGTCCTCTTACTCCAAGGCAAGGAAGCAAGAAGCCATGATTTCTGTGGAAGAATATGCGCACTGCTGTCAAAAATAAATAATAAGCCACAACTTTTCCATGATGAATTAAAGCATGATAAAACACCACAATAATAGAAACAAGGGGAGCATAGAACTAAAATCAGATCAAGAAATATTTGACTAGAAAATTAAAAGTCATTTCCCTGTTGTTAGTGAGATATAGGAGGTTCTAGGCTACTTTCCATGGAGACAACTTCCCAAAGACAACTGAGAAAGCCCTCTCTCCTACTACCACCTGACTATTCTGAGAGGACAAGGGCACTTGGAAAGGTATCTCCAAAGATGACTGCAATATTCAGGCAGGTTCACGTGGTGAGAATACAGTGGGAGGGGGATGTAAAAGTACCAGGTTGTTTTAAATCTCCCTCACAATTATCCAGTCTTTGTCCTTTCAATTTCACCTTATATATCTTACCATCTCAGGACAACAGTAGTCTTCATTTGCATGCAAACAGGGGAAATGTCCTCCTTTTCTTATTCTCTGATGATGAGGTGACTGTGCATATAAAGTTCTCGAAGTGTAAATTGTGCACATTGTGTGCATTGTTTTGATCTTGCATAGCCTACATTGCTTATTCATTGTGTTCTACCGGCAATATAATTCTGTGCCAAAATTTATTCACAAAGGGAGCAATGTCTAATATTAGTGGTTTTCTTTCCATTGTCTTCAAGAAATGCCCAGTTTTCAGAGTATTTGCAGTTCAGGACTGATTCTTTGCAAATTTGTAAGTGGGTCCTGAAAAGAAACAGCATTTCCTGTGCAGAAAATGCTATAATTAAAGACTTCTATGTGTATTTGCTTTTAAAGTTGCCTGTCAGGGTATGATGGCCCCATGAATTTCATAGCGATTTCTTAGACAAGGCATATTCAGAGGTGGTTTAGCAAATTCTTTCCTCTAAAATATAGCCTGTAGCACATGATGTGCAAATTTTGTTTTTTTTGTTTTTTTGTTTTTTTGTATACAAAACAAAAACATACAAATTCTGCTCCAACTGGCAAGATTCTAATCAGTCCAGCATTCTTCTCCCAAGGGTATCCTGAAACCTGAAAAACATATTTTAGAACATTTTTAAATACATCTTGACATTATTTCTACCCCTGTGTTTAAGTCAACCTAATGGCATTAACCTCACAATTTCAAAATTATAAATATTATATATATGTTTATTTATTTAGAGGTGTCAACTTGAACAAAAATCTTCTACAATTCAATAATGCAATGTGTGATAGCTCCTATTTTGTTAAAAGTACATTTCAAGTATATGATGGGCACTGAGAATAACAAACACTTTTTCTTTTTATGCAGCTGAAATGGTGCAGCCAACGAAGAACCCTCCTCTCTCCTTGGTCTTGTCTGTAGTGACTTCTGCCCTTGTTGCATCTCTCATTCTGGCCTTCTCAGGGATCATGATAGGTGAGTTCCCTGTTCATCTAGAATTTGCAGAAATCATCCATAGTCACTGTATGTGATGCATCCTCCTCCCTTAACCATCTAAATCAGGCATGGGCAAACTTCAGCCCTCCAGGTGTTTTGGATTTCAACTCCCACAATTCCTAACATCTGGTAGGCTGTTAGGAATTGCGGCTGTTGAAGTCCAAAACAGCTGGAGGGCTGAAGTTTGCCCATGCCTGATCTACTTTTACATGTTTGTCATTAACCCTTAATGCAGAATTGGAGTCAAGTAAACTTTTATATGGCTTGCAGGATGCAAACTTCAGTGTTAGTTCTCCTTAAGGAAGAGCAGTTGAAAACAATGAGACTGCTATAAATTGCAACTAGCATTTGTCATAAATTTCAGTGGGTTTGCTCCACCCAAGACTAACACTGGACTTACTTTGGATATTCCACTATCACAGGTAGCCAAGAAAAATAAAGAATATTTAATTAATAAATCAGATTAATTAAAGGAGTAATTTACAATAGTAGATTCTTTGTTTTGCAGAGTGTAGAATTATTTATGCACATATTAGCACACATGCTGTGTCCTTTTGACTGGTTCCTTATCAGTTTTGCAGTAGAGCAAATAGGCTCATTGACTTTTTTTCCTGCAGGATCTCTGTGCAAATTCCACTCCAGCTAGAAAATAACTTGAATAGGTTTTTAAAAAAACAAATTAGAGCCTCTAAGCCAAAATAAAGAATGTGTTGTCGAAGGCTTTCATGGCCAGAATCACAGGGTTGTTGTGTGTTTTCCGGGCTGTATGGCCATGTTCCAGAAGTATTCTCTCCTGATGTTTTGCCCACATCTATGGCAGGCATCCTCAGAGGTTGTGAGATATATTGTGAGGATACAGCCTGGAAAACACACAACAACCTCAAAATGAAGAATCTTTGGTAGAAGATAATGGTGATGACAATGATAGTGATAACCTTGTTTTATTCTCTAAAACAAAATACAAAGAAGGTCTATCATGTTGGGCCTACTATGGCCATCACCTCCAACCAACACAGTTGATGTAAAAAGAATGTGGAAGCTGAAGTCCAAAACCACTGAAGAGCTAAAGGTTTCGTCACCTGGGATCTAAACATTTGTTTCTTTTTTGTTCCTGGCTGAACTTTCTTGTCATATTGTCAACCTACATTTCATTGCATTTTAGACATTAAAGAGACAGAGAAAAACTTTGTGTGTGTTTAGTTGGATGCTTTTCCCCCTTGGTTACTCATGTTCCACGCTTTCATCTCAAGACCTTAAATTGATCTTTTACTAAGTTATCAAAAGCAAGAGTCACATTTTAAAAGAAATGTAAGAACATTGGGACATAATTTTAAATCTCTCCTCTTGTTACTTAGAAGGGTTTATTCCATCGGCATTTCTCATCCTAGTCCTGCCCCTTGCACACAGCAAAATAACTTTATCTCTCAGAACAGACACCATGCCTTATACAGCTAAATCTACAGCAGAACTACAGGCAGTATGGTGTTAATCCGCCCAGAGTCAAAAGAGTGCTTGGGGAACTTCTATGCCCATCTCCAATTACTTTTTCAAAGTAACGTTTTGCATGTCCAATTAATTCTGATCTGTGCTTTCCCCCCAGGCATGTAAGAGCTCCCACAGGAACTTTGAAAGGTTACAACAAGGACTAGATAGATCTCTTTCAAATTGTCAAAGGTTCAGCTGCCCCCTTTAAAAGGGCAAAACATTCCAAGGGCAAAAGCACAGATAAAAGAAGCAAAGAAAACTTGCTTTAAAAAAAAAATCAGACTTTTTCAACCATGGTGTCAAACTGCATTTTGTATGAAGTGGCTCAGGGTCTATACAGGGGCATAGGCTTCCTTATTGTAGAAAAAAACTGCAGTCACAATAAGGATCATTTTAGATTTGTGGGGTGATGATGTGTAATTCATCCCCACTCCCAAAAATCATAGAGTCACAGAATTGTAGACTTAGAAGGGATCCCAGTGATATCTGCTCCTACCATCTGCTAATGAAACATTCATCCGAGCTTGATATATTATTTAGAAAAACTAGCACCTTTGCATTACTTTTTTGACCAATTATTCATCATCATCATTCATTAGACAGTTACTTTCATTTTAAAAAAAATAGGCATGTCTGGAATCAATATGTACAGTAGCACTGGGCCCAAATGAGAAAACAAAGTTGAAAGCATGAACTTTCATAAACTAAGTCTACTTCCTCAAATGCAGGTCTATATTGTCCTAGTCCAAAACTGGACTCAGTGTTGAACCTAACTGGAGAATTTGGCCCTGATATCTGAGGTAGTAAACGGGCTAAGAAAGCTCAAGCTATCACTTTCATTCTCTGTTGGTCTCTGAGCTGCTGCAAGTTTCTATTCATAGTGTTACTTTTAAGCTATTTTTCAAAAATTGAAAAGTGTTGCAATTCTGGCTTTTTGGGGGTATTTTTCAAAAATTGAAAAATCCCCCCCCCCCCCCAAAAAAAAAGCCAGAATTGCAACACTTCACCAAAGGAATACAAGAAAGCAACAGCTAAGTATTATTTGTTACAGAAAAATACGTAAAATATATTAAGGCTAAAACATACAAAATTGACTTCAATTGCCTCCTTCTTGTCTCCTCAAGTGACAAGTAAAGTCATCACTTCTGGCATATTACATGCAAATTTAGATAATCCTTCATCCTAGGTTGTGATTTTTTTTAAGGTTACATGCAATACAAAGAAGTGCATTTAGACATCATTTTAAAAGGTTCCTCTTGTTTACCTGATAATTGTGTACATGTGTACATACAAGTTTGAATAATTTTTAAGATGCCTTATTTCCAATGGCTACATCCTATGCCCCAGAACACCTTAGAAAGTTTCAAATGCTGGGCAGCTCTGAAACCCAACTGTCCATTGTCATGGTCTAGTGTTGGGCCTAATTCGG
The DNA here is from genome assembly GCF_035594765.1 of Anolis carolinensis. NCBI lineage: Eukaryota > Metazoa > Chordata > Lepidosauria > Squamata > Anolidae > Anolis > Anolis carolinensis. The sequence goes on from NC_085841.1 coordinate 41,997,837, forward strand.
GATTTTGATGCCTGAAAGTGTTTGGTGCTGACTTGCACAACCTAATGAATAATCTTGAGATCCAATCCTATGTGGTGCTGTAAATGGCATTTTGTCATAACTGGAGATACAATACTGAACCAAGGGTAAGGCAGTCTAAGTCTTTATCACATCAGGACAGCAGCCAACTTGTACATTAGCAGATGCTACATTGAGCAGAGATGTTCTGAAAGCCCTTTCTGAAGTCAAAGAATGCATTGTCGGCATGAGGGAAAGTTACTTTCTCAGAATACCACTTCCAGAATCCCCCAGCCAGCATGATCAGTGGATTTATTGGCTAAGGTATTCTGGGTACTATTGTCAAAACCAACAATTCATTTCAACTCTTATTTCACACTCATCTCACCCTTGTACTCTCTAGTAAATCAGTCTGAGCCATACAACCCACTGTGGATCTCAATCCATCTTAAAACAGTTGGTAATATTTCTCAGACACTTTTGAACTGAAATACTAAACAGCTTTATCCTGATTTCTATTTGAATGTAGTAAAAGGAAAACAGTCAGAGCCCCCACAGAAAAATGTTATCCATTTGACATATAGTGCATGATCAGTGGGAGGCCCACATCCCTACCTAACTTCCTGTGCTCTGTTTCTAGTGTACCGCCGGAAACACCAGGAACTGCAAGCCATGCAGATGGAGTTACAGAGCCCTGAGTATAAACTGAGCAAGTTGCGCACCTCCACCATTATGACCGACTACAACCCCAATTATTGCTTTGCAGGGAAGACCACTTCCATTAGCGACCTTAAAGAGGTGCCCCGGAAAAATATCTCTCTAATAAGGTAAACTACCCTATCTGAACTCCTTTGGCTCAGATACACTCTGCATATAAGAATGAACAAAATCACCCATGCACAGTGGCAAATGGTGACTCCCATGTCATGAGAGTGCTGAATCCATTCTAGATTTTAGTCGAACTTTGAAGGGAATAATCAAGGTGGTGAACTGATTTTGAGGCTAGGGTTCAACACTTTGCGGATCCTTCCTTAACCCTCCTCCAGTTATTAAAGTTTGGGTTAAATCCAGAATGAGTTTACTACTTCATTGACACAGAAGCCATTAACCTCCAGTGCACATGCACCTTCAATTTGAGATCAGCTCATTTTCATTCCCAAGCACTGATGCTGTAATAATTGCTTGTTGTTATGCACCTTCAAGTTGACCCTTATGACAACTCTATCCTGGATTTTCTTGGCAGAATTTATTCAGAGTAGCTTTCCATTCCCTTCTTCTTAAGCAGAAAGAAATGTGACTTGCCCAAGGCCACCCATTAGGTTTCCATGGTGGAGAGGGGATCCAATCCTGGTTGCCCAGACTCTTAGTCCAGCACTGAGATAACTACATCACCCAGACTCTGATCCTGACAACAGTCTTCTGTATTTATTAGTTAATCATAGTGGATAATCTCCTCTACTAGCCCCTAGTTCTTCAGTCTAACAGGTTGACAAAAATGTTCAACATCTGTTTCCTATGGAGGATCCAGAAAAACCTCATTGGCAAAATGTAAGCAATTCCTCAGGCACTGGCCATAATTTGCCAAGGCTGTTACATTGTGCTGCCATCTGGTGCAGTGACCTTTAGGAGATACATTCAGCAACAAAGACTGTGGACTCCTGACAATAAAGAATGACCTGATCATATCTGTTTCACCAGACACCAGGATGACAAGCAGAAAACCCAGAGATAACAAAGCCATGCTATGACCTCTGGTCATATTAAGGAATTGGGTTTCAGAGGCAAACACTGCAGGCAAATAAAGTTGGTTTGAGAAACTTAATGTCAGCACTTCTATATATTTATAGTTATAGCTAACTCCAAAGCAGCCATGGAAATATGTATTTCTCCTTTTCTTGTGTATCACCTCATATTCATAAAATATGTTTTTCCCACCTGCAAAGTGTCAACTGCTCCATTTTATTTTCTCCATGCCCACTCATGTGTATAGCGTTTGGATTTTTTTAAAATGCAAATTTCATTAAAAGAGTGTTCTCCAATCAGCAGGAAAAAGAAATTACACTGTTCATCAAAGCTGCATGAAAGTATGTGCCTTCATGTTACATATGGCCATCTGTCGGGGGTGCTTTGAATGCGATTTCCTGCTTCTTAGCGGGGGGTTGGACTAGATGGCCCATGAGGTCTCTTCCAACTCTACTATTCTATGATTGTATATTGACTTGCTGTGGCCCCATGCATATCATAGGGTTTTCTCAGAAAATGAATCCTCAAAGGCAGTTTTCCTAGTTCCTTCTTCTGAAATGTAGCCTACAACACTGGCAGTCACCCATTCAAGTTCTAATCAGGACTGGTACTACTAAACAAGGTCAAATATAATGTGGTACCCTTAGGGTAATTAAAATTTGAGGGAAGAAGATTCATGATCTATTGTGTCCTTCTATTTGGAAGAAGCTGTCATCCTACTTAGATAACTTATGTTTCATCTAGTCTACTTTATTAGTATAGTGAAGTAGACTAGAGCATTTATAGGGATGACTGGTATCTCCTTGACTTTCCAGCTATCTGCACTAGCATCAGTTAGAGTGAAGCAACTGCTTCAGGGAGCAAATTTTGGGTAAAAAAACAGCAATCACTATCTTGGGTGTTGCTTGAAGTTCCTGCCTCATGTGGATGATGCACCTTGATTTGCTTGGATCATGCATATGTTTTGGGGGAGGGTGCTATTTGCTACTTTTGAGTCAGTATAGGTAGGAGAAAGATATAGTAAATAAATACTCTCCCTAGGAAGAATAATGTCTTGGACTAAAACTGCTTTGTTAACACTCTCCTGCCACCCATCTTCTCTTACTGATCCTCCTTCAAACACTACCTTGCTGCTACTGCTAATTTTATTTTTAGCCCCATATTTATTGTTGCAGACAGTGTCACCTTTTTGCAGTACATCCAGAGACATGATATCCATAATTTCATTTGCCAATACTTCAAATAAAAATCCCCCTCCCTGAAATATTTGTGGGCCTTTCTAGGTTCTCCATTACTATTCTTTGCTATTCTTCCAACCCACATAGAGTAGAGTCTTGCTTATCCCACATAAACAGGCAGGCAGAATGTTGGATAAGCAAAAATGTTGGATAATAAGGAGGGATTAAGGAAAAGCCTATTAAATGTCAAATTACATTATGATTTTACAAACTGAACACCAAAACATCATGATTTACAACAAATCAACAGAAAAAGCAATTCAATACACAATAACGTTATGTAGTAATTACTGTATTTACAAATTTAGCACCAAAACATCGTAATGTATTGAAAACACTGACTACAAAAACATTGACTACTAAAAAATTGACTAAAAATAAAGATAGAATTACATAAAATGAACTTACAGTAACAACATTGTCGGAAGTTAAATCCATTAAAAGTTCAGTCCTGTGAAGATATTAAAAAATCTGTGATCCTTGCCTGCCTAGAGAAACAGCTGTGGATCCGAGTGGGAGGTAGACTGCGTTAGATAATACAGAATGTTGTATGAGAGAAGGTTGGATAAGTGAGGCTCTACTGTATAGTCAAAATATAGATTTTGCAAGTACCCATGGTTTCAGATATTGATGTGGGGAACATCTCCCCCAAACTCCACATGTGCATGTGCATATGGTGGTCATACTGTAGTTGGAAGTAGTCTGGCAGCAAAAATGTTACTATTGAAAGAGGACTTTGCGTGGCACTGTGTAACAAACTATGATTCTTTATGGACATGTCTTATGGAAACGCCCTAAGAAATAAGCTTGCCAATTTGATAATTCTACCATATGGTGCATTGATTTAAAAAAACAAAACAAATTCTAATTACAAAGCTTAGCTGGATAAGCATGGGTTCCTTCCTTTAACCCTCCTCCAGTTAAACAATCAATCATGCTCTTACTTGACAAAAAACTCTTTGCACCTTTGAAGTGCAGAAAATTCCATCTCCTGTTTGCTTTTTATGTTAATTTCTAGATCAACAGTTGGCCGTTTATTATGATAAAATTTCTCTATTGATGTGGCATTTTCCCTTAGTAGGTTTGCCGTCTTGATCTTATTTGGTTTGTGTGCATTGCTTATTTCCCCACTGCTTCTTAGGGTATTGAAGCATCTTTTCAGCTCTTTCCTATCTGCACAAACACACCCAGCCAACTGAGACTCCCTACAAGTGTGAGGTTTTGTAAGACAGATCCCTTGCTCCTCTCCTTCCTTCACTCACTCCCATTTTGAAACATGCCCCCAAATTTTCCAGAGCTGTCAGCTCAGCACACCCTATATTTGCTGTGTTGTGTTTCTGGATACACAAACGCCTGGTGGGATTTGGCAACGCCTGCACGTACAGCATTTCTACATTTTTATTAATCATAGGGTAGAATGAGCAGTGACACAAAACTTGTGTAATGAGCCCACATGAGAAAATCTATCTTAACAGAGTGCATGATTTATTTATTTCCTCGTTTTCTGTATTCTTTTAAATAATTAATCTTGAAACCCACTGTAGAAAAAAAAATGTACAGCACCTCCAGTAATAATGGTTAGTCATGGCACAGAATTGCTATGAATGTGTTGCGTGATGCAACATTTGGTTATTCTTATTTTACAGATCCAACATGCTAAGGTCATGACAAAAGGCTAGGGCTGATTATTAGCTCCAGGTAAAGCTAACTATCAGTGGAAGTTAGATAAGTACTGAATTATTCATTTTCCTTTGATTCAGTGGGTCCACACTTATTGGAACTCATAACTGGATGCAGTCCAGAAGATCTGCAACCAATACTTACAAAGTCATTTGATACAGATGACATATGTAAGAGAAAGACAATGTCAGGGAGTGAATCTGGAGAGTTTGAAGGGATATATCACTGCTATGTAGATAAGATGCAGTTCTACTATTGAAGTAATGTTTTTAATAGCCTGGATGATAATATCACTTAATATAAAGATGATATGGAACTTTTGATGCATGGTTTGTCTGTCCAAGAAGTTCTACACAAAACTGCACCTCTCTTTAAGGAGCAACCTGGTAGTTTCATGATTTTTCGTCCATCCATTGTAGGAGGGAATTAAGGTGACCTCTGTTTTGTATAAAACGATCAATGCAATATATGTATAGTACAGTAAATGCTCCTTTCTTTTTCTGATTTCTTCAGAGGTTTAGGCCATGGAGCCTTTGGGGAGGTGTATGAAGGTCAAGTGGTTGGGATCCCAAGTGACCCCAATCCCTTGCAAGTGGCTGTAAAAGTAAGTTTTTAAAAATCTACAAAGAATATCATGGAAAATGCTTAGTGGGTTTGCTTTGTCAAATGTCTGTTCCCTTTTCCTTAAGTTCTTTGGAAGTATTGCTCCTTATTGTTATCAGAAAAAAACAAAAGATTCATTATCACACTAGTGCAGCTGCATGATAAATTTTAATTCCCAGGAACATCTTTAAAGGTTTCAGTTAATTGAAGAATCTCCCTAGCAGGGATTTCCTGTAGAGGACATTTCAGCGACCATTTACATCTTTCTCATTCTGCATTGATACCCAATCCAAAGTTGTCATCATAATGACACCATTAGCAGATTTTAGCAAATTATTCCTTTCCTCTCATGGGTATAGAAAAAAAATCCTGCTGACATCTATTTCTAACACTTTGAAAATTCAGATTACGCACCACATCAAAAATTATTGGTGTCTTGATTTTAAGGCCTGTTTCTGAGGTTATTTGGGATACTGATACAGAAAATGGTACTGGGTAGACTGCATCAGCTCTAGTTTCTTAGATATTGTTATCATGAACAAATGGCAACTGGTATATGGCATATGTTTTGTATCTCAAATACTAGAGCTGATAGGGGGAAACTTGTGCCATTTTTTGAATCTGTGGGTCAAATATACCCAGAAACAAGTCTAATATTTGAAGCACCAAAATGTATGTTGGTCAGTGTTCTCTCTCTTCCTTTACAGCTCTCATAAATATTGGGTTCCCAGATGTTGTTTGCTTACAACTTTCATCATCCCCATCCATCAGGGTTAATGGGGATTGTAGTCCAATGTCATCTAGGGATGAAGGTTCACAAGAGGGTGGCCTGTAAGAAAGGTATAAGCTCAAAGGGTGGAGTGATTAACTGATGCATGATGATCCATGGAAGTTTTTCTTGTCTAGACTTTGCCAGAGGTTTGTTCTGAGCAAGATGAACTGGATTTCCTCATGGAAGCTCTTATAATCAGGTATGTTAGTTCAAACAGCTCATGGCCTTTGTGCCCCAAGCAACAAAATTAGAAGCAGGGGGTAAGGCTGAGTGCTGTGAACCCATTTTGAAAATATTTTACTTGTCCTCAAGCCAATTCCAGTATGTTATTATCCTACAATTTCTAAAATTGCAAGGTTTAAAACAATAAGGTGAGTCATATTTTTATGCCAGAATAACACAGAGGGGGGAGAGACAGAAAAGACAGGGAAAGACTTATAGCCGAGTTCTTCTAGTTTGTTGTAAAGTCTCTTTAGCTGTACACAGCAATAAAGAACAACATTTTCCCCAAAGTGACTGTTGACATTCAGTAATGGCAATAACCCTAGAGCAGCTACTGAAATATAACAAGCCCACTGTGACCTTCCACTTTCACTCAAAAATCCAGGAAAACCTAGAAGGGATGGGAGAGTGATGTAAGGCTTTCTGGAGGGCTGAAAACTATGGGTACCTTTCTACGCAGTGTGATAGTGATTGCTGGGCCCATAAATAGTTGTTGCTATTTTAAATATTGCTTCATATGCCTGGGTACTGTAGTTCTGGTATATGAAAAATCCATATCTGTTGTGGCTGTTTTCTGTGGCAACCCAACCACAACACATGTGATAAACCCTCCAGAAAATGGCGCAGCAAGGATGTTGCTCCCTTTGATAAGTATTCTGTCTCCTCAAATGAATTTTTATTTCAGTCTCCAAATTTGTAACATTACAGAGTATGAGCTACATGAAAAAAATCTTTCATATCTAGAATTCTTATATTTGCTGTGTTTGTATCTCCTTGGCAACTTTGCCTATTCCTTTCTTGTTCTTCCTTGGGGTGGGGGGGGGGGGGTTAACCAAAACTACATTTTAAAATGCTCAACAAAATGTATATACATAAATATTATCATAATTATCTAAAGGTTTTACTTACTATAAAGCTTGAGACTGCAGGAAAATTTCACTGGAGCAGAACTGTAATTGGTGAGATGCCCTCATTTTGCGCCATCCCTGTAGCTTCACCCTGGCCTCCAGATGTTGCCATACTAGCACTCCCTTCACTCAATGGCAATGCTGGCTGGGCTGATAGAAGTTGCAACCCAGCAAATTCTGAAGGGACGCACATTCCCCAACCCTACTATGACAAGATATGTTGGACAACTCTGCATGTTTTGAATTAACATTTGTCACTTCTTTTCCTTTCAGCAAGTTCAACCATCAGAATATTGTGCGTTGCATTGGGGTGAGCTTGCAGGCCCTGCCACGCTTTATTCTGCTGGAGCTTATGGCTGGAGGAGACCTGAAATCTTTCCTGAGGGAGACTCGACCAAGACCAGTAAGGGGACAAAAAAAATGCTTTGTATTGTACAACATTGACCAATCTTTCGTTTCTTTAAGGGGAATTTTTAGGACTTTAACAAAGAATTTTTACACTAAACTAATGCCAAAGATCGGAAAGTTAATTGTCTAAAGTTATTTGTTCTTTCACAATGTAACCCATTACTGATATTCCTCACAGTAACAGAAAAAAGTCGAGTCATGATATTGCTTGTTGAGGTGAATATTATTTTTCCATTACATTCAATTACTTTTTTAAGAAGGAAAAACCTTAGGATTGATAAAAGAACGCCATGCAACTGAAAGCACCTTATTGCAGAGCTTTCTAAAGTACGTGTCATCACACATTAGTCATGAGCAATACCAACTTGCATGCATGTTTACAAAGATAAGGCCTATTAGTATTGGTAATGATATTCATAATGTACTACCATGTTTCCCCGAAAATAAGACATCCCCTGAAAATAAGACCTAGTAGAGGTTTTGCGGAATTGCTAAATATAAGGCCTCTCCTGAAAGTAAGACCTAGCAAAGTTTTTTGTTGTTTTTTTTGGAAACATGCCCGCCAGAAAGAACACCAGAGCATGCAGGATCGGTAAATGTATGTACCATAGATCGTTGTACATGGAAATAATGGTAGTAACAAGAAATTCTTGATAGGATTCACAGTTTGTCTGGTTATGCTGGTTTATGATGACAACTACTGTACAGTATATAATAAATGTTCATTTTTTCAACAATAAATTCGAATTCTTCTTCATGGAAAAATAAGACATCCCCTGAAAATAAGACCTAGCACATCTTTGAGAGCAAACATTAATATAAGACACTGTCTTATTTTCAAAGACCAAGGCATTGACATCTTCGACCCAGCCTCTGTATGGATATCAGCCAGCATGCCAATATCTCAAATCAAGAAATAGTTTTCTAAGATCTACAGAGATACATGCAGGAACACCTTAACAAGCTAAAGTCCAAAAGTGGCAGGTTAAAACCTGGAACCTCAAACAGTGGCTGATACAGGATGAGAAACTCCGTCCTGGGCACACAAGACTGAGCGACTTGGAAGGCACTGAACAGATTGGCTCTGCATCTAATGGTACCAGAGCGCAATCTTAAGAAATGGGGCAACACACTAGCATGTCGTGGACTCCACTTTGTAGTCCCATTTCTTAAAATTGGCTCTGTATCTTGTGGTATCAGAACGCAATCTGTTCAAACCACAGACCACTTACTACAATGCAGTTTGAACCCTGCCACATGCACAATGGAGGACCTTCTTACAGCGACACCAGAGGCACTTGAAGTGGCCTGCTTCTGATCAAAGGAAATTTAGTATAATGCCAAGTTTTTAATGTTGTGGTTTTTTATACATTATAGCTATATTCTCAATTCACTTCTGATACCATAAGTAAATAAATAAATCAACCTCTAAATCATCTACAGTGGGGAAAATAAGTCACTAGTATATTTATCATTAGTGACTTAAAATAAAGAATGTGAAAATAAGGGCAAAGTTACTTTATTGATGTAACAAATGACAGTTTCTAGTTATTTTCTATATTACTTTTGGGGGCATTTCAATAGAGCAGAACTTTCCAAACATTTCATTGGATGGAGACATACATGTCTCATAAAAAACCTTTCATTTACATTTTTTAAATATAAGATAATTTGTAAGATAATAACATATATTTTCAAGTTTAGTCCTTTCATTATTGGCTGCTACTTCTCAACGGATATCAGGTGGTGCAATGCCAGCTGAACAGTATAATTTCTCTAGCAGTGAGGGGCGTAGACATCATGTGATAACGAGACATGTCTCATTAAGAGCCACATCCACCGTTTTAACGTGGTGAGATGTATTCCACACTGGGCATGTGTATTCAAAGGCAGAGTAGCAAAGCGCAAAGGCAGATGTCTTCACTGTATTTGGTTGTGATCAACTGGTTGTGCCAGTCAGCTTTCATGTGATATTATTTCTAACACCCACTTTTTGCTTGATAATCAAACAGTGCTTCTTGAAAGTCAGAGCACGGTCCAATGTAACTCCCAGGTATTTTGGTGTGCTCAGTGGGATGCCTTCCCAGGTGATCCTCAAAGCTTGAGATGCTTGAAAAGCACACGTCTGCATTTTAGATGGATTAGGAATCAGCTAGTTTCCCCTGCAATAGACAGTAAAAGCTCCTAAAGCTTCAGAGAGCTTCTATTCTACTATTTCCAAACTCCCTGCTTGAGCGCTGATGGCACGATCATCAGCATAGATGAAACTCTCTGTCCCTTCTGGCAGTGGCTGATCATTTGTGTAAATGTTAAACATTGATGGAGCAAGCACGCTCTCCTGAGGCAGACCTTTCTTCTGTTTTTGCCATCTACTTTTCTAACTCTGCAACTCAACAAAAAAAGCTCCTGTTTTGTAGCAGATTTCCTATGAGGCAGGTAAGCTGGTAATCCTTTGTGAATTTATAATTTTTTCTCAGGAGAAGGCAATGATTTACAGCATTATAAGCTGCTGACAGGTCTATAAAGACAGCTCCTGTAATCTGCTGCCTTTCAAAACCATCTTCTATGTGCTGAGTCAGGTTCAATACTTACGATATGCAGCTTTTCCCATATCTGAAACCAGCTTGCTGTGGAATCATACTTGGGTCTATTTTTTTCATAATTTTATGCAGAATACATCTCTCCAGAACTTTATAAAGATGCACAACAAGGAGATTGGTCTATAGCGTTTTGGATCATTGCGGTCTTTGCCTGGTTTCAAAATGGCTATGACTCTTGCTTTCCTCTAGATTTTTGGGATCTGACAAGATGCATTGCAGTTGTTCATCAGCTTCAGTAGCCAGCACCTTGCTTTTGGGCCAAAGTACTTAATTTGTTCCATCCGAACATTGTCCAGGCCAGCTGTTTTGCCATTTTCACATTTATTGAGAGCCATTTCCAAATCAGTGGATGTAAAAGGTTCATAAAATTGTTGTTCTCATTGTCTGGTTGTCTGACTATTGGTTTCTGTCCTAGTTTGGTTACGTCTTACAACAGTGGGAGATGGCACCGAGGATATAACCCAGACCCTTCTGTTTGTGAGCGATAGTATTGTCTAACATAGCTGTCTCATTGGAAAATTATTACAGGCTCCACAGTGAAGACCCATTTAGTGAGCAAACTCTCCATCTCTGAAGACAAGAAAGAACAGTGGATAAAGTTGATAACAAAAGTCGATATGGGCAGGAGTAGTCAGAAGTTGTGGAGGTTGTTAAGAAGGTTGAGCAATGATCCTTCAGAAACTAATACCCATGCCAACATAAAGGCAGATTAAATAGCATGTCAACTTCTCAAAAATGGGAAACTCAATCTTGTCAACAAACTAGGAAGGGGTTGATAGGACACCTAGATAACAAGGTGATGAGATGGAAGATTTTCCATGCAGACAGACTGAAAGAAGTTCACATAGCCTGCAATCTGGATTTTTTTACAAGACTTTTTGTTTTGTATTTTTATAGAGCCACTGAGTAAGTCTGGATTAAGAGAAGATCTTGCACTATTAGTATAACACTGATATTGTTGTTAGTCTTTTTGTACTTATATTTGTCTACAAAGACAAAATACAATCGCTTGATCTGTTTCTGATATCTCAAAATATCTGTTTCAGAAACAGATATTTTGAGATATCTGTTTCTGATATCTCAAAATATGCAAACCTTAGAGAAAGTTGTAAGAGTCTCAAGCACAAAAGAACATAAACATTTATCCAGCATCTGGCTGGGTCTTACCTATCCATGTGCCAAAGGATTCCCCCCCTTTTTTCTGTCATTTGAGCTGCCTGAAAACCAGTTGGAGGGTGTGCTTTCCTTCTGCAGCAGGTTTGGGAAATAAAAAGGTGGCTTCATTGGCTTGATGGCTAGAGCTGAGGTGTTGCTCAAATTCCTAAGGATCATGTTGCTTCTTGGAAAACGAGACTGAACTTCATTTTAAAATGGAATTACATTGAAGGGACACCAAGATGTCTCAGTGTTTGCTCTGAGTTGGTGATAGCAGCAGCGTGTACACAGTTCATTCCTTTTAAAATGTGATTTTAAATTACCATAGTCTCTTCTCATTATACTGATCAATACCTACTTCAAGTCAAAGTTAACTTTTTATAATTATGGATCTGCTCACTGCATATCATGAAAAATACCATTAGTAAGTAGTGACTATCTTGTTGATACAGATAGAATAATGAAGTCTGATAGGACCACTCTTTTGACAAGGTGAAGGAAGGTTGAGAATGTGAATAGACACAGTGAAACATGAGATAGTGCCACCAGAAATAATGAAACAAACAGCATAATAGAGAGCTTGTCAGGAAGAAAACTTTGTGATAGAGGAAAATATAAGAAGAGCCAGACCAAGTGAAATAGGATCAGTAGTGCAGAATTTTTTTTCATTAATTTCACTCTCAAAAGAAGTAATTTATGAAATTTTAGCAATTTTATTCTTTTGTGCAAGAAAGGCATAAAAACCTATGTGGTTTTCAAATAACTATTTACAATTCTAGTTTCTGTGCATTAAACTTGTGTATAATATTTGCACAGAAAACAGCAATTTATACATATACACCGCCTGCCATTTCACATACCTTCATGTCTCTCTGTAGCCTCATGACTCATTTATTTTGTACTTGTGTTGTCTATGACAGGTCTTCTTAAACTTTTCCTACTGTGACCTCTTTCCACCTGAGACATTTTTACACAACCCAAGATACAGTATATAGATATATATAACAGGTATAAAAATCAAGCATTTACTGATAATAAATCAGCATCTGCAAGGCTGATTATCTTTTTTTATGAAGTACAACTAAGCATTTTTCACAACTTCCTCTGAAAGCACTGCACATCACTGCTTACAGATTGATGTAAATGTCTAAAACAACCACTAAGTTTACTGTTGCCAATTTTTTTTGTGACCTCAACATTGGGCCATAAGGGGGGCCCATTTGGGGCCAGGACCCACAAGTCAAGATGCCATGGTCTGTGAAAAGGCAGGATACTGCCAGGAGTGGCCACAAAGGGGTGCCACGTAGGTGGCCATGAGGAAATAGCAGGAGGAGAGTCACTTCTGGGGGAGGAAGGAAAGGAATAAAGGGAGGGAGGGGGAGAGAGAAAGACAGACTGCTATGATCTAACATAACCACAGCAGGAACAATAAAGAGGAACTAGAAGAGAGGCCTGAATCCAGTATATCCCCCAGACTCCAACCACACTCCAAGGGGAAGAACAAAGAGTCAGAGAAATGAATGAGGAGGAGTACTGCAGCTATAGCTTCTTATGTGGCTGCCAGCCAACACAAAACATGATTTTTGGAGGATTTTTTATTTTCAGATACTACCCTTGATCTAGAAATAATACTTTTGTTAATACTATTTTATACTGAATTAATGTTCTTTTAAAACTGCATCATATTGTTGGATAATGGGGAGAATGTTGTGTAGCCCAAGATGCATTTGGCACAAATTATTGTCAATCCAGGTGTCACCCATTCTGTATTTATGCATTTTGTTTTTCCTGCTGAAATGTAGTACTTTACATTTATTGCTGTTAAAATTCATTTTGTTTGCTTTAGTCAGATTCCTTAATCTCTTAAAGTAATCTTGAATCCTGATTTTGTCTTCAGAGGTATTCAATACTTCCTCGCTCCTACCCTGGTTTGCTTTCCTCTGCAAACTTGATTAGTATCCCCTATATGTGTGCATCTCAGTCATTTCCAATAATGGTGAACGGCATCACAGCCAGGACAGAGCTGTGCACTATCCTTTTTATCTTTTTTTTTCCCACCAAGATGACAAGAATCAATTAGGGAGCATCTGGATGCAGTCCATCAGCCAGCTACAAATCAATTTAAGAAAAGCATCATCTAGTCCACATTTTGTCATTTTCCTGACAAGAATATCATGATCAAAGGCTTTGCAAAAATAAAGATACATTACATTGACAACATTCTCCTGATTTGCCAAACTGGTATTCCAGGTGAAGTCTGACCAAGCAGAATAGAGTGGAGTTATGAATTCCCTCAATCTAAACGCTATACAGGCAGTTTCTGAGTTACAAACATCCAACTATACAAATGACTCATAGTTAAGAACGGGCATGAGACATCAGGAAGGGAGAGAAATCTACCCCTGGAAAGGGAAATTCACTCCTGAAAGAATTGTCAGGGGGGAAAGGTGCCTCCACTGAAGCTTTATCACCAATCTTTGTTACCAAAACAAGAAAAAAATTAAATATCCAAGGATTACAGGGACAGAAAATGAGGTGAAATCTTACAACTTTTGATGAAACCTACAATCATAGCCTAGAATTTTTAGTTACTACATCACACTGTTGACTAATGCTCAATACTAAGACTCCTAAATAGCTGTTTTCAGGTCGACACCCACCCTGTATTTCTGGTGTTCATATTTTTTTAGTTTTGGCCCAGTTCTGATTAAGTCATTTTGAGTTCTGATCCCTTCCTCTGTGGTGTTAGCTATACCTTCTAATTTGATGTCATCTGCCAGTTTGATAGGCATACCCTCAGTTCCATCATCCAAGTCATTTATAAAAATGTTGAATAGAACTGGGCCCAGATAAGCCCTTTTAAACACACTATACAGAAATACATAATCCCAAGACAAGGCAGAAAAGAGCAAATACACACAAAAATAAAACATGGAGGAGAATAACTAAGGCCTCCAAGCATGACCTCTCCACCACAACGCACAGTAAATGATTTATTTCAGGCAGCTGATTTTAAGTGTGTCATGAAAGGGAAGTATTATTGTTCTTATTGAATGCATTATGATTGTATTTTTACTGGCAGGAATAAAGAGAGATGCATTGTGAGCTGGTCAGGCTCAGGTGCCAGAACAATTTCCCTGCCCTAGGGTCCTACACAACCTGACTTCATAAGTCAGGGGTGCCATTTGCTATTCTGTCTCTAGCCTGGGAAAGGATTTCTTTTTCTTGCCATACCCATTGGGTTTTACTTACAGGTGTGTGAGGATTAGAGATAGGGAAGACATGCATTTTCACACATCCCTTGCTTTGCCAACTTTGTCTAAGAATATGAATCAACACTCGCTATTTTATTTTTTCAGACTGAATAGGATTTCCTCCAACTCTTTTCTGTCGCTTTCATGAGACAAACTCTCTATGGAGAGGGTCATTATTTCAGCAATAAGCCTGTGTTACTTGATAGAGTAGGAAGAGGCAGCGACTCAAGGCTGTGCAGATCCTTAAGGACTGAAATGTGCACACAAATCCAGACCGTAAGCTCCTAAGGAGTTAAAAGGCTTCTCTGTTCAAGGGGTTTACATATAGAAAAGTAATCAGGAGAGGTTTGGGGAAGATAAGCAGTAATTTTCCTCCTTTGTGTCCTGCAGCTTGTTGCTCAAAGCAGTGATTATGCTGAACAATAGAGTCACTTCATTTTGTGGTCACCTTTTCGAAGGTTTGACCTAACAAGGAGATGTGTTGCTTTCCAGCTTCCAGTTCATCCCTCTCTCTCAGCTGCAACCACACAATTTCTGGATGGTTGCATCATCCCTTCATGGAACCCAAGGGCGGGGGTGGGTGGATGGAAATCAGTCCAGCAAGGAGCTGTAACGTGAATTTCCTTGGCATTTCAAGGCTACTCCCGTGTTCCTCATCTCTGTACAAAATGGGGCCAAATGCTTCATGTCTCAAACAAATTACCCTGTTAAATGGCCCTGAACTCAGAAAGAGCCTTTGCTTTAGTGGAGATGAAATAAAAAGCAATAGAGTTGTTGCCTTTCCTTTCAACTAAGTAAAAAAAAGTGTTTAACATAAGATTTAGTAATAGCACAGTCTGCATTACAGGGAGAGGACTCTAATGGCTCTGCCGCACTAAGTTCTAACAAAGTGTATTGTGACTTTGTCCAATGTTGCCTTCTCAAAAAAAGGAGGAGGAAGTAGAGGAGGATGACAAAGGAATCTGTGGCAGAAGAGTTGGGTCACATTTGTCCTAATATTTGTTTTTCTCAAGTATAAATAGTCGAGCAAAGCTGTGGCTTACTATAGCTGTAGGAGTCCTCTCTCAGGCATTTTGTGCAAACTGTCCAAGGAGAATTTATTTATTTGTTTATTTATTTATTTATTTATTTACAGTATTTATATTCCGCCCTTCTCACTCCAAAGGGGACTCGGGGCGGATCACATTATATACATATTGGGCAAACGTTCAATGCCCATATACACATAGAACTGAGACAAAGACAGACGCAGAGGCTATTTAACCTTCTCCTGAGGGGATGTTCGATTCTGGCCACAGGGGGGGAGCAGCTGCTTCATCATCCACTGTGACGGCACTTCCTCATTCCAACATCATAATTAGTTAAATTTGCCTCCCCACTTTATAATTGGTATCTTATTTCCTACTTGATAGATGTAACCATCTTTCGGGTTGCTAGGTCAGCAATGAGTTGGGGCTATTTTTTATTTTTTAATTGACGGGTGCTCATCCCACCACGGTCTGGCCTCAAACTCATGACCTCATGGTCAGAGTGATTTATTGCAGCAGGCTGCTCACCAGCCTGCGCCACAGCCCGGCCCCTCACACAATGGCTGTGTGAGGAGCTATCCAGTGTACTGAACCTTGCCCCCAATTAAGTTCAGTACCTTAGATGGTTCTTTTAAAGTTCATATTGAGACTTGAAGTAGATTCACAGCCCAGCTAACACTGGGGCCACCAGTGACCACTGAAGATAGTCAACATCTGAGGCAATACTTCCTGCCTTCCTTTAAGCTGTACCTACTGTGTTTCCCCGAAAATTAGACAGTGTCTTATATTAATTTTTGCTCCCAAAGATGCTCTAGGTCTTATTTTCAGATAATGTCTTATTTTTCCATGAAGAAGAATTCACATTTATTGTTGAACAAAAAAAAAATGAACATTTATTATATACTGTACAGTAGTTGTCATCACAAACCAGCATAACCAGACAAACTGAATCCCATCAAGAATTTCTTGTTACTACTATTATTTCCATGTACAACACTCTATGGTACATACATTTACCGATCCTGCATGCTTTGCTGTTCTGTTCAGCGGGCATGCGTCCAAACACAAACTTTGCTAGGTCTTACTTTCGGGGGAGGCCTTATATTTAGCAATTCAGCAAAATTTCTACTAGGTCTTATTTTCTGGGGATGTCTTATTTTAAGGGAAACAGGGTATCCAAAGTGCCTCTGCTGCTGTTGCTGTTGCTGCCACAATAAGTTTGGATTAGATTCCTGGGAGCTCATTTTAACTGATTCTTTACCACAGTATAATCACTTTGGTATCTCTTTCCTAGAAGTGCCCATTTCTTCCATTGTCATGCTCACTTTCGGTGTAGTGCCAGGCTTTGCATTTCAACTGTATTTCTAACATGTGTTTTTTGAGCATATTCGAAAAGAACTGACCACTCTTAGCTTTGTCATTATTCTCTGCCAGAATTTTGTATTTCTGAAATGCTTAAAGAAGAAACAAGATCTTAGATAGAAAGTTCAAGGTGTAACAATGCTCCATGCCAACCTGCTCCTTAAAGCAGAAAATAAGCCCCATGGGACCTCTTGCAATACCCATAAAACGGCTATAGAAGGAATGGGGAAAAGGGTATATGACTTGGCAGCTTCAATTGCATCCTGCGCCTCAGAGTGTTTTGAGGGCAGAAAAATAATAGTTCCTATGTTTCTCTTTCTGTCTCTCTCTCTCTCTCTTTTTCTCTCTCTTCACCTCCAGCATTCCCTTGCCCATAGCATTGTCTTTGCAAGGTCTGAGTGCTGCCTGGGGGCAGGGATGATGGGGCACAAGAAACTTTGATGTAGAATACTTTGCCACAGGTTCTGTGTGCGATACAAAATTTTGTTATTTCCATTTTATAGATCCAACCTGTCAAAGGTATCAAATCCTATTGTTAGTTCCAACTAGAACAAAGACACTGAATCAATCTGAAGACAATATTTCACCACTTATATGTTCTGTTATTCAATGGGTTCAGTTGAGTTGGGACAAAGATCTAAATCTGGACCATAATGTCCCCTGATCCCAAAGCATTCATCATGGACTTGTGCTTTTAAAAAAAAGATACCTTCACCTTTCCTCCCTACTGGTCAGGTGTTCAGCATTCCTTCGTTTGTTTATTTGTTTTCCTGAATGCAATATAACAAAATGTCTTTTTAGCCTTCCTAGTTGCAGGGTAACAAAATTCAGGACAGCAAAATGCATACATGTACAAACCACTCACTCCCTCTGAAAAGTTTACAGTCATCTTTCACTAGAACTCATCTGACTCAGTGGTTCTCAACCTGGGTCTCTAGATGTTTTGGCCTTCAACTCCCAGAAATCCTAATAGCTGACAAATTGGCTGGGATTCCTGGAAGTTGTAGGCCAAAAACATCTGGGGACCCCAGGTTGAGAACCACTGGACTCTGACAAGTTCTTCTCTCCCTAAACAGACTGTCACTACTGTCTGCCTTAAATCAAGAGGCACTGTGTGTGCACCCTAGCATATTAAAACATAGGCATGAGATTTCCCTCTGCCATACATTTTTATAGGAAAATATAGTGAATCCCATCCCAACTCCAACTTATCAGAAAGAAGCCACTAAAATTGATGGAATTTGGTCCCTTCATGATTGGTAAAATGTTTATAGTCAGTCACACCCCTCCTGTGTGGTTTCATGTCACCTTTCTTCCTTGAGCTAGAGCTAGTTCGTGTGAAGGGGAGTAGGACCACCAGCCAAATGCTTCTCAACCAGCAAATTGATTGAAGTGGCCAGTAAGTGCTTAATCTATATAGACCTTCCTAAACTAGAGACCATGTAGAGATAGTAAATACAAAATAGTCACCAGTGTGTAACACCAGGTTACACATCTGTGATTGCCCAATGGATTGCAGCCAACTTTTTAAAATACGTATTTTTCAAATTAAAAATAGATACCTAATACTTGGGTATTTTATTATTTTCTGTTTGAGCCTTTGTAGAGTTTCTGATGCCTGTTCAAGTCAGCTGAAACACTGGTCCTTTTAAAACACATGTCCATGCCAAGTTTTGCAAAAGGTTTGAAACCTTTCCTTCCAGCAAAATGTGTCACCAGATGGGTTTCCTGACATTCTGCAGCAAACCATGCTCACTTATACACCTCTCTGAAGTTTCATGCCTTGCATTGGTTTTTGTCTTTTTTTAGAGCCATCCCTCCTCCCTGGTCATGCTGGACCTGCTACACGTGGCTCGTGACATTGCTTGTGGCTGTCAGTATTTGGAAGAAAACCATTTCATTCACAGGTAAGTAACAAGAGCCATTTACTGGGAAGGGAACACTTTTCAGCAGCGTGTGTGACTTTCTTATAAACAGCAGAGATGGTTGTGCTCTACTGCCCCCTCGAGGTTTAGTGGTTCAGCAGTCTAAAAATAACACTATGTAACAAAATTTGAAAAAAAAATGTTCCTGAACGTGTTATTCCTGTTTAATATTGCAGTAGTTACTTTGAAAGTAGTTTTTATACTCCAGAAATTTTGTTTTTTGTGGCTGCCACAAACTATGTTGAATTGGTTGAGACTCGAGGAGAGTTGAAAAACTATAGCAAAATGGGTTACAGGATTTCCTGCAAAAACAAAGATTTTGTAGTTAAATGAACTTTCCCCATGTTTTTATGATAGAACCAATTAGGCAATGACATTTATAACTCATAATAATAATAATAATAATAATAATAATAATAATAATAATAATACTTTATTTATATCCCGCCACAAAGCAAATCAGGCACTATATTTGCTAGGCAGCAAACATTGGCCATTTTCCTGCACATTCCTTGCTCTTTCATATAAGATATTAAAATATAGTTTGAAAAATAAATATATTTTAACACGTATACTGATGTGGAAATGTGGGTGTTACTGGCATTACAATTCAACCAGGAAAACTGGTTCACTGCAGAGATTTTTATTCTTGTTTTTGTTGTATTTTTTGCCACATTTTTTTTGATAGTTGCCAGAGAAAGCTATTCTTTTCTCTTTAGCTGTTGGTTGTGTGTTTTTTGATCCATTCATGGTGGTTTACACATTTTCCTATGGGAATTATTTGTGGAGTTTTAAATCCTATACTGCTGAGTTTTCCACCTTGGCTTTTGTGTTTGTAAAACCAAGAAGGAGTGTGCTCGGTAGTCAGTTACATGTGCTCTTTGTTTTCCAATGCATCATGCAACTGCTCCTCCAAAGGCCTTGCTTCACAGATGTCTTTCCATTTCTTAATATTTGTTCAAAGAACAATTTTCTTTCTCTTTTTCTATCTTAGAGACATTGCTGCTCGAAATTGCCTACTTACTTGTAAAGGCCCTGGAAGAATAGCTAAAATTGGAGATTTCGGAATGGCTCGAGACATATACAGGTAAAGAAATATAGCTCATTATTAGCATCATTACGTAGGAACTTATAACTTGAACATGCTATATTGATTTATCTATCATAGCTCTATTTTGCGCTGTTATTTTTGCTATAGTTAAAAGACTTACAATGTTTCCAAATACCATCTTCCAGTGGTAACATTTCTTTTCATTGTGTGAAATCATCCCAGTTTCCTCAGATCCAATTTTTTCCTTATTGTCGGAGTCTATTGTCTTGTATTCTGTTGTTTGTGCCCTCTGCGCTGCCCTGTCTTTGCTTTGCTTTTTCTACACCGAATGGCACAGCCCTATTTTGAAGTTTCAGGATCCTCCTCCATTGTGTTGACCTGGTCCCCTTCAGTTTCTATGTCATTAGTAAATCTTTTTCAATTGACAGCATATAAAAGAAATGGGAAGGGTCAAGAGAATGTAATTACACAACTTGGACTTTATCCAGGATTTTGGGATGAACTATTTGGCAGTAGAAGAAAGTGCAACGGAAGACTTTAATGGCAGGCATCGCATCCATAATGCAACACTACTATCCCCACAGTGCCTTCTAATGTCAGGCTGGAGAATGACTGTTACATGACAATATAGTAAATTGCTGTGAGCTGTTTATAGGGTTGTCAATTTTTTAAAACAGCAGTCAAGTTCCCATCAAAAATTGGCTGGGGACACATAAGACAGACCTATATTAGGTTTCCTTAGGTTTCTTGATGAAGTATGCTATTGACACTTTTTGAGAACATGGCACCTGAGAACAGATTTCTTAACAATAAAAAAGCATTATACTTCCCTAAGGACAGGGGTTCTTTACAATTGCTATTCCTCTTTTTAAGGGGAAACCGAGTTACCAGAATGACCCTAGTCCATCTACATCAGTAGTTCTCAACCTGGGGTCCCCAGATGTTTTTGGCCTACAACTCCCAGAAATCCTAGTCAGTTTACCAGCTGTTAGGATTTCTGGGAGGTGATGGCCAAAAACATCTGGGGACCCCAGGTTGAGAACCACTGATCTACATGGTTATTCGATGGGGGAGTTGATAGATATTTCACTTGTGATTTCTGCCCAAAGCAAACAATCTGGGAACCTATATACTCCAGTATTCATAGGGGTACAGTGACTCATAGCACTAGAGAACTGAGATCTTTCTGCCCAGTTAGGATTTTGACGACATCCTCTGACTCGTCATTGCCCCTCTAATGTCTCTGTTTCTTTTGAGATTAGATGTGGTCTTTCCTGAAGCTGAAGGGGGAATGCCCTTTCCTAGCAATAAAGTATTTTGAGCTACCATTTTTACAATGGGCCATACTTTGCGGTGAAACTGGTGGATTGGTTTCAAATGAGCATTTACTCCAGTAGGATATTTGCATTTGTTGACCATCCTTGGGAAGATGGGTTATGAGGTCACCATAGCAAGCATCTGCACCACACCACTGGTCTTATTAAAACCATTCCAAGTGGCAAATAGTTCACTAAATAACTTAGGCTTACTCTTCAACACAATTCATGAAGGGTGAGGGCAGTGTTACCAAGTCAGTGGGACTTTCAAGGTGAAATGTGATTTTGAGAGTCAAAATCAGATCTTAATATCAGTGGTGGCAGACTCTGATCAGGCACCATTGCTTTGTATTAAGGGATTTGAACTGTTCATGATTAAAAGCCAATTTGCCTACAGGGTTGCTTTTAGCCTATAAGGGAAAACATCCATGTATCCATATGGCACAGCTAATTTCCTTCACTCTTAGACTTGACAAAGCAGCTGCACCCTGAACTGCCTGCTAATCCCACACTGCAATTCATACTCCGAAGACTACTGAAAGAAAGAAATTGAAATGTAGCCTTGAACTGTAATATGACAGATTTTTTTTAGTAAATGCCTAAAATGATGCCTACACAGTACACAACAATGAAAGGATTGGTCTCCATGAGTGAGACTTTCTGCATATTTTATTTCTGTGTTTTTCTGTAAGTTAGAAAATGTTTTCTGCCATAGTGTTTTGTAGAGGAAGAAGGAAGTGGCCACCACCACTGTTGCTACCACTACCACACTTAGAGCCACAGATATGAACAAATGAATAAAAGAATACTACATCGGAAAGAAAGCTCAAATTTCCTTTTGTTAATTCTTCCTTCCTTCCTAAACAGGGCCAGCTACTACAGAAAAGGAGGGTGTGCAATGCTCCCCGTCAAGTGGATGCCACCTGAGGCCTTTATGGAAGGAATATTTACATCCAAAACAGACACTTGGTAGGCCTTTGTTTCCCATCTAGGATACCACCAGCATCCTGCCAAATGATTTTAACATTATGTTATTTCTGAAAGTCAAACTAGACAGTGGTCTACTTCCTATTCCTGATTATTGAGGGTCCAGTACAATGACAGGCTTGACTCATTTGATTCTCTTTCACCAAATGATTGAATGAATCTACTGTATTTCAAACTGACAGATGGGATTGCAGACTACACATTTAGTTACTTTTAATAGTGGTATTCTCCCAAGAGTTAAAACATATGTGAATTTCCTCACCTATGTATGTTGCATTTACCTTGCCTTGTTTTTGGATTCGCTTTTGGAAGATTTAAACTGGCTTAATTCCCATGCTTGGTTGTTGAGGCACATATTTCTGAGAAAATCCCATTGCGGAAGGGAAAGCTGGTTAGTGGTAGGAAATGCTCGTTCTCGTAAACATCTGGTTTGATCCTGAAAGACACAGGTCTCAATCCAAAATTTTCTATAGCACTGAAAGATCTGAAATAGTGTGGTTCATTGCTGGGTCACTTAGGCCCCTTCTACACTTCCATATATAATCCATAATGTCTACATTGAACTGGATTATATGGCAGTGTAGACTCATAATCCAGTTCAAACCAGATAATGTGGATTATCTGCATTGATAATTTGGATTATAGAAGTGGCCTTAGTGATATCAAAGCTGAAAATCATTTAGGAACAAACTTTGCCTTGATTTCATCCAGTGTCACCAGTAACATGTCACCAGGTAACTGTAAAAACATTGGCTTGGAAATAGGTCATGATATGAAGCACTCATTTTCTATAACATTAAGCCTCTGGTATATGAGTAAAGTAGGAAGAAGACACTTGCAGTAGTTGTAGTATAACAGAATGAGCCCACCAACCATACAGTTAGGTAGTGTTTAGTAACACAGATACGTGTGTATGAGTTTCATAATAAATACCCACTGCCTCATTTTCTTGTTTATATCTTGTTCTTTTGTGTGCAGGTCATTTGGAGTGCTGCTATGGGAAATATTCTCTCTTGGATATATGCCTTACCCCAGCAAAAGTAACCAGGAGGTCCTAGAGTTTGTAACAAGTGGAGGAAGAATGGATCCACCAAAAAACTGCCCTGGCCCAGTGTATGAAATATTTAAGGACTATGCTCCATAAACAATATTCATGTTATGATGTGAACTTTCTGTGCTCTGAAAAGCTTTTTTTTCCAATTGCTCATATATTTCACCAAGCAGCTAAAGCAAATGAGACTTGCAATAAATGATCAAATCAGTATCAAATCAGGGTTCCATTCAAAAATGTCCTTTTCCAGACAACTTCAGTACATTTCATTTACTATCCCAATAATGTACCTGTCAGTAGTCTGTGATCATTCCACATGCTTAGTCTTCATCGGACTGACTTTACAATGCCCCCCACCCCTTAAATATTTATTCCTAAATATGTATTTGAATTTCTGGAACTCTGTTTTCTACTTCTGCAAATGTCTGTGTTCCCTTGACATAGCTCCCTCTTTGAATATGTTACTATTTTGACTATGGAAGAACTGTCCTTTGGAAATGTAATTTTTCCCTCCTCCAAGGAGTTAGGATCATATAATCCTACAATATAATGCCTCACAGCCTCTGAGGATGCCTGCCATAGATGTGGGTGAAACGTCAGGAGAGAATACTTCTGGAACATGGCCACACAGCCCGAAAGACATACAACAACCCTGTGATCCCGGCCATAAAAGCCTTCGACAACACAATCCTACAAATGTTGTTGTACTTCAGCTCTAATGAGCCTCAGCCCATATTAACAATGGTTAGGTTTGATGGGAATTGCAGTCCAAGATCAGAACAGACAGACATTCCCCATGCCATGCATTTTCCCAAGGAATGTCACCGTTAGCTGCAGCAGTCAGCCATTTTGGTGGGTGCCAGCCATTAGCTCATGTCACATTTAGAGTGCTCATCTGCCTGCAATAATTCAAGGACCTTCTCCTTCTCTTGCAAATAGCTAAGAGCTTCTCACTAAATTTAATTCATGTAATGATATATCATAATGATGTGTCCTAATGCTTCCAGGAAATAAATCATCAAACTTTCCATAATTTTCCTCATAGGGATGGACATTACTTGGGTCACAAGCTAATATACTACCTCCTCCAACTTAAGTACCTGGGTTTTAGCCCATTTTTAGCATAATTGAGTTGAACTGAGTTTGGCCAAGCTTTAGTTTTACTCACATTGATGTCATCAGATGTGTAACCACAAAATTGTTGTTCTGGGGAACTTTGGATTTTGTTCCTGATATATAGCGAAAATACGAACTTCAAATATCCTGTACTGTTGCATAGAATTGTAAGCCCTATTCTTTCATTCTAAGTCAAATAGTTTAGAATAACTAATCAAACTCTCAAAAGATATTTAGAACTAACTGAGAAGTTATTTATTTATTTATCTACCTTTCTCACCCCAAATGGGACTCAGAACACACATACAGCAAACATTCAGTGCCGTTAGACACAGACAGGACAGACAACAGTACAGACAGAAGTATATAGGCATTTCCCATCTTCAACATCGTGGAGGTTGTGCATGATTCTGGCCAGGGGGGTGCTGTCGCTCTATCCTCCAAGTCAAAGAGCCCTGTTCACAGACTTCCTCCTTTGCCGGCATTTTTCTGGTATTTCCTTAAAATAGCTCCCTGCTTAAGTGGTACCTATTTATCTACTCACAACTATTTTCGATCTTCAGTGACTGGGCTGAAGGTCGGACATTCACCCTGACCCAGGGCTTGAACTGCCAACCTTTCAACTGGCAAAATTTATTGTAGCTGGTGGTTAACCTGCTGTGCTAAAGCCCCACCCTTTAGTTCCATTTAATATTATCTGCAGATGCAGAAGCATCCTGTCCTTGGGTGCTTAGAATATATAAATTTCAATAATTTCTGTGGAGCCTACTTAGGTGCATAGTGTTGCTACTTTGAAAGACATTCTAAAGGAAGTCATGAAAAATCTAAATTTTTGTTTAGAAACATTAGAACGGTAATAAAGACATTTAGTACAATAAAGATTTATTTAGTCTTGTAATCTAAATTTAAATAAATTGGTAGACGCTGCTACTGTAGTGTGGTTGAACCAATTGTTGGACCATAAAGCAAAACTTTTGTTCATTCCATTCATTCAGTGGGTCTACAGTACTTGAAACAAACAGTAGAATTTAGGCCTAATTTATGGATATCATGAAATGGCAAAAATAAGTTGTTGCATCTGAGAGAAAATGAAGCCTGAAATCTCCCAAGAAATGAATAAAGTCAGAGTATTTTAGTCTGGGTATATCGTGGCAGAAGCCATTGGAAAAAGATAACACTTGATAAAGAAAAAGGCAATACGAATTGAGGAAGACCACATTACAGATGGACTGAATCATGGAAGCCATGGCCATGAGTTTACAGACCTTAGCAGGGCTGTTGAGAAACTGAGCTCTTGGAAGCCTCACATTCAAAGAATCACCTTAATTCAAAATTGAATTGAATTGACAAAACATAACTAACTTAGCTGTTCTCTTATCCTCAGTAGTAAACTATGCCCAAGATCTTACATTGATGATATAATTCCAAACATGTAACTGCATGTTGTCCTCAAATCTGATGCCCCAAAACCATCTTAAGAGCCAGGAGGTATGTTAAGCAAAGTACATCTATACTGGTGGTACAGCAGGATGGCATTTCCAGCCGCCTCACATTGGCAGTATGTGGTGCAATGAGGAGTTGGAACAGGAGTGCTCCTTCTGATTGTCACATCTGGTGGGAGAGGTCTGGAAGCACCATCCTGCTGCTCCCTTTTCACTGACAGAACAGACCTCTGTTGCTTGATTGGATAGGGAGGCATTTGTGACCATGGCAATTGTGCCACAATTATAAACATGAATATCAAGCAGCTGTGAATGTGCAACTCTAGTTTATGGATTCATAACTACTCGGTGGAATGCCATCTCTCTGTGCATCTCTCTAAATCAGCCTGCAGTTCCAGTTTCCTACTATTCACCATTTGGTCTTCTGCTCCTCTTATAGGTATCGGATAATGACCCAGTGCTGGCAACACCAGCCTGAAGACAGGCCAAATTTTGCCATAATACTGGAGAGGATTGAATACTGCACCCAGGTACCTGAGTTTACTTGATTGTGTTATCGTAAGTTATTATCTTGCATGACATAGTACTTTGTCTTTCCAGGCTTCCCTACAGAAGAGCAAATGGCTATTAGAGCAATTGCTCCTGCCTAATCCCTTGCCCTAACTAAGGAGGCTGTAATGAAAATGTATGGGCCAAGCATGTTTAAAATGTTTTGTGGCCATTCCATAAATGAAGTGCCTGTTAGGCAGATAACATTTGTCTTTCTTTCAGAACTTGGTTCACTTCTAAGGCAGAGTCAGGGAATAGGTGAACTTCCAAATATCATTAGACTGCAGCTTCTCTCATCTCTCAAAAATGGCTATGCAGCTTAGGACTGGCAGGGAGTGCAGGCTAACAACATCGAAAAACACAAGGTGAAGCTTGTGGGAGTGGTGTATAACAAGGATGATGCAAACTTAGTATTACCCAAGACATATGGTCAAACTTCTTTGGGGGTGAGCAAGGGAAGAGGTCATCGACAGAAAACTGTCTATTCTCTTGCTGTCATTGTTTACTTGTTCCCACAAATGAGGAAAAGTAAGAAATCCCATATTGCAAGAATTGTCCTAGTGTCCAAGATGGCAAAATAGCCTAGAATCAAATTCCTCATATTAATGTTTTCTCTGTTCCTTATTAGCATCAACTCCAAAGGGTTTAGAATGATCTGGGAATCAGGCAACTTGCTGTCCATGGATGCTTGGTTGTCTTTCTGTCACTGTTGCTGTTGCTCATTTGCTTGCCTTTTTTCACCTGGACCTAATCATAAGATCATAGATTTGGAAGTGACCACAAGGGCCAGCCAGTCAATCCAACCAACCCCCTACCATGCCGGAAAAGCATAATTGAAGTACCCCCCAACTGACCATCTAGTCTCTGTTTAAAAGCCTCCCACCTCACTCCCAGGCAGAAAGTTCCACTGTTGAACAGCTCTTATGGCCAGGAAGTCCTTCCTAATGTTCAGGTGGAATCTCCTGATCCTAATCCACACAACCATCTGGAAACAGAGTGCAAGGCAGCAAGAGGATACTGTTCTCTGGTCATTGCTTGCTTGCTTGGAGAAGCAGATGAACAACAGCAAGACCAAGGAGGGCTAGGAGTCCACAATGGGGTTCCTGTCAGGCTCTTCAACATGTGTCCAGTGATGCTGATCCCTGATTCTGGTTCTGTCATTTTAGCCCACATCTTTCTACCCACAGTTAGCAGAGTTTGCATGAACTCTTTGATGTACGCATGGCTATGGTTATGGTAAAGACTTTCTGTATATATTTCAGATTTCAGTATTAATGTCAAAAATACATGGTCTGGTTTTACATAGGATTTCTGCTGCATTAGAACAGTAAAGGCTGTTTTCAGATTATTACAAAATCATTATCGTCCCATTGATGATGCTCAGGAAATGCTCCCTTTATTGCAATAGCCCATAGATTCTAGATGAAATCCCTTTCCCACACTTAATAGTTATAACCCCCAATAGGCAATGCAACATGGTAATAGTAAATTTTACAATAGCTACATAACTTAAATACCACACTAAGTAAAAAAAAAAGAAAAGACAAGCAACAGGTTCTTAAAAGAATGTTAGAAGAGCCTGATTGAATCAGTCCAAAGTCTTGACTTGTTTGACATTTGGTTTCCCAAAGTGATCAATGTGAAACCAATGAGAAGCCCTACAAGCAGGCCACGGGAACAACTGTTGTTCCATTGTTGCTTCTAAGCAACTGGAATATTCAATAATGTAATCAAAGTTAATAACAGAATGCAGTTGGTTTATCTTCTATGAATTTAATTAATCCTCTGTCAAACCAGCAACTATCACCCTATCTTCAGTCAGCAAATTTCATAAGCCAAGGGTAGGGAACATTGGCTCTCACAAGTTGACTTATAGCTCCCATCAATCTCAGCAGCATTGGCTGTGCTTGTTAAGGCTAATGGGAAATACAGTTAGTCTCTGGAGGGTCTTAAATTGCCCATTCTGGCATAACATTTGTGAAGCTATGGTATTTTTTGTATGTTCTGTATTGCCTGGCAGCCAGTTTGAGTGGGTGCTCGTGTATTCTTGTGTGATGGAAATAAGGATTAGTCCAGCAGTGCATTTTAGCCTCAAAACGTGTGAAAGAAAGTACAAAAGAAAGAAATGTGTTTTGAGTCCTTCCTTGTTCTATCTTGTAGGATCCTGATGTCATTCATACTGTTCTGCCTGTGGAATATGGCCCGTGCATTGAAGAAGAAGAAAAGGTTCCAGTTCGTCCCGAAGACCCTGAGGCAGTTCCTCCTCTGCTAGTCCTGCCACAGCAAGAGAAAAGGGGTGCTCAACAGCTCTTGCCATCCCCTCTCTCGTTGGCCTTAGCCATCCCTCCTGGAAAGCCTCTTATGAAAGTGGCTGGCATTGAGCAGCCGCCAGTCCGTGGCAACACGCAGGCACCCCTGGAAGGAGGACATGTCAACATGGCGTATGCTCAGTCCAACTCTGCAACTGAGCTCCACAAAGGTGGCGGGTCCAGAAACAAACCCACCAATCTCTGGAACCCGACGTATGGCTCTTGGTTTTCAGAGAAGCCAGTTGTCAAAAACACTTCACAGGTGGAAAAAGAGGCAACTGAAGGGGAAGGTTCTGGGCATGAAGGGAACAGTACTTTGGGATCCAGCATTGTGACTGGAAGGCTGCCAAGCTCCTCCCTTCTTCTAGAACCATCTTCACTGACAGCCAGTGTTAAAGAAGTGCCTCTGTTCAGGCTCCGCCATTTCCCGTGTGGGAACGTTAACTATGGATACCAACAGCAGGGCTTGCCTTTGGAAGCCCCTGCTCCACCCTTGTGCCAACAGTTACGAGGGTCCTCACCGTAGAAACTTGGCCTGTCCAGGGCATTGAAAGTCTCCAGTTCTCCTGACTTTCTTACTGTGCGACTCATGCCTCATGAGCCTTGGAATGAACTTCAGTGTCATCCACACAGAAAGCATGAGAGAAAAGAAGATACTCCTCTGTTTTGTGCCAACATGCTCGGAAGTGGCACCCTTTGAAGCTATGTTTTCTCCCAGCACTCAAGAAGCCTCAGTGCTTCAGAGCCCCTTCCTATATCTATACCTACACACACACACACACACACACACACACACACACACACGTCATCAGTCAATATTATCAGCAAGGCCCCATTCTAAGTTGCATAAAAAATCATCTGCATGATTGCTATGTGCTATGTGCTTCCCCACCCGCTGCTTCCTCTCAGTTGTTTGTGTGCAATTTCATGACTCACAGTTCAAGCGTTCGGAGATTTCCTCTACTGCCAGATGCAAAATATGGAAATCCTTCTTGATGTCAGAGGTCTGAAGAGACAATGGGGAAAACAATCATACCCTTAGCAGGGGGAGAGGGACAGATAATGTTGGCTCTGAAAGGGCACATAGCCATTGCACCTACTTCCACAGTATCATTGGCAAGAAAACCAAATTAATTGCACTGCTTTCATGCCCCAAAGAGATACTGTAGGAAATAATGCCACATGGTAAAATTCTGTAGCACTATCTTGGTGAAAATGTGAAATCTTTTCATATTGTCTGTCACAGGGTAACACAGACTTAAAACATTCATACATACAGTGTGCATTCATCTTGAAGGTGTTTATGCTAAAATTTAGAGTTGGGGCTGCGAATCTTTGGCACTCCTGATATTTGGAGGAGTTATACGTATTACAAACCCTTGCCATTCCTTACCATCAGCTATGCTGGTTGAGGCTTGAGAGAGTTTAAATCAGAAACGTTTGGGCATGGGGAGGAGGGCAATGTTCCTCATCTCAGTTTTCCAGCTTGTACAGCAAGGAAGCCATTCGTGTTTTGCATACATTAATAGTGTCCAGGTAGAATTTGTAAGGCAAATATAATTGCAAATTTCTTTGTTCTGTGCCAGGATATTATTTATCAGTGGCAACTATATACATGACACTTTAGGACAGGGGTCCCAAACTAAGGTCCTTCAAGACCATTTACCTGCCCTAAATTTTAGACTTAGGGGCACCCTACATCTGCAACATCTTGAAGACACACAGCAACAGCAATCCTAATTAATTTGACTAGCTCATCAGCAGGCCCACACTTCCCATTGAAATACTGGTAAGTTTGTGTTGGTTAAAATTGTTCTTTATTTTAAGTATTGTATTGTTCTTTCATTTTTTTCTGCACTACAAATAAGATATGTGCAGTGTGCATAGGAATTCGTTCATGTTTTTTTTTCAAACTATAGACTGCATCCCCCTCCAGCCTGAGGGACTGTGAACTGGCCTCTGTTTAAAAAGTTTGAGGACCCCTGCTTTAGGCGCTGAGTAAAAAAAAAGGTTGTGAATCAATATTTTGTGAAGAGATATTTTCAATCATCAGCCACTTACCATCCCTCAAAGTCATGGCTCTGGTGGAGTCAATACTCAGACTGAGGAATCTCAATTTGAGTATAGAATTTGGAAGCATTGCCAACTTCATTGTGCTGTCCAACTCCAACATACCATAGATTCATATTGACATATTTTAACATTCCTAAGAAGTTACCATAAATGAAAAGACTTGCTGAACTAATCTCCCATGAAGCAGGTGCAAGTACTGATATCATATGACCAACATAAGAAATGGCAGGGGTGGCACCGGTGATGCCTGTCATATAAGCATAGTTGGTATCACAATCTAGGAGGGCACATCACTGTTGCAGGCAGGTCAGTTGACCTGTTATTCTTCAGACTATTAGGAGAAATTTTCAACTTTGTTATTGAGACTCATTAAAAAAATTAAGATGATCCACTTTGTATACCTCAATGAAGTAAATGGAAAGTGTACATTAGTTATGCCAACAAGGCTCTCACATTTGTTCCAATGGACACTGTGTAAGAGAATGAAGGCTAAAAAAATGCAGCTGTTCTGTGCAGTTAACACTGCATAAGACCCCATTGATTTGATTGGGATTTTATGCAACTAAAGAAGACTGACCTTCTTGAATAATAGGCAAAAGACCTCCACTTTCCATGGAAGGAGCAATAAATCAATGAGGAAATGAGCCTGAATTCTTAGCAATGAATTACAGCTGGAATTATCTAGCCATGGATTCCTAACTGTACAATAGCTCCCTTTATGGAACAAGCAAGAACTTTGAAATGTAGCTGAAACAGTTCAGGCTTGGCCCTAATTTTTGCTTGCAGTCACTGGCAGTCTTAGGCTTTTTCTTTTGTTCACAAAGCAGTTATGCCCCAGCTATGACTTAGAAAGTTTTATTTTTAATATCCTTGTATATTGCAGAAGCAACAATCTGGAAAGGTTAGTTATTCCATAGCTCTTGTGCTTGACATCCCCACTTGTTCACAGCAGGGGGCATGCTATACCTGCATGAATTGCCCTTGCGGGCAGTTATTCAACATGCACAACAAAATTCTGTTAGATGCAAAAAAACAAACAAACCATTAAACATTTATCATATGCTAAGAGCATAAAGGAGCACTAATCTATAGTCCTTACAAACTATTGCTGCATGGCTTTCCATGTGTATAAACCCAAGGGCATATTGGAGGAGCCTCATCCTGTCTGCGTGGCCAGATTCTTACATTATAACCTTTGAAGAATTTTGAGATCAAGGGAAGCTTCTAAAATCACTAGGCCTCCCACAGCCATCTCGATATAGTGATGTGTAGATTGCACTTGCAGAAGTAAAAGAAGGTCCTGGTTTTATACCAATACTTGTTTGTGATGCTTAGACCCATTAACTTAAGCAGGATTTCAGCACTCCCATCAGCAGGGTTATTTATAGGGATAGTTCACAGCGCGGAAATGGAACAGTCAATCCTCTTAAATATCTAGCACAGGTGGGTGATAAAGGATTTGAGTCACACTGCAGCAGGATAACATCACACTAGTAGAATTGGAGCGGCATTTCATTACAAGGCAGACACTATATTAGCCTTGACTTAAAGGTAGGGAATAATGCTGGATACAACAGCATCAGAAATAAACAGAAACTGGAGTTTCAGAGGAAGTTACTTTGCCCCTCTCACAGCCTACCACTGCCTAAGACAGAGGCCATTTACAACATATGATCATGGGAGGCAGCAAGGAATATGGAATTTGTTTCCATCTTTGCTTTCTGACCGATGTGCCGTCTGATCAGAGACTCGGGGCTGATTGCAAGCTAGCATAACCTTTGGAGGCACATTAGAAAATACACCAGAGCGTGTCAAAATGGAACCTTTCAGACCTTTCAGGAATGACATGTGGAAGATTAGACGCTGTTGCTGGAACATACAGAGCTAAAGCCCTTTAGTGGTTTCAATGCAACATTCACTTAGTGACTTATTTGCCTCCTGTTATTGATTGTGCAGTACATTTCATTATGGCAAAAACAGAAAGAAGGATGGCAAGTCACAGCAGGGAAGAGAATTAATTAGCCATGAGAAAAGTGGAACAAAAGCAAGTTAGTTCCAGGGGTGGGGGTGAGCCTGTTGACTGAAATGTTCTTCCTGTTGTTAGTGGGAGGTCAAACTGATATATTATACCTGTGAGGCCTTCTCCCTACACATCTGACATCATTCTCAGATAACTTTCAATAGGTCAAGTACATTTACTGGTAGGAGTACCCAACAGATGCCACTTTCCCACTCCTCCTGTTATCAATATAAATAAGCCCCACTCCATTTTCTATTGGACTTTTTCATGCACATAGGAGTTCCACACTATCTAACATAGCACTGCAGACAGGCTATCTTTTCACCCTAATTCTAGGATGTTCAATTGGTAAAGCACTGACACGTTCATTTTGCAGTGCATGGCTCTGGCTATTAAGACTTTCCTTTGGGACATCTTTCCCTGAAAGCAAGGCCTCTAGTTATGCCTAAACTTTGAAAAACTACTACCATTTTAATGTCTTCTCACAGCTATATCACCCAATTCATGAATGTCTAAACCACAAGATGTCTTTTTAGGGAAACAAAAACTCTGTGTACCCAATCTCAGCCTCTCCTTCTGTGTCAAAGCTTTGTCATTAGGAATGTGCATCACATTTGTACAGATGTTTAGACAACATTGCTCATAAATCAAAGGCCTATGCATTTCAGGGATCCTTCTCAAGATAAAATACTAATATATGGTCATTGTATTTTGTATTGTATTTGTATTGTAATCAAGTGTTAGTGAAGCTAAAGGCATGAAGACAAAATAAAATGACTGTAAAGGAAGATCCGAGTTTGATTCTGTACTATATCTGCTCTTATTCACCAAACCAATTAGCCCTTTATTCTGTTGGAACATAATTGGATAAAAAACTTGGCCCAGCACACAGAGTGCAAATAATGGTTGAGTATCTAGCTAACAATAAGAACAGCAAAGTTCTACTTGAGAAACTGTAATAGTCAACAATCTGTGAAATGAAAAATTCCTATTTAATTTACAAAGACAAACTAAGCAGCCGAGGCAACTTGGTAGAGGTTAACACCTTACAGAACCATTAACTCAGATGAGGAGGTTCAGTTATGCTAAGACATCATAAAATATTCATTTAGGACTGCGATTTACAGCATGTGCATGATGGCAATTTGTTTTTAAATGAGATGAACTATCTATTCCTGCATTAACCTAGTACAGTACTTGGTTATTGTGCCAAGGATGTAAACAATGTTGCTCTCTGATACCAATTCTGCAGATATTAAACAGAACTAAATCAGAAGAGTCATAATAGTGTACCTGTAGTCAAGTGTGCTCTGAAACAAGTAATGTTGTCTCAGAGTTGGGGTGGTTTGAGACTGTACATTGCACATTATCAGATACACATTGTTACATTAATGAAACAGAGAACCTTAAATAAAACCAATTCATGTTGGAATTACCAAATATTTATAGTATAATCAGTAAGAGGGGATCCTGAAGTGAGGGCATCCAAATATAAATAATCAGTAAAATTCCAGTTATCTCAGTGAGTCAATGTGAATTTCATTTGCTTAGTAATGTACAAGATTGTAGTTCTAATGCGTGACTGAACTCAGCATATTTGGTTTGTATAAAAGCTGGTCCTACTATCAAGGTCACAAGGATAGTGACAGAGATTTAATCTTCAAGGATGTGTATGAAGATCTCAAAGCAAAGAACAATGAAAAATAGTAACAGCATATGAATATTAAATATGCCAATAGGAGAAGTGCAATTTGCATTGTCCCAATTTCTACCGCAATTCAACTTTTTTGTTTTTCCAAAAATAATAACATTAAGTCTCACCTGCAATGTTTAGCTCTCCCACTATACTAATGCAGTTGGAAATGGCAGGAAAGAGAACAAAGACAATGAAACCGTTGCCTCTTTTCCTTTTTGATATGTTTTTTCCAGCTGGGAAGTCTGCTTGAGAAAAATGCAGGTCTTACCCCTTGTTTGTCTGCCTAAAGAGGAATTATTTAATGACAAACCAGTTCATTTCAACTGAATTCCCTTAGGAACAAGTGCTGCCTTGTCTAGGCCCTATGGAAAGCACCTGCACACATTTCTCTAGTCTGGAAAAATAAGCTTAGATATTTTGTGCTTTATCTCTTTCAAAAATGGTAATTGGTGAGTAAAACTAGTAACTCTGTGGCTACTTCAGCTCCATTGGAATACCTCCACCTGGCGTCCCAATGATTCCATAAGGAAATACCTGCCCCTATTTATATCAGTTTCAATTTACATTTGCGAATCCTGGAGGACACGATAACCATCTATATCCAACTACCTTTTGTGACTGCTTTTCTATCAGCTCCATTCAGATAAAAGCCAAGATCCCACAGCATGTTAGTACAAACTGTTCCCACTTTCAGACAAACCTTGTAAACCATGGAAGGGTTTTAATAGTGCCATCTGAACCTGCCAACAACCAATTACTCTGACTTGTCACCCTCTCCAAAATAAACCACTAATTCCTTCCCTAGCTTGCTGGGAGAGAAATAAACCTTGGACACTCTATCTACCTTGTTTGGAGAGAAGGAAGCCAATGTGCCGTCTGCTATTATGTTCAGATAGTGATGATAAAGAAATCATGGAACAAAGCTGTAATGTTCAGTCACTGCTGGCTGCAAGTGGGACTGACTGGGAAGCACACGCTTACTAAGCTCATAATCAGGCAGGGATCAAAGAGCTCTCTGGTTTATCATTATGTCTGAATGTAGAGATTGTTTAGCAACTCCATTCAGACATACTAAGAAATTTCTATCCATTCATGTTAACTAGTTTTACTATGGAAGCCTCATTACTCAGAGAAATAGAAGAGGATGAAAGAAAGAAACAAGCTGGCAAATACATTATGAGTGCATAAACATCTTTATGTTCAAGACTGACAAGTCTACAGAGTACATCATTATCTTATACACATAAAATTTATTTAAAACATCTGTTTTAGTATACAGTATTACAGTTACTGCTCTCTATACTAAATAATCAAGTTTGCATTAAAAGTGACTCAAAAAGGATACCTTGTGATAGTTCAATTTTCTTAAAAGCAATGATCATCAGTAAAGTCGGTCAATAGCAGTTTTGTCACAAGATAAAAAAATTCACCACCAAGGAATCAGATGCTTGACATTGTAAGATTCAGTGCATCAAGGTACATCTGTGCATCAGTAGTTTTAGATGGCTTGTAATGAAAGACAAACTTACAATCACAATTTACAGCTGTCACCCATAGTTAAACAAACCATTAGTTAGAAGACAATTTTGTCGCTTTTTTCATGTTAATGTAAATAAGAAAAATTGTTCCATCACTTCTTTAAATATACAGCTTTATCTAAAGATACAGGTTTCCTCTAAAAGTGAGACTACTGTTCTTTTAATTTGTTCTGCTAAGTGCAATTTGACAATATACCTCACTTTGAAGGATCAAGCCAATTTGTTAGTTCTGTGGCTTGTAAAGTATCTAACACACGTAAGAGTAAAAATATACTAAATGTATTATATCTTTCATGACTTGAAACTTTAAATTCATATCACTGCTATTTAAGGAACATGTTAAAATGAAGCCACCAGGTGTAGTAAATGCTGTTTTAATGCAACATGCGCGCGCACGCACACCCATAAATCATGCTCTAGTAACACTGTAGTAATTATAGAAAAATAGCAAAGCTGCAAGTAGCTTCTTCTAAAGTTGTGCTTACAGTAATAAAGAATCTTATTGCACACTATACAGTGCAATCAATACGGAGCATCAAAGACTAAATGATTAGGATACAAGCACCGAAGCATGGGAACATTTTAATTTTTAACCCATGCTAGCATGTGGTCAATTGCCACATGGCTGAACTCTCACTTTACTCTGTGGCTAGCTTGGCACATCATTCAGTGTAGAGGCCCAGGTCAGTCTTGCACCACTTGAGGAGGAACAAATGTTTACACATGCTGCACTGCTACAGCCTTTTATAAGTTTCTGGAAACATTTCCTTCCATAAGGCAGCTGTGATTGGGCCATGTTGAGCCAAAGTGAGAATGCTGGCAAGGCTTCTGTTGCTACAAGCTAAAGGGGAGAGGCAATCCTCTTCCCCTTTCCATGCCAGGAGAGTACATGTGTCCCCAAAGCAGAGGAGGAAATACACAGGCATATGCTATCTTCAGAAGAAATCTCCTCTCCCCTCTCCCCCCTCCCCCCCAACCATAACATGACCTAGTAGCCAACCGCTACAGCTGCTGATTAGGCAACTTACAGAGAACTTTTGACAGCTAGAGACTCAACTAGCAAAACCATTTCTCTCAAATATCAGGGCAAATCTCCACAGAGAAATAAAAGTGCATAGTATTTGTTCCAACCATTTTTTTGAAAGTGCTTTCTGACATGCTGCTTTTAAAATTTAAAAATAAACACCTCCACACACACACAGATATATACATGCATACCATTTAAAAAGTGCCTCTAATACAACCCTGAAAATGTTTGTGCTCTATTATTAGCTTTCTGCACTCCACCCTCACTCTTTATTTAGACTGCTCATATACACAGCACTTAAAAATGTATTTTTCTGACCAGACCTTCAGAAAATATTTGTGCTTTGGGAGAGCCTTTGGTCTGTCTAACAAGCTTGCAGTTTCTTGGCTCTTTACCCCTCAATAATGTCACTTTTCTCCCTCTTTATTGCTATTTTTCTCCCTACAGAAGGCAAACACCATTAACGAGTTGACAAATCTGACTGTTTTGTTTAACACGTCTATGATCACAATTCATATTACAGCTTCATTAGAATCTGGGCTGGGAAGCTCATTTGTGAAGTGGCAAAGCATGTCAAAATGGAGTCAGGTAGAAAAACAGTCCGCGATTAAAATGACATGGTAGCTCATCTCCAAGATATATTTTAGATGAGATGAACTCGCACAAAGGCTTGCTTTGTAGGTGAAGCTATTACAATTTCATTCCTCAAGAGTCATCAATGCACCTCCAATTTGGCTAGTGTTGTGTACATGTGAGAGAAGTGCAGCTTTAGGACTTTGGATAAGACAGAGTGCCATGCAGGTAGATGGCAGGGTTCCCTGTGTGTTTTATTTTGGATACCCTTCATCTCAGACCAGAGCATTTTTGCTTCAACAGATGTCATCCACAAGTTTCATCCCATTAATCCCACGATAGGTTACTCTGCTTGGCCGCACCAGGACCCCGTGATTAGGCTTGCAAGAGAAATACCGCTTGTCACCCACAGCGCCATCGTTCTTGCCCTTGGCACTCCTCAGTTCCAGGCCAAGCCATATCCCCGGGGCAAAGTTGGTCGGCCCAATGTAGCGAATTGTTCCCATTTCGCTGGAGCTGGTCAAAAGCACCTGAAAGCCCTCGTGCAGCTTCACAGGGCCCTCAGTGTTTGTTGTCGTAGTAGTGTTGCTCCAACTGCGACGCAGCACAGAATTTTTTGATCTGGGTAAGAAAAAGCAGGCAATACCCCATTTTATTTTTATTTTTAAAAAACCCGAAAAAAAGCACAAACAAGATAACTACTTAGCCACACCGAGAAAAAGAAGACAAATTCAGAAGATTAAGGCATGACTCCATACCTCATTACAAGCAAAGGCCAGATCATTTCCAGATGGGACTCTGCAGCCCATCCTTGAGTTTGACAGCTCACTTATTTTAAGACTGGGGGGAGGGGTAGCGGTCTTCAATGCAACAAAGTTAGGGAGGTTACAGTCAGGGTAAGATACTAAAGGTTTCCTTCCAAAGCAAAGCAGCAGCCCATAATTATCAGTTCCTCCCAATATATTACACTATGTAACACAGTTTTTGTTCCTGGGTTATAGGTGTCATTTCCTAATTGGTTCTATCATAAATCATGGAAAAGGTTTGTTAAGGACATCTTTCAGCACAGTTTGCTATAGTTTTTCTATGAATATCTCATTGAGTCTCAACCAATTTAACATAGTTTGTGGCAGCCACAAAAATGAAGTTTCTGGATTATAAGAACTACTTTCAAAGTAAGTACCGCACAGTTAAACAGGAAGAATACTTTCAAACAAGGAACAGAACAGTTACAAGTGATTATCATCATCATCATCATCATCATCATCATCATCATCACTAAAGCATCTTTTTTTTAGCATGGCTGTAAAATATTAAGATGTAAAGCAGAGGTGTCAAACTTGTGGCTCTCCAGATATTTGGACCTCCAAGTCCCAGAAGCCCTAGCCCAGCTTGTCCAATGGTAAGGAATTCTGGGAGGTGAAGTCCAAAACACCTGGATGGCCACAGATTTGACACCACTGATGTAAAGTCTTCTCTATTTTGCCCCTAAACAAGATGCAAAACAAGGGAGGGAGGGAGGGACAGACGGAGGGAGGAGAAAGAGGCATTGCTTTATCAATATGGGGTCCTGGCCCAGAGCTGTTTCTTTACCATTTTGATTTTAGTGATTTCTGTTATAACATATAGCAGCTTGTTCCTTCAACTATTGTCCACTATAGCAATAAAATTACGGAAAACCAAAAGTTACCATGAGCCTCATTTCTTACTTGATATAGGTGTGTAGTCCCCCAGGATGAACGGGGAACTACACACCTATATCAAAGGGACTCCTTAATCATCAAGATGTAAGGCTCCAAAGACAAAAGGTGGTGCTTACTGCAGCAGGTGAGCAAGTCTAAACATTCTGCTTAAAAGAGGGAATATGCCACTTACTTGACAAAGGAATTTCTCCTGTTTATCTCTTTTTGGGAAGATGCAGAGGTTGTACTGAAGCTTCGTCTAAAACCTGAAAATTGAGACAATTTTTTAATCTATGCTAATACATGATAAATATATAACACTAACATTTCTATTATTCCTAATCAACACAGAATACGTTGTGTATTACACATCATGAAAAGCAAGTACCCAGTATTGCCTGGGTATACATTTTCTAATGAGAAAAATCATATAATTGTAAAGCTAACAATGAGTATTTCTAAGAAATAGCGTTAGAAAATGTGTAACTGAGCAACACTCTATTTATTTATTTATTTATTTATTTATAACCCACTTCTATCTCCCTGAGGGGACTCAGAGCAGTTCACATGGGAACCAAGCCCGATCAACAAACAATACGACGACTGCATATATAATTAAAACCGTCACAGTAAAATAACATTCAGAAAATACATTGTGAGCATCATGACTACACGGTGGGGATATTAAGAAATTACAGGGAAGACAGGCATGTGCATAAACACAAGGCAATGAGATTCAAGAATAGGGTAAAGTGCTGAGGTTAGGGCAGTAAATAGTTAAGACTGGATGGTGATGAAAACGGACCTACTGTTCGAAAGCATGTTGAAACATCCAAGTCTTCCAATTTTTGAGGAATGTGGCCAGGGTAGGTGCTAATCTAATCTCCCTAGGGAGAGAGTTCCAGAGCCGGGGGGCCATCACCGAGAAGGCCATCTCCCTCATCCCCACCAGTTGTGTTTGCGATGGAGGTGGGAGCAAGAGAAGGGCCTCTCCAGTGGATCTAAGAGCTCACGCTGGTTTGTAGGGGGGAATACGGTCATGCAATAAGCAGGACCCGAGCTGCTTTATAGATCATAACATGAACTTTGAATTGGGACCGTTAAGTTATCGGCAGCCATTGGAGCTGCTTCAGGAGAGGCGTTGTACACTCCCTGTAGCTAGCTCCTGTTAGCAGCCTGGCCTCTCAGCCTCAGAGAAAGGTGCAGACAATCTCTTTTGAAATAGATTCTTGTTAACGGGTGTAAATCACACTTTTTATCTTGAGTCACACTCTCCTTACCTCAGTGGAAGTTTTGTCATCACCTCCCTTTTTAAAATACATTTTAATTAATTGATTGCTTTCTTGACTGGTGAAGAAGTTCTGCTATGGTGTTCAGGGCTGTTGTTTCTATTTATTCATCCTAGGCCTCATGCTGGGCCTTTTCACATCCTAACCACCTAAATGACACTAGATCCCAGCTTTTTCTTGAAAGTCACAGTTTCAGCCACACATCAAGGTACATGTGCATATGTACACACGCACACACATCTTGCACAACACATAAATCTTCATTAAATTCTCTACATACATATTGTTTAGTTTTTGGGTTCCCTGCCCTGAAATGGGGCGGGTTTTTTAGCCGTAAACCCCCAATTATTTTAAGTTGGATAATAAAGAGTATGTGTGCCATGTTTATTCCAGATCTAACATGCCATGTTTTACGTATGGGGTACAAATAAGCATACATAGATGTTTTGATTTTTTTATAGATTACATCATCATCAGTATTGTTGACAATCTACCAGATACTGCCAACTGGAGATTTGAATTCCACCCATGATTTGGATTCCATCCAAGAACCTAGACATCAGTGATGTATCACCTCTGAGACATCATTGATGAAGCATAATGTGACATGTTTCAAGAGTGACCTTTATGAAACTATGCTACTAATTGTAGTTGTGATGTAATCTATATAAATATCAAAGTATGATTCTTATTTATGACAAATGTTTTGTCAGTACACTTGGATTTGCTCCCAAAAGCACCTATCACCACTGGAACCACAGATGTTTTCTTTTCCCAGAGGAACTAAATCTCAATTTGTTCGTTCCAATATTTCATAACATTTTTTAACTCTCTTTGTCTACGATTTTGCTATTAGCCATAACTGCCACATCCATGATCCAAACTTTCTTTTTCTTAATCACATTTATGACTGGCATACATATTTCAAGATTTTATCAATATATGCCTTGATACTATTTCTTTGAGATGTTTGTTTTTGAGCTAAAAGAGGTCCTGGTTTCATATACCAAACAAGGCAAGTATGATGGTGAGGAGGGGGCTTTCATGGTTTGTGAATAATGTAAGGTGAAAAATTGCCTGCTCTAAAAATATTTTTAAAGAAATCTAAGGACTTTTGCTGCATCCTGACAGGGTAAAATATCGGAATTGAGGGGCCACATACATTCCTAGAGCACACTTTCTATCCCTATCTTTAAGCCCATGCTATGAATTATCCGAGTACAGTAGAGGCTCACTTATCCAACATAAACGGGCCGGCAGAAGCTTGGATAAGCGAGTATGTTGAATGATAAGGAGGGATTAAGGAAAAGCCTATTAAACATCAAATTAGGTTATGATTTTACAAATTAAGCACCAAAACATCATGTTTTACAACAAATTTGACAGAAAAAGCAGTTCAATACGCAGTAATGTTATGGTGTAATTACCGTATTTACGAATTTAAGCACCAAAATATCACGATATATTGAAAACATTGACTACAAAAATGGCTTGGATAATCCAGAAACTTGGATAAGCGAGGCTTAGATAAGTGAGACTCTACTGTAAAAGCAATGGATACGGCATACCCTGTTTCCCCTAAAATAAGACATCCCCAGAAAATAAGACCTAGTAGAGGTTTTGCTGAATTGCTAAATATAAGGCCTCCCCCGAAAGTAAGACCTAGCAAAGTTTTTGTTAGGAAGCATACCTGCCAAACAGAACATTACAGCATGCAGGATCGGTAAACATACGTACCATAGATTGTTAATGATGATAGTAACAAGAAATTATTGATAGGATTCACAGTTTGTCTGGTTA
Organism: Anolis carolinensis; assembly: GCF_035594765.1. NCBI lineage: Eukaryota > Metazoa > Chordata > Lepidosauria > Squamata > Anolidae > Anolis > Anolis carolinensis. Next base: position 42,040,251 of record NC_085841.1, read on the forward strand.
TGCTGGTTTGTGATGACAACTACTGTACAGTATATAATCAATGTTCATTTTTTTTTCAACAATAAATGTGAATTCTTCGTCATGGAAAAATAAGACATCTCCTGAAAATAAAACCTAGCGCATCTTTGGGAGCAAAAATTAATATAAGACACTGTCTTATTTTCGGGGAAACTCGGTAGTACAAGGGCCTGATGCACTAGGTGTTGAATGAACTGCTCAAAAACAGGAGTGTCAGACAAAACAATCTCATGGGCTGAACTCTGCAATCCAGGCTCTAGAAGCAACATCAGATTGGCATAGCAGACTTGAACAATACCTAGGCAAAGCTTTAGCCAAATTTGACTGAGATATATAAGCTATGCCACTTGAGAAACTAAGCAGCCATTTTTTTCGATTCAGTACATATTCAAATCACCTTTTTTTTAAAAAAACAACAACTTCATTTATATTTTCCCCATTAGCAAAATAAACATTCCTGGCTCCTGCCTTCAAGCCTTCTCTTGCAAATTCAGTCCCTACTAAATGCAACCAACATCTAAAATGCTGCACTGGCTCCAGTTTGCAAGGGTAATAATGAACAAAGCAGTTACATAGTCAATTCTTACCAGGCAAAGAGTGGTTCATTTTACTTGATGAAACATCTGTGAGGGAGTCTAGTGATCCTGTTAACCTACAAATGAAATCATATGTTAATATTTCTCTGCCTCTAAAATAAAGATTTTTTTTTTAAAAAAAGAAAACATTGGCTCAGTTCTTTAGCTACGATAAGGCTGACAAAGAGCCACAACAGTTCCTACTAAAAACCCTCAACTGCAATTAAGAGAAAGCTGATGATCTTTCACCACCTATGAATTTTAACATTGATCCAAATGTGTTGAGATTAAATGCATGCTAGAAGAATGAAGAGTTGAGGAATGGAGGAGAAATGTTGTACTTCTATCCAGAATATTAATAATGATAAACTGGTTCTGCAAATTTTAAAACCTGGACAGGTGTCTTCCATCAGCACCCCCTCCCCCAAACAATATACACATAGTGCTATATGATAGACAAGGAACTCATGTGTCCTGAAACATTTCAGTGTGTAAAGGCTGAAGGGATACACCACAAAACAGGCAAGAGATCATTCAGCTCAGGGGCTTCCAACAGTGGTACGCTCTCCTTGCTTTTCACCTCTATATTTCTACAGATCAAAGAAGGTAGGCAGGCCTGCTCTCTCAATATGTGCAAAATGGCCTAGTTGGGGACATTCTTCCCCAACAATGCTGCAAGTGCTGTTGATGGGTAGAAGGAAAAATTAAAAATCCCCTAACTTTCTCAACATGTCTAGCGGCAATGTAATTTAGGCATTCCATTCTCCTCGATAAATTTCGAATGTGTGGCATGATCATTTTATTGTCATTCTACCCATCTAAATGTCAGCTTTCAGCTTATTGTCTTCCCATCCCAATTCCCTATTGTTTTATTCCCTTCTAACTTCCTCTAGGCCACATATTTCCATCTGCTACTAGCCCCCTTTGTTCTCAGGTCTTCTATTCCACTTTCTACTTCTGCCTCTCTCTTTCTACATTTGCTCCCATGAAGTGACATACAGGTTGTTCTTTGCAGAAGTCTATGTACACCACACATCGGGGTCTGTGTTTGGGCAAAGTTGCCCTTAGATCATTATGGGAACTTTTGACAGTGGTCACAAACTGTGGTTCCATGTTGCCATCAAGAATTAAAATTTGCCCATTTTTGCCTCTAGTGGGCAAGAATACAGCCACTTGATAGTTCTCATGAGCAATAATAAAATGAATGTGATACACATATCAAATTTTTATACCCCTCCCTAGCTAACGTAGCTATAGCCATGCTGCTTGAGAATATTTTGGGAGTTGTAGTCCAGAAAGGAAAGCCATTTCAACCTCTGTTTTCATTCCAAACACCATCAGCCAAAACTGTGCCGTATCATAAATGCTTTTTATATCTTGTGTAAAGGAAGCTAAGGATTGTTACTGGAGGAGGTCAGTTTGTTTTGCTCCTTTCTAGCAGTACAGGGACCTATCTTAGAAAACTAATTGGACTATTGGTCAATTTATGTCAGTGTTGACTAAACTAACTTGCGGAAGTTCTCCAGGACTTTTAACAAGAAGACTTTCCTGGTGCTACCTAGACATGTTGGGAATTATACAGAAGACACTATACACACAAAACACATATATGATCCGCCACTGAGCTACAGCTCTTTTGTTATGCTTCTGAGAATGAAATAAAGACTTTAAACACTTTCCCCACAATATCTGAACCTCTAATGATAATGAACTTCAAGGAATTCATTGATACCTAGGAAAGAATTTTAAAAGTTTTTTTTTAAAAAAAACCCTCCAACACTAAGCCATACACCTTCACTTTTCTGTGTAGCAATAACACAAAGCATACACCTCAACTATCAATTGCTCCCACATTAGCTGTAAGACAGAGTGCTTCCTTTTATCAAAGGAGCCTAAGAAAAGGGATGATCTAAACCTTGGCAACAGCAACAGTGTGGCACTCCTCTAAGCTACCTTCCAATCCAAAATAGATTTGAAACCTATTTATTTATTTATTTATTTATATCTATTGAAATTTCAGCATGAAAATTACGATCAATTCTACAAGATGAGAGCAATAAAAATAAAACCACAAAACCCAGCAATAAACATTATAAAAATTGGTCCAGGCAATTTGAATTTGCAAGCTGCTGCTGCTCAGTCGTTTAGTCATCTCTGACTCCTCATGACCTCATGGACCAGTCCACACTAGAGCTCCCTGTCGGCCATCACCGCCCCCAGTTCCTTCAAGGTCAAGCCAGTCACTTCAAGGATACCGTCCATCCATCTTGCCCTCGGTCGGCCTCTCTTGCTTTTTCCTTCCATTTTCCCCAGCATCATGATCTTTTCCAAGCTTTCCTGTCTCCTCATGATGTGACCAAAATACTTCAGCTTTGCCTCTAATATCCTTCCCTCCAGTGAGCAGCAGGGCATTATTTCCTGGAGGATGGACTGGTTGGATCTTCTTGCGGTCCAAGGCACTCTCAGGATTTTCCTCCAGCACCAGAGTTCAAAAGCGTCTATCTTCCTTCGCTCAGCCTTCCTTATGGTCCAGCTCTCGCATCCATAGGTTACTATGGGGAATACCATTGCTTTGACTATGCGGATTTTCGTTGCTCTTCACTATTTTGTCAAGGTTGGCCATTGCTCTCCTCTCAAGAAGTAAACGTCTTCTGATTTCCTGGCTGCAGTCTGCATCTGCAGTGATCTTCGTGCCTAGAAATATAAAGTCTGTCACTGCCTCCACGTTTTCTCCTTCTATTTGCCAGTTATCAATAGGTGTAGTTGCCATCATCTTGATTTTCTTGACATTTAACTACAACCCAGCTTTTGCACTTTCTTCTTTCACCTTGGTGATAAGGCTTCTCAGCTCTTCCTCACTTTCAGCCATCAGCGTGGTATCATCTGCATACGTAAGGTTGTTAATGTTTCTTCCAGCAATTTTAACTCCGGCCTTGGATTCCTCAAGTCCCGCATGTCGCACGATGTGTTCTGCGTACAAGTTGAATAGGGAGGGTGAAAGTATGCAGCCCTGCCACACTCCTTTCCCAATCTTGAACCAGTCTGTTGTTCCGTGATCTGTTCTTACTGTGGCTACTTAGTCTTTATACAGATTTCTCAGAAGACAGAAAGGTGACAGTATCCCCATACCACCAAGAAAATGCCATAGTTTATTATGATCCACACAGCTGAAGGCTTTAGAATAGTCAATAAAGCAGAAGTAGATGTTTTCCTGGAACTCCCTGGCTTCCTCCATTATCCAGCGGATATTGGCAATTTGGTCTCTGGTTCCTCTGCCTTTTCTAAACCCAGCTTGGACATCTGGCAACTCTCGCTCCATGTATTGCTGGAGTCTTCCTTGTAGGATCTTGAACATTACCTTACTGGCATGGGAAATAAGTGCCACTGTATGGAAGTTTGAGCATTCTTTAGCATTTCCCTGTTTTGGTATGGGGATATAAATTGATTTTTTCCAATCTGATGGCCAATCTTGTGTTTTCCATATTTGCTGGCATATGGCATACATCACCTTGACAGCATCACCTTCCAAGATTTTAAACAGGTCAGCTGGGATCCCGTCGCCTCCTGCTGCCTTGTTGTTAGCAATGCTTCTTAAGGCCCATTCAACCTCACTCCTCAGGATGTCTGGTTCTAATTTACTCACCACACCGTCAAAGCTATCCTCTATATTATTATCCTTCCTATACAGATCTTCTGTATTTTCTCGCCACCTATTCTTGATCTCTTCAGCTTCTGTTAGGTCCCTGCCATCTTTGTTTTCGATCATGCCCATTTTTGCCTGAAATTTGCCTCTGATGTTTCTGATTTTCTGGAAGAAGTCTCTTGTCCTTCCTATCCTATTGTCTTCTTCCACTTCCATGCATTGCTTGTTTAAAAATAGTTCCTTGTCCCTCCTGGCTAACCTCTAGAATTGTGCATTTAATTGGGCATATCTTCCCCTATCGCTGTTTCCTTTCGCCTTCCTTCTTTCTTGGGCTACTTCCAGTGTCTCAACAGACAACCATCTTGCCTTCTTGGTTTTCTTTTTCTTTGGGAGATACTTTGTTGCTGCCTCCTGAACAATGTTGTGGACTTCTGTCCATAGTTCTTCTGGGACTCTATTTATTAACTCTAGTCCCTGAAATCTATTCTTCACCTCCACTGCATATTCACTGGGAATATTTGTGAGATCATATCTAATTGGTCTGTGTATTTTCCCCATTCTCTTTAGTCTTATTCTAAATTGTGCAATAAGAAGTTCGTGATCTGAACTACAGTCAGCTCCAGGTCTTGTTTTCACCGACTGGATAGATGTCCGCCACCTTTGCCTGCAAAGGATGTAGTCAATCTGATTTCGGTGTTGACCATCTGGTGAAGTCCATGTGTAAAGCCGTCTTTTAGGTTGTTGGAAGAGAGTGTTTGTTATGCACATTGAGTTTTCCTGGCAAAATTCTATCAGCCTATGTCCTGCTTCATTTTGTTGTCCTAGACCATGCTTGCCTGTGATCCCGGTTATCATTTGACTGCCCACCTTAACATTCCAATCTCCTGTAATGAGAATAATGTCTCCTTTTGGTGTGTTATCCACTAAGTGCTGCAGGTCCTCGTAGAACTTATCTAATTCTGATTCTTCAGCAGCTGTGGTTGGGGCATATATTTGGAACACTGTGATGTTAAACGGCTTGCCTTGAACTCGAATTGAGATCATTCTATTATTTTTTGGGTTGTATCCAATCACTGCTTTCGCAACTTTATTATTAACTATGAAGGCTATTCCATTTCTTCGGTGTTCCTCTTGTCCGCAGTAGTAGATCTGGTGGTCATCTTTTGTGAAGTGACCCATTCCAGTCCATTTCAGTTCACTGACTCCCAGAATGTCTATCTTCAATCTTGACATCTCACCAATAACCACATCCAGTTTGCCCTGGCTCATAGATCTTACATTCCAGGTTCCTATAGTGTGTTGATCTCTAGAACATTGGATTCGTCCATCACCTCCAGCACCATTGGCCGTTAGCCTTCCTTTCGGCTTTGAGCTAACTGCGTCATCACATCTGGGGCTACTTGGACTAGTCCTCTGCTCCTCCCCAGTAGCATTTTGACTATCTTCCGACCTGGGGGTCCTATCTTCCGATGGTATACCGACATTTCTCTGGTTGTACTGATCCATGTAGTTTTCATGGCAAGAATACTGGGGTGGGTTGCCATTACCTTCCCCAGGGATCGTGCTTGGTCTGACCTCTCTGCCATGACCTTCCCATCTTGGGTGGCCCTGCACAGTATAGCTCATGGCTTCATCGAGGCACTCAAGCCCCAGCACTACATCAAGGTAACGATCCAAGCTGGAGTTGAATTTGCAATCAGCACAATAAACAAGGATTTACTGAAATCAGCTAAACTCTCAAGATGAAGAAGCCTGCAGTCAAGGAATCCTTACTTACCTTTGTACTCTAGATGGTGGTGCAAAGACACCATATCTGGGGGGACAGCTGAAGTACTGAACTCCTGCAACTGAGCCATCATTCTTGCCATGAGGCTTGTCCAGTTCTATTCCACACCAAAGGCCTACCACAATCAAAGCAGATATTTGAAGAATTGCAAGAAAATTGTATTATTTGACATAATGTGTCATTAATATTATTATTATTATGATTATGTTTATTAATTGTTATTGTTTGTTATTATTATGTTTATTTATACCCCACTTTTTTCTCCACAAAGGAGATTCAAATATCAGATACAGGGAAGAGTTTGTTGTTGCTGTTGTTGTAAATTATACTCTTGGCAATTGGACTGCGACTAGTGTAGTAAGTAAGACAGAGGAATGAATAGGTAATTTTTAAATAAGTGGAAGCTTCTTTAAAAATTCAGCTCGAATTAACAAATTATCACAGTATGCTCTTTTCAAATTTTATTTCACTTTCTAAAGTAATTCCCTTAATTCCATTTCTGTGTGCAGGAACAGTGACTTTTAGTCAAAGAAAGCCTATAAAAATGTCATAATTCCACATAGGATCAATGAAGCATTAAAATCAGATTGCCACACATTTACAAGGATAATCAAGGCTGCTGTCTTACTTTAATTCACCTGACAGGTACAAACATCTGAAGAACCACACTGATCACACCAAAGGCCTATTTAGTCTTTACACCATTTGTCAAATAGAGCAATCACATACAGGGAGCCCATAAGTTGGAAATTACTCCAATAGAATCCTGCCGACTGTGTTCCTTTACAAAATGAAGTACAATGGCATACTTCTTTTTGTTATAGGAGATAATATGTGGGCCTTATGCAGTGATAGGTACCATTCTCCCTGAACTTATCCTGGCCCTTTTTAAAACTATCAAGTTGACAGCGATCACTCTATCCTGTGGCAGTTCAACTACCCACTCCTACAAGAGGTCTCTGCAATTTGCTTTTGTTGTAGCCAACCTAAATATTACATGAATGAATTTGGCCACCATATTATAATAATATAATAATAATAATAAAACTTTATTTATACCCCGCCACCATCTCCCCAACGGGGACTCGGGGCGGCTTACATGGGGCCATGCCCAGAGCAAAACAATATAACAAAATATAAAAACAACATATCATAGAGCAATTAAACAATACAATAAGTAATAATATACATTACAACACAAGTCATATTGCTCATCCCTAACTCTAGGCCATTTGTAAAAAAGAGGATAAGCAGTGCCTCTAATACAAACGGATAAAGGACCCCACTACTTCTATTTCTATATTAGAAAAATTCACATTTTCCTTTAATCTCTGGTATCTGTTTTCCAGCTTCCAGCCCATAAGAGAACCTCTTAATTTCTCCTAAGGGTGTTAGGTTTTCTCAGATTCTTTGATGAAAGGTTCTGCCAAATGCAAAGTTATAGATTTTTTAAATAAAAAAGCACTAAATAATTTGTCTTCCCCAGATCATTAAGGTAATAATCGGAGAGTGGCATATTTCAAACTAGGGGAAAAAACCTGGTAATTCTGAAGGAAGAAAAAATGTTCCCTATGATTATTTCTCATACGATTCAATTCCATTAAGACTTGTTTTCAAATTGAAATCATTTGGAGCTCTGGGTGCAGATTTAAGGGCAATACTAATTATGAGCTGAAACATCCAGAATTCACATCTTGCTCAAAAAAGTTTGGCTGGGAAAGAGTGATTTTCTTTTCTCCTTTAAAAGTAATAGTTCCAAATTCCCAAACAAGTTTATCAGTAGTATTTATGAAGTCACATACATATTCACTTATTTCAGCTCAATTGAGACATTACAGTGGAAACATTTTTCGCAAAAGCGCAAGTTTTCCCTTAGGTCAGAAATACACTGACCATATGTGTGCTTTTCAGAATACATTACCTCTGCTTTTCTATTATTTTTACAGCAAAAGTGTCATGCTTCCAGTAGAGGCGCTAGTGCATCCATGAAAAAAGAAACAATGCAATTCACATAATAACCCAGGGCTGGCCCTACGATCTGGCTACCACTTGAGGCCACAGAAAAGCAACAGCAACCCCATGACTTTTCACCTGAGCTCACAGCCCTTCCTCTCTCTTGGAGGATAGAGCCATGCATGTCATGTAGCATAATGGGAAAGATTTCAGTTAGCCTGCTAGATTCTGGTGTGGTGGATCCTACTAACAGTTGCTTCTGTGATGGAATAAAGAGGGCAGTATTTTGTCCTCTGTTTTGGGCTTGCCCTGTGAAAACCACAACAAAAATGTGCAGTATTAAACAATGGTTAAACAATGATGCTCACTGCTTTTCTGTTCCACAGAATTTCACTCCACATAAGCTATGTCGCCACTCCCTGAACCAGGGCAAGCTTAAAGCCATCTTGGGAGGGAAGAGAAAGAAAAACTATCAAGCAGAATCCCTAGATAGATGCCAAATTCAAACAGCTTACCTGGCGCAAACTTAGTTGTTCCATGGAATCTAACTATTCCAGTTCTCTGTCCAACCACAAGCACTCTGTCCCCGATTTGAATTTCCCCCTCATCAAAAGGATTTCTCCTTGCAGATGGGAAAGTGTAATTTCCCCCTGTTCAATTAAATTCACAAAAATAAAGGGTACATATTTGAGCCACATCAAAGGAGGAAAAGATTATTACTAATTATTCACAGATAACACCATCACAATGGAGGTTGCATTAATGAAACTAAGCAGCGTCTCAGCAGAAAAATTAGATACTAAGTAAATATGCCTGTGTGCTCTTTTGAAATTTAGCACAGTGTATATCTATAATTTATATGCACTTAAGATTGGCACAATTAGAGGGAATTAGAATCTTGAAGTTTAGGGGCTGTCTTCAAAGTGTAGCTCCCTAGAGAAATCTGACCTGTGTTAACATGTTTGATAGGCCAGTCTTTTTTTTGCTTGTTTTATCTATGGATCTGATTCATGAAACCACACAAAAGCCTCCTACAGCTTGGAAACAGGCAAGCACTAAACTCAGTTTGATGTGATACAAAAGGGAACTGAACAGGAATGAAAAGGGTTCCTTGGAGCATTTTAAGATTTGTAGTTCTGTCTTACTTTTATTCAAAAATGTTCAGCTGAATCAAATGGGGTAATTACAAAGGAAGCATTCACAAAATGCATTCTCAAAATTCAGTTCTCTTGTGCATGCACAGTGACATACAAGGGACAATCTGGCCTGCTCCCTTTTCAAAGATGTTAATTTAACTCTGAGCCTTAACATAACATACCTGTTGATGGATGGCCATCATCCTCATGAAGTTTAAAAGTCAAACCAGCAAGGTTTGGTGACCTCATAGTTATTGAATTTCGCATAATGACTGAATTTTGTAACTTTCACAATACCAAACTCATCTCAAAAATCTGTCGACAGAGCCTCTGTTACATTAAAAGAAGTTGAGATTTACCTGAGCACCACACAAGGCCCATTTCTATCGTATTTTATAAAGTAGCATTTCTAAAAAGAACAACTGAACAGAAACCATACCAGCAACATTTTTGGATGCAACAGAATGGGCTTTTGGGCCTTCTTTCTTATTGCTTGAGGAGTTCCACCTCTTGGGACAATTTCGCTTGCTGTCTAATGAAGTAGTGGAAGATGAATTGCTGCTAGATCCCAGGGAAGTTGCTAAAATTAATAAAACAAAGAGCCAGTCAGAGAAAAGAAAGAGGCATCCAAGGCAGAATTTTGCAAAGGTTTTCATTCCCACACCTAAGAGAATAAGAGAAAAGGCTGGCTGCTACTGATGGACACCATTCCATCTTCCAAGCCTATTTTAATAGCATATAGCACTTGTAAACATGGAGAATAATTGTAAAAATAATGTAGCCCCAAGTAATAAACGACATCATCCCTTTGCTTTTGATAGCCAGTCTATTAAATCTTTGATGAGAAACAGGGGGAATGACATTTTGTGGGTGAGTTATTAAGTGCGTGGATTAGTGCCTACTGCATGCCATTACGCACAATATTAATATTAAAATCCAGTCTATAAAATAAGATTGTGAGGTAAATCATTTTCATTTCAATTTATGAAATCTTGATGCACACGCTGCCTACAAAGATTTATCTCTAATTTTCCCTTTTCTTTATAGCTTCCTCTTCTGGTCTGTTCTAATCAACACTGAAGAGCATGCAACAAGATATAGATCTCAGCTGATTCATCCATAAATCTGTGTATAATACTAATTTATATGCCTGTTACAAATGATAACAGTTTCATGGAAGTCTGATGTAATAAACCAGGAATAGACAACTGTGTGGGTCTAGTGGTGGTGCAAGAACTCAGGGAAAGCCCACCACTGTATCACTGGAAAACTGGAAGTAATGATATGTCATTTTTGCTTCCCATTTGGACTTGGTAGTTTCAGGAATTCAGGGAACTCAGGATTCAAAAAACAAAACTGCCACATTTCCAGGGAGAGTTATGATGTTTTCAGACATTTCCAGGCCAAAAAAAAATGCTCATTCCCAAACACAAATAGGAAGTTGTTCTCAAGGGTTTACGGGTGTCCATGGTGACTGGGGAGCTATAAAAATGACTACTGTCCTATGAACCCTGTGCTTTCCACTCCAAAATAGCTTTTGACACAAAATTATATAATTATGGATATTAGGCTTGGGCTTCGTATCCGAAAGTCTTGTTGCTCGGAAATAAAGTCGGATGTTTTTTAGATCCGAGCTGGTTTCTGACGCGTGCACGCACATCAGAAGCACACTTCCGATTTTGAACCATTTGTCCCTCTTGATCGGAAATAGCTTAGAACCGCTCAGAAGTCTGACTCAGCAAACTGTGCACTCTCAGTCGAGCCTGATGGCTTAAAGGCGAAGCCTAACATGGGGCTTGACTCTCAGCCAATCAGGGCTTACGTTTGAGGGGGGTGGGGTTTGCTCGCAATAACGCTAAACCCTACTGCATGGCCAGAAATGCTCATTGCAGCCAGGAAAGGGATTGTGGTGGGTGGTTTGGCTAGCTGTGTCTGGTTGCCAGGCTCGTTGCTGGCTGCCTGTGTGTGCTGCTTGCTTGCTTTTTTTGTTTGTTTTTTGAAGAAGGAAGGGGAAAGAAGGTGAGAGATAGAACAAAGGGAGAAAGAAAGCTGAGTTGTTTTCCAGGCTGTAAGAGAAAGAGAGTTTGTTTTTGGGGGCAGGAAGGGGAAGGGGGCTCTTTTTTAATAATAATAATAATAATAATAATAATAATAATAATAATAATAATAATGTAATTCATAGTTTTAATAAAAAAATCCCTAAAAATTAGTGGATCATACAAACATTCTGAAATTCTGTGAGCTAACAGTGGATGATGTGTTCTACTCTAGCAAATTTGATCAGGATAGCTGAAAAAATGAGGGCGGGAGAACCCCTTGAAGTTTTCCTCCTGGCACTGCTGTTTTTCCCTATTGCGCATGCGCCATTAACAAAGCACTTATGAAGATTCAGAAGTTTCATAAAATTTTGAACTTTTTACCTTCAAAAATCGGAAATGACTTTAGAAACAAAGCACCAGCACCCCCTACTTTTGAAGACAGTTTACAACCATTTTTTTGTGGGTTGCACAAGCCTAATGGATAGAGCAATTCCAAAGGGTTAGATTGTGCTGTTAGGTATGTCCTTAATACTGGGGGGGGGGGGGGGGGGGGGCTTAAATTACTAATCTGTATGACATTTTATTTATTTATTTATTTATTAGGCTTGTATACCGCTACTCCCAGTTTGGCTCGGAGCGGTTTACAGAAATAGATTAAAACAATACAGTTAGCTTTAAAATAACAATAAAACATCTTTATACGCAAATGTGCTCAAAATAATCCTATAACAGGGAATTTCAATTATCAAAGTTAGAATTCAGTCTCATAAGATGGGGAATTTGGAAAAGGTGCTTGCTGGAAACAAGGCTGAGAATTCCTGTTTGGGAGATTTCAAGAACTGTAGTTCAAAAAAATAACTTTTCCTGCCTGGTCAAAGTTGTTTATAAAATTTAAGGCAAAAAATATCACACAAAAGTTAAAAATATAATGAAACCATCAACAAAATATAAATAGCACAGCACATGAACATCTTTTCTGCCTGAGGAATCAAAGATGTAAAACCAAAGAATTGAAAAGGATCCTATGGACCATCAAATCCAACCTTTATTCAAAGGAGAATTTCCAGGAGTAGCTCTCACCACCTTTTTAAGCAATTAGTTCTATTACCAAACCACTCTCACCGTCAAGGAGTTCCTTTTAATGTCAAATCGCAATCTATCCTCCTATAACTTAAAAATCATTCATGTTGTCCAGCTCAATGCAGTTCCTTCTGTACCCTTGAGAAATGAATCCCCTACCACTGGCATCTTTTCTTCTTGCTGCTGTTGGTATTTAGATTGGTTCATTTTCTGGCATGTAGTGTGTCTTGCCACTTGTCTTCTGTTTGCACCTTTTCATCGTTGTTCTTCTCAGGCAGATGCAGGAAGTGTCTGTTTAGTTTGAGCAGCTCCAAATCACGTGTGCATGGTGTACTTCTAAGGATGACTGTCCTCCAGGGTGTTTCCTCCTTTTTGCAGGCCTCTTCATTTACACTGGCAGTGTATTCCTGTTGGTTCTGCAGGATCTCCTTTTCTATTCCATCCAGGAAGTCCTCATGTTCTCTCATGTACTGAAGAATCTCAACACGTAGCTATAATGTACCAACCTTCTCTTACAAGACAGGGACCAGTTTGCACTTGCTGAAAGTGTAGTCAGTGAGATTTTCTGACAAGAAGAGAAACACTATATACGCAGTGCAGCAAACAGATCCTTCTGCCACCCTTCTTACAGTTACTTTTCTTTCATCCTTTTCAGACTGTTATAATTTTACTGAAATGGCTGCACATGCTACAAAAGAGGTGCTAGTGGCCCCCACTCCAAAAACAGCAGTTATAGAATACTTGTGACTGTTAGGTTCACCCCAAGCAAGTCAATAACTCATCAGAAGCCCCTATTCCAATTGAACCTTGTGCTCAAGGAAAGCACACAGCCAACATCAAACCAAAGTCACCACATAAACTGTCAAAAATTTAAGAGGAGTCAAGAGGAGAGAACACAACTCAACTACTGCTCTATCCTGCCTGCCTACAAAAGAATAAAAGGCGGGTGCCAGTTTAATCTCTGTAGGAGGTTTGTTTCAATCCAAAACTTAACTATGCTCATCATTTGGGCACTATCAAATAACTCACCAAATATGATGACTCTGTAGGCAAACATGTTGATGTATATAGCCTAACAGGCAGAGAGAAACATTTAAATTATAATAAATATTGTCTGTACTGTGTTTTGGAATAGTTGTATGTATTCCTGTTCATCTGATATGCATAGAGCCGCTTTGGGCACCATCTTGTGGAAAAACAGTATATATATGAATGATCCCAGAACTTCAGTTAGCAGATAATGTATGCATTACCATCTGATCAAAAAGAAATAGCCTACAGCTAAAATTGAGAGTGAATGTTTCAGTTTTAAGTGCATTATTTAAGCACCTGGGGCTTTAGTATCTGAACCAAAGCATACTCATATGGAAATAACCTCCATTAAAATCAATGGGATGTCTAAGCATCTGTAAACAAGATTTCTAAGGGGTGTGAATATGTACAATTTGTTATACAATTGCTCAACATCACCATATAAACATGTTAATCAGAAAGAGAGTAAATTTATGGTTTATGCCTGTGGAAACATTTTTTACGTTTAAAACTGTGTTAATCTCAATCAAACTCTGGGAAATGGTGACCATACTAACCATTAAAGTAAGTACAACATCACTCCATCTGCACTTTGGTGTCCAGCATCAATTGCCCAAGAGATTGTGAAACACAGCCCAGGAATGAATATTTAAGCAACAATAGAAACTTTTTGGCCATTTTACTAATCATTAAAACAAGCACAACATCATTACAATCTCCCTTAATTCCTCAATTATTTCACATTTTCCCAGTAAATGAGTAAAAAAAAAAACCACATGTTTCTCTGAAATGAATGGAAGATCTAAGGAATAAATTACCTTCTTTACCAGGTGGAGTTTTCATTCCTCTCTCATTGCCCAAAAATGCAGAATCAGAAGTACTCTCCTTTTTCAGTGCAGACAAACCTGAGCCATATCAATGAAAGTATCACAGTTTAACAGTAGTTCACATTGTACACCAATACATGGTACAGCAAAAAAATACTTTTAAGTTCCTATAGATAATTTTGGGATCATATATGACAGAATGTTCCCTTATTCTTTTTCAAATATAAACAGTCCTCAAGTTATGAACAAGATAGGTTCTGTAGATACATATTTGAGGTAGGGAAACCTCCATAGCAAGGCAAAATAATCACACACACAGCTTTTTTGCAAACTTGTAAGTAAAAAAATTAAAGTCATCAAACAAAAACACCAAAGCCATGCGGATCCTATAAATTCTACTATAGGCAACTGTAATCACACATTTCCATTATAAAGTTTAACTTGCCCCCCAAGATTTGCTAGCACTAACATCAAAAAAGTTCTGAAGTATCCCAGAGGGGCTTTTAAGTAAAAAATTGCTGATACATATAATACAATTCTGAAAACAGAATCAACTGTTTGCATAATAAAATTGCCTATGCCAAAATAGAACCTACCCTCAATAAAATATGCATTGGAAATAGTAATGAGGTTAGGTACTATTCAGTGCAATCTTTATTCCATATTAATAATAGACAACCTGCCACGATTAGCAAAGAACGTTCGTTGGCAGCTGATCTTGTTGGCAACCATCACAAAGCGCAGAACTTTATTTCTCATCAGCTAAATCACACCAACTGGCTTAATACAGCTGTTCAGATGTTTTTCTCTACTAACTTATGAATGTGGGCTATTCTTAGGTGTTTATCAGACCAGTCTCAAAGACTATCAGGAACTCAAATGTTTGCAGATTAGTTTTCCAGAAATTGATTCTTGCAGTGGGAGAATGAAATCTGAAGAATGTGTGTTTTCTATTTCAATAAATAAGCAAATAATCCATTTAAATACAATGCTTATTACTGCTCACAGTGGCGCTTTACACCACCACAAGATTTCTAATGGCTGACTTTCTCCTCTACTAATGTTGAGTGACAGAGGGCTAGATCACCATCCCTCAACAACTCCTCTACCAGTCCTTCTTTAGGAAATGACCATTACTGCCAGTCTTTTAGGTAAGGTCCTATGAATAGTTTAAAAATGCAAGGGGATTGTTTAGTGGGAGGTTGAGAAATTAACTGGAGATATTTCTTAAAAAATCACAAAGCTGTACATGCACCTATCGAAACGAATTTCAATAGAATTGGCCCTAACTGATGGCATACAACACAAGATTTGCATTTAGAGGGTCTTTTGATAATCCTTGGCATCTCCAGGCAGAGCTGAGAAAGCCTAAAATGTTAGAAAGTCAAAGTACTGACAACACTGAGCTAGATGGACAAGTAGTGTGACATAGTATGTGTTATGGTTGAGCCTTCGGGCTCCGGTAATGAAAGAAAGGGTCGTAAGACTCCTCGAGAGTCAGACACTCTCGAGGAGCGTGAAAGGAAACGGCTCCGGGATTTGTTTGCAGAGCCGACAGATGAGGACTCATTTGAGGGTTTTTCTCAGGGTTTGGAGGAAGAGATGGCCAGCTCGGAGGAGGATGATATGGAATGGACTCATGTGAGGGAGGATTTGGGTGTTGGGGAAACAGGCAATGAAAGCATGGGAAGTGATTGGCGGGTTGCAGGATCAGACCCATGGACTGGTTGGAGGGATGGAGCGGGATCCACAGCTGGGGATGCTGTGGGGCGTAGTCGAAGGTGCTTAAGCTCTGATGAGGATGATGATGTTGGGGCGTCTGGAATTGGGATGGCAGCTGACAGCGATGATGAGCTTGAACTGTGATAAAATGGGGTTTGGGACCAATGTCTAATTGCGTTGGGCAAGGTAATCTGGACGGACGCTTGGGCTCTTGCTGGGGAATTTCCTGAAGACGGGTGTGTTTCATTACTGGATACGTAAGTTTACCAAGGACGGGGCATTGACGGCGGGAGGAACTGTGTGGGGTTTTTCTCTGTGCAACTTGTGTTTAATCTTGATAGCTTGGACCTCCGTCGTCTTTTTGACGGGCAATATCTACTTTCACTGGATTGACGCTGGACTGACTGACTACGATTCCGGATTAACCCTTCTGCTGGCTATCGGTGTGACCTTTGGATTCCTTGACGACTACGCTTGGCTTTTGATCTTCTGGACCGGATTGGGACCCTGCTGACTGCCGTTACCCTAAACCTGAATCTTGACTACAACCACGCTCTCGTTCGCTGCAGGAAGGAGTAAACAAGCCTGGTTTACTCCCCTGCTGTTCCTGAGTAGCAGAGAGGAATCTGCCGCCAGTCTTTTGTTTACATTCCAACTCCTGTTGATTCTCTTTTGTTTGCATTGTTTGCCAAGCTGAAGTAAGCTCTTTGATTTAATCCGGATTATACTCCTGTTTAACCCGGTTTTTCCCTTTGAACTGTTTAAGCTCAAACTGAGCTGTTTTTTGGTTATTTAGCACACTGAAGTCAAGTGTTTGCCCTGTTCTTTGTTCCTTACGGGCGTTTTTAGTTCTGTAACCTCAATAAACTGAGTTTTGTTTTACTTGCTGGCGTTCTGTCTATGACAGTATAACCACTATTTTAAAGGGTTTTTATCAAAATTAAAACAAATGGAAAATAATAAATACAATCTAAACAACAATAGGTGGGAATGAGTTTTAAAAAATCAATGTAGGTTGATACTAGGTTTATTTCTGCTCAGTCCACTCTATCTAGCATTACAACTGTGTGGCAGTTTAGTACCTGTGCTCAAAGTAGCAATAATTGTATTAGGTCCAGGGGTTTAAAACTGTAAGTGGTTGGAAGCCCCAGAAAGAAATTAACAGATTTGAAACTGATTCCAGAGATGTCTCAGATTATATCTGACCATTTTAATGGAGAAAACCTTGTAAAATGTTTTTTTAAACATAAAGGGAACTTCAAGATACATTAGTCTGTAATGGCAAAATGTTGAATACATGGTAAGTGTGTCATCACAGATCCAAGGTTAGGAGCCCCCAACTTCTGGATGCTGCTCATTCATGTTCTAATGTCCTCTGGCATCAAATTTAAAAAAGACTATAATACTTACCAGAATTCACTTTGGAAGATACACGAGTTACATCAATTTTCTTGGACTTCACTACAGGCAAAGGACATGAGGAGGAAATTCTTGGGCTCTTTTTCCGTTCTGAAGCTTTACTTATTTTAGAGAGCGGTGCAAAGATACCTAGCAGGAAAATACACAAGGGAGATAACAGCTATTAATTGCAGACCTCAGCTATTCCTCAACAACCCTATTCAAATATTTATGCCTGTTCAACTATTTAGAGGACTGGTGAGCATTCGACAGCTTTGTATTCAGCCTTTAATCATTCTTATCTTTACAATGCTCCTTCAAGTACTACTGTTTCTCCTTTATGGAGAGAGGGTGGAGTACATTAACCGGGAACACTTAAGCATTCACAGGTACAAGCCTATGATTAAGATGAATGCCAGTCTCATTTGTCTTGCTTACGTCCTAGCCATCTTCCCATCACTTTCATACTTCCTGAGTATAGATTTTGTAATTCTTAAGTAACGGAAACACACACAGTTTCAAGAATGTCACAAATAATACAGGCACAGAGAATACTATTACAATTATTACTGCCAATACCAATATGAAATGTCAACCAAACTACAATACAATCTATTTAACATACAAAGATGAGGCTCCTGATAACTGTAAAATTTTAGTTGAGAGCTAATTATGAACATTGTTCACAGGGTCCATGAATGCTCTTTTATGACAGATCTAACCTGCTAGGATCCGCCATCAGCCTAACTTCAACTCAGAAAAAGTGAAAAAAATGGTTGACAACTATTTTGATCATGTCAAAAGGATTGCATGAAACAGACCATAAGACAATGTCACAGGAGAAAAAACCTTTACCATAGTAGTAGTAGTAGTAGTAGTAGTAGTAATAATAATAACAACAACAACAACAACTTTATTTTTGTATGCTGCCACCATGTCCCCGAAGGGACTCAGAGCGGCTTACATGAGGACAAGCCCAATCAGTCACATTTACATCATAAGATACAGTTTAAAACACAAGTATCAACTAAAACAAATTAAACATAACTATAGTTAAAATAACATAGCTATAAAACCATTAAAAAGTAATTTACAATCATCCGTGAGCCTTTAGAAGGTCCCATCCTAAGGCATAATGGGTAACTAACAAGTCATCAACGTTAGAACTGATATATAAATCAAAGTAGAAATACATGGGGTAGGAAGTAGGTGGGGAAAAAGTCCTGAGACGAAAAACAACAATAAGGTGGAAAGGCGGCTATCAATATGAACAGGGGCTGGGTTGTAAGGGTTTGTCTAATCGAAAGCACGTACCATGTTTTGGTGCACACTTGAAGTACTGCACTTTTGCAACAGTTCCATTGTTTTTCCCTTCAGGTTCATCCAATTCTATGCCAGCCCACTGTCCACTAGCAAACTCAGTTGTGCCACAAAATCGTAGTGTGCCAACCTGAACAAGAGTGAGGGAAAAACATGTTGTACTTATGAACATTTAGATACTGCTTAATAAAATATCAACATGATTTATGCACAAAAATTCTAAATTAAATTGTTAGTTCAACTAGATTTAACCCAATAAATGAATGAAATTTTTGAGCTACAACTGAGCAACTGATTTAAATAATTAAGTGAATCTAGACCTCCATATTTGTAGGTTTGATTAAAATGTTATCTCTAGGAACCTCCGGAGCCATGCCAGAGGACTGTAGCATTAATGTAGTTTGGCACCATTTTAACCGCCATGGCTTAATTTTATAAAATCATGGAAGTTGTAGTTTTATACGGTCTTTAACCTTCTCTGCCAAACAGTGCTGGTGCCTCATCAAGCTACAAATCCCGGGAGCCATGATAATCAAAGTACTGTCAAACTGCATTAATTCAACAGCGTAGATACACCACTAAAGATCCCAGGAGAGAACACCTAGAAATATCTAGTTTCTGTAGTGTGATTCTATAGTCAACTTCCAGCAGAAGCTGACCATAGAATATACAGAATATACAATATACAGAGCAATATACAAAGCCATTAGTAACTTCTCTCAGCCTCTGCCTCTACAAACTGTACAAAGGAGTCTGTTCCAAAAGGTCACTGACATGACTGAAAAAGCCTGTTTCAGAGATATTGCACGATAACATTGTGCTGGCCACAGAACAACCAATAAGACCTCCTCTGACAACCTCACAGGTAAGTAGGCTTACTCCTCCAGAATGAGCGTTATTACTAAGAAGGTATTGTATGTAAGAGTATAGCAGTTTCAAATACAAGGGCTTTATGCCTCGACAACTTTGTAGTAGAATACAATGTACTCATACAATTTGGTTCTGCTCCATCCTAAAACCAAGACAACCAGATCCAGAAGTCAGGATCCAGTATAAACACTCCATATATATCTCACATATGTATATGTATAGGGTAAATGTTAAACCAAGATGATATTTTCAAGCTCATATGACAGACAGCAATGTCGGCTTTGGCCTTACTCATAAAGTGTCATGTACAAAGAGAATGCTGCAGTAAAAACAGATATCCCTATTAATCTTGCCACCCTCTGAATTGTGTCCAGTAAACTATATTCAGTGTTACATGAACAAGCTTCACTTGTTCACAAAATGATTCCTTTTCCATCCTTCTCCTACTCAAACAGCTCTGTTGGGTGACTGAAATGCAAACAACAATAAAGCTAATAAGTGTTCTTAAATTGCTAAGTTGTTATTTGAATGCCCATACCAATGTTTTATTTTGTGAGTATGCAAAATAATTGCTATATTAATATTTTGGGATTCTGTAGATATACTAGTTTTTAATAATTTCTGAAAACAGTAACTCGAAAACTTGCTGTCATTATTGTTGTGGCGTTTTTTGTTGTGTTGTTTCTGATCTATGGTAAACCTAAAGCAACCCTCTCACAGGTTTTTATGGCAACATTTAACCTGAGGTGGCTTGCCTTTGCTGCACACTGAGGCTGAGAGTGTGTGACCTGCCCAAGATTTCCAGACCAAGCAGTGATTTAAACCCTGATTTCCAGAATCATAGTCCAATGCTCAAACCACTGCACCACACTGGAACTCATAATAGTACTTATGAGACACATAATTCTTAGAACAGAGTAAACATTTGGCAAGACATGGAGTTCAGATACTCTTACTGGCATAGATTTCAGTATCTGAGTCACATGAAAGACTAACCATTCTGAAATGCTATCAATCAATCACAACTGAAAATTCATACATTTAATTATTAGCTGTAGACTGTGATTTCAAGAACTTTTGAAGAATGAGCCATTTAGTGTTACTTTGAAAAATGCTTTTTGAAACACAACTTCATGAGAGCAAAAAGGACACAAAGCCAAGTTTTGAACAGTCGCAGTTAATATGATAACATGTTTTGTTGGTCAATTACAGAACAGAGAACAGCTGCATATCCCTTGTATGGGCAAGGCCTATGTGACATTTATATGTGGGTTTGACCTGCTGACCTATTCAAGAGATACAGAATTACATATACTTCTTAAAAGCAATCTCCCACTGGTTCATTACAGTAAATGGCTGAGAAACAATTCAGAATCAAATGCAGACTTTATGGACCAATAATATGCTTTTCCCTGATAGTCTATGTGGAAAGTGAAAATATACAGCTTTGCAAAAGGTTTTATTTCATACTTGCTTGGGTAACTGTGGAGATGGCTTTATACCTTATTACATTTCAGAGCTAAAGTAGGGTTCATTATTACCTAAAAATCCCATTTGAACAGAATTACTGTGAATCTTAATGCTATCAGATACAATAACAGTCAAAAACATGTCTAAATTCTCAGACAACCAACCGTGAAGAGCATTCACTGTTGGCCAAGATCAGAAGGATACATCAACAAACTGAATAAGTTCCTTAAGTTAAAATTTAATTTTAAACTTTAAAATTAATGGAGCTTCCTCCTAAAGATGTGTATAATAGTGTACTGTTAACTATGCCGTTCCTCATACTTCTAGGGCTCAAATCAAAAAGAAGCATTGGGAAAACAGACTGGATCACAATCAGAAATGTAGGATTTATTTTATATTTCTAAAACATGAGGATTCCTAATATGAAATTATAGAGTTGAAAGAGACCACACGGGCCATCCAGTCCAACCCCCTGCCGTGCAGGAAAAAGCGCAAAGAATGGAATAGAGCTCATATCTCTTTGCTGTTGCTATTAAAAAATTACAAACCAGAAATCCTTTGAAAACCTACAATATCACCCAGAGATTTCCTAAGAGACTGAAATCTACTTTCTGCCCATTCTCAGCTTAATGAAGCAGATCACTTCCTGAGACAGAGACAGGCGATTGTAATCCAATGCCTCTGCATATTGAGCCCTGGGGTCTTCTCAATCCAGTCTTGCACAGTTTATTTCACCTACCTTCTGTCCTGCGATGACAACTCGATCTCCTAGCTTTAAACCAAGGGATCCTAGCATATCTTTGCCAGTGACATTATCAAAATTGGGAAGCATGGCCTTGGAGATGTCACAAGATAGCGGCACTGCATCTAAGAGCATCTGTTTGATCTCTTTAGCACTTGCTGCTGCATCTGCCATCTCCAATGGCATGTCTACTGGGTCAGGAACCACATCTGCTGGTGTCTGTCCTTTATCATTCTGCAACAAAATCCCCAAATCAGAAAAAAAGAAAATCAGAGGTAGCATTAACACAGTTCAGAACAATAATAAACAATGACTGTCCAAGTCAGCATTGAACGAAAACATTCTTTAAAACAAACCGCGAAACAACTTTAGCCTTCATTCAGGCAGATGGGACATTTTATTCCCATTTTGTTGCAAAATTATCACAACTGGATCATGACATTGTCACTTCATACCTTGTAAACAATATTTCTACATTTCAGCCATCTGCTGTGTAGGTTTTTGTTTGTTTTGTTTTTTGTTTGCTTTTGTGCATTTGCATTTTACAAACAAAATTGTGGGAATTAAAATTGACTCAACCCATATTTGCTCAAAAAAAAGGGTAATAGCTAATCAGAAGAAACATTTCACCTCACATGATTATCTCCTGTGGATCTGAGGGCTTGCATATTATGGAAAACCCTTGAATCTGCATCTGCTATGTTCCAGTAGTTTCCTAACTAGCTTAACATAGATATAAAACACAAAACATGCACAGAGTTGCTTTTTTCAAAAGGGATCACCTTTTAATTTCTATCTTTCAAAAATACGTTTTGACTAACATAGTAAGAAACATTGACAGTCAAATATAGAAGAGAGAATGTTTATAAAAGCTTTCAAATCAAAACCTCACTCGAAAGGCAGGGTTGGCTCCATGTTCCAATAAACGTTTCACTGTTCCTGTGCACAAATTGAAGGCAGCAATATGCAAGGCTGTTCCAAAATCAAAGTCACTGCACGTGGCATCCACATCTAGAATTAAGTAACAGATCCATGTCAGATTGGACATTTTTTCAACAGGCTGGACTGATACTATACAGTGTTATTCCTCTAAATAAAATATTATCAAAAGCCTTAGTACAAATTTAATTTTAATCCTGATGATAATCTAAACATATATATTCATATCCATATGTCTCCATCAAAGTAGAATGATGCAGTTTCTAGTCTGTGCACTGACCAGATCTATGATTCTGAAGAATCCCAGACCAGCAAGAAAGAAATGTAGTTACAGTAGAGTATCATTTATCCAACATAAATGGGCCCACAGAACGTTGGATAAGCAAAAATGCTGAATAAGAAGGAGGGATTAAGGAAAGGCCTATTAAATGTCAAATTACGTTATGATTTTACGAATTAAGCACCATGTTTTACAACAAACTGACAGAAAAGGCAGTTCAATACACAGCAATGTTATGTAGTAATTACTGTATTTATGAATTTAGCACCAAAATATTGCAGTGTATTGAAAACATTGACTACAAAAACACTGACTACTAACAAATTGACTACAATTAAAGATAGAATTGCATAAAATAAACTTACAGTAACAACATTGTCGAAAATTAAATCTGTAAAACATTCAGTTCTTGCTGCCTTGAGAAAGAGCTGTGTATCCGGGTGGGAGGCAGAATGCATTGGATAATCCAGAACGTTGGATACGCGAATGTTAGATAAGTGAGACTCTATTATATTTACATGCAGTTATGTTTTTAATGCACAATGACATCTGTGAGGAACTCTAAGAAGCATGAAGATGAGGAAGAGTTTAACCCCCACACCCTTCTCCATCAGGGTTCTAACCACAGGGGGGACCCCATTAAGCAGCTAGGGAGAGATCAACAGAACAACAGCTCAAGAAGGGCTAAACTATGGTTTTCATGCTCCCCTCTGGCTGTTAGTTCTTATGTTAAAAGCCATGCAACTTAACATAATTTACATGAGAGCTATGTCTAATGTGTCCCTAACTTTTGCAAAACTGCTCTACTATGTGCCTTCAACCCATTCCCTAAAACTTAGTATAGATTTATTGCCAACTGCATGTTGTCACTAGTGACAGGAAGTGGTTGTATAACAAGGCAAGTGATACTAAATAATACTTAGATTCACTAGATTGAAATTCAAGCAGCATTATTTTTCTTTAAAAAAAAAAGCATCAAGCCTTTCCAACCTTCATATTCACAATGTGAGTTCAGTTAACATTAAAATGATATGAGATGGGGTATTTGGGATAATTTTGAAAATGGAAAATCATGTAGAAATAGTGCTTTAAACATACTTCTGCCCTAATGGTTGTGTGTGCGTATGTGTGCGTGCATGCACACCTACAAGTCATCTGTCAACTCAGGGCAACACTATGAATTTCATAGAGGTTTCTTGGAAAAGGAATACTCAGGTAGTTTTGCCAAGTCTTTGCTCTGAGTGACCAGTTAATTTTGCTTCCATCACTGGCTAGTATCCAGATACCTCTACACAGTAAAAAATTTAACCTGAACTGAAGCAACACACTTTTAGCAGATGGTGAAGCCACCCAGGGATCAACACTTACATACCCAAGTGACAATTTCTGCATCTCAAACCAACATTCCAGATTGCATTAAATTACAAAGGCAACACAGTGGGGGAGAAATCCAGGTATCTGAACATTCACAGTCTCACACAGATTTAATCAGGCATGCTGATTCAGTATGACAGGCATTCACAAAGCCTGGACTGTAAGCATCTTAACTTTCAAGACAAAATCAAAGTAAATTTTGACAACTGCACTCTAGTGGATTGATTAGAACAGAGAGATATTTCTCCAAATTTAACTACATTTTGGTTGTAAATACAACCTCTGGAAATATTTAAACGGATGTCATGAACTGAATCAAATAGGCTTTTGCAACTTCTCCCATATCTCACTTCCCTTAGTTGAGAGTTTCCGTCTTTTGAGAGTCAATCAAGCATATTTTTCTTTCAGTGTTATGCAAACCCTTCTATTTCATGAAGCAAACATAGAAAAGGAGTGATGCAAAATATCTCATATCACAGACAACACAATATGCCTCTGAAGATCTTAATGGCAGGGAATGATACATAACACCACCACAATTTCTGACTGCTGAACTGACCATAAGTTATTTGTGTATGCTTTTGAGTACAGAGACAATGTTCCTTAGCTCTCAGTACTCTCATTTAACAGAGCTTGGAAAGATTTATTTTTAAGGCTGCAAGTTCTAGAATCCTATAAAACCTTTTGGCAGATATAGTTATTGAGTAACCTTTTCAAGTGATAATGATCAGGCATACCAAACAGCATACAATAGTGCTACAGGGAACACAGCTAACAACTCATGGGGAGTACTACAGAACTGTGCAACTGACATAACATGACAAAATCACAGTGCCAGTTATTTGGAGTTCTGTTCATCTCTTTCAGTTCAGCTTCTGGGCATCATCAAAGCAAAAGATGTCTAGAAGAGGGGTGCAAAACTTCTGTGGATGTCCATGGAAGTTCCTCATCCAGCCCTTAAGTTTCTTCTATTCTCTTTGAAAAAAACCACATTGAAAGAACCCAAGCTTGCACCAATCCATAGGGAAAATGAAACAGAGAAGTGCTAAAAGATTTCTGGATAAATGCAGAACCTAAATATTTTTACAGCCAACCTTTTCCTATCAGAGAGATCTCAAAGTCAGATGATAAATTAAAATGAACAACAAAAATCGCAATGTAAACCAAAACATTTTAAAGAGGATACTGAAATGAGATTAAATGAAACCTATGCATTTTATGTGCACTGGTTAAATCAGAAATATCTCTTCTCATATTATTTTCTACAAATTATCGTATGATATGTCTCTGCAAGACTCAAAACTGTGTGGATCATGAGCCTATTCAGATAAATGTATGTGGACATTACTACTTGCAAAACTAAAAATGCTCAAACTGCAATTTCCTTGACTCCAATCACCAAGTGGCAGCCAATGATGTAGAACATGAATGTAGAAAATATACAGTACATGACAATATCAGGATGTGGCTGAGATGGTCAGAGATGTAACTCAATCACTACCCCCTCCTTCATGTAATCACAATATCTACTTCTACCACAGGACATACAACTTTCTGCATTGTTTCTTTCCCTTTGTCCATGTATAGGGAAAAATACAATTAGCCCTTGGTGGCACAGTGGGTTAAACCACTGAGCTGCTGAACTTGCTGACCAAAACTTGCTGTTCGAATCCGGGGAGTGGAATGAGCTCCCACTGTTAGTCCCAGCTTCTGCCAACATGCAAATGTCAGTAGATCAACTGGTACCACTCCGGCGGGACGGTAACGGCGCTCCATGAAGTCATGCTGGCCACGTGATCTTAGAGGTGTCTACGGACAACGCCACTTCTTCAGCTTACAAATGAAGATGAGCATCAACCCTCAGAGTCAGACATGTCAGATTTAATGTCAGGGGAAAACCTTTACCTTTATATTAGGAAAAAATAAAACAGGAAGCAGGACTTTCCAATGTGAGGGGACTGAGTAAGAAATGCAACATTGACTGATATTAAAATATGCAATATTTACCTTTTGGCTTTGCATTTTTCAGGATAACTGTAATGAGTTCTGGAACATCAAAGTATGCAGCATAGTGCAAAGCATTCATATTTGTCCAGCGGCTCCTCAAATTGATATCTGCACCCAATTCAATTAATTGGGAGGCAAATTTGGCAGCAATATTTACATCTCCTGAAAAATAGGTGTTTTAAAACATAATTTTATTTGGTTCAGCAGGCATTTAAAAAGCTATTGCAACACATCAGATTATCAGAAACTATGTCCAAAGAAAGTTGGTAAATTTCCAGCAACAATTATGAGATCAAGCCATTCTTAGCAAGATGTTGCTTTACAGAACAGCTCTGAGGTCTACTTAAGTGTCAGGCATTTTGAATAGGAAAACCTCCAGCAAAATTACGTTTCACTGTGGTACTTTCTACACGTACTCTATAAAAAAATTGGTGCATAGATTGTACATGCAAACAGATGTCTTCCCTCTAGGAATTTTGTAACATGTCAGGCAGTGCTTTATGGTTTGGTTTAAGCTTAATTAAGCATGGTTTGACCCTCTATTGCAGGCATGGCAAAATTTGGCCCTCCAAGTGTTTTGGACTTCAATTCTCAGAAATCCCAGCCAATTTACCAGCTGTTAGAAATTGTGGAAGTTGAAGTCTGAAACCCCTGGAGGGCCAAAGTTTGCCCATGCCTGCTCTATTAAAATAGGAGACAGAAATGAGACAGTTCTATTACTCTTACAACACAAAAGGGTTGGCATTAATTTATTCACAATTATGTATATAAAAATTGACATTCTCATTTCCATTACATTTTAACATATCACTGGCCTTGTTCTATCCCAGTTCCAAATGGGGCTGAAAGTCTTTTTCTTCTCAAACAAGAATCAGTGTATTCTCTTGTATTAATCTTTCTATCATATACATTTTTGTACACTTTTTTCCATCAACTTAAATATCTGTTTGTGTTTGTCCACATAGATTCATTTTAATCATTAATTTTTTCTACTGTATACATATAAGCCCTATAAGGTTCAAGTACAAGCTATTTGGTTGGTTGCATCTCCTTGCATGAACCTGCCCGGGCCCTGAGATCCTCAGGAGAGGCCTTTCTCTCAGTCCCATCTCCAGCTCAATCTCAGTTGGTGGGAATGAGAGACAGGGCCTTCTCAGTGGCTGCCCCTCAACTCTGGAATTCCCTACCCATGGAAGCCAGAATGGTCCCCTCTCTGCTATCTTTCTGGTAGCAGGCTAAAACCTTTTTATTCAGACAGGCTCTTAAATAAGGTTTTTATATAATGTCATGAGGTGCTATGGTTTTAGCTATGTATAGGTTTCAATCAGTTTTAAGGATTTTAGCATACACAAGCATCGCAGATCCAGCTTTAAGAAGGGGATAAACTTGCAAATGACCAAATATATCCAGGCATGAACTGTTAGGAGAGGGGATGAGGTAGAGGCAGACAGAAAGCAGATATACTGCTCAGTTAGTGAAAACACACTATCTCCCCCATTTTAGAAGTCTTAAAAATCCATCCAGTCAGAGGAACTGGTTCAAATGTAAGTACCACTTAAGACTTTCTCTTCTTTCATGATTTCTATGCTGTTCAAAGGTAGTGTTGTTTCTTTTACTGTACGTTTCAATGCTGCCTTGATTGCCCTTCTGTGTACTCATACAATGGCTTACAAATCTTAATATAAATAAATAATATTTTCACAAAAAGGAACATTTGAATCTGGTCTTAATATATAGAAATAGCTGTATTCACAAATCTAAACAAGTACAACACAACCAAAAAGAAGTAGAAAAGGACATCCTCCTTGCTTGCCAGGAAGAACAACAATCATCAAAAATGTCCCATGTCTTCTCTTACCAATGCCATGAGCTCCTGACTTGCACGTGTAATGCAAGATTGTCATATCAGTCAAGCCATCTCTGTCATTCACATTGCAGCCTCTCTTGATGATCTACAGAAATGGCAAAAGACCATTATCACACCAATTCAGTGACATAATACATCTTGCATTCAACCAAGTAAAAAGTTCCAAATGATATTTGGCAACACATTTCATTTTTATATTTTACCCGACCACTGGTATCACAGTTCCCAGCCATAAAAGCATAGAAAATACATCACATTATTTTGAATGCAGAATAGGAATAATTATATACCAATCCAAGTCCAATTCTTTTTTTAAAAAAACTTGACGTATACTAAGAAAATCTTTATAAGGAAATATTACCTCGTTTCCAATAACATCAATATTTTGTTGAACTTGAGGGACCCATTGTCTTAAAATGGCAAATAGTTCTGAGACCGATGTTTTAGGATTGAAAAGAATTTCCTGGCATGCTGGATCATTAGGATCAAAAAAGGAAAATTCTGAGGGAACACAAAAGATAGAGGCACAGTTTTGAAAAGAAGATTCCAATGGGGAGAGAAAACAAATCCCAAACATTTGTGAAGCCCAAATTTACATACTATATAAACAGTTAAGAGGCCTCTAACATGGTGGCAAATTCTTGGTGCTACATGTTGCCTCATTCACAAAATTATTTAGAAGGTTGAAAGGACAGTCTACCATATGGAGCCTTCTGATGCTTTCCCACAGCATCCTCTATCATTTTTTGTACCAGAAAAAAAAAACATTGAAAAGTGAGACGCAATGACTGCCAAATGTTTCTTGACTGGTAGTTAAGACCCAATGGCCAGGAACAGACATGTGTAGCTTATATTGATGTTCAGTGAAAATTGGAAATGTGAGTATTTGCTGATGGAAGCAGGAGAAGCAGATGTTGCACGTCCATATATATAACTCCTCTGAACAAATCTTGACAAGAAAACTCCGTAAGTTCTCCTTAGGCTCTAACTAAGTCAGAAACAACTTGAAGGTATGCAATAATAATAAAAGGATTGAACACTACTAATTTGTTTGCACCAGGATTTAGCCTTCTTTTAGTGAGCTGCTTCATGGAATTATCTGGAACATGCAGCTTAGTACTCAAAAAGATCTGAGTGACAAACCTATAAAGGTTATATTCCATTAAGTCTAAGTTTAGGAAAACAGGACTAGAGTAGATAATTGGAGATGAAGAAACTAATACACTAACACACACACACACACACACACACACACACACACATCATTAACACCAGAAATTGTCTTCTCCTCAAAAACCTGAGTTTTCCTAATTAAGCTGTCTTACAAACAAGTTGCACATTTTGCAAGCTATTCAGAATCTAAAAAGTTTTACACAAGGAATAAACAGCAGCAATTCCCCACATCTTAGCTGCATATGTTGTCAACTAGGGAAATTTATTGATACAGTTTGAATAAAACCCTATTGCTGTATACAACTGTTGGACTGGATAAACAGATTAATTTATTGGCACTAAGAGAATTATACAGTTAGAGGTACTTTTATGTATGGCATCATTAAATACGCTTAGTGACTGAATAGTTAGGTTACGTATCAGAATGACTATTAACAAATAAAGTTTTAAAGCTAACCATCCTCATCCCTGGTCATACAAAGAAGATTTTTCTAATTAAGTGGATTAGCGCTTTCTATTGTTTTCTTCCCAGCATGAAGCAGTGTCACAAGCATCTAAGTCACCGAAGAAAGAAAAAGAAAGTAGGCATGTTCAGAAAAGTATAAATAAGGTAGTTTTCCAACTAAACTTCTAAGGAAGCTTTCCAGCAAGTCAGTAAAGAATCATCCATGATTTACTGAAAATGAAACAAGGGAGACATAGATAGTTTCAAAGACATTAGTTGCCGATTCATTTTAAAATCTGTTTGTAAATAAAAAAGGGGGGCAAATCAAACGGTGAGAAGAATACCAAAAACAAGCACATTCTAACAGCTACATTTTGTATCAAATAGATTTCAGCTATGCTTTGTTTAAATTTGTAGTAGGCTGGTTTGGGTTCTACATTAGGAGAGAGGTTGGATATAAATTAAATAAATCAACAAAACAGGACCATCTATTTTAGAACTATGTAGATCAAGTTGGTAGTTTTAACTGACTCTGGACTTCACTATACAGAAATCTTGAACTGCAGCTTCCTGCAATACATATTAGCTAGCAAACTAAACTGTGCAGTGAGCAAAGCAACTTATATAAAGATGTTTTCAGGCACAATGAAATCCTGTGAAATTACTCCATGCGGGTGTAGGATGCATCACTTGTATCACAGAGCTGTCCCAGATTCAACAGCCATTGCAGCAGCAATAGAACAAGAAAGATCTAGTTTCCAAAGAAGTATGGATTACCCAATTAGCACTCATCCATCTACAAAATTGTTCTCTTCTTTTCCTAACAACAGCTAAGGGAAGTTGCAGAGTAGCAAGCAGGACACAATAAATTTAATGTCCAAAAACACACAAAGACTAACACATACAGAGAGAAAAGAAATTACTACTCAAATTAAGAAGAAAGGTAAACAAAAAGATTAGAGAGACTATTTAGGAAAAAAAGAAAGTTCATAGGTCACTTTACAACCAACCCAAACCTTCACCACAACAATCTACTACTAACAGCAGCTAAATTTTGGAAATACATGAACAGATGTAGGAATCACTCACCCCTCTCTAACAGCACTGCGATTGTACATTTGTGACAGATTCCTACCATGACTGCATATTAGAGTTGACAATGAGTAAAGCCCAGTTTCACTCCAAAACATACCACTTGGTATCTTCCCCAT
Source organism: Anolis carolinensis (assembly GCF_035594765.1). Taxonomy (NCBI): domain Eukaryota; kingdom Metazoa; phylum Chordata; class Lepidosauria; order Squamata; family Anolidae; genus Anolis; species Anolis carolinensis. The sequence continues at coordinate 42,071,158 of NC_085841.1, forward strand.
ACATATATGTTGGAAACACATTTTCTGGCTTTCTCCCACTTGTTTTGATATCTGAATATCCAGAGCAGTACAAAATACTGCAGTGAATCACTGCAGTCCATCTGAATCAAGCCAATCTAATCCAATCTGGAACTGAAACAAATTAGTCTAATAGGACTAACTCATTTTTGAATTTAGTCAAATACCTCAACCACAGATTTATAGAGTAGTGGGTAGTCAAGCTACATTGCACCAAGTATTGGCGTAGGTAATTTGAAGAATTGCTGCAATATTCATAATAATCCATTTTTTTACAGCTGAAAGAATGCACATCATCTGGTAAAGCACAGCCATTTATCATACATCATCTTGGATACTGCACTTTAAAGGACAGACTGTTTACAGGGCTATCGCAAACTGCATTTCACCTTCACAAAAATAATTTCTACTTTAAGGACTTAAAGAAGAAAAGAGCTAGTTTTTTTTTTTAAGATCAACCTTGTGACAGTTAATGATTACCAGCAAATGAAACGTAAATTATATGTTGGAGACACAGTAAGATTGGGGAGCAGTTAAAAGATAATCATTCAGGCAATCTGTACTTAACTGAGATAAAGTTTGCTATTTAAGGCCCCTTTTTTTTGGGCCGGGCTGTGGCGCAGCTGTTGAGCAGCTGCCTTAAATCACTCTGACCATGAGGTCATGAGTTCGAGGCCAGCCTGTGGCGGGGTGAGCATCCGTCAATTAAAAATTAAAAATAGCCCCTGCTCGTTGCTGACCTAGCAACCCGAAAGATAGTTGCATCTATCAAGTAGGAGATAAGGTACCACTAATAAAAGTGGGGAGGCAAGAATAACTAATTTACGACCTGGAATGAGGAAGTGCCGTCAGTGTGGATGATGAAGCAGCTTCTCCCCCCTGTGGCCAGAATCGAACATCCCCTCAGAAGAAGGTTAACTTGCCTCTGCGTGTGTCTCTCAGTCTCTGTTTGATGTGTTTATGGGCATTGAATGTTTGCCCTATGTGTGTTATAATGTGATCCGCCCTGAGTCCCCTTCGGGGTGAGAAGGGCGGAATATAAATACTGTAAATAAATAAATAAATAAATAAATTTTACACTGCCATATAAAATCCGGATTATCTGCTTTGAACTGGAATATATGGCAGTGTAAACTCATATAATCCAGTTCAAATCAGATAATGTGGATTATCTGCATTGATAATCAGGATTATATAGCACTGTAGAAGGGGCCTAAGATTATTCTTCCAGGGAATTTTGTTCACATCTATTAGGCTAAAGCAGGGGGGACACAGTCTGAAGAGGATTTAAAGATTTAAATATTACTGATATACTAGTAATTACAGAGCTAACTGATTCAAGCCACTTAGATTTTTTCCCCACAGCAATGAACAAAGGCATTCTGACTTTAAAATGCTCATAATTAAGAAAAATCTCTGAAAATGAGTTCACATAAACCAGCTTGTGAAATGCTTGATACTGAAAATTTCTTTGAATACTGTCATGAACACAATACAGAGAAGGAGGAAATCTGACAAAAACTGGGTTGAAAATTAAACACATGATTGAACTGTGAAACAAACACAAAGCACATACTTTCAAATAAAGACTAAGTTTGGAACAAAGCACCCCCTGAGTAGTGGAAGCAAAATAGGATTCTGGAAGCAAGGAAGGTGAGGGGGAAAGGATCTGGGCAGAGAGAAAGGTGTGAGAGAGTTGGGGAGGGGGGATCAGGAAAGAGGAGGAAAAATTTGGAGTGGAAAGAGGGAGGTGTGGAGCCCCAGGGGCTGGTTCAGTCAAAATACCACTGAATCACAGAAACCTAGGGTTGGAAAGTACCACCAAAGTCATAGTCTCCAACAACATTCTGCCACGCAGGAAGACACAATCCAAACCTTCCTGAGGGATGGCCATCCAGCCTCTGCTTACAAAGCTCCAGAGAAGACCACACTGATATATTCTTGATCATTTTGTACTAATTCAAATCCTTCTCCCAATTGCCTCTATAATGTCTAATTTTTGAGTAAATTTTACTCTTGTTATTTAATATTTGGGGATAATATCCCATATTCCAAATGTCTTTTATCTGAAAAACTAGACAAGAAATAAAAGATCAAAAAGAAATGTGGAATCAATGTGAAACATTGAATATGTATGAATCAGTCTCGTTACAAAATGTTGCAATGTGTAGCCACTATCCAGTAACTAGTATGCAGCACAAAATAGCTATTATGAAGACTTTAAATCAAACAGTTGTTCTCACATGGCTTTATTTTAAAATCCATTTTAAATTTGATTTTAAAGATTTTTTTTTTCACATAACATCTACAATGCTTTTGCAGAACCCTAGGGCTCAGCAGAATGGTTTTAAAACCACTGGTCTACGAGAAATGAACTAATTGTGTTCACATGTGGCCTTGTGATTTTGAGACTTTTAAGTGACACTGAAATTCTATGTTGAGACTCAAATCATAATACAGCTGCTGAAATCATAACCCATGAAACCTGGGCAAGAAAGTGACATAGAAGACTCCTAATCTAAAAAAAAAAAAAATGAGTAGGCATTACTTAAAGCTATCCTACCTACAACAGTTCCCACTGTTACTGGACAGAATAAATTCAAAGAACTTCCAGCAGTGAAGACTGAATGCACATTGTCAGGTAGAGTACTCAAGTAGGATTACATTTTAGCAGTTTACTAGCTTTGCCCAGCCACGCATTGCTGTGGCTTATGGGAATCCTTTGTTGGCCAGGTGGAATAGCAGTGAATAGCCTTGCAGTCTCAAAGCCTGGCCGTTTTCTGGAGTAGCTGTAGCTTTTTGTTGTATGAACGTAGAGGCATAGATGAGGAGTTGTGCTGCCAAGTTTAGTGTTTCTGAGATGTGTAGTTTTGTTGTTTTGTCCTAGGCCGAAATTTCATTACCCTTTTGTATATATAGATTGTGTGTGTTAAAGGTTCCAAATACTTCACTTTAAGATTATGGCTTGAGGTGGGGGATGTCCCTGATCCAAATGATGGATATGTGGATGGCAAACTTGTTTCTACTGCATCACATGGAGAGATACGTGTTTCTGAATAAGCCAGCACATCCTTGTACCACAATCCTTTTATTATTCATGCATCTTTTGTTGTAATACAAGGTGATGCGTGAATACTAAAAGGATTTTAGTTCTATTTGCACTGTTCTTTTGATGCAAGGACAGAAAAAGTGGGGGGAAACAGATGTGACCAAGATCATCACATAGAAGACATCAGTGGCTAGTTCCTGTGAAAAGAATGTATCTTTACAAACTTTGAAAACCTAGGAAATGAAAGGGCTGGGTTGGAGAGAACAGAAATCAAAGCTATTTTTAGAAGGAATGAAAACTAAATGCTTCACTTAATCAAGGGATAGAAGCTGAAGGTCAGGTGTCTACTTTCGCCAAAGCTATCATCAAACTGTATTTTGTGAAAGGATGAAAAAAACCATAAACAGAACCAGACTGCGGCAATTTTATTTATGTCCATTCATACATATGTGAATGGACACAAACATACCAAGTATCCAATACTCCCCTTCACTGATAGAAGGCACCTTGATCCAGTGGATCAAAAATACATTAGATTATTTTTAAACAGCTTCCACCATTGTGCATAGTTTTGTTTTCAAGTTTCTTAGCTGTATCTAGTTGATTCCCTCCTCTGAAGGAAAAATCTTCTCTGAAGCATATGCCAATCTACAGTCTTTGCCTAAAATTACTTGTGTCATTTACTGTTCAAGGTAAAAATTAACTACAGGCAGTTCCCAAATTACAAACATGATAGATTCTATAGGTTTCTTCTGAAATTGAATTTGTTTGTAAGTTGGAACAGGGTTAAACATTCCTATAGTGTTTGTCTTGCTGTCTGTCCCCCTGTTCAGAAGATTTCACCTCACTTTCTGGCTCTGTGATCATTGGACTTTGAAAAATTTGGGTTATTATGGAAACAAGGATTGGTGATAAGACTTCAGCGGAAACCCCCTTTCCCTGTGATAATTTTTTAGGAGTTAATTTCTCTTCCTAAGAGTTGATTTCTCTCACTTCCTGTTGTCTCAACCCTGTTTGTAACTATGAGTCATTTGTAAGTTGGATGTTTGTAACTCGGGACTGCCTGTATTATTCCACAGTAAAATATGTGAGCTTTCAGCCTCTCTTGATCCTTACCTTTTATTCATATTTTATATACTGTGAACAGAAAGGAGTTTATTGTTTATGGAAACAGAACGGCAGCCAGTGAAGGTGTTACAACAAAGAAGTTGTAAGCTTCCTGTAGCCAGCCCAATTAGCAATTTGCAACACTTTGAACCTATTGACTTTCTCAAACAATCTCAATGGAATGTAATTAAAGCATGGATCACCATGGGCAGATCTGACTTCTCAAAGAATGGGTCAGCTGGTGCACAAGCTTTAACTGTGTAAATACTAGGGATGTGCAATCCATTAAAAATGGTTCAAAGGTCATTACAAAACTGGGGGGCCCTGGCGTTTTGGTTTTAAAGTATTTTTAAAGCATAGCTAGTGAAAAAATTGTTACTATAATGGGAGTAATGAAATTTCATTACTGTTTCGTTATAGTACTTGCACATAATTACTATAATTGGGGAAACTTCAGGGACTCTTTTCTCTGTCATTTTTACAGCTATTGGGGTGAAACTCGCTAAAATGGTAGAACATATTTACCACTCTTAGCCCACCAAACTGTCAAAGTGTTTTACAAAGAATTATTAAAGAAAATATGTTCCTAGTTTGCAAGTACTATTTCCTGTATAATTGTGTAGTCCTTACTTAGAAAGTAGTGGTTCTACAACAGGAATTTTGCTTTTGCACCAAAAACTTTGTTAAATGGCTGGATGACGATGTTAAATTGGTGAACTAGATAGCAAAGTATGCTATAATATGACATCCCTCATACAAAGACAAAGGTTTTGCAATTTAATAAACTTTCACCATGTTTTTATGATAGAATCAATTATGGAATTACATTTATAACCCAGAAACAAAAATCATAGTGTAGAATATTAAATTTCTCAGAAATCTCTCTAATGCTGAGCAGTGCACTGCATTCTGGGAAATGTAGTTTAGGGCAAGGCTTTTTGAATTCTCTGGCATAGGGCTCCTCCCTTCCCAAACTACATTTCCCAGAGTTCTGTCCTTATCCACACAAAACCACACATAGTTCATTGTGGTGCAGCTTAATGGAGCTTGTTTAAAACACAATTTCCAAACTGTCTGATAATGATTCCTTTAAAAATAGAGAAGACAATAAATTAAAATGGAAAAAACTGCTTGTTGGCAAAGGGGGGAAATTGAACATTTCCTTTTTTTTACAGCTTTCAACAGAATGAGATATCTCTGCTTGTACATGAAGGACAACCACATTAATAATAGTAAGTAAAACTTTGTATCTGAATGCATTCATATAAATTTCTTGCATAGGTAATGAAAGGGCTACAATAATATATTTTTGGGGAAAAGCCACAAATTTGATGTAAGATGTCATAGAATCATAGAGTTGGAAGAGACCTCATGGGCCATCCAGTCCAACCCCTGCCAAGAAGCAGGAAAATCGCATTCAAAGCACCCCCGACAGATGGCTATCCAGCCTCTGTTAAAAGCCTCCAAAGAAGGAGTCTCCACCACACTCCGGGGTAGAGAGTTCCAGTGCCGAACAGCTCTCACAGTGAGGAAGTTCTTCCTAATGTTCTGGTGGAATCTTCTTTCCTGTAGTTTGAAGCCATTGTTCCGTGTCCTAGTCTCCAGGGCAGCACAAAAAAAGCTTTCTCCCTCCTCCCTGTGACTTCCCCTCACATATTTGTACATGGCTATCATGTCTCCTCTCAACCTTCTCTTCTGCAGGCTAAACATGCCCAGCTCTTTAAGCCACTCCTCATAGGGCTTGTCCTAGTCGCAAGTTCAGTCTCCCGATGAAGCCAAACACAGGCATGAGCAGCTGGAAACCCCACATGGGCTGCAACTGACATCATCCCCTTACCTTTGGCCCAATTTGCTGAGACTAATGTGTATTACAATCTGAGCCATGGGCTGCTAGTCAATGGTGAATTTCCAGGAATGAAAGGAACAATTATGAGCACAAATTTGGTACTAGTACTTGGCACATCAGGGGTGCTATGCCAGTCCCAATCAGCCTAGAACAGTGGTTCCCAACCTTTTTGACCAGGGACCACTTTGTTTTTTTGTTGTTAGCAGGGACCACAAGGTTCAAGAATAATAAACTGTGTTAATCTAAAAATAAACTTTAATCAAAACTTTTAACATATTCGTTAACAGTAACATGAATTACGAGTAAAAAGAACATTTTTAATAGAAAATTAAATTTTCCCATTCCAATCTTTTCCCGTGTCCAGTCCTTCTTTTCCACGCCAGTCTTTCCCACTTTTACTTATTCATATTCACACAGCATTTTCCCCAAAAATTATAGTTAAAATAAATTATGGTGATTATTGGAAGGATACGTAAGCACATTTACATTGAAGGAGGTTAGAATAATGATTTGTAATACTCTTCTTTCTATCCCCACTATCCTGAAATAGGGGTGAGGGCCTTCTCAGTGATTGCTCTGAAACACCCCAGAAAGGTAGGGATGGGTGTCTTCCTTCCTATCTTTTTGTAGACAAGTGAAGATCCTTTTGTTTCATCAGGACTTCGGGGGCTGATTGTACAGGAAAAAAGACCTTTCATGTACTGTGATTCCTATATAGCAGTCTCTCATTTATCCAACATTCGCTTATCCAACGTTCTAGATTATCCAACGCATTTTTGTAGTCAATGTTTTCAATGCATTGTGATATTTTGGTGCTAAATTCGTAAATACAGTAATTATTACATAGCATTACTGCATATTGAACTACTTTTTCTGTCAAATTTGTTGTATAACATGATGTTTTGATGCTTAATTTGTAAAATCATAACCTAATTTGATGTTTAATAGACTTCTCCTTAATCTCTCCTTGTTATCCAACGTATTCGCTTATCCAATGTTCTGCCGGCCCGTTTATGTTGGATAAGTGAGATTCTACTGTATTTGTTGTTCTTCCTTCTAATGTTCTATATTTTATTTTATTTCAGTTATATTTTAAACTTTTGCATAATGTAAAAAAAAGCTGTATCTATTTTATCTCCTGTAAACCTGGAGTCCCAGACTGGGAGAAAATATGAACAATAATTAACAATAATTAATAATTGCAATCATTCTCATTGGTATGTTTTCAATTCCATTCTGCGTTTCTCTAGAGTCTATTTGTTTGAGGTGGTCTCTGCAAGCTTCAGAGAAGCCACACTCTTTCGGCCTCCACAATAAAGATTTAATCAGAGTTGGATAGTGTTATGTTAAATTACAGTTTTATATAAATATTCAAAAACATTTAATCTACGGATGCCTCAATGTAATTTTATTGGTATCTATTTTTATTTTGAAATTTACCAGCAGGTGCTGCATTTCCCACCCTCGGCTTATACTCGAGTCAATAGGTTTTCCTAATTTTCTGTGCTAAAATTAGGTGCCTTGACTTATATTCGGGTCGGCTTATATTCAAGTATATACGTAATCCATTCCTATCTATTATGCTTTCACAAACCTTTTACAAGGTTCTACAAAACATAATTGATTGATTGACAGGTCAAAATATTGCTCTTTTAGTGCAGTAAAAATGAAGCTTATCAGTCAGTTATAAGATCTGAATCATTCAAGCTTTATTTGCATAAAGCAATTGACTGAGAAAGGCTCTTAAGTTACTTATATTTTACAGCTCTTATTATACAATTATTTGACATATTTTAGGGAAGAGAGACAGGTGTGGAACTTCAGTTGATTTCAACATCCTTTCCAGATCCATGCATCTTCATTGACATCTTCTGCAAATTCTCTCCGTTTACAGCTATACTTACCACATTCAGAAGGCATTGGTGCTGCAGACACGGAATAGGTAACTGGATCTTCAGAGCCAGGGATAAAATACTGGTATCGTGTAGTTAATGAATCTCCTTCTATGGGAGGGTCAGGAAGATCCTCTATGGTCATCGTCTACAAAGCCACCTTCAAGAAACAAATCAAATAAAAAAAAATCTCAAAAAGTGTAGACAGTATAATATATTTTGGTGGACTTTACATAAACTTTCTCGTTTTCACATACATAAGCACACAAGACTTTAGTCTTTGAAGATGCTCTAGCAAAATAATACTGCTATTACTTTATAATACACTGAGAATTAATTAAGGGACTCAACTGATTTGGAAATCCCTCTAACCTCAGAAGTTATTTTGCTATTTTACGATGTTATAATTGTGACACAGCATTTGGGATGAAACTCAAAGAGACCAAAAATGGAATCAATCAATTGAAGTTATACTAACACAAACAAGTTCAAAGCAGGAGTTCCTACAAAAGGAATCAAATCCCACAACAAGCATGTGGTAGATTTTTAACAGGACTTTGATAGTCAGCAGAGCTTCTCTTTGTTACTGTAATTTTGTTTGCAGATATCTCCATCCCTGGGGCATGGAAGTCCTCTACATCTTCACTGAAATGCATGGAACCAACTCTTCCTTATCCAACTCGTTAGAATGTGAAGTCAAATTAATCCATGTAGTGCCAACACAGTTTTTAAAACTTAGTCATACTCCGTATTGCAGTACATTGGTCCCACAGTTCCTGACTATTCAATGTTTAAATGTCAATTCAACATGAACACACACACAATAGGGTACTTTCTGATAAGTGCCACTTCCCTCCATTGCATCAAGGACACACTAAAATGTTATCTTAAAACAGAGCAATCTACTATAAGAAGCCTGAGATTACAACTGGATGGGAAACCACCTGAAAATGCATCATATGACTTTTGCAAGAGGACAGTTGGACTCGAGGATTTTTTTCAGCATATCGTAACAGTTAAGAACAAAATTCTAAATATGAACATTCTTTACATAATTCAGTTAAAAACAGTATTTTTCATAAGCATATCAGCAGGTTTTTACATTTTCTTCTTAAATATGGTTGGTAATTTTGCCATTTTTTATATTCAGCTGGGTTGAACACACTATAAGATTCAAAAGGTAATCTGGATTTCTGCATAAGTGAAATGGCAGAGGGTCAATTTCTCCATGCTGCTATCTACTCCTTAGCAGAGTTTTCAAGTTCATAACTTCAAAAATCTGGAAAGATTATTTTTAACATGATACAGTACTTCTAACCAATTGAGTTCCCCATAGTACTTTGAAATCCTAGGAAAGTATGTTTATATAACATATTTGGGTCAAGGCTCCCGTGGAGTGTGCTGAAGGACTTAACAACCTTTTATTTAGAAGTGTGTACATACAATAATTAGCTATATATTTATACAGCCTAAGAATCCAAAATGCTTGGAATCAGAAGTGATTTGCAATTTTTTTGGATTTTAGAACACCTTTGTGTATGTGTAAATATACCTTGGAGACAGAACTCAAGTCTAAACACAAAATTCATTTGTTTCATGTACATAGCCTAAAGATAATGCTATACACAATATGTTTAATAATTTTGTACATGAAACAAAGTTTGTGTACCTTGAACTATCAAAAAGCAAAGTTGCTAGACACTCTTATGGGCAATTTTGGATTTTGGAGTATTTCAAATTTTAGAATTCCAGATAGGGGATGTTCAACATGTACGGTTCGTATCATGTTTCTGAAAGGTTAAAACAATCTTATATATAGCTATGTATAATTTCAGCACATATTTCTGAATGTATACTGGAAGATAAATTTGAAAAAGATTTTTTGTTTCCTAGAATTGACTAAGATTTTCTCTCTCCTAAAATTACCTATATCTTCATGATATATGTGCTCTTTTTTCCATATATTTTCAGACTATCCTACTCTCACACCAGCTTGAGTGAATTCCCAAATACAGAAATGAATAATAATAATAATAGTTTTATTTCTTACCCACTTCTCCTTGTGGCTTGAGGCAGGTTACAACATAGTTAAAAACACATTATCATCTACAACATTTTAGAAAATACACATATTAAAACATATAGTTTGGCCTCATGGCTTTTTGTTTCCTTAATGCATTAATCGATTCTCCTCTTATGCAGTTTTAAGAATATTAAGGAATTACTGGGATGCTATATAACAAAAGGATTATGCATTTGTACAGGTAAAGTGAGGCGGCGTGAACACTAAGCTTGAACAGTAAGACTATTTGACAGTAGGCCCATACTGACAGAAATGTCTCTAAAATCAGAGTGAAACTTTGGGAATTTTTAAAATACACAATATAATAATGTTTACTGGGGATACTTTTATTAATAAATGCAAAAAATGAGAATAATGAAATTAATTCATACTATTTTCCTGAAAGATTATTTTCCATCTTCCTCTATAGATTTTGGGGCTCTGGTTTGCTGTGTTAAATAGTTTATATCACACATAAACTATCACGACCTCTTAAACTAATTATAACTACAGTAAATCTGCTCTGTTCATTTGTAGCATCAGACACACTTGAAAACAATTCATTGGTGAGAGACATGATCCCAAAATATAGACAGTGAAAACTTTGGCCCCTTCCACACAGCTGAATAAAATCCCACATCATCTGCTTTCAACTGTGATATATGGCAGTGTGGACTCTGATAACCCAGTTCAAAGCAGATATTGTGGTTTAGTCTGTCTTGATATTTTGGGTTATATGGCTGTGTGGAAGGGCCCACAGTTCTGCTGATGTTATTAATCCACACAGAAGGTACAACAAATGTGTCACCATTATAAACAGCAAAAAGAACACTTTATATTTACAGCAGCTGCTAAAAATCATTTCTGCTTCACAGATTAGGACGCCTAAGGAAACAACCTCAGTTACCTTGTAAAATAAGAAAGGCACTCAGCATCCTGAAAGAAGTTATGTAAGTTACAAGTCTATAGTTAGTAACCCCATCCACAACCCACTTTCATGATCATGAAAACAAGTTCAACAGTAGAACGAAAGGGGGGAAATTCTTATAATCTAATTATTTGATTTTTATTTCTATCCCAACTATTCCCCCAAAGGAACACAAACCAGCACATCTATAGCAGCCTCTCCTAACAAGTCATACCACAGATATATTGGACTGCAACCTCCAACACTCTGCCAAGAGACATGCTGGCTGGAGATGATAGGAGTTATAGTACCACACATATGAGGGATTACAGAACAATATATTATTATTATTATTATCTTGATTTATACCCCACATTTTAAAAGAATCAGAAAAGCGTGCAGGAAAGCAGCTATTTGTAAACATGTAAACTTACAACAAAAAATAAGGAAAGTTAATAGAAGATAAAATGTTTAAAGAAAATGAGGCCATAGCTGTGGCAGGCCAATAAAGAGCAACCTAATTTATTATCTATAAAAACTGTGGCCCTAAGGTCTCTTGAGAAAAATTCCTTCATATTCAATTTCTATTATTTTATCTAGAACACATGCTGAACAACGTTAAGTACTTTTTAAAATGGCAGCTTTGTCTTCTCCTTAGCACATTTAACCTTGACGTTATTAACATCTAGAGCAGGGCTACCAAACACCAAGAGCAGTGATTGCCAAATTCTAGTCTTCCGAGTCTTTTGGACTTCAACTTTCAGAAGCCTCAGCAATTACAGCAAATGATAAGGGATTCTGGAACCTGAGGTCCAAAACACCTGGAAGACCAGAGTTTGGAAAACACTGATCTAGAAAGCCATGCCGTTCTTACCCATGAAGCTGAAGAGTGATTGGAATGAACAAGAGAAAGTTGGTAGCAAATGTATACCTGAAATGTATAAATTCCATTTAAAAAAAGGGACAGGGCAGTTCCTCAAGATCTCCTTTTGATGTTTACCACAACAAGGCAGAGTGAAGATGTCACAGCCCAGAAATGCACTAGAAAAATTGGAAATGGGGAAAACTGCTTCACTGTATTACGAATTAGTCTCCTGTTTTTAACACTGTATCCTGCTTGTTGATTTTAATGATTGTTTTTATTGTTGTTGATGTTTTTTACTGGGATAATTGTTTTATTGCTTTGTTACTGTTTTGTTTGTTTTATCGGGCCTGGCCCCATGTAAGCCGCCCCGAGTCCCTTCGGGGAGATGGGGCGGGGTATAAAAATAAAGTTGTTATTATTATTATTATTATTATTATTATTATTATTGCCATAATAATAATAATAATAATAATAATAATAATAATAATAATAATAATAACAATAATTTATTATTTGTATCCCTCCCTCCCCCGCACAGTTTTAGGTAAAACTATTGACAGTACCTCAAATTATTAAAATGTCTGGTTATGATTTCCTAGTCTACATTTTTGGGAATTAGTGTTTCACGATCTTTTGGCACTATGGAGAGCTAAGAATGACATTTTCTTATTAATGTTAATGGTTTCTGCTGTATTTAATTATTTGCTTCTCACAAACTGGTAAAACTAAAAGGGCTTCTTATAGTTCAGTTGTCACTTACAATACAGGATCTTAATAGCTCCATTTATTTAAAAATAGTTAAAAAGTAAATTCAAATTGAAATTATCTTCTGAATAAACTATTTTGTATATATCCAACATGATATTTTATTCTAAACCATGTCATACATAATGTGACTTTCAACTTGGAAATGGTGCTAATACTGCATTTTTTGAGATTTCCCCCCAAATTTCTGTGTTGTTGGGGGGAAACTGGGGGGAAGTGTCTGCAGTTTCAAAGTTTCCAAAAGAATTTATCTGGGATAAAGTTTGATTTAATAACAAATTTTGGACAGGATAAAAGGATTGTGCGTATATATTATATATGAAGAACATTTTCCTATTATAGACTGTAGCACAGCTCTACTACTCAAAAACTCAAATCTTCCAGCCTTCCCTCAACTATTTGGCAAGGAAGGCTGGGGGCAGGGATTCTTATATCTGAACAAAAGTTGAATGAAAACTAGATGACCAATATGATAATAATACTTATGAAGAAAATGTGATATATTTATTTATTTATTTCGTGTCAAAAGCATTGCATAACAAATACATTTTAAAATGATGGGGGGGGGGAGGAAATCACAAGCAACTAAATAGTTTTAGACCAAAAACGGGCAACAGCAACCGCATTGTCCGTAGCTTTAAACAACAACTCCTTCGTGCATGAGGCAGGACATTGTGGGCAAGCATACATATGCGGAGTTGTTTGTTCTGCTCCACAGTCACACAAGGTGGAGGATTCCTCCAGGTAGTGCCACCTTGCCAAGTTGTCTTTAGATCTGCCCACTCCACTTCTGAGTCTGTTTAGGGACTTCCAAGTTGCCCATTCTTGGTTTGCCCCTGGAGGAAGACCCTCATGGGGGGCCATCCAGTTAGAATTGCCAGGTTTAGCTGTCCAGAGGGACACCCTTGCTGTTGCTGAAGGAACATCAAGAGGAGTGGTGGTTCTCATGAAGCCCTTCCTTGATTTGAGTCTGGTGGGAGGAGGCTGATAATCATGCAGTGGGTGGCTTTCACAGTGTTCAACCTCATTTCTCTCACTGTTAGCAGCAACTTCCCGTCGCACGTCAGGAGGGGCAATGCCAGCTAACTTGTAGAGTTTATCAACAGGTGTAGGTTTAAGGCATCCTGTGATTATTCTGCATGTTTCATTTAGTGCTATGTCCACCTGCTTCGCATGGGCAGACTTTTGCCAGACAGGACAGGCGTACTCAGCAGTTGAGAAAGACAAAGCCAGGGCTGATGTTCTTATTACTTGTGGGTCTGCACCCCATGAGCTGCCAGTCAGTTTATGTGATATATGAACAGTTGGGAGAACTTGCATCATGTTGTTTCCCCAAAAATGATCAGATTGGAATTTGACCTTTTTGGCCTGTCACATCTTTAAAGGGACTGCATCACTTTGGATTTGTGAGAAAGCCTTCCTTCTGATAGATTAAAATGATCAGATTTTTCCATTTTTTTCCCTTCTCCTACCCACTGATGAGGCGCAAGTAATCTTTGGCAGAGAAAGCTAAAGACCTTGTAAAACTACAATTCCCACAATTTCATAGCACGGATCCATGAAAGTTGAAGTGCTGCCAAACTGTATTCATACAGTGTAGACACAACCTACAAGGATCTTCTCAACCTAGCTGGATTTGATCCCCATCATTTGTGACTACGAACAAGACCAGCCCAAAACATTTTAGCTAACTAAGGCAAGCGAAAAGATGGCAGCTTCACCACATTCATCTGTCTACTGCACCTTACCTACTTACTTAGGCGATCCCTCGTAGTTCGAGGACGATAGTCTTCCATCCTTGGTATCTTGGGGGTGGGTTCTTAGGTGGCTGAAGAGACCGATTCTTGACCCGCATATTCTCCCGCAGTGAGGACATCGGTTTCCAGGTGGAAGGCGGTCCCGGTCGGGGTTAGCTTGACGCTCCTTCCTCTTGGCACGTTTCTCCCTTAAGCCCTCCGTTCGTGCCTCTTCGAACTCCGCAGCACTGCTGGTTACAGCTGACCTCCAATTGGAGCGCTCAAGGGCCAGGGCTTCCCAGTTCTCAGTGTCTATGCCACAGTTTTTAAGGTTGGCTTTGAGCCCATCTTTAAATCTCTTTTCCTGCCCACCAACATTACGTTTCCCATTCTTGAGTTTGGAGTAGAGTAACTGCTTTGGGAGACGGTGATCGGGCATTCGGACAACGTGGCCAGTCCAGCGGAGTTGATGGCGTAGGAGCATCGCTTCAATGCTGGTGGTCTTTGCTTCCTCAAGCACGCTGACATTTGTCCGCCTGTCTTCCCAAGAGATTTGCAGGATTTTCCTGAGGCAACGCTGATGGAAACGCTCCAGGAGTTTGGTGTGACGTCTGTAGACCGTCCACGTTTCGCAGGCGTAGAGCAGGGTTGGGAGGACAATGGCTTTGTAAACAAGCACCTTGGTCTCTCTACGGATGTCCCGGTCATCAAACACTCTCTGCTTCATATGGAAAAATGCTGCACTCGCAGAGCTCAGGTGGTGTTGTATTTCAGTGTCGATGTTGACTTTTGTGGAGAGATGGCTGCCAAGGTAGCGGAAATGGTCAACATTTTCTAATGTTACACCATTAAGCTGTATTCCTGGCTTTGCAGAGGGATTAGCTGGTGCCTGTTGGAAGAGCACTTTGGTTTTCTCGATGTTCAGTGAGAGGCCGAGCTTCTCGTATGCTTCTGCGAAAGTGTTTAGAGTGGCTTGTAGGTCTTCTTCTGAATGCGCACAGACTACGTTGTCATCGGCATATTGGAGTTCTATAACAGATGTTGTGGTGACCTTGGTTTTGGCTCTCAGTCTGCTGAGGTTAAATAGCTTGCCATCTGTCCGATAGATGATTTCCACTCCGGTGGGAAGCTTCCCATCAACAAGGTGAAGTATCATAGCGATGAAGATGGAAAATAAGGTAGGGGCAATAACACATCCCTGCTTGACACCTGATTCCACCTTAAATGGGTCACTTTGTGAGCCGTTGCTGTCCAAGACTGTTGCCATCATGTCATCATGGAAGAGCCGCAGGATGTTCACAAATTTGTCAGGGCACCCGATTTTTTGGAGGATGGTCCAGAGAGCGCTGCGATTCACTGTGTCGAATGCCTTTGCAAGGTCAATGAATGCCATGTACAGAGGTTGGTTTTGTTCCCTGCATTTTTCTTGGAGCTGTCGAGCAGTGAAGATCATGTCCACTGTTCCTCTGGAGGGGCGGAAGCCATTCTGGGATTCTGGGAGGGTGTCTTCTGAGACAGGGAGAAGGCGGTTTGCAAGGATTTTCCCGGCGGAGGTTAGAAGGGAGATACCACGATAGTTCCCGCAGTCTGTTCTGTCTCCTTTCTTGAAAAGGGTGATGATGGTGGCATCCTTGAAGTCTGCTGGGATTTTCTCGGTCATCTACACCTTTTCAATGAGCTGGTGGAGTTGTTGTATCAGCTCAGGTCCACCCTCTTTGAAGATTTCAGCAGGGATCCCATCAGGTCCGCTGGCTTTGTTGTTTTTTTGTTGGCTGATGGCATTGCTGACTTCTTCCAAACTAGGCAGTGCTGCAAGCTCATCCCTGGTTTGTTGTTGCGGGATTTGTGAGAGGGTCTCTTCGGCCACATTGGAGCTGTGATTCAGCAGGTTCTGGTAGTGCTCTTTCCAACGTAGTGCAATTGAAGTTTGGTTCCATCTGATGAGCGTAGGGGCTGTATGCCATGGTTTCTTGGTCCGTAGATGATCTTTGTGGCTTTGAAAAATCCCTGAGCATCATGGGTATCTGCAAGGTGTTGGATTTCTTCAGCCTTCTTTGTCCACCAGATGTTCTTGAGTTCTCTGGTCCTTCTTTGGACCTCAGCTTTTGCACTGGCATAGGTCTTTTTCTTGGCAGCACAGTTGGTGTCTCTCTGCCATGTTTGGAAGGCTTTCCTTTTGTTATCAATCAGCTGTTGGATCTCTTTGTCGTTATCATCAAACCAGTCTTGATGTTTCTTAGTTAGGTATCCAATGCTTTCTTCGCAGGCTGTGATGATGGAGGTCTTCAGTTTGTTCCAATGTTCCTCAACATTTTCGGGGTGTTCTGTGGGTAGATGATCTTTGAGTGTTGTTTGGAGAAGGGCTCGTTTGGAGGGCTCCTGAAGGGCTTGGGTGTTCATTTTGCGCCTTGTTTTTCTTCCTTGGAGTCTGCGTTTGGGGACGATCTTGATAGCCATCGTGGATCGGATTAACCTGTGGTCTGTCCAGCAGTCATCAGTACCTGTCATGGCTCTTGTGAGAAGCACATCGTGGCGGTCTCTGGCAAGTGTAATAACATAGTCCAAGAGGTGCCAATGCTTTGACCGAGGGTGCTTCCATGATGTCTTGAGCTTATTTTTCTGGCGGAAGAGCGTGTTGGTGATGACAAGGTTGTGCTCTCCGCATTTGGTGAGAAGCAAGATGCCATTCGAGCTGCTGTTTCCGACCCCGTCTTTTCCTATGATACCTGGCCACAGGTCAGAGTCCCTTCCAACTCTGGCATTAAAGTCCCCCAGGAGGATACCTCCTTAGGTATCTCCGATAGGATGGTGTCCAGCTGACAGTAAAAATTTTCCTTGATGTCTTCGTCAGCATCTAGAGTTGGTGCATAGGCGCATATGATGGTTGCCTGTTGGTTTTTGGCAAGGTTAATTTGGAGGGTTGAAAGCCTTACCTACTAACCTCAGGACAGCAGGTGAGTTTGGGTAATTCTGGATCAGCTACTCATGATATTTGCATAAGAGACACTATCTGATTATTCCCTAAAAATGGAGAATAATTGATGGCAAACAGTATGCAAACAATATCTCAACTTCAACTCATTTATACCTTGCTCATATTAAAAGCTATTATAGCATCATTGCTGGGAGTTTTTAAATAAATGGCACACATTTCTATCAAATCAGGATAGAAGAAGAGAGGGGGCTGCTACTTTGTAGCCTGTGTTGAGGCCTTGTCAATGAGCACACATGTTTTCACAAACTCAAACTAAAAGAGAGATGCATGGCTACAAATTGGCTGATTTGAAATTCACAGGACTCTAAAAGTGAACCCTCACACAACTGCAAATGTGACAAAAACACAATGGCGGGCACTGACTTCCTTCACAGAGCAGTAGGACACACTCTCCCTATTGCTGCATGCCCAATCAGGAGCAAGAAAAAAAAACCCAAATACAGTTAGTCCTCCATATTCATAGATTGTGCACCAAGAATACAACCATCCACAGCTTCAAGATACCCCTCCCCACAAAAAGGAAAAAAATACCAAAAGTAAAACTTGATTTTGCCATTATATAGTAAAGGTAAAAGTTTTCCCCTGTCATTCAGTCTAGTCATGTCCAACTCTGGGGATTAGTGCTCACCTCCATTTCTAAGCCAAAAAGCTGGCGTTGTCCGTAGACACCTCCAAGGTCACGTGGCTGGCATGACTGCATGGAGCGCTGTTACCTTCCCGCCAGAGTGGTACCTATTGATCTATTCACATTTGCATGTTTTTGAACTTCTAGGTTGGCAGAAGCTGGGGCTAACAGCAGGGGCTCACCCCGCTCCTTGGATTCAAACCGCCAACCTTTTGGTAAACAAATTCAACAGCTCAGCAGTTTAACCCACTGCGAAACCAGGGACTCCTTAGCCATATAGTGTGGGTCAAAAGTCATAAGGGGATTTCAATATTTAATAACTATTTCAGTGTTTTTATTTTCAATTTACAATACCATAGCATCCCCACAGTAAACAGTAGACTCTCAGTTAACTGGTACCCACAGGGATTGGCAGGTAGTTTCCGGTTGCTTGTGATTTACGATTAAAAATTGTTTTATTACGACGCTTCATACTACACCATGGAGCCCCCAGTAGCACAGTGGGTTAAACCGCTGAGCTACTGAACTTGCTGACTAAAGGGCTGGCGGTTGGAATACAGAGAGCGGGGTGAGCCCCCGCTGTTAGCCTCAATTTCTGCCAACCTAGCAGTTCGAAAACATGTAAATGTGAATAGATCAACAGGTACAGACCCGGCGGTCAGGTAACAATGTTCCATGCAGCCATGCCGGCCACATGACCTTAGAGGTGTCTATGGAAAACACTGGCTCTTCGGCTTAGAAATGGTAATGACCACCGAACCCCAGAGTCGGACACAATTAGACTTAACGTCAGGGGAAAACCTTTATCTTTACTATACTATACTATACCATAGAATCATAACATTGGAAGAAACCTCCTGGACCATCCAGACCAAGAAGGAAAATCATATTCAAAGCACCTCCGACAGATGGTCATTCAGCCTTTGTTTAAAAGCCATACCATAAACTCTGTGTTGACTTAATGCTGCAATCCAGCAATTACAAGAATATAAAGACACGTTAACTTGATGTAACACGCTTTTACTCTATTATTGGAACTGATTGTATTTATTTATTTATTTATTTACATAACTTTTACCCCACCCTTCCCACCAGTAGGGGCTCAGGGCGGCTTACAACAGTCGGCAATTTACATTGCTCAGAACACATTCCATAAAACAATAACAAAATCAATAAACATTACAACAATATCACATCAATTAAAAATTCTATTAAACTCTATTAAAACATGAATTATAAAATTTTAAAATGCATATGTAGTTAGATTAGTTGCTAATCAAAGTATTACTTTTTGATATATACAGTAGAGTCTCACTTATCCAAGCCTCGCTTATCCAAGTTTCTGGATTATCCAAGCCATTTTTGTAGTCAATGTTTTCAATATATCATGATATTTTGGTGCTAAATTCGTAAATACAGTAATTGCAACATAACATTACTGCGTATTGAACTGCTTTTTCTGTCAAATTTGTTGTAAAACATGATGTTTTGGTGCTTAATTTGTAAAATCATAATCTAATTTGATGTTTAATAGGCTTTTCCTTAATCCCTCCTTATTATCCAAGATATTCGCTTACCCAAGCTTCTGCCGGCCCGTTTAGCTTGGATAAGTGAGATTCTACTGTAATATGTATTTTACTAGCTGCTTGAACTGAGTGTCTACTATGTCAGAAATACATGTACATTAAGTGTGAGAAGCCAAACCTTGTAAATCAGGCCTGGGCAATCTTGGGCCCTCCCTCCAGGTGTTTTGGACTTCAATTCCCACCATTCCTAACAGCCTCAGGCCTTTTCCTCTTCCCCCTCAGCCGCTTAATTGGTGCCCAACTCCAGAGCATCATAGACAGTCATATATCACATATCTATTCAATCCACCTTGAATAGATGGGCCCACTTGGCATCCCCCACACAAAACCTACAGGGCCCTTCCTTCCCTAAGCCAGCCCGGCTCCACGTGCTCCTGCCACCTCCCAAACCCCGCCCCTGACGTCACAAAGGGGGCTCACGCGGCCCCCTCCCCCTCTTAAATTAAACGACCCTCTTCCCGCCTCAGAAATCCTTCCTCGGGAAAGCTGAGGAGAAATAGGACAAGAAGGCAGCGGCCCTGTTCCCCCTGCCAGTGACCCCACGTCTTTCCCTCCTCGCGGAGGCCTTCGCCTTTACCTGCCCTCTCCGCCCGCGGAGGCTCTCTAACTGAGGGAAGACGGGCACCGCTCCTTCCCTCCCTCCCTCCTTGCTTCCAGGTGACTCGCCGGCTCTCCCACTCGCCTCTTAGCCCCGCCCCCAACCGCCTCCGCCCGTCCATCAACCGGCCCGCTCTCCAGCTCAGGGACAGCAAGCCGCGTCAAGCCCCGCCCTTTCTTTCTCTTAGCCAATCCTGAGCGAGATTAGCCCCGGCCCGGCCCTTATGTAAAACGACTGAGGGTCCTCTGCGGCCTTCTTGCCTCTGGGGAGGCGTTATTTCAGTTGATTGTCGCCTAGGCAACGGAGCAGTTGGAGCGCCTGGTGACGTCACTGGGGGAAACCAGGATTGGCATCCCTGAGGCGGCCTGCACTGCAGAATTAGAGCAGTTTGGTACCACTTTAAACTGCCATGGCTCCATACTATGGAATCTCGGGATTTGTGGTTTATTGGGGCGCCAGAGCTTTCTAATAGGGAAAGATAAATTTCACAAAAGTACACAAAAGATAAATATCACAAAAGTACAAACCACATTGAGCAGTGGCGCTGAATGTGGTATCATAGAATCATTGAATAATAGAGTTGGAAGAGACTAAATGGGCCATCTAGTCCAACCCCCTGCCATGCAGGAAAAGCACAAAGCATCCCTGACAAATGGCCATCCAGCCTCTGTTTAAAAGCCTCCAAGGAAGGAGCGTCCACCGCACTCCGAGGCAGAGAGTTCCATGGCTGAACAGCTCGTACAGTCAGGAAGTTCTTCCTAATGTCCAGCTGAAATCTCCTCTCCTGTACTCCCAGTTCTAGTTTCCAGGGCAGCAGAAAATAAGCTTGCTCCCTCTTCCTTATGACATCCTTTCACATAAGTATACATGGCAATCATGTCTCCTCGCAACCTTCTCTTCTGCAGGTTAAACATACCCAGCTCTTTAAGACGCTCCTCATAGGGCTTGTTCTCCAGACCTTGGATCATTTTAGTCGCTCTTCTCTGGGCACTTTCCAGCTTGTCAGTATCTCTTTTGAACTGTGTTTCTCCACAATTGGACACAGTTTTCCAGGTGAGGCCTGACCAAAGCAGAATACAAAGGTACCACGACTTCCCTCGATCTAGACACTATACTCCTTTTAAAGCAGCTCAAAATCCCATTGGCTTTTTTAGCTGCTGCATCACACTGTCTATTTATTTATTTATTTACTACATTTATATTCCGCTCTTCTCATCCCGAAGGGGCCTCAGAGCAGCTTACAAATCAAATATACATACAATATATTATTAGCATAGCACAATATAAGCATTAAATTACTATATTGTACTATGTCATTATAGGGTGATATTATTAGTAATATTGCATTTAATAATGTATAATTAATATTATTATATTGTATTATTATTAGTATAATAATATATTACTGTTGGCTCATGTCCAACTTGTAAACAAAGACGCCAAGATCTTTCTCACATTGACTGCTGTCAAGCCAGGTGTCACCCATTCTGTATCTTTGCATTTTATTTTTTCTGCCTAAGTGTCCTTGGTGATGATTATTTTGTTATTTTTGACCCAGCTCTCTAATCTGTTAAGGTCAATTTGAATTCTGATCCTGTCCTCTGGTGTATTAGGAGACTAGCTATCCCTCCTAATTTTGTGTCATCTGCAGACTTGATAAGCATGCCCTTTAAACCTTCAACGCAATAATTTTGCAGTGTGGATGCAGGGCTTGCTCTGCCATGGAAACCCACTGGGTGACCTTAGGCAAGTCACATTCCCTCAGCCTCAGAGGAAAACAAAGAGATTTTTCTTAGGGTTATTGGAAACATGGAGCCATGAGGTCTTGTTCACAAACTAGCAAGACCTTGCCAATTGCCAGGTTGATAGACAGGAGTGTGGAAGAATCTCCTTTTCTGGGGGGGTTTAGGCAGAGGCTAGATGGCCATCTGTCAGGGGTGCTTTGGTTGTGTATTCCTGCATGGCAGGGGGTTGGACTGAATGGCCCTTGCGTTTCTTCCGACTCTGATTCCTTTTCTATCCATTTAGTAGAACTGATGCATTTTGATATCACATTAATGTTCATGGCCCAGTTCTACGGTGTAGATGCACCCCCTAGTCTCAGCTGAACCCACATCAGAATTTCCCCCCATTCTTGCCTCTTCTGGGATTTTAGTGACCCTTATTTTCCAACAACTTTGTGTCAGGTATCATTATTCCATGGTGGGGCATCGTTTGATATAATAACAAAAATATTATAAGGTGAAGCCCTTATACTATTGGGGAGAGTCTTGATCTACTTACTTCTATGGAAATGAATATTTTACTCCAAGCAGTTTGTTTTTCACTTATCTTGTCAACCAGTTTTTGTTTAATCAGGTGCCAGAGATTACAAGAAAGACATGATCAGACTGGTTACTTGAATAACTTGTTAGAGGAGAAACAATTTTTAGTGTGTGAGCTTGCACAGTTTTGTAAGAACAGCCAGGGTTGGGTCCAGCTGTACAATCCACAGCTAGTTATGGAACAACATGTCATCTGAGGTTCCTAAGGCAAGACCGGGCCCATCCATTGAAATTAGCTAGGACTAGGTGTGTTTTGTGGAGTGAAGCCAGGGAGCATATTTTCTGCCTTCCTAACACATTGGACCAGTTTAAATGAAATTATAAACTCAAGATTTGGGGGATCTGGCTATCGGTTAAGGGCAACATGCTAGTGTACTCTACCCAATAATATCTGCTTGGAGTGCAAATTATAAATAAATACATGAGTTTTTATTTTCCTGCATCATCCAAATATGAACCCCCTTTTTCCTCTGGTTTGTTTTTTATTTTTCTCCTAAATAAGCATCCAGAGAAAACATCAGGTGTGTCTTTCAGTTTGTATCTCTTATTTCTTAGAAGAGGAATCACTTGTGTATTGCAGTGCACCCGCACAATGCTACTGACTTCAAAGTGCAAAAGAAGGAGATGACAATTTTGAATCCTTTTTCCAACCCCCTGCCAACTTTTCTACCCACCACTGACAATGTGTTTTCTGTCAGAGCAAGGGGTTCCCTTTCAGGTTTTCCCCTACTAGCTTACCTGAATTAAATAGGGATAGCTCTATGCTGTGATGGGAAGTTTATGTTCCCCACTCCAGAAGTTAGATTCAAATGGGGTCAAATAAAGTGGAAATATTACTCCAAGGTAACATTGTTGGGTGAGTGGGCTTGTTAACAAAAGACCCTCCCCATAAACCTATAGCAGAGTAACTTAGCAGCAGCGTGACCCAGCACCAGTAGCCAAAAGTGATTTTATTTCCATGTCGGGAGCGACTTGAGAAACTGCAAATCGCTTCTGGTGTGAGAGAATTGGCCGCCTGCAAGGACGTTGCCCAGGGGACAACCAGATGTTTGATGTTCTCTCATGACCTCGCATGGGGAGCTAGAGCTGACAGACGGGAGATCCCTCACTCCCTGAATTGGAACTGCTGACCTTTCGGTCAGCACTTCAGCCAGCACTTCAGCCAGCACAAGGGTTTAACCCATTGCACCATTGGGGGCTCCATCAAAAGTGATAAAAAGAACACAAACACACAGACCAATGTTATCTCTTCCTTAGGAGGCTTTTCTTTATAGCAAAATAATATGGTTGCACTATTTGCAAAAACAAGGTTTCCATAACACAAATAAAGTTCTTTATACTTCCTTCTTTGCTTCCACGCTGCTCTTCCTTCTTATGCAGATAAACAGCTTCGCTCTCACAGAACCTCCTCTCACACCTAACTTACACAGGACCTTTACCCAGTACCTTTACACACAGCAGCCTTCACACTGGAGCTTCACACACGAGGCCTTCAACCTGGGGCTTCTCTCACCAAAGCTTCTCACACCAAGGCCTACCTCATACAGAGACTTCTCTCACACACTTCAGGACAACACTAACTTTGCCCTACTAACTCTAACAAGCTTTGGCCTAATCACTCTCCTCAGGGCGACGCTAGCTTATTTAACCCTTTCAGTGCTTGACTCATATTTTTGTGTTTAAAAATAGTTAGTTTTTAATATTTCTGACAAATGTACATTTCTCTTGCATTTCTAGTGAGCAAAAGACCAAAGTGTCTCAAAAGAAAATGTGCTTGTAAAATTCATTGCATTTCTACATTCTCTTTGCCACAGAGGCTTTCTGCCATGGTAAGCCAAATAATAAAGGTCCACACACATGAGATGCAGAAAAAATACCGCTGTCTTACTTTTCCCAAAAAATCTACATTACTATTGATTTTCTGCTTTACTTTTGACTCATGTACGTGAGCTTGCAGCTGATACGTTATTATTGGCTCTGCTCTCTGCAGCCCTAATGAATGGGAGATGCTAAATTAATTAAAGGGATATTCTGAATCAATGTTTAAATGTGTTCTTGTATATATTGAGAAACTGTTTCACAGTGAAGTATCTCAGCATTCCTTATTTGATTCTGTCAGGTTTAATGAGCAGTATTGCTGACCATTACTGACCCACATGAAGCGAACATGGAAGTCCCCACTGTTCTCAGCACACTTTACAACACTGATAAAATGGAATCGCATTCTAATGCCCTTCCTCCCAGGATTTCTCACAGAGAATCTATAACACTTAAAACCAATTTCAGTTCCTGCCAAAGACAAACTTTGTGAATCTAAGAGCAAAAAAAAACCTCTGGCTCCCTCTGATGCATTTATTGTCTTAGGGGACAGAGAGAGAACAGATAAATATAGAAAGGAGTTATCAGTATGATTCTACAAGGGAGAAATCCCAAACATTTAGCTCCCATATCATCGATTATCCAGAATAAAATCTGAAATGACATAACTTGCCCATATCGTACTTGGGTCTCCTGCATAGGGGATCGGTCACTTATATCAAGACAAAGACACAACTTGAACAAGGAGAGCAAAGTCAGGAAATTTATTTGTTTCATCACAAAAATCCATGCAGACAGAATTTGTAGGAGCTACTTTACATCTTTTGCAATGAAGACAGATGCTGATCATTTATTTAATTTCCCTACAGTGTTTTTAATCCTTTTTAGAACTCTTTCATGTCCCTTGTCATCCAACAGTCAAACTACCACTCCAATCAGCTTCTTGACCTATTTAAATATCATTTTATTGCCTTCATATTATTAGGTATATGCTTTTTGTTCTCAGATTTGGGCAGTTCTTCAGTTTTCTGGTGTACCTTGCTTGACATAGCTCACTAATCACACGGTGGACCTCTTGTCAAATTGTTTAATATTTTAATGTTTTTATTAAAGACTTCTTGGACATTACTATATTCACACAGGCACCCCCAAAGGGTTCTTAGAAGAGCGTACAATTAAATAAATTTAACCAATGTAAACAGAAAAAATTGTTTAGACAGTCTAAAAGAATATTAAACAATATGACAAATGAAAATAAGACAATATAAAACCAATTATAATGGGCAGATTGAGATCAAAAGTCATATTTGAATTGCCATTCCAGTACCAAACGAAAACGGCCAAATTCTTGAACAGCTTGGTCCTCTGTATTTCAATGACTTCTCTATATACATACCTACATGAATATTGAGGGGTGCTGGAGACATCATCCACTTTGACTATTAGTAGAAGCAATAGATTTGGAGTTAATTAAAGGGATATTCTAGTGCAAAACAGAACAGTTACTGTGCTGGCCAAAAATGGTCCTACTTGCTCACTTGTAAAAAACCACCCCTTCCCCTGCTTGGAGCAAGCATTGTGGTATGCACAAAACATTGACAGGATCTATTGTATAGTATAGCATACATCCCAACACTGGGCATGTCAACAAAAATAGCCATGTAGTAAGCTATCCTGCCCACACAGTAAGCTGTCCTGCTTACTCTACATTGTACACATGTAGTAAAACACAGCAACAGACTGGGTTTTCCTAGAATCTGCAGAGCAAGAAGCGAGTTTTGGAAAATAGCATCAAAGCCTAAAAGCAGTGCTTTCACTGCTCAAGGGGCCATACTGCACATGTCAGGATCAAAACAGCTACAAGGTGAGTATATTTTATTTTATGTCAATGTAAACAGAGCCTAGGTCATCCTTGTTCAAGGATAGCTATAACTGGCAGACCAGCCAAAACTGGCACCAAGGAATTTGGGCCATGCTGTTTACCTTGACCTCTGCTGATAGATGGATCTAGGAATATTCCCTGTCTGCACCCTTGCTTTTTAAGGAGAGTGTGTCCATGACATGTAACTCACTGTATTTCCTAAACATAGGAACTGTCAAACCACATTTCCTTCTTGACAGGATTCATCTTCAATTTATTGGACTTCATTCAGGCTATTGCAACATCCAAGGCTCTAAAAAGCATCAGCACATCTATGGCCAAATCCAACAAGATGTTTGGATAATTGTCATCATACTATCAATAGCAGTGAATCCTTAATAACATCACTCAACATTTAATGCTATCTGTAGCGAAATGCCTGGTTATAATGTAGAGTTCTGAATGTGTTTGTTGATGTTGGGACTTGACCTACCTTATAGGGCTGGTGTGTGAGCAGCCATTTTGTGGTTCTCTGGGAGCAGTAGCACAGAGAGAGGAGCTATTCTGCATAAGAGAAACCTGATTGATTGTATACAAACGAGCGGGTGCCAAGATTTGAAAGATGAGAGAGTTAAGGATGGCAGTTGAAGAAAAAAAGAAAAACCCAACCGTCAGTTAGTAAGTGAGGGAGTTAGCTGGAGAGTCATGACAGTTTGTTAGTAAGTAAGAGTCAGGTCGTTAATGAAAGGTCGTTAGAGAAGTAGTTAGAAGAATAAGTTAAAGAGAATCAAAAATCTGTATTTACATAGTAATATCGCATTCCTTTTTATGAAGAAAAAGATTGGAGGAGAGTTGTAATGAAACATTGTTTCTTAATCGCTAAGCATTTATACCTTTGTAACCATTACGCTTTTACCACAAGAATAAATAAACTATAAATAAACTAAGTTACTGTTACTTTTTAAATAAAGACTCTTTCTCAGTATCCTGAATATAATTCAAGAAATCGCAAAAGATGGAAGAAAGATTAAACAGTCATTTAATTCTTTGGTGGTATGTTCGCGTAAGCGGATAACCTGACCTCTTCCTGTCTGTTTTACATTTTTGATGAGATAAATAAGTAAAGGGACTCTTCTACTATGCAACAAATTGGAAGTGCCTCACATATTTGAATGTTGGCAGAGGTGGGATAGCCAACAAAAAACTCCCTTGCCTGAAGGTTTCTGCAGGAATCACTTAGGAGTGGGTGTGCGTCTCACTATCTTTGATAGATTTGTGGGTTAGATTCGAGCTGTGCTTTTATTACTCTGGTTTTAGGTACCTCCTGGTATTTATGGAAGATCTAATCACATTGACTTTCTGCTTCAACTTTTTATCACACCAATTCTCTTTCTGAAGTTTTGTCTTTTGAAATACAATGTGGCTTGCTTGATTTGGAAATTTCCCAACTTCCACTTTCATATATGTTATAATCATTATTTCCACTTGTCTCACACTCAAACTTCATTCAAGGTCTTCAGATGGACTTTGGATTAAATCTCCACCATCAGCTTGATGACCAACGTTTAGAATTGAGTGAGGAACCTATCAAAAAATAATTGCTCAGATTTAATCCTGAGCACAAACACAATATGATTGTGATATTGGCACTTCTCTGAACTTTACCTTATGGTTTGCAAATAAAATTGTGTGCACACATCCATTCATAGGAGAGTGAACTGCACCCCAAAATGCATATATTAAAAGAAAAGTGCACATAACTTCCTCCCTGCTATATTGGAAAAAAGTGCTTGCAAAAATGTAATGTAAGTGTAGACAAAAGTGCAAAAAAAAAAAAAATGTAAACTGAAAGACAATAAACAGTTGAAAAATTGAGAAATTGAAAATGCAACCTGGTGTAGCCAAAATTCACAAAACAGTGATACTTTTATCAGGCTTACCAAAATACACAAAGTGCATCATGCAACACTTTTGAAGCTTTACTGACTTCTTCATCAAGCAAAGGTGTTAAAAATTGTACAGGAGAAGTAGACTCAGATCTGACATTCATCCATTCTAGGGACTGGGACAATTAAATGGAGAATACAAGGGATGAGATTTGTTAAGTAATTAATCTATATACTGAAAAGACCATTTGATGGATTCAGTATGTAAAGATGACCATGCCATTCTCTCTGTTGTTATGGAAAATGGTGAGCCTGAAGAAGAGAGGTTCCTTTTTACATTGAGGCTATCCACATGAGCAAGAATGCTAATGCTTCAGCTTGCACGCTCACATGGAAAGCCTCCACGTGAGTGAGAACCTGTCTTTCCCACTCATTGCCTTCTGAGTGAGACAAACGATACTAGAAGAGGGTGGGGCTATATGCTCCTATGTTTGCATGTTAAATCCAATTGGGTAAAGTAATTCCTGAATAGGGCTTCAATCCAGTGTGGCTGTGAGCATTGTCAAGAGTGGTGTTCACCACCTGGTCTGTGTGCAAACAGGTTGTAAAGTAGTTTGGAACTCATCCAAAATAACCTAAAGGATATTTTAATTAGACTAATCAAATGTTCCTGTTTCTGTTCATCCAAACTTTTAGCACAGAGGAGATTACTAAACACAACCATAGTGCGGTAAACCATAAAGATGTAATTTGTACATCACCTGACCACCCTGGAACTACATCAGGTAGTCTTGTTCTTTATAGGTAATACCTGAAGAAGGCAATGTAGAAACAAAATACAAGAAGTCAAGATTTACAAGTGGCTGCCACATATGCTAGTCAAAGAACTACTGGATAAAATGTGCAAGAAAATAAATGCACATCAGAAGGATGACCAAAATGTGATGACGTTGTAGGTCAATGAAGGCTGAGAAACTGATCAGGACGACTTAATAGGCTTTTCCATTTCTCACCTTGTTTGACTCTGCATATTGTGTTTCCTTCCTGAGCAGAATTATCCATCCAAGGTCATGGTTGTCCTTCCACAGATTCCTACACTGATATCTTGCCATTTAAACAGTTTGTTTTGAAAAGAGTAACTTAAAAGTAGCTTCGTACTTTGGATTTTTAGAGCACTGAATCTGGTTTAGAAAATGAGGTGCAGTGGGGAAATGTATTGCAATGCATAAAAAGCTAATTTGTAAAATCCAGAGTGTAATAAGAAAGTCCTGTTGCAAAGGCAACAAGCTAGCTGAAGGCTACTTAGCCTAATAAGCTTAGCATCTTATTTGTGGTTGGCATCTGTTACGGCAGAAGCAAGATACACAAGTGCACTTAATCCACTAGTTCATTTGAAATGCAACAGAGCTTTTGCATTACTGGTTTATGTCCAAAGGGGAGACTGTTGAAGAGAAGATTATGCTGCATGCCTTTGTTAAGGAATATACTAAGAAAATTGGAATTGTATAACAGTCAATAAGTCAACTCTACAATTTTGGGACTCTTCATGATGAGAACTTCCACAGAAATGACAGCGCCCAACATCAGCTGAACGTGTAAGTTCCATTTCATTTCCCCATCTAAATTGATAAACTGGACATTTTTGGTAGTGCAGGAAGCTAGGAAGTGGGAGCAAAAATGGGCTGTACTCCTTCACGTAGCGATATTGCTAGCCATCATGCCAAACATGGTATCCTGCCAATTAATTCAGGAAGTGAACACTTCTCACTTTCATCACTGATCAAAAACTCCTCTTCCTACGACTTAGAAGATGTATGTGAGAAAAAGTCTAGAGTTAAAGATCACATTTTGGAAAATTCATCAGATGAGGACAGAAATACTAATTTCCAGTCCTCATTTGAGGATCCTTCACTACCAGACCTTGACCAAGAAGAGAAAGAAAAGGAAAGGATAGTTTCAGAGACAGAGGTAGCCATATCTGAATTGATAGATTCTGACAAACATATGGCAGAGGATATTAAGGTCAAAAGGCAAAACTCGTGTGCTTCTGGAGAAAAGGATTTTACCTTGGAGGAGAAAAATGAAAGCGGTGAAAAACCAAACTCAAAGAAAGTGAAAAAGCAAAAGAGCAACAGGCAAGGAAAACAAGGCCGTAATGGCAAAACTAAAGAAAAATCTAGTCTACCTGTAAGTGTGGCTGAGAAAAAGGTGGATTTCCCAGATCTTCTTGTTAAGGCTCATCAGAATGCTTATGGCTATCTGAATCCAAACCTTTCCAAATATGAGGTCATTTTGTGCATGGCCAACCAGGCCACTGAAACACAATTAATTGTGCAACAAATGGTAAGCTTCTTACTTTTTCGTTTTGATGAAATCAACCATCTCTTGGAGGAAATTGCCCAAGATGGAGAAAGTTTATTGAAAGAAGTGGGAGGGAACCTAGCTTGGCCAGCTAGTAAAGGGGACCCAAAAGAGCAACCAGATCTCTTGCAGCAGTTGCTACAGTACACAGTAAACAAAATGCAACTGTTAAATGGAACTGTGGCCTCCTTAACCTCTGATGCCCTAGAAGAGTCTTATAGCTTTTTCTTTAATGCTGGTTGCAATTTAGAAGAAAAACTGAAAGCCAAACATGGTTTTGATGAACGCTTGCTGAGGATGATAAAACTCCTTGAAGCATCTTCAGTTGGACCCTCTCATCCACACCCTGATGACATGACCCTTTATTCTGAAGACAGTGGAATAGGTATTGATAGCGAATCAGTCAAGGATTTGCACTTTGTTGATAAGCAGGGAATGCAGGCAAACTGTGACTCTTGTTCACATGTTCATCCATCTGTAAGTCAGACTAAGAAAACAGGAGAAAACCAGTGGCCACCCAATTCAGTATTTGCCACTACCAGGTCCCATGACTGTGCACTGGAAAGACAATTTAAAGATATATTTTACCCACCTGCCCTTGCCAAGAATGTGATCCCATCTTCAGGGGTAATGCCAGAAAATATAGTTAACCATCTCCAACATCAAAACATCATCAAACCTCCTCTTAGCTCTGTACATTGTGGCTTTCCTAATAAGGGTGACTGTTTTAAAGTGTGCAAATCACCCAATGCATCTTCCACAAACAGTGATGATAATACCTTGTCTGAAGAAGAAGGTGACAATATAGGCCTCTCTAAGCCGGGCCCGAATGCTTTCCCTAAAAGACGAGTATCTCTACCTGCAACAACAGATTATAAACAAAGGCTTTCTACCAAACGACTAGATAGCCCAGAGAATGAAGAGATTATACTCAAGATGAAAGATGCCATAAGTGAAAAGATCAAATTTGTCCCAGGCAAATCTGGAAAGAAGGAATGGATGGAAGATGAAAATGGAAAAGGACCACTAAGACCAAGAACATCAGCTGGGAGTCAGAAGTCTCACATTAAACAAAAAAGATCAAGGTCTGAGGAGTCTCTCAAAAGTCAAACTGAGGATCCAACCCTTCTGGAACTTCAAAGGACTCAAAAAGGACTCAACAAAAGGCTGGAGGTGTTTTACACACTTAATGGAAACAAAGAAGCACACCAGAAGCTGATATACCTGAACCTAAAAGAACCATCTGACTTGCAAGATTCTGAGCATGTTACTCATAGATCATCTACTAATAAATTGAAGGCATCTCTTGCCAAAAACTTCAGTATATTGCCAAATCAAGATAAGGTGCCTGTGTTTAGGCATGATCAAAATGCCATTATTCCATCACTTGATGAATGGAAATGTAAGAGAGATCAGATATCTAGGAAAGAGAATGAGGCTCCTGGGACACAGAAGTTAAATAGTGTCGGTTGTGCTCCACCTCGTAAATCTGTTAAAACATTAATCGAAACCTTCTGTCCTTCTGATAATCTTGGGAAACCTGCAAATTTAAGAACTTTGGGACCAATAAAATGCATCAGAAGGTTTGGACTTACAAGCATTACGCCTAATCTCCCTCTTCCTAGAGGGCTTGTGCCTTTAAATCACAAACACAGAGTTTCACCATTAGGAGATATAAATTGCCAAAACACCAGTCCAACAAACTGTATTTTTGGTACAACTGGTTCACCTGAACTTGCAAATGGAAGTGACACAAATGAAAATACCGATGATGATGATAATGATGATGATGATGATGATAATGATGATGATTATGATGATGGCAGTGATATGGAAAATTTGCCACCACCTCCTCCTGAAATGTTAGCAGACATCTCACCTCATTCAACAGGATATTCAGAAGATGGAGGGATAGTAAAAAGGTCTTCAAATGTTGTCAAGAAGACAGGCCAAAAAAATGAACATTCCAGCACTAAGAAAAGAACTCACATTTCTCCACGGATGAAAGCTTCTTTATGTCCTATTAACTTGTTACCAAGTAAGAATCTCAACAATCCCAATCTCATTACCAACAAAGCACCCAAAAGTGCTGAGGTGGATTCCGTGCCTAGAAAACATTTTGTGCGGTTGGAATCTACCTTTACATCTAGTTACTATCAAGAGACCCAATTAGCATCTGAAAAGGACAATGAAATGAAAGAAACTGCAGATCTATATAACCAATCATGTAAAATAATACCTCTTCATAACCTAGAAGAAATGTCAGAACAGAATGGAAATGATGCAGGAAATAAAGGATGCAGTGCATTTTCTGCTTTGGCTCAAAGGCGAACCTCTCCCGATTCACTCAGGAAAGGTGAGGAAACAACAGGTTTTTTTAGGCGAGTGTCACCTGCAAGAACATCACCTTCCTCACCCACTAGTGAGAAAAGGCTCCCGAGCCCACCACTCCCTCACAGACTCAATAGTCAGGCTTCTTCCCCTACTATTTCACGGCAGCCTAGTCCTCCAGCAAACCACAGGGTTTCAAGCCCTCCAGTCCAAAGGAAGCTGCCTTCACCACCAACCCAACAAAACCTTTCTAGCCCTCCAGTGCCACGCAAACAGCAGAGCCCCCCAACCCGACGGAAGGGATCCAGTTCTCCAGCTCACCGCAGAGAGGCAAGCTCACCTCCTTTCTCAGCTACACCTTCCCCACCTGCTTCTCCCTCTCGGTTACAGAAAGGATTACAAAACAATATTGACTCTGGTGATGAGCAGCAACTTGCTTCCCCAAAGATTGTCAGCAATGCACACTCTATATTTTGTCCAGCCTCATCCTCTTTATTTGAAGCCAAGCCAGTGTTGTCACCACAGGGCCTCACATCAGAGGCTGTTACAAACCATCCTAAAGTGTCAGCATTTCCACGGAGAAACAGCGCACAGCTCAGGCAATATGGGGACCTGCAGAGAAAATCAGCATTTGGTGCCACTATTCCCCAGCCTTTTGTTAAAAGGAGCTTCTCTGACCGGAGACCAGGATTCCCAGTTCCGATACCATCCTTTGCTGCACCTGGTGGTGAGCCTGTGCTTAGCCAAATAAGGTAAGAAATGTGCTTTTCAAAAGTTTTTTACTTTGTATTTAGATGCATCACCTGGTTTCAAGACAGAGGCTATTAACTACTTTGCCTATTGCACTGATACCTGCATCACAATAATATCTTGATCACGAGATTATAAAAGAAACACCAGCCCGCTCTATTCTCTCCACCATGGCTTCTGGCGTTTTTTAATGCCTGGGCAGGGAAGTGGCAGTGGCAGTGGCAGCTAGGGGCAGTTGGTCCCTTCCCCACATAATGACCTCAACATATCTATGGGTCATATCAAAATCCATAATTTTGGCCTTAAAACCTGCCTTTGACATATTCATGAGATAGAAGTATACATGACAATATATGGTATATGCTACTACTCCGATTTGTCCCCCCCCTCCCCCCCGAAGTAGTATTCCATATAACAGTGTGGTCCATCCCGCGGGCCACAGGTCGCATGCAGCCCACCAATTCATTTTTGTTGGCCCTTGCCCTTCTTACTGGAAAAATATTTTAATTATGTAATTAAATATTAATTATGCAATTCATTTTCTTTCTGGAATGTCTCTGGCTTTCACATTCCTATACTAAAGTTTGATTGGCCCTTGGGTAACTAAAGGTTGGACCACACTGTCATATAACATCGCTGATTAAGAATAAGTCCAGCATCAAGGCTTGATAAGTTGGCAAGAATGCTCTTGGTGACTTATGCTGATTTAATGCTCTGTTAAATTGTGTAATTCACAGTAGCAATAGAGAAAGTCAAAAAAAGTCATCTCCCTTGCCAAAGAAAGCTGTCCTACAGGCTCCCGAATAGCTCTGGAGCTGGTAGTATAGTTTCCTCTCTTCACAGAAAAGACTCCCTGTCATTACAGCACCTACCATTAGTTTATCCTGCCTCTAGACAGACAGACAGACAGCCATACCATCATGCTTATACCAACATACCAATATAGTGGCTAGTGGTTTCCCAACTGCTGTATATGTGGACCAGTTTGCTTTCTTCCACGTGGTTTTAAAGGTGAGTCAGCCATTGTGCAGGGTGTGAGAAATCCAGGATTCCTAATCCCTCCTCACCTATGAAGCTGCCTCATTTAGCAAGTATCCTGTTTGACAAAGTAATTCTGATGCTAGAACCCTATCTGAACTTCTTGAGGGAATAGTATGAAATACATATAACGATTCCATGATCCAAGATGGAAGAGGGGTGTAGCTATGGGTAGACAAAATGAAAATTCTGCCGCACTCCAAATGATTTTTTTCTTCAATCCCCAATTTGCTGGCAGAGCAGTAATTTAAAATTTCAGTCAAGCGTTTAGACATAGCCATATTAAGACTGGATCAATATGCAAAAGGCTACTGTAGCACCTTTGAGACTAATTGAAAGAACGAAGTTTGTAGCATAAGCTTTCATAGATGGAGTCTACTTCATCGGATGCATGGAATGAAGTTGCTAGGGACAGTCGTTTATACCCATGAATGAGCAGGCATGTGTGTGAAAAGTAATCGAAAGGCAAAACTTGTAGATATGGTGATGAAGTGACCAGTTCGGTTATAACTGATTGCTTTTGGAGGAGAGAGAGGAAAGATATTGCCTAACACCAAAATGAGTAAAAAGACAAATGAATGGTGGAGAGGTTCTGTGCAGTGTAGTGTAACACTAGCTGAGAACAAGGAAGGAGTTTTGATAAAATGTAGAAGAGCACCCCCAAGAGGCTGTGGTGTTAACTAGTGTTATAATATGTGTAGCGTGTCAGGAAATTTTTGTCACTGCCAATGGAATTTGTAGATATATCTGAAATCTGCTGGTTCTTCTTCCAATTTCCTTATGAGGAGTAGGTTTTGTTTTGTTTTTTGGCTCAAGGATTGCTGCTCTGCAGACCTGGAATATGGAATATCCCCCAATAACCATTGTTGAAACTGGACGTGCTACCTCATTACTCACGAGTTTTGCATTTCTATTACTATTCACACACACACACACACATCTTCTTATTCATGGGTAGAAATGTCTATCCAAAGCCACTTTGTGCATCTGATAACATAGGCTCAATCTCAGTCTCAAGTGTACTACAAGATAGATCCCCTTGAATTTAGAAATACAGTTTAAGTGCCCAGTGAAAACAGAAAAGCAAAGTTACAAAGGGTATACAGATTAGCAAATGTAATTAATCTATGGGTAAATTATTTTCAATAGCTCACTCTTTGCAATGTTAGAAATTTGAAGACTTCAAAAACTTCATGTGCAGATTTTATTTTGGAGGAGAGAATGCCTTCATTTTGACCCTTTTGCTACTTTTGATGGAAGTTTTGGTCACTTATCCAATAGATAAAAACTTTTTGGCCCAAATAAATTCATTTTATTACCACAGTCCTGCTGGTTAGCTTTATTTCTACTCCACTGTATT
The DNA here is from genome assembly GCF_035594765.1 of Anolis carolinensis. Taxonomy (NCBI): domain Eukaryota; kingdom Metazoa; phylum Chordata; class Lepidosauria; order Squamata; family Anolidae; genus Anolis; species Anolis carolinensis. Next base: position 42,106,938 of record NC_085841.1, read on the forward strand.
TTTATTAACCAACCATACATTGTTCAGCAAGCTGCTAGGATGCACAGCACCTTAGACTTTTGAAAATAAATAAAACCTTTCCAGTTGACCTCTAAAATGGTTTGGAAGAAGTTGCCCCCTTTTAACTGAGGAAGCAACACAATGGAAAGTTACTTTCATGACAAATGAATAATAATAATAATAATAATAATAATAATAATAATAATATGCTAAAGCCATTCATTCCAGAGAAATAGTAGGAGGCTGCTCTGGAAATCAACAGTGACATCTTACTATTACTTTCTTATGGATGGCTTCAACCTATCAGTATGTGCTTTCTGCTTAAAACCAATTTTCTAAGCTTAGCATTTACCCTCTCACATTTTGGTACAAAACATGTGTGAAATATCCATCACTTCCATGAGTTACTGGAATGATGAATGTTGAAAAGACTTCCACAAAGGCATGTGAAGGGTGAGAATGAGGGAACGACTTCCATTTCTAGATATTCTCTTAAGCCTTAAGGTATTCATGTCAGCATGTTGCAGTTGAAGTGGCTGTAAGACTGAGAGCCTTTTCACAAACAGCGCTCAGAGATGTTTTGTTCAAGTCAATATGAGATGATTATCTAAAAAACAATCTTAGAGATTGCAGTCAAGATCCTCCATCAAGGAGATGGAATGTGATCTTGCACTCATGAAGTTATGAGACAGTTATGCTTTAGTGAATCGTAACACTGTGTAATGGAATGTTCAAATGATGTGAACACTAATCCCCATTGGCAGCATGTGTTCATCTGTGCATCTGTATACTTGAACTGGTACCACCATGTGAGAAAGGAAACTCAGGCTGGATCTACAATGCCAAATCATGCAGTAGATCCAGCCTCTGCAGTATATGGTATTTATTTACCCTGTATTTCTCAGTGCTTTGCAGCATCTCTGCATCTCTTCCTTCTCTTTCCACCAAATGATGCTGGATACGATAACATCTATGGGATTTTTTTTCATGTCAGGAGCGACTTGAGAAACTGCAAGTCACTTCTGGTGTGAGAGAATTGGCCGTCTGCAAGGACGTTGCCCAGAGGACGCCCGGATGTTTTGATTTTTTTACCATCCTTTTGGGAGGCTTCTCCCATGTCCCTGTATGGAGTTGGAGCTGATACAGGGAGCTCATCAGCACTCTTCCTGGGTTGGGTTCGAACCAGCAACCTTCAGGTCAGCAACTCAACCTTCAAGTCATCATTCCTGCTGGCACAAGGGTTTAACCCACTGCGCCACTGGGGGCTCCTATCTATGGGATGATATCACTTCATTGGGAATTTCCTTTTAGGACAGTTATAATGCAATGGCATCATGAAATGCATTATTTTGTAAAGTTGATGGAGAAGAAACAAGACTGTATTGGCAGCCATACAGCGGGCCTTTGGCATTCGCTGAGGTTTCATTCCAGGACTCCTGGTGTATAACAAAAAGTGGATGCCCAGGTCTCATTATAGAGAATGACAGGAAAATGATGTCCCCTGTATGAAATAGCAAAATTAAGCTTTACTTTTTGGATTAAAAAAATATTTTCAAGCCATAGGTGGTTAAATTCGTAGATGCAGAATCTATGAATACAGGGGGACAGCTGTACTTGTAATATCTAGTTATATTCTGAGCTAGTTTGGTTGCAAGAGAGAAGAGAGAGAGAAAAAGCAGTTCACTCATTCTGGGAAGCCAGAGAGGGCATCAGAATCCTCTGATCTTAACCATGCTTTGTTCTATATTTGATTTCAACAAAGTCCTGTGCATATTGGATCCAGCTTTTCAGCATGTTAGCAAACAAGAAACTGAAGTAAAGCACATGGGGTTGTTATCCCAGAATAACTAGTTATGTAAACGGAGTTAATATCAGTTTTCTGTGAGACACTTGCTCACTCTTCCTCCCAACTGGTGTCCGTAAGAGAGAAATGTGTCACAACCTCAATTAGCATTCCAGTGTCTCTGGTAGTTTCTTAAGTCCCCAAGGGATGGGCTTTTGGTGTTTTAAGCTGTGTGAGCAGCACCATCTGGTCATGTAATACGAAGGGAGGGCTACATACTGAGTTATTTTGCTCTTCCGAGCCTGGCCTTTGGCTGGAAATCAACCCTGAGGGGCACTTTTCACAGCATGAATGCTCTGTTCGTACAAATCCCACTAATCTATAATAGGATTTGTGCATATGTAATAGGGAAAAAGTTAATTTTAGTCCATTGATGAATATCAGATTAAAGAACTTCCCATTGGGTAACAGCTGGGATAGAAGCTTAGAGGAAATATTCTTCAAATATTTCATGCAACTCAAGGCCATGGATTTGGTTTAGTGATATGGACCCAAGCAAAGTCTCATTTCTGAATCCTTCCAAAGCACAGATAGATTTGTATAGAATCAGCAAGGACTCTAAAATTGTTTTTTAAGAGGATCAACACTGGCAGACAAGTTGTTCTTAATTTTACTTGCTTGCAGGTACTCACTGAGGGGGGATTGCTTTCCCCATCCATTCTCATGCAAATATCTTTAAACGTGAAGGCTCTTACCAGCACAATGTGTACTTAGAAGTGTCTCCCCTCCCTTGAAAGGTCAGTGTGGCTTACTCCCAAGTACACGTAAGTTCACATAGAATAGATAACAGGCTTCCTTTCTTATTTTTAGCAGGGCTCAATAACAATAGTCATTTTAATATTTTAATACGTGCTGGTTTATTTAGTACAGTTCTGAGGCTCAACTACCATAAGAGTCTTGTTGGTCCAATTGTGCCTGCTCATTAAGTCTTGCCCCCTGCCCCATTTAAGCTGTCCCGAGTCCCTTCGTGGAGAGGGGCGGAATACAAGTAAATCTTCTTTCTTCTTCTTCTTCTTCTTCTTCTTCTTCTTCTTCTTCTTCTTCTTCTTCTTCTTCTTCTTCTTCTTCTTCTTCCTATTATTATTATTATTATTATTATTATTATTATTATTATTATTATTATTATTATTATTTAGATGTACTCAAACCTCCCTGACCTTCTTTTCTGGAGACCATGGGATTATGATCTCATTAGGATTTTCCCACATAGTATCATGATTATTCCACATGCTCAAGGCAGCAATCTTAAACCTACTTACATGGGGGCTTGATTCTGCATACACATGTAGAAGCTCACCTTGCTAAATGATACAATGATCAAGGAGGGGATAACAGTCTTCTAGATGTTGTTGGGCTATATCCCCCAACATTCCTCACCATTAGCTAGTCTGATAAATCTTTCTGGTAATAACAATAATAACACTTTATTAATATTCCGCTCTATCTCCCCAAGGGGAGTCAGGGTGGATCACAGTATAAATACATGGCAAACATTCAATGCCGTTTGGAGACAAGACAGAATAGAATAAGACAGACAGAAGGAGGTATGTAGTCTTGAAGTCCAGTTTTTGGGTGCCTTGAGGGTTGAGATTGCACTTAGATTCAGTCAGAGGGGGTGCTGTTGCTTCATGCTCTATGACAAAGAGCCATGGAGTAGTTATATTCCAACAACTTCTTGAGGACTGCATGATGCCAAGCCCTGTGCTAAATGTTCTCTAATGTTTTTAACTTAATGTTGCTTTTATACTATTGACTCTTGAGACCCATTCATACAACATTAAGTTAAACACATTAGCAAATATTTACTACTATTGTTCTGTTTTTAACTGCCATGTCAACATTCTATGGGATACTGGAGGAGCTCTCTGACTGAGAATTGTAAATGCCCTTCACTAAACTGCTAATCTCAAGATTCAGTTGGATGGAACCATGGCAGCTAAAGTGGAAGCTTGGCACTTTATTTATATAGTGTGAATGGGTCCCGAGCACCACATCTCCAAATTTATATAAATGTAGAATTCAGTTCACTTTCAGTTCTGGCATTGTAACCAAAAACAAATATCACCAGTATTTATTTATGTATTTTCTCTGATTTGCAAAACCTTGGTTGATAGAAGAGGGCATTCACATTTAAATACTGTACACTATGATTCTGCACAAGTCATTATTAGATGTGGAATTGTAAAGCAACACGATGTTCTTGATGGTGACAGAACATCTGAGAGTGTGTAGACAACATTTGAAATCCTGAAAGCCCACCAAAGTCAGGCAAGTTTTCCAGTAGACTTTATAATGTTGTGGCTTGTGGCCCTGCATAGTTTCCTGACATTTGGTATACCTGAGTTTATTATTTTTTAAAAAATCATCTAGATATGCAGAGACTTTTCAATACATCCTAATCTATGCAAATTTGCTTGTAGATTGGGATATACTGATTGATTTATAGATGATCCATATTAATAGAAAATGAATTCAAACAAAACAGTGGTGCTTGCCATCAAGGGTCCTAATCTGGGAGAGGAGGTGTGTCAACCTGTTCTGGATGGGGTTACATTCCCCCTGAAAATCTGTGTTCACAGCTTGGGAGTGCTCCTGGATCCATCTCTCCAAATGTCAGACCAGGTAGATGTGACAGTCAGGAATGCTTACGACCAGCTTTGGCTAATACATCAGCTGTGCCACTTTCTAGATTTGGGGGACCTAAAGATGGTAGTGCATGCACAGGTAACATCAAAGGTTGGACATCTGCAATGCGTTTTATATTGGGAGAGATCTGGGAGAGATCTGGCAACTACATGAACTATCAGAATTTAAAAACCTCTAAAGACCTATCTCTTCCAGCAAGCCTACCCAGTCAGTTTTAATCATGAATTATAAACTTGAGTCTTATGTTTAATCTTGTATTAGTTTAACAATAAATTATCTTTTTATTTTAAAAAACTGTCATGAGGGGTCTACTATTAATTGCTTGCCTCTTAGTTGCAGTTGTACTTTTCCTTTAAAATGTGAGTATTAAATGGTTGCCTTTAACGAGGTCTTTTTCCAACTGTGTATGATTTTGAATCAATGATTTGTGGAAACTCATATGTGAATTTGTATATAAAGTATATCCCTTACGGGGTGAAGCTCATTCGTAACTGGCTCTGATTTGGGGAGTTCTGCTTTCAGGGTGAACACTTCCTTCAGGGCTAAAGTCTTCCCATCCTTACTTCAGACTTGACACCAAAGTCTTCTTTTTGTGGTGCAAAAATTAGCTGATTTTTGAGGTTTGTGATAATAGTTCTTCACCCCTTTAGGGTTTTTTTTAATGAGCCTTTGAAGTGGTGTGAAAAAAAATGAAATTAAAAGCTGCATAGTTTTTTGCTTTGCACAGTAATAAACAATTTAGATTGTCCAAGTCTGCTGCTACTAATCTTTAATGGATTAACATGTTGCAATTATAATTTCATTGTTGAAAAAGTTACACTTCAGCAGTCTTTTTCTCTCTACAGCCTGGAAGATAGCTCCCAAAGAGGAGGGGAAGGTTTCCCAGATGGCAAATCATTTCCTCATTCTCAACTCTACATTGTGGGCCAAGGACTCCATAAAGACTGAATGGAGATGGCAAGCTTGAGTGGTGGAGTCTTCAGCCCAGGATTGACAATCTTTGTATATAGCCGTTCATATATAGAGGCCATGCCTCTTAATGGATATTGTTAGGAGCATTATGCTATCCTTTTTAGACTGCATTTGATCATTGGAAAGTTCTGAAATTCAGTTTGGGCAGTTCTCTACTCAAAAATATAAGACTATGTATGAACCAGGACCCAAAAGGCAATTCTGATTGTGTTGAACTGCAGAAAACTTGTGAACCACAAGAAAGTGTCACCAGAGTGAAATGTTGGGATATTCTTGAATGAATGATTCAATTTAAGCAAAAGAGGCAAAGGCAAGACAAATAAGCCCATATTCTAAGATAATATTGTCATTGGTTGCAGCAGTGTGTGTGTGTGTTAAAGCAGGACTGGGACTCTCATAGTCCCCTCAAAGTGTGGACTGTGTTCTTAATTTCAGGAATGACTTCTGTTTCCAAATGAAAGTGAGTAATACAGACATTTGTAGTATTGGAGCAGTAAACCCAGAGCAGATCTTGTGCCCAATATAATTAAGTTTGTAAATATTTGCTTATTTTATTCCTGTATGCTAATTATTTGCAACTATTCCCCACACACCTTGAGATGTTTTCTTAAAAAAATGTTGTGCAAAAAGATTTTTTTCTGCAGAAAAGCCCATTAGGATTCATGTATTTTTTCCCCAGTAAACACATTTCTGCTCAGAAAACACTACAATATTCTATCTTTGTCTTTTGGATACAAATGATTAAAGTTAAGTAATAGCTAAGTATATTATAACTGATCATGCAGTTTATTTGCACAGAGCTTTCAGCGGTCTTATTAACATGTATGGGAATGAGAATAAACAGCCAATGATAAATCATGTTAATGTATTGACACATATTAATTAATTATAATGCCTATTAAATATGACTCTTTTTGCAAAAAAAAAAAAAAATTCTCCCAGCGGATGAAATAAGTACCCTGTAAATTAATTGTTTTCATACCTCTGTAAAGTTTCATTCAGATTAGAGCAAATGTGTCACATAAAGGGAACTGTTTAGAAGCACTAAAATGTTTTTTTTAGAGTGGACTCAGAATACAGTGAAGCAAATACATCTGTTATCCTGTTCTTCTCTTCCATAATTAATTGTATTAACATTGAGATGATTGAGAATGATATGTTGAAGAAAGAACAGAAATCCTTTTCATTAAAATATATGACTTGTATGTATATTATTTGTTTATGATATATGGCTTACACGCAACATACCAGCTGGATAATACACACTCGGTGGTGATAATGAGTATGGCAAGCTAATATACTTGGAGGGCCATTGCAGAAGATTGATTTTACAAGTAATGAAAAACTGTAATGTGTAGGCATTGTAGTTTATTACTTGCCTGTTTTCAGAGAACGGTAATCAATATACACGTGGTTTCCCTTTTTTTGTTCCAATCTGTTTTATATGTTTGGAGCTTTTAAAAAATGTAATATTTAAAAGGTTGTTTTACACAGCTCTTTATATACATATTGTGAATACTGCTTTAATTTATTCCATTTTGGTATATTTCTGAATCCAAATCACTTTCTTGGTCTTTGGAATTACATTCATTTACTGTTTTTAATGCACTCTGAGAAATTTTGTGATTCAATAAACATGCTTTTCTATAAGATCACACTTTTAGACTGCATTTGTATTTGTTTAATTTTGAGCCATGAGATCAACAGAGCAGATAGGCTATTGATGTTAAAGATGTAAAATACATAGGCTGGAATTCACTATTGCGGTTACAGGTCTGTAACGTAGAATTATGCATTTATGTATTCACAATTGTGGCACTATTATCATAAAAGTCCCACAATCTTACTTTATCAAACAACTGCTGTGAACAGCAGAGCTTTGTTCTTATATCAACCAGGATGAAGCAACCTAATAGTTGCACATACACACAAACACACCAGTGATCTCTAATGCAAGGAGAAATTGTGAGAACCTGCTTTTGATTGCTGCACCAGAGAAAGTTGCAGGAAAAGAGTAGAAATGCTCTGCCCCAATCAACAGGAAAACAAGCATTTTTTGCTTGCAGCAGCAGCTGAACCATAAAGCAGAATTTGGAAGATCAAAAGAGGAGACCTCAGTTTGGTAAGTATACTTAGCAAATCTACTGTTAAGTAGATAGGAAATTTGTTAACTGGCTGAACTCAAAAGGTATTGGCCATTAGGAAGAATTTCTTGTTGGTTAGAGCTTTTTGGAGGTGGAATACCCTGCCTCAGAAGATGATGGAGTCTCCTTCTCTAGAGGTTTTAAGCAGAGGTTGGATGGCCATTTGTTGGGAGTGGCAACCAATGGGTCTTCTCCCAGTTTCCACCCAGACAGATAAAATAGTGGCAATGGTTGTGCTCATTTTAATTTCCGAGCAATAAACTATGCATTGTGTTTATGTGATTCTGCTATCTTTGCTGATCAGTTTTCTAATTACCTCTCAATAGGACAGGTGTCTGTTTATGAAATCTGTTTGTGCAGTTAAAGCAACCATTCTCCACAGTATACCTCAAGAGTTTATGTGATCAGCAGATGGCTAATTTGGGCAGTTCCTCTTCATTTAGTTTTACTAGTAGAAGCTTCAATTTCCACTTTGTAGTATTTTTAGACTAGGCAACGTAATAACTGAAACCTGGCACATCAGTCTGTTTTGAAATCTCTACAAGATTGTCTATAAAAATTAATCCAATGCAACCTTACAAAAAGGTGTAGGATACATTTCTTCAAATTGAATTCTTATGTGAAATCATACCTCCTGAACCAATACATGAACTGAAAAACATGGCACTATTATTCACACTTTTTAAAGTTCTGGGGTTTAGTTTTCCTTTTTATAATGTACACATTGTGAAGGAAGATACACACAAAAAATTGACAATATTATGTATTAAAATGGGTTACAATAGGTAAACCAGAATGGAAATATCCATGCATTAACATGAGCCCAAGAAGGAAAGGAAAACTTCCATGTGGACTTTTGGGAATATACTCACATTGCTGTGGAAACAATAACAACAGTTTTAATATTTGAGGGGAATGAGAACCTAAGTAGAACAAAAATAGACAGCTTTGCCCAACCCTAATCCTATAACTTTCTGGGGAGATGCTCATGTTAAGAATTTGTATCTCCTCACCGGGAAAACGTCAGCTGCATGAAACTCAATATACCAGTAATTCTTTGCTAATTTCCTTTTTAAAGGATGCAGTGATAATTTTAGCAGCTTCATTACTGATGCAAGAAAGTCTTAAAAATGCAGGTTTTTATTCTGCACAAAATTCACATATATTTTAAACACAATAATTAAGGTGAGGTTGGGTTTTTTGCATTTCTGTTCAGAAATATTATTTTATGAGCAGAAATGCTGTTTCCCACACAAAACTTATGTTTCCTATTGTAAAAAAAGGGATGCAATGTGTACAGAAGACATTTCGAACTGTCAAAATTCTCATCACATCAGCATTTTTCTTGTCAGTTTCCTGGCACTAAAAAACCCACAAATTTTCATATATATATATATATATATATATATATATATATATATATATATTCAGGTTTTCCTTTCATTGCTAGCAAAACAGACCAGCTAATCCTGCATCATCCTAGCATCCTAGTTTTCCATTTTTCTTTCCCTCATGACACTCAGTTTTTGTGGGCCATGGAGGCCAGTCCTCAATCCTCTTTGCTGAAGACAGGACTCATTCCTTCAGTTTCTTGAAGTTTGGGCTAAAACATTCATTACTCCACTGATATGGAGCCACGAGAGCCCACCCAATATTGCTTCAGTGGCAAATATGTTTGGGGAGTGTAATTTGTTTTCAAAGAGAATCATTGTTCCTGAATCCTTTTAAAAAATAATAAAAATAATTACAGTGAGAGCCTTTTTGTTAGTGTTTTATGTTTCCCATATCTGACCTGAATAGAAGATTCCACTTCACTTAAGAACACTGGTTTCAAACCTTCCTTACACCTGCTGAAATAGAGTGTCCCTATTTGAACAAGTGAAAGTTATAATTTGGGCACATTTAGTCTGGAGAAAAGAAGGTTAAGATGTAGCATGCTATCCATATTTAAATATTTGAAAACATGTCATATTGAGGAGGGAACAAGCCTATTTTCTGCTCCTCTAAAGACTAAGGCACGGACCAATGGATATAAACTAAAGGAAAAGAGATTCCACCTGAATATTAGGAAGAGTCTCCTGGTGGTAAGAACTGTTTGTATGTGGAATACGCTGCCTCTCAGTGTGGTGAAGTCATTTGCAGAAAACCACTATTTATTGATACTGGATACATACTAGGTTGAGCACCTTCAGTATCATACCTTACTTCAGTTGTGCCAATTTAACAATTTGCGATTCCACAATTGTACTTCTTTGCATCCTCCCAATCTCACCTTCAGCTGTTCAATTATATTATTTTTATTTTGAAGCAATTTCATAATTCAAATTTTGAAAAACAGAAAGGGTAAATATAACTAAAATATAGAGGAGGTGAATTCCAACTGGTAACATCACCTTATGGCTGGCATTCTGGCACAGAAGTGGAAAGGAACTCATTGCACCAAGGTAGGTAATATAAATGTGGCTGGATAGGGAGCTATTGCTGGGTAGGAGACAGACCAGTGTTGGGATGCGCACAGTATCATACAATAGGATTGCAATACCAGTTTCTCTGCCTTGTGCAGTAAAGTCAAAGTCTCAGGACTTTTGTCAGACAGCATTTATAACAGAGCATAAACATATATTTACAGCCTGCCACCCCAACCCATTGATAACATCAGCATTTGAAGCCAAAATGGAATAAATTCTGTTTCAGGACATTATTCCTGTCAACTTTTTTAAATGAAAAAAGCACATATACATGAGAGGTGAATTTATAAAGGGGTTAACAAATTATTTTCATTATTTCGAACAGGAGATCTCCCTTGGCTTCTGCTCCATATTAGAGTTTTAAAACCAAACTGAATGAAATTGCAGGCTTTAACCTGCTTACTGGGAACATAATGTCTGTGAAAGTTCACAAAGGTCTGACAAGGACTGTCCATTTTGCAAACTAAGTGAGGAAAGTTCTTTTTTTTAAATGTGTATGTACCTGAAGTCACAGGACAGAAAGAGTTCAGAAGGTTAATTTCATCCCTGGGTCTATGATGGATGTATAATTATGGCATTCTGGCTCCAAATGACATGAAATTTGCAGGCATTATACCATTCTCTGATAGAGTTCAGACCTGTCTAATTTAAGGGAGAGTTGGACAAAGGTTTCTTGTTCTCCAAGGCAATTAAAAAGCAGCAAAAACTTGCCAATTCCTTCCTGTTGCCACTGACACCTTCATCTTCTGCCATCTATAGCCAGACACCAGTATTTAGCTGCTTATTCATTAGAGACTAAAGTAATTAAGGGGATGGGAAAATAATGTAAAACCTAACCTGAAAAACCTTATGCACTTGTTAGACTTTCTCTGGATTTAGCAAAATCATCTGCTAGCATCTCTTTAACCAGACTGCGCACAGTGTTTGCAGAGCTCCTGTGATCAGAAATTCATAGGGCTTAAAACTTTGAGGTTTGGAACTAGAATGAAATAACACATGGAGGTTTAAGACTACCACCGTCCCCGATAGTATCACATGGAGTCCATTCAAAAAGCTACTAGAAAAGGTCCCATTATATGGCCATGGGGAGAAAGATAGGTCCATGAGAAATATATTCACACGATGCTCAACATGAAATCAAATCTTTCTTTACTAATTCTCAGTTATATTGCATGAGTAATACATAGGTATGTTGGTGATCAAGTAACACTATCTAAGTTGAGATATTCTTTGTCATAAAAACAATTTTTGGAAATAGCTGTTACAAGATGCTATGATGTCCAAAATCATGCAACATCTGTTGAAATGATTGGGTAGTCTGAAAGAATCCTCTGACAGCAAGCCCTAAAGTGTGTTAATTTTTCAGAATTTTAATAATTTGAAATCCCATGAAGTACAATGGGATTTCCTTCTGATTTAGACTTTGGACCTCATCCTATAAGGGAGGGAAAGCATCATGTAAAAGTGGTGCTTAGTCCCGCTGCATTAAAAAGCAAATCATATCATTTATCAGTACCCATCGCATGGTTTTTCTTGCCTTTTCTCCCTAAATTATCAATTTTCTGATTTATCACATGAGTGAGTGCAGACAGACCACATTTTCCCCCATGGGCTCTTCTGCTCTCCCTCCCAATGGTTTTTTTTTATGGATTGCTAACTCTAGTTTTTAAAAAGGGAAAGAAAAGGCAGGGAAAAATGCAAATTTGCAAGGTTAGAATCAAGCGAAACAAAGTCACGATGTCCTGAAGTAGTGCAATTTCTACTGAATATATTTAATTAAAAATACTGTTCAAGGATCAAGCAGATGGATTTGGGGAGTTTACCAAGGCATCACTGCTTTGTAGGATATGCCCCATAGAAACGTCCATTCCTCCACGTCACCAAATCGATTCAATGCAGGGAAATCTGAAAGATCCCATCCCACATGTTTTTCACTGTTTCCTCCTGTTTCCAAGCGATTCCTGAGCTCAGAAGGCAATTTCTCCCGTCTCCTGCCCCCTCCTTTTCTTTACACTTTCAAAACAGTTCCCTAACAAAGCATAACAGACAACAGGGGGACGTCTCCGTGTGTCGTGTGTTGGGCTCCATTATACTTGGTCTCTTTAATGTTTTAGAACTGTTTAGAAATGGGGTGGACAGGGAATGATTGTGTGGGATAACATCCATAAACCAAGAACTGCTGATGAAATTTTAAAATTGGGGTTTGTTTTGTTATTAGTGATGTACAGTTTGTTACGATATGTAATCAGTTAATGTGTGTGTATCAATTGTAAAATAAGATGGATGAAGCTGATTGGTTGAGCCATTGTAGAGCTGTTAAGCCTGGGAGTTTTTGATACTGTTGCAGTTTTGTTCAGGCTTTAGCTAAGCAGGTGCAGAGAAGCAGAGAGGGGTGGGTGGGGAAGGAGAGGAGTTTGAAATGTGCTCTTGCTTCATGAGCCTCTGGAAGGAATTTATCCACAAGGACAAAGAAAAGACTATTTTTAAGTCTCTCATAAAAGGACATTATGTGAGTTAGTGCAACTGAGCACATTGTACATATGTTGTTCTGGGTTCAAGAAGAATAAACCACTTGTTCGATAACTGATTTGGTAAGTCAGACCAGTTGTTTTTTTCCAATTATAGTCCCGTGTTTACGCCTCTTCCAGCACCTTGAAGGTGACGACAATTTGGACAATCCACCCCCTCCTGGTGATTTCGACATAATTCGCACTTTGGCCCAGGTTTCTCCTGATTTTATCTAGATTTTACCTTTTGTCCTTATATGTGAATTTTTATGACTGGTTTTTATTGTTTTTAATCTGTTTTATGGTGTTATTTTATTGTTGTTGACTGGGCTTGGCCCTGTGTAAGCCGCCCCGAGTCCCTTCGGGGAGATGGGGCGGGGTATAAGAATAAAATTATATTAAATTATTATATTATATTGTTCTTTATTGTTCACCTGTGTGGCACATACTTTCTTTCTCTGGCAAGAAAGTGCGTGGACTGCACATTTTGATTTTTCATTCTGTCACACAGTTGTATATGCAAAACTGTATTTCTTCTTCCTTCTCATTCATATGCATCTTTTTATCATTATCCATAAATTTGTAAAGTAATGAAAAAAAGTTTCACAACAATTTACTTACATATATTTATACATTTCAAGGGCAGGAGATCCTTCTTGCTTAAACTTCTCTGAGACAAGGCAGTGCAAACTGTGGAAAATACAGACACGCACATGCACCATTTGGACTAGTGAAAAATCAAATGCTGGCAAATTCTGAAGTGGATTTTGCAAGCATTTCTAATCTGAAGCATGTCAGATTGGGTTGACATTTATCTGAAGCTTTGCATCAGGGTCTAAATTAGTTTGGAGGAGTCTCACAATTCAAGTAAATTATTGTTAGTATTACCATTATCATCATCATGTTATTAATTTACAACCCATTTTTTCTCAGGATTGAGACCCAAAGGAGCTTAAACACCAGCTGTGCTTCATAGCAAATACTGAATATTTGGGACTCAGTCTGAACATCTTCTAGCTGTCTTGTGCAAGCTAGCCGCAAAGAAACAAAGCAAATACAAATGGTAGACAGAGGGGGTGGGAGAAATTAATACAATCATATTTGATTTAATCAATTTTAATTTTAATTTCTGTTTATAAAATCCAAATTAAAACAAGCACCTCCTTTTAAGGCTGCATTATCATTATTTTTCCTCATTTATATTCCTTTCCCTATTTTTCCTTTCTATAGAGATTTTAAGATCAGCAACGCTCTTTAAATCACTCATTCGTTATAATGCCTCAAATGAACAGATCCTCTCCTTCTCTTTAGCTCTTCCTAAATATGTTCTTTCTATTTTTAAAATGAGGGTATACCCCTAAATTTTACCCTCAATTTATCACAAGCTATGGCAAAATTCATAATTCTGCCTGCCTTCGGCTTATACATGAGGTTGATTTATACATGTGTAATAATAATATAGACAGTAAATGGGTATACAGATATCTCCCTAAAATTTCCTCTTGCTGGATTACTGTCAAAGAATTAATACCATTCAATGATATTGTATAGTTGTATCACAAAAGGAGGATTTTTCTCTCCTCTGTCTTCTCTGAAATATGTTTTTGAACACACCTAGTTCCAAGTGCACTACTGCTGCTAGAATGATCTCACACAAAGGGCTGGACCTGGACTGTGTTTGGCAGATCACTTGACAGGGCTAACTGGTTAAGATTTATGCACAGCCAGGACCTCATCAGGGTGCGTAAAGTACAGTGAAGTTGCTTCTTCTCCTCTCATCGCATTTCACTACCTTGCAGTAAAGATCAAGTGGTGTCAGTTTTCCAGCCAGGAGTTACTTTCAGCACAGCCTCAAAGCAAAGACTTCATGCAGTTTTTAATCTGAAGTGCATTACCTGAACAATATCTGTGCTAGCTGTAAGGTGATATGATTAAATAAATATAAAAAAACAAGACAACATTAAATTTCTGTGCTCAGACTCTGCATGAGACCAATGTTTTGCTCCCTAACTTCATCTGTAGTACAACATACAGTAGAGTCTCACTTATCCAACATAAACGGGCCAGCAGAACGTTGGATAAGTGAATATGTTGGATAATAAGGAGATATTAAGAAAAAGCCTATTAAAAATCAAAATAGGTTATGATTTTACAAATTAAGCACCAAAACATCATGTTATACAACAAATTTGACAGAAAAAGTAGTTCATTACACATTAATGCTATGTAGTAATTACTGTATTTACGAATTTAGCACCAAAATATCACGATATATTGAAAACATTGACTACAAAAATGCGTTGGATAATCCAGAACGTTGGATAAGTGAGACTCTACTGTACATAAAATAGGGAGGGAGGAAAGGTGGTTATGGTGTCTGAACTACATCACTGACAAGTTGCGCAACTGTGTTACTGAAATTGTTATGATGCACAACAGGAACCACCCAGGATGTCATGTGCAATAAGAGCTCCCATTGCTCATCAGGACATATTGCACATCACAACTGTTGTGCAACAGCCACAATGCTGGCCCTGCTTGAACACTGTTTCCTACTGTATGGCTATGCCTTTGTTCCTCTCCTGAGAATACAAATGTTGTGCGATGGAGGAATACAGCTTTGTGTGTATAGGTGACACCAAGTCATTTATCAACTGTAACAACCCCATTAATATCATAGGGTTTCCTTAGGCAAGGAATGGTTTGGGCCGATTATTCCTTTGAAATGTAACCAGCAGCACCTAATATGCATTGGCAGTCTCCCATCCAACAGCTAATCAAAACTGGACCTGCTTAGCTTCCAAGATCCAACAGGTATTCAGATCCACCTACATGGCCATAAATCAGTTGGAACCAAAGCTACCAAATGATTGGGGGGGGGGGGGGGACGACACATTACACCCAAGGCTGGTGTTTCCAGTATCAGTAGGATGATGAATCCATTTTTTAGTTTTAGTTCAGACTTTAAGGAAGCTGTGTTGTCGAAGGCTTTCATGGCCAGAATCACAGGGTTGTTGTGTGTTTTCCGGGCAATGTGGCCATGTTCCAGAAGTATTCTCTCCTGGCGTTTCACCCACATCTATGGCAGGCATCCTCAAAGGTTGTGAGGAAAACACACAACAACCCTTTAAGGAAGCTAACTAAAATGTTGACTCCTATTCCTCATTTAGTATGGCATATGATAGCTCCCAATTTCTTTTAAGTCTGCAAGTAATAATAACAAGATGAACAAAGGGTTAACTCCACCAGGGGCTATTGAAAGATAGCTTAAAACAATGCATTACAAAAGGAGATTTTGCTGGTCGTAGTCATATCTCTGGGATCCTTGAAAGCCTTTTGCCTCTGATGTAAAGTGATGGACTTGGTCTTCTACTTTGTGAAACTTGGGCTTGACCACAAGTTTCTGTTGTCACTGGGACTGATGGTATATGAAGAGTTTATTAGTGCTAAGGATGCCTGTTTTGGATTGCTAGGGCCTAGGATTTCCAGATAATATCTATGTCTTTAAACTCTGTAGATCTATTGCAGAAAGAAAAGAGGGCCTAGCAAGAAAGTTCTGTGCAGGCAAAAGGACTAAACCAACTAAGACTGGCTTCTTGTTTCTTTGTTTAAGCTCCACCCAAAAACTAATGCAAATGGAGGCATCTACACTATTGGGGAACCTAAACAGAGGGAACTAATGCAAAGGAGAGGAAAGGCAGAGCCAAGACTTCACAGTGTCTGTATCCTTCCCTTTAGGACTGAAGTAGTGGAGGTAATTTGCAAAAAGGTTTTTAGCATTTAAATGGTGGAAAGGGAGAAGAAAAGTTAAGAAAGCTCTCCCTTTTCTGGTCTTCCACTGAAGACTGCAATCTCTACAGTGCATTTTGTTAAAAGGCTAGGAGGAAAATTGATTGCCAGGGAGCATCGAGTGTCATTTGGCCTCCAGAGATCCAGCTTACTTTCATATCTGTAACATGCTGACCTCCTGAAATTCCAGCCTTTGTACAAGATTTACCAGTAGAAAGCCCTATCTTCCTCTGCAATTCGGCTTCTTAAATGGAAAGCTGGCTCTGCAGGCAGCAACAGGTGGGGAAGGATTGTTCAGATCTATTTATATCCACCTCCTTCTCAAATAGCGACTGAGTTCAGAGGTAAATCGTGGACAGAACTCAGCTGTTAATTCTTTTCTGGTAAACAACTTTCTGTTGTGGCTTTTCTTTGACCTGACAAAGAAAAATAGTAAAATTGGTATTTGTATTTTGTTTACATCTCAGATCTAAATAATAATATCCAAACATAATGGATCTGTTATGTATAGGGAGGTGGCATCTATTCATAGGATTGTTAAATGATTTAAAACAGCTTTTTAAATGCTTGGTGGTTTTAAATGGTTGCAGAAGAATCTCTAATTATTTGCTGACATGTGTGGCATAGGGAAATTGTAAGCTACAAAATGTGATCCTATGCTGCCACAGTGCCTTTCACCTACAGTTTGTCCTCTGTATCTACAGATTCTGCATTTATGGATTCCACTATCTACAGCTCAACAATATTCCCCTCCCAAAACAATCCAAAAAGCAAACCTTGGATTTATCTTCTCTTACTCCCCCTCCCTCCCTCCCCAAATCAATCAATCAATCAATCAATCAATTAATCTGGTTTACAGTATTGCTAGATATTACAAGACAAGTCCAACTTCCATATCCATGGATTCTGCATCCACAGATTTAACTCTCCATGAATTGAAAATATTCTCCCCAAAATTTCAAGAAGCATACCTTGATTTTAATGAGCTGGTCATTGACCATAATAAAAGTTTACATTACATTACCTTGATTTTGCCATTTTAGGTAAAGGACACCATATTACTGCATCATTGTATATATTGGCACTTGAGCATCCTTGGATTTTGGTAACCACGGCAAGTCCTAGAAGTAAATGCAAGCAGATATCTAAAACCTACAGTACCTTCAAGGCTGGAGCTACACTGCCCTATATCTTAGGATCTAATCCCAGATTATCTGGCAGCGTAGACTCATATAATCCAGTTCAGAGCAGATAATCTGGGATCGGATCCTGGGATATAGGGCAATGTAGCTCCAGTCTCAGGCTTTCAGCCGACAGACTAATCAAATTTCTCAAAATTTGAGAATCAAATTTCAACAAATTTCTCAAAAACCCGAAATGGAGCAAAATAATCATCACCATAACATCATCATCATAACAAAATTTTGGCTTCATATCCACAGAAATTAATGCACATTAATTACCCGGTGGCACAGTGGATTGAACTTTTGTGCCAGCAGGACTGCTGAGTGACAGGTTGGCGGTTCGAATCCAAGGAGAGTGGGTGAGCTCCCTCTGTCAGCTTCAGCTCTCCATTTGGGGATATGAGAGAAGCCTCTCAGAAGGATGGTAAAACATCAAACATCCGGGCATCTCCTGGGCAACGTCTTTGCAGATGATCAATTCTCTCACACCAGATGTGACTTGCAGTTTCTCAAGTCACTCCTGACACACACAAAAATGCACATTTTTTCTCAGCTACTGTGACAGATTCTCACAAACATTCCTTGGGCCTCTCTGATTAATGATCAAGCAAAGAAACAGTTGATGCTAAGAGTCTGAACCATTTACTCCAAAGGTATCCAAAGTGTTGATACATGGACATGGTGGTCTCAAAGACTTCTGCTGGCAGTCCCTGGTAACCTTCAAGGAGAGAAAGAAACAATTGTAGTTATGGGCACAAATATGGTACTGATCCCTGATGCATTCAAAGTTTAACCAACACCAGTGCAAGACCTGTTCACACAACATAGTTATTGATTCCACTTTTAATTGGCATAGCTGTTTCCAATAGACCCCTAGGGTTTGTAGTTTGATGACGCACTAGAGAATTCTTTTATATCCCTAAGCTCTATTCCATAGGATGCAACTACAAGAGTTAAAGAGGAACACAGTGTGATCATGTTGTTATGCAACAGAGCCACTCGTCTAGTGCTTTATCACCATAATTTCACAGACTCAACCCCAGGTTCAAAAGAAATTATTAAAATGTTCATTCCCTAGATATAGTTGCCACAATTTGTAGAGAAGTATGCCTATGTAAATGCTTACTGTAATGTGTGTATATTTAGTACAGAGATGGGGGCTCAAAATGTCAGTTTTGTAATTTTATTCCCATTGCCTTGGATAATGCATTTCTTCAGGACATTTTTTAAAAGTATGATCTGCATTATAAAAATGCACAAGGATTTTTGCCATCTTATTTTATGGAGATATCATTTCTGAAACATTAGGAGACAGCAGCAAAGACCACAGGAATGTTGTTTCAGAGCTCTATTTTTGTTCTGTGTCCAGAAAGAGCAAATGATGCAGTGGCACAAAGATAAACAAAACCTAAACAAAGCCAAAGGAATTGGTCTAGCTATTCCAGAGTCTCCCAACTTCCTGTCCTTTAAGTGTCTTCTCTGTACATACAAACCAAGTGCCTCTGGCTGCAGTCTGTGGAGGTCAGACGAATGGGATGGAGTGGAAACTGCAATGTTCCGTTTGTCAACAGAGTAAGTCTAGTAGGAGGCATTGCAACCTGAGCAGTATCAAACTCTTGCCAACTAACAATTGTCCTGCCAATGACCGCTCCTTTTCTAGTAGCACTGGGTTATGTATAATGCTGTCTCTTTGCCATAACAGAAGAGGAGATTCCAACTTTAAAATGTATGCTTCAGTAAGATGCTGGAATGGAGAAACCAGAACCATGGATGTAAGATACAATGAAAAGTTTGGTTTGGGGGTGAGAAACAGGATTTCTGCCATTTTATTTTATGTCCCCATGTTGTTCCTGCTGCTGCTGCTGCTGCTGCTGCCTCAACTCATCCCTTTCCCAACCACTCTGCCTCACAGGGCTGTGTTGTCTGCCCAGCATTTCTCTCCCACAACTCTTCCTCCTTTTTTCCCTATCCAAAGAACTTCCCGTATCCCTGGCCCTCCATTCCCCACACAATGGTTTCCTCTCCCTTCCTCTTTCTCATCCTCCTCACATTTGCCTTCTGCCATTTTCATCTTCTACAGCAGAAATAGCAGCAGCCCTTTTTTCCCCATCTTCCTGCTCACATGGTGTTTACTGCTTCTGCTTGCTATTGCTATCAATACATAACCAAAACAATGATTTTTAGAAGAACAGAAAGGCAGTTGGTAGGACACTGTAAAACAAGAGCAGCCACGCCACCTTTGCTCTCACGTCAAGCAATAGAGAGCTTGGACAATTGCTATCAGTGGCAGTTAATTCAGAAAAGTGGAGCTGTGGTGGTGCAATGGGTTAAACCCTTGTGACGGCTGAACTGCTGACCTGAAGGTTGCCGGTTCGAATCCACGAGGCGGGGTGAGCTCCCATATATCAGCAATAGCTTGCAGGGACAAGCCTCCCAGCTATCACATCCGGCCACCCCTTGGGCAACATCTCCCATGGCCAATTATCTCACACCAGAAGCAACTTGCAGCATGTTCTCAAGTTGCTTCTGACAAGATTTTAAAAATTCAGAAAAGCCAGTAGTTGCATCTCAGCAAAGAGAATAATAATAATAATAATAATAATAATAATAATAATGTTATTTCTACACTGCCATTTAATCCAGATTATCAAACCAGAAAATCCACATTATCTGCTTTGAACTGGATTATATGAATCTACACTGCCATATAATCCAGTTCAAAGCAGATAATCTTGATTTTACATGGCAGTGTAGAAGGGGCCCTAGTCATATGGCAGTTCTACATCCAGCTCATTACGGCCCCTTCTACACTGGCAAATAAAATCCAGATCATCTGCTTTGGCCTGGATTATATGGCAGTGTGACTCATACAATCCATTTCAAAGCAGATAATGTGGATTGCCTGGTTTGATAGTCTAGATTATATGGCAGTGTAGAAGAAGCCTTTGTGTTTTAAAAAAGACACTTCCTGGATCTAATACAGCACAAGGAGACAAAAAACACATGAAATCACACCTCACAATTCCTGAGAACATGGGGCCATCTTTAGTCGGGGCGGGGGGGGGGGGATAAGATTAAAATTAGTTGAGATCAAAGCATTACTTTTTTGTCAATGCCTTTGGGATGTAATGATTTTGACGAAATATACATAGGCAGTTGGCTTGAAATTGTTTTAATTTGTTTTGTTGATTTTTTGGTATGCTTTTAGGTCTTTCATATTACCCACTGTTTAAAAATGTAAAATTACATGAATGTTACCTTCATGCCTCTTTTTGACTTTGTGATGGTGGAAAAAAAACAAATAGAAATTACACTTATCTTCTCCTATCCATACTTTATTCCCTTGACAAATGGCCAGTCTTTCAGCTCTCTCTTCCTCATCTGGCCTTTTTGCAGATTCCTGGGCTGAGTAGCGAAAGCAGTTCAATCGATGCAGTGTTCAGGTGTGTAATATCAAAAGACAAGAAGGGGTCTAGCATCTTTCCCACTCACTGCTAAATGTTGGATGGCATATGATCCTGAGTGAGTTTCCATGGTCAAGAGGAGAATTTAACCTTTGCTTCCAGAATCAAAGTCCAACTCCGAAAACAGCTGAAGTGTTTTGGACTTCAGCTCCCACAATTCCTAACAGCTGGTAAACTGGCTGGGATTTCTGGGAGTAGATATCCCAAACACTTGGAGGACCAAAGATTGTGATAAACACAACAGAAGTATATAGTGTATATGGAACTCTTTCACAGACCTTTCCTCAAAGAGGTACACAAAGTTCAAGTGGGATTAATGGGAACACTTGATCTTCATTTCATCTCATATGTCTCCATGGCTTTTGGAATACAATGACGCCAGTACAAGGAGATTTGCAAATCTGTGGGAAAGGCTGAAACAATCCTGGGGGCTGTCATTTTATTTGTATGCCTTTTCCAAACTAGGGCACAAACAAATTAAGGTTCATGGCTTAATTAAGGCATCCAAACCCAGTGTCAGCTGTGTAGGAATCAGCAATTAAAGCGGTGTCCCTATTTCCAGCATCCCTATGTAATTACGGACAAAAATAGAAACATTCTCTCTTTGCATTGCTCATGTGTTTTTGTTCTTGAACTCCAAGATTCAATTTATCTTTTACCCAGTAATGAAGACTTTCAGCTGAGCCTATACCCCAAATTTGACCTGCTTTACTTTCCCTTCTCTCCTCTTAGACAGAATGAGGCTGTTGTCTAAGGTCACAGACAGTAAAGTATCAGGAACAGGAACAGAGCCTTAGAAGGGGGTAAGGATGCCCCTGCAGTTAGGCAGGGACAATCTTGCCTAACTGCACTGCTTGAATCAATGGCTCCCTTTCCCCCTTCAAGTGTGGTTCCTGAACTCTTTGACTTTTCGTGACCCATATAGTTTGCATGCACACACCCAAGTTAGCACATTACTTTCCAATTCAGCTGAGACTCTATACCACTACCAGTTTCAACTACCAGTTCTCTTAGTTTCTGTCCATTGAACAGAGGAAGATACTATGATTCAGCCCAGCTCTTTAAATGTTATTATATTATTTTATAATTTTAAATGTGTTGATTGTCAGCTTTTAAAGTATATTTTGAATTTATTTTCAAAACATAGTGATATCTGGCATTCTGTACTGCAATTCAGGATTCATAACCTAGAGTTGGAGATTGCAACTGCTCCACATTCACTAATTCTATGTAGAGCCAGCCCACTAAGGACCTCATCCCATCGGGGGGGGGGGGGGGAGAGGAAACATCTTATGGTAGCCTTTGGTTCTGTTCTGTTTTAAAGGAAAACTGATAATATTTTCAACTTCAACACACGAGATGTATTCTGACCATTTCTGCTGTAATCCTCCACATTCTGAGATCACACAGATAAATGTAGTCCCCGGCCATTCCGCAGTTTTCTTCTTCTTCTTTTTTAAAGGAAAACTTCACAATTGCAGAAGTTCAAAATCTAGGTCTAAAAGGGGGGGTTATAGCCATAGCTAAGCGATAATATACCAAAATTACACAATTCCTGAAGAATAAATTAATTTAAAAAATCACTGTAAAAGTTTCATAAAAGAGGAGTGGTGACGAGAAAAAGGAATGCCAGGGCTAATTTCAAGAACGCCCACGAGAATGCCTACCCGAAACGTCACTAAAACGAACTAAAATGGACAAAACTAACAGGCCTTTAGCTGTTTCTGACTACATCAGAAGCTCTGAAGACAATTGTTCCCTGAATGTGGTTTATAGATGGAGACTCACCCACAGGGTGACCGGTGGAAGTAATTTTGTGTTGTAAGGTGGGTTCCATGGAATTCAGTCCATCTGTAAACCATTTTTAAAGTGTATAGAAATGGGATGGAGGGACGGGACAGGGGGAACCTGAGGTACTAAAACTGCCAGCAGCCCCCAACTTAGCCTATGAACTAGCAGCTACTCTAGGAGCTGGAGATCTGTTTTGATGGTGATCAAAATACAACGTGGGTGATATTTTTGTCCTACCACCATTTAGTAAGGCTGTGACAATTAGAAGCAGGACCCCATCACAAATCCTTACCATAGCCTTGTTCATATATGGGAGAAAAGTGAAAAAGCCATCCTCTTTGCATCCTGATCACAATCAGAACAGATCTCTGTGTTGTCGAAGGCTTTCATGGCCGGGATCACAGGGTTGTTGTATGTTTTCCAGGCTGTATGGCCATGTTCCAGAAGTATTCTCTCCTGACATTTCGCCCACATCTATGGCAGGCATCCTCAGAGGTTGCCTGCCATAGATGTGGGCGTCAGGAGAGAATACTTCTGGAACATGGCCATACAGCCCAGAAAACATACAAGAACAGATCTCTGTTTCTCAGAGCAGCTGTTGTCTGAGCCAGGAGATGTTCCTTCATTTGTTGTTGGGTTTCTTCAAGTGATTTCCAACTTTTGGAGACCCTTTGAGATTCTGAGGGTGAAAATATGTGACTTACTCAGGGGACCCAATGGGTTTCCATGGTCAAATGGATAATCAAGCCCTGGTCTACAGAATCTATGAAATCCAGTGCCCAAACCACTATCCCATACTGGCTCAAATGTGTAACTAAGTAGGCAATATAGAATAGGGGCTTTTAAAAATTCTTCCATGAGGAATCAATTAGCCCTCCACATTTTGAATGGCAACTGCCCACAGTTGTAGGGTAGCAGTTGTATATGCTACCACACAAGAAGATACAAAGCAACTGCAAAGGCACATAATGTTTATAGGAGAGTAGGATGGAAATGTATTGTATACTAAAATGAATAACAGAATGACAATACACAAAAGGATTACATTTGAAATATATGCATAATAATAATTCCACAATATTCTAAATGCAGAAATATAAAGTAATAAATAGACAAGGTTGCAATATGTTGGTTACAAAGAGAAGTTTAAATTAGAATCTAGTGTTAAATGCCAGTTGGCATTTCATTCTATTCAGATATATTTGGTTGTAATCTAAAACTGAAGTCTTTATTTGTTTCCCCAGTAATTCTTTTATTTGTAGAAATATAAGATTCATTCGGGGAACATATTCAGCTTCTTCTTATTATTGTATCCAGGGCTTGTGAATTATTGCATGCACTGAATGTTTATAAGCTACAAAGTGGATATTTCTCTTTAGTAATTCAATTGGAATTGGATGAAATGTCATGTGTCTCTATTAACCTCTTTGTGGGTTTCAATGTTTTTGCATTTTAAAAAAGTTAATTAAGAAGTGGTATTCACGTTGATGAAGACGTTCCAAACACCATTATACTTGTCTTGTGTCCAAGTTATGAGCAATGATTTCTTATATTCTGTCCTTCATATTTCTATATTCAGTATATATTGTGGAATTATTTTATACAGGTACTGTGTTACTTACAATTAACATAGTGTCATTTAGCCTTTTGCCACACACAGTTGTGTTATTTGTTCTCCTTCCTATATATTTTGTCAATCTGAAGCTGTGTGCTTTGTAACATTTTCTGCAATGGACTCCAACTTCTAACATTTCTCGTCATTGGTTACCCTGTCTAGGATTGCTAGAACAACATCTGGAGGCTTGCATGAGTCCTACCATTGGTGTAGTATTACAAAAATCCCCCATTGCCTTGGAGTTATTTTAAGTAGGCATCACACATTTAGGGATGAGACCATATTTCCACCCTCTTGCCTGCACACTGGTACCCCACTGCATTAGTTCTACAGTGCAGATGCACATTTAGTCCAACATGCAAACCACTACATCACTTAACAGCTGTGGGTTCATGGACCGTAATGAAGTTATATATATACTATATATTTGCCCAAAAAGCAAAAACAGATTTAGAACTCCATTTGGCCATTAAAGCCACCCTTAATTTATTATACCATTGCCGGTAAAAAAATATATATAAAAAAACCTTTCTTCCCCGCAAAGCGAAGAGAAGTAGGAATTGAAAGAATATTCAAAAATATTTTTAAAAATTGTTGGAAAAACTTATTTTTCATGTGTTGATCTCATGTGATGAGATGAATCCTTGACTAACAAGAATCTTTCCAATTAGGAATATAGTGTATTTGTTTTGTACACAGAACATATCTTTCTACAAAAGAAACAGCAAATAATATTTCTACAACAAAAATACTGAAGA
Organism: Anolis carolinensis; assembly: GCF_035594765.1. Classification (NCBI taxonomy): domain Eukaryota; kingdom Metazoa; phylum Chordata; class Lepidosauria; order Squamata; family Anolidae; genus Anolis; species Anolis carolinensis. The sequence continues at coordinate 42,132,119 of NC_085841.1, forward strand.
AATTTTAGAAGAAGTTGTTTCTGCATAGAAACATTGTTGTCTGTGTGGTGAATATGGTTTCCTGCACAGAAAGTAATTTTCTGACCCAAACAAAAAAACCACATGTGAATTTTGCACAGAATTGAGTTCCAAATTGTGAGTAGTCTTAAAATGTTGCATGGTTTTTGAAAATTTTACTTATGGAGTTTCAAGGGATACACACACACACACACACACACACACACACACACACATACCAATAGGGGAAAATGGGATCTTGGTGCCATTTTTAGTTCCTTTATTTATATATTTTTTAAAGGAAGATACCATTGAAAGAAGTATTCTACTAGCATATGAACATTTATAACTGGTGAGAAATCAATAAAAATTTACACTGGGCAAGCAGTAACATTTTTGGTAAGTATTCCAAGCTCTGGATTATGTTTCTAATTTATTCAATTGCACCACACCTTACAGATTTTGAGCCAATATTTATTGTAATTGTGTATTAGTTTCAACAAATTCCTCATGTCTCAAAATGGTGGCCTGCTGTTGGGATTACAACATTTTAGCAGAAAATAATGTAATTCTTGTGAATAGCGTGAATAGCTTGAATTCTTTAAAGGAGGATTACTTAGTGGAAAGCTAGATGAATTGATGTTTGGTTAATTAGCAAAAGCAGTATAAGGTTTTTTAAAAAATGAAACCCTTATATTATTTGTTAGTATTATGCTTGCTGGGCTGTGTCCTTCAACCTGCAATGCATATGTCTTCCATGTGCCATGATTGTCTTGGTAATCAGTTGCAGGAACAGTTTGGACTGGATTCCTAGTAAATTTGCCAGTAAAAAAGTCCAGTTTTCTGGGATTACTTACTCCTTCCTTTTGGTTCAGATTTATTTCTTGTAAGCATTTATTTGTATGAAGCTCCATTTAATCATGTCAGACTGCATAATATAGGTTTATCAGTAAACAAAATATTAGGCCTCTGGAATAAAAACAGAAATTAATGTCTTGCAATGTGAATCTTGTAGCTGTCAAATGTCTAGTCCACTCAGATTATTCTTAGCTCCTAGCAATTCTGAAATCTCAGGAGCTCAGATTGTTGTGTCTAGCATTTTAAGAGGCCATCCTAATCTAACATCTGAAATTAAGGTTATGTTCACTAGTGCTTGAAGCAGTAACGAAATACCACATCTCGTTCCTTTTGCTCAGAATTAGGCAATTTGTGGTCCTCCAGATGTTGTTGGAGAGCAATTTCCATGCACCAGATGTTAGTAGACTGCAAATTTCAGACAGCACTGGCTATGTTAAATAGGCTTGGTGAGAATTACAGTTAATAAACACATAGGTTTGCTGGGAATATGCAGTTAAAACATTTAGTGAGTCACACATTCCCCCCCCCCCCAAAAAAAAACCTTGGATCTTACTCAGATCTTTCAATTATCTCCATCCCAACCATTCAAAGATCATGGTTTGTCATTTCTGCTGCAGACAGAGAAAAGACTGCTATTTTATAGAATCACTGAGTTGGAAGAGACCACAAGGTCCTTTGAAAATGTGTTCTGACTTGAAATCTGCTTAAAGAAGAAAAACACCATCAGATCCAATGGGTGCCCATGTAAACTACCATCTATTGCATTAGCAAACTACTACAGTAGAATGTATCACCCATGATGTAGACTTCAATTATATTGGCAATCCCATCTAAGGTAGACCTATTGAATCAATTGATGAATGGTGAATCAACACTTATGTAAACCATAGTAATTCAATTGATCTTCTTTATTTGGGACTACCAATAAAATTCTGGTTTTGAGGCTCATCTTTACCATCCTTCCCCTGATACACATTTATTATATAAACAAAATATTATTCTAATACGTATGAGAATTAAAATTGTGAAATTACTATTATTATTATTATTAACACATCAAAGTTTTAGAAAATTAAGCCTTAGAAAAATATGTGATTGACCTCTACTACAAAATATATTATATACATTCTCCATCACATAAAAATTGCATAATTAAATAATGGCAAGCTCTGCACCACGGTCCATCACTTCGTTTTCCCTGTCTCTTGAAGTGGCACATTGTACATGGTCCCAGAGAATATTGGCCTTGTTCACTGGAGGTCTGCATCTAGAAGATCCTGCAAGAGTTTAGTCACATGTTGTGGATGGCTGGAGGCATGTTTAACAAGCCTGGGTCCCATTTGCTTGTGAAGGCTCTTAGCCAGTTTAGACACCACAGTTCTCACATTCCCGCTCTTTCCAGGCAATATCCCATTGCCAATCATGTTGTTCAGGAAGTACCAGAGAACAGGAAGGACGTGACGTTCCACACTCTGAGGTTTCCGTGGATAAGCGAAAGCTACAAGAACTGACATGCAAGAGACAAAGGATCAGGATGAATTCAAGTAAGTGTTCAACTTTTGTCATAATCCTGAATCTATAACAGTTTAGCTAAAAAAAAAACCCTCAATAGCTTCCAATCTGTGACCAAGTCAAATTTACTAGATCAAGAGTATCACATCAGACCTAGACCAGATTACAAAACAAGCATTCTGTCCAAAAACTGCAAAACTCGATGATGGATTGGTGAAGTGGCTCACACTGACACACTCACTCAGTATAAGTCCCACTGAGAACTCTTAGACACAGATAGAAATGCCTTGTTAATCCCTGACATACACACACCCAATACTACAGATCTGCTACTGAATAAACCATTTTTATGGTTTTGCAGGACATTCTTAACTGTTTCCCCTCAAAGATTGATGCATCGATAACATACATTTTATTGTAGACGATATAGCTTTGCAATGGCTGTTATCATTTAAGCCAGCCATAAACGGAAGTAGGCCAGCACTCAAGCACCACAACACGAGTTTGGAACACTCTTGTACCAACAAATCAGAAGGAATCCAAAAAATGAACGCTGGAACATTCGCCTCAGGAAAAGATGAGATGCAGCCTTCGCCCCCAATTTGAAAAGGTGTAGATGACAATACAAGACATTTTGCTGTGAAGAAAGAAGCCCTTTGCCTCCTGCTGTTATCTGAGTTATTGATTTGTTCATTTGGAAGAAACTCCTAACTGTGTGCAGTCTGTTTGTTACCTGACAGGCGATCTGTAATATCCTGCAGAGCTTGGCCACCGATGAAACGCACCCTGCTGGCAAACGTTTGAAGCAGAAAAAGATTATCTGAAAGGGACAGAAACATTTCTGTGTGAAAATTATTGCCAATGAAGGAAGAAGACAATGGGGGTGGGTAGGTGGAAAGAACATTATTTGTATTGTGAAGTACATGTTTCAAAGTGCCCCTTTTAAAACAGAGTCAGTCAAGGAGGTATTCACTTCCCAATTCTTGAAGACATCTCATATAGGTAAATACAAACTCACAGGTGAATTGAGCGCAGTTAAAGCATTGTGTTTTGAAACACTACGAAGTACTGTAATATGAGCATTTTCCCCCTCTATGACATTGTAGCTGTTTAGGCCCCTCTACACATACAAATCATTCTTAGACATTAGAGGTATAATGGTGAGCTTCGTACAGCATCTTTGTTGCACCTAAAACACATCCATCTAATCAAAGACCTAACAAACTGTCTCTCCAGACTCCTGACAAGAGTAAAATGTGTCTCATGAAGGACAATCCTGTTGAAGCATGGGGTGTTGACTTACACATAGGGGGAAATGGGAAAGAATTCCAAATAGAGTAAAGAAAGTATTAATAGTTCCACATATGAAATGTTATGCAGGAATTTTAGCCCTTACATTGCAACTTTAACATTCCTGCACTTGGGAAGGATGGGTAGTCAGGGGCACCCCAGTGAGGCCAACCCCATGGCAACAGAGGACCGGGCTGTGGCGCAGGCTGGAAAGCAAGCCAGCTGCAACAAATCAACAAATCACTCTGACCAAGAGGTCATGAGTTCGAGGTCAGCCCGGTGCCTGCGTCTTGTCTCTGTCTCTGTTCTCTGTCATGGCATTGAATGTTTGCCTTTATGTGTGCAATGTGATCCGCCCTGAGTCCCCTTCGGGGTGAGAAGGGCAGAATATAAATGCTGTAAATAAATAAATAAACAGATTGCATAAGTGTGAAAGCCAGCTACACTCTGGCTCTGAGAAGTGAACTTCAAAGCAAGTCCCTAATCCATCTTTGCCCTCTAGGGTGCCCAAACCCTCCATGCACTATAGAGATTTTTATTTTTAGAAATCTGCTCAAAGAACTGACAATGTTTCCCCAAATTTTCAGATTATGGGAATCTCATGGCCATATAGGATTCAACAGCAACCAAGTGTCATCTTATATTGAGTCAAGACATTGGCCTCCCTATCTCAGTATGATTGATTCTGACCAGTATCAGTTGCTTTCAAGATCTTTTAGATGACATATTTTAACAGCCTTTATTTACTATAATGTGTCGCCAGATCTTTTCTGCCTTATGGCAATCCTCTTTTGGGTTTTGTTGGCAGGATTTCTAGAGAGAAAATTTTCCATTGCCTTGAAGGGATAATGGAGTGCAACTCCAAGTATTCCTCTACTTTGGTTCTGCTGGTTAGATCTGCAGGGAGTTATAGTCTGACAACATGTGTAGGGTCACGTTTTGCCCTTCTTCATGCTACATAGTTACCACAGTTGATTACAATATAAAACATGACTATTCAAACTGGTTTTTAACGTGCAAGGATTTCAGAATGTATGGCCTCCAAATATTGTCTGAATACAACTCCCAGTCAGTCCTCATCATCAGAACTAATGGTGAGGAACAATGAGGGTTGCAGTCCAGCAGCATCTAGAAAGTCACACATTCCACAGTCTTGTCTCTAAATATGTTTTGTTCCACTTGGTTTTACTGCGTATATCTTATATAAGCTATTTTTAAATTGGCATACCATTCCAAATCATAATGGTGGAAAAAATAGATCTGCAAATAAAGCAAGCAAGTTAATATGGAAGGCTTTGTTGTTTTACTAACAGACTGTTTTTCTTAAATGCTTGACCATTCACAGTTTATGCAGCCAAGAGTCAACTACCACAAAGCTGACAAAACAGAGAACAGAAAATCCATTTTCTGTTTGACATTCTCTGTTTTCCGATGGATGATGATGTGTCTGCTGAGCCAGCCAACGTGGTTGTTTCAATGATGAATGAAAAAGAATAACTGCTGGCTTCAGCAAGATGAATAAATGCTTTGAAGTGCTAATGCAAGAAGTAAAGGAAACCGAGCAGGGTATTAATTATTAATGATTATTCCCTTATTAGTATCGATAAAGATTTCTGGTCACCTTTAAATCTGCCTTTGAAATTCTGTTTTAAAGTAAGTGCAGTACATGTGTACTTCTCTCTCTTTTGTCATTCGGAGACAGGCTGTGCATTTTGCTATTCATGAAAGGACCTATAAGCAACTAATATGAGTTTAGCTTCAAAGGGGCTTTCCAAAGAGAGGAAGAAAAAGCATGTGGCATATGTGACTTCAACACATTCCTTTGCCTTCACCACCAATAGTAAAAAATAAATCAGTTATCATTTACCAGGTAAGAAGGCAAGATTGAAAAACAGATTGCTTGAATTCATCTCATGATTTTGTGCATGCAAGCAGTACTCATTTTTGGAAGCACAAACTTGATATTATATACTGAAATGTATTATTTTGACTCTGCTTTATTGCCTACTTTAAGATAAGTCTGAAGAGTTTTTGATACAAAAATATCAAGCCTATTGATCCATACATCAGCAGCAAATGGGCCTGTGAGCCCGACTCATGATTTGTCTAGATTTTATCAGAGCTATCCAAGATGTTATATCTATTTTGCAGTGCTATCTAAAAACGGCTTCACTGCCCTGAGTCCCTTTGGGGAGATAGGACAGTATATTAATGAAGTTTTGTTATTATTATTATCATAGCTCCACTGAAAGTCACCATTGCTACATCCATATGGATGGATTTATGATCCTTGAAAGACATTATGTATGTGCCTTCTAGTTGCCTGTTACCTTATGGTAACTTCATGAATGTCATAGGCAAGGAATACTCAGAGGTTGTTTGTCTATTCCCTGGTGGGAAAATGTAAGCATGTATTGGCATCACTAGGGTCAGTGTCACTCAATGTGGTAATTTATGGAGTCATATGCGTCCAACTGAACAGGTGTTGTGGGGCTACGGAAATAAGGTTCTGTGCCAAAAGACAACTGAAGCAGATATTTAGAGTTTAAAGGACAACATGCCCATTGTGTGGGGAAATGATGGAGGGAATACATCCAATTTTGACAAGAAGGAAAGCTCACTTAACTGGGGTTATTATTATTTTGAAAAATAATAAATTTCTACTGAAACATGGCACAATTTTTACAAACAGTTATTTTGATGTTACTCCCTTGGATGAAGTCGCTTGGTGCAATTTTCATCCCCTGCAATGTGACTTTTCATCCCCTGCAATGTGATTCTTGGCAATCAGGAGAGAGGATAAAGTAGAGCCTAGAAAGGTTATTTCAGACTATAAAACAATAGTCCAAAAAGTACTTTTCCAAATATTAGAGCTACCAAATTCAAGATCATCCAGATCCTGAAACTTCTGGTCCAAAATCCGATACCTAGGGATGGTCCCCTGATGTCAGTTAGGCATTCTGAGTTACCTGCTGATCATAATTGTTCATAGTTTTCTGTTCAAACACAAACAGGCAGAGAGCATATTTTCCTGTTCGTAAATTATGACAGAAAACTTAAGTAAAATAGCAGTTCTAAAATCAAGGCAAAATGAGGGGATTGTTCCTTTTCATACACTTAAGGAGATGGGTTAAGGTATATTTAATCTAGTCCATGAATGCTATCATGGAAATGCAAAAATCCAGTCACATACTGACCCCCTACACTGTAGTAATGACTCCTAAAGCAATGAGAGAAGACAGCTAATCCCAGTCAGGCAAAAGAACAGTTTTGCTCCAAATTCTAAATATGCACAAGGATCAATTGCTTCCTAAATCTCAATAGCCCTACTTCATGCAAATGTTGCTACACCGGCATCATTTTTTAAAAAAATAAAAATTAATTTAATCAGCATGTCTTCCTCTGGAATTGGGCTGTGGGGTCCTGTAACAAAGAACTGAAGAATCCAAAGAGCTTAAACAAGTGAGTCAAGCTATATTTTACAAGAAAATTTTTTCATCCATTTCATTGTCACTAGAAATCAGAACTGGAAGTACATTCATTTCTATTCCCATTCGCACTCTTTAATATGGGGATGGTTTGTCCTTAGAGATCTTGTATGAATATTAGTCTACTTAATATTACACCTATATATTAGCTCGCATGTCTGTCCTGATCCTTGAACACTCTGTATCATTCACCATTCACCCAATACTGCGTTTCTAAATTGATATAAATCCACATGGGTTGGGATTTACAGCAGTCCTTGGTTGTGTAGTTATTGGCAACTGCAATTTCCGCCTACAGAAAACAACATTTGGAGCAAGTCGTCATGCTGACATGAATTTATATTTGTTTGTTCTTCAGAAATGAACTCAGTAAACCATAAATTTTCCTGGAAAACGAAGAGTGCATGTTGGAGATATTTATGGACTAAAGACAGGAGAAGGGGCTAACTGAAGCTCATAATTTAGGACTTTCATGAAGCCAGTACAGAATAAGCTTATTGGGGGAAATGTCCTCCAAATCGAGATAGACATAATTCACTAGGAAGTCCAGATAGATCGGATGAAACTTTCATGACAAAACATTTTGAGGGGAGGATACAGGTGACAAATAGGCTACTTGTAAACCATGGTACAGTGGTAAATGCCAAAGCCTATTTGCTCATCATTACAGTCTCATAGGCACACATCTGAGGAGAGCTGAAAGATGACACCAGCCAAATTCACATTTATATGTGTGTACGCAAACTTACACACACACTACCTGCAAAGAGTCTCAGTGCTAATCCATGGCATAACCTTTACTACATCAACTCAAAGGTCGCAAAAGACTATGCAAACTTTCAGGTACTCCAAGTCTTAATATAGGATATAGAATATATATAATATAGGATTATGTGATATAATGAACTTTAGTCATTAAGAATGCAGGATGAAGAGCACCACATTTTAAAATACTTTTCTGTATATTTAGAAAATTATCACAGGTGGAAGATAGTCAGCTAGAACTTCTCACCTTGAAGTGTTAATTTTCCTTTACCATTAAATTTGTGTAAGATGTAACATGAAAAGTGGAGTCCCGCTCCTGTAATTTGACAAAATAGTCCCTGTATGTTGTAATGCTCTCTATATTGACTATCTTGGCCCTGTTTTTCATGTTACGAGTACATTTTGTAGAAACATACTGTCTCATTTCTAAAGCATGGGCAGATGTGACCTCTATTTCACAGCAGCTTGTACTGTACCCCATATTCTATTTGTAATCAAACTTCTTCAAATGTCCCATTAAGAGCAATATATCTCTGATCTTGAGCGATCGCAGGTCACCTAGGACATACTCCCACTGCACCGTATCAGTTTTTAATGAGGTTATCCTCTGTCAGCGTTTGGCTTGTCCTCCCATGACCCTTTCTGCAAAGGCTATCTCTCAGATCCACACTTGCATCCACTCCACATATATAATATTTCTTTTTCCTGTAAGACCTTAATAGAGTTGAAAGGTGATGGATTTATAGCCCCAGGAACGGGCTTGCTATATGCCTAGAAAAGTAGGCCAAAACACTGTGTTAAAGAGAGAGAGAGAAACATACTACTCTGAACTCATAAAGAATGTTAGATGTAAAAAGACAGCAATCTTAACACTGGGGTTCTTGTCACACTATGCAATTATAATGCTATGATTCCACTCTAATGGCCATGGCAACATCCACTGGCATCTACTACCGTACTTATATGGAGGAGTGCTTAACATTTTCTGCTACAGAGATATCAGGCTGGATCTACACTTTCATATAATTCAGATTATCTGATTTGAACTGGATTATATGAGTCTACACTGCCAGTTCAAATCAGATAATCTGGATTTTATATGGAAGTGTAGACAAGACTTCACGTCTTACCAAGGAATTCACACAATGCAGTTATAGTGCTAAATTACACTTTTATTCCTGTGGCAACCTCACTGAATCCTAGGATCTGGAATTCAGGGCAGGGCATTTATAAACCCTCACATCTCATTTGGAAGTCACCAGAAAGTCAAGACCGCTAAGCCTTTGGGAGTTTTGGGGGTCTGAGAAAGATTTTGGAGAGGTTCTGTTTTTAGAGGCCTCCGGAAAGGGTGATAAGCAGGCGTGGACCTGACATTTTAGGGGAAACTTTCACCTGTAAGTGGGCTTAGGAGATACTAAAATAGGTGAGGGCACCTTTCTCTTCATCCTTGGCTCACAGGCTCCCCATCAGTCCCAGGAAGCTGGGTTTGGAAGCTCTTAATCATAATGGATTCCACAAGAGTCCACTGCAAATTTTTTAAAAATGGAGAAGTTAGTGAAAGGAAATTCAAAGGAAAGAGTTTCTTGAGAGGGAAAAGGGTTTTCTAACTTCAAACAGCTGTTTCTTCCTATGCAAACCTAAAAAACAAGAACAACGGAGGTGCAGGTAGCAAAAATAAACTCAGTTGAGATTTTTCATCTTCATTCTTCTAATGTAGTGTTAGAATGTACTGTAAGTTAAAATGTGAATGAAAAATTAATTTTCTTTTTTAAGTCTCTCTTTTAAGATAAGCATAATTGAACTAGATTTTTTGTATCATATTAATGATTAATTTAATGTGTTATCCACTTTCTATTAACTTTCCTACCTCTATCCCCTTCTGTGTTCTAAACTCATCTGTACTGATAGTTGAATCTTTCTTCAATAAGGACAATCAAAAAGTGTCATTCACAACACCTGGAAGCAGCAGACTAAACTCGGCAGATTCAGGGCAGACAACATAGTGTACAACTAGGAATCTTAACTTACCACAAGCTAAACATGAGTCAACAATGTGATTCAGTAGCTTAAAAAACTAACGTTATTCTAGGATGCATCAATAGGAGTACAGTATAGATCAGGCATGGGCAAGCTTGGGCTCCCCAGTGTTTTGGACTTCAGCTCCCACAATTCCTAACAGCCAGTAGGTATTGAACACCTGGGAGGCCCAAGTTTGCCCATGCCAGGTCTAGATTGAGGGAAGTCACAGTCCCACTTTATTCTGCTTTGGCCAGACCTCCTCTGGAACACTGTTCAGTTCTAGGTGCCACAATTCAAGAAGGATATTGACAATCTGGAACGTATCCAGAGCAAGATGACTAAAATGATTAAAAGGGAAGCCAAGCCCTATGGGAATCAGTCTAGGGACCTGGGCATATTTTATTTATTTATTTATTTAAGGTAAAGTTTTCCCCTGATGTTTAGTCCAGTCGTGACTGACTCCGGGGGTTGGCGCTCATCTCCATTTCTAAGCCAAAGAGCCGGCGTTGTCCATAGACATCTCCAGGTCATGTGGCCAGCATGACTGCATGGAGCGCTGTTACCTTTCCGCCAGAGCAGTACCTATTGATCTACTCACATTTGCATGCTAGGTTGGCAGGAGCTGGGGCTAACAGCAGGCGCTCATTCTGCTCCCGGGATTTGAACCTGGGCTGGGACCTTTTGGTCCGCAAGTTCAGCAGCTCAGTGCTTTAACACACTGTGCCACCAGGGGCCCATTTATTTATTTAGAACATTTATATTTTGCCCTTCTCACCCTAAGGGGACTCAGGGCAAAGCACAACATATCCACGGCAAACATTCAATGCTAGAATATAAAATAAACCATAAAAATACATAAACACTAAAATCAGTTATCTTCACATTCAAACCATTATTTAAAACCATCACACGTCTGCCATGAAATTTCCTATTGCTGCCATGATTGCACTGCCCCAAAGGCTTGGTCCCACAGCCAGGTCTTTACCATCTTTCTAAAGGACAGGATGAAGGGGACTGATCTAATCTTGCCAGAGAGAGAGTTCCATAGCTGAGAGGCAATTAACTGAGAAGGCCCTGTCTCTCGTCCCCACCAATCATGCCTGTGACGATGGTGGGACCGAGAGCAGGGCCTCCCCAGAAGATCTTAATCTCCGTGATGGATTCATAGAGGGAGATGCGTTCGGACAGGTAAACTGGGCAGGGGCCATTTAGGGCTTTATAGGCCAAAGCCAGCACTTTGAATTGTGTTCGGTAGCTAACTGGCAGCCAAAGGAGCTGACGCAACATGGGAGTTTGTGTTCCCTGTACACCACTTCATTTATTAACCTGGCTGCCTCTCATCTTCAAAGGCAACCCCACGTAGAGTGCGTTGCAGTAGTCTATCCATGTGGACCATCGTGGCCAAGTCTGACTTCCCAAGGTATGGGCGCAACTGGCACACAAGTTTTAATTGTGCAAAAGCCCCCCTAGCCACCGCCGAAACCTGAGGTTCCAACCGCAACGATGAGTCCAGGAGGACTCCCAAGCTGCGAACCTGTGCTTTCAATGGGGAGTGTGACCCGATCCAGCACATGCTGTAACTTTATACCCTGTTTGGCCTTACTACTGACCAGGAGAACCTCTGTCTTGTCTGGATTCAACTTCAATTTGTTCGCCCTCATCCAGACCATCACAGCTGCCAGGCACCAGTTCACGACCTGGACAACCTGCTTAGCATCTGATGAAAAGGAGTAGTAGAATTGGACGTCATCTGTGTACAACAGATTTAGCAGCAGGCCACCATTTTGAGACATATTAACCATGTTTACATATTGGAAAGGATGACACATTGAGACAAGGGCAAATTTGCTTTCTGCTGCTCTGGAGACTAGGACATGGAGCAATGGATTGTGGGGAAAGAGATTTTAAAAAAAATAGGAAGAATGTCTTGTTGGTTAGAAATTTTTGGAAATAGAATACCCTGCCTCGGGGGGGGGGGGGTCTCCTTCTCTTGAGGTCTTAAGTGGATGTTGGATGGCCATTTGTTGGGAGTGCCAGCCAAAGTCCTCTCCCTGTTTCCACCCAGACAGTGGTAGTGGTTGTGCTGAAAAGCTCATTTTAATTTCTTGCTCTGGAGCAATAAACAATACTCTATGTTGATTTGATTCCGTTATCTTTGCTGATCAGTTTTCTAATTACCTCTCAGTAGGACAGGTGTCTGTTTATGAAATCTGTTTACATAGTTAAAGCAACCATCCTCCACAATATAACTTAATAGTTTATGTGATCAACAGGTGGCTGATTTGGGAAGTTCCTCTTCGTTTAATTTTACTGGGTCTAGATTAATGGAAGTCATAGTCCCATTCTATTTTGCCTTGATCAGACCTCACCTATAATAACATTGTGTCCTGTTCTGGGCATCACAATTCATGAAAGATATTGACAAGTTGGAATGTGTCCAGGGGAAGAGGACCAAAATGGTCAAAGGACTGGAAGCCAATTCCTAGGAAGAGCAGCTTAGTGCATGTTTCGCTTGGAGAAGAGATGAATGAAAAGTGACAAGATAGCCATGTTTTAGTATTTTAGAGAATATCATATTGAGGAAAGAGCAAGTTTGTTTTCTACTCCAGGGACTAGGACATGGAGCAATAGATTCAAACGACAGAAAAAAAGATTCCAAGAAAACATAGGAAGAATTTCCTGATGGTAAGAACTGTTTAGCAATGGAATGTGCTACTTTGGAGTATGGTGGCATCTTCTCTGGAGGTTTTAAAGTGGAGGCTGGATGGCCACCTGTTGGGAGTGCTTTGATTGTGTTTTCCTGCACAGCAGAGGATTGGACTGAGTGATCATTGTAGTTCCTTCCAGTTCTATTATTCTAACTGTCTTCTTCAAAATCATGCTGCCACATCTCCTGTCATCTGAACTGGTTGTCTCATTTTGCCTAATACAAATATCTGAAGTTTGGGGGTGACATTTCATTATCATAGCCTGTTTTAAAATATTTAATTTTAAGCCTGCAAATTTTCTTGATGAGGTCCTTATGTTGATTTGCCAGCCTCCATGGTGAATCGGCAGGGCAATCCCAGTGCCTTGCATCCGCCCAGCCAGCAGTGACACTTCCCCATCACAAATAGAACATGAGAAGGCTTCTGTATTGGGTGCACAGAGTCCTACCACGCTGCTACCCCAGTTGAGCAACAGAGCTCTGCCAGAAGTGAGGCTACACCATGTGATGGGTGGCATAGGGCTCTGTAACTCAACTAGAGTCCCAGGATGCTAGAAATTTCCTCATGTAATGAGGTTGTAACAGTTTCAGAAGGGATCATTCTATGGAAGTAAGCATTTTAATGGTCAGAAACAGAATGACAGCTACAGTATGAAAAAGGTGAGACAGCAATTACCTAGATGTGTGATCATTGTGTCCAACACCTTCACTGCTGCACTGTAAATCCCAGAATTCTTTGAATTTAGGTTGTCAGTGACCACAGCCACCACTGATACCAGGACTGGGTTTAAGCCACCTTTAAGGATGAGGATCATAGAGACAATGGATTCTAATGCATACTGGTTCACTTTCTTGTTGGAGTCCTGGAGTCTCAGAGTAAATACATCAAAGATCTGTGTGCATTAAAATAAGAACAAGCAAATTCTGCTATAAATGGAACACTATTGGGTTTACAAAAGGCACATGAAAGAATATCCATCCCAAATACTGGTAGTTACAAGTCTCTACATGGAAGCAATACAGTATTTTCATCGCTATATAGGAAAATCATTTTTGTATTTACCATAATTACTTAGTGCAAGAGAGACATGCACCACAAAAAACTTCAGTAGGGAAGCTGGGAGTAATGTCGGTATTGTTTCAAGTCCCCCACCCACCCCCAAGATCTGGCTTGCATCTTCAAGTGGAGTGAACCTTATCTAATTTATAGTACAACACTATATCCACAGGGAATACATCTTTGGACTTTGCATGGATAGAAGAAACAATGAAGAATAGCTAACTCTATTGAAATGAAGGACCTCTGGCTAAATATACTGTATCTTGTTGGGTATGGATAATTTTGTTGGACGTCCCATGGATGGAGGGGCATTTATTAATGTAATTTATTTAAGTTTCCTTCTGCTTCTCAGCCACTTGGTGCTGTTAATGAGAAACCACAACAATTCTTACATGTGGACCCAGTTTTTCCTGTGAACAGTTAAAATAGCACTCCTTGTTTACTAGGAGTAGAGTGTTGTTTACACTGAATGTTTTCAAGACTAAAACTTTATCATATCCAGAACCCACATGACCATTCACTCTTTCCAGCTCACCAGTTTAAGTCCATTTGCACTAGAGAGCTACCTTTCATAATAATCCCAAGTCTGCGTAGCTTTGCAAACCCTAGAAGGAAAATCACAAGAGGCCAAACTAAAACTAAAACTTAATATTTTACTGGCCTAATCTAGCCTCATTGAATAGGATGCTTCTACTGAGTACCTGTACAATGTTTGAGGAGACAAGATGGGGGTTGTTTTCACAGTATTCCATTAGCAATGTGATTCCGTTCATTCGGGTCTGAAATTCCTTTGCCATCAGTAGCTTGTTCAGCTCCCTAAGCTGCTCCATCATTTCAATGCTGCGGAGGGAGGAGCGTCGAGCCATGGGTTGCGGCAGAGCTATAGAAATGGACCTGGGGTTGAGAATTAAATAATTTTTCGTTGTGTTCTTCTTGAAAACTACTTGATGGAAATGGATTAGATTGGTACAAAAAAATTACTAATGGAAATTAGAAACAATGCTCTAATTTAAAAGGGTTGCATTATTTGTTCTGGGAAAAATCTGGAAAGCTAAAGAAAGTCCAGGATGTGTCCAACTAGAAAACTAAAGGAAGTACAGGAAGGATGGAAAGCTGAAGAGGAGACCAGATTAGTCCAAGGCAGTGGTTCTCAACCTGGAGACCACAGATGTTTTTGGCCTACAACTCCCAGAAATCCCAGCCACTTTACCAGCTGTTAGGGTTTCCATGAGTTGAAGGCCAAAAACATCTGGAGATCACAGGTTGAAAACCACTGATCCGAGATATCCTTTTACCTGGGCAGAAAAGTAACCAAGTGTAGCTACGAGGCAAGGCGAGAGGACATTAAGACTTCTCTCCCATCCATGAAACTTTTTTCCATCCCCAAATTCTTATCATTACATTAAAATAAAATTTCAGATAAGTATTTTGAAATACAGTTAAATATACAAAGAAAAGGGGACCAGCCAAAACAACACAGGATGAACACCATATACACACATGAATGGTTTTCAGTGTCTTTTTGGCTGCAGTACTAGAAATTTGGAGACTGAAGACAAATTTCACTGGGGGCAAGGTAGTACCTTCATTTTCATATTTGGGAGGCAATGTTCTAATTTCAACCCTCCTATATCACATACACCCACATGGTAGAGCCAAGGTTCATATTACTCAAGGCCAATCACATTATTTTGACACCAGAGGCATAACATCTCACAAGTACTTCTTCCTCTGTGATTTCATTGCAGCAAAATATAATTACGTTAATGTAAATAATTCATTTCTTGCCCTTAATTACACCCCAAATCTTCTGCCTGAAGGAAGTGCCTCACTCAAGGCTGGTCCCAGGAGTACCTCATGACCTGAGCAGAAAGGGACACAGGGTTTTTTTTTGAAAGGTAGCAGAACTTTTACTGAGTAATCTTGATTGTTTACTGTATGTATGTGTGTGTATTCTGTATAAAAAGTAGTCTTTTCTGCAACTATAAAGACTATTTTTAACACAAGCACATCACACAAACACAGCTTTCCAAAAAAGCTGAAGAGTTCTTTCTTTGATTATAGCTTTTCAGCAGCCAACATAAAACGATCAACTGGGTTTTTTTTTTAACAAAGCAAAAATTACTTTGCTGTGTGCCAGCTGTGTGATCTCTATAATCAAGAGTTGCAGAAAAGAAGGTGACACCTAAAGATCAACACATTTTATTTGGCACATGCTTCTACAGATTGCAAGCCACTTCCTCAAAAGTGTACAATAGATTAAAACTAATGTAAAATTAAATGTGTTCTTCTTTAAATATGCCACAAGATTCCTTGCTCTGTTACAAAAATTCAAATAGTGTAAAATAGCTCCCCTGCCCTGCTAGACTAAAGCAGGCTCTGTTCCATACCCTTCATCTGAAGGCAGGCTGTCCAGCGAAGCTGCCAAGCTGCTGCTCTTGGAGCCTCTGTGACTTTTGGCAGAAGGAGCCTGGGATATTGGGTCTTCTGTTCCCTGTGTAGAGAAACACATTTCAATGCTATTCAATAAGAATAGCATTTTCACTGATCTGCATTCAGGACAAGTCCCAGCATTTTCACACTATGGGGTTCATCCATATTGGCAATTTATGTCAATTCAACCCATACCATTTCATGTCTTGGCATTTTTCTCCACTTTCCTGGCCTAACATCCTTTGAGGGGTGATGATTGTGAGAAAATAGAGGGTTGGAAGTGGGAGAAATAAACCTTTGTTGACAGCAACCGATTCTTGTTCCTCTTCCTGTTCCAACCCACCTACAAATGGAAAGATTTTGAAATCTCTCTCGAATCTTAGTGTTAAATGATAGGTTCCAATACAACTATCACTTTGCAGGAAAAGATTA
Source organism: Anolis carolinensis (assembly GCF_035594765.1). Classification (NCBI taxonomy): domain Eukaryota; kingdom Metazoa; phylum Chordata; class Lepidosauria; order Squamata; family Anolidae; genus Anolis; species Anolis carolinensis. The sequence goes on from NC_085841.1 coordinate 42,148,680, forward strand.
AATCCTTCCCTCCCACCCACACAACCATTATTTAGTTAATGGCTTAATGGTGCCTTTCTTCCTCTCTTCAGCACTGCCAAATCCTCCAGGACTGTTTCTGTGTGTGAAGAAATCACACTCATTTTACAGGCTGTATTTCTCTTTCTTCGGAACTCAAATGGAGGAAAGCTTTCTTCAGTTCCTGCCTTTGCATACTTCTTTTTCCCATAGACATCATAAACCCCAGTGGAAGGTGAATTATACAAAGAAGAAAATGATCCTTTCCAGCACAGCAATAGCATTACTGGAGCATATCACTTTAGCACTTAAGAGAGAGGTTTATGGGAGATGGGGAGAATTCAAAGGACACATTTCAGGTGGGAGAGAACAGGGATACAAGAAATGAGATTCCATCTAAATACTAGGAAAAACCTCCTGATGGCAAGAGCTGTTCTGCAGAGAAATATGCTGTTAAAAGTATAGTGTAACCTCCGTCTCTGGAAGTTTTTAATCAGATGCTAAAAGGCCATCTGTCAGGAATTCTGTGATAATGCATTCCTACATAGCAGGAGGATGCACTGGATGGCCCTTAGGGCCTCTTCCAACTCTATGATCTATGATTCGATACAGGGCAGAAACATCTTGGAAGAAGAAAGATTTGATATCTTAGCTTACATTGTAAGCAAATGTTTAATTAAAGTCCTATTGTAGAAAATATAGAATCATAGAATCATAGAGATGGGCCATCCAGTCCAACCCCCTGCCAAGATGCAGGAAAATTGCATTCAAACACCCCTGACAGATGGCCATCCAGCCTCTGCTTAAAAGCCTCGAAAGAAGGAGCCTCCACCACACTCCGGGGCAGAGAGTTCCACTGCTGAACAGCTCTCACAGTAAGGAAGTTCTTCCTAATGTTCTTCCTAGTGTCCAGGTGGAATCTCCTTTCTTGTAGTTTGAAGCCATTGTTTTGCGTCCTAGTCACCAGGGCAGCAGAAAACAAGCTTGCTCCCTCCTCCCTATGACTTCCCCTCACATATTTGTACATGGCTATCATGTCTCCTCTCAGCCTTCTCTTCTGCAGACTAAACATGCCCAGCTCTTTAAGCTAGCTTTTATGTTGGAAAGCTGGGGAGCCCAAAACATACATAATTGGGTAAAATATCATTTTAATTTTTAAAAGTAGAAATAGAACAACAAATACCTCAAATTCCCATTATTTTTGCCCATCTGGAAGAGATTGTTACAGATGGGCATTATTTTTGCCCATCGGTAGCAATTAAAACAGATCCACGTGGACCCAAACACATAATTTACCAACAAATGAAGAATATGTTGCCTTTGATCTTGTGACACCAAACATTATTGGGATGCTTCTTGCATATCTGTACTCACTTTCTGTTTAATTGCAGCCATGACATCACGCAGGTCATGGGAGGGTAGGCACTGCTTCAAGTACCCATCAAATTTTGTATGGGACATAAGAATGTGCAGCATTTTCCGGCCATAAAATCTAACACAGGAAGAGGAAGAGTTAAGAACACTTGAGTGCAAAATCCTGACTCTATTCAAAGAGTAGTAACAGATAATTTAAATTATTATTTCATGTATATTTTCTATACTTATTTGTCCTCCAAAATAAACCCAAATAAATACAATCAGTTTCTTTGTTATCATTTTAAAGATGTTTTTTGTGTATGTCAGGAGCGACTTGAGAAACTGCAAGTTGCTTCTGGTGTGAAAGAATTAGCTGTCTACAAGGACATTGCCCAGAGGACACCCAGATGTTTTTGATGTTTTTACCATCCTTGTGGGAGGTTTCTCTCATGTCCTTGCATGGAGCTGGAGCTGATAGAGGGAGCTCATCTGCACTCTCTCTGGGTTGGATTCGAACTGGAAACCTTCAGGTGAGCAATTCAACCTTCAAATCAGCAGTCCTGCTGGCACATGGGTTTAACCCATTGCGCCACCGGGGGCTCCATTTTTAAAAACATCAAAGCATAGAAAACAAACACACAGACTATTACATTATGAAAAAACCTATGAAGACTACCCCAAGCTGCTGGGAATTACCTTGTGTCTTGGTTGCAGTCCTGAGCAATCTTGACCAATGTGTGCACTAGGGCCTCTGTGTTCTCCCGGTTGCCTGAGAGCAGTTTCTCAGCTCCAATCTGCTCCACAACAGCCAGCAAATGTTCAGCCGCACATTTACGAATGAGAGGATTACGGTGGCTATAATACAAAAATCAATGTGGAAGGAACCACAAAGTTTTTTGATGGTAAGATGAAAAATACCAAGGTCACCAGAAAACATGGGACATGATAACAGTACCTCATGACCTAAGCAGAAAGGGACAGGGTTTTTTTGGAAAGGGAGTAGAACTTTTTCTGAGTAATCTTGATTGTTTACTGTATGTACATGCGTGTATTCTGTATAAAAAATAGTCTCATGCCTCCAGGGTCCCATTTACACTAGCTATTTAATGCAATTCAAAGCTAGTTTCAAACTGTAGCATCAAAAAATGTCCACAACAAACAAACAACATCAAATATCAATAAACAAACAACAACAAACTCCCACAAAAGTGCTCAAAAGAAAGCCCCAAATGTGCATTAGTGTTCTGAACCTCAAACTTGTGCCAGGATTTCCACTTGTTCCAGGATTTCCTATGTAATGATCTTCCAAGCACAACCACTTTCTTCAATACTGGTTGGGAAGTGTATTAAATGGTCAGTGAAGATGGGACCCTGGAGGCATGAGTAGAGCAAGTATAGTCAGTGCAGATGAGCCCCAGCAGAATAACTCTAGAGGAGCTTTGCCCTTGAGCTGAAAAGTTTTTTTTCTCCATTCTCCAATGATGGGTCAAGATGGCTACTGAGTCAGCCCCACTACCTTCCCCCAATGACCACTTATAAGGGTGTGGGTTATCTCTTCCAGGAACTGCCACCTTCTTCTTTGCACTGTCTTGCAAAAGTGGTAGCTTCCTGTCCTTTACCAGTGAGTCCAAAGGCTGCAAGCAGGTAGGTAAAAAGATCATTTTCTACTTACTTCACCCCATTGGCCATGAGGGCTGCCATTGCTCGTGAGGGAGTCACACTCCGTGCCATGACACCCAAGGACTGGTCAGCTTCTTTCTGGATAAATTCACTAGAATCACCCGCTTTCTGGAGAAGGACACGAGAAATCTCTTCAACCTCTTGATCCATCTGCTTCCTCATGGCCTTGAAGAGTTCACTGAGTGTCTCAATAGCAAACCGAGAAACCTTTGACCGCAGATTGCTAACCTGCGGAAGGAAAAGCTCACCTGTCATACAACTCTGTTCATTTTTGCCAATTCAGACACACCAATTTATATGCTAGTACATGGCATGGCATGACACTCCCTTTGTCCAAATGTTACATATAATACCATGTTACATGATTATGCCAATTATCTACATGCATCCAGGGACAAGGAGGTCAGGGCAATTGCTGTAGTTTAGGGATGGCTCCTTGGGAAATCACACCATTGCTTGTTGATCTATACCCAACAAAGGAACTGATAGATACACACACCAGAGCAGTCTAATCTGATTTCTGAAGATAAATAGGAACAGACCTGGCTAATACTTGGACAATAAACCACTGAGTAAAGGAGCCTCCACTAGAGCTCAGAAAGAATCCTGCCTGAAACTCTGGATAACTGCTGCTAATCAGAATTGACATCATTGGGCTAGACGGACTCTGGCATAAATCAGCTTCCTACATTTCTGTGTTCCTAAAAAGGAACAATTCAACCATTTAAGCAGTAACTCATGTTCTCCCAACAATAAAATATATTCATATGTTTAAAGAGAGTCAGAGTTTGAACACTGGACTAAGGCCCCATTTACACTGCCATATAAAATCCAAATTATCTGCTTTGAACTGGATTATATAGCAATGAAGAATAAGGCTAGGCTGACGTGCCGTATAATCCAATATCTGATCCCAGATTATCTGATTTGAACTGGATTGTTCGGCATCCTAGTCACCAGGGCAGCAGAAAACAAGTTGCTCCCTCCTCCCTATGACTTCCCCTCACATATTTATACATGGCTATCATGTCTCCTCTCAGCCTTCTCTTCTGCAGGCTAAATATGCCCAGCTCTTTAAGCAGCTCCTCGTAGGGCTTGTTCTCCAATACCTCGATAATTTTAGTCACCCTCCTCTGCATGTCAACATCTTCCTTCAACTGTGGTGCCCAAAACTGCACACAGTATTCCAGGTGTGGTCTGACCAAGGCAGAATAGAGAGGTAGCATGACTTCCCTGGCTCAAGACATGTACTCCTATTTATGCAGGCCAAAATTGCATTGGCTTTTTTGCTGATGCATTACACTGTAGGCTTATGTTTAACTTGTCCACGAGGACTCCAAGATCTTTTTCACACATATTGCTGTTTAGTCTGAATGAGAAAAATACCATTGTAGGAAAAGTGTTAAGCACTCCTCCTCAGTGAATGTTCTAAGATCATTTGTTTTGCTTTTGCTTTTTCTCATTCAAATGGAGCTGCCTGGCTGGACAGCAGTGTGTGTAAAAAAGATCTTGGAGTCCTCGTGGACAACAAGTTAAACATGAGCCTGTGTAATGTGGCGGCAAAAAAATCTGTGAGTGTGAGTGCCTTCAAGTCACTCATCAATTTATGGGGACTTCACAAATTTCATAGGGTTTCCTTCAGCAATGTCTATCTTACCACTTTATCTCATAACTTAAATTCCACTGAGTTACACTTACTGTAAAATCTGGTATTCTGTGGGTCTACATTCATTTTGGTTAAAGTGCAGTTTTTGAGTCTTTTAATGATTGAGATTAGCATTATTTTCCAACTTATCAGGAAGAGGCGAGGAAATTGATTTTTCTCAAAACTCCAGATGTTTTGCCAAATTTCAAATGAAGTAGCACTCGTTGCTCTCAGGTTGGAATCACCCAATTTGTGGGAGGAGAGATTGGGGGAGGAGTCAAAATAAACTTTTTGGGGGCAATTTCCTTTTGCCCCCCAAGCAGGAATGTTTGGTTGTAAGCTACCTCATAACACTTCGACTTTGCAAAAAAAAAAAAAAAAGCCTTTTAGGGTACCTTTTTCTTTCCTTCCATGATTTGTCTGTGTCCTGTGTTGGGAGGGCTGGTGCTGTTGCCAGTCCAAATGGGATTCCCTCCCATCTCTTTTCTCCCTCTCCCTCTCTGCTGTTGGGAATTGTGGGAGTTGTAGTCCAAAACACCACCCGAGTCCCTGCTTCTGCTGTTCCAAATGGGTTTCCCTCCCGCCTCTTTTCTCTCCCTCTCCCTCTCAGCTGTTGGGAATTGTGGGAGTTGAAGTACCAAAAAGCACCGAGAGGGATGGTGGGCAGGGCCAAATGTCTGCAGTGTGGAAACCTCTTCATTGAAAAATATGCAAGACAACTGGGTGCACTAAACAGTGTGATCCCAAGGTATGGAAAAACTCCTTTTTATTACGGAATGGAGTTAGACTAAACTCTCTTCTTCTGAACACTTCCCAGTATAATCTGATAAAGTATGTGTTTTTGGCAGTTCTGTCCTCTGAAATTTAGCATACAATACCTAATATTTATTGGCATTCCCACTTCTAAGGCCTTACCCTTCTTAGCTTCCCAGACTGAATCCACACCTGAAAAATAATTTGTCCTTACCTTTGTCATTGTCCTGGTTGAAAATGTGGCATTTCAAGTGAAAAACACTTTTGTTAGTCACCTAAGGGCTTTAATGCATTTTTTAAAAAAGAATACTTGGCAGTTTCCAGAAAACCACATTATGTACTGCCTTGAATTGGGATTGGGGTGAAAATATTCATTGCCACAGGAATTTATGCCCATCAAAAGTCCAGAGGAAAACATGAACGAGTAACATGAATTACCACCTGACCAGTGCTGTTTGAGATGTTCCTACATAAAAGTCCAATTGAGATCAATGGGATTTGTCACAGGTAAAAGGCCAGAGATTTATAGGCTTATTTGAGAATAAATTCTTTTGGGCCCAATATGAAATAGGTCTAAAGAAATGGGCTATAATTTTTAATAGATTGGAGTTTACAAACTAGCTATTCCACTCCATTGAGTTTTCTGAGAGAAGTTCATCTGAGGATTTTAAAATGACTTGGCTTAAACTTAACGAAGAGCCCCTTAATTCCCCCAATGGATAGACAGATAGACACACATTCATACATGCACACATGGGGTGGAGGAGTCATGGCATTTCAGAGGGAAAAGATAATTGAAGTGGGGTGAAGGAGCCATGTACAAGCCAATGGGAATGTCAGTGTGAGGTACAAATGATAAATAAGAAATGCTATTAATTTATATAAATATACATAAATACATATGCATTCTGAAAAGAAAGAAAAAACCTTACAACCTTTGTGCTCATGTGGCCAAAAAACCATCTGGTACAATGCTCATGTGAATATGGTAGAGCTTTTATCCCAATGTGACTTCAAATTGGTGGAATTGTGCGGTTTTCAAGACCAATTTTAGTTTGGATTAAAATGGTGTGACTTTAATAAGGTCAATCTGGGCCAGGATATTAGAGCTGGGGTACAGCCTTTGTATGGATTCATCCCGAGATCAGAAAAAAATCTGATTTTTTTTATTCCTCAGGCCAATATTTTTCCCTTGGTTCTAAGAAGTTTTCTCTCACAGTTTTTAAATGTTCCATTGTTGACCTAATTTGCTTTTCTTCTGGTAATCCACCCTAGGAGCTCAGTTATCAGGTGGCATATAAATGCCTAAAATAACTAAATAGCAACTGTGAAACCTTCCAAGTTAGATTTTCCTATTAGTTTCAGCAGCTGTAAAATGCTGCTGCAGTGCTATGTATGGGAGATCACCTTGTCTGACTTTTGCCCCCTTTTCTGTCATTCTCTTTCTCTTGTCTCACACATTCAGTCACCTTAGCAAAAACAGCCTTTCCTGACAGGTGAGCATGAGCAACTAGTAATCTGAAAGTGCCAGAAATTGTGCGTCCCGCATCCCTACATTTCTTCACCCTTTCAACCTCAAAAAATACAACTCCTGGACTATGAACAATGTAACTAGGTCAAAGTTTGGAAGAGTATTCTTTTGAATAATTCCCAGAATGTCCCAGCAAGTGTGAGCAGTTTTCTTACTCGCTTGGGATTTTGTACTGTTATAACCTAAAAAATAAGTTTTTTCAAGCTTTGAACTAGACAAAATCCTAAGCATGTGACCATGTCCGAAAGCAAAGATTTTCTCAGAGGAAGGAAATCATCCATATTTTTCTGTATCTCTGAATACCCCTGCTTTGTTTGTTGTGTACCTGAAGCTTAATCCAGACAAGACAGAGGTCCTCCTGGTCAGTCTTGGGTCCAATCAGGGTATAGGGTGGCTACCTGTGCTGAATGGGGTTACACTTCCCCTGAAAAAATAGGTCCCCAGTCTGGGGGTCCTCCTGGAATCACTGCTGAAGATTGATGTGCAGGTGTTGGCAGTGCCAGGAGGGCCTTTGCACATTTAAAACTTGTGTGCCAGCTGCAACCGTACCTTGAGAAGCCTGACTTGGCCATGGTGGTCCATGCCTTGATTACATCTAGATTGGACTACTGCAACACACTCTACGTGGGGCTGCCTTTGAAGACGGCCTGGGAACTACAACTGGGGTAAAGGTTGGCAGCCAGGTTGTTAACTAGAGCTAGTTACAGGGAGCGGACAACGCCTCTACTGAAGCAGCTGCACTGGCTGCCGTTAAGTTTCTGGTCCCAATTCAAAGTGCGGGTTAAAAAAGCCCTAAACTGTTCGGATTCTGCCTATCTTCGTGACTGTATCTCTTTCTAAGAACTGGTGCAAGCTCTTAAGATCTGCTGGGGAGGCCCTTCTCTCCCTCCCGCCTCCATCACAAGCACAGATGGTAGGGACGAGAGAGAGGGCCTTCTCGGTGGTGGCCCCCCGGCTCTGGAACTCTCTCCCCGGGGAGATGAGATTAGCCCCCACACTGTCCACTTTCTGTAAAGACTTGAAAACATCAATGTTCCAACATGCCTTTGAATAACTGCTTAGCTTGCAATCATAGCTGCCCAACCCTAATTTAAATTTTTCCAGCATTTTATTTCCAGCCCTGGCCCTATTGCTCTGTGTTTTGCACAAGCCTTGCCCTTCCCTCTCATATCTGAACATGCCCACTTTTTCCAGTTACTGGTTGTGATGTTGATTGACATACTTTTATGATGTTTTTACTTTCCTGTTTTAATTGTTTTTATTACATTGTTTATTTGTTGTATGTTTTTAATTATGTAACTTTGAATTCCTTGTTTATGCTGGGCTTGGTCCCCATGTAAGCTGCCTCAAGTCCCTTCAGGGAGATGGTGGCGGGTTATAAAAATTAAGTCACTATTATTATTATTAGGTTAGGTAAAGGTTTTCCCCTGACGTTAAGTCCAGTCGTGACCAACTCTGGGGGTTGGTGCTCATCTCCATTTCGAAGAGCCGGCGTTGTCCATAGACACCTCCAAGGTCATGTGGCTGGCATGACTGCATGGAGCGCCATTACCTTCCCGCCGGAGCAGTACCTATTGATCTACTCACATTTGCATGTTTTCGAATTGCTAGGTTGGCAGGAGCTGGGGCTAACAGCGGGCACTCATTCCGCTCCCGGGATTTGAACCTGGCACCTTTTGGTCCGCAAGTTCGGCAGCTCAGCGCTTTAATGCACTGTGCCACCAGTATTATTATATTACCTTTAATTAATTTCTGGTTTATGATAACTCTACAGTGATCTTTTCATAGGTCTTTTGGGCCAAAATTTATCCAGAGGGGAGTTACCACTGCATTTCTTTGAGGCTGAAAAGAAGCGACTTGTTCAAGTTCACCCCATGGGTTTCTTTTGCTGAGCCTGCATTAAAAAATCTAGTCCAACACTCAAACAGGGATACCACACTGGCTCTCTCTAAAACTAATCTGAGTTTGGATTAAAATGGTCTAGGGGTTCATAAGGTGAAATCTGTGGGTGGGTTTCAGAGCGTTCCTTAAACTGAGAGCCAAAATTAGAGATGTCTTCCACTTATATTTCCTTTCAATTGCAGTCAAGGCTTGACTTTTGTAGATTTGATCATTTGGGAATTTGCCATCAATAATTAAGTGAGCTTTTAAAGTTTTGCAACCAACTATGAAAAATGTGCAAATGATAGGCATAAAGTAGAAAATATAAAGAAAACTAAAAAAACCAGTGAGTCATTAATGCATTAAATATATACTGTAAGCTTTGTATCTTAAATGTAGTCAATAGTAATTAGAGTTAAGGTGTGGGGGGTTTCCCTACTTTTATGTGGGTTCTGCAGCTCTTTGTAAATGGTATTTAAGAGAATTTTTTATGTCACCAGATTTTCAAAAGGATCCCTGATTTCCCCAAAAGGCTTCAGAACCACTGAGATGGGGCTGTTCCACATTGGTCTGAAGAAGCATGAGATTTCACTAACAATTTCTTTGATCTACCCAAGGGCTTTTCCATTTATTTAAAACCAGGGAATGGTTTGCTGAAATGATCCCAACGTTTGAAGAAAAAACTCTTTGTATTCTTTAATCCTTCCCTAAGAATGGCATTTCATCTATGTAATATAACTATTTTTTTACTAATTTAACAAAGAAAAGAGAAAGAGAAGAGAAGAGAAGGGAACATTTTTGTTTCAATTGGTGAATCTGGCATTATAGAATTAAGTTTGACACCACTTGAAGTGCCATGGCTCAATGCTACGGAATCCTGGAAGCTGTAGTTTAACGAGGCCTCAGCACTTTTGGGCAGAGAAGGCTAAGGTCTTGTAAGGCTACACTTCCCATGATTCCAGAAAACAGAACCATGGTTGTGAAAGTTGTGTCAAACTGCATTCATTCTACTATGTGGATGCAACCAGTAAGTCTCAGAATTAAAAAGAAACCAATTCAAGGGTGGGTGTAAAATGTCTCAGTGGTTAGCAGAAATTTGTCTGGATCTTTTAAAACGTACACACAAGAGGTACTGCAAAAAATACAACAACCTCCAACATTTGCTTCATCTGGAGGATGCCACAGACACATCTATAGATATTACATATCTAGAACTTTATGTCTGTGCAAAGGAGATTCATAGTAGAGATTTTTTTTTCCTAAAACATGTTTATGTTTGAAAGTAAGAAAAGGAAAAGTATTTTAATTCCACATTCAGATGACTGAAGTTTGAATGTGTTCTAACCCTCTCCACAACCTGGAGACTGAGTCTGCCTCTAAGATCATTTTAGAGGGAAAATTTGGAAACCACAGATTATAGACAAATGACCAGCCATTATTTGCCCTGGATAACAGAAGGCTTAATGACTTTGCCAACTTGGTTAGTGCTAACAGCCTGATCAGCTGCTCAAACAATGAGCAAGTGAAGAGATGGTCCCTGTGGCTTCTTTTACCTCTCGCTTTTTATTAGAGAGGTTTAAAATGAGAGCAATAAAAGCTCTCCATTAAGTGGTCAAATAAAGAGCAAAGCTGCTCAGAGCAACCATGGGTGAACAATCTCCTTGGAATCCAAAAGCTGCTGAGCTCACAGAGTCTGATACGGGCTGTCCAGGAACGTGGGACTGTAACTGGGTTTTCTCAATCCAAAATACTATACAGATCTTAGGGATATTGGCAGATTGAAAAGTACAGAATGTAGTTTCTGACCTCCAGGCTGGGCAACCAGCCTGGTGAACATTTGTTTTATGTGAATTCTCACCCTTAGCAACTATTAATCATCCAAAAAGGACCGGCATTCTATTGTTAGATCCATTGAATCAATTAGATTTACTTATAATGGGATTTAATTACAAAGTAGACCCACTGAATAATCGTGATTTATGTACATGATCACTCACCATTCAACAATTGATTCAATAAGTCAACCCAATAAGATTTCGGTTGAAGTCTCCAAGTATGGGACAAATCTTCCAAAAGTCAGGAAAACTAGGACAACTGCAGCTTTCACTTACTATGCATTATTCTATATACTATTCCCTCTATTTCTCTCCTTTATTTATTTATTTTTGCCCCATTACTAATCTCCTTGCCAGAAGAGGGTAAAAATACCCAGACACCACAGCTTTCAGAAACAGGCAGAATTAAATAATGTGTATCAGTACATGTAATTTATACAACTTCGTCCATTCAAAATGTTGGCTTTTTCACCCTCCTTTGCTGACTGCATACAGTTTATTAATTACATATTCTTCTCAGTGCGTATAGGTCAGATTTATAGGTGCAAACAAGTATCAAAGCTGTTCAGAGACACGTCGACTAAACAGAAACAGATTGGAACACATCAGGTAACCCACAAGAGAAGACAGAATGGACATATGTTAAATACACGTTTCCCACCTCTTTCGTGGCTGCCAAGGAAACATCATGAAGCCTACACTGGAGAACTTCTGAATGGCAAGCAGCCAGGCATCGGATACTGAAGAGTCCTTTCTCCTTCAAATGCCTGAGAAGCAATTATCAGGGTGAAGGGGGGAGGGGGCGGGTAAAAATAGAAAGAGAGAAAAGTAGAGAAATGGTTGGTCTCACCTGGCATTTTGCAAAAACAGGACTTTTCACAACAGCAAGAGTGTCTGAAAATGAGATGTGCCATAGAAGTCACACATTGGGAATACAGAAAAGCAAAGATGCTGCTGCATTTAGCAGAAACACACACACACTATGGTTTTAAAACGACTATGGGGAAAAATACCTTTCACCACCAGCCTCTGTGCCTGACAGAGTCTCCCGTGAATTAAGTGGAATAAACGAGTGTGATTGATTTACTAGTTCCACATGATAAACTCCATCCTTGGAAAGGGCTGAGACCTGTATAGCAGCCTCTCTCCAGTGAGGCTCAGAAACAAATCTTGGATTTTTTAAAATGCTATTGCCATAAAGTCTCCTTGACTTGGCCTTACTGAATTAACAGCACCATCTGTTGGTGAGTTGGTGACAAAAATTGACACCGGTTACAAATTCCTGATTTGATAACTTTCAGAAATGTGGCATGTGTCAGGCAAAGCAGACTGACCAAAGCAAATATATTTAGCATGTCATCCTGATGTGAGAAAGAGGAAAGGGGGCAAAATGTGAGCAATGACTTCCAAATAAGAATTCTGCTCCTTAATGAAATTTTAGCATTGCAACAATTAAAACATACCCAAATTTAGAAATACAGTTCTGCCATACAATTCTTTGTGCTACAAAATTCTGGATGAATGAAAAGTAATTGGAGTGCTTCCCAAATTCCTTCAGTGTTTTTCTTTGTACATCACTTGAAGTTGGGTAAACCATCCCAAGGGTATACCAAAATTTGGTGAATATTTACTCCACCCCATGATGCAGAAACAAAACTGACAATCAGAAACAGTATCTTATTTATGCAGACATAAAAACATGGTGGGATCAAACATATTTGGGCTCAAAGTATTTGGATGGTTTAAGTATGCAAATAAAAGAAGCAGCTATAACTATCAAGATAATTTGAACATAAGAAATATAAGATTATAGATGCCTTACTCTTTTTTAATGATAGACATTTGGGGACAGAAAGAAATTTGATCTAAAGAGCCAAATTCTTATGAGGAGGCAATGCCTTCTCCCACATCCCATTGCTGCATCCTGATGGCACACTGAACTGCATTGTCGACCTCATCATTAAGGCCCATGGATTCGCCCTGCGTTGCGGCAAATCCATGGGCCCCCAGCAGGAGGTGTGGTGATGACATTGCTCCATGCCCCATATTGCACGAATTGGCTTACCCCTCATCCCACGGGGGGGAATGTTGACTCCCAGCTTCCCCCCATTGCTGAGAAGACAACACAGGAAGGATCTTGTGTTGCCACTGTGGCGGCATGTGCCACTTCCTCTCCTCCTTCAGCTTGGAGCTCAGCCTAAAGAGGCTGTGTGTTATCTAATGGGCTCCTCCATACAACAGGCAAATCGGCCCATATGATGAAGTGGCATATGAGCCGACACTGGCCATAAAATGCAGTTCAAACTGAAGTATTTGACCGTGTAGATCAAACCTGTTTAATTGGGAAATGGTACGAATCCAATCATAACACTCATAGTGCAAATCTATTTCCTCCATTTCACAGATCCTTGCATCTGTCTCCAGCCTCATGTCTCTCTACAGCAGGGGTCCTCAAACTTTTAAGGAAGAGGGCCGGTTCACAATCCTTCAAACTGTGGAGGGGCCGAACTATCATTTGGAGGAGAAAAAATGAACAAATTCCTATGCACACTGCACATGTCTTATTTGTAGTGCAAAACAACAACAACAATGAAAACAATTGTAACCAACATAAACCTATCAGGATTTCAATGGGAAGTGTGGGCCTGCTTCTGGCCAATGAGATAGTCAAATTAATTAGGATTGTTGTTATTGTGTGCCTTCAAGTCATTTCAGACTTTGGGCAAGCCTAAGTCTAAAATTATTTATTTATTCATTTACTACATTTATTTATTACATTTATATCCCACCCTTCTCACCCCGAAAGGGACTCAGAGCAGCTGTATGTACATACAATATATTATATTATTAGCATAGCACAATATTAGCATTATATATATTGAACTATACCACTATACTGTAATATCATATGTAATATATATCATATAATTAATATTATTATATGGTATTATTAGTATTATATTGTATAACATTATAATATTATTATCAATATTATATGTATATACAATATATTATATTATTTAAAATGATATAAAAATATTATATTATAAAACTGAGGGTGGGGGGCAGGTAAATGACCTTGGAGGGCCGCATCCGGCCCCCGGGCCTCAGTTTGGGGACCCCTGCTCTACAGCCTCTCTCCTCTCTAATGCACTTCATTTAAAAAGATACAACAGCATCCATGCAGTTAAACTCCCCTAATTGGATGGCAGATGAGCATTAAAAAGAAAGACCTGCTCAAATAAAAACAAAGAAGGGAAACTAAGAAGACACCGGTCAGGTTAATCTGGAAAAGAGTTTTGGAGCCTGGGCCTAGATTCCCAGAACAGCAAACACCAAAGTCAAATTACAATAAATTGCAAATAAATATAGCAATGGCCAAATTATTTTTTTCAAACATGCACACACAGTAACCCAAAACTTCAGGAAAAATAACATGCCTCAACTGTCAAATGGGCAGATATAGCTACAGTGCAATGTTAGCCATACCATAAACTAAAATGAGTCATCCACTCAAACAGCAGATGGTGGGTGTTATGAAAGGGAAGCAAACTGTCACTTCTTTAATTTGTTATTGTTCTATCTTCAATTCCAGGGAGAAAAAGAGAGTGCTTACAAGAAATATGTATTTATTGATTCATTTAGATTGCATCCAAAGCCAAAATCACTATATGCCTTGATATGAGGTACAGGTTTTAGGGGTGGCCTGATCTTACATGCATGCTACGTGAGATACTTGGCTGTCATTTGGGAGGATCATTGAAACACCTGTTATTTTTCTTTCATTCACAAAAAACAATACTTGGTGACCAAATGGGAGGGGCACAAGACTAATGGACAACTTGAAGAAAGAAAAAAGCAGCTGATCTACAAAGTAGAGTAGAGTCTCACTTATTCAACATAAACGGGCCAACAGAACTTTGGATAAGCGAATATGTTGGATAATAAGGAGGGATTAAGGAAAAGTCTATTAAACATCAAATTAGGTTATGATTTTACAAATTAAGCACCAAAACATCATGTTATACAACAAATTTGACAGAAAAAGTAGTTCAATATCCAGTAATGCTACGTAGTAATTACTGTATTTATGAATTTAGCCCCAAAATATCACAATGTATTGAAAACATTGACTACAAAAATGTGTTGGATAATCCAGAATGTTGGGTAAGTGAGTGTTGGATAAGTGAGACTCTACTGTAGTTGAAATTAAACAATTGTTTAATGATGGTTAACGAGCATTTCCGAGTCCTATGGCTAATATTTGTCTGTCTTTGGTTTCTCCCCTTATTATTGCTGTACATGTGTGTCAGTCTACCAGCTGAAGATAAGCTTGCACCTAATTAATCTAATCTAATTAACAGAAGTAGTTAATTAAGGAGACTATGAAAAACATCTTTAAGCTTCCCCAGAGGCTTTTTAAATTTGCCTATGTGTTGCCCTTTGCTTGATTTGTTTCTTTGTGAGTTTTCCTACTTACAGCTTCAGTCACCTTTTACTTAAAATCTGAAACATAAAATTGAGATTGGCAGGAAAGTATGTTCAGTTCTATGCAACCTCTCCTCCAGTGTTACCATTAACACATGGCATAAATAGGACCAGACGTTCTCAAAGGTAGCTTTTTAAAAAGTGAAATGCATATCTGACAAACATGGGAGCAGAGTGAAAGATAAATAAGAGACAGGAAAAAATAGGTAACGAGAGGTTTGGTCTGTGACAACATATTTCAATCCAAAGGAATTTAGTCATACTTGAACTCCACTGAAATGAAATAGACATGTTTGTCACATTTAGAAAGCATTCCTTCTAAAACTAGTCATGCACTAGTAATTGTATGTGCCTTCAAGTCACCAATACACTTATGGTGACCCCATGAATATCATAGCATTTCTTAGGCAAGAAATACTCAATTTACCCATTGCTTTCTCTGAAATATAGCCTACAGCAGTAGTTCTCAACCTGGGGTCCAGCAGATATTTTAGGCCTTCAACTCCCAGAAATCCTAACAGCTGGTAAACTGGCTGGGATTTCTGAGAATTGTAGGCCAAAAACATCTGGGGACCTCAGGTTGAGAACCACTGGCATACAACATCTGGTATTCGTTGACCATCTCCCATGCAATTCTAAATGGTTAGCTTCTATGATCAGATGGGATCTGGTGTCTTTAGGGTATTGAAATACATAGTTCTTGTTGTAGGGTATCTTCAAGTCATTTCTGATTTATGGAATCCTTAAGGCAAACCTGTCATTATATTTTCTTGGCAAGATTTGTTCAGAAGGGTTTTGCCTTCACCTCCCTCTGAGGCTGAGAGAGTATATCTTGCCCAAGATCACCAAATGGGTTTCCATGGCTTGGCAGGGATTCAAATCTTGGCCTCTAGAGTTATGGTCCAACACTCAAACCAATGTGCCAAGCTCTAAATAGCCTAAAAGAAAGAAGTCGCTTTAACAGCCATGAATGGGTACAGGTTTGAGTTTAGTCAGAAAGCAATTCAAATGGTTTTAAAACTTCAGTAAGATTCTATCCTTGTATTGCCCCAAATTTCAAAATGCAAATGTAATACATGCATTCTTTATTTGTAGCACCGTTATAATAGGAGGGGAGGGGGGGAATCCGATTTCCTTTCAAGACTTCACCCATTTTTTTGAAAACATGTGTTAATGAAAATGAGGTCACTGAAGGAACAGATTTCAAACTATATCAATAGGTAATAGACATACAATAAAGAGAATCACTCGAAAGGAAGACAATTTGCGGAGAACATTTAAAGATGAAAATATAGGATGCTAGGTGGAATAAAAGGTAGGCATTAACACCACTTTCAGCAAAACAAAATGATTTTAAAAAAAAAAAAGAACTATAAATGGCCAGGCAGAAAGAAAGCCTACCAATGAACCATCATCTTCAATATGTTAGAGAAATTGTGTGAATTTTTGAAGGAACATTTATTTGTAAGTGACTGTGTTTTCCAAAGGTTAGACAATTTTGAGATAAACTGGTCAATCTCATTAAGAGCCCTACTGGTCAGAGGCAGAAAAGTGATACACTTGCAGTATTGCTGGCTTTTCGAGGCAAAAATGAAATGCTTTTGCATAAGTAATGAATTTCTATTATTAGAACCTGCAAGGCTGGAAAATACTGGAAAACATTTAGAAGGCATAATATCAAAGGATGTATATGCATGCAATATATGCCAAAACTGCCTTGGCAGAGAATCCTATCAAAAACCTGTCAAAAATAAGAAGAAGAAACAGCACAAATGACTTTGTAACCTCCTTTTTAACTCTGTGGATAGACTTCATTTGTCACCTCAACTTCCAGAATAAATGAAGAACTTTTGGAGAAATCCCTTCTCTGAAATAGTCCTGACTGCTAGGTTATAATGGAATCTTTTTGTGTATTGATTTGAAGTTGCTTGTTATATTTGTTGAACTGTCAACAAAATTATACACAAAAAGACAGAATAATGGAGGAAGAAGACATATGAAAGTTTTAAAATTATCTTTTAG
Source organism: Anolis carolinensis (assembly GCF_035594765.1). Lineage (NCBI taxonomy): Eukaryota > Metazoa > Chordata > Lepidosauria > Squamata > Anolidae > Anolis > Anolis carolinensis. The sequence continues at coordinate 42,165,868 of NC_085841.1, forward strand.
GATAGGACATTTTGCCTATCCTACTAAAAACAGCTTTTGATGGGTCTGCAGACTTCTAATAGTGGGGCTGTATAAAAGGGGGGATGTTTTCAAGTTGTAGGAGGAAGAATTATCAGTTTTATAAAGCAGCGACAGATCAGCTGTTTATCCCCGTATTTTTGCCTGTTGGCTACAACTGTGTCTGTCTTTCCTGGAAATTTGCCACAAATTGCCACTGACACTGGTACTCGGACCACCGTTTTTGAGTAGTGTGATTACCAAGCTCTAGAGGCATGTGTTTATATGGGGTTTATGGAACTGTATTATTTATTTATTTATTTACCCTATTTATACCCCGCCTTTCTGTATGTATTTCAGATTTCAATATTAATGTCAGAAATACGTGGTATGATTTTGCATACATTAGAACAGTAAAGGCAAATATCACTTAAGTAAAATAAACATTAAATATTAAATTAACCCAAAAAATAAAATAAAATAAGGTGTAAATACTAAACTAATCTGGGAATTTGCTATTGCTATTTATGGGTTAGGTTTTATGTTTGGGGACAGGTGGCAAGGCGAAAGGTTCAAGGAATGCTATTTTGTGCTTCTGTGTCAGTGGAATGAACTTCTATAGCAATGTGTATGTTAGAACAGAAGCCTATACATTTTCAAATGAACTATATATTGAGAAGAGGAGCACAAAGAATAGGCAAAACACATAGCAGCTTTTGGCTTGAAAGTGGACAAGGACATAAAACTATGTAAACGTCTCAAGGATGCATTGGGACATGATGCTGAGGAGCAAAATGAAGGTGATATATAAATTAAATCCGTTTCTTTTTCCTTACCAATCATTGCTATTTAGCCACTTCAGGGCATCCACCAGCCCCTGTTCTGGGTGTGACAAAGGTCTTATTTCGAAGATATTGCTGTTTACAAGGTCCTCCCATTCTGGAGAATCCAGGAGATTCGCTGGCAAGGAGTTAGCTGCAGATAAATAAATAAAGATCCAACAGCAGAAGTGCAAGGATGCTGATAGTCTGGAAACTATGCCCAAGGCTGAAATAAATTTCCCAAAAGGAACACTTTAAATTCTACGCTCTCCGCTGCGGGTGTATAGACCGTATCTCATTTTATGAGCCTATTAGAGCTCTTAAGATTGTCTGGAGAGGCCTTTCTCTCTGTTCCACCACCTTCTCAGAGTCATTTGACGGGAACAAGGGAATGGAGCTTCTTGGTTGCTACTCTCGGACTTTGGTTCTTTCTCCCAAAGGAGGCCAGGATGATTCTTTCATTCCTTGGAAGTTCAAAACATGTTTGTGCTGCCAAAAATTACCAGTGGTATGCATTTAATGTCATAGGAGCTGTTTTAAGCTCTGCATACAAGATAGTCTTTTAATGAATTTTAATATTTTTAATGCCTAGCGTGACTCATTTTGTGACTGATCATTGATAAATAAGCATGGGTTTAGTTTGTAACTCTGATTGCCAAGGCAAGACTTGGTAGTGTGATTGATAATATCCCTGTGGAAATCTTATTGAGAGAAGTTGAAATCACCACAAGCAGAGTCACTCAGTGAAAGCATTTAGCACTATAAATTCATTGTTGCTGAGTTTAACAACTCCTGAAGAAGGGGTTTTCCCCTGAAACAGGGTCAAAAATACCCGGGACCCCTGTAGAGAATTGGGACTTTATTTGTACTTTACTTTTGAAGACTTTTTTGAGAGCGGTGCTCCATCATTATTTTCTTCAATCAAATATACAGCAACTTTTTGACAATCGTTCGTTTGTGTGTATAGTTCTCAGATAACAACATTTCCTTTAATGTTAGACTCTGATGCATGATGTGAAGTAGTGTGATGTAGTTCGACTCACTGCTGCCTAACACATCCTTTTTAAAAAAAATTCTTTAGGATGAAGTGAACTTCATTAATACCAAATCACTCTTATTGCCTGTTTTGCTTGTAATCTAATCTGGAGACAAGTGGATGCAATTGCAGGAATGTGAGGTTACCAAAAAAAAAAAAAAACCACCTTACATTCTGGTGACACTGAAAGGTTGAGCCATGCACTATGTGTGTGTGTGTGCCCTAGACATGTAAAATAGCACTGGGGGAAACTCAGAATCTCAAAAGGGAAATATATTACAGTTATATCTTGATCTTAAGGTAATTTGAGAGAAAATGAGGAATAGGACAGATAGAAAACAGCTACTACTAGTCACATCTCCCTATAGTGACTGTCAATTAACAGTCATCCCTAGCAAACAGCAAATGGTTTAAGCCATTGTGACACTGTGGCTCCTATAAAATGTGCTGTCTTAGTGAGTCAATAGGTATGTAACTGTTAATTCAATAGTTCTACACTAGTTTAGCCTAGCTGGACATGTGCTATTATGCTGCCGAATTTTAATGGAACAGATTAGAAGGACTGTGTATTTGCTAGAACGTGAAGGGGAGGGAGGGAGAGAGTTACAATTATTTGTAGTATAAAAGTGGTATGTGTATGTGCATGTCTTCAAGTTTCCTATAAATGTATGGTAACACCAGGAATTTCACAGAATTTTCTTAGGCAAAGACTACTCAGAGACTTGAAGATAACTGAATTTCCAGTGCACTATCACAAAGGATTGTTGTGCATTTTCTGGACTGTATGGCCATGTTCCAGAACCATTCTCTCCTGATATTTCACCCACATCTATGGCCGGCATTCTCAGAGGTTGTGATACCTCGCAACCTCTAAGGGTGCCTGCCACAGATGTGGGTGAAACATCAGGAGAAAATGCTTCTGGAACATGGCCATACAGCCCGGAAAATGCACAACAACCCGGTGATTCTGTCCATGAAATACTTCGATATCACAAAAGATAATACAGAAAATGCAAGATACATAACTGGGGAAAATCCTTGGCTATGACTGAGATAGGTTTTGCACTCTAAAGAATGCATTTGCAAAACAAAACAGAAAAACATGTTAAATATATTGTCTAATTTGACCCCATTTGATATTAAAAGATATGAAGAAAGAATCCTCTTTCATAAATATTCCTACAATGTGTGCTATGATTTACCATTCTTTCTATGTCTTACCTGAAGCATGCCGCGAGAAGCTACTGTCACGGTTGATAACAGGGATGCTGGGGAGAGAGGGTCGGTTCACTCGTTTCTTTAAGGTTGTTCCAATGGGAAGTCTGTAGGGTTTGCTCAGGCTGATTGCAACAGAGATATGTCCATTGCTGTTAGGAGGAGTAGAATCTGTAGAAAGTAAGTAAGGGAGGTTGGTTAAAGGTGAAGGAACAAATGCCTGAAAGAAAATCAGGGATTGGTTCCATGACCATTCCTAGGATAAACTGCCTTCTGGGCAGACAGTGTTACAAACAACCCACATGTCTTCAGTAATGTTGTCCACACGTGGCTGAGAAAATGGTTCAATGTACACAACTTTGTTACATGTACAAAATAAAATTACAGTAGAGTCTCACTTATCCAAGCTAAATGGGCCGGCAGAAGCTTGGATAAGCGAATATCTTGGATAATAAGGAGGGATTAAGGAAAAGCCTATTAAACATCAAATTAGGTTATGATTTTACAAATTAAGCACCAAAACATCATGTTATACAACAAATTGGACAGAAAAAGTAGTTCAATACGCAGTAATGTTATGTTGTAATTACTGTATTTACTAATTTAGCACCAAAATATCACGATATATTGAAAGCGTTGACTACAAAAATGGCTTGGATAATCCAGAAGCTTGGATAAGCGAGGCTTGGATAAGTGAGACTCTACTGTACCACCAAGAAATGTGTATAAGGTGTATATGAAACACACAAAAAAACATTTTTTAGAACTAGGTTTTATCTCCAAGATATTTCATTATTTATGTATATACAAACAAGGCACTGTAAAACTTGGATAAGAATCTGAAACCCAAAACACTCCAGGTCCCAAGCAATTCAGATAAGGGATACTCAACCTGCATTGAAGAAGAGGAGGAGGAGGAGGAGGAGGAGGAGGAGGAGGAGGAGGAGGAGGAGGAGGAGGAGGAGGAGGAGGAGGAGGAGGAGGAAAGCAAAGAAGACCAAGAACAAGAAGAACAAGACGATAGAAAAGAAGAAGAGTAGGAGGAGGACTTCCTTCCAAATTTACATTTGGAAACATTGTCCAGACAATATTTTTTGGTGTTATCACACAATGCTGTTATACCATCATAGCAATACATTGGAACCCCTGGTGGTACAATGTGTTAAACCCTTGTGCCGGTAGGAGTGCTGACTGACAGGTTGGCAGTTCAAATCCAGGGAGAGTGGGTGAGTGAGAGAAACCTCCCACAAGGATGATAAAAACATCAAACATCTGGGCAACCCGTGGGCAAAGTCCTTGCAGACAGCCAATTCTCTCACACCAGAAGTGACTTGCAGTTTCTCAAGTTGCTCCTGCCATGAAAAAAGCAATACATTTGCTTTGTCTTTGTCTTTGTCTTTGTCTCTGTATTATTGAATGATGCCATTGCCCTCCAGGCATTGTGATTGTTGTTTTTGCACACTGGAAATAACTCATGAATGACCATCGTAGTCTATCACCATAGTGTCATAGTGCATCCTGGCATCATAGTGTCATAGTGCTATTATGGGTGGATTTTTTTAAAATAAACCAAAATATTAGAGCTGGTGATAATGTCATTAAAACAGATTTTTAAAATGTGCAAATTATGCTCTGAAAGTGCAAATGTAATACAAAGTGTCAACTATCAGCTACCCCCATGAAAACTGACCAGAGCAAATTTCAAACAGAATAACACAGCATAAAGAATTAGTTTGATAAGGCCCAAATCTCAGTAGTGTGAACCTGATTAACAGAAGTCAGGACAAATTAATAGTATCTGCATTCATTCATTGATTCAGCAGTTGATTAAATCTGATTATATTTGCATATGAATAAAAACAATAGCTCTGAAAGAGGAAAATCTAGTGTTCTTTTAGATTATGCATGCACGCATCGCAGCAGGCCTAATCTTTGAAGAGGTCTGTGTGATTATTAAAGGAAAAAGTCTCTTTGAAGATACCCCCTATTCATCCTTTCCATTTCGGAAAGTACAAAAATATTACAAAAACAGTTCCCTTATTAATCCAGAGCAGTCTGGTTTATCCATCCAAAATGTTTTGATTGATTTCAGAGCTAGGATTTGTTGCTTTTATGAGTTAAAACTACCAGAATCTTCCAAACATCTGGCTTGGGATCCCAATCCATCGAGATAATAAACCCAAGCTATATATTCATGGATATCCATATTGGTCATACAGAAAAACAGACTACAACTTCTGCATTCCCAGATTTCAACTGGATAACAGTGAGCTCTATTGAAATGAATGATTTATTTGTTTATTTATTATTTACTGGATTTATATACCATTTTTCTCATGCCTGGCGGTGAGATCCATTATCATAGACCAGGGCCATTCCAATTGTCAATTGCACATATTCCCTATTTATTTCTTGCACTGCATTACTTTACTGGCCAAAAGCTAGGACACATAGCTATGTCTTTGTTTTCTTTCTGAAGGCCAAGAGGGTTGGCACTGATTTAATCTCACTGAGGATAGAGTTCCAGAGGCAAGGGGCCACCACTGAGAATTCTCTGTCTCTCATCCCCACCAACCGCACTTGCGAAAGAGGTGGGTCCAAGAGCAGGACCTCCCCAAAAGATTTTAACTTCCGTGATGGTTCACAGAGGGAGAAATGTTTGGATAGGTAAGCTGAGCCGGAACCGCTTAGTGCAGAGGTTCTCAACCTGTGAGTCCCCAGATGTTTTGGCCTTCAACTCCTAGAAATTCTAACAGCTGGTAAACTGGTTGGGATTTCTGGGAGTTGTAAGCCAAAACATCTGGGGACCCATAGGTTGAGAAGCACTAGTTTAGGGTTTTATAGGCTAAAGCCAGCACTTTGAAGTGTGCTCGGTAACAGACTGGCAACCAGTGGAGCTGACATAACGGGGAGGAGGGGTATATATTCCCCATACGCCGCTCTGGTGAGAAAACTGGCTGCTGCCCATTGGACCATTTGAAGCTTCCAAACAGTCTTCAAAGGCAATCCCACATGTTGCAGTAGTCTATTCAAGATGTAACAAGAGCATGGACTCTTGTTTGAGATGTAACAAGACCATGGACCCTGAGTCCCGATGTCTGACTTGGGAATACCATCAGGTCGAACTGGAAATCTTAGAAAATGCGTAGAGGGTCCATGTTTTGTTGAACATGGATAAATGAAACTACATATTTTGTTCCCATGGATATAGGGGACCATACCGTACAACAAAATCCACAATACCTTAATCAGCCATACAAAAAAATCACACAAGCTTTTGAAACTTTACTGCCTTCTTCATCAGTCAAAAATGATTAAAATTATATAAGAGAAGAAAAGATTCAAGTTTTAGTTTTAGATTCGGAGGAGAAACACACAGCTCTCTAGACTGCAACTCCCATCAGTGCTAGCCAGCATAGCTAATGATGAGAAATGCTGGGAAATGCAAACCAACAACCTCTCGAGGGGCTACATGATTCCCACCCCTGCTTTGTATAAATCATTTAATCCAGCTAATGTTACAAATTTAATCCACCTAATGTTACTCTTGTTCCTATGGGATTCATCCAAGCACAAAGGTCATGTGACCACATTGTGAAAAAAGAAGCAGTCCAAATTATATGGGTTTTTTTAAAAAAAAGGCCTACAGTATATGTACAGTTTAAAAACTGACATCTCCCCTTTTCCCACTAGTATTAAAGCAAGAAAGTATGTGACCTTGCACCACTGCCTTGTTCCGGCAGAGTGCTGACTTGCATCTTCCTCTGTTGCTGTTGCAGCAAACCTTCTTGGGGTTTCTCCTGCGGCACAATCATTGCACGTCAGTTGCAATCAGATCACTTGGGCTGCGCTGCCCTTCGCGACCCCCTCCCTCCATTCTTAATAAGCATTCCTATTCTAACACCTTCTTCTTCCCCTGAAAGCATCATTCCTCAAGCGTGTGTGCAGCAGTTTCAAATGGGGAATTGATATGACTGTATGACTAAGTACAAAACATTCCCTCCTGGCCATAGGTTAGTGAAAAATTGTTACTGGGGAAAGCATCTATTCACTTTACTGGAAAATAGGGTTGCTATAGTGAAATAGATGTAGTCTTGATAAAATGGGATTCAGCAATGTTCTGGGGCTACAATCATATAGGAATTACAAATGCCATCTAAAGTCCAACTCTCAGCCATCCAAAAATCCACAACTTAAAAAGTTCCAAAAAAAAAAAAACCCAGCCAGTTCAGGCTGATTCTTTTGAACAGACAACCCTACAAATCCAGTTTCATGTATTTTATGCATTTTAATTTTTTAATTTAATTTTTTAACAAGTAATTATTACATTGAATTACATAATGGCTAAGGAGCCCCGGTGGTGAAGTGTGTTAAAGCACTGAGTTGGAGACCGAAAGGTCCCAGGTTCAAACCCCGGGAGCGGCGTGAGCGGCCGCTGTTAGCTCCAGCTCCTGCCAACCTAGCAGTTCAAAAACATGCCAATGTGAGTAGATCAATAGGTACCGCTCCAGTGGGAAGCTAATGGCGCTCGATGCAGTCATGCCGGCCACATGACCTTGGCGGTGTCTATGGACAACGCCGGCTCTTCGGCTTAGAAATGGAGATGAGCACCAACCCCCAGAGTCAGACATGACTGGACTTAACGTCAGGGAAAACCTTTACCTTTACTTACATAATGGCTTAATGCTATTTTAACTTTTGTGCCATATACTGATTTATCCATATTGATTTAACTTGAATTGAGTCCCATTTTGGGATAAAGATAGGATATCAAACAAACAAACAAACAAACAAACATTGTGAAAATGTTTTTGCAGAGATGGTCCATCCAAATATGTCCAATTTTTATTAAAGAATACATTTTCCAGATCCAAATTGTATAAGGAAGACTGGGCACCGCAGTTGAAGGGAGATGTTGACAAGCTGGAAAGTGTCCAGAGGAGGGCAACTAAAATTATTAAGGGTCTGGAGAACAAGCCCTATGAGGAGTGGCTTAAAGAGCTGGGCATGTTTAGCCTGCAGAAGAGAAGGCTGAGAGGAGACATGATAGCCATGTACAAATATGTGAGAGGAAGTCATAGGGAGGAGGGAGCAAGCTTGTTTTCTGCTGCCCCGCAGAATAGGACGCGGAACAATGGCTTCAAACTACAGGAAAGGAGATTCCACCTGAACATCAGGAAGAACTTCCTCACTGTGAGAGCTGTTCGGCAGTGGAACACTCTGCCCCAGAGTGTGGTGGAGGCTCCTTCTTTGGAGGCTTTTAAGCAGAGGCTGGATGGCCATCTGTCGGGGGTGCTTTGAATGCGATTTCCTGCTTCTTGGCAGGGGGTTGGACTGGATGGCCCATGAGGTCTCTTCCAACTCTACTATTCTATGATTCTATGATTCTATGATAAATCAAATGTAGATTGAAGCAAAATACCTGTACAAGTTAATTACCACTTATCTGAAATGTTTCGGACCAGGGGTGAAATAAGGTTTCTGTACATTGAACCATCAGCAAGCCAAAGTTTCTCTCGGCCACCCACATGGGCAATTTTGGTTTTTGAAGTATTTTGTATAAGGGATGCTCAACCTGTATTAAGGCTCAATATTGGCAAATACAGAAGAGAATGTAGCAGTAACTGTGAAAGAGAGGTGGAGTTTCAGTACGTAAATGTGATTGCGTTGTTTAAGGAAACAGCCAAAAAATCAGCACCAAGGCTATCGGAGGAAATGCTTAGGTTCATTGACCTAGAGCAGAGTTTCTCAAATTTTGCTCCTCCAGATGTTTTGGACTTCAGCGCCTACAATTTTTAACAGCTGGTAAGCTGGCTGGGATTTCTGAGAGCTGAAGTCCAAAATACAGTTTGTGAAACACTGACCTAGAGGATCTCCTCATACTCCCTTTGAATTTTCAAACAGTTTATTACAACATCTTCCACCATAGCAGTAATCAAAGCATCATGCAAAAATATCATCTCTATTTTTTTTGAAAAATGCCTTAATGAATGCCCTAGCAAAATCTCTAAAGTCAACCACATCTCACACTCCCAAGCACTCATATACCTTCGTGAGCCATTTTCTGTAGTTGTTCTTGGAACAACAAGGATCGTTCCTTTTCTCTCTCTTTCTCCTTTTCTCTTTCTTTGCGCAAAAGCTCTATCTCTTTCAGCTGCTTTTGACGCATCTTCTCCTGAGCTGATTTGGAGATCGTTACATGGATCTGGATAAAATAGGGATATATTAGTGTAGGAAGAAAAGAAGTAGTCAGAGATGTACACATGATTCCTGTAGAGTATGATGAACATATACAAAGAGATATCAATCATTTCTATAATTCTTCATCTATTACAAAAGCAAGGGACATATTTCACAAATATGAATCATGTTATAATTTTTAAATCTTTTAATTGCATTATTTTTATTTATACCGTGAAAAATGACTAAACAACCAATAGTAGTTTAATGTGAAGCATGTGGCTCAACTTTAATGTACTTTTTACAGTTCCTTCCTCTTAAATATAACATGGTGGTCCCCTAACTGGAGCTAAGAAAATATGACGTATCAAATTGAGAGAAAATGAAAGTGGAATATGAATCATTATTTGTTCTTTTTAACTTTGCAGAATTGTTATTGAGATTTGTATCATTCTACTTGTGTTTACAATAATAAAAATGGTATTAAAAACTGGAGTTAATCCTACTTGGCTTCCAAAATTTGATTGGATCTGGTCCATTTATGGTATTTATTTCTGGGCCCATAACCTTTTGCAGAGTCCAATCTTAAAAATCACAAAAGGTTTATTTACAATAATAAAGAATAGCTGCACTTCTTAATAATCAAGAACTTAGTCTGAGCTACTCTAACATTTATGTCCTGCAAGGATGGAGGTAATTTGGGAGAGGAACTGAAGGGGAAAGTTTAAGCTTTTCAACTCATGTTACATGGTTCAGAGCATTTATTTTACAGTAGAACAGAAGGAGGTTCAACTTCATTCATTCAAGGTTCTTTGACTTAGAAATGGAGATAAGCACCAGCCCCCAGAGTCGGACACGACTGGACTTAACGTCAGGGGAAACCTTTACCTTTACTAGATAGAAACAACATTATATGTTTGAGCATGCCTGTCAACACTTCACAGATGAATACCCAAACATATATGGTCAAGAAAGCACCATCAGTGTGGCCAAGATGGCAAAAGTTATTCATGGGAAAGAGCATACAAGCTAGGAAAGGCTGCAATAATTTGTTTTTGCTTGAGCGTCCTGGGATAGACAAGATGCCACCTCTCTCCTCAACCAACCACATGTGTATCCTTTATTTGTCATTCTCATGCACAAATGAATGCTTTTAAAAAAAAATCCTAGCAAAGTGTCTCAGGATAGATTTTGAAAATCCCGAGAAATACTTTTTTTGTGTGTGCAAATTGCATCCATTACACAAATTGCATGGTTAAATCTTTGTTGAATGGGCTTTTGAGATTGAAATAACTGGGTGGATTGTTACACCAGTTCTTTAAACTTGCTGTTTATGTTCTGCTACACAAAGGAAAAGTATTAGCCTTGCAGAGAGACATTTTTTACCCAAATTATGGGAAGATTGACCAAAAATGTGCTGCTTGTTTCATTTTCATTCCAGAAGCAAATTTTTTTGCAGAGGATGGAAATCTATATGATCTGTCTGTCTGTCTGTCTGTCTATCTATCTATCTATCTATCTATCTATCTATCAACTTGGCACAAATTTTGAAAATGTTCTTCATATGCCTCACAAAGACCCACTCCAATTTGTCCCACTTGCACCCTCTATCCCCCCCCCCCCCAAGCTATTTTTAGGGACAAAACTGGGATTGTGAGATGTGATCATAGATTTCTGTATCCCATCTAATCTGACCCCCAGAGCTGGAGACAACTGAAACAGAACGAACAAGGGAAGCTGATATTAGTTTGAAAAAACTTAGCCCCAGGAATGGAGGATGATATAGAAAACTGTAAGAAATATTAGAGAGAGAAAAGCAGGACACGAGGCCCTATATTATTTATATAACTGATTGATATATAGTTTCAGGCTAATCCTTTTTAAAACTACTGAGCCTTATGCTTCTTCAATCTAAGAAACAGATTTTTTTTTTCACAAGCCACACACTTAACACATCTCAAATAGCTTGGCTTCTGACAGGTATAAATGAAAACTGAAGTGTAGAAGGGCAAGCTAACTGGGGATGATAGATGTTCTGACACTTCTGGAGGCCACGCAAAGGCAGCTTAAAGTAGTTGCGGCCCTGGAACAATTTTGGAAACAGGACCCATTATAGGAGCTATTTTAAGAATGCATGCAAACATTTAAAAAATAATAATTAGATTAACAGTCTATAAAATATGCTGGTCCATAGACAGCAGCAAAAAAATCTTTATGTCTAAATCCATATTCAGTTCTGCAGCTTGGTGGGACTAAGGGTGTTATCACACCTTGGCGTTACAAGACCATAGTGATGCATTAGTCCCACCTTTGCCTTAGCCTTAACATATAATGTTGTTGTTCTCAAGAGTCACTGAAAATCTGTGGGTTTTTTTTCATACTGGAAGTAGGCCATTTATGAAGCATTTTTTCCCCAAAGCAATTCTGTAACCATTTGGAGTGTGAATTTCTCATAGCACTTTCTTCTGCAAATGATCCATTTGTGAATGTAATGTGGGTATGGGAAGATTATGAGATTATGGAATTATTGCACTATTACAGTTACAGGTCTTTTTAAAAAGAGAAATCTTAAAGGAAAAGGTGGGATCCAGGATCCAGTAATGGTGCTATTAATGCAGAGAAAAACAAGTGCAAATGTGGTAAGGGTGTGATAGGGAGCATGAAGCATTAGCCACTCTCACAAGTATGGCTAGAGCAGATTTGAGACAGAACAATTCAGGAGCGGTGTAATGAGGCCCTAATTGCTTGACTACATGCATTTAAAAAATCATTTACTCAAACAACAAATTGAGATTTGGGAAATGACTGCGGAAAGAAGAGAAAGCAAGTAGGACATTGTTCTTTCAGCCGTGGGCCTCTAAAATGTGAGATGTCTGGAACAGTAGCACCAATGGAACCATTGAGAATCCAGCCAAGAAATCAGCTAGATGGGAATAGAAGTCATTATATAATTAGTGACACAGCCATGATAAGAGATTGTTATAATCCTGAGAAAGGCTGTATTGTTCATTATTCCTTTTTGTGATATTACATAAGATACTCTGGGAGTATTTTGGGTCAAAGGATGACATTACAAAGCCTTAATTGATTGATTGAACTACATTTGCTATCCAATTAAAATGTCAAGTATCCCAATCAAATCCAATGTACAGTAAGAGTCTCGTATCTACTGGGGGAAGACAAACATATTCGGTCATGAGTGATAGCCTATAATTATGACATTCCTGGATGGACCACCGTTATCATTGGTTCAAAATCCAATTAAAATAAACCCAGCATTCCTTAGAGTTGACATGCAGAACCTAGAGATTCCTAGAAAAGTATACTCTCTGGACATTTGCTAAGTCCTCCAGTGCACTTCTAGCATAAAATCAGGAGGAAGTGTACCATAGAATCACATTGGAGGCCCTAGCAAGTCTATTTTTCCCCCAGGCATTGGTAAGTTAAATTACAGCTGTGAGAAGTGTGGTTTTGGGGGATCTTGCAATTTTGGGATGTTTCTGATGAATTAATAGGGGGATAGGCTTTTTGTTTATTGTATTGATTTTCCACCATCAACACCTGATGTCCTTATGAGAGTTTTTCATTACTTCATATAAGTGTGGTAGATGCAAGTACTCTGAAGGGTCAAATGGTGCCTTTCAACCACCATTCCAAAATACGGTACATTCACTGGAAGTGGAAAGGAGCAACTTATCACCTACCCTTCCATTGCTCTCCTTCCATTCATCATCCTTGACAAGGTGAGGAATTGAAAGCTGGCTTCTGTCATCCTTGGCCAGAGTGAGAGAGGAGGTGGTTAATGGCAGTAAGGATTCAAGAGGACAACTAGTAGCTTTCAGTGCTGTGGACATGTCATTTCTGGAAGCAAGTTCTGAAGTTTCAGTTTCTGATGAGCCAATAAAACATAAACAATGTGTTATCAGAGACAGCAAAGAAATGTATGAAATAAAAAGTGTGTAACCAGGAGGACGTGAGCCAAGAAATTACATAATATATTAATGCAGATCAAGAATTTGTGCCAAGGAGATACTCCAGCAGATTAAATCACTCCCTGTAAATGAATCCTGTCTGTGTAGAGAAAGCCAAATTGAAAGCTGAATTTCCTGCTTCTATTTTCTATTCAGTGAGGGTGATGCTAATCTTGCTGATGTGGGTGCTACTTTTGTAAAGAAATACCATCTATTAGCTAGTTTGGGGGTGATATCATAATGTTATTGGAATTTACAAGAAAACGTTTTCTGAATGTGAACTGGCTTCGATTCTAGGTTTCCTGAAGACTTCATTGAGTACTAGAAACTGGAACACATCACCATTATAAGATTAGCTTTATTGGTGGTAATCAATATAGAAGTGGGCTACAGCAGAAAAAAATCACAGTCAACTAGTTGATGGGTTCCAGCATCCTCCAACAGGATGCAGCATCTGATGAAATACCACCAGGCAATAAATTCTACCCGTAATATCACAGGATCAACACTGAGAGTCCTAGCAACTAGATAAAAGAGGACCTCTGGAATGGGATGCACCCGTACTATGTGAGACCAGTAGATGACAGAACAGAACCAAACAAACAAAAGTGAAATACACAGGTATGTTCTATCTTCCATCCTGTACAAGCAAAGTGTCAATAGAAATATTACTGCAGTGGGTTGCTGTGAGTCTTCCGGGCTGTATGGCCATGTTCCAGAAGCATTCTCTTCTGATGTTTCACCCACATCTATGGCAAGCATCCTCAGAGGTAGTGAGGTAGTGTTTGTGTGTTACAAACTTTGATAAATGGGTGGATGGCGATGTCCCTCTTGCCACGACAATGTTTATGCCCTGTAATCAACTTTTGCCAGGTTTTTATAATAGAAGCAATGAGGAACTAACATTTATAACTTGGGACCAAACCAACATTAAAAAATCCTGTATTTTCTGAGTGCACATATTTTCATCAGCACATTTTAAAACCTTTTTTTTAAAGCCGCTTCTAAATCTCAGAGCAAAGCACAAAATCTGGACGTCATAGGCGCAAATCCCGGGACCAATAGGTCTGCTCTCAGGTCCCTGGTTTTTTTGTCCTACCTATTAAATTTATGATTTGGCGCTGTCTGGAAGCACCCAGGGACTTGCAACAAAATGTGCAGTGTGTCCTCATCTGTTCACAGAAGTGTTTCTGTTCAGCATTCAGGATTCCAGCCAGATAACTACACCCTTCTACAACTGTCCATTTGATCCAATTCACTTTCCCAGTAGCCTCGGCACTCCTGATTTTGTCTGTTTGTAGAAGCTAAACAAGGTTGAGGTTGACATATCATATCTGGATGAAAAACCACCAGGGATCTTGAGTTATAACTAATAAGGCGGTAAGAGCTAGCTGTTCAGCAGTGGAACATGTTACCATGGTGCGTGGTGGAATCTCCTCCTCTGGAATTTTTTAAGCAGAGGCTGGATGGCCATCTATCAGGGGTGCTTTGATTTGGTGTTTCTGCATGGAAGGTGATTGGCTTGTATGGCCCTTGTGGTCTCTTCCAATTCTATGATAAAAATGAAATTCTGGAGATATCCTGCCAATTAGAGCAGTATTAGGCTAATGATATGACTCTGAAAAACAGTTTCTTACATTTATAAGTTTCCTATCTTTCTATTCCCAGTATCTCTCTTTTCTAACTAGGTCAACATTTCAAGGCTAATGAAAATCCCATAGGTCTACCTTGATCTATTTCTTTGATTGTATTTTGGTAATAGTAATGGGTCCTTGACAGGGACGTAGCCAGAAAAAAAATTCGGGAGGGGTTTTGAAAATTTTGGGGAGGGGGGGGTTGAACTCCTAACACCCCCCCCCCCGGCTACAGACCTGTCAATATCTGCTTGAGATAGTGCCTGGAGGGACTCTTAATTTTTTGCGTCTCATAGACTTAGCATGGGGATTTGGTTAACCAGTTAAAATTCATGAGTAAACCAGGTTTTTTTTTTAACCTGAAAAATTTGGGGGGGGGGGGGTTGAACCCCTACACCCCCCCCACCCAGCTACAGGCCTGCAGCATCCCAATATTTTCCCTCTCTTGTGTCTCAGAGGAGTCATGTTTACTCCATGTCTTTTGGACCTTCCACCTAAATTTGCTATAAATGGGATGGCATAAACATATTTGAAATACTACATAAAATATGAACACCCATCTCAAGAGAGGAAGAATAATATGGCTGGGAAAAGTATAGAAAAGAGAATTAAAAAATCAGGGCAGATTCACCATAAGAAAGGACTAGCACTTGTGAGGTATATGCAAGGAACGGAAGGAAGAGGTTAATTCAGAAAAGTAAAATAAAGAGACAATCTGATAGATTTTCATAAAATTATTAAATATATGAAAACTAGAGTAAGAGGTCTTTTTCTTCTCTTCTCCAACAGCATCAAAACTGTAGTGTAACAGGTTTGCTAGTAGGCCTAAATATCCTAAAGTCACCAGATTCCTTCTAATCTTGGGAGCTAAGCAAGGTCAGCCTTTGTTAGTTCTTGGATGGGAGATCAATAACAAATAGCAGATGCCATAGGCAATCTTTCAGAAGAAGGAACTGGCAAAACTATCTTTGAGTATTCCCTGCTTAGGAAAAGCCCATGGAATTAATAGAGTCACTATAAATCAAAGGTGATGCACACATTTGTCAGTAGAAACAAATGAAGGTACTTCCTCACATAACTTCTGAGTGATGTGACTTTCATCTCTGCCCCAAGAAACAGTTTAAAAAGATACAAAGCATGTTGTTGGAGGACAGGTGTATTGGTGGCTACTGAAATGACGTTCAGAAGCACTAGATGCCTGGACACCAGACAGAGGCAGTTGATTCTGCATGTGATTCATGAGCTCTCTTAAGGTAAAGCTGGATGCTGGAAGAGAGTGGTGCAAAGCTTTCACAGAGCTTTTCTTTTAATCTAGCTTGGATTTTGTGACAGAACATGGCTCCACATGAGACTCTTTCAATTCTATCTGCTGGAGTTAAAATCATGTGTTTCCCTGTGTAGAGAATCATTTGCTTTTGCAGACACCCTCGATAAATTGGTTCCTTCCGTCCTTCCCAGCAGTTCACACCTTTTGAAGGTGTTTGTTCCTGGGATTAATGATTTCTGTCAGCTCCACCTTCTCTCCTGGAAGAACCCCTTTGGAGGTGATAAGACTTGGAAGAAGTTGTAAATGGCAGGCCTGCTTGCAGTTTCCTCAAATTTCCCCTCAAGGTTTAAGGCCTAAAACATATAACAGTAGGGTATGCCTTGCATGCAAAGGGACTGAGGTTTAATCCCTACCCATTCCAAGTAGGGCTAGGAAAAATCCTGCTGGAAACTTGGAAAAGCCATGGTCAGTCAGTGTAGAAAACACTAAGCTAGATCAATCAGTGACCAAACTTGACACAAAACACTTTTCTAACATGCTAAAAAAAACATACACAAGAAAAACTGGTGTAGGCAAATTATGCCTTGTCCTCAGATGTTGCTAGACTGCAGATTTCATTAGCACTAGCCAACACTGTCAATGCTGAAGGATCATGGGATCTCCCGTCCAAAAAAAACCCCTAAACTAAAGAAAAGAGATGGGGTAGGAGAAGATGGAGAGGTGAATCTTCTTTAGAAAGTTCATGTGCCCTGGAATGTTGCTCTAAGAGGGGCTAAATGATGACATTACTTTCCAAAATAAAATTTTCCTGCAATTCCCAAATTCCTAGCATTATAATTCCTTAATTTCTAGCATTTCATTTATGTCTATATTCCCTGAGTAACTTTGCCTCCTCCTTTTCTTTGGATGTCTCAAAGCTAAGTACTACATTCTAAATGCTCAACTAGATTTTAAAGTTCTGAAATGCTAGAACTTTGGGAACTGTAGAGAAAACATCATTGGGTCAAAATTCTTATACAATGCTTTAATCCCCCCCCCACTCCCTGCCCCTTCATAGCTGCCCCCTGATATGACCTGAAGTTCAAAGTCTCCTCATTTGATGAACATTCTTAGGTTTCTTATACAGACTAAGAAATAACCATTAGTTCCTGTGGCTGCTTATGATACCAAAGATTCCAAATACTCAAGAATCCCATGTACGGATGATGTTGCTTACAGTCCTAGGAGCCCCTTCAAGTGCCAGCTTGGAAAGAATATCTGCCTTGCATTCATCCAGGTTTCCTGTTTAAGCACTGAATGAAACTGAACTTCAAAAAAACAGGGCTCAGAATGAATACCCTAAGAGGGGTCATTTAAAAGCTGCAGAAGTCTAGATGAAAATCAAGCGAAAGGGGCTGTGGGTCCTAAAATATTACTTTTTTGACAACAATAGCAGACTAGAAGATTCCTGGAGCTATCATCCAAAAAGCTGTGATACAGACCTGCATTGATAATATTTATTGACTGCTTTTCTCAAGATTCTTTGACATAGTATACTACAAGAATGGGAGCCTTGTAGTTGCTATTGGTCTGCTACTCCCAGCATAGTCAACAATAAAAATTCTGGGACTAGCAGTTCACCAACATCTGGAGAGCCATATAATTTCTGATCCTATTAACATTCCTTCCATCTTGAAAAAATAATCTTGTTTTATTTCAGTGGCTCCCAAATTTTGGTCCTGCAAGTGGAGAACCATTAGACAAGTTGCTAGAGCTTTAGGGAGCTGAAGTCCAAAACACCAGGAGAAACAATGTTTGTGAACAAAAATTTTTAATGAAAAAGGTAAATATCTACATTTGGTTGAAAGTATTTGATGGGGACTTAAATAGCATTTAAAAGAGTTTAGCTACTTAGAGTGACTGCCACAATAAATCCTTTTCCAAGACAACCTCTGAAGTGAAATAATTATCCAAGCTAGCAGCTCAGTCCCCTTGAAATTAGCACCTTTGACCAGGCAGTCACCCTAGAGACAGAAAGTGACATTTCATTTTCACACACAACACTAGGACTTACTTTCCAGCTGAGATTCTTACAGCACAGACGAAAAAGACTGTACATTTAAAAAAGCAAAGACAATCATGCCAGAAGGTAATAACAATTTGCAAAACAATGGTGCTTTATAAAAAATAAATAATGTATTTTCAATTGTTTAATTCAAATGAGGTTACAGAGTGCATTCACCATTGAAGCTGTCACATAAAAACTATTGCCTTCTTCCTCAGCAGAATAGCCATTATGGGCCATACAAGTTCTCTATAGACACTGAAAGAGGGTAAGTCACTGTTTTTTCTTTCTTCCTTCATCATTTTTTTTAAATAGCACATATAGTCAAGGCCTAAAGACAACGGATACTATTTGATCTTGGAAGTTGAGCAAGGTCATGCCCAACTAGTATTTGGATGAGAAGCTGCCAAGGTATACCTAAAGTTGTAAGTTATATTTAGGAAGAAGGTAATGACAAACCATTTCTGAGCATTCAATGCCTAAGAAAACCATATGAAATGCATAGGGTCATTGTAAGTCAAAGTGCAACCTGAAAACATATAAACAAAATCCAGGGAGGGCACATCCTCTCCCATTTGAGAATTCCATC
The DNA here is from genome assembly GCF_035594765.1 of Anolis carolinensis. Classification (NCBI taxonomy): domain Eukaryota; kingdom Metazoa; phylum Chordata; class Lepidosauria; order Squamata; family Anolidae; genus Anolis; species Anolis carolinensis. The sequence goes on from NC_085841.1 coordinate 42,184,622, forward strand.
CCCCACATGAACATTTCCTTCAGTCCCCAGCATTCTAGCATTTAATTTAATGTAACATCTAGGAATGAGCATATTATACCTGTATTAAAGTCTCTCCACTGGTTGCCAATTAGCATCTGGGCAAGGTACAAAGTATTGGTTTTGATTTTTGAAGCCCTACATGGTTTGGATCCAGTTTAGCTACAGGACCACCTTCTCCCATACAATCCACCCCTTAGGACACTTAGGTCCCCTGGGGCTACTCCAACTAAGCAGAACCTGGCTGACGACTGTCACCTAGAGAACCTTTTCATTGGCCAAAACAACTTGCCAGAAGAGATCCAACAGGTGAGTAAACTATCAGAATTTAAAAGACATCTGAAGACCTATCTCTTCCTCAGGCCTACCCAGTCAGTCTTAATTATGAATTTTAAACTCACATCTTGTGTTCACTATATTTTAATCTTTGTTCTATCTATTTTAATATATGTATGTTGTAGAAATACATTTTAATGTGTGTATTTCATATAATGTTTATTATTATGTGTTTTTAGCTATGATATAACCCACCTCGAGCCACGAGGAGAGGCAGGTAACAAATAAAATTATTATTATTATTGACACAACGATGTTGTATGACACAGCAAACAAGATAGATATGCTGGATTTCGTTTCACAAAATCACAAGTCGAACACTTCCCAAGTGTCTAGGACTGTGTGATGTATTTTCGGATGATGCGTGCAGATCCCAGTAAGGTGGCCTTTTGCAGTTGGCAGATCGTAATTTTGTCAATGTCTATTGTTTCCAAATGCCGGCTGAGATCTTTTGGCACAGCACCCAGTGTGCCCATCACCACTGGGACCACCTGCACTGGTTTCTGCCAGAGTCTTTGAAGTTCAATCTTGAGGTCCTGATAGTGGCTGAGTTTTTCCTGTTGTTTTTCTTCAATGCGACTGTCACCTGGGATGGCAACATCAATGATCCAAACCTTTTTCTTTTCCACAACTGTGATGTCTGGTGTGTTGTGTTCCAGAACTTTGTCAGTCTGGATTCGGAAGTCCCACAGTATCTTTGCGTGTTCATTTTCCACAACCTTTGCAGGTTTGTGATCCCACCAGTTCTTAACTGCAGGGAGGTGATACTTGAGGCATAGGTTCCAATGAATCATTTGGGCCACATAGTTGTGCCTCTGTTTGTAGTCTGTCTGTGCAATTTTCTTACAGCAGCTGAGGATATGATCAATGGTTTCATCGGTTTCATTGCACAGTCTGCACTTTGGGTCATCAGCTGATTTTTCGATCTTGGCCTTGATTGCATTTGTTCTGATGGCTTGCTCCTGGGCTGCAAGGATCAGGCCTTCTGTCTCCTTCTTCAGGGTCCCATTCATGAGCCACAGCCAGGTCTTCTCCTTATCAGCTTTTCCTTCAATTTTGTCAAGGAACTTCCCATGCAATGTTTTGTTGTGCCAGCTGTCAGCTCTAGTTTGTAATGTGGCTTTCTTGTACTGGTTTTTTGTCTGCTGTGCTTTGAGGAGTTTCTGATTTTTGACTTCAATCAAAGCAGGTTCTTCACTTTGCTTTACATATTCTGCCAGGGCATGTTCTCCTTCTTTGACTGCTTGTTTGACTTGTAAGAGTCCTCTGCCCCCTGATCTTCTAGGCAGATATAGCCGGTCAACATCACTGTGAGGGTGCAGTGAATGATGAATTGTCATGAGTTTTCTTGTTTTTCTGTCCAAATTGTCCAGTTCCATCTGTGTCCAGTTTATAATGCCAGCAGTATATCTTATGACAGGTATGGCCCAGGTGTTTATGGCCTTGATGGTGTTGCCTCCTTTGAGCTTGCTTTTGAGAATTTTTCTGACCCTTTGTGTGTATTCTTTACTGACCACAGTTTTCACATGTTCATGCTTGATGTTGTCCAGCTGTAATATGCCCAGATATTTATAGGCCTCTGGCTGGTGACACCTTATTGTTTGGCCATTGGGCATATTTATGCCCTCACTTTCAATTATTTTTCCCTTCTTCAATGCCACTGTCGAACATTTGTCCAAACCAAACTCCATGCTGATATCAGTGCTAAAAATTCGGACAGTGTTGGTCAGAGATTGGATTTCAGTTTCCGTTTTCCCATATAGCTTCAGGTCATCCATGTACATCAAATGTGAAATTTTGTGAGAATTCTTAGATGTTTGGTAGCCGAGATTTGTTTTTTGTAAGATTGTTGACAGAGGGATCATGGCAATAATGAAAAGCAGAGGGGACAATGAGTCTCCCTGGAAAATTCCTCTCCTGATGTTGACAAGTCCATAACTTTCATTTCCAACAAACAGTTCAGTTTTCCAGTGCTCCATCATGTTTTCAATGAAGGTGCCAACGTTTTTACTAATCTCGATGGCATCCAGGCACTTGATGATCCAGCTGTGTGGGAGTGAGTCAAAGGCCTTTTTGTAGTCAATCCACGTCATGTGAAGATTAGCTTTTCGGCTCTTACAGTTCTCCAGAATCATTTTGTCAATCAATAACTGGTCTTTTGTGCCCCTGCTTTTCCGTTTGTTGCCTTTCTGTTCATCTGGCAAGATGTTTTTTTCTTCAAGATAGTCTTGAAGAAAAAGATAGTCTTGAAGGTGCCACCTTGACGTGGTGGGGGGGCTTAACTGCTCCAATGATGACTGAGGGCTGTGCTGGCGGTAGTGTAACTACCGGTAGGTCCAACCAAGCCAGAGAGGCCTCAGCTGAGGAGCAGAACTAAGAGCACCTAACCCATTAGCATTATGGAGAAACAAACCCAAACGAAGTCTATACTGGCTCGGTCGTCGCCCAGGATAAAAAGGATGGATGCTGCTGATTCTGGACATCCATTGACAAGTGGGCTACGGAATCATCAAACCCCAAATGAACAGTCACAGAAGCGGCAGAAATATACAATGCCAGAAAACCGCACTATTATTATTATTATTATTATTATTATTATTATTATTATTATATTACTTAAAAACATCAGTTGAGCATTAAGAAACATTGGTTGGACAAAACAGGGAATGCAAACACACTATATATAAAAGCTATATTTGTGTACCATGATTAATGCATCAATCTCTGCAATGTTAGAAATTTCGGGAATGAAGGAATAATTGACTGCGGGATAGAATTTTTAATTGAAGAGAAGTTTCTTCATTCTCCTTGCCCATCGTTAAGTTTTCTTTTGCTCCAAGAAATACAAAGTAACATATATAGCTGTATCTTACCCTTGTATCATGCCTATCAAGTCAAAAACCAGGAGCCCTTTTAATACTACATATTCATACCACTTTGGGCAATGCTGCGTTTGGTGGTCCCTATGTAGACTTGGACCACCAAACGCAGAGCCCAAACATAAATCAAGGAACATGAAAGGCACTGCAAACTGATTCATCCAGAGAAGTCAGCCATAGCAGAGCACTGATGAAGCAACCTGGACGCAGCAGATTATTTGAGAACACAGAAATGCTGGACAACTCTAACAACTATCATATCAGACTACACAGAGAAGCCATTGAAATCCACATGCATGTAGACAGTTTCAACAGAAAGGTGGAAACCATGAAAATGAATAAAATCTGGCAGCCAGTATTTAAAATCTCTAAAATCGGAGCAGTAAATAAGGAACAACACTCTGAAAACAGAGGAATTCCAGACATGAATCAATCAGGGGCAGCTAACACCTCTGAACAAAAGATTCCCCCACACAGGAAGCAGCCAGAACATGAATCTGGCAAGGACATTAATGCTTATCAAGGTGATTAATTAAATCATTCAAACTGGCCTCCAACAGACAAGAGTTCCTTCTCCCACCCTGGACCTTCCAGATTTATAAACCTTCCTTAGTTTTTTCCAATATACCTCACAACCTCTGAGGATGCCTGCCATAGATGTGGGCAAAACATCAGGAGAGAATGCTTCTGGAACATGGCCATACAGCCCAGAAAACACACAAGAACCCTGTGATTCCAGCCATGAAAGCCTTTGACAACTCATACCACTTTGATGCCATTTTAACTACTGTAGTTACATCCTGTCGAATTCTAGGATATGTAGTTTGGTGAAGTGCTACAGCTCTGCCAAATTCCAAATACTGATCCCTAAACTATAAACCCCAGGATTTCATGGCATGTTCATGTATAATCAAAATGATGTGAATGTCACTTGCCTGTCACTGTCTCCTCTGATAGTGTATGGAATGAAGACAATTGCATGGAACAAGCCATGCCCCCACCAGTCTCTTCCTTCCCATTGTAGTCAATGATGCAGTTATGGCAACAATGTGATTGGCTTGTTTCATATATTTTGATATAGTAAGGAACGTTTTTGGCATTCGAATAAATGAATCTGCTGCCTCAGACAACAGAGTTTAGATATCAAGAATAGGCATTGTGTGTTTAATTTGTTATCATGTTGCTAATGCTGGAAATGGAATGGGGCGTTTGAGATATGTTTTGTCTTTTATGCCAAAAAAAATGTGGTTGGCTGTAGATATACTACACCTTAACTTCAAACATTTGCTGTTCCACCAGCACTCCAGTCTGTACATTTGTATGTTTTATGTATCCCTTGCCTTTTCTCTGATGGGTTCATGGGGGTATATATAAGTATAAGTATCCTCCTTCCCACTCTGCCGTAACAACAATCCTATATATTAGCTTTTAGGACTGAGAGATGATGACTGATCATCAGCTAAGAATCACAGCTAAGAAAATGCATATGAAAAGTATATTGCAGGATTTTGCTTTCTTCTCCCTACATTTCTTGGCTACTTCTCAGCAATCATTCTGTCCAGGTTTTCTAGAGGAAATTCTCCAATATTAAAGGGACCCTATCATTTTTGCCCTCCAACCAACTCTACTGTGCTTTCAGTCCAACAGTTCCTGGTCTAATAGCCCCTATTTGCTTTGTGAGCTGAATCCCAACTTTCCGGTGCCATATTTTGTTTTTCCTTCCTGATTGACCATCTGGTTTCAGTTGCTACCTTGACACTGGCTGGCGTCCAAATTGTGTCTCAGAGAAACAACTTTGCTCCTACACTGTATAAATATCTGCCAGGGATGGTTAAGTCTAGAGTCTGCCTGTATGTCAGCACAGCAAGATTACCCTTGAGGAACATGAACCGCCCCTGCCAATCCTTCCAGTTCTTTTTAAATCACAGAGAGATGCTGAGTAACTGTCACTTGACTTTTCAGTTCCATTTTCTCATAGCAGGCATGTGAATTCATACCCTACACCTTTTCACAACTGGTAAGATCACATCACTCTTTCAAATGCTGAGTGCCCTGCTGTGCTTTAACACCTTTCCTCGAGGGCTGCTGCTATGTCATTTAAGACAAGTGAGTTCAGAAGACCGGTCTGGATCTACTAGTATATCTCTCAACAATTTACAACAGATTGTCAAAGACTCTTGACTCCTAACTCTAACAAGAGCCAAATGACTTGTCGTTCTTACTTGTTATGTGACTTCAAGTTGACTCCTGACAACTAAGAAGACTATCAAAGGGCTTTGTAAGATTCATGAAATGACAATTTGCCATTGCTTTCTTCTAAAGCTAAAAGTTTGTCTTCTTGGCTTTCCATGGCCAAAAATGCATTCAAACTCTGATCTCCTAGAGTCCAATATTCAAACTACCAGTAGATATTTGTATGATCATTTTGCTATATTCTATGTGCCCAATCTGTTTTAGACATGGAGCTTTTTTCCAGAAAAATATAAGCATTTTTTTTCCTAAAATACTCATCCAGTGCAAAAGATATTTCAGAGCATATTTTTTTAGCATGGCTGCATATTCAAGTCCTTTGGGAGGCTGTTGACCTTAGTCACCTCCAAGTTGCTAATTCCACCAAACTTCAGCTCCATGCTATGGATTATTTTCCATACTGGTGTGCTTTCAGGTGGAAGCATCCCAGTGCTATGACCCAAAAGGCTTAAGGCAGCCATGCCATCTCCCCCTACCTGCCCCTAACAGATTTTCTGCAAGGAAAGAAAAGACAATACAATATAATAAGAAAAAAATAGGTAGGTCTGATGTTCAAAATGTCCCATCCCCCTGTATATCCTATTTTACATCACTAATGCAGCATGATTGCATAATAAATAACTATGTGGAAGTACTATAAGGGCCATAGTCATGTTTTCAAATAAAATAAATAAGCTATTTTCACCTACCCAGACTTTCAACAGTGTTCTCTTCAGTATTATATGATGCCGGCTGTGACCTTTTAAAAATTGGGAAGAAAAACATGAAAATGCAAAAAAAAAAAAAGACATTTGCAGTAGTTTAGTAAAATAGTAAGTCAGTAATGTAGCCCTTATATTAGAACTGAGAACTATGTGGTCCTTTGTATGCATGTCATTTAAGTACTGTTTCCTTCATCAACAATGATGGGAGTCCAGCAGCATCTGGAAGCGCACAGGTTCCCCAGCCCTGAGATATAGGTTATATTTCCAGCAAGCTGTAAAACTGAGTCATTGAATCAATGCATGGATGGCAAATCAGCATTTATGCAAATCCCATAGATTCAATGGGCCTGCTGCAGTAGCCTTAAGCCCTTGAAATATTGCTCAAGAAAAACTATAACATTAATTTATTCTATTGATCATTAACCTTTCAATTTAAAAGAATACAATTACTAAAATAGCCTAGAGTAGCCAAATCTTCCTCCAAATTAACTTTAAAATATAACATGAAACTTCAATATTTACTCAACCAATTAACATGGTTGATATTTTACAATTAAAATAAAAATGTTGTAAAATTGTGCAAAAAAGTAAATGCATTAGCTATATCAAATTAACTTTGTATTAATTATTTCTAAGCTCTGTACCAGAAACAGTATGTATGTAGCCTAATTCCAGCTTCTACAAGCAAAAGCAAGTGATGGCTAATATTGCTTGAAGTATCTGATTGGACTCTGTGGGAAACAGAAGGCCAAGTATGATAGTTCAGTGGTCTGATCCAGCAAGATTTTTTATGTTCAGAGTTTTCTTAGAAAATTACAACTGTGCAATAAATATAGATCATGTTCTTTTGAAATACTGTATTTACAATTGTCTGTTGCCTCATGAGCTAACAAAGGCATACAATGGGTAAACTGTCTCCTTCTAGTGTCGTCAAGATATACTGGATTCACAAGTCTAATGATCTCCCAATCAGATATAGTTCAGCACATTTGGAAGATAGTAGATGATGGAAGGCTAGGGGTGAAAATTACCATATATTGCCCCCCAGATGTTGCTGGACTGATACTTCTAGCATTCCTCATCATTGGCTAGAGCTGATTAACATTATAGTCCAATAAATCAGGAGTCGCAATTCACACACCCAAAATAGAGCAAGAAGCAGGAGAAGAAGTTTACTTAAGCAATGGGAAATCCTCAGTAGGAAAAGGAGCAGGTTCAAACTGTGATGAGCTTGGAAGAGGTTCCTGAAACTTCTGAGAACGTTCTTCATGAACTCTTGCTGATGTGGGGATGGGTGGGATCAAAGCAGCACCTAAAGATCTTCTCAGATTCTCATTATGACCATGTAAGACCTAGAAAAAGCATGGTAGAAAGAATTAATTCTGAATATTTATTGTTATATTTATATTTCACCCTTTTCCAGGGAACTCATGACAATCTTATGAGGTACGTTAGTGGAGAGAGTGTATGACCAGTCCAAAGTCAGATAGGGCATTGGAACAGATGTCCCTTGAGGTACCTTTGATTGCATGACTCTGTAGTTCTTGGCTCTGGATTCCAATATGCATGTATGGAATTAGGTATGTAAATAAGTAAACTAGAACACAGGAGGACACAAGGCCCAGCTGACCACAGTAAAGAAAGGGGATTCGGATTATATTGCAATAACTTTCCAGACAAGGGAAGACAGAACACAGAAAGAGAGAATACAGAGTATACAGATTCTCAGCTGTAGTATTTAGCTCCATAACAGATATTGTTAGAATAAGCTGTTTACCTAGGAACTGACCAGAATCCTATAGATCTTTTGTGCAACTTATTCAATCCAGTAGAACTGTACTACCTCTGGCTTTCAAAATGTTTCATTTTGTTAAAAAAATTCTACAGCCCATCTACACTGCTATATAACTGAGTTTGAGCTCCATTATATGATCAGTGAAGACTCATATTATGCAGATTGAACTATAATGAACTGAATTATGAGTCTACATTACCATAAAATCCAGTTCAATCTGTATTTTAATGGCAGTGTAGATGGGACCTAAGTAATCAAGAGAAAGACTTTGCTGGTAGATGTGTAACATGACACAATTTTCCCCTCTAAGCCCATATTAGACTTCTATTATGACACAGGGTTCAGCATATGATTTCAACTTGTGAAGAATTCATTTAAACCTAGCAAGAAGCTTTTGGTTCACTAGATGTTTGTAACTTAAACTCCAGAATGAGAATAAGAATTGTAGTCCAAAGCAACTGAAGGATCAACATGTCCTGCCTGCAACATCAAGTTTGCCCAGAATAAAAAAGTAAGATTCAGAGTAATTCACTTTGTCCTGTTAGTGCAACATTGTGTCCTCAGGCATTGCTATCACCTCCCTATGCCATGTTAGTACACAAATGGATGTGTGACATCGCCAGTCAAAACATTCAGGGAATCACAAAGTCCTGAATCCTAGAAACAGAGTTGCTGCAGAATACAAGATGCTCTCCTACATTCAGAAACTTTCTTTTGGAGTACAGAGGCCCTGTATCCGAAAGACACCAGATTCTGTCTGATCTTAGAAGCTGAACAGAGTCAGTTCTGGTTAGTACTTGGGCAAGAGACTGCCAGCAAAGACCCTGGCTATAGGTAGTATATTAGAAGAAGGAACTGGCAAAACCATCTGAGTATTCCTTGCTGAGAAAACCCTATGGAATTCATAGAGTTGTCATAAATTGACAAGAGCATTGAAGGCAGAAACACACCCACAAGAAGGAGAATGAGCCAAAACAGTAGAGTGGAAACAGAGATAAATAGGGGAGGGAAAAGAGAATGAGACTAACCTTTCATCTCCCCTCACCTTAAAAAAAACCCAGATAAGCTACTCAAATACTAAGAGGCAGAAATAATACAGTTCCTATCTTTCAACCTAGTTAAAATAAATGCTGTTGATAAAAATACAACATGTGAGTTTCAACAGGCTGAAGTGAGGATGAAAACTTAAAAACTAGCATTTCCACAGATGTGCCTAATTTCTTCATTTTGTTCACACTAAGTGCAGTGCAAGAGCTCCCTCTACCTCTTTCCTCCTTTGTCACTAGAATTTCAACGCTCTCTTCTTTCCTTTTTTAATGTTCCTGGAATAAATTTAGTTCACACTCTCCAGGATATATCTATTATCCTTGCCAGACAGCCTTGAGCTCTGGCCAATTTTGCAACTCCTTCGACCTTCCATCAAAATCTGCTTCTGAGAAGTCTATTAATTTTTTGCATTAGTGCTCCTCCTGCTGGCCCTCATCAGCTTCTCAGCCTAGATGATAAGGTGTGATGATCACCATCCAGTCCCCTCCAAATGTCACTTAATAATGTGTCATCTCCACGTTACAAGTTATTAACTCTGGAGGAGCTTCATATCTCATTGACTGTGCTATGTACATGGGTCATGCTGTAAAAAATGCACCCGTGATCTTGTTAAGAGACAATTCTTGCATAGGGAAGAGATTTCGAAAGCAACATTTCTCACATGATCAGCAGGTCAGTAAAATTGGTCTGGCATACTATGATGCAGAATTTGTTGTCTACACAGGCTGATGTTACTCCACCTTTCAGTTACACTGTTCAGTAAGTTCCTATTAAGCAAGCAGCACCAGGTAGGAATAAAAGCAGGGATTTATTTATTTGCCTTGAATCAAATATAGCACAGAACACAAGTAACTGAGTCTGCTTTTCTCCCCAAATACAATGAAAAAGTTGACAAATCAGCTGATCATATTTCATAGCACAGATTCAGGCAATGGTTATATTTCATAGCACATATTCAGGCAATGACCAATCTCGATAAAATAGTGAAGAGTAGAGACATCACAATGACAAAAAAGGTCCACATAGTTAAAGCAACGGTATTCCCCGTAGTAACCTATGGATGTGAGAGTTGGACCATAAGGAAGGCTGAGCAAAGGAAGATAGACGCTTTTGAACTGTGATGTTGGAAGAAAATTCTGAGAGTCCCTTGGACCACAACAAGATCCAACCAGTCCATACTCCAAGAAATAAAGCCTGACTGATCACTGGAGGGAAGGATATTAGAGGCAGTTTTTTGACCACATAATGAGAAGAAAGGAAAGCTTGGAGAAGATAATGATGTTGGGGAAAATGGAAGGAAAAAGGAAAAGGGGCAGCCCAAGGGCAAGGTGGATGGATGGTATCCTTGAAGTGACTGATTTGACCTTGGGGAAACTGGGTGTGGTGAAGGCCAAAAGGGAGCTCTGGTGTGGGCTGGTCCATGAGGTCATGAAGAGTCGGAATACAAAAACAAAAACATTCAGGCATACAAAAGTTAATGCCTCTGACAAGGAAGTTCCATTTTACAAAGTCTTTTTATGCCTGCCCAGCCTTCCCTTCTTCCTCGTTTTCTGTCTAGCTAGAGCAGGCATGAGCAAACTTTAGCCTTCCGGGTGTTTTGGATTTCAGTCTGAAATACCTGGAGGGCCAAAGTTTGCCCATGCCCAAGCTAGAGGTTCTTAGTGGCATCAGTACTAGGAGAATGGTGAAGAAAGATAGCGAAGTACAGGCTATAGGCCTCAGGTTGTAGCAGTGTGTGTGCAGTAAACAATGCAATACGTACAGATTAAACTGGGAAAGAATAGCATTTTGCCCTGGATGATCTTACTGTAGCATGATAAATTGCAGTGGTCTCCAGAATCCCTTACTGAGCATGAATGAATAGCAAAACAGAGAGAAAAAGGAAAGCAGATAAGCCTGACTTGCCAGCTACCCCAGGGTATTTTTATATTTGGTCACTAGAATGAAAATCATAAGAAAAAAAAATCCTTGGATGCATTTTGAAAGATATTTCCAAGGGCTATCTAAAAGGTACAAAATATTTTAATTATATATGGAAAGTTTTTTTAACTTCATTTCACATATGTATCTTCTTAATTTTGGATCAAAATATGTAGATCTTTCTTTCTTTTTCGTGATGTATGGAATCCATCCTTCTGCTGTCCACCAGATTCAGTGAGGTTTACTATTGCGTACATGCACATGAAGCTGTAGCCAAAGTAATGCAGAAAATATTACAGATATTTGAGCCTCTAACCTAGTAGTTCTCAACCTATGTGTCCCCAGGTGTTTGGCCTACAACTCCCAGAAATTCCAGCCAGTTTACCAGCTGTTGGGATGTCTGGGCGTTGAAGGCCAAACCATCTGGGGACCCATAGGTTGAGAACCACTGCCAAACCAAACATTGCAAACCAAACTGTGCACATGCATGCATGTATCAGCAGACTAAATCAAATGCAAGTTGATATAACTGGGCTTCATAGTAATCTTGTGGCACAAAAACATCGGTTTTGGTCACAGAAACATGAACATAAGAGCAAATCCTTCCGGAATGAACCTGTACATTTTTTTAGACACAAATAGCACTCTGTGTGAGAATCTCTAATTGACTTCACCTGTTGGGTGGCTGCTTCGGCCTTTGGTGAATGATTGTCTCCAGTTTCTAAGCACTCTGTGGCATTCTTCAACCCTTTCTGCTTTGTTTCCTGGTCTCTGCTGGTCTCTGGGGAAGTGGGAATGCTCTGAATTGGAGGCATAGGCTTAGAAGTGATCAAGAGTCTTTGAGAGGCAGATCTGGAAACGGCTGGTTTCAGGGCAGGTCCTTTGGGACCAGCAGGGTCAAGGAAGCCTGCAATACAAGACATAGTGAATTTCACACTGGAGATCCTTGCAACTTAATTCTAAACATGTTCCAGCCACACAAGAAAAAAAGGATGCATAGTCATTTGTGATTTAGTTTTATTTGCAACCTTAAGCCTAGGAAAAACATACTTAGAAAAGGCAACTACTTTCTCCCACTCCAGCAAATTGCAAACTCCACACTCTTCCTGCAATTATCTTTACCGTCAGCCATGTTAATGATCCAAATCCAACTGTAATTGCAGTCTGCTAGAACTGAGTCCAAAGTGCAGAAGTAGAGCACACACCTTATCTCTGAAATAAGGCACAAACGGGCATACTCCTATTATTTATTTTTATATACATTTATTTATTAAAATATTGACAGTACATCCTTCGTATCTCTTGGGTTGGGTTCCAGGCCCCCTTTCAAGCCATCGGTATACCAAGATCAGTGGATGATGAAGTCCCATTTTATGCAATGCTAGCTTGGGTACCCGGTGTTGCCTGGATTATTTGAAAAAGTCAATTTTAATTGTACAAAATGCATAAGGTTGTGGGTGAACGACAACTCACATCATGCCAGGTTAACCCCCATCAGTATTTCTTGTTATGTTGAGTAAGTTTGCTCTAGATGCATTATTGGGGGTTCAGTGTGCTCTATGGCTGTAGAGTAAACTACAATTCCCACCATGTTGAGTCAGTCCCCTCATAGGGGTTCTGTGTGCTAAGTTTGGTCCAGGTCCATCATCGATGGAGGTCATAGTTTCCCTAGTTGTGGGTGAACTAAAACTCCCACAAAGGAAGGTCAGTTCCCTCTCACCCCAATCCCTCCAGTAATCAAATTTCAGCATATATTAGGTATGTGTGCCAAGTTTGGTCCATATCCATCAGTGTTTGGGTTCATAGTGCTCTCTGGATGCAGATGAACTACAACTCCCCCAAATCAAGGTGAATTTCCTCCAAAGACCCCCAGTATTTTTGTTGGTCATGGGGGTTCTGTGCACCAAATTAGTTCTAGGCCCATCGTTGGTGGAGTTCAGTACTCTTAGATTGCAGGTAAACTATACATCCCAGTACCGACAACTCCTAGAAATGATGATGAATTATCCCCAAATCTCTCTCTCTAATACATTCAGTTGCTTATCAATTCCTCTGTTTGCTGTGTGCCATAGAAAATAATAGGAAAGAGTTATGGGAGGGAGCAGTGGGCGGGGTCATGCAAATTCCACACCAATAGAGAGAGTAAGAAACACTGGGATGAATGTAGTGGAGGAAACACATTTCATCCTAGAAATTGTCCCTGTATGAAAGCCTTCACTTGGGTGGTGGGCAGTATGGTGTTTATGGAGGACATTGGTGGGGGTCTTTGTGGAGGACATTGGTGGGGCTCTTGTACATGTTTATGGCACTCTCTATAAACTGCAATGTCATAAATTCAGTATGATAAGTGTAAAGAAACACAAGCTTCAAGCTGGAATCACAAGAAAGAACATTTTCAAAATATCTTTGAAAACAAACCTGAAAAGACATTGCCTCATAGTAAGTCATCATAGGTAAATAGTTTCCAAAACTAAAGCAGAAAGCCATTGAAGACTGCTTGACCTATTATATTTTTAAAGTGCATCTCAAAACATCACAAGCAGACTCTTCTTGGGACTTCATAGAAATGTAAATAAGATTACGCTATCTTAGGGGTTTTTTCTTATTTCGTGCAATGTTTTTTGCCAAGCAGCTTAATGCTTGCTACATGACAGACAGGCGCTGATTTACCCTTGATCCAACTGGCCACCACATGGGCACAAGGAGGCCCCTGGGAGACCTTCCAGATGCCAGCACCCAGATGGCCATTTTTGCACTTCCATACTTCTACAGTTTCCATTCTGCCAGCTTCAAACAGGACTTTGGGAAGTAAGTGTGTTCTTTAAAATACATTTTATGATACAGAAGATAAATATTTGAATCCATGGGCTTCATACAGGATTATACAAAGCAGGATGTGTTATTTTACTGTAGATGAAAAACTGGAATTGAATCTCAAAGTGCTCAATATATGACTGCTTGTTTATAAAGTACAATGTATTATGGCCTTTCTCCTCATCCTCACACTCTGTGTGTATGTGTGTGTGTGTGTGTGGAATCATAACGTTGGAAGAGACCTTGTGGGCTATCCAGTCCAACCCCCTGCCAAGAAGCAGGAAAATCACACACAGAGCACCCCGACAGATGGCCATCCAGCCTCTGCTTAAAAGCCTCTAAAGAAGGAGCCTCCACCACACTGAGAGTTCCACTGCCAAAAAGCTCTCATAGTGAGGAAGTTCTTCCTGATGTTTAGGTGGAATCTCCTTTCCTGTAGTTTGAAGCCATTGTTCCACGTCCTAGTCTCCAGGGCAGAAGAAAACAAGCTTTCTCCCTCCTCCCTATGACTTCCCCTCACAAATTAATACATGATCCCCATCATGTCTCTTCTCAGCCTTTTCTTCTTCAGGCTAAATATGCCCAGCTCTTTATGTCACTCCTCATAGGGCTTGTTCTCCAGACCCTTGATCATTTTAGTTGCCCTCCTCTGGACACCTTCTAGCTTGCCAACATCTCCCTTCAATTGCAGTGCCCAGAATTGGACACAGTGTGATTCCAGGTGTGGTCTGACCAAAGCAGAATAGAAGAGTAGCATGACTTCCCTGGATCTAGATACTATACTCCTATTTATGCCGGCCAAATTCCCATTGGCTTTTTTAGCTGCCACATAACATTGTTGGTTCATGTTTAACTTGTTATCCATGAGGACTCCTAGATCTTTTTCACACGTACTGCTGTCGAGCCAGGCGTCCCTCATTCTGTATCTTTGCATTTCATTTTTTCTGCCTAAGTGGAGTATCTTGAATTTGTCCCTGTTGAACATTGGCCCATCTCTCTAATCTCTCAAGATCGTTTTGAATTCTGCTCCTGACTTCTGGAGTATTAGCTATCCATCTGCAAACTTGATGATCATGCCTTCTAATCCTTCATTTAAGTCATTAATAAAGATGTTAAACAGAACCGGGTCCAGGATGGAACCCTGCTTATGGCACTCCACTCATCACTTCTTTCCAGGATGAAGAGGAAGTATTGGTGAGCAATTGGGTTCGTTCACTTAACCAATTACAGATCCACCTAACTGTAGTTTTGTCTAGCCCATATTTGATTAGTTTGTTTGCCAGAAGGTCAAGCATTCCCTGCATCTACCCTGCTCGTAACTTTATCGAAAAAAGAGATCAGATTAGTCTGGCCTGATTTGTTTTTGATAAATCCATCTTGATTATTAGCGATGATTGCATTTGTTTCTATGTGTTTGCAGACCACTTCCTTAACAATCTTTTCCAAAATCGTGCCTGATATCGACGTGAAGCTGACCGGACGGTAATTGTTTGGGTCGTCCGTTTTTCTCTTCTTGAAGATAGGGACCACACTTGCCTTCCTCCAATCTGCTGGGACTTCTCCCGTTCTCCAAGAACTCTCAAAGGTGATTGCCTGTCAGGACCCAGGCTGCAGAGCACCAATAACCATACGCAGAGGCCAGAATCTATCTAATATCTTTATTAAAGAAATATATAAAGTCAATAAAAACAAGTGTGGAATATAGTTCAGAAGTAGACCTTTCAGGAAAGGTCAAATATAGTCCAGAAAAACAATGTCCAATATATGATATTAAAGTCCAAAGTTATAATCCACTTCACCGAAACACACACTATTTGGCAAGCAATAGTGTGGGGAACTGTCCATAGTCTTTGAGGCTTAAGGTAAATCCGAATCAAAGGGAAACAAGGCTGGAATCCGAGAAGCAGGGTCCGTGGTTTAAAACACAAGGCAAGGCAAAACTTGAGACTTGGCAAGGTCCAACTTGAAACAAGGCAATCGTGGAACAAGAACTGAGTCCATAGAAATCCGTGGAACAAGGCAGGGCTGGGAACTTGATTCAGGAGCTGGGAACTGGAGTACGAAGTCTACACACGATCTCACTCCTCGAGCTGACGAATTGACTCCGCAAGGAATCCTTTGTGGCCAACATCTATATAGGATCTTGTTTTCCCGCCAAAGCACACTTCCTCTGGGGAACAAGAACCGAAACCTATACTGTCCAGATGCAGGACTCCTTAAACTTTCCCAAGGGAAACAGACTTAATCATCTAATTGTCTGGCAGGTATCCTGGCGCTTCGGCGAGTCGCCTCCCGAGCGTGTCTATCTTGATTATAATAAAGGCGGCGAGAAAATGGGGGAGATTTCTGCTCAAGGCTTGTTTGGCTGACTTCTTGTGGGCAAACATCCTGCAGCTGCAAGGGCTCCAAATCTGGCAGAAACGGTGGGAAACCCAAGTTTTCCTCTTCATCTGTCACAACAGTACTAGGAACGGGACTACATGGCCCATGAATCATCACACTATCCCCCTCCTCAAGGCCCCCCTCAAACATGGCCTCTCTCCTCGATTCGCGGGGTCGCGGCTTGGCAGGGTAGGCCTGATGGAAGCGGCGGGCTAAATCAGGGGCATGGACTGTGGAAGCGTCTTCCCAAGAGCGTTCTTCGGGTCCAAAACCCACCCAGTCAATGAGATACTGAAGGCGGCGGCTGTGGAAGCGAGAATCCAAAATGTCCTGAACCTCGAATTCCTCCTCCCCGTCCACCAAAACAGGAGTGGGGGCCGGCCGGTCTGCATCAGGGCGCACACCATCCGCCGGAAGGAGCAGGGAGCGATGAAACACTGGATGAATGCGCATAGAGCGCGGAAGTTGGAGTTTGAAAGTCACGGGGTTAAGTTGCGCCACCACTGGATAGGGACCAATGAAACGAGCATCTAGCTTTCGGCAGGGGCGGTGAGAGGGCAAAAAGCGAGTGGACAGAAGAACCCGATCTCCTACCTTGATCTCGGGGCCCGGCTGGCGATGACTGTCAGCGTGGCATTTATAGTCCTCCTTGGCTTGGTCCAGTTGCTGGAGCAATAGTTGTTGTACCGCTGTGAGTTCTTGCAGCCAGTCCTCCGCTGAGGGGACTTCTGAGGTTTCAATGACAGGAGGAAAGAAACGTGGATGGAAGCCGTAGTTTGCAAAGAACGGGGTTTCTTTAGTTGAAGCCTGGACACCATTGTTGTAGGCAAACTCTGACAGAGGTAACAGGGAAGCCCAATTGTCCTGCTGATAGTTTACATAACAGCGAAGGTATTGTTCCAGAGTGGCATTGGTGCGCTCAGTTTGCCCATTCGTTTGGGGATGGTGAGCTGAAGATAAACGAGAGTCTCTGCCCAATAGTTTTTGCAGTGCCTTCCAGAAACGAGAGGTGAATTGAGATCCACGGTCTGTGACTAAACTCTTGGGCAATCCATGTAGTTTGAAAACATGCTGAAGGAATAAATCTGCAGTCTCTTTGGCCGTGGGGAGGCCTTCGCAGGGAATGAAATGGGCCAATTTGGTAAAAAGGTCCACCACCACTAGGATCGTGGAGAAACCAAGAGAAGGTGGTAGGTCAGTGATAAAATCCGCAGAAATTATCTCCCATGGACGAGATGGAGTAGGAAGGGGATGCAGTAGCCCTGAGGGCTTCTCCCTTCTTGTCTTGGAACGCTGGCATACCGGGCAGGTATTGACATATTTTTCTACATCCTTGCGGATCTTGGGCCACCAAAAATCTCGTAGGATCAAATGCATGGTTTTAAATAGTCCAAAGTGCCCTGCTGGCTTGCAGTCATGACACAGATGAAGTGCCTTTTCTCTGCCTGGTCCTGGAGGGATGTAGACGTGTTTTCTGTAACAAAGTAACCCGTCCTTAAGTGAGAAAGGGAAACGTAGTCCTTGGCGAATTTGGTCCTGAGCCCAGGCATCCGCCTGTTGACTGGTTCTGATTTCTTGAGCACAAAGGGGTCCTGGAGTAGAGGGAGTTGGTTCAACTGCAGTGGATTTGGTGTTTCCCACTGTGAGCGTGGCAAAGTTCTCGGGCTGCAGCAATTGGGATTCGAAAGTCTCTTTGCGCCCTGCAGCATACTCTGGTTTTCGTGATAGAGCGTCTGCTTGCTTGGTCTGAGCTGGGGTTACATAATGGATCTGGAAGTCAAAGCGTTCAAAGAACAAAGCCCAGCGCTGCTGCCTCTGATTTAACTTGCGGGCAGTTCTTAGATGTTCCAAATTACGATGGTCAGTATGGACCTAAATGGGAAATTTGGCCCCTTCTAACCAATGCCTCCAATTTTCAAAGGCTGCCTTTATGGCCAATAGTTCCTTTTCCCAAATAGTGTAATTTCTCTCTGGGGCTGTTAGTTGACGGGAGTAAAAGGCACAAGGGTGAAGATGTTCTCCCACTGGTTGCATGAGTACAGCCCCGATTGCCACATCGGAGGCGTCAGCCTGCACAACAAAAGGGGTTTTAGGATCAGGGTGCTGTAGAATTGGCTGGGATGTGAATAGCTTCTTTAGTTGCTGGAACCCTTCCTCTGCTTGCTCCGTCCAGCGGAAAGGCTGTTTTCCACGGATGCAGCTGGTGATTGGGTCAGACCAGCGGGCAAAGTCTGGAATGAACTTGCGGTAGTAGTTCGCGAACCCCAAGAAACGCTGCACCTCTTTCTTGTTGGTTGGTGCCCGCCATTCTAATACTGCTGAAACCTTTGCCGGGTCCATGGAGAGCCCTAGTGGCGAGACACGGTATCCCAGGAAATCTACCTCTTGTAGATCAAAAGCGCATTTTTCCAACTTGGCATATAGTCCATGTTCCCGCAATCGGTGTAACACCATTCTGACGTGGTTCTCATGTTCTGATTGTGATCTAGAAAACACCAAAAAATCGTCCAAGTAGATGATCAAGAACCGATCTAGATAATCCTGAAAGATGTCATTGACAAAATGCTGGAACGTTGCGGGAGCTCCACATAAACCGAAATTCATGACCAGGGACTCGAATAATCCGAATTTAGTCTGGAAAGCGGTTTTCCACTCGTCCCCCTCCCTGATGCGAACTAGATTGTAAGCCCCCCGAAGATCCAGCTTGGTGTATACCTTGGCCCCTCGAAGCCCGTCTAATAGGTCCGAGATCAACGGCAGGGGATAGCGGTTCCACTTAGTGATATTGTTCATTGCTCTATAGTCCACAACCAAGCGTAGGTCCCCTGACTTCTTTTTCACAAACATCACTGGGGAAGCGGCTGGGGATTGAGAGGGTCTGATGAACCCCTTGCGGAGGTTTGACTCTATGAACTCCCTGAGAGCTTCTTGCTCTGGTTCAGTCAGGGAGTAGAGGTGTCCTCGCGGAATCGGGGGCCCCTCCACCAAGTCAATGGCACAATCATAGGGCCTATGCGGGGGTAGTTTCTCGGCTTCCTTTTCATTGCAAACATCCCAAAAGTCCGAGTATTTCTTGGGCAAGGTGATGATAGGTTCAGCGTCTGTGGCATGGCAGACCTTGGCTACAAGACAATGGTTTTGGCAATATTTAGAAGCAAACTGCAGTTCTCTGTTGGCCCAGGAGATGTTTGGGTCGTGGAGTGTCAGCCATGGAATTCCCAAAATCACAGGGAAGTGAGGGACCTCGGTAACAAAGAAGGAAATCTCTTCCATGTGTTCCCTTATCCACATTCTGGTGGGTTCAGACCATTGGCTTACTGGACCTGTCTTTAGGGGGCGGCCATCTATGGCTTGCACCACCCAGGCGTTCTTGAAGTCATGATATTGTAATCCCAGAGAGTTGGCATACTCTCTATCGATGAAATTGTTTGTTGCTCCTGAGTCTATCATGGCATGGATCATGACGGGTCCTTTTTTCGCTGACCACAAGGTGACCACTAGGAGAAATAGGACCCTGGTTGGCGGCTCTTGAGTGGGGTTTCTGACCGGGTTGGCGAGCCTCTCTACACCCGGTCGCTGGCTTCCCCCGCCGGCTTCTCGCCTGCCGCCTCGGCCGTCTCCGTCTCCACGGAGGACGCCGCCGCCAAACGGGTGGCAGGCTTTCTTTTGGCTGGACACTCTCTGGCAAAGTGGCCCCCGTTTCCGCAGTACCAGCAGAGGTTTAAACGTTGGCGGCGGGCCTTCTCGGCAACATCTAATCTGGGGCGCACATTGCCCAAGTGCATCGGCTCCTCCTCGCTTCCTCTGGGGTACGGGGCTGGTGGCGGGGGTCTCCACATTGGACGTGGTTGGATGCCGGCGGGAGCGGGAGGTTTTACTCCTGCTCTTCCACTCTGGCCTCGGAGCCACTGCTTTCTGTTGGCAAGCATGACTTCGGCTCGTAAACATTGGTCAATAAGTCTCTCAAGAGAGTTTGGAGGATCCACCTTGGAGATTTCTTCCAACATCTCGATGTTGAGACCATCCCGAAACTGTCCCCTGAGGGCTACGTCATTCCAGCCGGTGTTTTGGGCCAGCACTCGGAACTCGGCTATGTACTGGGACAAAGGCCTGTCCCCCTGGAAAAGGCGCCGGAGTTTGTGGCCGGCCGCCTCTAAATTGTCCTCGATTCCCCAAGTCGCCTTAAGGTGATTCAGAAAGTTTTGCGCGGAACTTAGGTGTGGAGAGGCTTCATCAAATAGCGCCGTCGCCCAATTGGCCGCTGGCCCGTCTAGGAGACTGTAGATCCACGCCACCTTGATGTCTTCTTGGGGAAACTCGGCATGGCGGGCTTCTAGATATGCCTGGCATTGGCGACGGAAAACATGAACCTTGGAAGCTTCTCCAGAAAACTTGGTTGGTAACGCCAGGGCAGGGAGACGGGTCCCGCGTTCCTTCAAACCCCGTATTTCTCCCTCCTGCGTATGGAGCATATCACGGATTCTGTCCACTTCATCCTTGGCGATGGTGTAGCTGAGTGGTTGGGCTTCCGCCCCGGTTCCAGTAGACATCCTGACCTAGGTTAATTGGTGCTTAGGGTGGCGGAGTCAAACTGTCAGGACCCAGGCTGCAGAGCACCAATAACCATACGCAGAGGCCAGAATCTATCTAATATCTTTATTAAAGAAATATATAAAGTCAATAAAAACAAGTGTGGAATATAGTTCAGAAGTAGACCTTTCAGGAAAGGTCAAATATAGTCCAGAAAAACAATGTCCAATATATGATATTAAAGTCCAAAGTTATAATCCACTTCACCGAAACACACACTATTTGGCAAGCAATAGTGTGGGGAACTGTCCATAGTCTTTGAGGCTTAAGGTAAATCCGAATCAAAGGGAAACAAGGCTGGAATCTGAGAAGCAGGGTCCGTGGTTTAAAACACAAGGCAAGGCAAAACTTGAGACTTGGCAAGGTCCAACTTGAAACAAGGCAATCGTGGAACAAGAACTGAGTCCATAGAAATCCGTGGAACAAGGCAGGGCTGGGAACTTGATTCAGGAGCTGGGAACTGGAGTACGAAGTCTACACACGATCTCACTCCTCGAGCTGACGAATTGACTCCGCAAGGAATCCTTTGTGGCCAACATCTATATAGGATCTTGTTTTCCCGCCAAAGCACACTTCCTCTGGGGAACAAGAACCGAAACCTATACTGTCCAGATGCAGGACTCCTTAAACTTTCCCAAGGGAAACAGACTTAATCATATAATTGTCTGGCAGGTATCCTGGCGCTTCGGTGAGTCGCCTCCCGAGCGTGTCTATCTTGATTATAATAAAGGCGGCGAGAAAATGGGGGAGATTTCTGCTCAAGGCTTGTTTGGCTGACTTCTTGTGGGCAAACATCCTGCAGCTGCAAGGGCTCCAAATCTGGCAGAAACGGTGGGAAACCCAAGTTTTCCTCTTCATCTGTCACAACAGTACTAGGAACGGGACTACATGGCCCATGAGTCATCACATTGCCAGTGGTTCCAAAATGACTTCCACTAGTTCCTTCAATACTCTTGGATGTAGTTGACCTAGCCCTGGGGACTTGAATTTGTTTAGAGCGGTCAGGTATTCCTGGATGACTTGTTTCCCTATTTGGGGTTAGATTTTCCCTAATTCTTCATCAACTCCATGTTGCTGAGTTTGAGGATGGCTTAATTTTTTTCTAAGAAGACTGAGGCATATGTGTGTACGTATATCTCTTCAGAGACAATTTGAAATCTGACTGCAGAAATTTCTGTACCAGAAAATCCTTTTACTTTGCTGTGTAAAAGGGCTTCCCTGAAGTGGATCATAAAATATGTATATGGCACAAAATGTATTTGACTTTCTCTATAAAAAGGAGACACTGGGCACTTTGAGACATGTCCCCAGGTTTTTCTTTCATTTTTGTCTCTTTGGTTCTAGTATATACAATTTGTTATGATAGTGCTGAGGCATAGTGCAATATTGAGAACTATACTTAGGGCTTCATCACACTAGAGTTTGGATCCACTTCAAAAGCACTTTAGGGAGGGGCCTTTAAACAGCTCAGCCAGACAGGTCCTGGACTTCACCAAACTACAAACTGCAGAATTCTGCAGGAGGCAGAAACCAGATTAAAAGTGGATAAATGGTCAAGTGTAATGAGGCCCTCAATCATAGCACTGAGAAGTATTGGGAATCAGGACTGAACACTGGATCTGAAAATAGTTGGTGTCAGCTGAGTGAGACATAGCTTGAAGGCAATACATTATAATGTATTGCCTTGAAGGCAATACATTATAGCAGGGGTTCTCAAACTTTTTCAGCCGCAGAGCCCTTTTTGAAGCAAAAGTTTCTTGTGGATCCCCAATAAATGTTTATACTATATGGCCGGGCTGATAGTAGATAGATGGAGAGTATTTGTGTGAACTAAAAAAAGAAAAGAAAGAACAAATCAATATTTAAAATGAAGAAATATTTTAAGCTCAAAATTTTCCCTGCATTTCTCAGGAGGAGAAAAGAGGAGGAGGCGGGAAACAGCATGGTGCTGCGGAGCCCCTCACTATCATTTGCAGAGCCCCGAGGGTTCCACGGAGCACAATTTGAGAACCCCTGCATTATAGCATCACTCATTGAGGACTGAACCTGCATTTCACAGCACATTTATTCGAGCTCTATTTTTTCAACTTCAACTGTTCTACTTCAAATAAATGCACTTTTCAGTCACTTTGGTTGATCATTCTGTGTAATAAGAGCAGAATTCAACCATACTGCACTTGTTTGATTTAATATTGTAGCTTAATTGAGTGCTGAGTGCTTGAAGTTCCATAGTTTTGTGCAATGACTGACCGACCAATTACTTTTAAAGCATATATCACAATCTCACTGCCCTTGAAAAGTCAAGGAGTTGTTGCATCCCTTCCCATCACTCCTCTATCAAATGGCACAAATGTTACATCAGGTGTGGGGATTATGCAGCCCTCCTGATGTTGTTGGATTGCAACTCCCAGCATTCTTTACTATTGGCTATCCTGATCAGGGCTGCTGGAATTTACAGTACAACATCTGTAAAACTACAGAATGTCTAGATCCACAAGAAATGACAATATACTACACCAGTGAAGTACTCCTCCTTGTTGCATTATGTCTGAAATCAAACTTTGTTGTCCTTCATTACAAAAATTGGACATTGTAAGTAGTTATATTGTTTATGATTAGTTGCTTTTAAGTTCTGGTTGTACTGAGTAAAGTTCATTCACTGCCTGTAAAATGAGGCTAGCAGTGGCTCATTCATAGGCTTCATCTACACTGCCATATAATACAATTTCAGAATATGGTTTAACTGCATTGAACTGGATTATATGAGACTACACTACCATATAATGCAGTCAAACTGTATTCTGAAACTGAATTATACAGCAGTGTGGATGGGACCATAGAGAATGTTGTATGCTTGAAAGTCATTAAGGATTTAAAACTCTCTGTGTAAAGGACTAAATCGGTATCATCCCCACCCGTTTATGAAAATCGCTAAATCAGTATCAATCATACCTTTATTTGATGTAAGTGTGCCCTCAGACATTCTCCTCTTCTTGAGTTTGTCTTTGATCTGAGCAGTCTCCACAGCTGCACTGCTTACTTCCTGCTCATTGGGATGTTGTCTTGATTGAGAGCTGGATAGCTCAGAAAAGTCATGTGCGACTGTGTTCTCCATATTTTTTTTCTGGAAGCCATTCCTATTGTCCCACGTCTCCACTGTGGGAATATCTGGAGGTTCTTCTTTGCCTCCCCACAGACATCCTTGTTTCTTTAATACTGAATGAAGAGGTGCTGTGGGATGATTTAATGAATGGGGTTTAGTTAGTCAACCAATTAATTGAGGGATTAACTTTAGCACTCTTCATTATTTCCTTCGAACAATGTCCTCTCCTGCATTGGAGCCACATCTCTGTGAGAACTTGCTGGGATAATTCCACATGAGCCATCATGACATCATAGTTTGGACTTCACAACTCCCTGATCAACTTGGGAGACCGACTCAGTGACATTGGGCAAGTCGTACTCTCTCATTCTTAGAGAAAGGCAATGGTGACCCCCTTCTGAAGAAATCTTGCCAAGAAAACCTTAGCACAGAATTGATATAAGCCATAGTCAACACTAGTTAAGTCAGGGGGGATTCTTAGTCCAACACGGCAGAGAGAAAGAGAGAGAAATGAAGGGTATTTGTTCTAAATTTTCATAGAATCACATAAATTTTAGTTAAAAGTGTCCACGGGGGTCGTGTAATCCAACTCCTTGCCATGCAGGAATACACAACGAATGCACTCTAGAAATGCTAACCAACCTTGGTGAGAAAGACCTTCAAATAAGGAAAATTCATTCAGATGTAGTCTATTCTACCCTATAACCACTCTTATAGAAGGTCTTCCTAATATTTGCGGGGGGGGGGGTCTCTTTTCGCTGAATCCATTGCTTCATGTTAAAGAAAGATAGAAAGTCACCTGAAGGAGGGAATAAAATGTTGCAGATGATCATCAGATTTAAAAGAATCCCATACAACTGATCTTCTCAACTGAATCTAACAGCATTTCCATACATACCATTGGGGATTTGCCATAACATTCAGACTTAAATCTTGAGCAGTAATCAAAACCAGTTTACATCATTCTCACCATCATCTGCAGTCATCCATCCATTCCCACAGAGCTGCAAATTGGCATCAATGCTTCCTCCTCTTAGTGATCGGGATCCAGGTTTCACTTTGGGGAGGCTCCCACAAGGTAGGGCAACAGGCCATCGACACTTCACTTAAAAATGAAAACATTCAGGATTTCTTTAATGGATTTTTTTCTACAGTTTTGTTTAAATTTCACATTTCTTTCCAAATCTGGACAATTTCACTCTTTTGTTCTGTATACTTGCTTAATAATAAGACTATAACTTTTACAATTCCTGACCAACTCATTTACTAAAGTTGATGACAGATGGAGTCAAAACACCTGGTGTTTTTCTTCTACTCTTGTCACCATTAGCAAGAGCTGTTGGATGAGCCAATCACTGAAAAGTTGGTAAAAGAAACTTTTTTTGTTACTGAAGACACAAAATGCACAGGATTGAACAGAACTAACTCTTTCCTTATACAAAAGGGGGCCATGCTAAGGAGAAACTTCTAAGAAATACCCTGTGATTTCTGTTTGAATCCATCCAAATAGATTTTATATTTTATGTATCTACTGTCACCTATAGATTTCCTGGAGATTTCCATAGTATGTTGTAATGACTTAGGGGCACCACACTATAACAGTCATTGGTTTGAAGACTTATGGGTGGTTACTGGGTGAAGCAGGTGTGTTACTGGAAAGAAGAAAGAAAGCTTATGCATCTTTCAGCCAAAGGAAGCTGGAATCCCTTTCGGCTTGTTATATAATAGGTTCTCAGAGTATATGAGACATATCAATGGATCTAAAACCTTCTCTAGACAACTATAAGCATCCCGCTAAAGCAGAAGGAGGTAAAGTACAGCCCATGAGGTATATACATCCACACACAAAGATCCATATTTTTGTGGGGAGGATCAGATCATGATTTGCTCCCAAAAGTGGTGGCAATATTGCCACATTTTGGGCCACTATGGGCCATTTTAGGACTGGAGATTCTTTTTCTTCCAAAAGGAAATCACCTAGAAGATTAGCAAGGTCACTTCATCTTGGGAAAAAGTCTTATCTGGGCCTGAATTGGTCCAGAGAACACCAAAAATATGGTGAAATCCACACCCTCATAAGGAGATATTTGGATTTATTTTTTTCTATGTGAGGTGCAATGGAGAATGTCCTCAAGAGGGAGCAATGACAATTACTCATCTCACCACATAATCTACTATGCTATATATGTATATTTATCCATACATCCTTTCATATACAATATATGATACCATATATTATATACTTATGTCTTCAGAGATATATCTTACTGTTTTGCAGTTAGCTAGCAGACAGTTTCAGATATGAAGGAAGAGGGAGAAAGAGAGAACAAAAACATTACAAAATGATCTTTACCTGCGGTAAAATTGTCATGTGTTGCCATGCGTACATAAATACCCTGGATTTCATTGAAGGTAAGAAATTACTGGTTCTGTTTTTTTTAGTTCTTCCCACTGCTGTTCTCACTTCATTCCCAGAAGATCCAAAGGTCTGCAGAAGACATAATTATAAGCAAAATGACATAGTATTTACAGCTCTTACATTTCATCAACTGGTGAAATTATTGAAGGGTCAATTACTTCATCATACATTTTCAAGTTCCTATAGAGAAATTATCTCCATTTATATATAGAGAGAAAACAGAACTGCCATCTCATATGAAGTGGCATATGTATTTGTCTTGTTGTAAGCACATGCATGAACATGTACTTGCCAGGGACATTAAAAACAACAAAAAAGGCTTTTTTGCTTACGTTGGTAGAAAAAGGAAGAAAAAGGAGGCGATAGGGCCTCTGCAAGGAGAAGATGAGGTGATAGCGACAGGGGACAGGGAAAAGGCAGAACTGCTCAATGCCTTCTTTGCCTTGGTCTTCTCACAAAAAGAAAGCCATCTTCAACCTCAGCAACATGAAATGGACGAAGGATTTGGGGAAATCCAACCCCAAATAGGGAAACAAGTTGTCCAGGAACACCTGGCCACTCTAAATGAATTCAAGTCGCCAAGGCCAGATCAACTACATCCAAGAGTACTGAAGGAACTAGCGGAAGTTATTTCAGGACCACTGGCAATTATCTTCGAGAGTTCTTGGAGAACGGGAGAAGTCCCAGCAGATTGGAGGAGGGCGAATGTGGTCCCTATCTTCAAGAAGGGAAAAAAGAATGACCCAAACAATTACCGTCCGGTCAGCCTCACATCGATACCAGGCAAAATTCTGGAAAAGATCATTAAGGAAGTGGTCTGCAAACACTTAGAAACAGATGCAGTCATTGCTAATAGTCAACACGGATTTACCAAAAACAAGTCATGCCAGACTAATTTGATCTCTTTTTTCGACAGAGTTACGAGTTGGGTAGATACAGGGAATGCCGTGGATGTAGCCTACCTAGATTTCAGTAAGGCCTTCGACAAAGTCCCTCGCAACCTTCTGGCAAAGAAACTAGTAAAATGTGGGCTAGACAAAACTACAGTTAGGTGGATCTGTAATTGGCTAAGCGAACGAACCCAAAGGGTGCTCACCAATGCGTCGTCTTCATCTTGGAAAGAAGTCACCAGTGGAGTGCCGCAGGGTTCTGTCCTGGGCCCGGTTCTGTTCAACATCTTTATTAATGAC
Source organism: Anolis carolinensis (assembly GCF_035594765.1). Classification (NCBI taxonomy): domain Eukaryota; kingdom Metazoa; phylum Chordata; class Lepidosauria; order Squamata; family Anolidae; genus Anolis; species Anolis carolinensis. The sequence goes on from NC_085841.1 coordinate 42,212,069, forward strand.
TTAGACGAAGGGTTAGAAGGCACGATCATCAATTTTGCAGACGACACCAAACTGGGAGGGATAGCCAACACTCCAGAAGAAAGGAGCAGAATTCAAAACGATCTTGACAGACTAGAGAGATGGGCCGAAACTAACAAAATGAATTTCAACAGGGACAAATGCAAGATACTTCACTTCGGCAGAAGAAATGGAATGCAAAGATACAGAATGGGGGACACCTGGCTAGACAGCAGTACATGTGAAAAAGATCTTGGAGTCCTTGTGGACAACAAGTTAAACATGAGCCAGCAATGTGATGTGTCTGCTAAGAAAGCCAACAGGAATCTGGCCTGCATCAATAGGGGAATAGCATCTAGATCCAGGGAAGTCATGCTCCCCCTCTATTCTGCCTTGGTCAGACCACACCTGGAATACTGTGTCCAATTCTGGGCACCACAGAAGGGAGATGTTGACAAGCTGGAAAGCGTCCAGAGGAGGGCAACGAAAATTATCAAAGGTCCGGAGAACAAGCCCTATGAGGAGAGGCTTAAAGAACTGGGCATGTTTAGCCTGCAGAAGAGAAGGCTGAGAGGAGACACGATAGCCATGTACAAATATGTGAGGGGAAGTCATAGGGAGGAGGGAGCAAGCTTGTTTTCTGCTGCCCTGGAGACTAGGGTGCAGAGCAATAGATTCAAACTGCAGGAAAGGAGATTCCACCTGAACATCAGGAAGAACTTTCTCACTGTGAGGGCTGTTCGGCAGTGGAACTCTCTGCCCCGGACTGTGGTGGAGGCTTCTTCTTTGGAGGCTTTTAAACAGAGACTGGATGGCCATCTGTCGGGGGTGTTTCGAATGAGATTTTCCTGCTTCTTGGCAGGGGGTTGGACTGGATGGCCCATGAGGTCTCTTCCAACTCTACTATTCTATGATTCTATGATTCTATGAACATCAATGAGATGCATGTTTTAGCTTCATGGTGATTGATGCCTGTTTGTCTACACAATGAAAAAAACTATTTTGTACATTTTCCAAGTTATATTGACCCTATTAACATTATACACATCACACTTATTGTGTGAGATAGTCATAATCATCCACACATTTGCTCCTGGTGAACTCATCTCAGTCTATGGCAGTCCATAGCTTCAAACATCTGCATTCTTTCCAACCAATGAACATAGCCATAGTGGGTTTTTGTAAATTTGACCACAAAACCCAACAGCTCCCTTCACACCCCAGAGAAGTACTTCTGAGGTGGCTCCATGGCCAAACTAGAAAAAAAACCCTGCCACTGCTGAATAAGCCTGCAGAGAAAGACGGGGGGGCTTCCCATCTTTCCCTTGAAATTAATGGAAACAGCCGGCTTCTTTACGCCTCCCCCATGTGATGAGTTGAGGCGAAACCAGGACAGTGTGGGGTGCAGGGCAACAGGTCCCCCTGCCCCCTGGACAGGCGCTGCAGAGATCACCATGATTTGCAGCGATCTGTGGTGATTCCATCGGTGCGTATGACAAGGTCAACAGTCATACATTCAAATATATGCATTTGTTGTTCAACAGATGCATACTAATATTGTCATAATGATATGGAAGTATTCATACACATGCACCTTCTTAATTTTTTTTAAAATGTCAATCATTCCAGCAAACTGAAATGGTAAATTCAAACTAGGGAAAAACCACTTCCTGGTGGGAATGATCAGTTTACTGCATGACCTTATCTCCCATCAACCTATTACACCCAAAAGCAACTAGTCTTCCCAATTCCAAAGCACTTCAATGCCAACTTGGAGGGCCTGCCACACACTAAAAAATTCTGAATTGTCTGGAAACATGTAAGAGACAAGGGAGTGATCAAAAAATTGTATGCAGTGGCTATGAGGTAAGTACAATTTTTGTAGACAATCCCCTAGTTAAAATACGAAATTGCATTTGTGGAGTGTGGGGACTCACAATGCGATAAGTGGATATACATATGGTGATCCAAAGGTCTCTCAATCTGGGTAGGTACATCATGTTGTGGTAATCTCTGAGCGGTTAGACTCAATTTAACCCTCTCTGGGGGAGATTCCACCAAAATCAGCAGAGTAGCAAAAACAAAGCTTTCAAATGCAACAGTTACTTACACTAGCGAGCAAGAGAAGCCTTTTTAGGATTGCAATGGACTGCAGAGTCTCAATAAAAGTTCAAAAAAAATATTTATTCAGGTAAAAAGAACTCCATTGTAGATAGAAAGCCTTGGGAGCTGTCTAGATTACTATAGACTGGATTCTAAGGAAAAATAAGTAAGGAAAAATAACAAACATCTACATAGTTACATCTTGCCAGGAGAGATGGCAGGATGCTGCTTGTTAGTTTGAAGAACAAAGGGAGAGAGAGAGAACCAAAAATGGTCCCAACCGCATGGTCCAGTTTATTGGGGCCATAAAAGACACTCTGACCAATTGGGAGTTAGTGTCCCTAAAGATTCACATTTCTACCAACTTCAAAGTAAGGGACGTGACGTAAACAGGATAGAGTGAAACACAGTAAAGCCTGTCTAGGCATGCTTTGGAAACAGGGAAAGGATTCCCTCAATCTAACTCTATCATCTATCTAACTACATTTGGACTTGAGTAGTCCAGGATGATTTCCCAACAATCCCCTTCTTCAGCCTGGGCTGCTCATGTCCATCAGGTTCAACATCTTCTTCAACTTATCATGAGCATGTCTAGGCAGGGGTTTTGTCAGAATGTCGGCAATCATGTCTTCAGATCTGCAAAACTCCAACCTCATAAATCCTTCTTCGTGTGCATTCTTCACAATGTGGTATCTTGTGTCAATGTGCTTGAGCAATGTACTGATCTTCTCTGTTTGAGTATACTTCAGACAACCTTGATTGTCCTCAAAAACTTGTATTGGTGTTGGTTCTTCGATTCCAAAATCAAATAACATCATATGTAGCCATTTCAATTGTTTGCATGCTTCTGATGCGGAAACATATTCTGCTTCTGTTGAAGATGAAGCTACTACCTTTTGTTTCTGTGTTGTCCAGTCTATCAGTGCATCTCCGTAGAAGAATAGATAGCCGCTGGTAGACTTGCGATCTGTAATATCATTGGCCCAGTCAGCATCCACATACCCTGTCAGTATAGGGTTGCTGGTGGCTTGTAGTCTCAACTTGAAGTTCAGTGTGCCTTTTAGGTATCTAGCAACTCTTTTGATTGCAATTAAGTCATATTTGGTTGGTTTACTAGTCTTCCTGCATAGTATCCCAACCGCTGCTGAAATATCTGGTCTTGTGATTCGAGAGATGTACAACATTTTCCCAATTGCCTCTCGATACAAGGTGTTGTCACTCAATGGTTCACTTTCTGAAGTGTTTTTCCAATAGTTCACTTCCATGGGTGTAGTCACTGTATTTGCTTCTAAGAGTCCAAGATGTTTTAGCAAGTCAATAATCTTTTGTCTCTGATTCAGGAGAAACCTCCCATCTTCTTCTCTTTCAACCTGTATTCCCAAATAATGACTCAAATTGCCAAGTTGTTTGATTTCAACGGTACGGCTCAAATGTTGTACAAGATCATCAAAGTCAGATTTCTGTTGAAAGCAACACACTATGTCATCTACATAGGCTAGAACATATGTCCATCTGTTGTTTTTGAATCTAGAATAAAGGCAAGGATCAGCTTTCCCTTGTGCAAACCCCTTCTCAATTAACATTTGATTTAATTTCTGATTCCAGCATTTTGCTGCTTGTTTTAAACCATAGAGAGATCGTTGCAATTTGCATACATATCCTTTGTGTGCCTTGTCTTCAAATCCAGGTGGTTGTTGCATAAATATCTCTTCTTCTAATTCGCCATGAAGAAAAGCTGTAGCAACGTCAAGGTGTTCAACATTCATTTTTCTAGAGGCTGCAATTGCAAGCAATGTCCGCAAGGTGGTGTGTTTTACAACAGGTGCAAAAACTTCATCATAATCCTCTCCATATTGTTGTGAGTAGCCCTTAGCTACAAGTCTGGCTTTGTATCGCTGTATCTGTCCATTTTCATCACGTTTCAGTTTGAAAATCCATTTACAGCCAACTACATTCCTATTTTCTGGTGGTGGTACAAGTGTCCATGTCTTGTTTTTATGTAATGACTCTATTTCATCTGATGCAGCAGTAAGCCATTTTTCTTTTTCATCCTCTGGAAACTTCAGCATCTGATTCCAGGATGATGGTTCCTGTAGTTCAGCTTCATTGGTAAGATAAGCAAATCTCTGTGGAGGGACCCCACGATTTGTCCTTTGAGATCTGCGTGGTAATTGCTCATTTTGTCCATCAGGTGTCTCTGCACTTTCATCTGGTCCTTGAGGGTGCCATTGATGTTCCTCTGCCATGCCACTATGTGGGTCAATCCTTTCATCGGGTCCTTCGACCTCAGATGTCAGGGTCTCTCCACTGGGTGGCGTTGGCTCATTTCTTTGATCAGCCCTTCTGACCAGCGATGGCAGGACTTTTCCAGCAGATGGCGCAATTGGCTCATTTCCACTCTGCAGACCGCATGTTAAGTCATCAGAGTCATTTCTTAACAAAGGCTCATCAACAGGAGGCTGTAAATTTCTTCCAACTCTTTCATCTATGTAAACCGTCTTTCCTACAAAAATTATATTCTTTTCTGGATCATAAAGTCAGTAAGATTTATGTTCATCAGAATAACCAACCAGTAGGCATTCTTTAGAGCTGCAATCAAACTTCCCACTTCGCTTTTCTCTTGGGATGTACACATAGGCTTTGGATCCAAACACACGCAAATGCTTTACACTTGGAGAATGACCAAACCACAATTCATATGGGGTTACATGACTTTTTGCATTGGGCATTCTATTTTGCAAATAACAAGCAGTATTAATGGCCTCAGCCCAGAATTTACGCTGAATTCCTGCATGATAAATCATGGATTTTGCCATTATAATCAAACTTCTATTCTTTCTTTCTGCAATGCCATTCTGATGTGGAAAATAGGGAAGAGAATATTGGCGTCTAATCCCATATTTCCTCAATAGATCATCCACTGCTTTATTGCAAAATTCTCCTCCATTGTCTGTCCTCAGAGTTTCTGGCATCCTTTGAAATTGATTCTCAACCATGGCCAAATATTCCTTTAATTTGTTAAATAATTCATTTTTGTGCTTCATGAAATAGACTTTGGTATATCCAGAAAATGAATCTTTGAAAACCACAAAGTACAAAGACCCCCCCAATGATGTAGACATGGGGCCACATACATCACTGGATATGACCTGCAGAGGGCGTTGCGCTTCAAACTCTTTGTCTTTTGGAACATTTGGAGCACATGCCTTGGCCTTTATACAAGTTTCACATATCTCCTTACAACATGAATTTACTTCCATATCTCTACATACTTCTTTTGCATTCCAGACATATTTCTCATTTGCATGACCAAATCTTTCATGCCATAAACGAGCACAATTTCGTTTCTCACATTCTGGTAAGGCTAATCCTGAAAACTTTGGCTCAAACATAACTTTGAATATCCCATGATATTCCTCAGCCTTTAAAACAAGTTTTCCATCTTTCAGCACTTTACATAGTCCATTCTCAAAAACAATTTTACATCCATGACGCATCAGCTTTGCCACAGAAATCAAATTAGTTCCAATGTCTTTACTGTAGTAAACATTGCTGAGAGTTAGATTGATCCCAGAGTCTGCACATGCAAGATTCACTTTGCCTAGCCCTGTACAATTAACTTTTTGACATCCAATTCCTTTCACAGTAGATTTTTCTTTCTCGATTTCAATAAAATAATCCAAATGACAAAAATAATGGTCCGTCGCTCCAGAATCTAATAAGATATCTTTTTCATTAACAAGCTTATTGGTCACATGTAATGCAAGACTTCCAAAGAAATCATTAATTCCTTCTGACTCAGCTGTGTCACTTGGTAACACCAAATTTGCATGCTTTGCAGAGGTGTGCTGACCTAATCTCTCATTTGCATTTTCACTGGCAGAGGACTGGCTTTGTCTTCTGACCTGGGTATTGAAAGCCCTAGGCTTTGATCCTTGACTCCTGCTGTGAGAAGCTGTAGGACTAGTTTGATTGTTTTTAGCAAACCAGCAGTCCCTTTGCAAATGTCCTGCCTTTTGGCAGAGATTACAAATCACTTTATTCTTGAGTTTAAATTTGTGCCCAGCTTTCAGAGCCATGCTTTTTGACTGAGATTCAGATTGCATATTATTTTTGGGATCAGATCCATTTCTTTCGAGATATTCAGATTTCAACTCAGCCGTGATAGATTTAAGAGTAAGCTGTTCACTTTCAAGTCTGTGTGTATTACGTAAAATTGTAATAATACTTTTGTAAGATGGATGGATCCCACATGCAACTAATCCTATGCACATTCTCTCAGTAATTGGTTCTCCGCTAGATCTCAATTGATCAACTAGAGATCTTATCTGTTGCAGGTAATCATTCAAATCATCTTCTGAATGCATTTTTGAATTAAAGAGTCTTTTATATGCAAATATAATATCTGCCTCCGACCCTTTACTGTAATTAGTCTGCAAATAGTCCATCATCTCTTTTGCATTAGAAGCATCTCTTACAAATTGAAAAACTCTCTCTGATAGGGAATTTATTATTATGCATCTCACCAAACGATCATCTTCCCGCCACGTCTGGATAGCCTCCTCCCCGGCTCCTTCTGGTGGCCCGCCTTCTTGCAGCACTTTTAGTTGTGCTGGTTTGAGCATGGTTTCCAGTCTTCTTTTCCAGTTCAGGTAGTTCTCTCCATTATCCTGCAGCTTGGGTAGGCTCCAAGAGGTTTCTTTGTTTTGCTCCATCCTTTCAATTTCCAAAAAAGATTAAAAATCTCCAAAAATCAAAATATTTGGAATAATCCAGAAAAATAAAAAAAAAATTAAAAATCTTGAAATTAAGTCTCAAATCTTTTGAGAACTTTCATCTGCTCCTTATTTCAATTCAATCCTTTTAAAAAACAGGCTATTTCCCTTTTTGCTCAGCTCGCAGTGTCTGGGCCCGTAACCCTTTGTTGTGGTAATCTCTGAGCGGTTAGACTCAATTTAACCCTCTCTGGGGGAGATTCCACCAAAATCAGCAGAGTAGCAAAAACAAAGCTTTCAAATGCAACAGTTACTTACACTGGCGAGCAAGAGAAGCCTTTTTAGGATTGCAATGGACTGCAGAGTCTCAATAAAAGTTCAAAAAAAATATTTATTCAGGTAAAAAGAACTCCATTGTAGATAGAAAGCCTTGGGAGCTGTCTAGATTACTATAGACTGGATTCTAAGGAAAAATAAGTAAGGAAAAATAACAAACATCTACATAGTTACATCTTGCCAGGAGAGATGGCAGGATGCTGCTTGTTAGTTTGAAGAACAAAGGGAGAGAGAGAGAACCAAAAATGGTCCCAACCGCATGGTCCAGTTTATTGGGGCCATAAAAGACACTCTGACCAATTGGGAGTTAGTGTCCCTAAAGATTCACATTTCTACCAACTTCAAAGTAAGGGACGTGACGTAAACAGGATAGAGTGAAACACAGTAAAGCCTGTCTAGGCATGCTTTGGAAACAGGGAAAGGATTCCCTCAATCTAACTCTATCATCTATCTAACTACATTTGGACTTGAGTAGTCCAGGATGATTTCCCAACACATCAGAGGTACTACCATATACTGTATCATGTTGATCATATGATATATGACCAAACTATGAATTCACAACAGTATATGGAAAGCTATATTGGACCAAGCTATATCAAGCCCAGCATTTTCTTCCCATAATGGCCAATCAGATACACTCTCCTAATTGTGTTTCCCAGTAACTTGTGCTCAAAGATAATGGTGATAACATATACCCATCCTGACTAATAACCATTGATAGCCTTTTCTTTCATTGCCAGACAAGCCAGAACAGAAGACCAAAATGAAGAGACAGAAACAATTTCAAAGACATCATGTGAACAAAGTAGAACTGAGAAAGGGGCAGAAATGTCACTCCTAGTGTGACGTGTTCAATGCTCTTATGGTTACATGCAGAATTTCAGTTGAATTTGCACATTTCAAGGGTTATAGTGGGTTTGGAAAGCTAAGTTTTATTCCTATCAGGGGCATGAAGCACATCTGTAATCGAGGAAGCGATGTTTCATTTAAGCACACCAATGTATTTTACATTTTGGTGTAACCAGTTTCTAAATCTTTTTAAAATGCATTAAAACACATTTTAATTTCATTACTATTGCATCACTGCTTCAGCAATGAAAAATAGATGTTATAATAAAGTGGAATGGAAAAACAACAATAGAGTAGTGGAATAGCCTCAAGCAGAAACATTAGAAAGGCAGTTTATGTTGATACTTTTTTAAAAAAAAAATCAATGTTTCATTTATTCTCAGGTTTCTTAATTTAAACAGCATGGCATGAATAATTTACTATTTAATAGATGGGGCAGAGTGCATATTGAACAATATTTTAAAAAATATGCAGCTAATGGAATACCAACTGAAAAGATAATAGTAAAAGTGTACTATATTATAAATGTGCAGTGATAGACTTATCCATTCAACACATCACTGAGGATGGCTGGATAAGCCTACTTCTTGTCCTCTTCAATTTAGCATGTGTTCATTCATAAGTCCATTCTGTCTCGGCCCTGCATTTATCTGTGTGGCTTTTTTACAGTTTCAAATGCAAAAAATCATATTTACATATATATTAAAACACTGTCAAAACATACTTCTTACAACACATGCATTCCTAAACATATTTGTATCCTACAATATGCATTTTAAATGCATCTTGTTACAATTTTGAGGTGAGAATTACTGCCTCAAAAATTCAAACTACAGAATCCAAAGGATAATCATGTTCTGAGCCACATTAGCCTAGGAGGCACTGATGACATCCATTCCCATCAGAAGCCAGAAAAATCAAATTCATCAAATATCTCTATATATCACTGCAGCCATATAAACCTTGCTTTTGAAAAAAATGACATAGGAGTAAAAGTAAATTCCCAGACTTAGAAGAAACATGATATTTCCATCAAATAAATGCATAATCAAAAAAGATTACTGCAGAGACTGTGATGTGATTCCTTCAGTACTACAAAAAAGATAGATTTCCAGGGCCAGTCCTAAATGTTTGGCTGTCTGAATAAAGGACATGTTGATGCCTCATTCCCATTGCATGTTAACAGTTGACAAGAGTGGAAAATGAATCCTTTTTCAATAAGGATGCACTAGCATCTTCAACCCCATACCTGTAGGCAGAAGACCAGCTGTATGGGTCACCCCAACCTTTCCCATTCCATGTCAACAGTTGACAAGAATGGGAAATTAATCCTTCTTCAATAAGGATGCACCAGCATCTTCAACCCCATACATGTAGGCAGAAGACCAGCTGTATGGGTCACAGATTTCTTCCTCTAGTATTTTTCTTCCATCCTCCAGCATCTGGAGGATGTGGACAAGTGGCTTGTTGCTGTTGTGTGTCTTTCTGACTTATGGTGACTCTAAGACAGTGGTTCTCAACTTGTGGATCCCCAGGTGTTTTGGGCTATAACTCCCAGAAATCCCAGCCAGTTAACCAGCTGTTGGGATTTCTGGGAGATAGAGCCGGTCCAACAATGAGGCGAATTAAGCGGTCACTTGGGGCGCAAAACATATGGGGGCGCAGTTGAGACTGCTTTTTCTGTTGATTTCTTGTAAAACATGATGTTTTGGTGCTTAATTTGTAAAATCTTAATGTAATTTGATGTTCAATAGGTTTTTCCTTAATCCCTCCTTATTATCCAACATTTTTGCTTATCCAACGCTTTTATTTTTCAGTTATTGGTTTGGGGGGGGGGGGGGTGCCAAAATTCAGTTCGCCTACACTTGAAAAATACCTAGAGCCGGCTCTGCTGGGAGATGAAGGCCAAAACATCTGGGGACCCACAGGTTGACAACCACTGCTCTAAGGTAAATCTATCATGTAGTTTTTGGGGACTGAGAGTGTATAACTTTTCACAACTGAGCAGGGAATCAAACTCCTGTCTCCAGAGCCATGGTACAACCATAAAGGCTTCCCTTTGTCTAAGAGTAGGGCTGGTCCTAAATTCTGTACAGTGTAATAGAAATGGAAGAAAAATGGGAAAGAGACAAAAAACACTATTTGATTATGACATCATGCACATCCCAGTAAACCCCAAGGGTGGGCGCACGCCATGTCTATGGGCAGCTTGTCAGAAAGAAATAGTTCTGCTGAAACTGCAACTTATGGTAAAGTTCACATTAATTTCTATGCTAGGCAAGCTCAGTTATGATGATAAACACCATTGACAATTCCACAGATGAGCGGTAGAAAAGAAGAGAGCCATTTCCACAATAAACCAATTGCAGCAAGGACCCTAAGCGATTGATTTGTGAGGGAAAGATTTGTGAGGAAAAATTGGATGCATCACGCTTGGTTAAACCATGACAAAAGAGTGTGAGCCTGGGATGGAACAACCAGACGTATTTATTCGTTCTTCCACTAAAAATGAAATATTGAGACTACCTCTATATACGCTTCAACATGAAATAAATGTGCAAGGATAAAATACCAACCAATTAACTGTAAATTTAGACAAGCTGACCATTTATTAATTTATTTGTCAATGTATCATGCTGCAGCCTGCCAGCCATTTCTCAAATATCTTCCCTATGCAGCAATATATTTACATTTTCCCTCTGTATTGTGCTATGCTACATGAATTCCTAAATTTAAATCACACGGAGGTGTAGGAGAGTTTCAAATGCTATGACAATTTGTATAGTTCATACTTTTTAAAAAAAACTCTTCCCATCTTAAAAAAGGAAATATGCAGTGTGGAAAAAAACTCTCCCATTCTCCTTCTATGTATTCGTTTGACCCTAAAAGGATATTCACATGGAAAACATGGGACATAAATGTCTGCAAGTCAATGTGGGAAAAATCTCTGACTCCATGAAACAATGAGAAATCTGAAATTAATGGTAGCCAATTGAGGGAATCCTAGCTGGCATATCCACTTCTGCCCCTCATTTACATCTTAACATCCATCCACCTCATTTTTAATGGCCAACTATATTACACAGTAACTGTTTTGAGAATTATTGGCTTGCAGGTACCTTTTACACTATTGAATTAAAACACTTCAGTCCCACTTCAACTGTCATGGAATCCTTGTTTTTGTTTGCAAGTCATAAATGCTCCATTCTAACCTAGATATTCCAGGATTCCATCGTGTAGAACTATGGAAATTAATGTGGAATAATAATGCTATCATTGCATTATGGTAAAGGAATGCTATGCCGATATTTTAAAAAATAGAGGATTGCAGACTTACCTAAAGTCTGAGGTACAGAGAAAATTGGAATCCTTAAATCTGTTCGTTTTAAAAATAAACTTATCATTTCTTCTAGAACCCCATATGTGGCTAAAAACATCTATATAGCTATTGAAAAGGACTACTCCAGTGCTTTATAGATTTGCACACTCATTGCAAACCCATTACAATCAGTCTAGAGAAGACATGAGCAATTTTTTTTTTGCCTTAGGGCCACATTGTGGGCCTGGCCGGGAGGGCCGGGCCAGGAGAAGGCAGGGCAGGACCCGGGTTATCCTCAGGTTGTCCTCCCAGCATAAGGATGGGGCTGCTTGCCCCATCCTTATGCCAGGACGATGGCAAGATACACGGCGACTGCACCAAACCTCCTCCCCCGATCCTTGATCCTCGGGCTGTCCTCTTGGCATTATGCTAGGAGGAAGGCAAGACAAGTGGTGGCTGAGAGTGCTCTGGGGGGCTCTTGGCCACTGTGCGCCTTCCTTCAGGCATAAGGATGGGGCCGCTCGCACCGTCCTTATGCCAAGAGGAGGGCGAGATACACAGTAGCTGCGAGCACTTCAGAGGGCTGCTACATGCCTTCCTCCCCCATCTTTTTGCTATAAGGACACAGTGGGCTGCTGTGTCCTTCTGCCAAGAGGACAGGGAAAATGAAGAGGGCCTGAGGTAAGCATCCAAGATGGTTCATCTGGCCCCTGGGCCTTAGTTTGCCCATGCCTGGTCTAGATGATGCACATCCAGTCACTCAGCAGACATATTTCTTCTAGTCTTTACCCATCACAAGAATAACTGCAGGTTACTCCACAACTTCCAGGACACTACAGAGTGGCCCTTGTGTTTTTGATGTTTGGACAGCTGAATTGGGCTAAACCTGAGTCAATCCAGCTTCCACATGTTAAAAAAGACCCACAGCTGTTTCACCAGCCAGAAACAACTTCCTAGCAGAGCCTTGCTGTTGACATTGTTTCTGGTGATCACATGGTTGGACACCATGTTGTGACCTCATCAAAAGCAATACTGCCAGTAGGACTCTGATAGAGCTATTTCTGGTTGGTGACAGTGGCAGGAACACACCAGTGCCAATGCACTTTCTGCCCAACTGACCATCTGGACTTCAAAATGGACTCAGAACATTCCCATGGTATATCCAGGATAGCTCTGGAGAAAACAACTCTGGAAAGTACGCAGATTATTTTCCCTGGTGTAACTTTCCTAGATATATAATCATTCCATTGAAAGCCACTAGATCATGGCTACAAAGATCTACATGCAAGAGCACTGTGCATGTGGTGGCCACCAAACAGAAATCATATCATTCCTTTTAACATCTTACTGCCTAATGTCTTTCTCCACACATTTGTTTAGTCAGTGGAATGGTATAAGAAGCAGTATAACAAACAAGAATAACTCAAAGAAAATACTGTTTCCACTTTATTCTGTATTTATTGTTATGTTTTGTTAGCTTTGATATATAGCAACCTTATGAAAAGGAGATTTTTGTGAGCCCTACTTGTCGGCATCCCTCCTTAATTACGTCGCAGGACGAGGTGCCCAGACATGTCATCAACAGTAAAAAGGTAGCCTGATTGACCCTGGGCACCAAATTATGAGCAAGCAACCTTCCAGCAGGACTCTGCCAGAAAGCTATTTGGCCATTGGCAAATGAAATGATGCCACTTAATACTCAGTTCCACCGATCTCACACAAAGTCTATTCAATCTAGTACACACGTAGCAAAACACAGTGGCAGACCAGATTTTCCTGGAAGCTGCAGAGCAAGAAGTGAGTTTTGGTAAATCACATTAAAGCCTAAAGCCTATTTCACTGCTAAGAGGAATTTATGCCATGTGTCAGAATTAAGGCAACTATGGGGTGAGTACATTTTCCTTTGTCTGTGTAGACAGCCCCCCCCCCCCCAAATTAAATACATGACTTACTTTCTATAGTTTTTTTCTATATCCCAGCATTTAAGATTTATCACAAAAGTAACCATCCTTGTGATCATAACAGAAACCAGAATGGGGACAAGTGAGAGAGCAGGCAGACAGGTTTTGAATCCAAACTCCTGTCATAATTAAACACCAGCACTGTGTGCCAGGGAAGGACTTGACAGCATTGTGCCCAGGATTTGCAGAGCACATATTGTTACTGTCTCCACAAGAGTTGCAGCCAAAATACACTAATGCTGAAAAGTGGCTGATAGATCGCCTTACAAGCTTTCACAGATAAACAGAGAGGAGAACAGAGAGTATATTTTCCTTTGTACCTCCTTGGGGCCTGCTCTTGTGGACAGTGAAATCAACCATGAAATGCTTCTTGTTGATTTCAGTGAGTCAGAATGTTTTTGTGAATAAGTTCAGAAAGACAAGAACTGTAGACATGCTCTTTCCATGTCTTCACTTTGCAGTTGTTCTTGCTCGTGGTTTCAACCGTCATGCTATAAATAACAACTCTACATTTTTTCATTAGAGAAATAGAGGAATATGGCACATAGACACATTCACCACACAATGCACATTAACGATTGGATCATTTTTTTATTGACAGGAAAGAAATTCAATGAATCCAATATCATAGTTGTTTCATTGTTCTTCCCTGTGTGATATTCTCCTTTCACCGAAGTCCCAGTGTTGCAAAGTAGAAGTTTTTTCCAGGAATGTGAAAACTGTGTAACTACACAGTTGTGAAAAATAAGGTGGAAATAAAGAAAAGTAGAAAAAACACAGACCAAATGTGCTAGGTAGGGCAATTGGATAGGAAAGGAGGCTGTTGTTGTGACTCAGCCTTTGTGTGACTCTGATAAGGATTCTGGGATGTAGTTTCAAGATGACTCTGGTGGGAATTATGGGATTCAGGTGCAGAGTGTTCCTGCTGTGGGAGATGAGGAGCAGGGAAGCTTTCCCACGGGAAGAAATTATGTTGTTACTGATGATGGTTTTCAGGTGCAAGAAGCAGAAAGGGAGAGTACCTCCCAGCCTCAGCCTGATAACACTAACGAGCCCTGTGGCCTTGAAAGCGATGAGGCCTGTTCCGTCCCCCAGGACGATGGTTTGCCTTACCTATTGGTCGTTTCTTTGTTTTCCCTCCTTTGCATTTTGTTTCAGCCTCTGGCTGCAAAGCCCAGGAAAAGTGGCTTGGAGTCTGCAAGAGCTGGCTGCAGGTTTCTTTGCAATGATTGGTCAAAGAGTACAACATCTTAGGACCGCCCTTTTTACCAGGGTCTAGTCTCCATTTTAGAGTTTCATTCTGGCTATAGTCTTCCAACGTGCTGGAGCTGTGCAAGGCTAACTGGGACAAATCATCCTCAAAACCAGGCCAATCTAAGCCTATCCAAATTAGATAAGTATTGAATTATACTGATCTGGAATAGGAAATCTAGTTAGAGGAGCAGGGTTATTCCATCGCTTCTAGAACTAATCTTTGCTGTAAAGATAGGGAAGGAAAGAGTTTCTCCTTCTAATATAGACAGCGTGATTAGGGTATAGTGGTTTTATAATCACCTTTGCCTTCTGGAACCAGGGATAATTCTGCAACTAAAACCTATGGAAATTTGTTTCATTTTCTGCAACTTTAAGATCTGTGCCAGGTTTACAACCTTGTATGAATAAACATCCTTTTTTGAAGTTCTCCAGACTCAGTCGTTCAATATTTTAGGACAGCTTATAGGGATTTGCAGTTCGCCCGGATAAAGGACGGCACGTTTCAGCTTTATAGTTTTTTTTTATTGTCTGGCGGACGGCACAGTTTTGAGGACGATCAGCGGTTTTCCGCTTGAGCTAGCCTGCACGGCCATAGAGACTTTGATTTTGTTGGTCTGTTGCAGTGAAGCTTGCTGCCATTCCTTCAGCCTCTGCAGTATCCTGCTCTGTTCCTGCGGCTGTTTCTGCAATTGCACGGCTGTGCAAAACCCAGCAATCTACCCCGAGCTCCTTCGGTGGCAGGTATCGAGCCGCGGAGCTCCAGCAGCAGTCTTTGGGCTCACACAGAGGTGGTGAGTCCAGAAGCACCAGGCCGGGACCCAGATAAGCCTGGCAACTCCAAAAGAAAGTTCTGGCTGGGTCTTCACAGTGGCTAGGATCTCGGCCGGGACAGTCGCCCGGCGGTGGTGACCTGCCTCATCATCCTGCGGTGGTGACCTGCCTCATTGACCTGCGGCGGTGACCTGTCTCATCATCCTGCGGTGGTGACCTGCCTCATTGACCTGCGGTGGTGACCTGTCTCATCGTCCTGCGGTGGTGACCTCCCTTCACAGCGGGGAGGAGGCGTCTCTTCTCTCCTCCTTTCCAAAGCCAGCCTCGGTGCTCCTTCGGCGGCAGGCCTCGAGCCGCGGAGCACAAGGTGCTTGAAAATTTGGCGAAGTCGCCATTTTGGCAGTTTACGTCACTCGGGCAAGGGAGGTATCAAGTGGCAAGTTGCTGTCAATTGGCATTTTGCAGCTTGCCTACCAAAGTTTGGCGCCAAAGGTCACAATCTTTGTAAAGTATAGTTACTTAGTGATATATATTGCTATGGTTAAGTGCTGTGAATTGTATTATATATTGAATTTGCTTTTATTGTAAATTTACTTGCAGGTATATTGCATTTGCCTTTGTTGTAAATTTACTTGCTATTAAGAATACATAATGTCTATGCAATTTCAAGATGATGCAGATGGTATACCTCCTTCTGAGGCTGAAAGTAGGAATGAAAGGCCCCAAAGGATAAAGCACCCTTCAGCCAAGATGCTAGCCCATCTAATAGATGAAAAGGAGCTCCTCCATGTGAGGTTAGGTTCGGCATGGGAGCGAATTGTAACATTAATGGACAGAATTGAGAGCTTGGGTATTACAAGGGTGCCATCCATATTACAGACAGACCTTGAAGAGACCTTCGGTATTTGGAGGGGTTTGGTGTCTAAGATAGTCCAGGTCCTCGAGCGCATTAACGCCAAGGATTCAGAGTTAGAAATAGTGAGTGTCTTAGCTGACACTAATGAGAAAGAAAATAAGGTGAGGGCAATTCTAGATGCCTTGGAATTTAGTTCTCCATCTGTTAATCTAAGGTCTGAGCCAAAAGGAAATCAGTCTTCCTTATGCAGCCATGAGACCAATCTTTTAAAATCACCTGCTGTGGCACTTAGTCTTAAGTCCAACCGCTCTAGCCAGGTATCTAAACTAAGGGAGTGTGCATCATCTAAACATAGCCACTCTAGCAAGTCTTCTGCTGCTGGGAGTGCCATCTCTTCCCTAGCTGCCTTGCACATTAAGGAGGCTGCACGTCTAGAGCTAAAGAGCAAGGTAGCGGGGGCGGAGGCTGATGCTAAGGCAGCTGATCTCACCCTTCCCTTTAAAGAAGAAGAGCAACGACTGCAAATAGAACAGGCCCGTAGACAAAGCGAAATGCAAATGGAACAGGCCCAAAGGCAAGGTGAAATAGAAATGCTTAGAATAAGGATGGATGCTACTGCCAAAAAGGTAAGGGCTGAGACTTTGGCCAAGGCCCTAATTGAGCCACTCACAGAAGAAAATGTAAGTCAGTTGCCGAAGCAGGACCCTTCTTCCAAGGTGCTTGTGCATCTTAATAGCTTAAACAGCCAGTTTTCGGATGAGGAACAGGAAGACTTCTCTCCTTACCCAGAGCAGGGCCCCAAAGTCACTTTTGAGTTTCCTGCAGAGCAGAGCGTCATAGCGGGGAGCTCACCCTTGCCCGAGCTACCTGTGCCTCCTGCTAAATCCCTAGGTCAGTCAATCAGGGCCTCAAGGCCAAGTGCTAGTTGGCCCTTACAGACAGCTGCACAGGGAGCCACCGATTCGTCAGTGGTCGATGTCATCCCTCCAAGAGGCCAAAGGTTGACGCAAGGTGCACGGTGGGAGTCCACTCCACAACAGCAAACTCCTCAATTGTTCCCTTCGACGCCAGAGTCCCAGCTTGTCTCCATCATCAGAAGCCCCAGAAGAGATCTTAAGGACAAGGGTGTCGAAAAGTTTTCGGACAAGCCTGAGGAATTTCTTCTCTGGAAGGCCACCTTCCAGAGAGCAATCAGAGACTTAAAGTTATTGCCTGAGGAAGAACTGACTCTTCTGGCTGCATGGTTGGGCCCAGCCTCATCCTCACAAGTTAAGAAGATCTACGCAGCCCACGTAGCCGATCCCGACAAAGCCCTGGAAAAGGCCTGGGCCAGGTTGCAGCAGAGGTATGGGGCCAGCACAGAGATTGAAGCATCTCTTATGGACAAGCTCCAAAGGTTCCCAGCTTTGAAACTCAAAGACTTCAAACTCTTGTGGGACCTCAGCGATCTCCTTACGGAATTAGAGTCGGCCAAGGAGAATCCAGAACTGCCCGGTTTGAAGTGCCTCGATCAGCACCTGTCCCAGAGGCAGATCTTGACCAAGCTGCCCTTCACTTTGCAAGAACGCTGGGGACAGGAGGTCTTCAACTACAAGGAGGCCCAATCCCAGGCATACCCTCCATTTTCTCATTTGGTCCAGTTCATCACCAGGGCGGCCAGAGAAAGGAATGATCCGCAGACGGGCCTCCCCACCTTATACCAAGGGACCCAGCCAGAGAAGGCACCTAAAGTGGAGAAAAAACCATCCAGAGAGGCCAAAAGACCGGTTAGTGTTAAGGCTGTTGAAACTCAGCACAGGGCCAACGAATCCAAGTCAGAGGTGAAGGAGGTGCTCTGCCCCATTCACCAAAAGCCTCACAGTTTGGCCAACTGCCGGGAATTTGGCAAGAAGCCTTATAAAGAAAGACAACAGATTGTTCAGAAGCTGGGCATATGTTTTAGGTGCTGTGGAGCTACTCCTCACTTTGCATCCAACTGCAAAGAGGACGTCAAATGCGCAAGGTGTAACAGCCTTAAGCATTGCACCGCGATGCACAACTCTGACGCTGTCTCCCGCGCCAAAGGGGACACGTCTTCCAAAGAAGGGTCATCTACTGAAGCCACCAACATGCAGACCGCGTCACGGATGCAGGAGGATGCTCCATCGGTCGCCTGTACTGAACTATGCTCTGACGTGCACCAGTTCAGAGTCTGCCATCCCATCTGCCTAGCAGATGTATATCCAGCCAGAAGACCTTGGCTTAAAAAGAGACTTTACGTGGCTTTGGATTCACAAAGCGACGCCTCCCTGGCGACTCCAGAGTTTTTCCAACTGTTTGACATAAAAACCCAGACGGTCGACTACACCATGTCCACCTGTGTAGGGAAGAAGAAGTTGCAGGGTCGCATAGCATCCGGCTTTGTTGTCTCCTCTTGTGACCAGAAGAGACTGTTCGAGTTACCAGACCTCATTGAGTGTTCCTCTATTCCCCGGAACAAAAGGCAGATTGTCACCAGAGAAGTCGTGGAAGCCCATCCTCACTTGCGAAAGCTGAAGAACGCCTTACCTGCTTTCCGTCCAGATGTGGACATTGCCCTTCTGCTTGGTGCGGACTGTCCGAACTTGTTCTATGTGAACGACCAAGTTAAGGGACCTCCAGGGGCGCCCATTGCTCAGCTGTTACCACTAGGCTGGACAGTTACAGGCCCGGTGTGCATAAATAGGATGCACCCTCCATCGTCGGTGGGCACTCGTCAAGCGCACGTGCTTCAAGGCAGTCGCCCCACACTAATGCATAGCTGTTTGAGTCATATCTCGGTCTATTGTCAGGGGATAACACCAGAGTATTCTTCCATCTTTGAAGTCTCCGAAAGGGATGAAACTACAGCGCTTTCCAAAGATGAACAGAGGTTTTTAGAGATCATGAACTCTCAAGTTTCCCGGAGTCCCGAGGGAAATTGGATAGCCCCTCTGCCTTTTAAAGCAGAAAAACCCACTTTGCCAAACAACAGGCATGTGGCAGAAAATAGACTCTGGTCACTGAAGAAGAAGATGCAGAAAGACCCCAAGGTAAAGGAGCAAATCGTTGGCTTTATGGAAGACATGTTCCAAAGTAACTACGCCGAGGTCTCTGATCAAAGTGAGGTCAATGAAGAAAACTGGTTCCTGCCTTTCCATAAAGTCACGCATCCCCAAAAGCCTAACAAGGTCCGAATTGTATTCGATGCCAGTGCCGCATGCCAAGGCATTTCTCTTAATAATGTTTTGCTAAAGGGACCAGATCTTTTAAACAGTTTGCTCGGAGTCATCTTGAGATTTAGAGAGAAAGAGTTTGCTGTTATTGCAGACATCCACAAGATGTTTTACGCCTTTTTAGTTCGTCCTGATCATCGCAGGTACCTCAAGTTTTTGTGGTACGCGGACACTCAAAATTTGTGTGACGTTCGGGTTTTTCAGATGCGCGTACATGTCTTTGGAAATACCCCGTCTCCAGCCGTTGCAAACTACTGCCTCAAAAGAACCGCAGATGAGTTTGGGCACCAGTTCAGTCCAGAAGTCGCCAGCATAGTTAACCACAACTTCTACGTGGATGATCTTCTGGTTTCGTTTGACTCCGTTCATCAAGCCATCCAAATAGTGCATGAGCTGCAGGCTTTGTTAAAAGGTGCCAACATTCGCCTGCACAAACTATTATCCAACAGCAGACAAATCTTGCAAGCCTTTCCCTCCGAAGACTTAGCGGAAAGCAATGTTCATGAGTTATTCAAAGGGTTAAGCTCCCAGTCTAGTTTAGGACTTCTCTGGGATGTAAAATCGGACCATCTTTCGTTAAGAGCATCTAAATTTCAGTTTGTGAACACTAAGAGACAGATGCTTTCCGCCATCAATGGGATATTTGATCCCTTAGGCATAGCTGCTCCTGTCCTGATCACTGCTAAACTTCTGTTCAGACAGGTGATCCAAGAAAAAATAGGATGGGATCAAGAGCTGTCTCAATCAATAAAAACGGCTTGGTCAAACTGGACTGCCCAAGCTGAAGGCCTGGAAACCATCGCAGTTCCCAGACAATTTGCGCCCTGTAAGGTAATGATAGAACCCACCACAGAACTTCACATCTTCTGTGACGCATCTGAGCGAGCTATAGCAGCTGTGGCATACATGCGACAAAAGGACAGAGATTTTTGTCACGCAGGATTCATCATGGCAAAGGCTAAAATAGCTCCTATGGGAACTTCAATACCCCGGCTGGAATTGTGTGCAGCAGTTCTTGCTGTCCAGCTCTGGCGCATCATCCAGCAAGAGATAGGAGACTTGTTTCAAGATGTCCATTTCCACACGGACAGTACAGTTGTGCTTGGTTACATCAACAACACAACCAAAAGATTCAAGGTGTATGTGGCTAATAGAATCAACAACATTCTATCCAGTTCTACGCCTAGCCAGTGGCACCACGTCGCCACCAGCAACAACCCAGCTGACATCGCTTCCAGAGGAGCTTCAACTCAACGAGTGTTAAGTTCAAGTTGGCTGACAGGCCCCAGATGCTTGACCGAAGTCAATTTTCCATCAGCCTTTTCTCCCACCGATATTACAGAATTGCCCGAGTCCGTTCCAGAGGTGAAAGTTTGCAAGATGACCACAGAAATCAAGATGGGCCAAAGATCTTGCCTGGAACCACACCGTTTTGAATGTTTTTCGGAGTGGCACAGTCTTCTTAGAGCAGTTGCTAGGCTTATACATCGTTTAGCTTGCAAAGATAGTGAGCCTTTACAGGTCCAGGATATGATAAAGGCTAAGAGCGTCATATTCAAGTCAGTACAGAGATCTGCTTTCAAGCAGGAAATAGCTAGGCTAGAGCAAGGGCTCAACATCCCTAATCAAAGTCTTCTAAATGAGTTAAACCCATTTCTAGACAAGGAGGGTATTTTGAGAGTTGGAGGAAGGTTAGCCAAAGCTAAACTCAAGGCGTGCATAAAAAACCCCATCATCATACCCCCTAATAGTCACACTGCATTGCTGCTCGTTCGGCATCACCATGAAAGGATCCATCATCAGGGTAGAACTCTAACTGAGGCAGCCCTTAGAAATGAAGGTCTGTGGGTAGTTAATGCCAAAAGGTTGGTCAACAGTTGTATTTTCAAATGTGTTAAATGCAGGCGCCTTAGGCGAAACTGTCAAAGTCAGTTGATGGCAGAACTACCTCAGGATAGGACTTTGACAGACCCACCCTTTTCCCATGTGGGAATCGATGTGTTTGGTCCTTGGGAGGTTGTCACTAGGAAAACCAGGGGTGGTGTTGTAAATAACAAGAAGTGGGCAGTTTTGTTTACTTGTTTAGTAATACGAGCTGTCCATATAGAAGTCATAGAAGGGATGGACACTTCATCATTTTTAAACGCATTAAAAAGGTTCATAGCCCTCAGAGGGCCAATTAAGTCAATTCGGTCGGACTGTGGCACCAATTTTGTAGGTGCGACCAAAGAACTCAATTGTGTGTCTAGGTTTGGGAGAGACCCAAAGGTTCAGAACTTTACGAATACTGAACAAATTATGTGGACTTTCAATGTTCCTCACGCCTCCCACATGGGTGGTGTTTGGGAGAGGATGATTGGTATTAGTCGCAAAATCCTTAATGCCATGCTTTTGAGTCATAGGTCATTGACGCATGATGTTTTGGTGACACTTATGGCGGAAGTTACCGCAATTATCAACAACCGGCCGCTGGTTCCCCTTACCAGTGACCCTGAGAACTTACAACCACTGACTCCTGCACTTATTTTGACACAAAAGGTGCCAGGATGGAAGGACATCATGTTGCCAGTTCCGGACGGAACTCACCGTGCCCTGTGGAAACAGGTGCAGTCCTTGGCCAACCACTTTTGGAAAAGGTGGAAAGCTGAGTACTTAAGCCAGCTTCAAGCTAGAAGAATCTGGCAAAGCCCACAGGACAACATTGAGGTTAACAACGTTGTGTTGTTAAAGGACAAAGACTTGCCCCGCCATGCATGGCCCATGGGCATTGTATTAAAGACCTTTCCTTGCCCGGATGGTAAGGTCAGGAAAGTTCAATTAAAGACTTGCAACAGAGACAAAGTGTCCATTTTGGACAGACCAATTAGTGACCTCGTGTTGCTTATTGGAGATGTTTAAAGTTCTAGTGTTTGTATTGTCATATGTGCAAAGGTGTTTGTATGTTTTCGAGTGGTAAATTCCCACATCCTGGGAATTTAAGCGGGGAGTGTTCCGTCCCCCAGGACGATGGTTTGCCTTACCTATTGGTCGTTTGTTTGTTTTCCCTTCTTTGCATTTTGTTTCAGCCTCTGGCTGCAAAGCCCAGGAAAAGTGGCTTGGAGTCTGCAAGAGCTGGCTGCAGGTTTCTTTGCAATGATTGGTCAAAGAGTACAACATCTTAGGACCGCCCTTTTTACCAGGGTCTAGTCTCCATTTTAGAGTTTCATTCTGGCTATAGTCTTCCAACGTGCTGGAGCTGTGCAAGGCTAACTGGGACAAATCATCCTCAAAACCAGGCCAATCTAAGCCTATCCAAATTAGATAAGTATTGAATTATACTGATCTGGAATAGGAAATCTAGTTAGAGGAGCAGGGTTATTCCATCGCTTCTAGAACTAATCTTTGCTGTAAAGATAGGGAAGGAAAGAGTTTCTCCTTCTAATATAGACAGCGTGATTAGGGTATAGTGGTTTTATAATCACCTTTGCCTTCTGGAACCAGGGATAATTCTGCAACTAAAACCTATGGAAATTTGTTTCATTTTCTGCAACTTTAAGATCTGTGCCAGGTTTACAACCTTGTATGAATAAACATCCTTTTTTGAAGTTCTCCAGACTCAGTCGTTCAATATTTTAGGACAGCTTATAGGGATTTGCAGTTCGCCCGGATAAAGGACGGCACGTTTCAGCTTTATAGTTTTTTTTTATTGTCTGGCGGACGGCACAAGGCCGCTTCTCTAGATCGGGCTAGTTGTTTGGAATTTCGGGGGTTGGGCAGAAGTCTCAGAATAGCAAATAAGAGGGAGGTCAAAGGGCAAAGAAATGCCTTCATGTTATGCTATTAAAACAGTCTGCTGAGAGGGAAATCTTCGTCAAAGCAATTTCCTTTCTTGAATCAAGAACCAAGTCTGCTCTCCTGTATTATCTTGTAGCCTGGATGTATTCTCATTTCTGGGACTTTGGCTTCATTTTAAGGACCTTGTTTCATGCCTAATGTTTCCATGGATTTGTTCTTACAGCTTTGTTTTTGTAACTATCTTTTGGAAATGAACTTTTACCTTTTATGAACTATCTTTTCCCTATTTCCTAATAAACTACAAAAGACTACATTCTGTGTGCAGCCTGGTGTCTTTAGCAAGGTGAAGCTAACCTGAGGTGCGACAGCTGTACAAAAGAATGATCATGGGAATTCGCATCAGGAGAGTGCCACCATCACAAAATCGTGTTGAGGTATCAAAGTGATCACTGCAATCATGGTAATGTTTCCAATTGCTTAAACAATGCAATTGCGGTGAAATAAAAGCCTGGTGTGATAAATTTCTAAGTGACTTTTATTTCTGAATAGGCCATCACAGATGTAATGCTACTGTTTGATCCATTCCAAATGCCTGTGTTTACTAAGGAAGACAATCTTTTATCCTCAAAGTATGTTTCTCAACTCAACAGGGGAGCAATTTTGTGGCTTGCAGCTGTGGGCAATGCAAAAAGAGGTCCATGTTCAAGATGCTGGAGATGTTTCTCAAAAACCCACAGATTTTGTTGCAAATGTGTGTAGATGGCTCTGCCTTACTTCCAGATGGTAGTGGAATGACACAGTGGGTTCCACCCAAGTGGATTCCTACATCCGCCTTTCCAATGCTACACAGCAGGCAAACTAAACAAACGGGTTATCACCAGCCAGCAGGTGGAATGATAAATGAATAACTTACCATCAGCCAGCAAGCCGGTTTAGTTACCATCAACAAAGCTGTGACCTGTTCCATTCCAACAAAATGTCACATCTGTGCTTAGTCTTGCTAAATACAAAGCCCTACATTTGACTTCTGGGCCACATAATACTGTTCTTAACATAACGCTTTTCTTAACTATGCTTTCAACAGTAATGGATGTATACTACTACGTATGATACCCTCCAACTGTCCTGATCTCAACTGATCCTCTGTTATTTCATTTTTAAACTATCCCAGTTTATTTCTCCTCCTCCCACTTTCCCCGTTTGTCCTTGGTTTACCTCCATTGGTGTAAGCTGAATTTGAAGTGCAAAAGTGGTTTCCACTGAATTAACTCAGCAGTCGAAAGGGAGTGGAAAGGGTATAATCCTGCTCTTCCGTGTAGACTCAGGCAAAAACTAACTGCTACAGCCTCTCCAAAGACTTCTATTCTTTCTCATAAATATTTTTTGCCATCTTGACCACACTCTGTCCTGGTTTTCATCTGTGAAATGTTAGAAAGTATGCTATGCGAATTTAGTGGATTATCTTGGACAAATCATAGAATCTCAGCCCCAGAAAATCCTTTAAGGTCACTGTTGGAATCACAGATGCCTTAAAGGGCCAGACTTAAAAGTGACTTCAAAACAGAATTTATTGAAGCAAAAGGAAAAGGATGCAGGGATACTTAAATGCAGTTCCACTGGTCAAAACTCAAAAACCCAAACCAGACCTGGTCCAAAGGGTAAACAGAAATTTAATCCAGATTAACTGGATGGAAAGAGCAACAAGTCAAACAAAGCGCTCTAAGGCAAAACAAAAGGCACAGTACACAAATGGTTAACAAAGGGAGTTGCAAGAAGAGAAGCATCGTCAGCCGAAGTCCAAGGTCGAAGCAGGAGGAATCCGAAACAGCGTTGCTCCAATGTCTGCAGAAGCAGCATCTTTAGCCAAACTGGTTCAGGTTCAAACTGCAGATCTGAGTCCAACGCTGAACATGAAACAGGCAGCAGAAAGACTACAAGAATCTCCTTTCCTGTCATTTGATCCCATTGCTCTGAGTCCTAGTTTGGCCTGGAAGCATCCTAGGATGGAGCTCTGAAAACATGAGAGGCTTTCCATGTTCTCATTGCATGGAATGGGGTACAACGTTGGGGGAAACCAGACAGTGATACTTACCCCATGTGATGGGGAAAGCGGCAATGAGGGGCACGGGGCAACATTTCCCCCTGCTGCCCCATGGATATTCCACACTGCCTGGTGAATCTCCCCACTGTCACCCACATTAGGGACCTCCATGTGATGAGGTCCTTGGATAATGCAGATCCTGAAACCAGATTGAGGCCAGCCCCTGTGGTTCATATAAGTGCCGTACAGATCTCGAACCAATTACAGGACTTCATATGCGATCATAGCGAAATGGCATCCTCCTTCCTCTTTCACATCAATTTGAGTAGTCATTGTAAAAGTGCCCCAAGACAACAGACCTAATTACATCCTTTTTTTTTTAAAAAAAAAGTGTTTATAAAAGGACAGTCCTCTGTTTGAAAGGCTGTCTCCTGTAAATCCTCTGTATGAAATGAGGAACAGCAGAAGGGGAAAAGTTTGCCTATCGAAAGTTAGTACCTGGATAACAGACTGAGCTCTGCAGGCAAACAGGTTTCAGTTCCGGCCAACAAGGTGAGATGTATATTTGAATTAGTAATTGTTATTTCTAAATATATCTCTGACACTTGCAAATATTATGCCATCTCCCATGGCTCTTTTTTGGCACACCAGTCCCAGGGAAGATAGGGGATAGTGTGGTTCAGATTCTAGATTGTATTTAAGGGGACGATGAGCAGTTTGTTTATGAAGCTAAAATATTACTTTGCCAGAGATTTACTCATCCAAACCAGGTCTCAGTTTGGTACAAGCAAAAAAACCAAAGTGGATATCAGTAACAGATGTAATTCTTGGATTTCTATAGTTGTTCTCTGCTGTTGTGTCCTTTCAAGTCTTTTAAAAAATTGCAGAAACCTTAAGGAGAGCCAATTACAGGGTTTCCTAATGTTTGTTTGTGTGTGTGTGTGGGGGGGGTGCTATTGCTTCCTATGAGACTGAGAGAATGTGATGTGCCTAGTTTCACTCAGAGAGTTTCCATTGCTGAGGACAAATCAACTCTGAAGGTAGCACATCCTGTCTGAGCTTGGAAGGCAAAGAAAGGTCTGGTTAATACTTGGATGGGGGGCCACCAAATAATACCAGAAGCCGCTGGCTATTTTTCAGAGGAAAGCAATGGATAAAACCTTTATGATATCCTTGTGGTTGCCATAAGTTGGCCTGAAGGCATAGACACACACGCAAAGACAGACACACACCTAGAGTCCTATTTTGACACTAAAACCACTACAACATACTGACTCACAGTTCTGCTTCCTACCAAATGGAAGGCTGTGCCTCTTGGTACACCCATCCTCTCATCTGAAACTCCCCCTTACCTGTCTCTTGCAGACTTTTTGGTACTTCAAGGAGGAAAGAATCTTTGTCAGCCCCAAGGAGCCTTCCTTCATCTCCTCCCCAGCCCTTACAAAACCCTTTCCTCTTGCCTTGGAGCACCAACACAATTTCTCAGTCACAGCAGGTGAAAATTTCCCTCCAGGGAAGGGAGAGAAGGTAACCAGCAAACATCTTGTATAATGACCTAAGGGAATGCAAGCCTCATATCCCTTAGCAGAGCTCGGCGTCCCTGAGTGTGCTTCTCAGTGACAGGAGGAGTCAACCTTGGCAAATATTCCCAGGAATTTTCAAAAGGAAGGTGGAGCTGTTTCCAAGCATGCATCAATCCCACTGCTTGTGAGGGTTTTCTGCAGAACTTTGTTCTTTGAGTCTGTTCTGTTTTGCCAATACAGAGAAGCTAGCTCCATCACAGAGCTTTGGGATTTCTCATCTTTATA
Organism: Anolis carolinensis; assembly: GCF_035594765.1. Taxonomy (NCBI): domain Eukaryota; kingdom Metazoa; phylum Chordata; class Lepidosauria; order Squamata; family Anolidae; genus Anolis; species Anolis carolinensis. The sequence goes on from NC_085841.1 coordinate 42,239,089, forward strand.
TAAAGCAGGCTGCATGCTGGCTAAAATCCAAGTTCTGTTCAAATACGCAGCAGAACTCTTCCTTCTATTAGCCCAGCCCCTAATTAGCACCATCATATTCTGAAAAACTTCACACAAGAAGACAAGTGCCTGCTCTGAGATTTCAATCTTAAAATGAGCATAGAAAAGAGAAGCAGATAAGGGTAGGCATAAGACATTTTGCTGCCTGAGGTGGAAAAGCAAATGTCATACACACAGGTGCATAGTATAAAACCCTGGCATATGAAACAGAAACCTCCAATTTCTGGCATTACAAAATACTCTAATACAAATCAAAATTATTAATGTGCCTCTTGAGGTGGCAATCTCCTGCTTTCTAATAGTAAGGTTGGTTTCTGGAAGCAGATCTGTGTATGAGGTTGTATCATACCTTTAGAGATTAGGCTTCTGTACAATACAATTAGAAACTAGAGAACTGAATCAAAAAAGCACATGGAAAGGTGGGATTTGTAGAAAATAAGAGCCGTGGTATCATATAGTGTAGTCAAGATAGTCAAGAGGAAGAATAGACAAGTTAGCAGAAGCTGAAGCAATTTGCTTTTGCTTAAGCCTACTGGAAAGTGCAGAATTCTGCCTTCTCTCTCCCTGCTGAATTAATGGATTGCAAACTATTTTTGTGCTTTGAATTCAGTTTGCAGTAACTACACTATGCTAAATACAAGGGGGAAAGTGGGAATAGGACTGGAAAACTGGGATATTTTAAAACATTTTGGGGGGGAAGGAGCGACTTGAGGAACTGCAAGTCGCTTCTGGTGTGAAAGAACTGGCCATCTTCAATGACATTGCCCAGGAGACCCCCAGATGTTTGATATTTTACCATCCTTTGGGAGGCTTCTCTCATGTCCCCGCATGGGGAGCTGGAGCTGACAGAAGGAGATCATCCCGCTCTCCTGTCAGTCAGCAGTCCTGCCAGCACAAGGGTTTAACTCAGTGGTTCCCAAGCTTTTTTTGACCAGGGACCACTTTGACAAGGGACCACTCTCCAACATTACTACCAAAAGGATTGTGAATCTGTTTTTGGTCAACTTTAGATTCGGTTTGGTTATTTGGGTTGCTGATTCAGAAATTTCATTGCAGAAAATTGCTGCTAAATCAGTCTTCTCCACCCTGGCCTGGGGAGCCTCCCAAGGCTAAGGAAGCGCTGGCGAGGGCTATGAACTGGCATCTCCTTCCTTCCTTCCTTCCTTCCTTCCTTCCTTCCTTCCTTCCTTCCTTCCTTCCTTCCTTCCTTCCTTCCTTCCTTCCTTCCTTCTCTCTCTCTCCTTGTCTCTCTCACTCTCCTCCAATGGCAGCATGCATCCCCGGTGCCAATTTTCCCAGCATGTCTTGCAGCCCTTATTTTAGGTCTCATGACCCACCGGTTTAACCCATTGTACCAACCAGGGGAACCTTAAAAACATATGAACTAGTGGGAGAAAAGAGGACTAATTGGGACAGGCCCTGCCAAATCAGGGTAGTCTGGGGGCATGATGCCACCAAAACAAAATTCTTCTTCTTCAATCACACAGTCGTTTCCAACTCTTCGTGACCTCATGGACCAGTCCACGCCAGAGCTCCCTGTCGGCTGTCGCGGCCCCCAGCTCCTTCAAGATCAAGCCAGTCACTTCAAGGATACCATCCATCCATCTTGACTTTGGTCGCTTTCTCTTCCATTTTCCCCAGCATCATGATTTTTTCCAAGCTTTCCTGTCTTCTCATGGTGTGGCCAAAATACTTCATCTTTGCCTCTAATATCCTTCCCTCCAGTGAGCAGCCAGGCATTATTTCCTGGAGTATGGACTGGTGGATCTTCTTGCGGTCCAAGGCACTCTCAGGATTTTCCTTCAGCACCTAAGTTCAAAAGCATTTATCTTCCTTCGCTCTGCCTTCCTTATGGTCCAGCTCTCGCATCCATAGGTTACTATGGGGAATACCATTGCTTTCACGATGCGAACCTTCGTTGTCAGTGTGATGTCTCTGCTCTTCACTATTTTATCGAGGTTAGCCATTGCTCTTCTCCCAAGAAGTAGACATCTTCTGATTTCCTGGCTGCAGTCTGCATCTGCAGTGATCTTCACGCCTAGAAATATAAAGTTTGTCACTGCCTCCACGTTTTCTCCCTCTATTTGCCAGTTATCAATCGGTCTGGTTGCCATAATCTTGGTTTTCTTGATGTTTAACTGCAACCCAATTTTTGCACTTTCTTCTTTCACCTTGGTGATAAGGCTCCTAAGCTCTTCCTCACTTTCAGCCATCAGCATGGTATCATCTGCATACCTAAGGTTGTTGATGTTTCTTCCAGCAATTTTAACTCCAGCTTTGGATTCCTCAAGCCCCGCATGTCACATGATGTGTTCTGCATACAAGTTGAATAGGGAGGGTGAAAGTATGCAGCCCTGCCGCACTCCTTTCCCAATCTTGAATCGGTCTGTTGTTCCGTGGTCTGTTCTTACTGTGTCTACTTGGTCTTTATACAGATGTCTCAGGAGACAGACAAGGTGACTTGCTATTCCCATACCCAGGCCTGTAGCGAGGGGGGGGGGGGGGGGTTAGGGGTTCAACCCCCCCCTGAAATTTTTCAAGTTATAAAAAAATCTCATTTACTCATGAATTTTAACTGGTTAACCAAATCCCCATGCTAAGTCTATGAGATGCAAAACATTAAGAGTCCCTCCAGGCACTATCTCAAGCAGATATTGACAGGTTTGTAGCGGGGAGGGGTATGTGCTAGGGGTTCAACCCCCCCCCCCCCCGAAATTTTCAAAACCCCTCCCGAAATTTTTTTCTGGCTAAGGCCCTGCCCATACCACCAAGAACATGCCACAGTTTACTATGATCCACACAGTCGAAGGCTTTAGAATAGTCAATAAAGCAGAAATAGATATTTTTCTGAAACTCCCTGGCTTCCTTCATTATCCAGCGGATATTGGCAATTTGGTATCTCATTCTTCTGCCTTTTCTAAACCCAGCTTGGACATCTGGCAGCTCTTGCTCCATGTATTGCTGGAGTCTGCCTTGCAGGATCTTGAGCATTACCTTGCTGGCATGGGAAATAAGTGCCACTGTACGGAAGTTTGAGCATTCTTTAGCATTTCACTTTTTTGGTATGGGGATATACATTGCTTTTTTCCAGTCTGATGGCCATTCTTGTGTTTTCCATATTTGCTGACATATGGCATGCATCACCTTAACAGCATCATCTTTCAAGATTTTAAACAACTCAGCTGGGATCCCGCCGTCTCCTGCTGCCTTGCTATTAGCAATGCTTCTTAAGGCCCATTCAACCTCACTCCTCAGGATGTCTGGTTCTAATTCACTCACCGCACCGTCAAAGCTATCCTCTATGTTATTATCCTTCCTATACAGATCTTATGTATATTCTCATCACCTTTTCTTGATCTCTTCAGTTTCTGTTAGGTCCTTGCCATCTTTGTTTTTGATCATGCCCATTTTTTTGCCTGAAATTTGCCTCTAATGTTTCTAATTTTCTGGAAGAAGTCTCTTGTCCTTCATATTCTATTGTCTTTTTCCACTTCCATGCATTGCTTAATTTAACAAAATTAAATTTTTGACTAGGTACTGGTAGTGTATTTCTGAGTGGTCTCACAGACCAAAAGGCAATGGCTTAAACCTAACATAAAACAACAAGTGATAATTGCTGAAAGTGCAGTTGCACAAGATAATACCTTCATACTAATTCTAAAAATATGCAACAACTACTGCAGGGGTTGGAAAACTATGCAGATTACAACTTCCATCTGCCCTTGCTGACTCCCACCAATGTAGCCCATGGTGAGGAATGCTGGTAGTTATGGTCCAGCAACATCTAAAGTTGGAACATGACTCTGGAGAGAAGCATTCAAATCTCTCTTCTGCCCATGGAAACCCACCGCGTGACCTTGGGCACATAGCACTCTTTCACACTTGCCAAGAAAACCCTGCGATAAGGTCACCATAAGCCAAACGCAACTTGTAGGTATACAACAACAGGATCAAATATCTACAAATTATAGTCTCAATTACATAGCAGTCAAAGAGCTATTACTGCTTGTTAGCTCTTCAGCTTGAGCAGTCATGGGTTCCCATTCTAGAAAATATTTGAAGCATTTAACAGGGACAGTTGAGTGATTGCTATATGGGATCAAGGGACAAGATTTATTTTCATGAAACTGAAAACAGCTCACAGGAATAATGGATCATTGTTTGAGAATGTTAGTTGTGTTTTTTGTTTCTAACATGCAAAAGATAATAATAATAATAATAATAATAATAATAATAATAATAATAATAATAGCAAGCCATCAGAACAAATGCAATTAAGGCCAAGATCGAAAAATCAGCTGATGATCCAAAATGCAGACTGTGCAAGGAAACCGACGAAACCATTGATCATCTCCTCAGCTGCTGTAAGAAAATTGCACAGACAGACTACAAACAGAGGCACAACTATGTAGCCCAAATGATTTATTGGAACTTATGCCTCAAGTACCACCTCCCAGCAGCAAAGAATTGGTGGGATCACAAACCTGCAAAAGTATTGGAAAATGAGCACGTAAAGATACTGTGGGACTTCCGAATCCAGACTGACAAAGTTCTGGAAAACAACACACCAGACATCACAGTTGTTGAAAAGAAAAAAGTTTGGATCATTGATATTGCCATCCCAGGTGACAGTCGCATTGACGAAAAACAACAGGAAAAACTCAGCCGCTATCAGGACCTCAAGATTGAACTTCAAAGACTCTGGCAGAAACCAGTGCAGGTGGTCCCAGTGGTGATGGAGAAACTGGGTGCCGTCCCAAAAGATCTCAGCCGGCATTTGGAAACAATAGACATTGACAAAATTACGATCTGCCAATTGCAAAAGGCCACCCTACTGGGATCTGCACGCATCATCCGAAAATACATCACACAGTCCTAGACACTTGGGAAGTGTTCGACTTGTGATTTTGTGATATGAAATCCAGCATATCTATCTTGTTTGCTGTGTCATAATAAAATAATAATAATAATAATAATAATAATAATAATAATAATAATAATAGGGAAGTGTTCGAATTGTGATTTTGTGATACTTAATCCAGCATATATATCTCGTTTACTGTGTCATACTATGTCTTTGTGTCAATAATAATAATAATAATAATAATAATGCTGATGATAATAATAATGGTAATAATAATGAATTTTTTACTCGCCTCTCCCTATGGCTCATGGCAGGATGAACTCAACTGAATCCTATCATTTATTTATTTATTTATTTATTTTTATACTGCTTTTCTCCCATGGGTGGGATTTGAAGTGGCGTACAATAGTTAAAAACAGAAATTACATAACATATAAATTAAAACAAAAAACATCATAAACCAAATACAAAAATTGCACAGCACATAAACCTTATATAAGAAATCAATAAATTACAACATACACCATTAAAAAATTTCCTGAATTGAGAATAAGATTCCCTACTGATTATAATACACAGTGATGAAATAACAACAACAATAACTAGAACAACAACCCATCACTGAACAATTACCTGGTACTAAATACTACATTTCAGAGGAAGTAACTGGTGAAAGCACCTCTGAGTATGACTTTCCTAATAAAATCCCTACAAAATTCATGGGGTCATCATAAGCCAACAGGTGACTTGAATGCACACTGTGCTTTCCTAAGACATTATTTTAATACAACAGCTTAGACTGTCCCTAATCATATGCAAAGTGTCTTCTCTGAAAATGTCCCAGATTTCCAAAGGCTAGAAGGACTTGTTACCTTATTCCTCAGCATGTCTCATACTACCCGACTACATCTAGAGCTGCATGTCTTCCATCCTTGTGCTATACAAAACAGTGTGGTGTTGTGGATCAAATGGTAGATTTACTACTAGTCTGATCTACCCCACAGGATACCTACAAGGTAGAGAGAAATATGTATGCCATTCTGACCTTGTTAGAAAAAGATGGGAGAGAAGGAGGAGGGTGAGCAGTTGGATGAGAATGAATTATTCATTGAGTGTTGAAGGCTGAGTGTTTTTTTAAAGAAAAAATAATTGCATTATTATTGAGGAGGAGGATGGTGACAATAGCAATAATTTGTTGATTGGGCTGAAAGTGCTGATTGATAATTTCTTTTTTTTGTAATAGAGTGAATGGATGTTTTAGTAATTATTGTGAGACACACCGTGGAAGCAATTTCAAACAAATGAAGAAAAAAACATGCGAATGAAATATGCCACGGAGAGGAACACAATAGCACAATTACACAAATGACACAACTCTAGTCAGTAGTACCGAGGAGACTGTGAAATCAAATTGATGGTGTTGATGATAATAATGGCTTAGCATACCACTCATCTTCTCAGAGGTAAATGGAATTTTCCAGTCCTTCTGTTCTACTTCTTTTTCAACACACACATACACATAAACACCAGCCAAATAGCCCACTTACTTTCCCAATTTTCCATCATGCCAGAAAATGTCTGTCATCCTACACAAGCTCCTTTGTGACAGGGCCATTTCCCTGAGTTTTCCAATGGATGCTTGACAAACACCAGTTCTCTTATTGTTATTACTAGAATACTAAAGACTCTCTGGGTTTTCTGCTTCTCCCCAGTCCTTTTAGTTCTGCAGAACCCTTTGGGTGCATTTACAGCAGTAGGTCTCAACCTGTGGGTCCCCAAATGTTTTGGCCTTTAACTCCCAGAAATCCTAACAGCTGGTAAACTGGCTGGGATTTATGGGGATTGTAGGACAAAAACATCTGAGGACCCAAGGTTGAGAACCACTGATCTGCAGTGTAGAATGAATGCAGTTTGACACCACTTTCACTGCCATGGTTGTAGTTTTACAAGGTCTTTCATCTTCACTGCCAAAGAATGCTGGTGCCTCATCAAACTACAAATCCCAGGTCTCCATAGCATTGATCTATGGCAGTAAGTGATGTCAAACTGCATTCATTCTCCAATGTAGATGCAGCCTTTGTTTTGTTGGAGGCAGAGTACATCACCAGCTGAAGGAAAAACCAAGTCACTCCAGCAGTTACATAACAGGTTTGCCATGTGATTAACGAAGACACCAGACTAAACAGCCTTAGAAGAAAGAGCCCAGATCTCAGACAGCAGCTAGGAGTTTGTGCTGTTCTGGTCACTTACCTGCTTCACAAAATCCTCCTTTTTCAGAAGCCTATCTCCCATATGAGGACACTGGCCATCCTTTGAAGAAGAGCAGAGTTTGACTGCAATTGAGTTTCCTTCCTCCTCAGAGGGTTTTGCCTTCCCCTAAGCTAGATGACAGGTTTTGGAGAGAAATGGATATCTCTCAAAGGCCAACACTCGCACTGCCCTGAGCTAACAAGCTCACACTTAGCAAGTTTATACACATAGAGCCGGCAAACAGTGTCACATACCGTGAATAAACAAGGCTGCATAGCAACCACTTCTTCAAAGAAGTCTTGAGATACAGAGGTGAGGAAGAGGTCTTGCTAGTCAGCTCTCCCTGAGTGAATAGCAAGCACTGAGTTGGCCTTGAGAGCACCCAAAGTTGTAAACCCCAAATAAGGGGGAGGGAAGTGTATTCTGTATTACCTTTATTTGAGGAACTGGTATCAGGCAGGAGAGCATCCTGATCTACATACAACAGAGATGTTTTGGCATTGCCTAGGGTTTGTGAATGAGAGCAGGAAACTGTTCTTTCTGCCAGCATAAAATATTACCCTCACTTTCCTTTTGGTAGTAATACCCCCTCTGCAACAAGCTCTGAGTCTGCAAGACCCAAACAGGGCTGTTATTAATAGGGTGACTCAATTTGGAAGTGACTATTTATGGGCTCCCCATAAATCAAAGTTGATTTAACAGCAGTTAGCAAGAATATACTTCAGGAAATGTAGAGTGCAAACTGCTCCACCACACTTCTTCAGGAAGATCCTATGAATGGAAGACACACCTTTTCAAGAGGAATATCATGCAATCTTTCTCTTTTCCTACTGCTTTCCAACTACAGGAAAGGAGATTCCACCTGAACATTAGGAAGAACTTCCTAACTGTGAGAGCTGTTCAGCAGTGGAACTCTCTGCCTTGGAGTGTGGTGGAAGCTCCTTCTTTGGAGGCTTTTAAGCAGAGGCTGGATGGCTATCTGTCAGGGATGCTTTGAATGTGATTTTCCTGCTTCTTGGAAGGGGGTTGGACTGGACAGCCCGTGAGGTCTCTTCCAACTCTGATTCTATGATGTAGCAAGCTTTACTATTTTCTTTCCAAGGGTGTCATTTCATTTCATGATATACCCAAAATATGTTCAGCTATATCATATTCATTTTAGCTTCCAGGTTTGATTTGTTCCAGGACCCTTTTATTGGTTATTTGAGCAATTTGTGGTATCCATCAAACTCTCCTCCAGCATATTTCAGTGCTATTTATTCTCTTCCTCTCATCTTTCTTCACTATCCTGTTTTCATAACTATACAAAGAAACTCCACCTCCAATATTACAAATGTCAACTGGAGTGACAGTTGTATACTGCTTCAACAATGATGCCAGGAGAGTATCCTCTACAGGACAAACAACACTGCATTTATATCTCAGTCCTCAAAGACTGCTCTGTGCATACAAAATATATATGTACAAACCCCTTTTACGTCTCTGATTCCCACTGTGGCTGTGATGACTACATCTATGGGAACTTGGGCTTTGTAGTTTGATGAAATATTAGAGCTCTCTGGATGAGAACTATTAAATATCCTTTTTTTTTTTTTTAATAATAATTTTTATTGCAAAATATTTCCAAATGTAGTAAATCGGATAGGGTAGGGGAGGTTGGGCGGGAAAGGGTAAGGGGTTAGGGGGGTTGGGTGGTGAAATTGGGGGGGGGGGGGGGTAGAGAATGGGTGGAGACATGCAGGGAACCATACAGGGGGGTGCGGGGGAGGGGGGATTGGGGGGGCGTTGACTTCCCGTTGGCTTCTTCATTGTTTCCTTTATAATACTTCATAAACATTTTCTTAACTTCAAGTAATCCTCGAAACAGGACCAGTCTGTTGCCTTCGTTGCCTTCCCATTGCTTCTTCTGATCATAAAAGTTAGGTAGTCCATATCCTTTATGTCCAACACTTTGTCTATCCACAGTTCTTTGGTAGGGGCCTTGTCCTAAACTGCAAGTCCTGGGATTCAACAGGATGTTGTCATGTGGAATGATGGTGCTATAATTGTGGAAAAGCTCATACCCACTGCTCTCTAAAGCAGATTTGTCATTCTGCTGACCCATCTGATGTATCACTTAGAACAGTGGTTCCCAACCTTTTTTTTTTTTTTTTTGACCAGGGACTACTTGACCAGGAACGGGACCACTCTCCAACATTAGTACCAAAAGGGTTATGAATCAGCTTTTGGTCAACTTCAGATTCAGTTTGGTTATTTGGGGTGCTGTTTCAGAAAATAGCATTGGATAGACCACATCAGCTCTAGTTTCTGATACAGAACATATGCCACCAAGTAGTCACCATCTGCACACCCACAGAAAACCATATTTAATAATCTAGAGCTGATATGGTCTATCCAATACGATTTTCTGAATTGGCACCCCAAATAACCCAGGAACAGGCCTAAAAATGAAGACATCAAGAAAAACATGTTTTGATTGGGCTATGTTATTATCCATATTAGTAACAGTGAGGCAGCAGACCATATTTTAGTTCTTGCGGACCACGGGTGGTCCAAGGACCACTGACTTAGAAAGAAAAGAATAGATCATAGCATTACACCATAACACTATTATCTGTAACAAGTTACTTTGGATCATGAGAGCAGGATGGATTTATACACATGAAAGTAATTAAACTAGGCTATCTGTTGGGGGTGCTTTGAATGTGATTTTCCTGCTTCTTGGCAGGGGGTTGGACCGGATGGCCTGTGAGGTCTCTTCCAACTCTATGATTCTATGAGTCTATGATTCAAGATCTAATTATTGCAGGGACAGAAAATGATGTGAAACTTTCTGAACAGGAGCACAGGCAGCAAAACAAACTCCATGGGGATGTTAGCCCTTCCCTATGCTCAGAGGCGGTTCTACCACCAGGCAAACTAGGCATTTGCCTGTGGCGCCATGTTGTTGGGGGCACCATCGAGGCAACTCCTGTCTCCTGCGGCAAAAAGGAGCCTAGGAAGACAATATGGTTTTTGGGAAGCCTGTAAAGTAAGTATTGATTATCTTATATAACTTGGGTGAATTAATTTAATGCATACTGCTGCTGCTCCTCGGTTGTTTAGTCGTCTCCGACTCTTCGTGACCTCATAGACCAGTCCATGCCAGAGCTCCCTGTCGACCGTCACTGCCCCCAGTTCCTTCAAGGTCAAGCCAGTCACTTCAAGGATACCATCCATCCATCTTGCCCTTGGTCGGCCTCTCTTCCTTTTTCCTTCCATTTTCCCCAGCATCGTGATATTTTCCAAGCTTTCCTGTCTCCTCATGATGTGGCCAAAATACTTCAGCTTTGCCTCTAATATCCTTCCCTCCAGTCAGCAGCCGGGCATTATTTCCTGGAGGATGGACTGGTTGGATCTTCTTGCAGTCCAAGGCACTCTCAGGATTTTCCTCCAGCACCAGAATTCAAAAGCGTCTATCTTCCTTCACTCAGCCTTCTTTATGGTCCAGCTCTCGCAACCATAGGTTACTATGGGGAATACCATTGCTTTGACTATTCATACACACTTATTTAATTGAATGTTCATTTTCTACTGTTATCTTTTAATTTATGGAGCTTGTTTTAATTCATAGGTGAGCCACTTTTGGCCCCATTTATGAGAAAGGAGGGAAATTGTTAAATAAATCCTAGTACCTTCATTTATAAGTAGATTTTCCTGAGGCTTCCTCCCTGGGGGCATCTTTGGTTGGGGGGTGTTAGTTGGCCCTGATTGCTTCCTGTCTGGATTTCCCGTTTTCAGAGTGTTGTTTATTTAGGCTTTTCCTTAATCCCTCCTTATTATCCAACATTTTTGCTTATCCAACACTTTTATTTTTCAGTGATTGGTTTTTTGTGGGGGGGGGGGCAAAATTTCTGTTCGCCTACACTTGAAAATTACCTTGGACCGGCTCTGCCTATGCTGTCTAAATCTTATATCTATATCTGTATCTATAATTTGGCTGGAGTTACACTTAAAAATACCTGTTCTGACTTACATACAAATTCAGCTTAAGAACAAACCTACAGAACTTATCTTGTTTGTAACTTTGGGACCGCCTGTACATTGTTTTTCAAACAGAATTTCCCACCCTATTAAGAAAGAAAATAAGAAAACTGATTTTGTGTGAATTGTCTATAGATCAACTTCAGCTACCAAGTCATGTTTCAGGCCAGCCTTAATAACATAAAAGGGTTTATGTGCAGAACAATATACTCCTTCCTAACAATCTTCTTTTAAAAAGGCCTGCTGTGATATTCCTGTTCTATTGAACCAACCGAGGAGAGGGGCCGAGTTGTATTTAAGCAATGCTGGTTTGCTTATTCCTAAAGATACCAGGAATGGTTAATTTACTGTGCCAGCATAGGTCTCACATCTAGAAGACAGCAGGAGACTAAATCCTGAAAAATCCTGAGAAATCACAGGCTATTTAACCGCTCAGGAAAAAGAAATAGTCAAGGGTAACAATGTTGGCCATGCAGCAAAATGCAAAATCCACAAGCAACTATACCTCTTTTGGACCAACTCTAAAGCAGAAAATACATTATACAAGCTTTTGAAACTACACTGGCTTTTTCACAAGCAAAGATGCTAAAAATCATATTGAATCAAAAATTATGGAAATGTTAGAGTAATAGGTCTACATTTTGTCTGAGATGTTATTTGTTAGAATTGTGTAGAATAAACATCCCTTATCCGGAAGTCCAAAATCCAAAATTGTCTGCCTTTGCTTTCTGGTGGTACACAAACTTGGTTTCATGTGCACAATTATTTTTTAAATGTTGTATAAAATTACTTTCTGGCTACATAGATACTAGGGTTGTCCAAATATTCGTTATGTTTCTCGTTTCGTAATTATTTCGGATTGTTCTCGTTTTTTGAAACGAGTATTGAAACGTTTTCCCTGGGCGCAACTGGCAATGTAATTCGAACCATCGTTGGCCCATTCTCTAATTGTTTCTTAAAATTTTTGTTAAATTTTTTCCTTCCAAATTTTTTTTAAAAATATTTTTTTTAAAAAGTTTTTTTTAATTTTTTTTTTTGTTTCTGCAACCTAACATGAATGGGAGCCTAGCTCAGCCTAACATGGCTACCGCTCCCTGGCCAATCAGAGACTTCCACGATGGCTGAAAAAGGTGGGGGCTAGCGTCCTCCACGTCCACGTGGAGGATCTCTCCCCTCCCCAACTGAGCCAAGCCATTCTGGGTTGGGATACCGAGGAGAGAGGGTGTTTCGCGCGCGCTGGGAAGCTGCTTGCTTGCTTGGGGGAGAGAGGGCTAAGTGACTGGGGGTAGATTGTTTCTGTTGTTGCTGGTTCGATATTGTGTTTTTTAGGGGAGAAATTGGCTGGGGGCTTGGGGCAGAGTCCTTGCTGTGGCTGGCTTTAGGAAACTTTTTTTTCCCAAAGGACGTCTGCGTCCCTGCTAGTGCTGAGCTTGGGGTGCTTTCCATCTACTCCTGAGGGAGACCTTTTGCCTTTCTGTTTCCTTTTTTGGAATTTAGCAATCACCACATCAGCCCTTCTTTGCAATCCTGAAAGGGGGGGGGGACTTGAAAATAAGGACGTCTGCGTTCCTGCAAGTTCATTGCTTCCCTCCCACTCCGTTTGTAATTTCAAGCCCCCGGGCTGAGTGTTATTGCAGCAATCACAAAGACACACATTGTTTTCAAACCTAAAGGGTACATTGGAAAAAATAGTTTCCAAAGGACGTGGGGCACCCGCCAAGGCATTGCTTCCCTCACGCTCCATTTCTATTCCCAAGCCTTGGGCTGAGTTTTATTTCTGCAATCACAAAGTCAGACATTGATTTGATTCAATAGAGGATCCACAGCAATTTATAGTTTCCAAAGGACGTTGCCAATCCTGTCAAGGCATTGCTTGGCGTGTGCTGCATTTCTAATCCAAAGTCCTCAGCCAGAGTTTCATTTTTGCAATCACAAGGTCAGCCAGTGGCACCATTGATCAAAAGGTTCAAAGGCAATTTATAGTTTCCAAAGGACGTTGCCAATCCTGTCAAGGCATTGCTTGGCGTGTGCTGCATTTCTAATCCAGAGTCTACACAAGTAGAAGAGGGACTTTTACAGTGATAAGAACCCAATTGAACAGGAAATAAGACTTTCAAACCAGGAACAGGTTTCTTCAAATATTGAAAAATAGTGTATTATAAAAAGTTATGAAAATTCGCCAAAAATCACAGGAGACAGGAAACATTCTGCAATTTGTTGAGCAAAGAGTGTGGAATGTGTTCTCCCACTGTACCAAATTTGATGAGAATAGCTCAAGAAATGAGGGCGGGAGACCCCCAGAAAAGTCCCCCCCCGGTTTCCTGTTTTTTGGCGATTGGGATGCGCGTCCGCCATTTTAGAAACATTTTAGAAACATTACGAATTTTTGGAAATATCCGAAAATTTTGGGTGAAACATTAAGAAATAATTTCTACATCGAAGAGCCGGCACCCCCTACTTTAGAAACGAGAATTGAAACATTTTTTCCATCGATCGGACAAGCCTAATAGATACAGTGTGTGTGTGTGTGTGTGTGTGTGTGTGTGTGTGTGTGTGTGTATGCAAACACAAGTATTGCAAAATCTGAAACACTTCTGGTCTCAAGCATTTTGGATGAGGGAGATTGTAATGTGGGATTTCAATGCAGGCAGAGGTCACACACTTTAATGGCCATGTCAGAACTTGAGACAGAAGGCAATAAAAGATAGCTAATAAAATGTCAATGACATTGTTACACTCCAGCACTGGAACACCCTTTCACCCAACACCACACCAGAGTCCAGTAATCCAATAAAAGAATGTTTATTAAAGAAAGTAAATAAAAAGGTAAAAGGCAAAATACAAAAGAATAAGTAAAGATATAACATGCAATTCTCAAAAGAAGCTGAGTTCAGAAACAATAATCCAAAAATGCCAGGTTAGAACACAAAATCCAGAAATCCAAAAGCATAACATTAATCCAAAGGTATATCCATAAACATGAAAACAGGAACTTCTCCAAGGTAATTTCTCCAGAGATACATAGGCATAAACAGAAACATGAAACAGGAACCTTGATAATACATGAACCAAGTACTTGCAATCATAAGCAGGAGACCGATCTCCCTTAGTAATGTTATCTTCTCTGAAAGGTCTCAAGCAAACTACTTAATTTAAGCCCTCCAAGTGACCTATGACATCATGACTAACACATCCGGACCTCAAGATCTTATCTCAAATCCTCTGAAAGTATCTAGTTTGCTGGCTTTTCACCCCTTGTGTTCCCAGGTCTAATCTATTCTCCCTTAAAAACTCCTTGTCTTCTCAAGGACTTTTCTCAAGGGAACTGGTACTTTCATTTTCCCCTGTTGCGTAAAAACGAACTGGAGAAGCCAAAACACCAGCCTCGTCTGCCTGAAATTCCCTCCGAACACTCACAGACTCCTCATCATCATCCTCCTCATCCTCTGAACATTCAGAAAAATCCTCTGATGCTTGCTAGACTATAGCAGCTATTTGCAACAGAGAAGAACTTCTCTTGAGATCCAGTTGTCCCTAGTCTGTGCAAAGCTCTCTGCTCCTTTCTTAGGCACAGAACACTGAATTTCTCAAAGAGTCTGTACTATCAAATTCAGAAAAACCTGTCAAACTATAGTCCCAAATTGTAGACCTTTATTGGAGGTAAAAAACCTAAAGAGTTAAGTTCTTTGTATTAGAACTACTTGTTTGAATGCATACAAATAAAATGGAAATACTCACATTACAAGAGAGGCAGTAAAATGGTGTAATGTCTACATATAGATAAGGAGACGGTGTGATGGTGAGTATGGGACTATAATAGGGTTTGAATAACCATTTTGTCATACAAATCTACTGGGTGATCTTGGGCAAGTCACACACTCTTAGCCTTAGAAAGCCCTATGGTAAGGTTTAGGGTTACCATAAGTCAGAACCAACTTGAAGACACAACAACAGACAAGCAAGCTAGATTAAAATGGGACACCCCTCACTTATATGCTCACTGGACATTTAAACAGGGCTATTTTATCTTTAGGAATATGTTGTTGGTGGCCTCTGGGGACTATCTAAGTGAGCAATGTGGATGCTTGCTTATCTTGGCAAAGCAAAAACAAAAAAGTGGGGGTGATCGGATGGACAAAACTGGATACCTGGAACCATTTGAATGAAGGAGGACTAGTGCAAGCATGGAATACCTAGATAGTGCTAAAGAGTGGCAAGACTTTAAAACATAACAAAGAAACGCATGTATATATTGCCCAGTCGTGACATCTTATGTGAGAACACTTCCTTGCTTCCAATCAGTGTATAACAGAAAGGGGATTCTTCATCTGCCAGATAGTGAGCTTGTTCACAGCATTTCCTCATGATAACCTACCCTGTCCATTGGACAGATACTGGAATCCTCAACCTGTAACTTTTCCAAATGTTCTGATTAAGATAACAGGCTCTATTCCATGTTCCCTACTAACTAGCGAAGAGAGACAGAACTTTCCCAGCCATGGCACCATTGCTATCGAATACCCTTCCCAGAGAAAACCATCTAGCCAAATAATGACGCATGTTCCCATTTTCTAAAAAGGTGTAACTCAGGGTGGCACCTAATAATGTACATCTTCATGCATGGGACGCTGTTGCTCTTCTGCAAGATTTTTGTAATTATATTTTAATCATCCGGGCTGCTGTTCATATGGAGTTGAATTTTCAGTTCTGATTAATAGCCATTTCTATTTAATGAAACTCATTTTAAAAAACTGTTGGATTCTTGTTCTTTGAATGTTTCTAATTTTTATTGTTGGCAGTCTTGTATCTCCTTGTAAATGAAAAAAAGGGAAAGAGAGAGACACATAAAACGGTCACTATACGCATGCACTCATTCACACATCTGGGAATATGTCCCATTGAACTCAGTTGGAATACCTGAAAAGGTGTGCATGGGTTTGTATTATTAATAAAGAACAAATTGCATCAGAATGGAAGGACAGGAGAAAGAGATTCCTCATGCCCCCCCCCAAACACACATCATAAACATGTATTTGAGTCCAACATATAAGACCACTTTCATACAGAACTTTCACTTAACTGAACTAGAGCATTAGAACAGAATTAATAATTCACTACCAGCAGTCTGAATGGGATCCTGCAGAGACAGAGAAGAAAGACTGCAGGGTTTTAACAACAAGTACATGCTGAGTTCTGAAACAGCCTCCGGGTACTACAGAGAAATGAAATAAACTATTGACAGAAACAACATCCCAGGAAAGATGATTAGAGATGTTG
Source organism: Anolis carolinensis (assembly GCF_035594765.1). Classification (NCBI taxonomy): domain Eukaryota; kingdom Metazoa; phylum Chordata; class Lepidosauria; order Squamata; family Anolidae; genus Anolis; species Anolis carolinensis. Next base: position 42,255,563 of record NC_085841.1, read on the forward strand.
CATGCAATATTCACTATTGAACTGATTTGGAAAAAAGTCTCCACATTGTTTGGCAGCGCCTGCCACATTCCACAACTAGAGTTTCACTGCAATTGAAGGGTGTCTGAGGACTAGTTGGGTGTTCATTAACAGGCTCAGAGCAACACAAACACTCTTGGCATGGCAGGATGTACTTGTAGACCTCTAAGGACCCCATCACATGAAGATCCAGAAGCCTGGGACCAATGGGGGAAACCGTGGGGCAGCACCCAGCTTCGTCCCCTTACTATGGTTGGTCATGGGCTGCCATCCCATGACATCTCTCCACTGTCCCCTGCTTCCTCCTGTGCTGTCCTGGGCTTCTTGAATGAGGATACAGCTAGTCACCCATCTCCTCAGGGCTCAATCTTAATGCGCTGCCAGCACGAAGCCCAGCAGAGCCCCATCAGAAGTGGCCCTGCATCACTTGATGGGCTCTGGCGGACTCCATCCAGTAGTGTGCTGACAATGTGTTAGGACGGGGGAAAACATCCATATGATGAGGTGGTAAATGTTGTTGGACTGCAGCTCCCATCCGCTTTAGCCAGCAGAACCAATGGCGAAAGATGGTAGGAGTCACATTCCAAAAGATACATGGATGGTCATGAGTTTTCCACCACCTGTGCACTACATCCTGAAAGCTGGGGTGTAAAACTTACCACCTCTTCACATGGGGCATTTTTGCTCCATTTTGCCGCTTTGCTTTGTGGCAAGGACGGGGCCTGCTGTGCGATATCACACAATGCATGACAGGGCCTGCCCACTTTCCTCCCAAAGTCAGGGGAAGCACCAAAAAGCACTTCTTCCACAACTATGGGGAGGAAAGTGTAGTTTGGGTAGCTGCGGTGGAACTACCTGCACTTTCCTTCCCTTTTCCCTGTGTGATGGAGGAAAAGGCGGCGGGGCAACATGAGTTTCTGCCATCTGATAGGTGGAGGAAAAGGGTGCCAAAGCACCATCTCCCCCCCCCCCTCCATGTGATGAGGGGGGGAAGGAAGGTGTGTGGGGAGCCAAAAGCCACCCTGCATGCTTTCCCTTTCACCAGTGATTGCTGGAGCAATGGCATGGCCCGAAAGGGCTGTGTAAAGAGGTCTTCTAATAAACTATGCTCTCCATATATAACCTGCATATCCTGGAGCATCCAAGCATGAATATTGAGTGTTTTCAAATCCTGAGAAACAGTGCCAGATTTGCTCATCCATTTTAATCCTGCTCCAGTGCCTTTATCCAAATTCATATCGTTAAAAAAAACCTTGAATGCAATGACCTAAAACATTAATGATCATGTTCAGACAAATGAAGCACAGAAACACTTTCCCTAAAATTTAGTTTGTGAACGCTCCCGAAATGTAACAAACTCACCATAGATAGTCATGCCCATAATTCAGCTTTTTCATTCTTCCACAAACTCTTTTCTGCATTTCCCCTTCCCTAAAATAGGTTCATATAGCTTAACAGAGCCAAACCAGGTTCCTATAGCCTGAAGTTAGCTCTCCCATGACATCACTTGTTAGAAAATGCAGACCTCTGTTCTCGTTGAAAAAAACCATTATGTTTCACTGAGATAAGATGGCAAAGAACTGGGACTACTATAGATGTTGTTGTGCAGAACCATAAGATGCTAATAGTTTTTAGAACTTAGAAACTAATGTTTCTTTCTGCAGAAATCATGTTAACTCGTTTTGATTTATCTCAAGAAATACAATATGTTGCCAGACGTAAACTATTGACAGGTTATACATGATGGGTGAAGACAAAGTCAAAAGTGAGCTGGGCTATCCTTTCTCTCCCTCCAACTTCCTCCTTCCAAATAGTCTTTCCAAAAGAGGACTAAAGTTCTTGTTAGAGGTCAGAACTGACTGATTACTCAGAATTTCTGAAATTAGATGAAAAACCTAAAGTGGCCCTGGAGCTGTACATTTTCTGCTCCTATTGTAGAAATCACCCCACCATGCCACCTTGAACATTCTTGATCTCAGATAATTTCTTACAAAGGATCTGTTCTTACATCTCATCTGATCTCTTTCACAAAATGCTAAGCCGCCTTAGAGGTGATTATTATTTGTCCTGAAATCCTGTAACACTAGAGTTAAATCCAATTTTAACTGATATGGCTGCAGCCTACAGAATCTTGGAATTTGTAGTTTGCCGAGGCATCAGAGAAGTCTAAATACCTCATGAAACTACAAAGCCTGGAATTCCACAGCCAATTAAAATGTAACAAAGAGCTATAGTTGTATAATGTGAACGAGAGCTCCATATAAAGCAGGTTCCTAGATTTAACAGGGCTACCTTTAAAAATACATCTTATCAAGAGAACCACAAAGACCTTTGATCTGGAATTAATGAGATGGCAAAAGGAAGTACCCCAGCAGCCAAAAGGAATGAGATAGCAGAAGCTAAAGATACTCATCTAGATTAAGAAATAAGACAACAGAGAAATAAGGACAATGGGGATAGAAGTAGCTCAGCAAAGATGACTAATGACTATTTGCAAATGCCAATAAGTGGCCAGTATTTGGAAATCCTCCTGAATCATGTCCCCTTCCCGAAGAAACACTGGGGCAAAGAGTAAATTAATGGGAAATCAAAATACACAAATGGCTTTTAGAAACAAGCTTTGGCTGTGGTTGAATGAGTAGTCCATGCCATTATCCCTCAAGGATCATTGGTCAAAAACTAATCAGAGCAAATGCAGCATGGCAATTTGAGTGATGGGAGTAAATTTCAGGAAGAAAATCCTTGAGTTTGTATAACAGGAATCTTGAGTATACATCCTTCTTGGGCGGTGCTCTTATCGGTGTGCCACATGATCTCCACACATGCTTAAGAATCACATGACCTGGAAATAAGCTCATTAGGCATTCTGTGTTATTAAACTGATTAATTCTATATAATTGGTTTACCTGCACACTCATTTTGCAGTTAACCCCTTGAACATCCAGATGGAGTTCCTGTTCAGAGAGAATTCATGCTGACGAACACAGAGAGGAAAGGAAGCAGAAATAGGCTTTTAACAGACTGTTAATAGGGTTAAGACATGACTATTAATAAAACATCAAAAATGAATGCACACATAAATTTTTTAGGACGGTAACCGAAATGTGGCCCAAGACAGCATTTTAGACTGAGTTTTTATGGTATTGAACATGTAAAGCCTTTTCTCTCCTAATAACAATTTCAAGGTAAAAAGCTTGAATTATTTGCATTCAGGTTTAGTTTATATATGATGTACACATTTATTATTTTGACCACAAAATATTGTGTTTCTGAAACAGTAACTAAGACCATATATCAACACAGCAAGAATTTGTACAAGTCCATTGGAGCTGCTTCTGAGTAAATGGCTTAAAATGGGAGTATAAAGCAGACCTAAGTGCACTTAACTTCAATTAAAGTGATATTTGTATATGTATACCTATCTATATTTGTAATTTTGACTTTTGTGGATTTGACCATTCATGGAGTTGATTAAAATGTTCTCTCTAGGAATCTCTATGCCCTGCAGTGTGACTTATGGCTAACGTCTTAGCTCATGCTGGAAGGCTGAGCGATTTCTAGAGAGAACTTCTCTCTAGGAATCTCTAGATCCTCACATGTGATTTTGTGGTCCTTTTCCAGCAGAGGACATGCTGGAAGACCTACAGATTCCTAGAGAAGTTTCTATCTGGTTTAAAAACATCTTTATTTACAGTTTTTCACTTCTACAGGGGTCCTGTGCTGAAAATAGAGTTGGATGCAATGTAGGTGTGTAAAATAATGTGGAGGCAGCTTGGCTTGATAAAATAACATTTTTTCCTATACGCAGTGGCTCTCAACTTTTTTTTGACCAGGGCCCACTTGACAAGGGGTAACTTTGACCAGGGCCCACTTAATCAGGGACAATTTGAACAGGACCCACTTTGATCAGGGACAGCTCTCCAACATTAGTACCGAAAGGGTTATGAATCAGTTTTTGGTCAACTTTAGATTTAGTTTGGTTATTTGGGGTGCTGATTCAGAAAATTGCATTGGATAGACCACAAGCTGAGAACCACTATTATAGAGTGAGGTGGCTAGATCTGGACACCCAAGTTCAGGTGATAAGTGTTTCAGAAAACTTCCAAATTTGTTGAATTGTAGAGGACTATGGGGCAACACCCCTTTTGCTCCATTATTGTCTGTCTGTCTATAAGAGGCAAGGGCAAACCCATGCTCTGAGGATGGGAAGGAATCCCACTGGGGCATTGCAGCACACTAAAATACTTGGGCGTTACCCTGGCCTATGCTCTGACCTACTAAAAGCACTGCTTGAATATCAAGCAAAAAGTGGGTGCTAGAAACAATATCAAAGGACATTTAGTATAATGCCAAGTTAACTTTGTGTTTCTAAATACATTACAACTGTACCCTCAGTTTCGCTTCTGATACAATAAATAAATGGACAACCTTTGCCCCTCCAGATGTTTTAGACTTCAACTTCCAAAATTCCTTATAGCCGCTAGTCAGCAAAACCTGCCTTACCTATACCTTAACAGGCTTATAGCACTGTAGAAATGTTGTAGTGGTTATAGATCAGGTATGGGTAAACTTTGGCCCTCCAGGTGTTGAAGTCCATAGGTAAAGCAGGTTTTCATAGGTAAAGCAGGTTTTTGCTGACTATGTTTTCAGCACATTTCAATAGAGGGAAGACAGATCCAGCTACAGTGGTTCATGCCTTACCTATTTTCCAGTTGGGTTACTATAAAGAGCTCTATGTATCCTTGAAAGGAATTTGGAACCTCCAATTAGTGCAGCCACTCAGATGTTGTTGTCCAACCAATGACAGAGAATGCTGGGAACTGCAATCCAGCCAAATCTGGAGATCTATATAATTCCTAATCTCCCTATACAAAATACAGACACAATTTGTAAGCCAATCTGTGCAGGCTTTGAATGGAAGTTTCCCTTTTAAAACAGGTGGCCATTTTCATTTATTTTAAAAGGGTCGATTGCTAAGACCATTCAGACACATTCATATGTAAAAGCTTTCCTGCATTTGTTACCTTATGTGTCATAATCCAAAGATTGAGTAACCCCCTCAATATGGATTTCCCCCCTTTCAACTTTTCATTAGAAAAGCATCTGAGTAAGCATAAAATGTAGGCTTAATATACTAATAAATGTCATGCATATGACAGAGGAATAGATAGGTGACCCTACCAAAGGGCAGTATTATGCACGTCCTCAAACAGAAAAGGACAGCATAACAAGGAATTTATGGACAGGGCATGACCTCCATCAATACTTTCTTTGTGACTGCTAATATTTTCAACAGCAACATAAATCCAATATGCGTAGAAGGGGGAAACTATGATTACCACACTTGGAATGTCAAAGACCAAAGATAAGCCAGTATGCCTTTCACCTCAGAGACGGCACAATTGCCTGAACTTTGCCCTGTTAGATCAAATGGTTAATGTTTTTGGGAAAAAAGATGAGCTTTGTTCATAGTAATCTTTTAAACACACACACACACACACACACACACACAAACCCTGTTTCCTCACAACTGGGCCTTGCAGTAGTCTTTCATCCAAGAATCAATCAATCAGCATTGCCTTTGAAAACTCCTGCAATTCTTTTGGGGAGACAGGTGAACAAATATCAGTGTTTTGGAAGAAGCAAAGACCACCAGCATTAAAGTGATGATTCTCCACCATCAACTTCGCTGGACTGGCCACACTGTGTGAATGCCCAATCATGATCTCCTAAAGCAGTTACTTTACTCTCAACTTAAGAACTGAAAATGAAATGTCAGTAGACAACAAAAGAGATTTAAAAAACGGGCTTAAAGCTAACCTTAAAAATGTGGTATAAACACCAAAAACAGGGAAGCCCTGGCCTTCAAGCGTTCTAACTGGAGGTCAGCTGTATCAACAGTGCCATGGGTTTTGAAGAGTGCAAAAAGAAGAAATGTGCCAAGAGAAAGGCACATCAAACAAATCCTTGTCATGTTCGCCTTCTGTCTAGAAATCTATGTCCTCATTGTAAAGACCACGTGGATCCAGAACAGGTCTCCACAGTCACTTATGGACTCTACTGTAGGAAGAAAATCATACTCAACCATGAATGATCACCCATGATTTACCTGTTTACTTTCATATGTTGATCTAGTGGACCAATTTCTCCTATGGGAACCTCAAATTAAAAGCATCTTCCATCAGAGGTGAGGGAAGTAGCAAAGGGACTACAAAAGGGTAGCACTGTCTTATTTGTGAAATGATCTCAGTTGTGTTTTAAGTGCCAGGCAAAGATTTTTGTTTGTCCAAGCAGTACAACAAATATTATTTGACAAAAGTTCGATCATCAGTTTCAATTGTGCCTCTGTTCAGTCCCTTGGCAGGAGAAAGCAGGATACAAACTGAATGAATGAATAAATCAAAGATTATAGAATTTGTTTCTCTTATTAATCATCATCTTTTAAATTGTGCCTGAAGAGATGGATTCACACTTTAAAAATCAGGGTGCTCATTCTGAAATGTGAGAAATGACTGAATAAGATACAAAAGAGACATTCTGATTGACTAAGTCATCATCAGGCATAAAAATGCATTCTGATTCTGTCATCCTGTCCCATCCATAATGGGTTTTAGAGCAGAGCTAGGAGAAATTGCTTTTTCACATAACAGTGTTGGTCCAAGGATTAAGGGAGTTGTGGTCCCAAAGGTAACATTTCTAAGTTCTCTGTGAGGTACTCTCCTGGTAAAAACTCTGAAAGGAGAAAGGGTTTCAATGGGATTTTGATGATCAAAAGAAGGGCTTCAGAGACCTCTTGTCTCATTGTCCCCATCCTATGACTGATAGGAACAGAATAGATTGAAATATTATGTGCACTTTTGCAATAGATGATACTGCAATCTATTGGTTACAGTAGAGATAGAGTGGCAAGGGCAAGCAACTTCCAGGGTATTTTTTTGTTTTGTTTTTTGGTATTTTTCTTTCTGCCAGTATCATTTTCTGGCACCACGGGAAAGGTAGATAAATTGCCCCCTTCTAAAAGCTTCATAAGGCTGTAAAGGCAGCAACTCTCTGTTTCCCATAAATAAACATGGAATATACACCTAATGCTGCAAAAAAATTGAGACTCCTGATCTGTATATGGGTGGTTGGATGGGTGTGAACAAGTGTTAGCTCAGTTGTTGTGAGTTTTCTGGGTTGTATGGCCATGTTTCTGGAACATGGCCATACAGCCCTGAAAACTCACAACAACTCAATGATTCCAGCCATGAAAATGTTTGACAGTTGTTTGCTCATCTCCTCTCTGAGTTGCTGGATGGGAATTCCAGATTGCAAATTAAGATTTATGAATAGTAACTCAAGAAACACCTATTAATTCAAAACTTCAGGGCCAGATGAACGTGGACAGTATCCCAGAGTACTGAAGGAACTTGTTGGCCTATTCAACCATTTACCATTTACCATAGTTTTTAAGAAATTTTGAGAAATTGGTGAAGTGCCAGAGGACTAGAAATGAGCAAACCATTGTCTCTCTCTTCAAAATTGGCAAAATAGAAGATCCAGAAAACTACAGGCTGGCCAGCCTAACCTCAATACCAAGAAAAATGATAGAATGGATTATACAGGAGTCCATCCACATGTGTCTTAATTCCAATGTAGTAGGAGCCAGCATACGTTTCTCAAGAACAAAGCTTGCCAAACTAACCTTATTTCTTTTTGTAATTGGGCACTAGTTTAGTAGATGGTGGAAAGGGTGTGGGTGTCATTTATCTGGATCTCTGCAAAGCAGTTTTCAAACTGACTAAATATGGAATGGATGAAAAAAACCATCAAATGGATCCGTAATTACTTGGAAAACTGTTCAAAGAGTTATCATCAGTGGCTGTGTTTCAAATTGAAAGGAGATCTCAAGTGGACTGCTGCAGGGTTCTGCCTTGGGACTTACACTATTTTTTATCAATTATTTAGATGGTGGGATATAGGGAAAACTGGGAAGGATTGCTAACACATTGGAAGATAGGAACAGAATTCAAAATAGAGTTGATAAACTAGAATACTGAACTGAAATTAATAAAACAAAATTCAGTGGAGGCGAATGCAAAATTTTGCATTTATGCCACAAAAGTCCATGCAGCTTGGTGAAGAAAAGATTGACATAATTGCACTCTAATGGTTACAAGAGATTTCATTTGAATATTGTATTTACGCGAATATAATGCACACCTTTTTTGGCTAAATTGCTTAGACAACATGAAGATGTGTATTACATTCAATGGCACACTACAATTTCATGGCTAAACTTTGCTTTTGCCTCTTGGTTAGGCTGAGAGTAGTGAACTTGCCAGCCTCAGTCTGATGGAGAAGCCACGGCTTCTCAACTGGACTCATTCAGGTCCTGACCAACACTGAATGAGGCCTGCTGGGAAGCCACATCCCTCTGCCAAGCCAAGGATGACGAGTTCACCAGTCTCAGTATGGGAAAAGGGCACCACTTCCCTCCCAGCCATCTTCTCCTTCTTCTCCCAGCTGGCTTGCACCCAGCTGGGAATGGGCACAAAATGGATAGCAAATCCGTTTTTGGTTCTGTGCACCTCAAAATTGATGTGCACATTACAATCGATGGTGCACAACACTCAAGTAAATATGGGAATTAGAATGAATTTAACGATAGTGAGAGCAATCTGGCAATGAAACCAATTTCTTAGAGAGGTGGCAGGTTCTCCTGAACATCTTTAAAAAGCTACTGGATACCTTTTACTGAGGATACTTTAACTAGATGTTGGACTCAATGGCCTATGTGGCCTACAGTTCCCCACCTCTGTTTAAAATAATAAATTATACTCCCTGCTCACACTTTTAGCATTAAATATAGTGTGTTGTCGAAGGCTTTCATGGCCGGGATCACAGGGTTGTTGTATGTTTTCCGAGCTGTATGGCCATGTTCCAGAAGTATTCTCTCCTGATACCTTTTTTTTTTTTCAAATCCAGAATTTCTGCATTTCTTATTTTCAAAATTTTGGCAATCTACATGAGCCACAGAGGATTTCAAAAATGTCCCCAATATCTGACACAGTTGTTATGCCTGAGATGGAGATGAACTAGGACCAGAGTGGCATGAAACCCATCCGCTCATTGGGTGACATTATTTCAATGATAATCCTTCAGGTTGACCCCACATTCAGGATGGTAATAAGGTGGAGGTATCAAGTGTAATGCATACAAAATTTCAAAATGTTGATGTTCTCATAGTTGAATTCTAAGACACCCTCCCCAACCTAGTGCCTTCAAGATGTGTTAGATTACAACTCAGAGCTGTTGTCTGGCTTCTTATGAGAGCTCCAAGTGTAGAGGTATATGGAGACATTAAGTATAGAGATGCACATATCTCCAACAAGAGCTCCTTTCATTTCAAATTGTAATTGGCTTCTTACTAGACACAACCACACATGTTCATGTCAGACACAAGAGAGGTGAGCACCCTTTTAACTTGGAGAATTTCACATTTACTGCCTCCCTACCACACTTTCCAGATTTCAACATAGATCACAGCCTTGCATTGCAGTGCATTTGAGCACACTCAGCCTGGCAAGCTACTAGCTATTACAGCACTTAAAGAGTCCCTTAAGAAACCGCTCCATTCAGAGCAGTAAATAAATCCTATTCAGCCTTGGTTTTCTCAGACAGCTCCAAGCAACTTGGCAATAGGCAGGGACCGCAAAGCAAAGAGAACAGATGATGCAACAAGGGCTATAAGAAAGGAAACCTACCTCCATCTTCATTTTTGACATTCCAACTAACCCTCAGAGCTTGTATAGAATTGATATGGTGGGGTCCAGCGGTTCAGCATTCCCCAAAACATTCATCACCCCAAATCAGCCCTCCCCACTTTGGGGGATTTTTGCTAGGTGCAAATGCCTGTTGCTTCTAGTTAAGGAATTATGTTGCCTGCCAGAACATAAGGAGATTCATTAACGCCTTTGGCAAGTCAGATCTGATTGGATCCTTTTTTTAGGCATTTGGCACACCGGAGGACTTGGGTGTCAGGAGAGATCAGGCGACCTGCCAATAGACTGGCTTAAAAAGTGAGGAAGAGAACCAGTGCCAAAAGAATTTATAATCAAAAGTCAAAGCAGTGATGCCCAGAGGCAATGCCAACTGATTTTGAGCATGGGGGGAGAGCATATTAAATCTTTCCTTATTTATTTTCATTTACATTAAAAAATAAAAATAAAGCATGGTCATATTAGTTTGTATAACTGGATAATGAATTACTTCCTGAGATGCTGCTGTGCATAGCTTCAAATTGCTAACTTAAAAAAAAACACTTAAGACATGGCGACAAAGCAAAATATTTTTTTAACAGAACAAATGAGAAATATGCCAGGCCTTTTGTATTGTTTCTCTCCCCCTGTCCTTCCCCCCAAATATTTTTCAATGATATGTGAATTATTCCAATAGAATCCAGGGATTAGTAGTTTATTGAGGCACTCTTGCTTTCAAGTGAGAGAAGGGCCTCCCCAGCAAATCTTAAAGTTTGCACAGGTTCATAGTAGAAGATGTGATCGTGAATATAGATTGGACCCAAACCATTCAGGGCTTTATAGGTGACAACCAGCACCTTGAATTTGGACCAGAAACTTATCGGCAGCCAGTGGAGCTGTAGTGCTAGATGAGAACTCCAGATACACACACAACTGCAAACTTCAGGATCCAATTGTGAGAGTTAAAGTGGAATTGCAGTGCTATAATGATGTAATAGGAGCCCCCAGTGGCATCATGGGTTAAAGCCTTGTGACTTAAAGGTTGGGTTGCTGACCTGAAGGCTGCCACGTTCGAATCCAACCCAGGGAGAGCATGGATGAGCTCCCTCTATCAGCGCCAGAAGCCTCCCACAAGGACAAAACATCAAAACATCTGGGCATCCCCTGGGCAACGTCCTTGCAGACGGCCAATTCTCTCACACCAGAAGCGACTTGCAGTTTCTCAAGTCACTCCTGACATGGAAAAAAATGATGTAATGTGTAATGTCGGACTGGATGAGGGTGAACAAATTGAAACTGAATCCTGACAATACAGAGGTCCTCCTGGTCAGTTGTAAAGCTGAACAGAGAATAGGGTTACAGCCTGTTTTGGATGGGGTTACACACCACATGAAGGCGCAAGTTCGCAGCTTGGGAGTGATCCTAGATTCATCATTGAGCCTGGAACCCCAGGTCTTGGCGGTGGCTAGGAGAGCTATTGCACAATTAAAACATGTGTGTCAGTTGCACCCATACCTTGGGAAGCCTGACTTGACCACGGTGGTCCACGCTCTTGTTACATCCTGAATAGACTACTGCAACACGCTCTACATGGGGTTGCCTTTGAAGACTGTTCAGAAACTCCAGCTGGTCAAATGGGCAGCAGCCAGGTTGCTCACCGGAGCGGCGTGCAGGGAGCACACAATTCCCTTGCTATGCCAGCTCCACTGGCTGCCAGTCTGCTACTGAGCACAATTCAAAGTGCTGGCTTTGCGCTATAAAGCTCTAAATGGTTCCGGCCCAGTTTACTTGTATAAATGTATCTTCCTCTATGAACTACCTCAAAGATTAAGATCATCTGGGAAGGCCTGCTCTCAGTCCCACCTGCCTCGCAAGCACGGGAGGGAGAGGCCTTTTCAGTGGTGGTCCCTCAGCTGTGGAACTCCCTCCCCAGTGACATCAGATCAGCCCCTCCCTGCTAGCCTTCAGAAGGAAAGTAAAAACATGGCTTTAGGGTTAGGCTTTGGGTAATTAGTACAGTGCAATAATAGACCTGGAATTATGTACAATTCGACGACAGAACGGCCTCGGTCTATGATTTTCGGATAATGTGATTTTAATACTGAATGTAATTGTTCTTAAAGGCTTTAAATGTTTAATATGTATTCATTCTAAATTTTAATTGAATTTAAGTCATTGTATGTTTCTAAGGCATCTAGTGGTTGCCATATGTAAGCCGCCTTGAGTCCCCTTTGAAGTAGAGAAAGGCGGGGTAGAAATAAGGTAAATAATAATAAATAAAATAATAATAATAATGTGAAAGAGCCTTGTGAGTTTTACTGTTTACCTGGATGAAGAAAAAGATGTGCTCAAATACAGCTATAGATTGTGAATCGTGCCTGAGTTTCCCCAGGGATGAATTTACTTTCCCACAAAGAAAATAATTCCAGGACTAGGTCTAGATTTCTCCTCTAAAAATGAAGCATAGGATGCCCACCTCATCAGGGAGAAAGATTCCTTCGTCCAGCAGATTCAGTGGGTTAAATTGTAGTGGCTACTGACTCAAGTCTATGACAAATCTCTACCTAAATTTCTACTTGCTGATCTCGCAGTTACTTCCAGCGCCGTAATCAATAACATTTAATTTCACCAGGCTTCATAAACAATGCTGACAAGTAATAGCAGCCACTGCAGGAGGACCAGATAAACACCCCAAACACAGAGATGGGTAGATATACATTCCAGCCCAGCAGCAATCAGTAATACACTTCTGAGTAATGACAGGCCTAACAGTAAATAACCAGGAATTAGACAAGGAAGGTTCAACAAATCATTACATTTCCAGAGCTGTAAAACACAGGATGTCGAGCAGAGACTATCAAGGACTAATTGGAAAGGAAGGAAGGAAGGAAGAGAAGAAGGGTTACAAACCTCTTTTTAAATGGTCACTTCACACATTACCTAATTCTGTGTGAACGAGGCACTTTGGTGGAGAAATTTGTAGACGGGAAATAAATTATAACATTTGCTGAGGTTACAATTTTTCACAATTCCTGTATAATTCACTTTTCCACTTATGCACAAACTATGTCAGAGCCAAAAGGGAACTAGTTAAAAATAATGGTACTTTTAATTAGTCATTAGCTACTAATGATCATCTATATACCCTAAAGGCACCAGATACTATCTGATGTTGGAAGCTAAGCAGGGTCAACTCTAGTTAGTGCTTGGGTGAGGGATTGCCAATAAATATCAGGTGCTGTAGGCTATACTTCTGAGCAAGGAACTGGCAATGATACCTCTGAGAAAACTCTATGAAATTCATGGGTCACCATAGGTCAGGAGGTGACTTGAAGCCACATACACATAATTGTAATAACAAAATCATAAAAGCAAAGGGGAGTACCACATGGCTCAATTAATTAATTAATTAATTAATTAATTAATGCACATGCTGCTGCATTAATGATTTGGTTTTTGATTTTAGGTAACAGAAATGGCAAATTTTGTTCCTTCAGAAAAACAGGAAAGCAATAGTGGCCAAGATAGTTTATGAATTCTGAGAGCTGTAGTCCAGGAAAGTCACTTTTCCAAATTCATTAGATTAAATTATCACATTTTAATAATTGGAGCTTTCATTGAAAGGAAAAGGGGAGAATGAAAGTCAAGTATTTACTCCTACAATCAAAATGGATTTTCTTAAACCAGATCAACTGAAACGAAAAAGAAATTGTTTAAGGGAATGCAAAATAATATTTTCAAGCAAGTGTGGGTTTTTGCTTAAAGCACTACTTTTCAAACTGTGGGTCCTGACCCCAAATGGGCTCCCCTTAGCTCAATATTGGGGTCCCAAAATTTGGCCAAAGTAAAGGTTTTATGAACTGTTTGTTGGCTGTTTTAGACATTTACACAAATTAGTTGGCCAGTGTTTACAGTGGACTCTGCAGAAGATGCTTCACCCTGTGCCATCAGCAAGAGTCAAGATTCCTTTCTAGTATCTCTAGGCAACAATTTTTTTTAAAAAAATCAACTCTATTCTCTTATGATTATGGTGGGAAGGGAGTGACCTGACATATCCCCAGTCATCAATTGCTCTACTTCAGAAGATTGAAGCAGATATATCTTTAAAGCAAGATTTTTCTGTTTATATGTGTGTGTAAGATATTTCAGCAGGACTTACCTCAGTCCAGAAATTCGGGAAGGGACACAACTGGGTCTTGTTCAACGGGATCCAAGGGACTCTTCACCCCTCAACTCCTTGATGTGGGCATGAAAGAGATTCTTGTTGATGCCAGTCTCTCCCAGCAACTGTTGCCATAGTTATAAATCATTTCTTATTGCCCCCACTGGACAGCCACAGAATATAATGAATGGGTTTAATAGGTAGAAGCAACCATAATGCACACACAAAACGGACTTCCCCTCTTGAGGTATTTCATGCTGTGGAAAGGCAACAAACTCTGCTCAGATGCATTGCCTGTACTCCAGAAATCCAGTAAAATCTCTGGGTGATGCCCAGTTAACAAAGAGAGTTTGTAAACTTAAAAGAGAAGAACACAGAGAAGCCTTTCGGCTGTTACTTACAAGTTAATGATCACGACTGTGTAGAGCCCATCTACAGTGCAGTTTTACCACACTTTAATTGCCAAGGTTCCATGCAATGCAAACATTTAATTTGTAGCTGTGGTGGAACTAGCAATCTTGGGCAAAAAATACAAGTCTCTTTAAAACTACAACTGCCATGATTCCATAGTTCGGAGTTATGACAGTTAAATGGTGTCAAGCTGTATTGCTTTTACAATGTAAATGAGCCTATGCACCTTTTCTTGCTCAGAAAGCAGTGATGTGGGGCGATGTTGGTTGAGGAACATCAATGCCAGCCCTTAGGAAGCACTGAAGAGTGATAATGCCACCAGAAAGCAGACTGGATAATTGCCTGATTTCTGAGCTCTCCCAGACAGGGAAAATGTATCAGGAGACTATGATATTCATTGTGATACTTCACAGGTTGTTAAAGGGGTTTTTTATTTGTATTGTTAAGCTGTGTTTTTGTTGTTCTGGACTATTATCTAGTAACTCCTGACACAAGCGGTAACAATTATTCCCACTCTCAGTTAGGTTGCTTTTTAATTTTGAGACAAAGAGAAACATGTTTTGTTCCCTTATTTTTAAATGAGAATTAGAAACTGAATGTTGGTGGACAACAAAAGAGATTTAAAGATTGGCTTAAAGCTAAGTTAAAAAATGTGGCATAATCACAGACAACTGGGAAGCCCTGGCACTCGAGCACTGTAACTGGAGGTCAGCTGTTATCAATGGTGCCATGGATTTTGGAGAAGCATGAATAGAGGGCAAAAGAGAGAAATGTGTCAAGATGAAGGCATGTCAAGCAAACCCTTGTCATGACCACCTTGCAGCTGAGAAACTATGTCCTCATCGTGAAAGACCACGATGATCCAGAATAGGTATCTACAGTCGCTTATGGACCCACCACCATGACTCTACCCTTGGAAGACAATCATACTCAGCCACAAGGGATCACCAATATATAGGCAGGCAGAAAAAAGTATAGTCCTATGGTGCATCAAATAACACTTTTGCACTATCAGTGTTAACATGTTTGTTTGTTTTTAAGTAAAGACAGAGACGCAGGAAATTTGCACTTGAAACTATGCCTATTTAAATACTGTTGGGTTTTATCCCTGGACTGCCCAAGTTTTTGTTTCATCAAATTTCCATGTTTTTACTGCCAGCCATTGTCTCCTTCCCCTTTTGATGACGTAGCAATGAAGTTTAAATTGTGTCGGTAAGACCATGCGGTCCTTTTTGTTACTTTGTTACTTCCTTCTGCTTTCTGTCTCCCTGTGAAGACACATTTCTCTGTAGGCAAAATGTAGCTGCATTGACTTCTTTACCTTCTATCTCTTTTAAAAGATGAGATTTAGTAAGTTAGTTAGCTCAAAGACTTTTCTATCACGAATGTAGTTATTTTTATTTTAATGAATCTCTTGAGCCTAAAGATTGACTCGGCAATCCATAGCCATCCTAAAGGTCAAAAGGCTACTCCTGCGCACCACATGTAAGTTTCTGTGGGTTATGAAGTTTATTCCTGGTACTCTGCTATATTTATGGTAGAATCACCCCAACTGAGGGTTATTTTTGAGCCCAACAGCTCAAATTCCCCAACAAATACATCTAGCAAAGATGTAAGAAATCACCTCAAACAGCACCAAGGGAGAATGAAATTAAAGGAGACAAAGGCAACAGCAACCAGCAAAGCTCGAGGAGCTATTACTGCATGAGCCTATGCTCCTTCATTCCAGCCTAGGTCTCTGTCTGCTGTGGAAAAAAGCAGAGGTATTTGCAAGTACATTAATATCATAAGTGAGTGATTATATTAATCTGATTTGCAAATACCAACGCACATTAATATCATAACCCACTTATGGAGACAAAGGATATCTTTCAGGAATAGAAAAGATTATGTTTGTGTACTACAAGTTCCAGAATAAGCTAGTTAGTGAGCAAAGCTCAAGTTTTTCATTATATCACAATTTGGGGGGGAAATAAATCTTAAATGGGAGGAGAGAGACATCAGATACTAAGTGTGTATGTGGAGATATGCTGGTATTTGCTGAATTAAATGCATACTAAACTCAACATGCATTTTAAAAGCTAAGTTCTGAAAGTCAGAATTAAATTAACTGATGTTAACTGATATAGAATGCAGATTCTATATCTTGGAATACATTGGGGCCTTAGCTTAAAAAAAAAAAAGATAACATAAAAGACTGGAGCTTGCCAAAACTAGAAACACACCAAAGATCAGAAAGTTTCTCAGTGTGCCAGATTATGCACCTGCATAACAACAGGAAGATTTTTCTAGAAAACAATCTAATTAACCTAGAAATTTTGCTTGCATTGGAATTTTGTGACTTTTATCACTCTCACCTTTCAGGAAAGAAGGAGCTGTTTTGGTGCAAGCACACAAGTTACATACATCCAAGTACATACATGCAACCGTTTAGAATGGTCTGATGAGAGAATTTTGTATCTTTTGTTCAAGAGGATGAGTTTTTCCCTAATAAAGTAAAGGGATTTTGTTAAGCCCAATAATATTTGGAGATAAAAGACTCTTTGGGCTGTTAAGTGCCCATAGCTCATGAGATTACACAACCCGTGGAAAGTTTCTATACCTGACCATGTGTTCTGCTGCATGAGCACCTCCCATGGGGTCCAGCTCCACACAACCCCAGGAGTCTTGTTTACGCTTCTGGAATGAGGAAGAGCACCAGGGCATGTAGGGACTGGAAGAAGCACCAAGTCAGTTCAGGCAAAGGTGAGAACCTGTTACCATGGCTACATTCCATTATTTATTTCCAATATGAGGATTTTTGCGAGAAAATTTCAGCTTCTTTAGAGCAAGTGGAAAGTAAGCTATAGAAGAGATGAAAGCGCTTTGGAATATCAGATTAAACCTCTTTCCCTGTTGCCAAACAATACAACGTGTGCTCAGTAGACAGAACAGAAGCAATAACAAATTGTCCACAGTTCAAGCTAATAGCTTCCAGATCAGTGAAGGTGAATGTGCTAGTTTGCAACCTGAATTTTTGAACTGTCCAAGGTACTGAATTCTGCCTCCTAAATAGATGCAGCACCTCAGATAGCTCCTTTAATGTCCAGACTGAAACCCAGAGCAGATTCATTGTTCCAGTAACATGGGAGCTACCAGTTGCCACTGATTATACTTGTCCATGAAGAACCATTGGCTCAATGTAAAGGGAAATACCATATTTACTCGAGTAACACTTACCTTTTTGGCTAAATTACATTGCTAAAATTGAGGTGCACATGAAATTCAATGGAACATTAGAGTAATGTATCTAAATCCATCTGTGCTGGCTGTTGGGCAAGAGATCCCAGCCAGGGACAGAGGAAGAAGCGGCAGCAGTGGATACAAAAAGGCTGATGAGAAAGCCACTACTGAATGCACATTCAGTAGTGCATTATATATGTGAGTAAATACGAGAGTTGCAAGCAATCAGAATATTCAGAGATGAAATGTCCATACAATAGAAAAATTATGTATGCTAAACTATATAGACTTTGTTACCGCTGTAGTGATCTAATGGTTTCTGTATGAAACATAGGAACTTTTGATTTCTTCCTTTACATCTCCTCAAACTTTAGTATATCCACTTTACCTCTTCCACAAGCCAACAATAATTTTCAGACTTAAGATATTAAAGAGAATATTCAGATGATGACTAACTCTCATGCATTTCCCATTCTGCCGATATTCCCCCAGGAGGGCCAGGCCAAGGTGGTTGTAGTTGAAGAGTCTCACTTTCCTGAGACTTTCCTGAGATGGGCTTGCATCTGGAGCAGGGATGTCTGGACTAAAATAAACTAGCCCAAAACACTGGTGTGTGTGTGTGTTACTGCTCTGATGACCAAGCATGTGCAAGTATGGTAAGCTCTGAGCATTTGTAACAAGCCAAGCTGACCTAACCTTCAGTTACAAGGACTAACCTGCACATTTCAATTCATCACGCATCCAACAGGTCTCGGTCCATAAATCCCTGGATCAAAGTCTAGGATCTCTGGGATTTACTCATCATTCTAAGACTAAAAGTTTCAGTGTTTCATCTCCATTTGCTAAGCGTGTCTTCAACAATTCTGGTACAGGTTGTCTCTCTCTCTCTCTCTCCCCCCCCCCCCCCCGGTTATCTTGGGACCAGAGGGTTGTTTTTTTTGGTTTTTTGAAAAATTGAATATTTGTATTTGCCTATACAGTGTTCCCTCACTTATCACGGGGGTTAGGTTCCAGGACCACCCGCAATAAGTGAAAATCTGCAAAGTAGGGACACTATATTTATTTTGGTATTTATACATTATTTTAGTAGTTATACACCATTTTAAGTCTTTATTAACCAATCATGTGTTGATAAATCGCCTCGTTCTCCTCCTGTTGATGCTTGGGCTCCTTTTCTCTCCCTTTCTCCCTTCCTTAGGTTGTAAATTGTATTTTTTATGATTTATAATATTCTTTTAGAGTTTATTGAAAAACCGCAAAACAGCGAATCCACGAAAAGTGAACCGCGAAGTAGTGAGGGAACACTGTGTATGCTACAAGGGGAAAGTGGGTGGGGCCTCCGCCAAAATGTATCCTTCAGAACTTCTAGAGCAGGGGTCCTCAAACTTTTTAAGACGAGGGCCGGTCCACAATCCTTCAGACTGTTGAGGGGCCGGATTATCATTTGAAAAAAATACAAACAAATTCTGATGCACACTGCATATGTCTTATTTGTAGTGCAAAAACAACAACAAGAACAATGAAAGAACAATACAATATTTAAAAATAAAAACAATTTTAACCAACATACATTTATCGGGATTTCAATGGGAAGTATGGTCCTGCTTCTGGCCAATGAGATAGTCAAGTTAATTAGGGTTGTTGTTGTTGTTGTTGTTGTTGTTGTGTGCCTTCAAGTCATTTCAGACTTTGAGTGAGCCTAAGTCTAAAATTTATTTATTATTCATTTACTGCATTTATTTACTACATTTGTATCACACCCTTCTCACCCCAAAGGGGACTCAGAGTGGCTTACAAATTATATGTACATACAATATATTATATTATTAGCATAGCACAATATTAGCATTATATATTACTATATTGAACTATACCACTATACTGTAATATTATTAGTAATATTATATGTAATATAGAATATATAATTAATATTATTAGATGGTATTATTATTAGTGTTATATTGTATTACATTATAATATTATTATCAATATTATATGTATATACAATATATTATATTATAAAAATGAGGGCGGGGGCCAGGTAAATGACCTCGGAGGGCCGCATCCGGCCCCCGGGCCTTAGTTTGGGGACCCCTGTTCTAGAGAATTCCAAAACTGTCTGCGCAGGCGCTGAAGACCAATATGTGTGCATTTCACAGGGACCACATAAGAAGAAAAGGGAGATGGTGGAGAGTACTCTGATTTCATAATGTCCTTGTAAAAAGCAGATGCCCCAAACACTTTTCTGGCTGGTTGTCCTTTTTATCAAAATAGATAGGGAGAAAAAAATCTGAGGCTTTTAGGTTTTAAAACACAGCAAAATATCCTGCCCAAACTGATGTCACATCACTGCTGATCCTGTCTCTCACCGCACTCTGCATTTTGAGCACATACATAAAGGGAAACTGTGGGTCAAATGGATCCTAAATGTGATGTTCTTTCCCACCATGATATTAATATTTAACATGTTAGAATTTCAAGACAGTCAAGTTCAAGCTGTTACATTGACAGCACCTATCAATGTATCTGAAGGGTTTGGTGCTGAGGAATTATTTCAGAAGAGTAAAAGGAAAATGTGAATCAATGTTGGCACAACCATATTTTTCAAGTGTATGCTATTACCACATATTACTTTGGCATAGTAACTCACCATTCTTCCCTGGCACAAATCTGACACCCAATGGCCATTTGTGGGATAAATCTTTCTGGAACATTTTTTCAAATAGAATCATGGAATCATAAAAGTTGGAAGGGACCCCAAGGGCCATCTAATCCAACCTGCTGCCATGGAATGTTCAAAATGTTCCTGACAGATAGCCATCCAGCCTCTGCTTAAACACCTCTAAAGAAGGAGACTCCACCACATTCTGAGGCAACGTCAAACAGTTCTTACTATCAGGAAGTTCTCCCTAAAGTTTCTTTTCCTGGTGGTTTGAATCTGTTGCTCTATATGTTATTCTCTGGAGCAGCAGAAAATAAATTGGGTTGTTGTGACTTTTCTGGGTTGTATGGCCATATTCCAGAAGGATTCTCTCCTGGCGTTTCACCCACATCTATGGCCAGCTTCCAACAAATTTTCTCTCTTTTCAATATGACATTTTTTCAGAAATGACTCCCCTCTTAACTTTCATTCCTTCAGGGTAAACACCCAGCTCCTTAAGCCACTTCTCACAGAGCATGGTTTCCAGATCTTTTACTAGTTTGGCCACCCTTCAATATGCTTTATTGTGGTTGCTTCTCAATATCCTTGAATGGTGGTGCCCAGAACTCGACAGAGTATTCCAGGTGAGGTGACACCGAAGAACTATAATGGGACCATGACTTCCCTTGATGTTCTAGACCAGTGGTTCTCAACCTGTGGGTCCTCAAGATGTTTTGGTCTTCAACTGCTGATAAACTGGGTCTCCCTGGGGGAGAAGACTGGTATATAAATTAAATAAATAGGCAAAAAAAAAACCTGGGGACCCACAGGTTGAGAACCACTGTTCTAGACACTATACTAATACTGATGCAGTCTAGAATCACAATAGTTTTCTAATCTACTCCATCACACTGTTGATTCATATGGCATCTCATATACTGTAATATGAGTCATAGAAGTAAGCTAATCAAAGATTTAATGAATGTAGGAAGGGATGGGTGAAGAGAAGAGTTGGGCAAGTATGGGTGGTGCCAGGGGTGAGGAAAGGCTACAAAACTGAAAGAAGACAGGTGGGAGAAAGATGGTCTAGAGACAGGGAAAAGCTGTAACAGATAGAGCAGTCAGCCAGGGTGAAGAACTAAATGGGGTTTTGGAGAATGGAATTGATGGAAAGAGTTCAAATATTATTGTAATTTAACAAACTCCTCGTTTATTCTTTTACAATTGTGGCTGACTGTTACCATTAATTCTGATAGATGGTCTGGTCATGTTTACCACAATGAACCCACAAAACAGCACATCCACAGGTTCACAAAGGGGTCACCTTGAAGGCCAAGTAACCAATCTAAGGAGGGATGAAGGAGCAATGGACAAGGTAAAGGACAGGAGCCTAAGGATGGAGAGGGGATTTTTATGGCACAGGTCTGACACCCAATGGCCATCAGTGGTATAAACATTTCTGGCACATTATGCCTATATAGGATCTCAGACACTAAAACATAATGTCATAGAAGTCAGCTAGAAAATAAATTTACTCTATATTTGAAGAACGGTAAAAGAAAGAATGAACAAATAAACATTAAATACATCTGCATATCATAACGAACCACGGCTTAGTGCTTAATCCATGGATTATACAACAGATCACCCAACTATGGCTTCTCTTTCCTATTTCTGATTTCAAGTTCATATTCACTTATTACTTCAATAAAAATTGTTAAAATCCTGCAAGCTCTTAAACCCAGAATGTCTGTATCTAGCCAACTTTTATAAGCATATAGAGAAAAGGAAGGGGAAGAAGTGATTCTGAGTCACTTAGCCATCCTCAAATGATATGAGAGGAATGACATGCAGACTATTAAATTGTTTTCTGCCACACAGCCAATGGCCCTGAACCTTCTGGAAACAAGAAGAGCAGCCACAACAGCAGCAACCCAGTAAAGTATAAAACTAATTCTGTTTGTGAATACAATGAAAGAACTCTATTTTATTTCCCAGCTCTTCCATCAGCTCTTGTTTCAGAGCAGATAGTTGGGGAGGCAAGCTATTGTTACAGGGTTAGTTGTCACATTAACTCATTGTTTCAATAAAATTATGAATTCATGTTGTGATTTGTGGCTGATTAACAAATAATAGCTTGTTGCAGGAGTCAGATACACATACCATAATATGCCAGATTTCAACCAACAACCATAGCTTGCTGTGCAAGTATGGTTAGCTGCAGTAGGTTGAAGACTGCATTATAAGAAAGCATTTTTTGTGCAATTGTACAGGATTGTACCTGCTTCTTCTTGTGACAGGTTGCAACAGAGCTAAAACAGATAATCATAAACATTATAAAAAATACACATATTAAATGCATTTCTAAAAAAAGTATTACAATAAACAGAACAATGATGAAAATATAGCTAACACAAGATATGAGTTTAAATATACTACTTGTAAGAAAGAAAGCAGTATGAAAAAAAGAACACATTTTGGATGGGCTCAAAAGAAGAAAGCACAGCTCCAAGACTGCAAGATCTGTGTGGAGCTGTTGATAACAGATAACTCTGAGGTCTCTTGTTCATAGGGTTATTGTTGTTATATTTATTCCGAAGACCTCAACAAATAAGGCGGAAGACAACATGGTACATGTTACAACGACTATGAAGGCGGAAGAAGGCTGCAAGAGACTGAGAAGCTATCATCGTTGTGTTAACCACGCCACTGATTGGGACCCTCACTCTGTGAAGACTGCATGTTGATCAGCTGTGTACCGACCTCCACGCATTAAAAAAACTCACGCACAGGCATCTTCCAAGAACTTGGAAGGCCATCATACTCGAACAATGAGGGATTGCCTAAACGGAATTTATCCATATGCCAATCTTTCTCTTTAAAAAGTGTTGCCATTTGTCAAAATTTACTTTAAAGACGGAATAATCTTTTACACATCTATTATCCTGGGACATTCAACATTTTTCTTCTCTAATCACCTGTTTTGTTAGTTGTGTGTTCCATTGATTTGTTCTTTTTGTTTCATTCGTATCTCACCTTTCCTTCAATAAACTGTCCATATGGCCCTTCCATTCCTAACTTTCTCTACATAATACGCATATGCAACTGATGAGGCTGAGAACATGGTATGGTATGGATAAGTGAGGTAAGAGAACTGAAGAAGAAAAAAACCCATAATGACCCTTTGAGACATGTGCCTTACCAGGGGCAGAATTCCTTGCCAATTTCCATCATACAAATTTCTGAAGCAGTTCAGCACAGATACAGTACACTATATACAAAAGTCACAAGACCGTCCCAACTCTCTAACGAGTATGGACGTACCTCTGACAAAGAGGCTCCTTTCTACAAAATCCGTTTATGCCAATACAGCTGCCACTTGACCTTTTGTCTTCTGCCTAACTGGAAATGTTTTAGCAGCAGCATCATTACTTGGGAAATTGTTAATTAGAGCTAGGAAAAAGTATGCATCAAGTAGCAATAGTAGATCTGCAGTAAACACTGCAATGAACTCTGATTCTATTGTAGCTGTGCACATATCTATAACAAATCAACAGAAACGGTTCAGTTCAAGAGAAAACTTAAGGAGCATGTTTTAACATCAAAACAGAGCTACTTCAAGAGTCTCCCCCACTATAATAAAGAAGCAATTCTAACCATCAAATCATAGGAAAGATGGAGGTTAGTCAAAGGAAATACTCAACCCTGGCTACATTTTGAAGATATTTTCAAGTGATCTCTAGAAAAGTTCTACATGTTTTTGTTCACTTATGCATTCTTAGTTCTGCATAAAAATACTGAAATGCTTGTAGGAAACATCTGCAAGAACTAAAAGTCAGAAGTAGTAGTAGTTCTCCTGGGCAAGGCAAGGAAGGAATGGGAGGTGGAGCCTAAGGGCAGATATTTTTGCTGATATGAAGTCAAATATCCTGAGATCTCCTGGGTGATCAACCATTCTCCTGGGAGACCAAGGACCTTGTCTCACAATTTACTTGTGAATACAAAAGCCAAAGTGACAGTTATGCCACATTCTGCCAACATAGATGACAGGACAAATCCACCCAAAACGTTGTCATTGTGGCCACTGTTATTTTTTACTGTTCCAAAGACAGAACTTTTTCTCAGTCAGAAATGACTTATGTACAAGCACTATTAAAACAAAAGTCAAAAACAATAAAGTACAAATGAGAACTGGAACCTGGGAACTTGCTACTCTGAAAATTGAAAGAACTGATAAATTATCATTACAAATCAAGAACTCAACCTAGGACCCACTCACCCCCTCAAACATACACACACAACAGACAAGATTAGGTCTTGATAAAGGTAAGGTATATTTATTCACTTTACAGAGGAGGGCAGTATTTGGTTGCAACAGCTCCAATTATAAACAAATACAACTGTACATTATACTGGTGAATGGCTCAAAACCTCATTCCAATCCTGCTCTTAAAAACTGTTCACACCATTTCAGCTTGACTGCATTAATAACACCCCATGTTCTCCCCCTAAGATTAAAAATTCATAATAAATGCAGTATGCTTTGTTACATTGTTCACAAGCATCTGCCCCCCTTTATTATTATAATTATTTTGTGGCTGTTGTTATTTTTTACTGTTTCAAAGACAGAACTTTTTCTTAGTCAGAAATGACTTATGTACAAGCGCTATTAAAACAAAAAGTCAGGAACCATCATTGAGTCTTTTTTTTAAGTACAAGAAAAGTGTCTGATCTGCACACGCGCATAAAAAAATCAGTTTGGTTTTAAAAAGAAAATGCTGTTTTCAACCTTGTTAGCACTGTTATTGCTGCCAAGGCATGAATAATTCTGTTATGAAGGAATGGACCTGCAAAGAGAGGAGAAAAGGAAGAACTATCAAGAAAATCCAACAGGATGTTTTAGGTCTTACAAAAATATTTATTCTCTTCCAAAAAATGTAGCAAGATGCCAACTTGAAAAGGAAGTAACTAAAGGAGGTCAAGAAGATACAGAGTGGTCCTTTCCTCCAGAATTTGGAACTGATAAACAAAGCTGCAGCGAGTTTACCATCCAAAAGGCCTTAGTAAACCATTTCACTTGAGATGCAAAATAAATGTCCAAGTAAAAGGGCAACGTGCCAACTATGCAGAAGAGAAATATTTCATCATGATCCCAGGAAACACGGGCCATAAGAATCAAGAAGGCTGGCATTGTTACACATTCTGGAGTTGGGAACAGAATGTCCTAATATGCTGGCCAGGTATCTGCATTCCTTTGTGTGATGCAAGCAGTTTCCAGCATGGCAATCCAGAAATTAAATGTTTTGGTGGCCAGCGCCAATAGGCTTTTTTAAAGTTAATGCTATTCTTCTTCACTTTCATTTTCTGGGTCCAAATCTGATTCACCATTGATTTCTTTATCTATAGCCATCTCCTCTTCCTTATCTGATAATTCGTCTCTTCCACTGTTCTTCTCATCATCTTCCTCATCCTCTTCATCCCAATTCTCCTGGCGGAGTGAGCAATCACATGTTAGCTAATATCTATTGAAATCATGTTTTAACCAATTCACTTCCAAGAATACCAAGATTT
The DNA here is from genome assembly GCF_035594765.1 of Anolis carolinensis. NCBI lineage: Eukaryota > Metazoa > Chordata > Lepidosauria > Squamata > Anolidae > Anolis > Anolis carolinensis. The sequence goes on from NC_085841.1 coordinate 42,281,328, forward strand.
TTACTTACATCTGAGTCTTTTTCTGCAACCATCTCATCCTCTGAACTTTCTTCTGATGACTCTATGAAGAGAAAATATAAGAACTTCATGCAGGCTTTTCTTCGAATTGATGCTAATAATATGCACTCTCAATAAGATAGTTCAGTAGATCAAAAATAATTTTGCTGGCAGAAAAGAGGGACTTCAACATAATTCAAACTTCAACACCAGTCCCAATCCTTTAAGTAAAAGATTGGAATATTGGCATCAAGCAACAATACGGAAGCATTGACTGACAATGTCTTCATGGCTATAACCTTCTATGAAAAAACCAAGCTGAGTGTTTCAACAGTTCTGATGCAACACTGTGGTATTATTCAGAGTATTCAGGATACTATGAAAGTATCCAGTTTATGTTAATCAGATATTGGTTACCAGTCATCCTTGGCCTTGTTTGTTACAGCTAAAGAGCACCACATGTTCTTCCTCGGTGGTATTTTATACACATTTTCTTCCGCACACTTCACTATTAATTTAATTTATATTCTCCCAGGGTCTAGGAAGCAGAATTGTATTTGCTTCCCCTTGCTGGCCCCAACATCTGCATGACCAATGGGATGAATCAAAGGGGGCTTCTATTCTCATACATGTATACACAGGGATGAAAAGGCATGAAGGAGGCGAGAGGACAGCCACAATTGGAAGACAGTTCTTCCATGTTGGCCCAGGTCCACATTCTCCACATTAGAAATGATCAAATGCAGAGAAGTGGGGCACATTTTCCCTTACAGGGTGCACCTGCCCATCCACACCCTAAAATACCCTTTTGGGGGCATTATTCCTAATACATGACTTGAAATAATAATAACAACAACAACAATGCTTTATTTCTATACCACCCTCTCTCCCCGAAGGGACTCAGGGCAGTTTCTGTTGCAAGTCAATGTATATCAACTTAGATGTAAGGCATACTGATTTCAAAGGGTCTTACTCCTAAGGATACACAGGATTACAACTTTAATTTGACTCATAGTGTGCTTTGAAGAAACTACCCTACTTATGGTGAGTCTAAGGCTTTTCCTAAGCATTGTTTGGATGTCACTAGCAAAAGCTCATTGAAAAGAGAGATAATATATATGAGATATATGAACTACTAACACCTGCTAGGCACACTCAGACAGCCAAGAGAATGTGTCATCATCAATGGAATTCAGCAATAAGCGAAACCAAAATGAAGGTCATCATAGCATACCCGAGGATCCATATACTTCCCTCAATCTCTGAGAAAAGTATATCATAAACATTGCATTCACTTGTAGAAAAGGCCACATTTGTCCATCCTCAATACCATATGAGTAAACCGATGAATCGTTACTTCCAGTTGCCATTTAAACTGAAATATGGTTGGAGAAAACAGATAACAGGGATGTTCTTGGGGAGCCTTTCTAAGTGGTCTTTTAAAATGTGGGTTCAGTGTGAAAATTGCCTCCAAAAATACTATTGTTCATAAGAACGGTCAGAAAGAAACTGATAGGAATTAAACAGGGTGTTCCTGTTCACTACGCAGGACATCTCCATTGAAGCCACTTTGCTTACCTTCCTCATACACCAGCTTTGCAGTCTGGTCAACCTCAGGCCCATCCTGTGTGTTTTTCAGTGCTGCAACCTGAGAAGCAATGCATGGCATTACTATGGGCTGTCACTGTATTTTGCAACCATACAATCCCTCATGTGTGGAACTTGTATTACTTACATGAAGTAAAACAAATGATGTGCATGCAATTGAAATGAAGTGCCGTTGAATGTGACCAGTTGTCATTCAGATAAAATTAGAGTGGATAACATTAAATATTAATTATACTTTTGCCAAGCCAACAATACTCTGCACCCAATCAGTGTGAATCCACTGCATCAAAAGAATATATATACTGATTTTCTAAGTTCCAAATGATTCGGTACATTTACCTAGAAATTGGACTTAGCCCAAAGTCTACTTCTCATCCTTTGATTAAAATCTTTTTTTGAAAATTGGAAGTGTCAGTGGATCTGCAAAATGTGTATCACGTTTAGACTGTCCTTGCAACAAAGAAATATCATACAATACTGCATCAAATATGCTTTTCAGAAGATTTCCATAGAAATATCTTTCCTTGCCTCAGGCAGACAGTAACACATCTTTTGGCATCTTAACAGCTAACAACACTATTGTGACAAACTTTTGTCAAAGCAAACCTCTGCCAAGTGCAGAAAGTGTTATATTCTCAATGGGCAGTTAAGTTACACTGTGGGTAAACATGCATGGTTTCCAAATGCTTTTCAACACACAGTATGTTTATGTCACAAGAAAGTAATTAGGCTTTAAGGAGTCACAGAACATTCTGTTACAGAAAATACATTTATTAATATGATGCTATTCAAACCAATGTTTTACATTCAGGAGAGTATGGTATACATTTTGATGGAAAAGTAACACTCAGAAAAGAAAACCGAATACCTAAAGCCCAGAGGAACTTATTAAAAGAAAGTGCTGCAGAAATCCATGCTGTAAACCTCCTCCTGCTGTGGCAAGCTTAAACCCACTTGAGTCCTAGTTTCAGCATTATTAACCCTCAGACACCAGGGAGAAATAGTACTGAATGAGTTGGAAGGTACTTTCTGATCCCAGGAAAAATTCCAGTATTTTGAGGGTCAGCAATTGGCTTAGAAATACAGTTAAGTTTCACATACAGTTCTTTATTTTTGATCGCCCAAAGAACCCCTATTTCTCTCCCCCAAGCTCCATAAAAAGTCAATCTACTGACAGGGTATATGGCATCTCTACTCGTGCACAACAGTCCCAGAAAAATGATGTGGGACATTTCTGTTCCAAAATATGGCTTCAGCTGGGATAAGAATTATCTGCATAATTTAAAAAGCATTTGATTTTCTGGAAACACACCTACCTTCCTGATTGTGTTTCCCCCCATGAAACTGCACAATCTCTTCGATCAGCTGGGGAGGCCCTTCTTTCACTCCCACCCCATCACAAGCTCACCTTGTTGGAACGAGGGAGCTGGCCTTCTTGGTAGTGCCCCCCCCCCCCCGATCTGGAACTCCCTTTCTAGGGAGATCAGGCAAGCACCCACCCTAACATCTTTTAAAAAGGAATTAAAAACTTGGTTCTTCCAGTCCCCACGATCAAAATCCCAAAAAATTAATGAACCATACTCTGCACTTTTCCACCCTCTCCTAGATTTAACTGAACGTTCTACCTCACCCCAATGTTGAGAATGCTCGCACTTTGTCTCCTTCGCCCCAAAAAGCACCCTATAACACATCATTGCACCTTCGTTCTAATTGCCCTCCCTGTTGTCACTCCTTTCTCTAAATTGGTGGTCCTTTTTATCTCATTATTTTATGTTCCAAATTGGTTTTTCTGTGATCGCATCTCCTCCTATGAGCCAGTGCGGTCCTTGAGATAATCCGGGGAGGCTCTTCTCGCGCTCCCACCACCGTCTCAAGTGCGGCTGGTGGGGACGAGGGAGCGAGCCTTCTCGGCAGTGGCCCCACGGCTCTGGAATGCACTGCCAAAAGAGATCAGGCAATCCCTTACATTATCCAATTTCCATAAGGAATTGAAGACCTGGTGGTGTCGGCAGGTTTTTGAGTAATTATATTGGAATACCGCCGATTTCTGGGCCTGAATATATTGCAGAAGATTTCTCTAGCCTAAAATGATACATTTTAATATATTGGGTTTATGGTTCCCGTCCCTTGGTCAGGTCATGTAAGTGTTATTTATTGCTATAATTGTATTATTTTACTTTGCTTAATCATGTGTTATTATGTTGCTATGTAATGTTTGTGTTGTTTTTATGATTGGAAACCACCCTGAGTCCCATCCAGGAGATAGGGCGGTATATAAATAAAGTATTATTATTATTATTATTATTATTATTATTATTATTATTATTATTATTATTATTATTACTGTTATTGTATTGCATTTGTATTCATGCCTGATTTTATTGTATCTTATGTATTTAAATATGCTGTTTTATCTGTGTTACTGTTTTATTGTTCTCAGGCTTTGCCCTGTGTTAGCCGCCCCGAGTCCCTACGGGGAGATGGAGGCGGGATAGAAAAATAAAGTTATTATTATTATTATTATTATTATTATTATTATTATTATTATTATTAATTCTTGGAAGTAATAAATGTGGCAAAATGCTGAAACTTAAGGACATTGCTTACAACTGTGCAGGATGTCTGATTAAATTGCAGTGTTTTCCCACTAACTGAAGCTGGCATATATCTCTGAAACACCAAATGTTTGGATTTGTTTTAAAGACTATTAAACCATTTTCTTGTACATTTGCCACTGTTCAATTTTATTTATTCAACGACTGAAAATATGATTATAATACCGGCAAACTATACATACATTAACTGAACAGGCAGCAATGCTGCTGTTTCTTACAATTAATATATCTTAGACTTCCTTAAACTTCACATGTTTTCCAGACTCCACTTTCTCCTAATCCTTTATTTGAAAGACTATATGATAAAACATTGCTCTAGCTACTCAAACTCAACTTTCACAGAAATTTCTTTCTGCTTGTCTCACCAAATGAAACCATCCCCACAAAACTATGTATTAGTACAGATTTTATTTCAATTAACTCGCATCTTGACCCCTTTTTGTAATTGTTTCTTGTCTAAGAGACTTCTGGCTAACTGGAACACTTGCAGTCACAAAACAGGACATCACATAAAGTTCTTTCTTTAGGGAATTAGCAACTGTTTTAAGCTGCTTAATGAAACTAGCTTCTACTACCTTATCGGTTGATTCAGATTGTAAGCTAAGTGGCAATTTGTCTGAATTTTTAAATGTTAAGTCACCCAGACGTTAGTATTAAAAAGTAATACACACCCATTTATTTAATATATCACAACTCTATGAATTCTAGTCTCACATATATTAGAAGTCGGATACAACATAGAACATGCATTTTATACAGAAGTATTTGGGAAAAAATAATAAAATTATTGAGTATGTATGAATTCTTCTACAGCCTAAAATTCTTATAAACAGCAAATTGTGCTTAATAATATGTGACATACCCAAGAGCAGGATGCTATAAATTAATTACTAGAGAAATTAACTGCATTTGGAAGGCTTTGTAATTTAGAATAATGAAAAACACTAATTATACTAATCAGCCTATTGTCTTCATCCTCTAGAATTCTGGTACACTTGCAAAACTACTGAAAAATGTTCAATGCCCATCCAGTGCATTCTCTACCATAGCTCATTATTCATACTTACTCTATGCTTCACACTATTAACCTACTCTGTGCTGCAATCTAGTAACTCACCTGGGTAATAATAAGATAGAGTTTCCCATGCAAACGAGACAGTTTCTGCAATGTCTTCACCCTGCTCTCCATTAACTGATACAGCATTCCCAGCTGAGGGACCAGATCCGGCAACTGGGAAGAAAAAAGGACAGTGCATAAAATGACTGTCAAGGAGCAAAGCACACACAGAATGAGCATCAGAATATTTGCTATTATTTTCAATCCACTTGCTACATCCCCAGTGAACCCAACACAAAGTGAAATGCACAGCTCTATCAATTTGACACACTTACTGTTGAAAGATATGATGTGTGTATAGTCAAAACAGGTTTTAGCCATCGAACCATTTGTGAGGCACTGAAAAAGCAACAAGAAAGAAAATGGTTTGCATTTACTAACAAGGACTGCAAACACACATGAATAAGCATTCATCTGTCACACTGATAAAAGTCAAACTACATACATAAGGACACACAAATGAATTTACAACATTAAATCAAGGTGTACAACACTGCCTGTGGCAGTTATAGAATTTACAGGAATGGGAAGCACTTACAGCAAAAATTTGCGAGGACCATATCTATTGTTTTAAAACAAGTAAGTACAGTAGTACTTATCCAACTTAAACGGGCTGGCAGAATGTTGGATAAGTGAATATGTTGGATAATAAGGAGATATTAAGGAGAAGCCTATTAAACATCAAATTAGGTTATGATTTTGCAAATTAAGCACCAAAACATGTTATACAACAAATTTGACAGAAAAAGTAGTTCAATATGCAGTAATGCTACATAGTAATTATTGTATTTACGAATTTAGCACCCAAATATCACAATGTATTGAAAACACTGACCACAAAAAATGTGTTGGATAATCCAGAACGTTGGATAAGTGAATGTTGGATAAGTGAGACTCTACTGTACTCATATACGCAGCCCTCCCACTGAATTCCCTTCTCTGACCTGCCTTAGCTCTCCAGGCGCTTGGACAGAAGACTCTCCTGAAAACTCTTAAGAATTCATCAGTCTGAAGTAATTTATTTGGAAGGATTTAGTCTTGGCTTTTCAAAAATTAAACGATCTAAAGCAATAGACTGGTTGCATCTTGTTTTTTAGGCAAATTCAGAACTATCTTCATTTGGTTCTAACACCATTCTCTGTTAAGTCATGGATCATCTGGTGAGTTTACTGTCTTGTTAATGCTCTGATGTCATGACATATTAGTAACCCAACAGGCTCAAATTGCCTTCCAATTCTTTTTTCCAGCAATACACTTCTATGCAATTTTGGAAGTGCTGTCCATTAAACATAACAAGTAAACATATGAACTTGTGGATCCCCGAATACTTTTAATGCATGCTTAGAAGAGCAATGCAAAATATATCATAGTTGCGAGGGCAAACCAAAGGGCAAAAAAGCAAAAAGAATACAACGCCAACACTCCAAACAATTCAAAACCAGAAGGCAAAGAAAAAATATAGCTTCAAAATAATCAACAATCTCAATCTTTCCAATTCTAAAATGTCCAGCTGGGAAGAACCTATGCCATCTTAATTCTTACTGAAAACTTTAAGCTGATTTCCTGTCCAGATTTAGTTAAGAGGGTCATCCTGCGTAAGAGTGATTCTGTATGTTTTTTAACTGACATACAGTATTAAGAAATCCTATTTTCGTACGTTAGTTTGCATTTTTATTACAGTATAACATTTCTTAAATAAAAATTACATTAAAAGAGAAGAAGCTTCACCAGACTGTTTTCAAAGAGATGCACATTCACATGCAGAATTTGATATCAACACTTGAGCATATCTATTATTTTAAGTATCAATTACAACTGGATTGAGGCACCACAACTTTATCACTATGTAGTATCACAATGGATATGAATGCCAAAAAGAAAAGTATTTCTTTTATAAAATAATGACAGTAAAACAAGTCATGCTTACCTGTATGGGTGACCTTGCAGCCTTTTTGTGAGCTAAAAAGGACAGAAAATAGGCATTGATATATAACCAGATGCTAATGCAACCATTTCTTGAATACATATGCATACACGCACCTTATTGAAAGTAAGGTTTTTCTAGCAGAATATTATCACAGGAACCCCAAAATATCAAAATATAAAATCTTAAATGGCAAACACTATCTAGCTGGACTGCAAAACCTTGGCCATCAAGATCGAAGGAGTAAAACATGACTCCAATGATGTGAAAGGCAACTTCAAGCTTAAAATTTATTAAATTTCTATATCTGATTTTAATAATTTGTTGAAGTACTGTGGCATTCAGTAAATTAGTTGTCATATAGGAACTCTATTAGACAGTAGAATAGAATTCAATAAATATTTCAAGTCTGCATACCAGCTTGAACTCACTGTGAGTTTTTAAAAAGAAAAAATCAAAGTACAACACAATGAGGTCCCTTAATGTCCAAGAATTACTGAAGTAGAAGTTGGTATGTATATTAAAAACAATAATCTACAATTCTACTACTCCTTTACATCTAAGGGCAAGGAAGCTGTCCTGACCCTAAATCAGTGTCTTTCATCAGCAATGGACTACATGAGGGCAAACAAAATTAAATTTAAACCAGACAAGACAGAGGTACTCCTGGTCAGACGGAAGGCAAATCAGGTAATAGGGACCCAACCTGTGCTAGATGGGGTCACACTCCCCCTGAAGACACAGATTCACAAGTTTGGGGGTCTTCCTGGAGGCTTGAACCTGAAGGCCCAGATGGAGGCCCAGGTGTTGGTGGGGGGTCAAAAGGGCCTTTGCTCAATTAAAACTTGTGCACTAACTGTGGCCATTCCTTGAGAAACCAGATCTGGCCACGGTGGTACCTGCCTTAGTTACATTGTGCCCAGAAACAGACTGGCTGCCAGTCTGTTTCCAAGCACAATTCAAAGTGCTGATTATGAACCTTAAAGCCCTAGACAGTTCAGATCCAGGCTATTTGGCTGACCGCATCCCCTTGTACAAACCTGCCTGGGCCCCGAGATCTTCAGGATAGGCCTTTCTCTCAGTCCCACCTCCATCTCAAGCCCGGTTGGTGGGAATGAGAGCAAGCCTTCTTGGTGGCTGCCCTTCAACTCTAGAACTCCCTGCCTAGGGAAGCCAGAATGGCCCCTTCCCTACTGTCCTTCAGACAGCAAGTTAAAACTTTCTTATTCAGGCATGCTTTTAAAGAAGGTTTTTAAGATCGTCTGGGGCTGCTATAATTTTATGTGCTTTTAATGATGTTTAATATTGTTTTAATATTTGTAGATGTACATATTTTAAGTTGTATTGCAATGCTTTTAATTGTGAGCCACTGTGAGTCTCCATATGGAGAGAAAAAGCGAGATATAAATAAATGTTATAATAGTAATAATACCAGGTGTCAAATCTTGCTGGCCTCTACACAAAATGTTCTTTGCTCCTATATTTAAAGTCTACTGTTCTTCTTTTAGTTACAATACATCTGTAAGGGTATTGCCACCCGTGCAAGTTGCAACCCATGAATATGAAAATCATAAAAGGGTTAATCAGAAACAAGAACGTCATTTGTCATTTTTAGAAGGACAATTATGTTATCACTATTTCAGATTTAATACTGATAGGAAAGACATGTCATGGGTCACCTTGCTGGGATGGGAATTGGAGGCACTATCTTATAATGGCTTTGATCCTTTCTGGGAAGGTGAACCCAAATGGTGATTCTGGAGGACTCCTATCCAATCCTTTGCCATTGGTCTGTGGGTTCCCTTCAAACTCAGTTCTGTCCCTCGAGGATTTAACATGATGGAAAGGCTATCTGAAGCTTTGGGGGGGGATTGATGCCATCAGTACACAGATGTTACCCAACGTTATTTCTTCTTTCCACCAATAGCCAAGGAAGCAGTTTTGGTTCTAAACTGAACTGGATGAAAGTAAGCAAAATGAAACTTAATCCAGAAAAGACAGGGTCTATTTACAGTGTAGAATTAATGCAGTTTGACACCACTTAAACTGCTGTGGCTTAATGCTATGAGATCAAGGGATTTATAGTTTAGTGAGGCATTTGGCATTCCTTGGTAAAAAGATATTGCAAAACTACAATTCTTATAACCCAACAGGATTGGCCCATGACAGTAAAACTAGTATGAAACTGCATTATTTCTGTAGTGCAGATGCACCCACAAGGGTGCACCTGGTCAGGTGAAAGGCAGATAGGGAAATATTCAGATTGTGCTATGTGGAGCAGGGGTCCCCAAACTAAGGCCCGGGGGCCGGATGCGGCCCTCCAAGGCCATTTACCTGGCCCCCGCCCTCAGTTTTATAATATAATATTTTATATCAGTTTTAATAATATAATATATTGTATATACATATAATATTGATAATAATCTTATGTTATACAATATAATACTAATAGTAATACCATATAATAATATTAATTATATGTTATACATTCGATATTACATAATAGTATAGTGGTATAGTTCAATATAGTAATATATAATGCTTATATTGTGTTATGCTAATAATATAATATATTGTATGTACATACAGCTGCTCTGAGTCCCCTTCGAGGTGAGAAGGGTGGGATATAAATATAGTAAATAAATGCAGTAAATAAATAATTAATTTTAGACTTAGGCTCGGCCAAAGTCTGACATGACTTGAAGGCACACACAACAACAATCCTAATTAACTTGACTATCTCATTGGCTAGTAGCAGGCCCACACTTTCCATTGAAATCCTAATAGGTTTATGTTGGTTAAAATTGTTTTCATTTTTAAATATTGTATTTGTATTGTTCTTTCGTTGTTGTTGTTGCACTACAAATAAGACATGTGCAGTATGCGTAAGAATTTGTATTTTTTTTCGGCCCCTCAACAGTCTGAAAGATTGTGGACCAGCCCTCTGCTGAAAAAGTTTGGGGACCCCTAATGTGGAGTTACACTCCACCTGAAAATACAGGTTCATAGCTTGGGGGTGCTCCTGGATGCAACCCTGAGCATAGGTTTCTGTAGTGACCACAAGTGCTTTTGCACACTTAAAAGTCTGTGCACCATCTGCACTCGCTCCTTGAGGAGTTAGATCAGGCCACAGGAATATATGTCTCAGATACATTCTCACTGGATGACTGTAACACACTTTTCATGGAGCTGCCTTTGAAGAGTGTTTAAAAACTTCAGCTGGCTCAAAGAGCTGTGGCCAGATTGCTAACCGCAGCTACCTACAGGGAACACACAACTCCTTTTTTTGCAACAGCTTTACCGGCTACCAGTCTGTTTCCAGACACAGTTCAAAGCATTACTTTTAACCTATCAGGCCCTATATGGTTCAGATCCAGCTTATCTGAACCAGCCTGTGCTTTGAGATTTGCTAGGGACACCCTTCTCAGGAGCTGCCCTCAGGCTCTAAAACTCCCTTTCTCTTCCTATTTTCTCCTCACAGACAAATAAATACTTTTCTACTCTGACAAGCATTTCATGTTATACAAGGCCTGCTTAGACAATGTGCTAGATTTCACAATTTGTGCTGATGTATGTATTTCATTATGTATGTTTTAACTGGGATTCAATTTTTATTGCTTAATTGCATTTTAACTTTTTTACTTTGCTGATTTCTAACAATGTCGTTTTAGCTGCTGTAAGCTACTTTAATTCTTACTCTGGGAAAGTAACAATACAGTAGAGTCTCACTTATCCAACATAAATGGGCCGGCAGAATGTTGGATAAGCGAATATGTTGGATAATAAGGAGGCATTAAGGAAAAGCCTATTAAACATCAAATTAGGTTATGATTTTACAAATGAAGCACCAAAACATCATGTTAGACAACAAATTTGGCAGAAAAAGTATTTCAATACGCAGTAATGCTATGTAGTAATTACTGTATTTATGAATTTAGCACCAAAATATCACGATATATTGAAAACATTGACTACAAAAATGTGTTGGATAATCCAGAACGTTGGATAAGCGAGTGTTGGATAAGTGAGACTGTTGTGACTGCGCCTTCGGGGATTATGGTTGATGGGGATGGAATTCAAAGAGGAAGAAAAAACCCTCGTGATGAGGGTTCACTGGAGGAGTTGCGCAGGAAGCGACTTAGAGAGCTATATGGGGGATCTTCTGAGGAAGATTCAGATGGGGAGATGGATGCTGAGGAACAGGTTGTGGCTGGGGAAGCGGGCACTGAATGGGCACAGCCACCGGAGATGTCTGGGGATTTGGGGTCTATGGATACTTCTGAACCTGGGGTTTCTGCAGGAGCTGATCCCAATTGGGATGCTTGGAGAAGGGAGGATGGTTCTTTAAGTGTTCATGGGGCTAAGTGTGGGCAGGATGATTGGGACTCCGACGAATTGCTAGGTACTCCAGATCCACGAGCTCTAGCTGTGTGGAGCTCAGACTCTGAGTAGATTTGGGACACCTGGTGTTTGGGTGTGAGTGTTTAGTCACCCAGGAGGAAGGGGAATAAAATGGGAATGTTTGGCCACTGCACTTTGCGTGTGGCAAGGTGTTGCTGAGGCGCCATTGGGATCTCTGTGTTTCCATGAAGACTGGACTTGGACTATGATTTGAATCTGCTGTTATCACCTAGCTTGGCTCTCACTGTGTCTTATCGTGGACCTGTTTTGGATGACTGCACCCTCTTCAGACCTTGGATCGGAATTTGACCTTGCTACTGCCTTCGCCCTGTGATTGATGACTACTATCGACTTTTGACTCCTGGCTTGCTCTTTGGACACCGCTGTTATCTCCTGACATGACCTTGGAATCCCGGACGACGTCTTTTCACCATCCTTTTGGAGCCTTCGGCTTTATCCACATTGTGGAAGCAGTCTACTGCATTCTTAGTTTGTTTGTTTGTTTCCTGACCAATTTGGTGTTTTCTTTTGGGAACTGTTCCTTTGAAAACTACAGAGCCGGCTGGCAGGGCTTGGACTCAGAAAGTGCAGGTTGCACTAAGTTTGTTTAGCTTTGTTTTTACCTGCTTGTGTTGCTGAATTATATTTTTGTTTGAACTGCTCTTGAAGCACTGATAGTGAAGTGTTTCAAGGTTTTTTCTGTGTTAACATTACTTTTTGGCTTATCTGCTGAATAAACTCTATTTTTGTTCGCTAATTGGCGTCTGACTCTTGACAGAGACTCTACTGTAATAGTAATATACGTGGTCAAACAATTCCCATCTGAATTCCAAGAAACTTTGCAACTTAATAACAACCCAAGGTAGTCAAATCAAACCATTTCAAATGAACTGAATTACAGGATACTGCTCTTGTTTATTACGTAACTTGCATCTGATTTACCTGAATAAAGAACCAGTTGGTACTCTAAGTGGCAATGCAGTATCTCTTACCTCCTGTAGCAGTGGAATGACAGCATGCACAGGCATTCTGGCTACTGTTTTCTTTATTATTGCATCCTTCCTGGTCTGAAGTACTTTCTGTTAAAAATTGAGAAAAGGAACACATCACCAGGTTTAGAAATAGCACCAACATGCCTGGAACCAATTCACTTTCTAATCCCAGAGTTTGTTGCAATTCACTTGTTCACCACAGAGTTCAAGCCCTATTCATCCAAGAAAAACAACAGATGACCTTGTTTTTATGCTTTATTGTGGTTATTTTGCACCTTGGAATCCAGCAAATGTGAGAGCCTGCTATATATTTCCAAACAGCGTTTTTTTAAATATAGTTAGCATTTCAGCTTGAGTGCTTTCTCAGTTCTTCCTTTCCCAGAACCAATCCCCTATGGATAACAATGGTGACTGTACTAGCTTCAGTTTGCAAATGGTAAGTTACAAGAAATCTGTTGACAGGCAACTATTAAGTAAAGGCAGGCATATATGCAATTACAAACTGTTTTTTGTATTAGCTTGTTACTTGCCTACACTTCTTGTTTTTATAAAAAACAGTCCTAGAACTATATCAACATCAATTCTTAAGAGTGCTTTTTCCAGATTATAAAACCTGCCTTCAACAATATCAAAACATTTGGCTATGAAGATATTAACAAAACGCATCTGGGGAAAAACAACTCCTCATTCATTTCAGCCCTTTGTGAAGATCAAGTTGGCAAAGAAACTGTTTGCATTTGAAGTACATGTCCATAATGCCATTTACAATGCTATCGAGAAATGGCATCACTGAAGCAAAGCCTCTTTAACAAATATGACTGACATATTTGATGAGTCTTCACCTACAGAGGCAACCTATGCAAATACACTTGAGCAAGTTTGATTCATCTTGGAAGAATTTACTACATCGGGTTCATAATACAGGCATATTCCTTGCAACTAGATGTAGACTACATGCCTGAAATGGCTGTTAAAGAAGACTCCTATTCTATGTTACTCTTAAGTCACTACTGACTTCTGAAATCCAAAACATTCTAAATTCCAGAACTGTCCACATGGGTGACTGGGATTGTCACTATCTCAGTGACAATAAGATAGTGAAATTTCGTTAGATGCACAAAATCAATTTAACAATATTGTTAAAAATTGTTTTCAGGCTGCATGTATAAGGCGTACATGAAACATTAATTAACTCTGGTTCTATCTTCAAAAGATCTCATTATGTACATATACATGCAAAACAGTTATCCCAAAATAAAAAAACTCCCATATCCCAAATCCTTCTGCTCCCAAGCATTTCAGATAAGGGATACTCAACCTGTATCTCTCCCCTGCTTTTTCTTGTACATCTGTATGACCTTGAAGTACTCAGCATCTACTGGCTCCTAAACAGCGGAGATGCTACAGGAGAAATTTGGCAAGAATGTTCAAAAGTCTCTTAGTTGTTATGCCAGCTCTGGATTTCCATTTTTAAGAACTTGAGATTCTTAAGTCATTTACAAAAGTCTCACTTCTAGCTGCCAAAACTACATGGGAAAGGAATTTTACAGCTAATAGTAAGGCAATGTGCCAAAACTGACAAACAGGTATGTTTTTCTATAGCCAGGACTATAGCTAGGATTGGTCTAAATCACATTTCTAATTTTGGACATCACACATTCCCTGTCGCATTAGCCCTGATGCACAGCTTGGAAGGCCAAATATTTTTACCATACCTACTCCAAACAAACAAAACTTTAAAAGTGTCCCCTAACAACCATTTGAAGCCTAGGAAAGACATTTTTTACAACAGGAAGTGAGAAGTTGTAATTTCCTGTTTACTTTCTTCTTTTAAAAGATATTTTCCGAGCCTAAAATTGACCAGGAGCCACAAAATGTGGTAGAAATGTGCCTCACATATTTTATAGTGGTGTTTTTTGATATATGTATTTTGTGTTTATGTGTTTTGAATGTGTCGTGCTTTGCTTGGAGCCATGAGAAGAGGCGGGTAACAAATCAAATTGTATTTATTTCTTTATCAGGGTATTACAATATATTGTAAGCAACAAACACACACATATTGGCTGCGTATCCTTTATCTGAAATGCTTGGGAGCCAACTAATGGACCAAGATATGTTGTTGGCCATCAGCGTCAGCTCAATAAAAGTAAACTGAAGGTATAACCATTATGAGATTTTTTATTTTTAAATATGTTTTTATGGATTACAATTGATTTTTTAAAATATCAATGATATTTAAGTCTGTTTTAATGTTTGCATATGTATAGATTTTAAATTCTATTGAAATGTTTTAAAGGAAAACCACTTTGACTCCTCTTGTGGAGAGAAAAAAGCGGACATAAATAAAAAAAACCGTAACAACAACAATAATAATAATGTGTCTTGGATTTTGAAACACCTTTATTTGCATATACATAAGTAAGGAGCTATTCTGAACATAAAATACAAGTCTAAATATGAAGTTTAGTGATCTTTTATATACATTTTATACACAAAGCTTCAAGGTAATTTTGTACACAATATCTTCAATAGTTTTTGGAATGGAACATTTTGTCTACCTTGAACCATCAGAAAGCCACACATGAGGACAGTTTCAGATTTTGGACTTCTGGATAAAGGATGCTGATCTTATACTGACTGATGACCAAGATGCAACAGGGGCCTTTCTTAACAACCATAGTATTGTTAATACTTACGTTTAAAATTTCAGCATCATTGCTTTCCAAGCCCTGGACCAAAAGCACTGCAAAGTTGTCTATCTGTGGAAGCTCTCCTGATGATTGTTTCACTTTCATTCCATCAATATCCATTGCACCAAGGCGGTCTTCAATGCTCTCCTATATATACATATAAAGTTATTCCTATTTAAACAGCATGAGAAAATATAAGATGTTTGCTACCACCCATTAAAGTACAAAATGTCTGCTTTATAGCACTATAGCTGCATGCATGAAGAATTTCCATGCATCAAGCATTTTTATCCACAGCAGAACTGAAAGAGACAATCAAGATAAGGATGCTGATAATAATGTCACAGCATCACATTTTATTTGAAGGGAGAAGTACAATCCCTCAAACAAAGGAACTTCCCACTAGAAATCACTCATTTTGCTGTATTTGCTTT
The DNA here is from genome assembly GCF_035594765.1 of Anolis carolinensis. Taxonomy (NCBI): domain Eukaryota; kingdom Metazoa; phylum Chordata; class Lepidosauria; order Squamata; family Anolidae; genus Anolis; species Anolis carolinensis. The sequence goes on from NC_085841.1 coordinate 42,297,106, forward strand.
TTGAAACAGGTATTATTTCACATAAGTGTCTCATTCTAGGTTTTTTGTTTTTTTTTTTCGTGTCAGGAGCAACCGGAGTTGCTTCTGGAGTGAGAGAATTGGCCGTCTGCAAGGACGTTGCCCAGGGGACGCCCGGATGTTTTGATGTTTTTACCATTCTTGTGGGAGGCTTCTCTCATGTCCCCGCATGGAGCTGGAGCTGATAGAGGGAGCTCATCCACACTCTCCCCAGGTGGGATTCGAACCTGGCAGCTTTCAGGTCAGCAACCCAACCTTCAAGTCACTTAGTCCACTATGCCATCTGGGGGCTCCTCTCATTCTAGGTGACAGGAAGTACTAATTCAATCTATTCCAAGAAAGACAAAACTTTTTAGTCATAGTACTATGAAACTCTCATTGGAAGAAGGAGAGGATGTACTTTTCAGTGACCCCTCTCCTCAATATAAGGATAAGGAAATGTTATTCATTATATACTCTATTCATATACAGTACTTGCCAGGTGTAGTGCACTTTATGTGAGATAATAACATATCTGAGAATATTCCCTAAAATTGAATATTGCCAAAATTATCAGGGAAGAAGTGCATTTCAAAAAAGCTTGGCCACAATTATATGTCTCTTTATTGAGGGTTTCCCAAAATATTATCCAAAATAAAATGCTCTGAGAAGAAAATTTAAATTAATTCTCCTTTCCAAGGCACATAGTAAGGAAGGGGGTGGCTTCCCACAGTATAACCCTGAACAATCCAATCTCTTCTGATTTCAAGACACTATCAAGGGGCAGGTTAGTTTGGATAAGAGGCTACCCAGAAAATTCCAGGTAAAAACTAGAGAAGAATCCTGCTTGAAACTCTGGAGAACCACTGTCTGTTAGAATTGACAACTGCATGATCTCTTTAAGTATAGTAGCTTTCTATGAGAATCTGAATAAAGATTGAGCACAAGGCACATAGGCAGCTTACCTCTTTGCCACCTGGTTTCCGTTTAGTTTCCATTTTTTTCCTGCAAGATGTAGCTTGGACAGCTGCACTATGTCCAGGAATTCCAGGCACTAACGTTTTGACTTCTGAACTGATGATAGGAGTTTTTACCTAAATAAAAAAGAAAAGAAAAAAATACATCACCATATGTCCAAGTACAACTGCCATCCCATATATTTGATTTGTCCACTATTTTTCCAATGAGGGAAAAAATATTTTTCCTAGCAGTTTTCTGGATGGTCACATTTCTAATACAAAGAATGTTTTCTCTATAACTGTCTCAAAATCGCAATTTAGGGATGGTATCTTTAACACCAATTTTCCTTAGAATGGTGTCATTTGATACATGGATTTTATTGTCTGTATTTTATGGTTGATATGTTTTGACTTTTTGGTATCCCACCTTGAGCTATTAAAAGAGGCGAGTATTAACTATAATGTATTATTACATCATTATTATTAGTAGTAGTAGTAGTAGTAATCTGGCTTCAGGCCTGGTACAGCACCGAGACGGCTTTGGTCGCCTTGGTGGATGACCTCCGCAGGGAGCTGGACAGGGGGAGTGTGACCCTGCTGGTTCTCTTGGACATCTCAGCGGCTTTCGATACCATCGACCATGGTATCCTTCTGGGGAGGCTCGCCGGGATGGGGCTCGGTGGCACGGTTTTGCTGTGGCTCCGGTCCTTCCTGGAGGGCCGCTCCCAGATGGTGAAGCTGGGGGATACTTGCTCGGACCCCTGGCCATTGACCTGTGGGGTCCCGCAAGGGTCTATCCTATCCCCCATGCTATTCAACATCTACATGAAACCGCTGGGAGAGGTCATCCGGAGTTTGGGAGGGCGTTGCCATCTCTACGCAGATGACATGCAAATCCACTACTCGTTTCCATCTGAATCCAAGGAAGCCCCATGGATGCTGAATCAGTGCCTGGCCGCTGTGGCGGACTGGATGAGGAGGAACAAACTGAGGATCAATCCTGACAAGAAGAGGCCCTCCTGGTCAGTTGCACGTCGGATCGGGGTATTGGGTGGCAACCTGTGCTGGACGGGGTTGCACTCCCCCTGAAATCACAGGTCCGCAATTTGGGGGTCCTCCTGGACTCAGCGCTGACGCTTGAGGCGCAGGTGTCGGCGGTGGCCGGGAGGGCCTTTGTACAACTCAAACTTGTGCGCCAACTGCGACCATACCTCGTGAAGTCTGACTTGACCACGGTGGTGCATGCCTTAGTTACCTCTAGACTGGACTACTGTAATGTGCTCTACGTGGGGCTTCCCTTGAAGACGGCCCGGAAACTACAATTGGTCCAGCGCTCGGCTGCCAGGTTAATTACGGGGGCGAGTTACAGGGAGAGATCTACTCCCCTGTTCAAGGAGCTCCACTGGCTGCCTTTTATTTTCCGGTCCCAATTCAAGGTGTATACCATCACATATAAAGCCCTAAATGGTTTGGGACCCACCTACCTTCGTGACCGTATCTCCTATCATAAGCCTACCCGATCCCTTCGTTCATCAGGGGAAGCTTTCCTGTCCCCACTCCCGGTATCCCAGACCCGCCTTGTGGGAACAAGGGAGAGGGCCTTTTCTGCTGTGGCCCCCCGATTGTGGAATTCTCTGCCCGCTGAGATTAGGCAAGCCCCCACACTAGCAGCCTTCAAGAAAGACTTGAAAACATGGCTCTTTCGCTGTGCTTTTGGAGAGTAACCATTTTATATTTCTTTTCCGTTGCTCCCTCTAATATCTATCCTCCAGAATACCCCACTCCCTTATGACCCTGTTCGCTGTGGTTTTTATTTCTATGTCTTTCTCACCCCGAGTTTTAACTTAATGTTCATGTGGTCTGCCCTTGTTTTCATTGTCTCCTTGTTTTATTTTGTAATGGATATTATTATTTATTGTATTGCTTATTGTATTGTGATGTGCTGTTTTTATGCTGTTTACATTGTATTGTTTTGGGCATGGCCCCATGTAAGCCGCCCCGAGTCCCCGTTGGGGAGATGGTGGCGGGGTATAAATAAAGTTTTATTATTATTATTACTAGTAGTAGTATCTAATTTACTGTAAGCAATAGATTATATAGAATCATAGAATAGTAGAGTTGGAAGAGACCTCATGGGCCATCCAGTCCAACCCCCTGCCAAGAAGCAGGATATAGCAATGCTACAAATTTTCTGAAGAGTACAAATACAAAATTTTGTGTACAATACAGTAGTGATACAACACAGAACTTTTGATTGACCCAGTGGCATCACCTGTAATCTGTGTGTGTATGTATCTTCAAGTCACCCAGTAGCAACCATAAATTATTCCCGATGCATGACTTGAAATTACTGTTACAAGTCGCTGTATATCATCTTAGATGTAAAACATACTTATTTCAAAGGGTCTTACTCTTAAGGATACACAGGATTACAACTTTAATTTGACTCATAGTGTAATTGGAAAAAACTACCCTACTTACCAAGAGTCTAAACCTTTTGGTGGGCATTGTTTGGATGTCACTTACAAAAGCTCATAGAAAAGAGAAATAACCTATATGAGATATATGAACTGCTTCCATCTGCTAGGCATGCTCAGACAGCCAAGAGAATGTGTCGTCATCAATGGAATTCAGCAATAAGCGAAACCAAGACGAAGGTCATCATAGCATACCCGAGGATCCATACATTTCCCTCAGTCTCCGAGACAAGTATATCATAAACATTATGCATTCACTTGTAGAAAAGCCCACATTTGTCCATCCTCACTACCATGTGAGTAAACAAAATTTAACAACCATGATGACATTGTGAGCATACTTAAGGCAAAGGAGATATTTACTTTCACATTTCTGCATGGCATGCAGCAGATTCATACATGGCAAAACGGAATGATTTCACCATATAAACACAACCCAATAAAAAGTTTTTGGTGTCTTGGTTTTTAAGGCCTGTTCCTGGGATTATTTGGTACTGATACAGAAAATTGCATTGGATAGAATGCACCAGCCCAAGTTTCATATATATGGTTATCATGGTTTTCTATGGATGAACTGAGGACGACTGCTTGATGGCATATGTTCTGTATCTAAAAACTAGAACTGAAAGGGGAAGCCTAATGCCATTTCTTTAGAAAAATAATCACTGGAAAATAGAAGTTAAAGACAGATTTCAAATCTCACCTTTGTTACAGCCATTTCTGTTTTAAGTGTCAGAGTCTTCTGAATGTCTCTTACTAAGCACATGTGTGGTTCTGAACTATTCAAAGACTACAACAAGGATAGAAAGAAAAGATTTGAAACATTAATGCCTTTACAAGTCAGAACACCCAAGTCGTTTTTGGCTATAACTGGTTCTTAATACTGTTTATATTTAATCCTGTTTTAATGTTTGTATATTTGTATAATTTAAATGGGTATGCTGATGCTTTTATGTTAAGCTGCTCTGAGTCTCACTGGGGGAGATAAAACAGAGTAACAACAACAACAACAACAATATAAAACATACTCCTGATTTAAAATGTTCTAATTGTTAACTAATCTTAACCATGTATGATTCTGAAGTTGCAGGTAGCTGATTCCTACATAAATTAAATCTGCAATTTGTTTCCAATCAAATTACAAAGGCAAAACTTTAAAACAAAATAAAGCAACCTTTAAGGTCAATTAAAATATCACAAAGATTATGTGATAAAGAATAGCATGTAACAATAGCTACTTAATTTTTATTATTTTAAAAAATATTCAACTTTGAGTATCAGAAAGGTTAAACATACCACTCTCTCAAGAACAGGCTGTAAGGAGTTTCCATAGACAAGGAGTAATGACGCCTTATCTGGACAAAATGCAGCTGCTAAAATAGGGACTGGTTTTGGTGTGGAATCACTGCTATCTCCAGGTGTGGCTATCTGGATTGTACATTTCGATGTCAATGGCTTTTTGCAGTATCTGCAAAGGAGAGAGAACACAATGAACGGATGAACTGTGTTTTTAGTTTTCTGCATAACTAAAAAGTCTCTTTATAATTCCTAATTTATAGGCAGTCCCCCTTGTTTGGAAGATTTTGCCTCACTTTTCTGTCCCTATGATAACTGGATTTTGAAAAAAATTGACTTGTTGTGGTAACAGAGGTTTGTGATAAAGCTGATTATGTGTTTTAGCAATGTTGTTCGATGGGTTCGAATCCCACCCGGGGAGAGCGCGGATGAGCTCCCTCTATCAGCTCCAGCTCCATGCGGGGACATGAGAGAAGCCCCCCACAAGGATGGTAAAAACATCAAAACATCCAGGTGTCCCCTGGGCAACGTCCTTGCAGACAGCCAATTCTCTCACACCAGAAGCGACTCAGGTTGCTCCTGACACACCGACACACACAAAGGAATGTTGTAACCCACCTCAAGCCATGAGGAGAGGTGGGTAAGAAATTATTATTATTATTATTATTATTATTCAGTGGAGACACCTTTTCCCCATAATAATTCTTCCAGGAGTGATTTCCCTTCCTAGGGGTAGATTTTTCTCACTTCCTATTGTTTCACCCCCATTCTTAACTATGAGTCCTTTGTAATTCAGGTGTTTGTAACTCAGGGACTGCTTGTATTCTCATAATTTCACAACTACTGCAGCTGTTTACAGTGTTTCAGATGCTTTCAATAATTCATTCCAACTGAAATTTGCCTCACTTTAGATCTATAGACTCTGAAAACACAGAATTGGAAACAAAGTGTATTTAAATATCAACTTACCCATTTAAAACCTGCTCAAATACATGCAACTGTCCATCTCTGCATACAACTGCAAGTTTCACTGGCTGAAAAGAATGAACTTATAATCAGTTCTGAAAACCAACATCATTACATTACATTATATTACATTACATATTTAAGACATTTGTTCATTATCTATAAGCTCACTGGGGCTCCTAAGGCAAAGTACAATATAATTAATAATCTGGATATTTAGAATAGGCAACACAACTATAAGTTATTTTAATTATTTAAGAAGCCAGACAAATCAATTCATATCATGATTCTCATTCTAAAATGTTCATTTTCTAACATAAGGCCCAATTGTTAAAGGTACTGTGCAAACAAAGAGAATTGTTTTGGGATTTACTAAGTCATCTAAATTCTGTAACTACAAATACATACTTAGCTTTTTACGATATAAACCCCCCTGCCTAAAGAAATGGTGCTTACTGTTAAGCAAACTGATTCAGAATAGTTACAAAATGTTCAGAACTTTCCAAACCAAGAGTGGGAGGTTCTGACACAAAATTAGTTTTCCTACCAACTCAAAATAATGTCCACATTGTCTGTTTTGATTCAAAATATTCATGCCCTAAAACACACTGTAGAGCTTAGGTAAATGGAGGAATAAATGGGCCTCATAGATTTTATTTATTTGATAAGTCATATCCTAGCTTTCTACACCATGTACATAACTCAAAAAGCCTTACACCAATCAGTTAAAAATACATAATAAAACAAACAATATATAAACGAAACTAAAATAACAGTGTTTGCTATATAAAAGTACTATCAAAAACAACAGTGGAAGAAAACATCTTTTAGTCAATGGTAGAAATGGCAAAGAAAAGCACCAAGTGAAACCTATGAGATAAGTCTTTCCATAAACCTGCTGCAGCAATTTGCCCCAAAGATTTGTATCTTTGCTATAGATAGGACGTATGTAAGCCCCATTTCACCAAAATCTAGGAATAGGCAGGTGAATATGAAGGAAGGCACTCCTGATGCGAAAATTGGGAAGTTTTGCCCTTTTCAACATCAATTTTCCTTCATTTTTTGGTTATAATAGCAAGGGGTACAATAGGTCAAAGTGACAAAAGGGGACCAGAGTTGCCCATCCTTGATCAAAATATTTTGCACCCAAGATACTTAGGACATGCCACTCTGTATACATCCTTCAATGTCAACCCGCATGACTGCAAGCTAGTCCACATGTCTGGTAGAAAAGACACATTACAAAATGTATTTATATATTATGCTCAAGCATTACGCTATGTAACAAAATTTGAAAAAAAAAATGTTCCTGGGTTGAAAGTGTTATTTCCTCTTTTATTGTGTGGTGTTATACTCCAGTGATGTTTTTGTGGCTGCCACAACTATGTTGAATTGGTTTAGACTCTTATGAAATATTCATTGAAAAACTATAGCAAAATGTGCTGCAGGATGTCCTGCAAAAACTTTGTTTTTAATACACTTTTTCCATGTTTTTATGATAAAACCAATTAGGAAATGACATTTATAAACCAGGTACAAAAATCGTGTTACATGGCGTTGTCCATATGGTTAGTTTTACATAAAATACAAATCCTTTACTGAATATGTTTGAGAAAACCTATTTCATTTTAAATACATTATGTTTACACTTTGGAGGTGTTCGTTTGTATCAAAGCCCAACTTGCCTTTCAAATCAGATTCTTTTTAACTACTGGCTTTGTGCATTTACCCTGATGATAACATCAAACAAATGAGATCTAAGCAAAAATGTTTCCTATAAAGTCCCAACATCAGCTATGCTCCTTACCTCCTCCTTGCTTTCTGATATCGTCACGTCAATATGAATTGGTTCATCTGTTACTGTGAAATTCATCACGGCAGTTTTTTCTTTCCTGTCTGTTCTCACCTGCCTTAATATAAAACAGAACAATTCAAAACAGAATGATCTAATATCCCTATTACACGGAAAACACATTTCTTTTTAAAAAATTACATTTGACATGAAAAATAAAAGGAACACATTGCAATGTAATACATGTAGCATACTCACAGAAAGCACTGGAAATGTATTTCTATACTGAACTTCCAATGAACAAAAAGCTCATTTCATATGATACCTATTCAACAGAACACCTTATTTCTTTATTACAAACTGATTACTAGAGTCAGGAGAAAAATACATACCACACACTGAGTAACCGGTCATGCACTGCTCCAGATAAGAAATAGAGTCCTGTAATTCCATCAAACGGCTGGTTTTCATTCAGAGGACGTTCTGTGATGAACATAAGCGTTGAAACTGCTGTAGCATGTCCTGTGAAATGCTAAAGAAGGAATTTCATTTTTAAGATTGATCAATAAGACTAATAGTAACACTGCAATGCTCAACTCACAGTAAAAAACTGAAACCAAAAGCTCTAATTAACAACTAAATTCAAACACATTTTCTTAGAAATGGGTTCTAACAATATTAATGATTTTCTTGCCAAGAAATTTTAGGAAGATAGGAATGAAGGTAAGAAACAGGGAAGAAAACCACTTTAAAATCCAAAAGCAATAAGATTTTAAAGTGCGGTTGGGAGTTGAATTTCTGTCTTTGAGATGAATGAAGAAATAAATTGATAATGAATTTTCTATCAAAAGAAGAGGGCTGCAATTCGATATGTGAGCCTGAACAAATCATTTTAAGAAATCTTTTCAGTAGATTAGATTCAGCTCTCGCAGTGATGTTATTTTTATTACTCCAGCCTATTAATCATTCCAGAGAGTCCAAGGACCGTAACATGAACAGGTTGAATGAGACAGGCTTCTGAGAAAAATAGAACATATACTAGAAATGGGCTCATTCTAATAATGTTAGTACAACTTATGGGAGTGAAAAACATCTTGCCATTTCTATGTAATCAGAGGGACTGCATTTGTACACATTTATCCCCAGTTCATGTGAGCAACAACTGAGGGAAAAAACAGTGCAATAATTTCATTCTTCTTGTTTTTCCTAGCATTTGTCCCACGAAATCGCAGATCTGGTTGTTTGCTTCTTGTTCTCCACTTGTTCCTACTCGTCACATCTCTCATTGTGAGTCTTGCTTCAGTCACGTCACTTTACAAATGATTGAGCCAATGCATTTTAGGTCTGCTTCATGGCCTGGCACCTGCAACTTCCATACTCAGTGTGGTTTTAGCAACAGAACCCTTGTCACTTCATTGCACATGTCCAAACCATCTCAGGCGGGATCCCTTCATCTTCTCGGCAATTGGAGCAACTCTGAAGATAGAGAGCACTGTATCATTTGGAATCTTGTCCTTCAGGGTAACACCCATTGACCACCTGAGCATCCACATTTCCAACCGAATATCTAGAATGTGTTCAAAGATCTTCATAGTATGACAGAGCAAGTGGATTGATCTATACGAGGATTGATCTATACAGTTAGCAACATCTCCTTTTCCCTTCCAGATGGGTACAGTCACACTTGTCTGCCAGATGTCTGGCGTCTTGCCTTCAGTGATGATCCTGTTGAAAAGTGCAGAGGGTTCCTCACAGCCTCAGTCTCCCAACAGCTTCCAAACATCAGCTGTTGGGAGAATGAGGCTGTGAATTTGTGGAGTCTACATGAAACAGCAATTGGCGCAATGAGATGTTTCTCGATGTTCCCAATTGGCTTGTCGCAGTACCGCTTACAGCAGTATATAGCCTGGCATCGAGTGCAACAATTTCATTATGTACAGTGTTCCCTCACTTATTGCTGGGGTTAGGTTCCAGGACCACCCACAATAAGTGAAAATCCGCAAAGTAGGGATACTATATTATTTTAATGTTTATACATTATTTTAGTAGTTATACACTATTTTAAGTCTTTATCAACCAATTGCATGTTGATAAATCGCCTCCTTCTCCTCCTGTTGCCGCTTGGGCTCCTTTTCTCTCCCTTCGGCTTCTCCTTCATCCCTTCCTTAGGCTGTAAATTGTAATTTTTATGATTTATAATAGCCTTTTAGAGTTTATTGAAAAACCACAAAACAGCGAATCCGCGAAAAGTGAACCACAAAGTAGTGAGGGAACACTGTACTGCAAAAGGATCAGGGTCCTTTTGAGGGATATATTTCATTGACTGGGGATGTCTTCATACCTACACATTATATTAAAAATTTGAGGAAAAAATCTCACCTATACCCCCCTCCCCGTGAACCAAAGTTCATAGCAAACCCTGTATTTTGATTATACTCAGGTTGGAAGAACCGAATAGAATTGAACTGCAGGATCTAGAGAGGCCCACAAGCGGTTTGGGGTGGGGATATTTTTTGGAATCCAGGGATAAGAGGATTGCATAGTATTTGCTCAGCTTGAGCTTTAAGATCCTGTAAGGTATTTTCAGTATGTAATAGAAGAAACTATATAAAACTAACAAAACAGAGTAACCACAAATAGCTGGTTACTCTGGCTGGTGTAGTTTTTTTTTAGTTTTATATGTGTAGTTTCTTTTGTGACATACTGAACGTTCCTTACAAGATCTTAAAGCTAAAGCAGATTTCTAACTGTTAAATAATGTAGAAAGGTCACATTTCTCTTATTCATTATGTTAGAATTTTAATTAATTAATTGTTATACAGGCAGTCCCTAGGTTACAAACATATGACTTACATACGATTCCTAGTTATGAAAGAGACAATAGGAATTGAGAGTAAATCTACCCCTCAGAAGGCAAATTCACTCCTGGAAGAGTTATCATGGGGGAAAAGGTGTCTCCACTGAAGTTTTATCACCAATCCTTTTTTCCATGACAACACAAATTTTTCAAAATCCAATTATCGCAGAGACAGAAAGTGAGGTGAAATCTTCTGAACAGAAACCGCATCCTTGGACACAGATAGCAAAATAAATGTTACAGGGGTGTTAACCCTTTCCTATGCTATCCAAAACTCACTCACTCTCACTCTCACTCACTCTCTCTCTCGCACACACACATATATGACTGGGGTTACACTTAAAATGTACAGGTTCCAACTTACATACAAGTTAAACTTAGAAACAAATCTGCAGAAACGGTCTTGCTCATAACCCAGGGAATGCCTCATCCAACTTATTAATTTAGGAACCAGCAATATTTTACAAGTAGGTATAGTTTGTGCATTTTCATTAACTTAGTCTATGTTTTATGAGCTGCTGGTAGTGCTCAGACACAGCCAAGGAATTTTATGTCCTCACTCAACCGTCAGATAGTTGAAACCACATTTCCAGGTATCATCACAGCATTTTTTCCAGCAGTCACCTTAAATTATATTAAATGGGTTGAAATGAAGCAACCAAACTTTTCTCTGTCCCTTTATAACAAAACAAAATACATACTCTGTAGACTTCTTTGGTCTCCAAGTCCCACAATTTGATAGATCGACCAGCTGAAAGAAGCATCCTTCCATCAGGACTGATGCACAGTGAGCTCACACTGCTGTTATCTCCTTTCCATTTGCTGAGAGATTGAGGGTAAAAAAAATAGCTAATAAACTGAGAATGTTGGAGCAAAAATTTATGGAGAAAGGTTACATTAAAAATACAGAATTCTTTCATTAAAAATATTTCACCATGCATGTTCAATGGGCTACATTTACACATTAAATTTAACACAAATACATGTAGAATTTCAGCAGCCGTGTAAACTTCAATTCTGTATCACTTAACCTGGGGGTAAACTCCACCTACTTTTGCTACATTTGATTTTACTGTTTTAATTTTATTTATTTATACATTTATTTCCAATATTTATATGCCGCAATACTTTTAAAAACTTCCAAGTCACTTACAATAAAAATAGATTCTTAAAGGATGAATGATAAAAATGTAAACTCCATTAAAACATTAATTAAAAATGTCTAGTTGTAGTTCACTTAGCTAACAATTAGGAAAATTAACAACAAAACATTTGCGTAAACAGGTAACAACTTCAGCTGAAAATAGAAACATCTGGCAACTGGAGCTCTCCCAATTTTAACTGACATTTAATCAATTTTTTGTTTTCATTTTGAGGTTGAAATTACACACGCAAACATTTTCAGAAATGTAAGATTGTAATCTTTTGGCCCACATCCAATGTCATTCCATGAATATGAAAGCTGTTCTTTCTTGCCACTTCCACTTTAAAAGTGATGACATACAGCAAAACACTGCATTTAATTTTCCAGTACTCAAATATTATACTGCTGAATATCCTCTAACTCAGTGGTCCTCAACCTGGGGGTCCCTACATGTTTTCGGCCTACAACTCCCAGAAATCCCAGCCAGTTTACCAGCTGTTAGGATTTCTGGGAGTTGAAGGCCAAAAACATCTGGGGAACCTCAGGCTGAGAATCACTGCTCTAACTCCTATCAGCCAGATGAAATTTTCTACCCAGCCTGCTCAGACAGCCAAGAGGAAACTGTCCTCACCACATATCAGAAGTGAGCGAAACCACGTGGACATCATCACAGCAGTGTATTTATCTTAATAAATATTTGACAACAACATAGGTGATTAAAATATAAACACAAAGGGGAAGTTTTATTCAGTACTGAAATGCCTGACTTTATTTCATATGAGGTGTCATAAGCAGCTATTATCCATCTATCGCTATGACTTTTCTATTATGATGCATAATATATCCCTATTTCATGCCCTAAATACATCCAGGGGAGAAAAGGTGAACTCGAAGGAATTTTTAAGCATGGCAGTTTCAATACTGTCCAAACTCTATTACTTATTTGGGTACAAAAAAAGGAGTACAACAACTGTCTATCCTAAGCATGAGGCCAGGCTCACCATTTCACTTTGCACGTCCGTACGTTCCATTCCACGATATTTTTGTCATCTGAACAGCTATATAAACAACCATTGTCCTGGTGCCACCGTACACAGTTAACTTTAAAGTCATGGCCACTCTAGATGAAAAGAAAGTATCAGCAATATCAGTATCATACCCTGGGAGTGGACCAACCTATACTTTCCTTCTATGACTGAAGGTGTGTTTACACTGTAGAACGAATGCAGCTTGTAGTTTTACAATATCTTTAGTCTTTCTCTGTCAAAGAGCACTGGTATCTTACCAAACTAGAACTCCCAGGATTTCACAATAATGAGCTATTAAAGTACTGTCACACTGCATTCTTTTTACAGTGTGGATGCACCCAAAGATACTTTACAGTTCAAGACGGTTAACTATCATACTATTTCATGCCAATCCATGAAAAGGTAGAAGCAATTACTTTACTGCATAGGGGCAGATCAAGCCTGAAACATACAGGCATGTATGTTCAAGTACAGATATCTCCCATAACTTGGGAAGGAGTTAAAACGAAATGAGAAATTTGAGCACACTCACTGCTTCTCTTACCTTGCCTTTCTCTCCATGTGAGCATGCATAAGTTATTACCTGAGAAGAAAGGTGATGAGGACAGACATGCTAGGGATAGGGCAAGAGCTCTCCACTCTTCACTGGAGGTGTCTTTCTACTGCTTCTCTAGCCTGGTTTGCACTGCTAATTTGATACCTGTACAAGTACTGGTAACTATGCCTGTAACTTCCACCTTGGAAATTGTCTTAACTCTCATATATCAATATGGAGCATTTTAGCTGTATTGCTGTAGAATCAACAGATTTAGACCTTCACAAGTAGGCATTTGGCAGCACCTGAACAGTTGAGAACATCACTCAAATTCACTCACTTGCTACTTAATTTTAGTTTTCAAAAAGAAAAGCTAGGATTTAAAAAATGCCCTAATAAACATAAAGGTTTTTCTAACTGAGAAACATTTTTGCCGCAACCTTTGTTCTACTTTTTTTTAGAATAAACGTATTACTACTACATTCAAAGCATCAGAAAACATATACTGTACTACAAGCACTGTACATTATCGAATCTAAATGCTTTACCTTCCCTGTCTGAAGGTTATATTTTCTCTATTTTCTACACCATTAAATGAAAAAGATGCTTTTACATTCTTATTTTCATTTCATTTATTTATTTTTTTATCCTGCCTTTTTTCCAATACAGGACCCAAGACAGCTTCTTTTTGCTTTTTTTGTATTATATTTCTCTAGAGATACAGAAACTTAGTATTTCTATGGTATTATAGCAAAAATATTACAAATTTCATTTCTACATTTGATGCCTTGAATTCTCTGCTGGAAGAAAGGAAGGATATACATATATACATATGAAAGTCTTCAAACATTCTACATCAAGGACAATCAAGCTATTTTAACCATATATGCTAACAAAAGGTCTAATTTATGGTTGCAATAGATAAATGACAATGCAAGTAATACTTACTAATTTGCTCTGTAATTCTCCTTTTATTGTGCTGTATAATAAAATGCTGCCATCTGCAGTACCAATAGCCAAAAGATCTAATTGTTCACTTGCTTCTACTGCTTCAGATTTCCTCTTCTTTCTCTGAGGGCCCTCCTGTAAACAAGTTAATAAAGTCAAACAAGAGAAAGTATCCTTACTGGGTACATGAAATATTTGTAAGAAACATGAAACAAAAGATGTTCACACCTTAATTCAAGTGATTCATAACCTTCTTTTTATCTTTGTATCTTTTTTAAAAGAAGCATAAAACAAAACCAACATACTGGTTTAGCACCTTTTATCTTTTTCTTCAAACGAGACAATTTCTGGTGGTACTTTTTTATTTTCCTAAGGTTCAAACACGCTACAGAACTTCTGATTATAAAGTGCAGGTTTAAAATAATTCATGTTTTCTTTGGATTTTTTCCTTCTCCAAAGTAAACTCAAATTATTCTGCCTACCTTCCCAGCCACATTAGGAAAAAAACAACCCTTCATTTTTCAAGTCCAGGCAACACGAGAATGTCAACATGAATTACATGAGATACAATAATTTTTACCTCCCACACAATAGTAAGAGTAAGGCACAACTCAAAATATAGAGAACTACTTAGAGTTGTGTGTGTTGGGGAGGAGTGTTACTTGCTATGTTAACAAAAAATTTTGCCACAATTTATTCTTGGGTCAGGTGTTTGAGACTCCAACTCCCAGAAGCCTTAGCCAGCTTGTCCAATAGACATGAATTCTGGAAGCCAAAGTCCAAAACTAGATGTCCAAAGGTTGTGCAGGCCTTATCTAGAAGGACTTCTCTTTATTCTCTGTAAAAAGCAAAATTCAAACCAAGCTTATCCTAACCTCTCTGGAGCTCCATGGATCACCTCCCACTTTTAGACTGGTCATCATGTAAAAAGGGAAACTGAACTGATAATCAAAGTTAGTGCAAACACCTCCTCTCATGCTGATACTGTATGTGAAACCAGGTGTATAATTTTCTATCCTTAAACTCAGAATTCCTCCTCCCAGCAGATTTGTCAAGGAGTTTAAGCACCCTAAATATATTTAAAGTGTTAAGTAAATCAAACTGACTTGGAAGTCAACAGTCACTTCAAAGTGACAAAAGTGCTCTGTTTAATATAAAAGATATGGAGCTCTGGTCTGCTGTAGCTGACAACATATGATTTTAGAAAAGTTTTCTTATTGTAATTCAATCATACTTTCACTTTATCAGTACACCGATAATGTTTTTCCAGTATCATTATTATAAAAGAAACAAGAGAATAATTAGGAGGGATTTTCTGAGCAAGGCAGCACATTATTCAGGAAGTGGGTTCTTCTTCATCTGGCCAAATACTGGAAGTAGTACAAATCTTTTCCAGGACTTGTAAGTTCGATGAGCAACAATACAATATTAAACACATGAAATGTGGTGAAATCTCTTTAATTCTCCATAAACCTATGAAAAAGGCAGGTTGTAAATGGTAAATTAGTACACAAGGTCGAATTCCAAAATACATTTATTTAGCTTATGTAAGGCAAAATAAAATAAAAATATCTATGCTCTGTACATAAATAAGTAAATCTGCTGCAACAATGGTTCTCAAACTACTTGGCCTTTGGACTTTTAGCTTGATTAGCACTGTGTTCCAGCAAGGTCACTGTATTAAAAAGTGACACTTTAAAGTATTATGCCTATTATACAGCAAATTCAGTAATAATCAACTTTATGAAAAGCAAGAAGCTTCCTGTATCTAAAGCTAAAATTGAAGAGTACACTGGCACCATTAAGGACAAAAGGATCACATTACTAAAAAGCTACTGCATATTGTCCATACAATGCAGCACTATGTAGATCCAATGCAAGAGAAAAAGAGATCCCTGTGTACTGACTTTTTCTTTTTAATGATTAAACAAATCTCCCTTAACATGAGCAGTTTGTCTTGCATATTTTGATTCAGCTATCTTGCTGAGCTCAACTGCCTTGGATTCCTTGTAGGGAGACAGATAGGCAGGATGTAAATTTAACTACCAAATATGAGCTTTTACTTCAAAGCATTCACAGATAAATTTCAGTCTTAGGAAAGTTCTACTTCCACAACCTCATTTTACCTAGTAATGTTGTACCTTCTGTAGTTCTCTTTTGCCTTGATTAACTATTAATTAAACTGTCTACTTTTGAGTCTTTCTGTTGATAAATTTCTAAAAAAGAGGGTAGTTTTCGTTGAGTAAACTGCAGTCTTTGCACATGTTCAATTTTCTAAGGACTGGCAGCATGCCATAACTGATATAAAAGCTAATAAACAAACTTGTACTATAAATGCAGTGACTATTTTAATAACTGAACAAACTTTCATGGGATAGTGAAGACATATAAAGGCAGTACCCATGTTACAACCAAGCTAGGTTCCGTAGGTTTGTTCCTAAGTTGAATTTGTATGTAAGTCGAAACAGGTGACTTTTTAAAGTGTAATTCCAGTCACACTCACACACACATACATACATTTTGGATAGCATAGGGAAGGGTTAATATCCCTGTGGTGATTGTTTTGCCCCTATTCAGAAGATTTCTGTTGCTGTGATCATTGGATTTTGAAAAAATTGGCTTGTTGTATAAAGAAGAATTGGTGATAAAGCTTCAGTGGAAACATCTTTTTCCCATGACAACTATTTCAGGAGCAAATTTCCCTTCAGAGAGGTAGATTTCTTTCATTTCCTGTTCACTCGGTCCTATTCTTAACTATGAGTTGTATGTAAGTTGATGTCTGTAGTGTGGGGACTGTAATGAGAAATATTACACCCTCCAGTCTGTAAGAGCACCCTAACTTACATGGCTTCAAATTTACCCATTCTAGAACTGGACATTATGACTTTGATCTCATGTTTCTTTGCAATGAAAAAATGCATCATCATACTTCAGGAAGCCCCTAATTTGTCACGGTATGCTTTAAATACAATCTTGACTTATAGCAACCCCTATCATAAGGTTTTCTTGTCAAGATTTATTCAAAGTGAACTTACAATGTTCTCCTAAGACTGAAGGATGTGACTTTCCCCAGGTTATCCAGTGGGTTGTCATGGCTGCATAAGGATTCAAATTCTGGTCTTCCAAAGCACTAATGCAATATTCAAATGATTATACTGAGCCAGCTCCCAAAGAATGATAGAAATGACTCTTATTGATCTCCTCCATCCTCCCTACAGTCCCCTGTTCCTCCAAAAAAAAAAAAAACAAGCTTCTGAAACAGTGAAAATGGTATCAGGACCATGTATATGTATATGTGGAAACTAGCAATCATTTCCATCTTCTCCTATCCCTTTTCTCCAGGAAAAACATTTTGGGTTTAACTCAATTCAGGACAGGGTAGGAGCCAAACAAATAGTTGGGAATTAGTTGTGTGTGGATTCATACAGGTGCATGCTCAAAAACACACACATTTTTCTACCTGCAACCACACAGGGTAGTCTGATAGAATAACAGGTTTTGAACTCAAGGCAAAAATAAAAACCACTAGACGGGTCAAGATTTTATAGCACAAGGTGATATGCCTTGTCTGAAATGTTTGGAACTCAGAGTGTTTTGGATATACAGTACTTACTTATTTGGATTTTTTATTTATTTCAGAGTATTTCAAAGTATGATATAAGTGTGGGAAATAAATAAATAAATAAATAAATAAATACAGCTCCCCTGATTACAAAAAAGCACAAGTTCCATGGTGGGCGTATTTACACTGTAGAGTTAAGGCACTTCAGCACCACTTGAACTGCCATGGCTCAGTGCTGTGGGAACATAGGTTGTAGTTTGGCAAGGCAGTGGAGAGGCACCGCTGGGGAAGCAGAGTTCACCCACATGGAAGAAAGTGATTCGCCGCGATGGCTCAGAGACACGTGTTGGAGCTGCAGCCCAGGGAAACCCCAGTGGAGGCTGCAACTGGGTCCCTTCCCCACAACCATATATCCCAGAACATCAAGGCAGAAAAATCCCAGAATATTTGCTTTGAACTGGGTTACCTGAGTCCACAGTGCCATATATTCCAATTCAAAGCTGACATTGTGGGATTTTTTGCCTTGGGATTCTGGATTATATGGCTGTGTGGAAGGGCCCTGGGAAAGACTAAACCGGATTGGAAGAAATCAATGCAGGGCCCTTCCACACAGATATATAAACAGAATATCAAGGCAGGAAATTCCCACAATATCTACTTTGAACTGGGTTATCTGAGTCCACACTGCCATATATTCCAGTCCAAAGCAGATAATGTGGGATTTTATGCAGCTGTGTGGAAAGAACGGGAGTTTAACTCTATTTTAACTGTCATGGTTCAATACTATGGAATAATGGGAGTTGTAGTTTGGTGAACCACCGGCACGTTTTGGCAGAAGACTAAGGACCCTTCCTCGCAGCCATATAAACCAGAATATCAAGGCAGGAAATCCCAGAATATCTGCTTTGAACTGGGTTACCTGAGTGCACACTGCCATATATTCCAATTCAAAGCAGATATTGTGGGATTTTATACAGTTGTGAGGAAGGGGCCCAAAGACCTTATAAAACGACACCACCGCCCCCTTAATCCCGTTCAAGTGGTGCGACGTTGTAGACGCAGATCAACCAGGCCCATGTTTTCTAAAATGAACCCCAGCCCCAGAGACACGCATCGAGGTGGGCCTGATTCGCACGTGGCGGGAGGAAAGCGGGCCCGGATACTTTCAACCCGTCCTCACATGGGGGTGGGCGGGCTCCGGAGGCGAGGCCTACCTTGGCGGGCGAAGAGCGGCGTCCACTCGGTGGGGCCCAGGCCAGGCAAGTGCAAGCGGCGCTGAGGTGGGCCGAGGGCACGTACTCGCGGTGCGGGCGGCGGAGGCTGCTGTTGCTCGTCTCCCACACGCGGAGCCTCCCATCCGGGCCCGAGAGCGCCAATAGGCGCCGCTCTTGGGGGGAGAAGGCGCACGGCGTCCCCGCCACGAAGACGACGCCGCCGTCGGGCGCCGAGGCCTCTTCCCCGCAGCCGCAAGTCGCGTCTCCCGCCGCCGCCGCCATGGCTCCCCCTCGCGCCAGGCCCGTCCCTCTGGGGCTCCCAGCAAGGCCAGCGAGCGGCCACGTGTTCGCCTCTGCGCAGGCGCACTCGCTCCCGACACCTCCCTCGGCGCAGCCAGCTACGGCTTCCGCCTGCGCCCTGGAGTAAAGCCCCGCCTCGCATCCGGTGGGCGGGGCTTCACGCTGTCACTCAAAGAGGAGGAGGCGGGGCTTGGGGAATCTCCAACAGTGGCTCTCAATTTTCCTAATGCTGACCCCCAACCATAAAATTATTTTTGGTGCTACGTACAGTAGAGTCTCACTTATCCAAGCTAAACGGGCCGGCAGAAGGGCAGAAGCTTGGATAAGCGAATATCTTGGATAATAAGGAGTGATTAAGGAAAAGCCTATTAAACATCAAATTAGGTTATGATTTTACAAATTAAGCACCAAAACATCATGTTATACAACAAATTTGACAGAAAAAGCAATTCAATACGCAGTAATGTTATGTTGTAATTACTGTATTTACAAATTTAGCACCAAAATATCACGATATATTGAAAACATTGACTACAAAAATGGCTTGGATAATCCAGAAACTTGGATAAGCAAGGCTTGGATAAGTGAGACTCTACTGTACTTCATTTTGCTACTGCTATGAATCATAATGTAAATTTGGTCTAGTGAATGAAAATACACCCTGCATATCAGATATTTCATAGAATCATAGAATAGTAGAGTTGGAAGAGACCACATGGGCCATCCAGTCCAACCCCCCGCTAAGAAGCAGGAAATCGCATTCAAAGCACCCCCGACAGATGGCCATCCAGCCTCTGCTTAAAAGCCTCCAAAGAAGGAGCCTCTACCACGGCCCCGGGGAGAGAGTTCCACTGTCGAACAGCTCTCACAGTGAGGAAGTTCTTCCGGAATATCAGGAAGAACTTCCTCACTGTGAGAGCTGTTCGACAGTGGAACTCTCTCCCCGGGGCCGTGGTAGAGGCTCCTTCTTTGGAGGCTTTTAAGCAGAGGCTGGATGGCCATCTGTCGGGGGTGCTTTGAATGCGATTTCCTGCTTCTTAGACGGGGGTTGGACTGGATGGCCCATGTGGTCTCTTCCAACTCTACTATTCTATGATTCTATGATTCTATGAAATATCTGATATGCAGGGTGTATTTTCATTCACTAGACCAAATTTAGCACGAACACCCAATACAGTCAAATTTGAATACTGATGGGCCGGGCTGCAGGAATGATTTTGTCATTTGGGAGTTTTAGTTGCTGGGATTTATGGTTCACCTAGACCCAAAGAGCATTTGGAACTACACCAACAATGGAATTGATCAAACTTGGCACACACAACTCCCATGACCAACAGGAAATATTTTTATTTTTATTTCATGTCAAAAGCATTGCATAATAAATAAGTTTAAAAGTGATAAAATAAAGGAATCACAAACAGCTAAACAGGAAATACTGAAAGGGTTTGTTGGGTATTGACCTTGAGTTTGGAAGTTGTAATTCACCAACACTCAGAGAAGCACTGTGGATTCAAACAATGATGGCTCTGGACCAAACCTGGCACAAATATGCCCAAATGTGAAAAGTGGTGGAGTTTCGGGAAAATAGATCTTGACATTTGGGAGTTGTAGTTGCTGGGATTTGTAGTTGACCTACAATCAGAGCCCCTTGAACCATACCAAGGATTGAATTGGGCCAAACTTCCCACACAGAACTCCCATGACCAACAGAAAATACTGGTCTTTGGTGACCCCTCTGAGCTCCCATAGGGGTCCTGACCCCCAAGTTGAGAAATGCTGTTCTACATGATATAGAACCCCCGAGGAAGAAACATTAACATCCTTAGATATGCAGATGATACCACTTTGGTGGCCAAAAGTGAGGAGGAGCCTTATAACCAAGGAGCAAAAAGAAAGTGCAAAAGATGAGTTTCAGTTAAACGTCAAGAAAACCAAGATTATGGCAACCAGACTGATTGATAACTTTGTATTTCTAGGTACGAAGATTACTGCAGACGCAGACTGCAGCCAGCAAATCAGAAGATGTTTACTTCTTGGGAGGAGAACAATGACCAACCTCGATAAAATAGTGAAGAGTAGAGACATCATACTGACAACAAAGGTCTGCATAGATAAAGCAATGGTATTCCCCATAGTAACCTATGGATGCGAGAGCTGGACCATAGGAAGGCTGAGCGAAGGAAGATAGACGCTTTTGAACTTTGGTGCTGGAGGAGTACTTTGGACCACAAGAGATCCAACCAGTCCATCCTCCAGGAAATAATGCCCGACACCTCACTGGAGAGAAGGATATTAGAGGTAAAGATGAAGTACTTTGGCCACATCATAAGAAGACAGGAAAGCTTGGCGAAGAGAATGATGTTGGGGAAAACGGAAGGAAAAAGGAAAAGGGGCCAACCAAGGGCAAGATGGATGGATGGTACCCATGAAGTGACTGGCTTAACCTTGAAGGAGCTGGGGGTGGTGACCGCCGACAAGGAGCTCTGGCGTAGGCTGGTCCATGAGGTCACGAAATGTCGGAAGTGACTGAATGAATAAACAACAACAAGGAGTGTGTACAAGTATATAGAACCTCATGAAGGAGTGTGTACATGCATGTATAATATGGGCAAGATCTTATGTAGTGTTGCCAGAGTGAAAAAGCAGGATTAAAATAAAGTATTTCAATAAAATGATAAACTTTTTTATTCTTATACCCCGCCACTACCTCCAAAAAGGGACTCAGGGAGGCTTACATATGAGACAAAATGCCCATGGACACAAAGACAAAACAATCAATCAAAACAAAAACATAATTAAAACAAAACAGTTAAATATAACAATCCAAATAAAATAGACATGGACAAGCTTCGGCCCTACCGACTTTAGGAATTCTGGGAGTTGAAGTCCAAAACACCGGGAGGGCCGAAGTTTGCCCATGTCAGAAAAAAAACACAATTTAATAAAAATATGAATATAAAACAGTGTCAAACTCAATTAATACTCAGCAAAACCAATTGCCATAGTACAATGGGCATGACCAGGCTATAAAAGGGCTGGGCATGTTATTGTGCAAGCAGTGTATCAGATATTGGATAAAGTGAAAAGAACATATTATTGTGGAACCTAGGGTATTTATAACTAGGGAAAAGGCGTTATCAAATGCAAGCTCAAACATCCAGGTTTTCAAGTCCCTGTGAAAGGAGGACAATGTTGGGGCTTGTCTACTTTCACTTGGGAGAGAGTTCCAAAGTCAAGGGGCCATCACTGAGAAGGGGACTCTCTCTCGTCCCTACGAACCATTTTAGTTCCCCAATTATAAGTTTTCCCAATAGTGTAGATACCTCCCTTTGTATTAGCTTTTGGGTGGAGCATCAAAAAACCCCTAGAGGCCAGCCCTAATTGGTCTATTCCATTTTCCTGTACAGACCTTTCTTGCTAGACTCTTCCTCTTTCTGCAGCAGAGCTACAGAGACTAGAGGCTTGGGCACTGTCTGGTAATCTTAGGCCCATGCAATCCAAAACAGGCATCCTTAGCACCTGCATTCAGCAGTATTCATATACCACCAGTCCCAGAGACAACAGAAGCTTTTGACCAGCTTAAGCTTTGCAAGAAAGTTTGAGACAGCTTATGAGTTCCAGCTTGTAAACCATTGCTGTGCATCATAGGCAAAAGACTTTCAAAGACTCCAGAGAGATGACTGCAACCAGCAAAATCTCCTTTTGTAATGTATTGTTCTAAGTTATCTTATAATAGTCCCGGGTGGAGTTAACACTTTATTCATCTTGTTTTCAGTAAAACACATTTTAGTTATCTTTTCACCTTGCCTAGAGTGCCTCTGTATGTTAAGGGTCTTGATCTTAACAGAAGGTATACAGATAGCCCCCGAATAAGGCCAGACACTATAGTTTTTCCCAAAGGCTCAGCTGTGCCATCACACAGTCTTTCACATGTCACAGAATGGTAACTACCACCACCCCTCAGTATTGATCCTGCTAGCTAAAGACTGATGGGAATTGCAATCCAATAGCACACATTCCTTATCCCTGTCTTAAAATTAGTTTGGAACTGGAAGCATCTTCAGCATGGCTAAGTCTTAGAGATCTCAGACTCAGGCCCCTTCCACACAACTGAGTAAGATACCACATTATTTACTTTGAACTGGAATATATGGCAGTGTGAACTCAGATAACCCAGTCCAAAACAGATATTGTAGGATTTCCTGGTTTGATATTCTATGTTATATGGCCGTATGGAAGGGCCTTCAGGTAAAACCTCTTCAAACAATGC
Organism: Anolis carolinensis; assembly: GCF_035594765.1. Taxonomy (NCBI): domain Eukaryota; kingdom Metazoa; phylum Chordata; class Lepidosauria; order Squamata; family Anolidae; genus Anolis; species Anolis carolinensis. The sequence continues at coordinate 42,320,451 of NC_085841.1, forward strand.
AGAAGTGGATCCTTATCACCCTTCCAAAACAGGTTACTTTTGATCTATCTGCCCATTTTATAATAGCCCCATTCTTGAGGTGTTGCCAATGTTATTTTGCACAGTATTGTCCATTTCAATCGTGAAATACCTTCCGACACATTCTGTACTGGGTTTTATGAATTAGTCTTCTGTTTTAATATTGTATGCTTCATGTCGATTTTATCGATTGTTTTACTGATAATTGAGGTTTTATTGGTATAATTGTTTTATTGTTTTATCATTGATATTTGATTGTTTTATCGGGCTAGGCCCCATGTAAGCCGCCCCAAGTCCCTTCGGGGAGATGGGGCGGGGTATAAAAATAAAGTTATTATTATTATTATTATGACAGCTTCATCATGTCCCAAAGAAAGCAAACCTAAATATGCATACTGTATATAGTCATCTTGCCTCAAACCTACAATATGCTTGACTTGGGGCACATCTACACAGAAACATAACCCCAAAGGAGAGGGGGTCAGCCCCATAGCATCAACATGGCACACTGATCTGGGTCAATGTGGGCCAAGGCTACTTAACATAGCCTTAATTCACATTAAGAAAAGGTCAAGAGCTTTCACAAGATTCTGCAAACAACCCTGACTTTGGTCCTGGGTAAACAGTTGGGCCAGTTTTACCAATTCCCATCTTTGAAATACAGCTTACAGCACTTGGCAGTCACTCATCCAAGTATTAACCAGTTATTAGCCTCCTTAGTTTCCAACTTTAGACAAGATCTCATGCCTTCATGAAGAGAACTACCTCTCTTGGAATGCCGCAGGGTTCGGTTCTGGGTCCATTTCTGTGCAACATCTTTATTAACGACTTGGATGAAGGTTTAGAGGGCATACTTATCAAGTTTGCAGATGACACCAAATTAGGAGGGAGAGCTAATACTCCAGAGGACAGGATCAGAATTCAAAATGGCCTTAACTGATTAGAGAGCTGGGCCAAAAATAGCAAAATGAATTTCAACAAGGACAACTATAAGATACTACACTTAGGCAGAAAAAAATGAAATGCACAGATACAGAATGGATAACTGTCCATGTGCGAAAGATCTTGGGAGTCTTTGAAGACAAGAAGTTGAACATGAGCCAACAGTGTGATGCAGCAGCTAACAAAGCCAATGGGATTTTGAGCTGCATCAAAAGGAGTGTGGTGTCTAGACTGAGGGAAGTCATGGTGCCTTTGTATTCTGCTTTGATTAGACCTCACGTGGAATACTGTGCCAAATTCTGGGCACAACAGTTCAAAAGAGGTATTGACAAGCTGGAAGGTGTCCAGAGGAGGGCGACTAAAATGTTAAAAGGCTTGGAGACCATGCCCTATGAGGACCTTCTTAAAGAACTGGATATGTTTAGGTTGAGAGGAGATATGATCACCATGTATAAATATGTGAAAGGGTGTCATAAGGAAAATGGAGCAGGCTTGTTTTCTGCTGCCCTGGAAACTAGGACTCGGAGGAATGGATTCAAATTACAGGAAAGGATATTCTACTTGAACATTAGGAAGAACCTCCTGACTGTACGAGCTATTTAACAGTGGAACTCTGCCTCGGAGTGTGGTGGAAGCTCCTTCCTTGGAAACTTTTAAACAGAGGCTGCAAGGCCATCTGTCAGGAGTACTTTGATTATGCTTTTCCTGCATGGCAGGGGGTTGGACTAGATGACCCATGTGTCTCTTCCAATTCAATTATTCTATGATTCTTTAAAGTGTGGATATTTAAACTTTAAACCTACATCAGAGGTAGTTTTGCAATTCCCACCTCTAAATACAGCACTTGGTATTCATTGGGAGCCTTCAAGTCACCTGTGTTATGGTGACACTATTAATTTCACAGGGTTTTCTTAGGCAAGTAATAATAATCAAGAGGTGGTTTTTCTACTTCCTTCCTCTGAAACATAGCCTGCAGTACCTGGCATTTGTTGGAGGTCTTTTATCCAGCCATGAATTAGGGCTAGTCCTGCTCAGTTTCGAGACTTGCCCACATCTATGGCAGGCATCCTTAAAGGTTGTGAGGTCCGTTGGAAACTAGGCAAATGGGATTGATATATCTGAGGAAAGTCCAGGGTGGGAGAAAGAACTAGTGTCTGAGAATGCTTGCCATAGATGCAGGCAAAACATCAGGAGAGAATGCTTCTGGAACATGACAATACAGCCCGAAAAAGTCACAACCCATGAAAGCCTTCAACAACACATTGAACATTCAGTTCTGTTTTGCATTCACTGCGGCCTTGGTATCAATAGCAAAGAACCCAATTACTCTTTCAGAAGCAGATTCCATTGCCGCCTTGAGTCCCTATATTCATTGGGAGAAAAGCGGGGCAAAAAGGGATAAACAAAGAATGAAAGAAATCAGGTGGAACGGAAATGTAGAAGTGCTGGTTGCGAACCCTCGAGTTTCACCGCGGTATTCATCATCCACGTGGGACTGGAACGGGACCATGCGATCGTCGTAGGTTATAGACGTCATATAACTCCGCTTGCCCTTCCTAGAGTCACAGTCTAAATGGTTCAATCATGAAACGTCCGGTCCCCATTGGAACACCCTAGCCAGAGAAGCATCAAAAGAACCAATAGTGAGAAAATAGCTTTCATTTCCTTGAAGGATAATTGTGGTATTGAACGTCTTATAAAATATGAAGTCACTGATAGAGATCTTGGAACAAGTATATGTTGTCGCCAAGATCTTACCTGCAAAAAGGTCTGCGGTTTGATAGCACCACTTTGTTTCTTACAGAGCAAAACTAAACAAAGGACCAACAGGAAACACAGTTTTTCCTTAGTCGAGAAGGGGATTTACTAGTCCCTTCCTCGAGAAGGGGTTTTACTAGTCCCTTACTATAACCATTAAACATAGCAAGGCAAACATTGCTTTGATTCGGGTTGCTGTGAATTTTCCACGTTGTATGGACATGTTCCAGAAACATTTTCTCCTGGTGTTTCGCCTGCATCTATGGCAGGCATCCTCAGAGGTTGTGAGGTGTGTTGGAAACTATGCAAGTGGGGTTTATATATCTGTGGAAGGTCCAGGGTGGGAGAGAGAACTCTTGTCTGTTTGAGGCAAGTGTGAATATTGCAATTGGTAACCTTGAGTAGTATTGGATAGCTTTTCAGCTTCAAGGTCTGGCTTCTTCCTGCCTGGGGGAATTCTTTGTTGGGAGGTGTTAGCTGGCCCTGATTGATTCATGTTTGGAATTCCTCTGTTTTCTGAGTGTTGTCCTTTATTTACTGTCCTGATTTTAGAGCTTTTTAATACAGTAAGCAGCCAGACCTTGAAGCTGAAATGCTATTCAATGCTAATCAAGGTGGCCAACTGCAACATTCACACCTGCCTCAAACAGGCAAGAGTTCTTTCTCCAACCCTGGACATTCCACAAATATATAAACCCCACTTGCCTAGTTTCCAACAGACCTCATAACCTCTGAGGATGCTTGCCATAGATTTGGGCGAAACGTCAGGAATATGGTTCTGGAATATGGCCATACAACTCGGAAAACTCACAGCAAACCAATGATTCCGGCCATGAAAGCCTTCGACAACACATTGCTTTAATCTCTTTCCTCATTTTGAGGCTGCAAATCAGAGCCGGAAGTGCGAGGCTCACGCAGAGTCCCTTGGACATCTTTTTTCGGATTGGCCTGAGGAGTGGCTGACGTCTGAAAATGGGCGGGGCTCTAACCAGATTTCGAGTCTGTCAAATAAGAGCCGGGGAGAGAGAAAGGGAGACAGATTCACCAGCGGCCCTTGGAACTGTTTTCGGGTTGGCTAGAGACATTTCTGACGTCAGGGAGTGGGCGTGGTTTTAACCCAGTGGCGGCATTCCTGCGTCTGTCTCTCCCATTCTCTGAATTGCTGGCGGAGGGAGCGCATCGCTATCACGGCCATCCGATCCCATGCGGGGCTGGCTGCGGAGGCTGGGCTCGCCTCTCTGCGGGAGGAGCGGCCTCGCCTCTCGGATCCTTGGCCTTGAGAGGAGCCCTTGGAGAGGCTTCTCCGGAGCAGGCAGCGATGAGCCCGAATCCGACTGGAGACGCCGGAGGAGGCGGCCTTTGTCTCCCTTGGAAAGGCTGAGCCGGCTGCTCCCCGAGGAGCTCCTTTCCCCCGAGGTCCAAGCCTTGCGGGGCGACGAGCCGGAGCCTGAAGTAATCCCGAAGGCGCCTTCCAAAGACATTCCCTTCCAGCTCGGGGAGCTGGTGCTGGCGGAGGTCCGGCGCAGACGCAATGGGGAGTTCAAGAGGCTGTGGCGTCTGGCGTCTGCAGAGGGCGCCCTGAACAGCACCTGGGGGGCCGTGCCGCACCGAGAGATCCTAGGCAGGCTCCCCGGGCAGGTGCTGCGGACCTCGGCCAGGCACAGCCTCCTCGTCCGGAGGCCCTCCTTGGAAGAGTTCGTGCTGCTCATGAAGAGAGGGCCCACCATCGCCTACCCGAAGGTTGTCATCCAGCCAGGCATGGGCAAACTGTCACTCAAAGGGGAGGAGGCGGGGCTTTGGGGGTTCTACATGATATACAACAGGCCTGGGCAAACTTGGGCCCTCCAGGCGTTTTGGACTTCAACTCCCACAATTCCAAACAGCCGGTAGGCTGTTTGGAATTGTGGGAGTTGAAGTCCAAAACGCCTGGAGGGCCCAAGTTTGCCCAGGCCTGCACTAATCCAAATAATACATTGTAATTCAAATAATAAAAATATTATATTTTTCTAACAACAATATAAATGTATAATAATAACAGTTGGAAAAGACACCTCCAAAAGGTCATTCGTCCCAACCCCATGTGGGAAAACACCAACAAAGCACTCCGAACAGATGGCCAGCCAGCCTTTGGCCCCATCTACACTGCTGTATTACATTCTATAGTGTGGTGTGCCATGTGGAACAGCACTATTCTGGTGACCAGTGAAAACTAAAAAGAGATGGGCCAAACTTATTTTTATGGATAGGGGTCTCCACAGTTGAGCAATATAAAGAGTAACTCAGAGATAAGAAGCACATTCCTCAGTTCGGAAGTCCCTGACCTCCAAGACCAGAAATCATGCCTGATAGGTCATAGTCAAAACTAGCCTGCTGTTAACTGTTTCATTACTGAAACACACACTCTTGCTTATATCCCACAACCATTGGCATCACAGAGGAATATAACATTGTCCCACTGTAGTATTAATGCAATTTGATATCGCTATAACTGCCATGGCTCAGTGTTATGCACTCATGGGCGCTCTTTAACTTCTTTCTGTCAAAGCAGGCTGGTCCCTCACCAGATCCCATAATTCCATAACATTGAGACATTACAGTTAAAATGCTGTGAAACTGCATTAAATCTACAGTGTACATACACCCCTTGAAGGGCAACAACACATTTTGGATGTAATTAAATGATCACCATCAACTTGTGACAGTCCTACCAGGATTTCAAAAACTAACTTGCATATAAACACAGATAAATTATAAAGAACTGTATCAGGCCAGCACTTGACCCAGGCGTAGGCAGACTTCCGGAGTTGAAGTCCAAAACACCTGGAGGACCCAAGTTTCCCCAGTCCTGTTGTAATCTTAATAATACATTGTAATTCAAATAATAATAAATTATATTTTTCTAATGATGATATAAATTAATATTATTACAGTAGGGTCTCGCTTATCCAACCTCCGCTTATCCAATGTTCTGTATTATCCAATGCAGTTTGCCTTTTAGTAGTCAATGTTTTCAATATTGCGATGTTTTGGTGCTTAATTTGTAAAATCATAATGTAATTTGACATTTAATAGACTTTTCCTTAATCCCTGCTTATTATCCAACATTTTCACTTATCCAACATTCTGCTGGCCTGTTTATGTTGGATAAGCGAGACTCTACTGTATTAGAATAATAACAGTTGGAAAGTCATCCGGACCAACCCCATGTGGAAAAAGACCAGCCAGCTTTTGGTCCTATCTACTCTGCTATATAACACTATGTAACATGATTTTTGTTCCTGGGGTATAAATATTTTATCATTAAATCCTATCCCTGCCACATGCACAATGAAGGATCTTCTTATAGCAACATCAGAAACACTCCAAGTGGCCAGCTACGAATCAAAGGACATTTAGTATAATGCCAAGTGTTTTAACTTTGTTTTTAAATACATTGCAACTGTACCCTTGGTTCACTTCTGATACAATAAATAATTAAAATAAAGGTTAAGGCCACAAATGTGGGGAGCCAACTGCACTTAAGTGAGAATAGGTCCTATTGATTCCAGTAAACATGCATCAAAACATACCTGGACATTTAATCTATTTATATAAGTTGTGTTTGTGTGTGTACCACTGCCCCAGTTCCATCAAGGATCAATTTTGTCTTACCTGCCTGGATGTGTAAAAACACTCAAATGAAATACTGTTCAGTTGGCAATTTATATGTACTTAAGTATTCCTTTGTTCTTTAGGACATTAGCACAATGCTTCTACTAATGGATATCAGCCAAGGAGATAAAGTGCTGGAAGCTGGCTCTGGGTCTGGTGGAATGAGTTTATTTCTATCAAGAGCAGGTAAAATGCTAGATATTTCAGTGAAAATATTGATTTCAATGCAAATAGACCACTGTTAATTTGATGAGATTTTTGGCATTATAGTTTCATAACTGAAAATTTGGTATAATTTTTAAGAATGTTAAAAAAAATCAAGGTGGGGTCTCTTTCCCTATAGCTTCAATCTGTCGCTCTATATCTTAGTTTCTGGAGCAGCAAAAAACAAGCTTGTTCCCTCCTCAATATGACACTTTCAAATGTTTAAATATGGCTATCATGCTCTGGCCCAACGTATGCAGAGATTTTGTTGGGCAATAAGTTACAGATGAAAATTTGGATGCCATGAAAGATGAACAATACTTCAGTAATGTCACGAAATTGACACTAGGGGAGTTTAATGTTCTAGAAAAAGAATTGACTTCTCTGCAAAGGCTTTTAAATACAATTATTTAATTAGTCAAAATTCAGTCACTAACAGTGCAGTTCTGTGTATGTTTATTTTGAAAGAATTCTGTTATTAAAAGGTATGAGTGTTTAGGACTGCAGCCTAAATATATGTAATCACTTGACAATTCAATGTATTTGCAACAACATGGCATCTATTTTTTCTTATATTTCATAATTGTCTTTTGATCATAATGTTTCATAAAGACATTACTTTTGGAATAATGTACTTTAATCTATTTGTTCAGTTATTCTTCTGATCAAATTTACTATAAGGTTTCAGTTTAGAATATTACTTTCAGGAAGGGCAATTGTTCTCTATTTGTATTAATTTTCTAATTGGGTTAACTAGGCAGTGTATTTTATCATTGTTAATTTTACAAAACTTTCACAGCTGTGTTAACCATTGTTCTTTTACGTTTGGAAGGAAAGTTTATTTCTGACATCACTTAGTCATGTTTCATAAAAAGAGGAAGACAATGATCAACTTTAATTCTATCTCCTTTTGTTTCAGTTGGCCCGCAAGGGCATATTATAAGTTATGAAATCAGGAAAGATCATCATAAACTGGCAAAAAAGAACTACCAGACCTGGTGTGATGCATGGAGAATAGGGCATACTGTGGAGTGGCCAGATAGTGTGGACTTCATTAATGCAGACATTTTGACAGCAGCGGAGGATTTGAAAACTATAACATTTGATGCAGTATGTATTTGTGTCTTTGAAAAAAATCTGGATTTGTTCCACCCTTCCCCAGAATATAATCATCTTGATTTTACTCTGCGTTAGATCAAGACAGGAGTTTCCTGTCACATTAACAGAAGTAATGACAGGCTGGATTTACACTGTCATGTATCCCATATATCATTTAAACTGAGTCTACACTGCTAGATAATCTGGGCTCAGATTCTGGGATATAGGGCAGGGTAGATTCAACCTGATTGACTTCTGGACATTCAAGATGTAACTGTCTGGCCCTGAATACAAACTCTGCTGGGTATTATGGTTTGTGATCTTGTTGACGTAAACTTTAATGTGTCCCATTTAAAAATATGTGCACTAGGACTACATTATAACTACTTACATTCTCCTTTAACCATCACTAAAATATATATTTCTTCCTTAGATAGCTTTGGATATGTTACTCCCCCAGAATGCTTTGCCTACAGTTATCCCAAATCTTAAACAGGGAGGTGTTTGTACAGTATATCTTGCAAAGTAAGTATTAGTTTTTCCCATTAACAACTACATGTCCAGGTCTTCAGTGATTACTTTCTTAGCTATGTTTATAAATAACTGTTATAACACAAAAGAGGATTGACTAACTCCAGTTTTCTATTTTGAACACTGTTTTGTCAAATTAAAAAGTTTTGAGGAGTTCTAAATGTAAAGAGAAAGGAAGTATGTACATGTTTAATAGCATAAGTTAAACAAGGCCAATCAGTTACGCATCAGATTATTGTCTATGACTTTTCACAGCTTTGTTAAATACTGATATTTTATAGTCTAAGCTATTTGGTTGAACTAACTTGTATTTCAGTCAAGATAGCTATTTTAATTTGTATACGTTTTTTGGTGTTGGACAGTTCATTTTGTTTTAAGATCTATGTCTGCAATCCTGCATGCATATATTTAAACTAAATGTACTGCGATTAATGTAGTCATATTATTCAGTTTCTGAATAAACTATTGCATATTACTTACATAGGTAGGTAGATAGCAGATAGATAGATTCACCTGCAATATGTATGACATTAATTCTTCTTCAAGCATCACCCAGGTTGTTGATCTATTGGAAGCAATCCGAACCAGGAAGTTAAACCTTTTTTGTGAAAGAATAGTGGAAGTGACACACAGAGACTGGTTAGTACTTCCAAATACGTGGAGAAATAGTAGCATTTTCCAAAGCAGAGAAACAAAGCCAGATTTCGATGATGAGTTGGATGGCCGTGATGAAAATAACGATCCTTCTGCAGAAGAAAGAGAGCACGATGGTAGGAAACACATTTGAATAAGATCTTATTTTGTTACTGTAAATACTGCACTGTATGTGAACCTTAATGTAAAATGCAAGTTCCCTGATCACTAGCAATGTTTTGCTGGATTTGTAATCTGAATGCAACACATTAGTCTTTGAGAGACTGGTGTTTGCTGCTGTTTATCACTGAGGGATAAAAGATCTGCAAGAACACAAATATCTCCCTTAATGAGGAGAATAGGAAGAAGGATAAAGATGTAGAGGAAGCTCAAGATTCCCCCCCCCCCCCCAAAAAATACTATTAAACTTGTATGCATTGGAATTAAAGATATCAGACAAGTGTATATTTTCATTTTATTTCAGAGGCTTTTGTTTCTAATGGCACAAAACCACCTTACATTGCTAGACCTTATCCATGGCAAACTGGTCACACAGGTAAGAACAGCACAGCAAATATTGCATAAGATATGCATTCATTACTGCTACTATGTTTTTATAATCCTTGTTACTTTTTAAAACAGAGAAATGTAAAACATAAAACCTTATGCCGCAAGGCTACTTCTGAATTATATTACTAATACTTGTAATTTTTTCTCCCTTCTAAACCAGCATTTCTTATCAAATTGCGGAAGGTTAATCCAGCATATTCAAACAATGTTCCGAATGTTACATGCTAGTTTGAAGAATGTACTTCACTGGAATTAAAATTGTAATTATTTCTTGCCTATTCAGTTTAGAAAAACCCAGTCCTTATTTATACTGACTAGATTTTTGATACTGTATAGTTCACTAAAATATATCATTTTAAAAATAAACTTAAGACAACAAATACTTTGAAATATATCTTCTGTTTCCTTTTGAAAATTAATGGTTCCCAGTAATTTCCAAACTTGTTGGATGAAGTATTTTCTATTCTTCATTTCCAGTAAACCAGTCCATTGATCTGTCTTTACTTGGATAGATATTCTTACTTCCTTTGTTTTGGTTGTTACCATCTATGGAAAAATGGGGAAAGAAATACACACACTGAAAGTATATAGGATTTTATAATGCTGTTGTGTTGTGTAATCTATGATTGTGATGTAACCCTAGCCAAATAACATTTATGGGAGCAAAAGAAAACAGTTTTAGGGTGCAAAAGTCTGTTCTCCAATTAGTTTTAAAAAGCTTTAAAGGATTTGCTGATGGAATGTTACACTTTGATAGCATTGATCTGTTATTTCCTGTTGCTTTCCAAAGTGTCCTTGATACATTTCCCCATATGTGTTCAGTATAAGAGCTACATGTTTTTACACTAGCAATTACAGGGTTCTCCCTTTAATTGAGAATATATCATATAGGAATAATAGGGAGCCTTTCTTATTACTGTGTTCTTAGTGTTCCATCCAGCAGGTGTCACTCTACATTCTGCTTGGTGTTGGAAACGTGTGAAATATGAGAAATCCACATTTGAGTTCTTTACCACATCTATATTTCCTAAACCAAGCATGTAAACAAGAGCATTGGCTGGAAATCTATCCATTCCTAGGCTTGCATTGTGAAAGACGTGAAGTTTGAAAGCATGTGCACATTTGAAAAGTGCACGCAAATTTGTATACAGTACAACCTCATTATCCACGGATCGATAGCCATGGTTTCACTCACTTGCGCTCCCAGAAAAATTCCCCACCTCTCTGGAAGTCTTTGTGGGCCTGTCTAAGCCCTCGACTGCAAGTTTGTGATATGCATCTGGCCCAAATATAGTCAAAATATAGTGTTCATTACTATCCCCTGTGAATAAGGGAGTCATAGTATATTTTAAAAATGTATCCAACAATATATCTATTTAGAAAAAAAACAGACACAAAAATCCAAATGATTTTTCTGCTTATTAGAAAACCCATAATGGACGTGGAATTAAGAAAATTGGAGTGTGATGTCATGATTAATCTACCTGACTAGTTAGTATATTTACGTGATCAGCACTTTTCCACAAAAGTCACTGGATGATTCAAGGCCAGTCAATTTACCCCTCTCAGCCAGGCCCAAATGGCTATGAAGAAAGAGGAGAATTGTGTACATTGCCTTGAGCACATTGTTATAAAGGGGGCGTATATACATGGCAAATGAATAAACATGACATAATTACCACTTCCTTCTAAATTGTTGCTTATGAAAAGGATTTGTGGAAAGGGTTATTAATGTATTTCAAGTTACAATTTCTATTTGCAAAAGTGGAATTCAGAATGCTCACATCATACCTTGAAAGTAACCTTGAGGCTCAAGAAGATTTTTAACAGATGAAAGAGAGTCTTCCATTCCCTGAGGTATGTGTTGCTCCATCATTTCCAGACTGCCATTGGAGGAAGAGGAAGATAATCCTAGCCTTATAGATATTGTTTTCTTCCCACAAAGCAAACAATCTGCAGGAGTGGCATTAGGTCCTTGAGGCAGCTGTACTCCATTGCGATTGTTATTTCTTGTGGCTCCACTATGATGGATCGAACGTTCCCGCTGCCATATGTAATGTGTTGAGGCAATAGCCATTACCTACATTAGAGAATCTTAGCTCTGAAATGGAGCTATATCAGAACAAACCACAAGTAAAAACTTCATACAAATCATCAAACCTAGCTGCCAGTGGGAGGTTGCTCAATTTCCAATAAAGTGCTTTCCAAGAGGACAGAATCTTTGGTGTCAAAACCAAACTGTTATTTATTGTGAGACTTTTCAAAACACTGCAAACACTAATTTTTAGCTACTGGGAGAAAATCTGATTAGGGCTAGTTTGCAACATATTTTTCCTCTTTTCTGTTAAAGTAATTTGAAGGCTGTATCTGTTCCCCACAGAAGTGATTTTCCCTTCCTCAACATTTTATATAGGACATGTAGGTTTATCTGTGAACCCCTAGGCGGCACTTTTGGGACAAAAGAATGTATTGAAAAAGGTTGCAAATTTTTGTTTTGACCCAGAGTGCGGGGTGGGAGGAAGGTAAACATGGGGAAATACTCTCTGCAGCCCATAGATATCATTTTGCCTTTTGGTGGGTAAGAAAGTGACTCTTTGGGGGGCCTATGGCCTGCACTTTGCCTTCTACATTGTAGAGGTGGCTGAGGTACATGTCTCATAGTAAACATTTCAGCTACTTACCATGATTTTGTGAATGCTTAAAATAGTTACTTCATATAGTTTGCAAAAAATAAAAAATGCTTAATTGCAAAAATAGAAGATACTATTAAATTCATTTTATCTTAGCTATCTAGCTAGTTATCTATCTGTATATAAAAATATATTCCCTTACCTCCTCACAGCAGCGTCTGCTCACAATAGCCCTGTAGTCCATCTTGCTCCAGAGTTCATCCCTTAGAACTAAGAAATTTGGGAAGAGCTTCCGCCATGATTTCCCTAATGCCCATGGAAAAATCTCATATTTTGACTCTTCATCATCTTCTTCAACTGTATTTGCCAGGTACCTACAATGACATGTACTGTAACTCTCTTAAATCTGGCCTCCACAGTTTTACAAAATTGTTAGCCTTCTTTGCCAATTAGTGCTGGTGCCTCTTTAAACGACAACTCCCAGACTTCCATAGCATTGAGCCATGGTAGTTAAAGTGGTGTCAAAGTGCATTCATTCTACAGTGTAAATGCACCCCCTATCTAAACAAAGCATCATAATCTAAGTTTCTGACTGCAACAACTCACTATTCAAGTTAATGTGCCCAGCACAGGTGCAGAAATGCTATCTTATCAATGGTAAAACTATTGATATTTTAAAAGAGGACTTCAAGATCAAATAACTTGGCTAAAATTTGTTAGGGTTCCCAACAAAATCTTATTTTTTTCCACAATATGGTCCTTTTTGAACAGCCTGAGTGCCCTTTATTATTGTTCCTTTCTATTGAAGTTCATTTTTGTTTTGTTTTAGTTTTGGACAAAGTAGACTTAAAGAATCAGTAAGAATCTTGTGAGTCAATGCTTAATTCATGTTCTGTTGATTGAATGAATCTTTTCTAATTTTAGCTAACAATCAGATTTTGGACATTGAGTAACTCCATATGTATACAGGCAAATTATCTTCTGCAAACCTGAAAAAAGATCTTGTACTAATAATTTCTTTAATGCATCAGAGATTTTTTTAACTGCTTCTCTCAAAGAAGGAAACATTGTCTTTTCTTTTGTAATCAAATAGTACTCACAGAGCCACAAAGAAATTGAGCCTGGTATGTTCATCTATACTGTAGCCAGCTCTCTTGAAATAAACAAAAGTCATTGCCAAAAGGTACTGTTGAGAAAGATAAAATATTTATGTCCCTATTTTCTATTATTTTTCTTAGGGTAACAAAACATCTCTTAATGGTGACATCAACAGAAAAAGCTCATAAGTAATTTATATTAATTTAATTTGCTATAGATAATCAGGTCTTAAAGTTAGCAACTACGGCTCTTCAGATGTTTTTGACTTAGAGGCAGGAATTAGGCACAGTTAACATAGGGGTGAAACCTCTAATTATGGCTTAAAAATTGACCAACTGTAATTTGTTGACATGGCCTCTTGTAGTTAAACTGTTAAAATAAAATATCTAGAGATGGGAATTGCTTATTAGCAGTGAGATATAACAGGTTATTTCTTGACAGGAAGATTTGAAAACTCTTTGAACCATAACAAGGGCCCAAACTAAAATGTTTTTAAAAATGTAAACCATCATACACAAAAAGGGAGCCACCCCTCCCTCCCACAAATCCATTAAAAACTAAATGGAGTAACAATATTTTACCTTCTACAACCAAAATTGTGTTAGCATTTTGATTGTGAATATTTTTAATTGTTTTGGAAGCCACGTTGGGTCCCACTCAGGGAGAAAGGTGACACAGAAATGCAGATGATAATAATAATAATAATAATAATAATAATAATAATAATAATAATAATAATAATAAAAAAAACTAAAGAATCAGCTAATTTAGGATAAATTCTATACCTAAAGAGGCTAAACTAGTTTAGACCAAAATCCAACATTGTTCTTTTAAATCAAACATCAGCAGAACCATGGCTTTTTCATCTTCCCCTGCAGTATTTCATGGCACCAAAAAAAACTTCCAGAGCTAGCTAGTAGGGTACATGAGCCTTTTGATGTTTTTTGAATGCCTGGGCAGGAAAATGGCAATATCAATTCTTTGGACACTTCTCCTCAAAAGAGTACTGAGAAAGGGAAGGGGAGGGGTCAGTGCTTCTTTTAGGTTCTCTAAGGACTAAGCTGTTGCCTTTCACCACTGCTCTCAGAGAAGGAGGTGGTTCCTTTTTTATAAGAGGTAATACTGTACTTTAACTTGTTTCAAAACAGTTTTCACCTTCTCCTAGAGTGACAAAAGGCCTTTTAGAATGTCTGGGTAGGGAAATGGTGGCGGTGGCAAGACCCTAAGTTGACCATGGCATTTTCTCATCTCCATAGAAGGCTTCCCTTATCCACAAATAATAGCAAAATCTGTAATTTGGACCTCAAAACTCTTGGGATTGTCTTTACAAAAGAAGATCTGAACTTTGCCCATTCTCCCTGGAAATCATACATGCATGTGATGAGTAACTCATATATATACACACACAACTGTGAAGTTTGTATCCAAAATGTACTGTCCATCTGAATGAATTTTATAGGGGTTTTAAAAAATGTGCTGAGGATATTATTCTTTTGCTGTAAAATGCAATTTTTCAAGCCCTGTATTATTTATTTACAGTATTTATATTCCGCCCTTCTCAGCCCGAAGGGGACTCAGGGTGGATCACATTACACATGTAAGACAAACATTCAATGCCTTAACATAGAACAAAGGCAGAGACAAACGCAGGCTCCAAGCTGGCCTCGAACTCATGACCTCTTGGTCAGAGTGATTTGTTGCAGCTGGCTGCAGCTGGCTGCTCACCAGCCTGCGCCACAGCCCGGGCCAAAGTGATTTGATCTGTTTTGGTAGTTTTTATCTGTGCACAATATTCTACTCCTAGCCAACCATGTGGTGCCACCTATAAACTCATTTTTCAATTCTTGAAGGATTTGGTACCTTTTGGAAACAAACTACTACACAACTAGTCCTGTAATAAAAACAGAAATCTTTATTTTCCACAACCTTACAGTTGTAATTAATTTCATGATAACAATCAGTTTTACCTTGTCTGCAATTTTACAACAACAATCCATCCACAAGAAATCTTGAATTAAATCATCATCTGTAAAAGAAGGCAACTATGACATACCAACTATAATCACTGATAACTCTCAGGAAACATTGGTTTTAAAATATCCCTGAAAGAAATCAAATTGCATTTAAAATGACAACTGGTTTGGTGTAGAGAAAGTAGCCTATCTGTCTGGAGAAATAGAATTGCTTTATAATGGCTGAAGGTTAGGTATAAAGGAAAGAAAAATGGCAAAGTAGAAATATCTATACATATGTTATTTTTTTCATTCCATTGCTTCACTTCCAGGCAAATCAAAACAACTTAGAAATAACTTACAAATCATTTTGCTAGAAGGAATATTCTAACCAGGTTAACAAACAAAAAGAAGTTATATCCCATGAATAATGGATTTTATGTCAGTACCTCATAAAAACGAATGTGCTGCAATGAACACAAACTTGGAATGAATGTCGGATATTAAACCTTCAATGCATGCACTTTAGCTGACAGAATAATCTTAGGTTAGTCTTGCCTATCTTCCTAAATACCACTTTCGGTGTTGAGAAGTGCTATTGAAATGCAACAGTGATATAATGCAAATACATATATACTTATACTTATATGAAATGCATTTTAAGAACCTACCAAATAATTTAAAGAAAGCTGTCATTTCTTGACGCTGAATAACTAGACAGGAACCTTTTGGCTTGTTATTAATGTTTTTCCCACAGGTCTCTTGGCTGTCTTTAAATTTAGGACGTTTAAGGCAAAGGGGGTGTTTTTGCTTGTAGGTTCGTGATGCACTTGATTTTGTATGCACAGTGATAGTGGGAGGTGTCTGGCAGCAGCTCTGGTTATGTTTCATTTTTCTAAATGTTGTCTATTGAGGCAAAAAAAGGTTAGTTAAATTGAGGGTGAAAAAGGCACAATTCCAACTTAATGAGATGTAACTATATATCCCTATCCATTACTGATACCTTTATATACCTTTTTATATACTTTTATATAGCCAACAATGTTCATAATGTGTCTGACAATATGACATAGCAAATAACTGTGTTGTGTTGAATTTAACACCATGTTTGCAACTATAATGTTCCTGATTTAGAAAGGTTTATTTTTGTAAGCATTCGTTTTCATAACCTGTTGGCATCCAAAAATAAACTTACATGCCTATTAGTAGTAGCAGCAGCAGTAGTATAGCGCTTTTTCTCTCTAAAAAAGAGGCTGTGGGCAGAAGCAGGCAACACTTTTGCTATGGATTACTTGTAGAATCTAAAAACCATTTTTACATTCCTTTGTGTCTTCCTGCTACTACTATCATCAAAACTGTGCTGACAAAATCCACACAATTAAGCTTCCAGAAACCACACCACTAGTTCCTTCTGGTTTTCATTGTAAAAACAGGAAGCAATGGTATTGCAAAGACTCTTTAAAGTGCCATTTCTCTTTGCCTCAATAAAACAAAATCTTTTGTTTGGTTGCTTGTGCAAATCTTATCCTTCTTGTCCAAATCTTATCCTTTCGCTGCCCTTCACAGAGCCCTCTGAAATGTTCTGCTCCATCACTCAATACTATACTGTCACTGCATTTCCCACCTTAGCCTAGCAGCAACTTGAGCGGTAATTTACTTAACTTAATATTAACCTTCAAGATCTTTTGTATTACATTAAGCATTTGAATCCTAAACTTTATAGCTTTTTCACTTGTCACCACATAGGATAGCATCTCCCAGCTTGTTCATACTTCCGCCATACATTTGAAAGACTTTTATGCATTCTAGCCTATTTTTCTGGAATCGTAGACCATTGGTACATCAATGTATAAAAAGTGTCTTTGAGATCATAACAAAAATTTTAGCTCCTTTGACCACATCTTGCCCCATTGTTTCATCTGTATGTTACAGCCAAAATTATGAGCCTATTTTGTTATACCAACTTTAATTTGTTCCTCTTGCATGTCAAATTTTAACAGCATTTTTGCAGCATGGAATGAAGTAAAAGCAAGGTTTGACTATCATTATTGCTACTTTACCTCTTCCAGGACACAGATCGTTTTCACACCATAAAATTGTAACACTTCAGTGCCACTTTAACTGTAATGGCTCCATATTATTAAAATTGTAGTTTTATGATGTATTTAGAATTCTCTGTCAGAAAGGTCTAATGCATGTGAATCCCAGCAACTGCAGCTAAAGGGGGATCAAAGTGCTATTAATGTGTGGCATGAAAGAGACTTTAGAAGGTAAATGGAACAAAGGTGAGTCGTTCTTTTTTGGGATAAAATAAACACAATATCAGTTTGAAAACAGCATAATACTAATACTGATAAATATGAAGGTGTATAATGAGTAATTTCCCCTCATTACTTTAAACATACCGATCACTCAGAATATATCTTAGGTGATTTGAGAAATGTGTTACTAACAAGAAAATGTGTGTGTTATCTGTAGATAAAAGGCAAAAAGTACATTAAAAAATAACCTGTTAAGGTTTTGCAATAACATTTCCTAGCTCTGACATCGCCTCAATAGCTCAGCCAATCATATGGGCAAAAGGGTTTGGTTCACATAGAAACTAGATTCTCTATTATATTTGAGTTGCCTTGGCTGAATTTTTCACATAAAATTTCTTGAACTTCTGACTCTTAAATTCTTAATAACTGATAATCTAAACAGAAGCCAACTGCAACATGTAATTCATTACAGCTACTATATAGAACGGTCAATGGATTGCATATTAAAATCTAAACAAATTCGGAGAAGAATTAAAATAAATTTGAAACAATTGACATTAATTCTTTAACATATTTTAATAATGCTTAGCTCTTTTTGTCATTTTATGTTGTGCCAGTTTTAAATGGTTTATACTAATATCATACAGAGATCTTAAGATGTACAAGATGTTATAAATATTTAAATTAAATAAAATTTTACATACTTTTTCTGCATCTTACTTTTTCTATATATATATTTTTGTATTTCAGGGATAAGTAGTGCCAGGTTCAAATGGGATCGCATCACAATGCTATCAAACTATCTAATCACACTAAGGCAGGGCTGGGCAAACTTCGGCCCTCCAGGTGTTTTGGACTTCAACTCCCACAGTTTGTAACAGCCTACTGGCTGTTAGGAATTGTAAGAGTTGAAGTCCAAAACACCTGAAGGACCAAGGTTTGTCCAGACCTGCACTAAGGCAAAGGTAGAAATTGGGCAAGCGTCCAAATTGTGCATCCCGCCACTGTGGTATAGTGCTTTAGCACTGTAGTACAGCTTTGAAAACAAGGCTTTAATGCCCCTTTTGTTTATGAAAACCCCACCATGAGAGGAAAATCACACTTTCTCAGCCCCAGAAATCCCCATTTAGGGTTCACCCTAGGGTCCCCATAAATCAGAAAGCCTTAGGTATTGAAATTAGTGTGTGTCTTACATCTGATGGCATCTTACAATCAAAGAAATATGGTAACAACCCCAGCTGGGGATTGGGTCAGGTGGATATTTCCTTTTACTTAATGTGTATTCTGGATTTTTTTTTTTTACCTGTAGCAAATGCCATTTTTCTTACCTGAAAAGCATCAGTGATTGAGTCCTAAATAAAAAACTTTAGGTAAAGTACTAAAGAAAACATAATCCAGGCTAACCTATTAACAGCATAGAAAGAAACGTTTTAGATAAAAACAACTCTTCTCCACAAGGAGGCATCTGCCTTTTTAAAATACAATATTAGTTTTTTTCTATACAATATTAGTCTAAACCTGAACTGTTTGAAGGGAAAAAAATGATGATACATATTTGTGCTTCCTCTTGCTAGATTTCTTTTTAGGGGGGTGGGGGGAGATGGGAAAGATTGGAGTTTGGTACCTTTGATTTTGGAAAATTTGTATTTCTCTCTATATACACAATGAGATATTGTAGAGATGGGACTGTAGTGTGAACATAAAATTCATTTGTGTTCCATATACACTTTATAGACCTTAAGGTAGTTTTTATACACAAGCCGCAAGGAGAGGGAAGGTAATACATTATTACCAGTATTATTATTATTATTATTATTATTATTATTATTATTATTATTATTATTATTATTTAAAGAGTGCTGTGTAGGAAGCAAGGAGGCACAGTGAGTTAAACTGCTGAGCTACTGAATTTGCAGACCAAAACGTCAGTGGTTCAAATCTGGGGAGCGGAGTGAGCTCCCACTGTCAGCTCCAGCTTCTGCCAACCTAGCAGTTGGAAAACATGTCAATGTGAGTAGATCAATAGGTACTGCTCCGGCGGGAAGATAACTGCGCTCCATGCAGTCATGCCAGCAACATGACCTAGGTGGTGTCTACAGACAACACCGGCTCTTCAGCTTAGAAATGGAAATGAGCACCAACCCCCAGAGTCGGATACGACTGGACTTAACGTGAGGGGAAAACCTTTACCTTTACCCTACTAGGAAGCAAAGTTTATGTACACTGAACTATCAGAAAGCAAGGGTGTCACTTTTTTTTCCCCATATCAGGAGCGACTTGAGCAACTGCAAGTCACTTCTGGTGTGATAGAATTGGCTGTCTGCAAGGATATTGCCCAGAGGACACCCAGATGTTTTACCATCCTGTGGGAGGCATCATTCATGTCCCCTCATGGAAAGCTGGAGCTGACAGATGAGAGCTCACCCCGCTCCTCGGATTCAAATCGCCAACCTTTCAGTCAGCAGTCCTTCTGGCACACGGGTTTTTAACTCATTGCCCCACTGGGGGTTCCAAGGGTGTCACTATCTCTAAGCCATCCATGGATTTCGAATTTCAGAATTGTGGATAAAGAATGCTCAACTTAATAGTGCCATTCGCCTCATAATTAATTCGCCTTGAAAAACCTCTGTGTTGTCAGCTACACCGGCTCTCATCATGGAAGTCAGTGAACCAAAATTAACCAAGATATTTTCAGTCTGTCAGGAAAGCAGGGTTCTTCATCAGTGATAATATTTACCTCAGGCCTATGCACCCTACATTGGGGAATGGCAAACAAGATGGAGATTTCCGATCCACCAATCAGAAATCTCCTCAGATGGACATGTTCTCTCTCGGCAACCTCAACTAAGGCAAAAGGACAACGTACCATTATTTTACAGCCAATCAGGACGCTCTCCCAAAAAGTCCCAGCCAATCAAAATTCGAGCATCTCTTCGATCTCTCTGGAAGAAAGCCTTGACCCTGTAGGCCAAAGGAAGCCTCTCAACCAATCAGGGAACAGAGAGCGTTGTTGCTAGCCATCCTGTGGCCTTTTGCTTTAAGCTCACTGGGGAAATTTGTAAGAAGAGCAGCTGAAGGACTCGGAAAGCTACAATTTTTGGACTTAACTCTTACAAGCTCTCAGGCAGCATGGTCTAAATCAGGCCTGGGCCAATTTGGGTCCTCTCTCCAGGGGTTTTGGACTTCAACTCCCACCATTCCTAACAGCCTCAGGCCCCTTCCTTTTCCCCCTCAGCCGCTTAAGCGGCTGAGGGGGAAAAGGAAAGGGCCTGAGGCTGTTAGGAATGGTGGGAGTTGAAATCCAAAACCCCTGGAGGACCCAAATTTTATATTTTGTAATTAATATTTTGTAAATAAGGGTACTCTGTTACCCATTTTTCCTATATATATGGCCACTTTTTGGGACTGTCCGGATTAACTGGACACAAGAGGGCACTAGACCGCCATCAAAGCCAAAAGCCAATCCTCACTAGTCCGGCTTTTTGTGTAGATCATATAGCCGGAAATCTAATCTTGTTTGCCCTGCAAAGGGAATTTCCAAGATAATTATTATTAATTTTTGCATGCTGATTTATCAGGACTCCCAAGGCGGTTTATGAGATAAACACAATAAAACGATCCATATAACTAAAACAATATTGATGATAAAACAACAAATGAACTTCAGAGAGTCCATAAAGGTAAGGATAAAGGTTTTCCCCTGACATTAAATCCAACTCGTGTCCAACTCTGGGGGTTGGTGCTCATCTCCATTTCGAAGCCATTGCCCATAGACACCTCCAAGGTCATGTGGCCAGCATGACTGCATGGAGCGCCGTTCCATTATTGCCGGAGCGATACCTATTGATGTACTCACATTTGCATGTTTTCAAACTTCTAGGTTGACAGAAGCTGGGGCTAACAGTGGGAGCTCACCCCACTCCCCGGAATCAAACCACCAGCAAGTTCAGCAGCTCAGCAGTTTAATCCACTGCGCCACCGAGGACATAGCACAGCAATATGGAACGTTTCCCTGAATAGGTTGCCATGTTTAATTGCTGGTTTCTCATGCTATGACTGAGGAAGACAAATTTAGTATTACTGGTCAGTGACTGGTTGTATTAGACTGAAGCCACTGCCTCAGCTATCAGGTGCTATTTATTTATTTATCGTGTCAGAAGTGAATTGAGGATACAAGTTGTAACATACGTATTTGAAAACACAAAGTTAAAAAAACTTGGCATTACAGTGTATACTAAATGTCCTTTTACCACTAACTAAACACTTGGGAGTGCCTCTGGTGTTGCTACCGTGTTTCCCCGAAAATAAGAGTCTTATATTAATTTTTGCTCCCAAAGATGTGCTGGGTCTTATTTTCAGGGGATGTCTTATTTTTCTATAAAGAAGAACTCACATTTTCTGTTGGACAAAAAAATTCACATTTATTATATACTGTATACTAGTTGTCATCACAAACCAACATAACCAGACGAACTGTGAATCCTATCAAGAATTTCTTGTTACTACCATTATTTCCATATCCAATTGGTATGTACATTTACCAATCCTGCATGCTCTGGTGTTTTGTTTGGCAGGCGCTGGGCATGCTTCCAAACAAAAACTTTGCTAGATCTTACTTCCGTTTTGGGGGGGGGGGGGGGGGAGGCCTTATATTTAGCAATTCAGCAAAACTTTTACTAGGTCTTATTTTTCAAGGATGTCTTATTTTCAGGGAAACAGGGTATAGAAAGGTCTTCCATTGTGCACGTGGCAGGGCTCAGATTGCATTGTAGTAGGTGGTCTGTGGTTCACTCTTCTCCACATTCGTATGTTGTGGCCCCCTTGTAGCCCCATTCCTTAAGGTTGGATCTGCATCCCATGGTACCCGAACACAGTCTGTTCAGTGCCTTCCAAATTGCCCAGTCTTCTGTGTGCCCAGGAGGGAGTCTTTCATCCGGCATCAGCTACTGATTGAGGTTCCAGGGTTTAGCCTGCCACTTTTGGACTCACGCTTGCTGAGGTGTTCCTGTGAGCATCTCTGCAGATCTTAGAAAACTATTTCTTGATTTAAGGCATTGGCACGCTGGCTGATGCCCAAACAGGAGATGGGCCAGAGATGTCAATCCCTATCAGGTGCTGACAAGCAGCCACAAAATACAGGAAAGGAAGGTGTATATGTGATACATACCTTGCCCTTCTGTGTGGGAGGATGCTACCTGATCACCTTTGTTTAATATTTTAGGGGCCAACCCAGTGGGGCTTTTATGTATGAAATGAGAAAGAATGCCATCTTGTTCCTCCCAGGAGGCCAAATCTTACAGTGAATCTACATTGTATAATTATTGCAGTTTCACACCATTTTAACCACAATGGTTCAGTGCAATAAAATCAAGGGAGCTGACCTACACTGCAACAGCTCAATGCAGTTAAACTGCATTATATGGCTGTGTAGATGGGGCCAAAGTCTTGAATCTCTGCTGAAGAGTGTTGGTGCCTCACTAAACCACAATCCCCACAGTATTGATCCATGGCAGTTTAAGCAGTGTTAAACAGCATTAATTTTGAAGTGTAGATGCACCCTTGGACAGGCCATGGAGTATTTTAAAGTATTTGATCTATGCCTCAAGCTGGTACTAGACAACACTGAGCGAATGGGCTAATGGTTTGACCTAGCACACTCTCTTACGTATTTAACAGGTGCAACTGTATAAGCTGAAGTCCTCTAGCAAATAGGACGCTATGGGCATTCTAATAAACTTCTCACTTGTAATTGTGACTCTCCTGCAATTGATTTTTGAACTGCAGGATATCTCACGGATAAAGAGATTGAATCTTATGGGCAATTCCTCCTCACCCACTTTCAGATGATGGAGGACATGTCACAAGTATTTCCTGTCTTATTTGTTCTCTCCCCCTTTAACCAGAAAAGTAGGTTCCACCTATTTCTGTCTCCTTTGGACCACATAATTTCTTCCTTCCTGTGATGCTCTGGCAATCTGTTGACAACACAGATGCATTTGTGCTTTTATCAAGGTGAAAGGTAAAGGTTTCCCCTGACGTTAAGTCCAATCATGTCAGACTCTGGAGGTTGGTGCTCATCTCCATTTCTAAGCCGAAGAGCCGGCGTTGTCCGTAGACACCTCCAAGGTCATGTGGCCAGCATGACTGCATGGAACATAATTACCTACTGTGATCTACTCACATTTGAATGTATTCGAACTGCTACCGGTAGGTTGGCAGAAGCTGGAGCTAACAGCGGGCGCTCACTCCACTCCCCGGATTTGAACCTGGGACCTTCCGGTCTGCAAGTTCAGCAGCTCAGCGCTTTAACACACTGAGCCACCGGAGGCTCCAGTTATCTGCAATCATTTCAAATTTATTACCAGGATACATTGTACTGCCAACATTAGGCAGTTTGAGCACTATCTTTTCCCTCCTGCTCAGATACTTGTGCTTTCCTTACATTAAATCTATAGATATATTTATAGGGAGATTACAAATAGCATCGCTCATGTGTATTTTGTCAGGAGGCATGCTTTTGACAAGGCAACAGGTATCATTTGAAAATCAGTATGACCAAGATCGCGTTTCAATGAATCCAGGATTTTAGATTACAAGGCAGTGCGATTGAATAGCAACTGTTATAACTGTACAATGTTGTGGGTTAAGTCAAACAAAGCAAGCTAAAGACTTTGCAAAACAACAATTCCCAAGATTCAATAGAATTGAGCTACAGCAATGAAAGTGATGTCAAACTGCATTCACTTTACAGGGTCGACACAACTGGAACGTGATGCAATTTGTAATGTTCAAGTGTTTTGTTTTTTTACATCATTCAGTATGTTGTGAGCTTCACAGAATCATAGTCGGAAGAGTACAAGGATTGTCCAGCCCCAGGCCCTGCTGTGCAGGAATAATCAAAGCACCCCTGACAGATGGCCATCCAGACTGCTTGAAATCCAGACTCCATCACGCTCCAAACAACTCTTGGAGTCAGGAAGTTTTCTAATGCTTAGGTGGAATTTTTTCCAGCACCTTAAAACATTGCTCTATTGTCTCCAGAGCAGCAAAAAACAACACCCCCCCCCCCCCATGTGACTTCCTTTCAAATATTTAAACATGGCTATCATGTCCTCTCGTCCTTTTCTCCAAGCTATACACACCCAGTTGCCTCAACTATTCCTCATAAAGCCTGGTTTCCAAACCTGTGATCATTTTGGTCTCCCTTCTCTGGACACGTTCCAGCTGGTAATAATCCTTCTTGAAATAGCTGTCATTTGTATTGTAGCTTTTGCTACATTGTTTCTTAAAAGCAATATAAAAACAGTTTACATTTATTCAGTTTATATGCACAAGGGTTTGGAAATCCTTGTTTTGTTTTAGTCCTTACAAGTAAATGTATTAATTATTGAGCAGCACTGTTGTTCTGTTGGTATTCATTTGAAGCAGGGCTTCTTACATTTCAACTGGATTCGAAAAGCCAATGCAAGATTTAACAAGGGGTGTCACATGGCCTGACCCATGATTGCTGCATGAGTTTCACAGCGGAGAACTAAAAATGGAAGCTGAGGTGAGATAGGAGGCCAAGGAGAGAAACCTGAAATAATCATGGTCAGATGACTGGATCACAAGCAGAGTATTTCCTAAAAGAAGGACCTTGCTTTTTAGATGTATTTTTTTTAAAAAGAAGTGAAGGTAGCTCTAGCAATACATGCAGAAAGTGAAATGGAAGGCTGGAGAAAAGACCGGAAATGTAGTCTTGAATTTACCAAATCAGACCTTGAACAAAGTATGAAGTAGGATCCCTATGAAAATCCTTATCAGAATCAGCAAAATGTAATTTGTTTATAATCCATCTCAAAACAAATACCATAGTAAAGCTAATTTGTAGGCAATGCCAAATGAATCAGAATGGTGAAATCCTAACTAGACTGTAGTTCCAAAAAGATTACTCCCAAGTTAAATGGGAATGAAATGGCAAATGGGATAAAAAGTACTAACGTGATACATAGGTTTGAAAATGCTAAATTCATGTGCATGTGTACACACATGCACACACACGCACAATGTAGTTTAAATTAGTGAATGACTAGGGAAGAGATACAGTATGACCCCTATATCCATGAAGGACATGGAAGACGCACCATAGATACCTGAAGCGATGGATTAATAGCTAATCCTACATTTTGATAATATTTGGGCTGAAAGCATACTGTAACAGACTCTGGGCCAGAGTAAAGAAGGGGGCCAGGAAGACATCATTCCACCATGCCTCTTGTGACAATCTAACAATATAATATGTAATACTCATATTATGCTATATTAATAATATATTGTATATACATATAATATTGATATTATGTAATAAAATATAATACACTATTATAATTCTATATATTGCATGTAATATTACTAATAATATTGCAATATGGTGTTATAGTACAATATAAAAATATAATAATGCTTATATTGTGCTATGCTAATATAATATATTGTATGTAAATTTATTTGTTTATTTACAACATTTATACCCCGCCCTTCTCACCTGAGGGGACTCAGGGCGGCTTACAAAAATTGGCAAAATTTAATGCCCAAAATGCAATCATAAAAACAGAACAATATAAACAGATCTATTAATAACATTGTTAAAACACATTATAAAAACCTTAAAAACGTATATATAATTTAGGACTCAGGCAATGTTAATTTTAGTGAATTTAAAACAGAAACAGGAAAGTTAAGAATGAATGTAATGGTATGCTGAAGATATCCATAAATGATCAGTAGTAGGATAAGGAATTGCTTTTCTTTGATTCAGTGTCCCTAGAGATTTATTTAGCTTTCTGAGATATCTATTAGGCTTGATCGATCCACGAAAAATTTGATTCTAAACTCGTTTCAAAACTAGAGGGGGGCAGCTTTTCGTTTCTGATGGTATTTCCGAATTTGGCCCCCCAAAAAATTCGAAATTAACAAAAATTCGTTATTTTCTAAATTAATTCGTTAATGGCGGATGCGCATGCGCAATTCCCAAAAACAGCACAGAGGGAGAGGACTTTACAGGACTCTCCCACCCTCATTTTTTGAGTGATCTTCTTCCAACTTGGTACAGTGGTAGAACACATTTAACACTGATAGCTTTCCCTTATCCTCTGATTTTTGGCGAATTTTCATAGCTTTTATAATAAACCATTTTTTAATAATTGCAGAAATCTGTTCCTGGTTTGAAAGTCTTATTTCCTGTTAAATTGGGTTGTCTTTACTGTGAAAGTCATTGTTCTACTTCAGAAACTTTGTTTTTGTGGCTGAAACTTTGTTAAATTGGTGTGTGTGTGATATATATTGTGTATATAGTCCCTGCATAATGTGTGTGTGTGTGTGTGTGTGTGTGTGTATAGGTAAAGGTAAAGGTATCCCTTGACGTTAAGTTCAGTCATGTCTGACTCTGGGGGGTTGGTGCTCATCTCCATTTCTAAGCCCAAGAGCCAGTGTTGTCCATAGACACCTCCAAGGTCATGTGGCCGGCATGACTACATGGAGTGCCATTACCTTCCCGCCAGAGCGGTACCTATTGATCTACTCACATTGGCATGTTTTCAAGCTGCTAGGTTGGCAGAAGCTGGAGCTAACAGCGGGCACTCACTCTGCTCCCGGGATTTGAACCTGGGACCTTTCGGTCTGCAAGTTCAGCAGCTCAGTGCTTTAACACACTTCGCCATCGGGGCTCATGTATATATAATATACATACACATACACACAATGTGGAGAATATGTGGAAAGGTAGATAGATAAGTTGGGAGCCACAGCGAAGGCACCTTCCTGGGAGCAAGGTCTAATAATAATAATAATAATAATAATAATAATAAATCCCTTACAATATCCAAGATGGGTACCATTATTGGCAGAGAAAGCCAAGCTGTAGGAGTTGAAATCCAATCATTTATCCTCCCTATAGAATCAATTTTATATGCATTTTTAGCTACAGAAAAGCTAAAATCAGGACAGTAAAAGAACAACACCCAGAAAATGGGAATTCCAGACAGGAAACAATCAGGGCCAGCTAATACCTCCCAACAAAGGATTCCCCCAGGTAGGAAGCAGCCAGGCTTTGAAGCTGCAAGGCTATTCAATGCTAATCAAGGTGACCAATTGCAACATTCACACTTGCCTCCCACAGACAAGAGTTCTTTCTCCCACCCTGGACCTTCCACAGATATATAAACCCCACTTGCCTAGCTTCGCACAGACGTCAAAACCTCACCGCCAGGCCCCTCTCTGTCTCACTCGGTCTCTCCATTCCCGGCTCCATCCGCCGCCTTCCCGCCTCAGAGAGACACCAGGCCTGAGCTGAGGCGAGGCGGCGGCGGCCATTTCCCCCCTCCGTCTTCCTCCTCCTCCTCCTTCCCCCTCGCCCCCTCCCATTGGCTGAGCCCGTGACGCCCCTTTTGCTGAGGGGCAAAAGGAAAGGGCCTGAATGGTGGGAGTTTGGGTGATTTGCAAAAGCTTTTTTTTCCTAACGAAAAAAACGACATAACGAAAAACGGCCTCTCGCGATTCGAAACCGCGATATCCAGACGTGTGGACAACCAATGCTTCAAAATTGCTTCAAAACAAACGAAAATAACGAATTAATAACGGTTAACGGGGAAAACAAATTATTTGAGCAAGCCTAATATCTATCTGAAATCTGAATTACAGCAGTCTTAAGAAATTCTCCGGAAAACCCCAATTTGAATTAGTTCATCTCAAATTATAGAAACATAAGTAAGTGTGTGTGTGTTTCTGTTTTTTACATAAACCAGCTCAAATTGGATCTTCCCGTGGATCTCTTAAACTGCTGTGAACAGTCAGATAAATCTTCTCATTGCAATTCACTGCTGCCTGAAAAACACTTTTTGCAAATATTCCCTTGTGGGTAAAAAGTAGACAACTGTTGAACTATTCATAAAATTGTTTCCATCACAGAAATCTGTTGTGTAATATGAGTTAATTAAAGCTAAACCAAGCATATAATTAAGCTCAACGACATCAGTCCTGAATCCGTAGCAGAGCTACTAGAAAGCAGACAGTAAATCTGAGTTGGGGTGAGAGGTGTGATGTGTGGTCATCTGGGGGGGGGGGGGGGAACAAAATTTCATCTGATTCTATGATAGTAAATATAACTTGTAAGCCGCCCTGAGTCCCCTTCGGGGTGAAAAGGGTGGGCTATAAATGTCAGGAATAAATATATAAATAAATAAATATATAAATAAATAAATATAGAATCACACTGGGAAACACTTCCAAGAGGGGGAAGATACTTTGTGGAGCACGGGTAAGTGAAACTGTGAGTATCTAGTGTGGATCAAGGGGCTGTACTGTATAGCCAAATTAAGATGAAATCCTGAACAATTAGCTAGAGGTCTATTTTTTGTTCCTTCTTGGCTAAATTAACATATCCAGCAGAGATCAAACAAATCAATTTCAGGTTGATTTTTTCCCCCATTTTAGGTGGGAATCCCTCAAATACCATTAGCAGGCCAAAGCATCTGTTGTTGATCATTCACGCTTTTTCTAAAGAAGAGGGAAAGGGTTGGAAATAATTCCCTCAAAATAGATCACCATGCCAATTTAAAGCTGTTAAGGAAGACCCAAATCTCTTTTGTTTGAAAAAACAAGGGAGCAGTTTGAAACATTGTCTGAAATAGAGTATCTTCCCATATGAGCCAACATAGATTTTAAGAGCTTCAGAGAAGGACTTTCTCTCTGCTTCACCAGGTACGTTTACTAAGGACATGAAAAGGAATCTTCTCAAAGGCTGCTTCCAGGCTGTGAAACAAAAAAGCAGTTTGGTTGGCTCCCTCATTGTTTTCTTCCAGCAGGCAAACACCATGTTAGGTAGGCATTCTTTTGGTGTTTAAAATAGTATTACATGGCAGAAGGACGTTTTAAAAGAACACACTTTTTGAGTGGCAGAAAGATGTTTTGAATGTGACATGTTTTAACATTTCAATGACAATTTAATGTGTTTTAATCATGTACTTTTGCAATAGAAGAAAAGCAAGTTAGACATGAATATATAAAGTGTAACACATGGAACAAATTATTCTACGTAATAGTTTTATATTTTTAAAGCCTGGCTCTTCTCACAGTCAAAACTAGAAGGAATGTTTATGTTTCAAGTAAGAAAGCACTGCTAGGTTTAATCCTTTTTCAACAGCCCTTTCTCAGAGAAGACTTCTAAGAAAATATCTACTTGTGGAAAAAGCTGTTATGTTCTGCTGTGCTTCAACCCCCTTGCACGGCCTCCTTGTTCTTGTTTTATGATTTGCCTCTCTGAACTGGGTTTTCTTCAGTTACTTCATATTCTTCACCATTGACCACATTAACTGGTGCTGATGAGAACTGCACACAATACCTGGAGGGCACCAGGTTGGAGAACTGATCTAAACTAGCCTCCAGATTTTCACTGGATTTTCACCACTTAAAATATGTACAGTATTGGCTCGTTTCAAAGCCAACCGCATTCAAAGCTACACAATTATCAACATAAGGTATCAGCAATTTATTGCACATGTAAGTTTCGGAGAAAAATGTTCAAAACCCCCCTTTTTTATTGAGATAAATAAGATGTCCATAAGAGAGCAAGAGCAAAAGAGACTTGAATACAGAAGAGATTTAGTAATATTTATTCCTAACATTCTATATTCTTCTAAGCTGATAGGACATAGCCAGATCAGATGTGATGTTCTGTATCCACAATATGTGTTTCAAATAACTTCTGTGCATTCATACATGTGCAAAGAAATGTCATTTGTGCAATTTGTTCAAAAACTATCCTGTGAACTACTTTTATTTAGAAATTCAACAGGCCATCCTCATGGCACAAGATTGTCTTTAAAGCAAATTGCTTACATGGCACATTGATGAAACAATGGTAAGAACTGAAGTTCCCCAGTAAAAAAACAGTTAGTTACAAGTGAAGTGTAAGAGGATGCTATGAAAAAGTGACACACAAGCTTTTGTTTTAACAGGGCCAGGAGAAGAAAGAGTGTCTTTTTATTGAAAAAGGAAAAGATGGGAGGAGGACAGACAGTAAAGTAAAATCTGACAGTAAAATACTATTTAGAGTCAAAGAAATCATGCTCAATACATTGCTAGTTCCATTCTAGTTAGACAGAAAGAATAGACACCCATGGCTAAAATATTGAAAGCAAATTGCAAAGCCAAAAAAATGATACATTTTGCTTTATCGTTTAAATTGAAAAAAATTGGGGGCATTCGTTAGCAATGGCCATGCTGTCTACAGAGTCCAGCATTTGTATTCATGGGCAATATTTAAAACCAAATAATGAGCAATATTAGGCACCTTGAAAGGTTTCCAGACATGATGCTTACAGGGAAAAGATCATAAGCGGTAGCTTTATCTGTTACATCTGTTCACTGGGAATGAAATGACACTATGTTATCAGACATTAAGAAGTGGACAGATGTGGCAATGGAAAAAATACAATTGAAGCAGATTCATGTTGTATGTGTGTGAACTTGCACACTGTATTTCAGAATGGGCAAATGCTACACAAAGTGTTTTCCAGAACGAATGCTAAACTTAGTTGCACTACCAATTTAAACATATTTTTGGGTTCCATGTGTTACGGAAAATAAGGAAGCACCAACAGCATTAAAAAAGACAAAGCATTGCCCACATAAACATCCCAGCTGTGGCATGTTTTTTTCTTCTTGTTATAGGGTATATTGTTTTCCAATGTAGTGCTGACTCAATAAGGTCATTTGTTTGTAGCTCAATGAGAATACCTTACCAATGATTTGTTGGCCATTAACCTGCAGATAACTTGGCACTGCACATTTCTTAAAATTATATAACTGGGTTCTATCATTACAACTTGGGAAACTGGGTTGTTATATGTTAAAGTCACAATCAGACCCTTGTCTATATAACATCAAATGGGCAAATGATTTCATGAAGACATATTAGAATAACCAGTCAGACATCAGATCAATTAAACAACTTTACTAAATGAAAAAACCTACATTTAATATGTGTTTAAAACAAAATGGAGTTAGAAAAGAGACTTAAAAGCCATTTTAAAGAAATTCTCACTTTGTCAAAAGTCACTTGCATAATATGTGTAACTTCATAAAATGCAAGTTATTAGAATCTCATTTTAATATTTGCAAAGATGATATTAAAGAGTTTTACATGTATGATTTCACATTGCTATAAATTGGAAGCCTCCCATGTAAAGGATCTTATAAATTTGACAATGTTTAATAAAAAACCTGTACTTTTATCCAATTAAGTCTCTGCCTTTCACATATCTGAACACTGTCATTTGCATGTACGAATTGTTTAAGAAAGGAAAATGGAAAAGAAAGCTGCATCAACTTGCGATCATGTACAGAAATTATTGCTACTATATTACACTACAAAGCTGAAGTCTCTACAATAGCATATGAACTTTGATCATGAAAATCCAAAGGATATAATCTTTAGTGACATAGGCCTTACAATCATATTGAACATTCACATGGCAATGTTAAACAATCCATCCAGCACTAGCCATAGTTAAGCTATTGCTCATTTATCAATATCCATTTAAAAACACCCCGTTGGAGTAAAGGGGGGAGGGGGGAGGAACAGAGATAGCTTTTCAAGGCTCGTCAGAGAGGGATTTTCATGTTTGATGAGTGATGTAAAATGCGTTTGAATGTAAGTATGGCATTATCAGGAAGCTAAGCATGCCAAAAGGTGTTTCATGCTAATAAATTCTTAAGCAAGGGTACCACGTGATCAAATTACCAACTACTAAGCAATACCCATTCCTGCCCTATTTTAGTTAAATGAAGTGCAATTGTGAGAGTAATGTCAGTTTAAAACAGTGAAGTGCACAAATCCATTCTGTGGTCTAAGATAAAGAGCAGGAAATTGTCTGCTATTTGGATAAGGAGCACTACCAGTCAGTAGCTTGAGCAACGTTTATCTTTAGTACTCCAAAAAGGAAAACAGCTGCCCCCAAATCTCCTCCACAATTCATTCTCAGCCAAGGAACATGACTAGGTACTTTGCCATCATTCTAGCTACAAAATAATAGAAATCAAAGCAATCAAGCAACAGTAAGACCACATTACACAAATGAAACATCATGCTCTCATCTGATTTAGCTATTACATCAAGCTTAAATTGGGATGTTGGTCAACTTTAAAACGGATGTGAATATGAAACCAAAAGAATTTGTTTAGATCTGATTTTACTCTAGGTTGGTTAATAGAACTTGGAGTATACTTGTTACAATACAGTGTTGCACATCTGTCAACTAGAAAATATTAAAGATCCTTTACCCGTCTCTTTAAGTTAAAGATGTGACATCATAAAGGGTGTCAAATGGCTGGATGGTTTTACAGTGCACACTTATTATATACTGTATATATGGAGTTTTGTCCTTAATAGATCTGATGGGGTTTTTTCTACTTTGTTCCTTTCTTCACCTCTTCTTCGGTGGATTAGCTGTGCGAGGTGGAGTGACCGGACGCCCAGAATTCAGTCCACCATACTGGTACTTTGCTTTCTTTTCAGATGGCTTCAAAATCTTTAAAGGGGAAGAAAAAAACTTTTACAAAACTGTCTTTC
Organism: Anolis carolinensis; assembly: GCF_035594765.1. NCBI lineage: Eukaryota > Metazoa > Chordata > Lepidosauria > Squamata > Anolidae > Anolis > Anolis carolinensis. The sequence goes on from NC_085841.1 coordinate 42,353,404, forward strand.
AGACTTAGTTATAAATCACTGTAAAGATCTCGGCCTCTCAACTGATTTTATTATCAGTTTCTAAGGTGCTGCCCTTAAATCAAATATATCACACCTCCCATAGCCAACTCTGGAGTACCCCAACCACAAAGAGATAGTGATTTTAGAAGAACATCTAATTTCTAGTATCTCTAATGGAAAGATCTGGGAAAGAGTCTTTCCAGAAATTATGGAGTTACTGCCAGACCAACAAGTCGATATTGGACTAGACCAGTAGTTCTCAACCTGTGGGTCCCCAGATGTTTTGGCCTTCAACTCCTAGAAATCCTAACAGCTGGTAAACTGGCTGGGATTTCTGAGAGCTGTAGGCCGAAACACCTGGGGAGCAAAGGTTAAGAATCACTAGGCAAGACAAACCAAAAGTTTGACTTTGTAGCACACACTCCAGAGACATTCCTTGGGTTGGACTGCATTCAACATTAAATCATATTAATGTTACAGTTTGTGAGAAGTACTACATCTATCTAAAGAATAGTATCTGCAGTTTTTCTTTCCCCCTCCCCATACTCTACAGAAGTTAAATAAATTCAATTTTGCTTTAGCAGATTATTAGTTAATCATCACGTCAATCAAAAACTCTAGTTTACTAAATAAGCCATAAAAGAAACCTAGAGTTCAATGTTTGTGTTTTTTATCAACTGACTAGATTTCTTAAACTCTTTAAATATTAAGATCTTAGAAAGTGTACTAAGAATGTAGGCTCTCAAATATGGATAAGCACAAATGTATAACTAATACAGAATGGCCTCCATATCTGTAGGATTGATGTCCATGGTTTCACTTTCTTGCATCTGAAAAAATAGGATCTCTCCTAATAGATGCACATTAGAAGACTAGAAATGCCAGAGAAGTGTTATCTTCATGCATTTTCTAGATACTCCAGCGTTTTTTTCATGTCAGGAGCGACTTGAGAAACTGCAAGTTGCTTCTGGTGTGAGAGAATTGGCCATCTGCAAGGATGTTGCTCAGGGGATGCCTGGATGTTTTTGATATTTTACTATCCTTATGGGCATGATTCTACATTATGCTTTGCCTTAGTGCTTTATTTTAATATGAGTCGCTATTAGCCATGTTTTTGTATTTCCATGGTACATACCACACAACAAGGCAGAAACATTCAAAGCTCTAATTCTAGACTACCATACCTGAAAAGAGCACATCAAAGTTTCATCCACACTCATCATACCACCAGCATTATCAAACTCTCCACAGTAATTAGGAGCCGAAAACAGAGTAACCAGTTGTCGTTTTGCAAAAAACTCATAGCCATCTTCAACCACCTGTAGTTAAAGAAAACACAGTCAGAATGAATACAGAGTTTAAAATATTTCTGTAACCTTCTGTAGGCAATACAATCTTTGGCTAAAGTCTAAGCAACTGCATAGAAAAACTAATGCTACATAATATATTTTCAATTTCACATAAAGAAATAAACAAAAAACCCAAAGGATAAGAAGATAAAGATTTAAGATTGTACCATAAGTCTAGTTACAGAACAAAACAATTTTCTGTTCCATTCATAGAAGCCAAAGACTCAAACCTCAGCAGGCAGAGGGTAGAAGAACAACTTTGTACGATAAGGACAGCTCTGGATCCAGGATACCTTTTTTAGCCTGAGCTATACTCATCTACCTCTTTATTACCATACAATTTGTACTGATTTCTGAAATTGAAAAGGCAAACAGTTTTGAAATGAAGCAACAGACTCATACCTGGTGAGCTCGACAAATCAAATCCAAATCATGCCTGTTCAGGAATTTGCTGACTACATCAGCTCCAAAAGTGAAAGAAACCCCACGGTCGTTTTCACCCCAACCTTGCACATCTTTATCTGGATCAGACCATAGCAGGTCACAGAGCAAGCCTTAAAAAAGAGAACAAAAGCACGTATTAGCCACAAAAGCCTGGGTAAAACATTTACCAAGGTTTGAGAAGACATGCCCAGTGCACTCAATGATATTTATTTTAAAAACCAGATCTTAAATGCACATCTTTTCTACTGTTATTAATGAAGCAGAACTAAAGTCAATGTTGATTTCTAAAGGTTCTTCAATTGGCAAGTAAATACGGATATTAGCCCACAAGGCATCAGTTCCCTGTATTGAAGGTCTCCCATTCTATTGACAAGGTTAGATACAAGGTAGAATGTATGCTGTTCTGTGATTTCACCAATTCATATGGGGGTGTGCGGAGAATTTTAGTTTCCAAGCACATGCACTATAAAGATTCCTGAAATCTTAGACCTGGAAAATAAATTATCACTGAACAGATTGCTTATACTGCAGAGAGCCAGTCTCACATTCATACCGCAAAACACTATAAAATTTACCAAAATAAACCTGGAAAGGTCTCACCTGTGTCTGGAACATCTGTGGGTCTCATGATTCTTCTGATCTGTTCCATTGATTGCAGATCTGGTGACAATCCTATTAACATGAAGGAACATTAAACACTTTTTTGTGGAAGATGATTAATAAAAAGTAAGCCCTAGCCAATTATATTTTTCATTGTATTGATTTCAGTCAGCTATATCCATTGGATTCTGTTATCATATTCTATTCTGTGCTCCTATACTATGAAGCCAGCTTTGTGCAAAATGTCACCATCCATATATCTGAAAACACTGTAAAAGACCTTAGCATCAGGAACTGAAGTTTCAAGAGTATGGAATATTATACCAAGTATGGAATAGTTGCATCAAGCAACAGATTTAAATATACTTTTGATAAGAAAAAATCCTCTAAATAGGAATTGCTAACTCTAAAATGCTGGGAGGCAACCTAATGATTACAATCATTTGAATATCACTTAGCTTCCAATTGTAGATTAAAATTATTTATTCTATTTTGAACACTGTAAAATCATCTACTTTAAGAGGAACCTATTAAAAGGGGGAAGAGACCTTATTCAACCGGATTACCAGTCTATACTATCATAAGTGACATACAGAAAATATGGAAAAAGTGAGACACAAATTAAAACTTACCTCTACATGTCTAAATATAACAGTGAGAGAGTTTTATTGGCAAGATTTGTTTATGGGGAGTTGCCTCTGCCTTTCTCTGAGACCGAGAGAATACAACTTGCCCATGGTTGAATAGTGATTATTCAGAGTGACTGCCTTCATTTTTCAATTTGCCTTTCACTTGTAAAACTTTTTCAGGAATAAACTGAAAACAACTGTTCTAACTATACAGAGATGCTCATTTCACTTTAGAATGTTCAGCTGTTGGGGCACTTTAAAAATAGCATTATTAATGTATAGTACTTTTAATTCACTGGAGATACCACTACATGGTATATTCATTCTGCATTCACATTCCTATCATAAAGTAAGATAGCATTAAGGCTTTAAAGTCTGCTTTAAGGATTGGTATAACAATAATATTTGGCAGATACAAGTACTAGGTGCATTAGTGTTACAAGGTATGCTATCCATGCCTGTAGTCTGGCATGGGTTTTATCAACGTCAGCTAATTCAGCTTTAATCATAACTGTATAGAAAGAACATGGTCACAGTTCCTAGTGCTCTGGGAACCTCCTATTTAGGTACTGTGATGTGTACGAAAACCACATAGAAAATGCAGTTTGCCTACAACGGGACAGCAAGGATCATAACTGGAACAGGGAGATTAGAGCCTACTGTTTGTACTTTATTACAAGTCCATTCACAGTGCTGATTTTAACTGTTAAAGTCCCTAAAATATGTAACCAAGACAACAAATATCTTATCCTATAGATGTACCTAAGCAATAACTGAAAACAAGTACATGTAAATATTTTACAGGTCTTACGATTATTGGCATTTAGTTTATATAAAAATATAAGTGAAAAGTACATGCAATTCTCTGCTCTGAAAGCTCACTTTTCAATTCCTATGCCTCCTAGATCACTGTTGAATGAAGTTAAATCAAACTTGATGGTGATTCAGAAAGAAATGTAACCTTGTCCTTTCCTCTCAAGTTTATTTTCTATCGAATAACTCAGATAACTCTTTTCCATCAGCTTCTAAGTTGTGATACAGAAATGGCTGAGCATATTACCTCTTTATTGAAAAATAGTAACATTTAACAAAACTGAAAAGTTCACCCTGCTGAAATCACCATGACATCATTAGGAAACTTAAATTTTCATTCACAAAACTCCCCAAAATGCTGTGCTATGTTAGGACTTCAGGCAGCCTTCAATTTCTAGCATCCTAAAACTTACTGTCTCTTATGGGGCTGTTTTCACTGTCAAGTCAAGGATAATGATGCATGACCTCTTGTTTCAGTGGTATGTAAAGTAACTACATCTTTGCAATATTGTAACTGATCTACTAAGAAGGGCAAAAAGCCGGAAGGTCAATATATTTACTTGGCTTCTGCAAATCTATAAATTCTGGCTTTCTTCTGGACTAAGAAAATAAATTAAACTTTATGGCTTCTTCTTGAAGGCGCTAAACTGTGCTTTCATCAGGATTTGCTTGGATGGATGCTAGTGATATTATAAAATATAACTTTGTGGTATATTCCAAAGTTGGTTTTATGTTGAGAAGCAACTGCCACAATATTTTTTGGTTGATTTTGATAACACTTGGGGGGGACGGGGGACCAAATAATGTAAAGGTAAGTAGTTTGCTTACCACCATGACAACAGAAAATCTTCTCATCTACAATGGCTGCAATAGGCAGGCAATTAAAGCAGTCTGTAAATGTCTTCCAGAGCTTGATATTAAATCGCCGTTTACCTGACAATATCAGAAGAGCATTTTATAGACTACAAATACAGCACGATCATTCAATAAGGTAATTTAAAATACTAGGATCCAGCAATTACTTAACTTTTAAAAAGTTGTAAAGGATGTTCACAAATCTAATCAGAGTAAAAACTGCATTTCCTGTTATTAAGGCAAAGGTTTCTACCAAGCAACAAACCTGTGCAAATGTTTTATTATAATTTTGGTGAATAAAACACGAATACGCTGATTTTACTTACATTCATCATAGAATCCATATATACGATTAATACTAGCACACTCGTGATTTCCTCTCAGGAGAAAAAAATTCTCTGGATATTTTATTTTATAGGCAAGTAGTAAGCAGATGGTTTCCAATGACTGTTTTCCTCTGTCCACATAATCGCCCAGAAAAAGATAGTTGGCTTCAGGTGGAAACCCTCCATACTCAAACAATCGAAGTAAATCTGTATACTGGCCATGAATGTCACCTGAAGAAAAAAAGAGATAAATTTTTATTTTATAGCTAATGTTGCTATTTTCTAAGACACAACCTTTGACTCAGAGCAAACCTTATTAATGAGGTATTTCCTTCCAAAGTTACTGCAATTCCCTCGTTAATACACCAATCTACCTGTACTGCAGACTTTTTTCCCTTCTGATGTTATCCATTCTATATTTTTTTTCAAAAAAAAAAATACATACTTTTGTCTCAAACATTTTTGGTGCTGAAACACTAGGGCTTAGCCAAAGTGTGTTTTTGATTCCCTCTTCATTTTGAAATAGTGGTTTGTACTCATGATTCTGCTCATTAGAAATGTTTCACAGTATTTGAGTTCTCTCTAACTGCTTCCAAATTTAATTTCAGATTTCCTAACTGTCTAGAAACATCAATTTGAGTGCAAAGAAAAGAATTTTTACTCCTTTTGAATCTTTAGGAACATTGAAATATAGGTTAGGCACACTGCAAGTCCTTTTTTATCAATAGATACCATCAGATGAAGTATCAGCACATACCGCAAATCTTCAGTGGTGCCTCTAGCTCCAGAAGAATGGGCTGACTAAGAAAGATTTCTCGAGACTTTATACACAATCCTCGAACCTCGGCTTCTGTCATTTGCACAATCTTGCCAGGACGACATCCTCGGACTGAAAGAGATAAATATTCATATATTTCAAGTCTCTGAAAATATATTAAGAAAAACAAAGAAAAAATAAACAACTCTTTTCTATTTAACTCTTAACAAGAGTTAACATTTGACTTCGAGTAACTCACTCATGAGTGTGATTATGACAACCATCTCTTTTCTCTGATAAGTGAATGGGGTGATAATGAATGAGGCTTTCAAGTTTGTTTGTAATAAATTAGTTCAAATTCAAAAGATGTGGCAACACTGGATGCCTGAGTAAATTTCTGTGTTAAGTGTATGTCTGTTCATTTTACCTTATACACATTTACAACTGATGTAAGCAAAAGGCCCATATTTAAAGAAGGCTTGGAGTATGATTCTCCTTCTTTCTTAAGCATGCAAATCTTGTACATTTCTAATTTTGGATAAGCTAAAATTAACTAGAAAACTGTAATGATGTTTGAGTGTTGGACACTATTGTTCCAGTAGTCCAATTACTGCTCAGCCATAAAAACCCAATGATAGATTCAGGGGAGGTCACTCCCACGGTAGGTTTGTCCTGGGATGGCCTTAACTTGTAAACAACAAAATTAAGATTAATTTTGGAATTTTAGTTGGTAACGCAAATATTTTGTTAAAACTGAATGCATTTGGAAGGCGGAGCATACACCTGTGATTTTTAGAACCAGAGGAATATTAAATGACAATAAAACTGAAAGCCTTCTTAGGCTGGATCTACACTGCCATATGATGAAATTTGGTACGGCAATGCAATTAAACTGCACTGCAGATTCAGCCTCAGTGGCTGCTGTCAAACTAGAGAACTCCCTATTACAGGTGACTAGGTTGGTTCTGTTTCTCATTTTCTTTTTATATATATATTTTATTGAAATATAGAATCATTAAATACAACGAAAGAGTGAGAACAATATTTGATAACAGAAAGTGAGGAAAAAAAGAGAAAGAAGGAAAAAGCTAAAAAAACTATATTGAGGGGAGAAAAAAAAACAGCAACCAAAAAAAACCTTGAGTACAAATAAAATGACTTCCATCTTTGCCTTTGCATTTCCCATTCTGTATATATAAAAGAGGGTGATAAAAATAAAAATAATAATAAAAAAATTAAATCAGCCTCTTTCTCTATAATAAGGACAAACACTAAAAGAAAAAAAATATTGTCCTTTATATTGGCTAAGTCACGGATTCTTTACTTTTCATAAAACAATACACTGAAAAACACCAAGCAGAATTGTCCTTCTATTCTTTCACTAATATCCTTCAACTTCTTTTCCTTTCAAATTCTTCTACTTTACTCCAGTCTGTATGTTTTATCGGGGTCCCTGTATTTTTCTTTAATAGAAAAGTTAATTTTTCGGTATCTTTTATTTCTCTCACTTTCTGTAGCCATTCTTCCATATTCGGTATTTCCTTTTATTTCCATCTTTTGGCAAAACTAATTCTAGCGGCAGTTCTGTTTCTCATTTTCATTTCCATGTGCTATTCAGACCAACACAGATTTTGTGGAGTAACATTTTAATGAAAATTGTGGCACTTTTTCTCATTTTCTGTATAAAATAACTGTAGTGTTATTTTTAATATGCAAGTGTGGTTAATGGTTTTAACGATGTAGACTTTCAGTTAATTGGAACTCAAGCAACTGGCAAAAAAATGTTAAATAAAATGAAAATGCATGTATTTAAGTAAAACTGCGATACATTAAGTTTGTCTTTGTCTTAATTTGCTTTTAATTACTGTGTTTCAATGTGAACATTAAATCAATACAGAGTTTATGATATGCAATAATAATAATTTTATTTCTTACCTGCCTTTCTTTGCAGCTCATATAGTACAGGGTATCATATTAGTTCAGCTTATTTTTAATAGTAAATCTCAAGCAACTGGAAACTACATTTATCCAGCATCTATTAAACCCCATGGGGATGACCTGAGCATCTACTATATAAAGGCGGTCTCCAAGTTACAAACAAGATAGGTTCTGTAGGTTTGTTCTTAAGTTGAATTTGTATGTAAGTCAGAACAGTTACATTTTAAAAATGTAACTCTAGCCCAGGCATGGGCTAACTTCGTCCCTCCAGGTGTTTTGGACTTAAAAGTTCAAAACACCTGGAGGGGCAAAATTTGCCTATGTCTGGCCTCCCCCCCCCCCCCCCAAATATATGTAAGTATGCTTTGGATAGCATAGGGAAGGGTTAACACCCCTCTGGTGTTTGTTTTGCTGGTTCAGAAGATTTCAGGGCACTTTCTGTCCTTGTGATAATTGGATTTTGAAAAATGTGGGTCCCATTATCAGAATGGAAGAAACCCAGTACCAAGAATAGGGGGATCTTTAAATACATATCCTCTGTAAGACATTAAAACAGCAATTAAAGAGACATTCTGGTGGCCATGGGATTAAAACTAGAGTGGCAAAGAAGGGAAACAAACAAATCTTCACCAGGCAGTATCTTCTAGTGCTGAGTACCATTTACCAACCTACATCCACTAAGAGCATGAAAGGATGTGTATAAAACAGAACAAACACTCAAACATGTTTGTATAATGACAAGTACAATCCTAATAATGAGTGTAAGAGTGTACAATTACAAGTAATGTGTTCTCTTAACCATATCTAGATTTACTTGCTTAGTTGTTGCTTAACCATGCCAGATCAGTTATTCACCTTTTAACTATTCTACTGAACATTACGATTCTACTTGCTATCCCCTCACTATTACAGCATGTTCTGTTTTTGTTATATTACTCCTCCTCCACCCAAGACAATTTGAAGGCACACAACATAATCAACAACTACCAACCCATTTTATGCACTGATATGCACAAAGGCCTGAAACTGTTTAGTCTAAAAGATGTAAGTATGGTCTATCCTTTCATTCCAATAAGTTAAGTTGCAAGAGTATCTTGCAGTATTTGCCTGTGAATGAACAGATAAAATGACCTGCTCAGCAACTACAATGTTCACTTGCTACTTTGCGGTTCACTTTTCACGGAGGTGGGGGTGGGGGGGTGGTTCAAGGCACTCTCAGAATGCCTTGGACCTTAATGCTTAATGCTTGGACCCTTAATGCTATCCAATCAAAAGTGGTATCTATCTATCAAACTAACCAATTAAAACAACACAAAGGACTAGTACTTTGCTGCTGAATACGCATGCCCAATGTCGAACACATCTCACCACATTAAAACAATGGATGTGGCTCTTAATGAGACATGCTGCATTACCACTGGATGTCTATGCCCCACACCACTGGAGAAATTACTGTATATACTCGAGTACAAGCCTAGTTTTCAGCCCATTTTTAAGGCTGAAAAAGCTCCCCTTGGCTTATACTCGAGTGAGGTTCCTGGCTGGCTGGCATATATGTCTTATCTTATTAAAGTCTTATTATTATTACCATAAATTACAATTTTATGTAAACATTCAAAAACATTTAACCTATTGATACCTCAAATAATGTAATTTTATTAGTATCTATATTTATTTTTATTTTTGAAATTTGCCAGTAGCTGTTGCATTTTCCACCCTCGTCTTATACTTGAGTCAATAGGTTTTCCCAGTTTTGTGATAAAATTAGGTACCTCGGCTTATATTCAGGTCGGCTTATACTCGAGCATACACAGTATACTGTTTAGCCGGTACTGCACCACCTGACATTCGTCGGGAAGTAGCAGCCAACAATGAAAGGATCAGGGCAATGACATCTCCAGCCCACCCCGTTTTAATATCAGCCAGCATGCCTACGCCTTAGATCAAGAAATAGTTTTCTAAGATCTACAGAGATAACTCGCAGGAACACCTCAGCAAGCAAGAGTTAACAAGTGGCAGGCTAAAATCCAGAACCTCAAGCCATGGCCAATACCGAATGAGAGACTCCCTCCTGGGTATACAGAAGACTAGGAGACTTGGAAGATGCTGAACAGATTGGCATCATAAGATGCAAAGCTAATCTTAAGAAATGGGGCCACAAAGTGGAGACCACGACAAAAAATAATCACCTAAAGGGACTGCTGGGGCTTTTCAACTTCTCCCAAGTGCTAAAGAAGCAAAGCACAACAGGAGGGTGGGTAGGTGCCTGTCAAACAAATCAATATGGTTACTGCCAGTAAGTGACTTCCAGTTTTGAAATAGGAAATATTTCCAATGTTCTAAGGTGGCCGGGAGCTATATTTGTGTGTCCAACCTTTATTTAATAACCAATTAAAATCCCATATAAATTTTATTTGGTGGTTAGGTATCTCATGGCCTTTCCCAGGATCGGATCCCTGCTTTTCTGTTTATCCCAAATTAGCTGGCAATGGGGACTCATATAATCCAGTTTAATGCAGAAAACCTGGGATCAGGTCCTGGAATATAGAGCCTGTATGAAAGGGGCCTCAATAAGTTTTTATCTCAATAATGAAGAGTATTTGAACTGGAAAAACTACTGATTTTTTTTTTAAACCCTGAAGAACCCAGTATTCCTTAATAAGCAAATTAAACTTGAAGACATGAGTAGATTTTTTTGCTACAATGCCTGTAAATTCATTAAGATAAAATGTCCTCGCTGTTGGTTTGTTTTACTTTTCTTGTACAATGTTGTTTACAACTTTTCACTGAATGAGTTTTTGAGTATTTCTTGATCTCAATTAAAATTCCAAACTTATTCAGGCTTATGGTTAGGGCATAATGCACTCTTCCTATGCATTGCGATTCAATGAGTATAGCCAAGCTCTTGTTATTCAGAGAACATCACTTGGTCCCAAAACCTCTTATTACATAGGGGAAAAGACTACTCAGTGGTTAAAAATAGTAGATGTGCCAAGATATTCTTCCCAGCTGTTCTTTGTACAAAAAGAACAGTATACTATAAATTGCTGGAAATGTATACAACCATTCAGGAGACATTGTCATGGAACAGATATACTGTAAGTCTAGGTCTGTGTGTGCAGCCTCAACAAAATATTACTCCCATCCTACTACATGAAAAATTAAAGAGTGAAGACAATGAAGAACTTAAGCATTTCCAGATAATTATGCAAGTAAATAGTACATATATGCATGCACAAGGAAATTCAGCCAAGAAAATGAGAAACACAACTTTAGAAGCTGCCTGATCTGTCTGCAATTTTATAAATGGACAGTGAATTTCTAAGTAACACAAATGGGAAGTTTCTTGCTTCACTCCATCCAAAAACATATCATTTCAAAGCTGTGAAGGCAAAAGGAAGGGGTTTTGGTTTCTGTCATGTTTTGAACTACAGGCAGTCCCTGAGTTACAAACATCTGACTTACAAATGACTCATAGTTAAGAACCATGGTGAGACAACAGGAAGTGCGAGAAATCTACTCCCAGGAAGGGAAATTCACTCCAGAGAGTTATCATAGGGAAACGGTATCTCAACTGAAGCTTTTTCACCATTCCTTGTTCCCACAACAAGCCACATTTTTCAAAATCTAATCATCACAAGGACAAAAAGCGTGGTGAAATCTTCTGAACATGGAGCACAGACAATAAAACCAACACTACAGAGGCATTAACTCTTCCTCATGCTATCCAAAGTGTGCTTGCGCTCTCTCTCTCTCTCTCTCTCTCTCTCTCTCTCTCTCTCCACACACACACACACACACACACACACACACAAAACACACACACTGTTATAGATGATACAGTCGATTTTGTTTATTTGGTTTTAGTATGAAGAGAAAAATATATCTGGAGTTACACTTTAAAATGTACCTGTTCTGAGTTACAAGAACAAACCAACAAAACCTATCTTGTCTGTAAGATTGGGGACTGTCTGTACATGTTTTACTAGTTCTCTTCACCCTAAAATCAAAGAAATAAATTCAACTGTATCAACTGTAAGGTTATGCAGTTGTAGTACCTATTTATAAACATATTAGACACAGGATCCTTACTATAGCTCCCACTGTTCATAAAGGGCAGTTACTGTGTTAGTACACCAAAGAGACTTCCATGTTTTGACAGCCCTTTCTGCCTAGGTAGAAGAACAGTAAGAGCACACTACAGTTCCTTCTGTTGCCTTTTTCTGAAGTGTTTAACTCATTATTTTATTACATTGCTAATATTGTGATGAAATGCATTTTGAAATACAGCTTCAAGCTGCTTATTCCTTGAATTCTTCCCTGGTGGGCTCGGGTTATGTAAAAATCTAGAATATTAAAAAAACTCATTTCGTGTTACAGCTTAACAGTAAGCTAGTATGCAAAAGAAACTAATGAATTTTGGAACACGTAGTCTGGGGCATTATTCAATCCCTCAAAGCTTAAAAAGTATTTCTGAAATCACCTTGCAATCTGGTAAACATTAAAACTACTTGCAACATATGTGAATACACTACACTACAACGAACATAAACTTTTATTAGGATAATGTGGCAAAAATAATATTTACAACCCCATTAAATACCTATTCTGAAACAAACCCTAAAGTTCTTTCTGGGGAGAAAATGATTCAGTGTAAAGGGTACTGCTTCGATTAATCTTGCAAAACACAAAATGACGAATTTGCCAACCTTATCTACTATTTTTTGTGTTGTCATGCCTGGTGAAGATTTCTGAAAAGCCTGAAAGCTCTCAACAGTTTTGCATCACATCTGTAGTTTTTAATTTCCAAATTATCCATTTTGTTTTTACATATGGTCTAAATGAGGACTTCATATATGCTCAAAAATTATCCTGTGCTTTATAATTTATATATATTGTATATACATGTAATATTAATAATATTATGATGTAATACAATGTAATAATAATTATAATTCACTATTATAATTGTATATTTATATTACATGCAATATTACTAATAATATTGCAATATAGTCGTATAATATATTGTATGTATATATACTTGTAAACCGCCCTGAGTTCCCTTCGGGGTGAGAAGGGCGGGATATAAATGTTGCTAATAAATAATATAAGAACAAAAATTAAACAGAAACATACACTCTACAGAAATGCTTCTGAAGTTGCCTGATGTAAGGAATTGGCATCCCTCATCCCTTATTGTGTCAGAATAGTACCATAAATTTGCCCTTTGGCTACAACCAATATACTTCTTTCTTTTCTAGAGCTTCTGCAGAGGCCTGTGGTTGGTGGCTTATAGAACAAGACTCATTCCTGAATGACATTATTTTAAATGAAATTTTATTCGTCATGAACCGACTGCTTACATAAAACTGCTGCCTTTGCAAAAATGCTATTATGCATCATTACACAACTACCTGCCTCTCAAAGTTAATTTGCCTCTCATGGTTAAACTATATGGTAGATGTGTAGTTTAGCATTCACGTGACTGCCCATGATGACAGGGTTATTCTCTACCACCAATGACAATGGCAATTCGACATGTCTTACACTGCATTATTTTGACAGAGCACAAATAATTTTCCACTCTTTTGAAATAAAAAATACTAGTTACAAGGATAAAAGGGCTGTGGCTATAGCTCAGCGGGTTAAACTGCCAGCTACAAAAGATCTTGTTGACCGAAAGATTGACAGTTCAAGCCATGGACAGGGTGAGCTCCTGCCATCAGCCTAACTTCTGCCTACCCTAGCAGTTCGAAAATAGCAGTGAATAGATAAATAGGTACCACTTTAGCGAAGAGGTAAAAGGCACTCCTGTAAATCATGCCAGTGGTTCGACTGACAGGCTCTCCGGCATGGAAGAATGGAACAACTGCATCTCCCCATGGACAAATCGGGCACAGACTCCAGATGCCGGAAATGAAAGAAGGAAGCTTGCCCATGTTTATGTATTTTCTGTCTCTGTCAATTGTACAATGGCATTGAATGTTTGCTATATATATGTACCTGTCAATTCACTCTGTGTCCCTTCGGGGAGATAGGGTGGAATATAAATGAAGTATATAATTATTTATTACTATAAAAGGGAAAATAAGTACTGATCCATCTTATAGGCCAAATATAATACAGTAATATATAAGTTAGACCTTGTTTTTTCTAGTTGCCCACACAGATAATTTAAATATCTCCCTGAGCAGCAGCTTCAGAGGGAAGGAAAGGAAGACAAAGAGGATTATAACTACTGCCGAATCATTTCAAACTTCAGGCAAAGTGTAAATATTTCAGCTTTTTGTAATGGTAACTCTTAGGATAGGATAACAACGTAACTATTTTGAATTACAGCTTTCTAGTGGGAGTTGTAGCTGACAATGATGCCAAAAGTCAACTATTCAAATACAGCTTTTAAAATAATTATAACTTTAGCAAGAATTCGTTTTCAAAATATTTCTCTTAAAATTGGAGCAAAACTACTTAATATCAGCAAAGAACACTTTTCGGGGGCCGGGGGCAGACAGGATAACACCTGGCTGAGATAAGCCCTTAGTTATGGTGGAAAACTTACTTTACTGCATTTTGAAAGCCGCAAACAAGCTTATGAGATTATTATATAAATGCAGGAGATGCTATCCTATCTGGCATAACAATTATCTAACCTCTTCAATAATTTAGTTCTCAAATTATAGCTTGAAAATTGAATTTTCATTTCACTCCTAGTGAAATTTTCTTATTGTAGCCTTCAAAAGCTTGGTTCAAGTTTCTAGTTTTAAACTTAATTATAAATTGTATTTTCCCCCCTAACAAATCAAACTATAAATTCATGTACTGTAAGGAACAGTTTTAGTTTTGCCAGTTTATCAATACCAAACCAATACCAATAAGAACAGAAGAAACCATTGATACCAATAAAATAAACATAATTAATTTAGCCCCTCATATCAAGTAAATATAAAGTATTCATTTTAATAAAAGTATGTGAGAGGGAGACACCATGACCAGGAATTACAATGATCTGATACTGTATTATGAGTGCTTCTCAGGTTATTTCACAACAGGCAACTTTTTTTCTTTCTTCATAATGTAGCAGGAATAAGCACCATATTTGGACTCATTGGCTCCAACTGTTTTTCTTTCTTGGAAAAACACTGCAGACAAACAGCTGATACACTGATCTATGGACCATAAATCTAAGTAGCTTGCTGTATGTATTTTTATATCCAAACCCACATCACACATCTTTTAGAAATAATCTAGTGGGAACAAATACATGAACGTGGATATCACATATTTTATTCATTGTTCAAAATAACATTTGGCAAAATATGAAGAAAAGGATTCCCCTTCCAGCAATTTTTCCAGTTTTTTTAATGGATCTCCAGATCTCTAAGAATTTTTGGATTAGGTGGAAGTAGTGGAAATTGTGAGTGATACTGACCCCATCCTTTTGAAATTTGACATATTACAGAAAGAGTACAATCGACATACTTTGAGCTCTTAAGAATGTTGATTGCTGATTACTATAAACATAAAAACAATCAGTGAGAACTCATGGTCACAATAATTAAAAGTGGAGTCTGATATTTTCCCTAAGAGAAGCTTCTGTTGGAAGACTCACACACATCTGAAACATCTGAAATAACTGGGGATATATCCACAATCAGATTTTGGATAAATTCAGATTTAAAAGGAGTTTATGCAGGAAAAACTGGGGTCAATTTACCAGGAGGAGTACAAATGAACAATCAATAGCTGTACATAGAAGCAATCTTCAAAAAACTGTAGGTCCAGGGGCTAAAGCTCAGAATTAGCTCAGATTTGCAGAGAAGCTTAGAGGTAATAGAAATAATATATTCTAGCTAAGTTCAAAACAAGAGGAAACAAAGAAAGTTATTTCATTACACGGAGAAGATAATGTTAACAGCTCAACGAGGGAATGCTCAACACCTAGTTAACCTGTATCCCCCCCCCCTAAAATAAAGGACACAATGCTCAACATAGTAATTCCTGCAATGAAGTGACTGTTTAAAACAGATAAAAATGTGATGTGAGAGCTTACATAATTAATGCTTTCATGAATCTCTTTCAAGAAAATTAAACACAGGGATCAAATGCAGGTGGAAGCATAACTTCAAAGTTTCATGCTTGCAAAGGTCCAAGGAGATGAGAGAAAGATAAATACTGTTATGAACAAAGGAAAAGATGAGGAATCTGGCAGCTACAGTAGAGTCTCACTTATCCAAGTAAACGGGCCGGCAGAAGCTTGGATAAGCGAATAGCTTGGATAATAAGGAGAGATTAAGGAAAAGTCTATTAAACATTAAAATAGGTTATGATTTTACAAATTAAGCACCAAAACATCATGTTATACAACAAATTTGACAGAAAAAGTAGTTCAATACGCAGTAATGTTATGTTGTAATTACTGTATTTATGAATTTAGCACCAAAATATCACGATATATTGAAAACATTGACTACAAAAATGGCTTGGATAATCCAGAAGCTTGGATAAGCGAGGCTTGGATAAGTGAGACTCTACTGTACCAACAAGTCTGTTTAGTATAAGAAACAGTAACCATGCTAGTATTGGTCACTGACCAACCAATCAAGAAGGACAATTATTCTTATTACTAAGAACTGGCATGTGTGATTGTCAAGAACAAATCATGCTCAACTAAGCTTATCTATCTTCCTTTTTAAAAGTTCCAATATTGGTAGATCAGCAAAACTGCTGTGGATATAGTACATCTTGACTTTAGTTAGCCTTTCAATAAGGTCCCCCATAATATTGTTGTGGACAAGTTGATAAGAGGTCAGCTAGACAGTGGACCTCATCAGATGCAATGAGAAGTGTCTTCTGTCTGCTTCTCTCCATTGACAACACCAGTCTCCCGGAGCCCAACCCATGATGCAGGGCTACTTCCAACGGAACTCCATGGGGCTCCATGCTGGCAGCATTACGGTAGTGGAGAGAAACGAAACCCAGAGGAGTCGGGTGTACACCTGACTCCTCATTGAACAATTGAGGGCAGATGGGGAAATGTCATGGGAAGGCAGAGGACTGACCTAGACTATAGGGAACAGAGTGTGACAGTTCCCTCCGCCACCCCACACTTTCCCCTGCTGTCTCCCACTTTATTTCGGCCATCTAATAATTGGATTCAAATTGTAAGAGGAGAGATTTCAACTAAACTTTAGGGAAAGCGTCTAACAGGAAAAACTGACAACCTCAGAAAGTGGCAGACTTTTAAACAGAAATTGGGAGGCATTTATCAGACATTAATGTTTAATTTCCTATAATGGCAAGGCCTGGGTTTTATGGTCCTTCAGACTTAGCTTCAATTTTATTTTGATGATCTATTAAGTATTTAGACTAATTTATATTTCAGGAAATTTTATTATGTTCAACATCACTATTTTTGCTTTTTTGGGGGGGGGGGACTTGATTGATTGACTGGGTGTTTCACAGACTAAACTTGCTCAGGTGTTTTTAGGTAATTGTAAGTTGCAAAGGGTCTTTGGGTAACTGAGAAAAACAAAAACTAAAGTACTTTTCAAATGTATACAACATAAAATGAGATTCATTCAGTAAAAATTTAAAAAATATGGCCAGTAACCAAATAATTAAAATATCATATTCCTGTTGGCATGAATTGGTTTTATTTTTGTTTTACAATTCCGAAAATCTTATTGAACAAAAATATATCCTGCCCAATAGCAAAGTAGGATTGGCAATTAGGAGAGAAAACAGTTTGTCTACCTCTAGAAGGAGATTTTCAATTATTCTAAAACAGGAGAGAATCATGGAAAAAAGGCTTTAAAAGGAACAAGCTGCAAAAGGGCTATAACTCCAAGGGAGAAGAACAGCAACCCCCTTCTCTTTCAATTATATCTTAATGAAGTTTATTCATGATTGGCTTGTTTTTAAATAGTTTCAAATTGCACGGTCATATGGATTATTTTATAAATTAAACAATTGAGGAGAAAGATTAAGCATATTAAAGTTTCCATCCCGCTTTCTTAAAAGAAACCCATGAGTTTTTGCCCTCTTTAGCCCTACACCAAATTCTTCTCGGCACTCTCAAGAGTCAAAAGTGGTGTGGTGACTCTTGAAATGACAAACACAAACATTTTATAGGATGCCACCATAACAGAATAGAATTGTGGTGCTATAACTGTGTAGTGTGAGAGGGCCCTTGGACAAGTACTATATATGCCAGGCATAGGTAAACTTCAGCCCTCCAGGTGTTTCGGACTTCAGTAGGCTGTTAGGAATTGTGGGAGTTGAACACCTGTGGAGGGCCGAATTCTGCTCATGCCTGGTATATACAATCACAAGATGAATATTAACACCAAGAAATGAATCATGTAATGAAAATTAATGAAGGAAAGCAGAATCACAAAACATCACACTACCAATTTCAACATGGACACAAAATGAGGATGCAACCCCAATTTTTCCTTTTACTTCGACATATCCATAAAATCCCATCCAATTTGCTATAAATTAAAAACTATTGTAACTTCAGGCAGAAGAAAGACTGCAATGTATGTCCATTGTCTTTTCTTCACTAGAGACTTAGCAATTCAGTTGCCATGTACACAACAACAAATACAAAATGGAAAGAGAAAATAAAAGCAAAAGCAAAGCAGGATTCAAATTTTGATCTAAAAATATAAACATATATGTAGATATTTGTCATCCTCTAGCTAAACCATGTGGCTTCCTAATACACTGAGAAAGAGAGAGAGGAATTGACAACTTAATGCTGAATCTCTGTATCATTAAGAGGAAAGACACTGATGTCTTCACATTTGACTGAGAATCAACAGGAAGAAACAGGTGACATGGAATGAAGCCAGAACTATGTTTTTCTCCTATTTCAAAGGAACAGCTAAGAAACCTTCCTGGTTTTACAAAACTTCAGTGAACTAAGAATGGTTCTTCGAGCCTCATTCTCAGAGGAGGATATTCATTAACCCCAGAAATTCCCAATCATTTTATTTTTTAAAAAACCCAAAATGTTAAAGAAATATGTGCTTTACACATATTCCTTTTATTAAATGTTTAATCCTCCTAGAGTAAAAAAGATACAATGAAGAGCAAAGGAAGGCCTCATTCCTAAACTTGAAGATAAAAGTATTTGTTCCATTTCAATGACAAGTTATTTTAGAAAACCTTAAAGAGTTGCAGCTCCTAGCATCAAAATTCTGAATTTTGCAAAGAAAAATCAAACAGAACAAGATTTAACTCTTGCATCAACTGTTGTTTTACTAAAATAATAAAATAAGTATAATTTTATAAATAAAATTTCCTGTACACTGTTGAACAAGTGTAGATGGGGATCCACAAGTTAGATACTTTATATGACTATTTATTTACTGCAGTATGACACAAACAACTTGGGCCAAATGGCCCTGAAACCGATCACAGTTTCCCTATTTAATAATTGTCTGTCTGCCCTAAGATATAAAGATATACAGCCATTATTCCAGATTTTATAAACTAAGGAAGTAGCATTCACACACAGTTCAGCAACTGATCAGCTAAGTAGAAAAATGATAGTCACAGCATCATAACACAAGGCACAGCTCTTTTGAATTACAGTATAGTAAGATCTTATTCCATGGAGGATATGTTCCCAACCAGACTGCACTTACATGGAACTCTTAATTTACAAACACTCTTAATATATCTTGACTTCCAGTCAGAGCATATTACAGAACTGCAATTGAGGGCCTAGACATTCTTAGAGATGTATCTTCTCTAGGAATTTCCTAGGTTGTTCAACAAAACTCAATGGTAACCTCTGGGAAAAATATATCCTTTATTATAGAATCAAGTAGTGGACCTAGCAAGTTCCTCCGGTTTCGTGCTCATGGGGATCTTACTATATGTCTTTACCACATTATGGGAGGCCAAAACCAAGTATGCCATACTTCATTCTTTAATCGTAACATGTACTGTATTATATTCACAGCAATCCAAACTTATTTGTGATACATTTTTACAGAACAGATAGACTTCACCTTACATTAATATGGCCAGCGTCTCTATAGGACAGTGGTTCTCAACCTGTGGGTCCCCAGATGTTTTGGCCCAGAAACCCTAATAGCTGGTAAACTGGCTAGGATTTCTGGGAGTTGTAGGCCAAAACACCTGGGGACCCACAGGTTGAGAACCACTGTTATAGGACATTCCAAATACATACATACATACAACTACTGTATTTACAATTTCCCAGGGGGCAGAGCATGTGCAATCCACCATTTGAAACAATAGCACCTGTACACAGGATAGGAAGATGCATACTACCTTAAATGTGAAATGAATATTAAGGATATGAGAATACAAACACTTCCAGATATGGTCCTACTGACCCTCTCCCCCAATCTGGATACCTCTTTCCATTACAAGGTGTGAAATATCACCCAAAATGATAGAACAAGATAAAAACTTAGCAGTGAAAGCACCAATAAGCACAATGAATAAACAGAGCTCTGCTAGTAATGCTATAGAGGAACTACACATAATGAAAGTTCAGGTGGAAGGTAGATGACATATTAATACAAGATACTGACTGACTTGCACAGATGACTTAGCACAAGCTGAAGTAATTTAGCAGAAGCTCTATGTTACGCAGCATTAAATAACAAAAACTGCAATTTTTTCATTTTAAAATCAATGCTAGCAAAGCTTACATTTCAAAGATTAAGATCACTTGAGACAGTTCATTTAACCTAGCAAAAACCTTCTCCTCTAATACTGCCCCAGGGCTGTAAATGAGCTGAAGTAAAAAAAAAAATAACCTCACCCTCTGCATTATGGTGGCAGAAATCTGAACTGGGAACTTTCTGGTTCACAATTTACTTTTATCCAGTACTCCACTAACTTGCAGGTATAATTCCCCTGCTGGTAACAGCTGGCAAGTCAGCTTCTACATAGGGCAACCCAATGAGAAACCTCCTTGACTTCCTATATTAGTATCATGCAAATTTCTTTAAGAAAACTTTAGTTAAATGTTTTCCAAAATAATAATATAGAAAGGGATTTTTAGATATGACAGTAGGAGTAAACAGTTTCTGAAAACCTATAATGGGCAAGTTTGTCACTTTGTAGTTCATTTATAAAAGCAGCTTTCTGTTACTTTGTTCAGCAAATATGAATTTTTATTTCTAGTAATAAAAATACAATTCATGAACAATAAGCTGGTAAGGATACACTTTTTATTAATTGAGTTAATTTTTACGATCACCTTACACAACAGTAGGAAAGAGAGCACGTATAATATGTTTGAAAGCAGAGTCAAGCAGATTATTATTTGCTTTTAGTAACCATGATAGTAATGCTGAAATGTTAGTTGAAAGTGACCAATAGTAGCTAGCTACTTCTCAACAGTACTGTGCTATTACTGCTACAGATTTTAGAATCAAGCACTATTAATTTTTAACACAGCAGATTTTCACATGGATGTTGAAAAAGCACAGAACATTTGAATACCAATATTGTATTCACAAGAATATTCTTACCATATATAGTTCTTAAGTACCCTGTTTCCCTGAAAATAAGACAGTTTCTTATATTAATTTTTGCTCCCAAAGATGCGCTGGGTCTTATTATTCAGGAGATGTCTTATTTTTCCATGAAGAACTCACATTTATTGTTGAGCAACAAAATGAAATTGCACTAAAGAACCAGAAATTGCCTTTAGCTGGCATCAACCAATACTGAAAGGCTCTGGAATAAATGGCAGTGTGGACTCAGATAACCCAGTTCAAAGAAGATATTGTGGATTATCTGCTTGATATTCTGGGAGATATGACTGTATGGAATGCCCAGAGTTAACAATGCCATATATTTCAAGGCAAAGCAGATAATGTGGGATTTTATTCCACTGTGTGAAAGATGCCCAAGACTCTTGGGGTTTGTATCCAAGTCTGGAGAAGGAGAAGGCAAACAGAGGCTGGGGCATTTTGGGGGTGGAACCTTTCTCCGCGGCTCCCGCAGGTCCTTCCCTGCCGGGCCCATTAGGCAGGAACACCCCAGCAGCATGGCAGTAGTAAAGGGCATCCCGAGGGCTACTCGGCGGGTAAGCCAGCCTGGGGAGTGGGACAAAAGGGAAAACAAGGGGAAGGGCCGGCACTTCTGGAAGGGATGCTGTAAATAGTTCTGGACAGAAAGTGATCCCTCCCTATCTTTACAGTCACCCCCAGTTCCTGCACTCCTTTCCTACATCCCAACATGGGGAAAAAAGAGATATTAGATGGGGTTCTCGCCTTCTGGGAATTTCAAAAACTTTGCTAGATCTTACTTTCAGGGGAGGCCTTATATTTAGCAATTCAGCAAAACCTCTACTAGGTCTTATTTTCAGGGAATGCCTTATTTTTGGGGAAACACGGTAGGTATGAATGATCACAAACATTGTCAAAATAATTACATAAACAACCAGGTTAATTGTGATAGAGGTCTTCACAATTAAACCAACACAAACCTCCACTGCATGCGGCCTGTCTCAAAAGTAATGAGAATATTTTTTTATTTAACATACATGCAGTTTATCTCTTTGAAAATAGACTCCTTGTGATTGAATGCAGTAATTCCTGCATTGCTGCCACCCTTCATAGCAGTGGAGGAAGTATTCACTTGAGATGTCCAAAGACCACGGTGCACCTGCCTAGAAATTTTCATTTGTCCCAAAATGATGTTCTTTGAGGTGGCTTTGAGTTTGGGGGCAAAAATCACACAGAGCCAAATCAGGCCTATATGCTGGGTGGGGATGTGTTCAGAATAATCTTTACATGAACCACAACTTTCTCAGTTCTTTAAACTGAGGAATGCTGCCCAAGACCACTCTTTATTTTAACTAGTGACAAGACACAAAAATTACTATGTGCTTTGCTAATATACTGAATGCTCCAAAGGCATGGACTCAACTGAGGAAGATCAAACCATATGCTTGGGTTCCCCCTCCATCTGCCTTAATTCCCCACTTCCCTTTTCCTGGCCCTTCTCCACTGTGCAAAAAAAAATCATTCTCGTTACTTTTGGAATATGGGACACTGAATTAAGCTGCCATCATTGGCCTTCATTATATAAAGGAAACTGAATCAACAAACAACCGGGCTGTGGCGCAGGCTGTTGAGCAACCAGCTGCAGCCAGCTGCAACAAATCACTCTGACCAAGAGGTCATGAGTTCGAGGCCAGCTCGGAGCCCCACGTTTGTCTTGTCTTTGTTCTATGTTAAGGCATTGAATGTTTGCCTTATATGTGTAATGTGATCCGCCCTGAGTCCCCTTCGGGGTGAGAAGGGCGGAATATAAATACTGTAAATAAATAAATAAACAAAACCCAATGTTAAGAGTGCTTCTCTGTTCCACGGTATAAAATGTATATGCAAAGTAGGAACTAAAATGTGAAAAGTAAATAAAATGTAGACAAAGTAATTACAATTATTGTTTCTGAAAAACAAAAAACAAAATAAAATTCCTCATCAAAACCAACTAACAGCAGTATTTATGTTAATCCTAAAGGAAATTGCTTTCTATCCATTTAGACTAATCACACATTCGCACATATTTCTGTTCATCTGGAAAATACAAACTACTATCCCGCCCTCAAGTGTTCTGCAACCAATCCAGAAAGCTGCAGATATTTTAGAATGTTGTATGTTCAGAACCATGGTCATAGTTTTCACAAAGCTGAGAATTTTTGTAAACCTAAAAACATGTTTCCATTCAATCTGGAATATGGCATCCACCATTACCTCAAAAATACATACTATTCCCCCTTTAACAAACTAACAGTGCTCTTTTGCTTATTTGCACCATATAAAACAGCTGCGCAAAAATTTTAAATGAAGCCTCTTACAATTCTTATGTAATATTGTTGATGTCAATAGCATTTCTCCCCAAATATCAGAAAGCTCAGATGCTGAATCTAAAGAATGCCTTTACAGAGCACACCACACCATTATCCAGGTGTGAAAATTTGTTCGTGTTGAGCACAATCGGTGGACAAAATATGACTGACTTGATACCATGTCAGTCGTCCAGAGCAATGCTATGTCATCTTCTTCAGTGCCGTCAAATTAGTTAATACTGGCACTTAAAATACAGTGAAATAATCCCTACTGACACAAAACTGCAAGCTTATTTTCAATATACAAATATATTCTGGTCATGAAGAACTGAGGCTGGCATCTCCTCCCACCCCAATACCTGGACATCATTTACTCAAATTTTTAAAAATTGTAATTGTTGAGAAATACTGATTTTTAAAAACAGAAATAAGCAGACTGTAGGAAAATACAGTTAAGACAGTGTATGACTATATACTGCCATCACATATCTATACTTTCACACAAAAATGTATCATGAGAAGGAAAGATACATGCCTCAACCTTTGCAGGAAAAACAAATCACAACTCATAACACAGAGAAAAGAGAAATTTTTATTCAGTAATAAGTTTGGACTTTGACTCCATTAGATGGGCATTATTCTTATCCAACAAAGCATAACAATAATAAGAATAAATAATAAAACTTTATTTATATTCTGCCCTATCTCCCTAGGAGGACTCGGGGCAGATTCCACCATACAAAAAGGTAAACATTCAATGCCTTAAAAAAAAAAAAAACACGTAGCGGCAAAATAATCAATTCCAGAAACGAATACAAGTTCAGCATCTTTTATTCAGAATTCCAAAATACTCCCAAATCATCCAACATGGATGACTGATATATCGACACCTTTGCTTTCTGCTGGTTCAGTGTACACAAACTTTTTCATGCACAAAATTACAAATATTGTGTATAAAATTACCTTCAGATTATGTGTGTAAGGTGTACATGAAACATGAATGAATGTATTTAGCCCTAGATCTCATCTCTAAGATCTCTCATATGCAAATATCAGTATACCAGAATTAAAAAATATGAAACCAAAAACACTTCTAATACCAAGAATTTCAGATAAGGGTTATTCAACGTGTACTGTGAAATTCCATTTCTGAGTCAAATGTCACTGCAGAACAGAAATCAAGGGAACAAATGATGTAGACTGGCAGCAGTTAACCTGATCTAGGGGCTGGGAGAAGGGGGGGGAGGAGAACCTCCTACTCGTGTTTTTCCACCTCACCCATCTTTGTAGTAAAGGGAGGGAGGAGGGAAAGACCTTGCAAAAGGCAGCTACAAAATCCTAATGTAAAAAGGGGATTTTGCATCTTTTAATACGCAATCATATAGGCAGGAGGGTAGGACAATTTCACAAGTTTCATTCAACTGTCTGACATTGTCATTCCTTCCAGAACATCAAATAGGAAAGATAATAGATGCTTAGATCGGATGGCATTACTCATGTGAGTCAAGGAGGAAGGACTGTTTTTATGACAAGACTTTAATTAAAAATTCAAAAAAGAAAGCAACCCCTCAGATGCAGATTCAGGTTGAGCATCTCTTACCCAGAATCCTAAAATAGTCCAAAATTATCCTCATGGGTGGCTGAGAATTGCTTTCTGATAGTTCAATGTACACAAATTTTGTGTCACACACAAAATATTATTATTTATCTCCCCAATGGGGACTCAAAGTGGCTCAACATAAAAGCATTAGTATATAATTTAAAATATGCAAATATGCAAATATTAAAATAGAATTAAAACACAAACAGCATTAAAAATTCAGTTAAAATCCATCAAAACATAATTCAAATTTAAAAACCAGAGCACCCTCAAACACCTTCATCTTTTTTTAAAAAAAAAA
Organism: Anolis carolinensis; assembly: GCF_035594765.1. Lineage (NCBI taxonomy): Eukaryota > Metazoa > Chordata > Lepidosauria > Squamata > Anolidae > Anolis > Anolis carolinensis. The sequence continues at coordinate 42,378,872 of NC_085841.1, forward strand.
AAAACCTGTGCATAATGGTACTGAAAACATATTTTTACCATCAGGCATTCAGGGAATGACAAGCAGCAAACTGCTGGAAATAGTTAGTGGGATGGGGGGAGTTGCGTAGTTTTTCTATGTAGTTTTAATTGTATTTTAATATTTATATGCTCCATTACACAAACAATTTATTTTTTATATTTATATTTCAATGAATTCGCTCCAATTTGAATTGCATTGAGTCATGTTTATTGTTAGCCACCTTGAGAAAGGTGAGACTGAAACAAAAGTAAATAAAATAAATATAAAATAAATATAAAGTGACATTCAGGCTACGTGTATGTCTATGTAACATCAACTAATTTCATCCAGAGAGGTCCTATATCCCAGGATCTGATCCCAGGTTTTCTGCTTTAAAATGGATTATGTGACAGATAATCTGGGATAAACAAAAAACCTGGGGTCAGGTCTTGGGATATAGGGCCTGTCTGGAAGGGCCCTTAGACTAGGACCCCTTCCACACAGCTAAATAAAATCCCACATTATCTGCTTTGAACTGGGATATATGGCAGTGGCACGAAGATATTTCAGCTAAAAGGAGATATTGTGGGTTATTCTGCCTTGACACTCTGGGTCATGTGGCTGTGTGGAAGGGCCCTAGGGTCCCATCTCCAAGGTATTTCACCCTGTATATGCAAATATTCCAAAACACGATTTTTTAAAATCTAAATTCTGATCCAGAAAATGTAGGGCAAGGTATATTCAGCCAGTATAAGCTTTATGTACATAAGGCATTTATGTACTATAAACTTATTCCCCAAGATATTTTATTTTTTTATTTATTTCTCAGCATTTATATCTTGCCCTTCTCACCCTGAAGGGGACCCAGAGTGGCTTACAAGTTATATGTACATACAGTATATTATATTAACAAGCACAATATTAGTATTATATATTACTGTATTGTTGTATACCACTATACTGCAGTAGTATTAGTAATATTACATGTAATATAAAATATATTCATTATATTATTACATTGTATTATTATACCGTATGACAATATTATGATCCATATTATATTATGCATATATTATATTATGAGCAAGCACAATATTAGTATTATATATTACTATATTGTACTATACTGCAATATCATTAATAATATTATATGTAATATATAATATACAATTATTAGATTATTATGTTGTATTATTATTAGTAATATATTGTTTGGCAATATTACTATTCATATTTTATGTACATACAATATATTATATTATTAGCATAACACAATGTTAATATTATATATTACTATATTGTACTATACCACTATATTGCAACATTATTAGTAATATTACATGTAATATAAAGGGTATTGGGAAAAGAACTCCCTATTCACCATTTAAATTAAATGGTGAACAAGGAGTTCTTTTTCAAACACCCTGTATAATATATATTATATTATTACGTTGTATTATTATTTGTATTATACTGTATGACAATATTATGATCCATATTATATGTACGTACAATATATTGGCATAATACAATATTAGTATTATATATTACCATATTGTCAATCTGTGTATGCAAATATATGTCATTCTGTATATGCAAATATTCAAAAATCAATTAAAAATACTTCTAAGTCCTGAGCATATAGGGTAAAGGGATATTCAATCTAAATAAGGTGTTTTCCCCGTTTACAACAGCGCAGCTCTTTGACTGAAACCGGAGGGAAGGCAGAAGCCGCCTCGCAGGAGCCGTCTGAAGCGAAACTACCGAAAAAGGGAATAACTTCGACTAGAGAAGGGAACAAACAACACAAACAAACAAACATACGCAGAGACCAATGCCGCCCTCTTTGAGGGACCCCTCTCTGGCCCTTCTCCCGAGGCGCCCCAACAGAGGCCCACTCACTCTCTCTCTCACACACACACACACACACTCACCTTCCAGCAGCCTGGTGATGAGACTATCCACATTCAGCTCCCCGTCCGCCATTTTGTAGCCAATGGACTCCTCAGTCGCGGGCGGGGACGGAAGGAAGGAAGGGAGGGCGCTTCAGCGAAGGGAAGGCGGCCGCTCCTTGCAAGGACCCCTCCCCGCCCCGGCCCACCGGAGTCTCCCTCGCCAAACAGGGAGGGAGGGAGGGAGGGAGGAGGAAAAGAGAGAGACAAGAAACCAAGGTCTCCGATCTTCTCCTTCTTCGCCTCCTCTTCCTCCTCCTCTTCCCCGCCTGCTTCCTTGCCTGCCTTTGGCCTCACTGCGCATGCGCCGCGGAGCCCTTTCCTCTCTCGCCTCTCAACTGCGCGGGAGAGTCTTGGGTTCGACTCCAAAAAGACCGAGCCTCTCTCCCCCCCCCCCCTTTTTTTTTTTTTGTAAAGCAGTAAGTACTGCGCAAGCGCAAGCGGGCTCGAGGCTGGCCGTGTGCTGTGCTTACTCCCAAGAGACCCGCGAGGGGTGCGCATGCGTGGCGCTTTAAGTCCTGTCCCCTTTGCTTTCCCCCCCTCTTCTTGTGTATCCTGGTAACCGAGATCTTAGGGCCTAGTCGGATTTAATAAAAGCACAGTCCAAACGGGTTTCATGCGGCAAATAGCACATTTCTTCAAGGCACGCTCCTTTCCCCAACGTCGCGTATAGGAAAGCAAGAGAACTGACCCATAAACTCACATGAACCAACTTGGACGCAACATAACGTTTAAAAACCAGAAAGGCAAAGATGACCATATAATGAGAAGATAGGAAAGCTTGGAGAAGAGAATGATGCTGAGGAAAAAGGAAGGAAAAAGGAAGAGAGGCCGACCAAGGGCGATGGATGGTATCCTTGAAGTGACTGGCTTGACCTTGAAGGCACTGGGGGTGGTGACAGCCGACAGGGAGCTCTGGCCTGGGCTGGTCCATGAGGTCATGAAAAGTCAGAAGTGACTGAACAAATAAACAATATCTACAGACCCACCAAGAAAATCCAACAAATACTACATTTAGCAAAGGACAAGAGGCATCCTCACACCTCTGCAGGAATCTACCCTATACCATGCAGCTGTGGACAAGTCAACATAGGGACCACCAAACACAGCATTGCCCAAACACGCATCGAGGAACATGAAAGGCACTGCAGACCTAACTCAGTCAGAGAGTCAGCCATAACAGAGATGAGCCAACCTGGACACAGCGTGTTAGTTGAGAACACAGAAATGCTGGACCACTCTAACAACTAATCGCAAAAAAGCCATTGAAATCCACAAGCATGTGCTGCTTACTACCAAGTGACCTGTGAGAAGTGCACATGCGTGGCGCTTCAAGTCCTGTCCTCTGCTCCCCCCCCCCCCCCCTTTTGTATATCCTGGTAATCGAGGTCTTGGGGCCTAGCCGGGTTTAATAAAGGCCCAGACCAAGGGGGTTTTATGCAGCAAATAGCACATTTCCTTAAAGCACGCTGCTTCCCCCAATGTTGCGTATAGGAAAGCAAGAGAACTGACTCATAAACTCACCTGGACACAGCATAGTATTTGAGAACACAACAATGCTGGACCTTTGTGACCTAACATGTCAGACTACACAGAGAAGCCATTGAAACCCACAAGCATGTGGACAGTTTCAACAGAAAGGAGGAAACCGTGAAAATGAACAAAATCTGGCTACCAGTATTAAAAAAACTTGAAAATCAGGATAGTAAATAAAGACCAACACTCTGAAAAAAATGGAAATTCCAGACAAGAAACAGTCAGGGCCAGCTAGCACCTCCCAACAAAAGATCCCCCAGGCAGGAATCAGCCAGACTTTGAGGCTGCAAGTCCATTAAATGCTTTAAAAGGCGATCAATTGCCACATTCACACTTGCCTCAAAATGACAAGAGTTCTTTCTCCCAACCTGGACTTTCCACAGATATATGGACTTGATTAGTTTCTAACAGACCTCAAACCTTTCAGAACGCCTGTCATAGATGTGGGCTAAATGTCAGGAGAGAATGCTTCTGGAACATGACCATACAGCCTGGAAAATTCACAGCAACCCAGTGATTCCGGCCATGAAAGCCTTTGACAACACATAAACTCAGTCTTTAATGGCCCCTTCCGCACAGCTGTATAAAATCCACATTGAACTGGATTATGTGGCAGTGTGGACTCATAACCCAGTTCAAAGCAGAAATTGTGGATTATCTGCCTTGATATTCTGGGTAATACGGCTGTGTGGAATGTTATTTTCAAGCACAGGGTTTTTGTCTAGTCTCTCACCATCTAGAGCTATTTTGTCCCCCCTTTTCCCTTCTTTTATCTCAGGACACAATGCAGGCAATACCAAACCCCCAGCTTTCCCCCTTTTTTTGTAATATCTAATGGAGATTCCAAAAGATTGCATTACCTTCATATTCTTTTCGCGTGTTTCCCAAATACACGTTCTTTTCTCATGATCATCACTATTTTAGTGTTCTTTTCCTTTGTCTTAATACAGATTTTAGCATTCCTTCTTACAATAAACACATGTTTACTTAGGACCACAACTATATTACACTTATACGTTACTCAAAAAAGCAGGGGAATGGAAAAAAATATTATTGTGTTGTCAAAGGCTTTCATGGTCAGAATCACTGGGTTTCTGTGAGTTTTCCAGGCTGTATGGCCATGTTTCAGAAGCATTCTCTCCTGGCAGGCATGTAGCCGGGGGGGGGGGGGGGGGGCTTGAGGGGCTTCAGCCCCCCCCTGAAATTCTCAGGGTGGTCCGCGAGAAGGCCTTACATTTATTATTTAAACTGTTATGTTTATTCATATCATGATCTGATCACCATTCTCAGTATATCCCATATGCATGGGGGTATTGGGATAACGATACAAAAGCTTTGCTAGGGTAGATCCTCTCTCACTCAGACTCAGCCCCCCAGAACCAAAATCCCAGCCTCCCCCCCCCCCCCCCCGAATCAAAATCCTGGCTACAGGCCTGTCTCCTGACATTTTGCCCACATCTATAGCAGGCATCCTCAGAGGTTAAAAAACTCTAAAATCAGGATAGTAAATAAAAAACACCACAAAAAAACCAGAGGAATTCCAAACAAGAAACAATCAGGGGCAGCTAACTCCTCCCAACAAAGAATTCCTCCAGGCAGGAAGCACCCAGGCTTTGAAGCTGCAAGGCCATTCAATGCTAATCAAAGTAGCCAACTGAAACATTCACACTTGCTTCAAGCAGACAAGAGTTCTTTCTCCCACCCTGAACATTCCAGATATATAAACCCCACTTGACTACCTCACTAACCTCTGAGGATGCCTGCCATAGATGTGGGTGAAACATTAGGAGAGAGTGCTTCTGGAACATGGCCATACAGTCTGGAAAACTCACAGCAGCCCAAAGATTATTATTATTTTGTGTGGCACTTGTTTTTAAAAACCCACACAAAAGCGAATATTTTCAGAGAAATCAGGCAGTTGCTCTGGAAAGCTAATTCCATTTGAATTAAAATAGCATTAGATCCTTTTAAGTACAGCAACAAATCTATTTTCTCTCAAAAGAAAAATAAACACTCTGCGCACTCACTTTCATTGTCTGTACTTTGGGAAGTAATATTACAGCATGTTTAAAGTTTATTGTCTCAAATTACGAGAAAACTTAAAAGTTCACCTTATTAGAATTGGAAGGGCCCTTTAATCTAATCCCAAATATGGAGGAACTCCTATTTAAAGATTGCTAAGGAACGCCTATTTAAAGACTTCCAAAGATGGAGAGTCTGCCATTCTCAGCAGTCAGTATACTTAGTGAAATCAAAGGTGTCCTTTTTCACTCCAGGCAGTACCTCTCACAATGCAGTTCTCATCCCTAATATCAATATTTATGAGATTCCTTGGTTGTTGGAATATCAATCTGTATATATTCTTCTCCACTATGAAAGGCTGGTTGAGCAAAAGAAGTGTTAAAGGTACCAGTTTATTAGAAATAAATGATACCTTTGAAGAGTTTGCTCTGGACGAAGAGAGAAATAAATGTTATGCAGGAACCCTCATTATGTGAAACAAGGGGATTTTGAGTTAATAAGAGGAAACCTGGGGATACTAGCAAACAATTTCTTTTCAAGTCCCCTACTTAACACCAAATGAGCAATATATTTATTTATTTACAGTATTTATACCCTGCCCTTCTTACCCGAAGGGTACTCAAAGCAGCTTTACAGAACACACATATGCCAAACATTCAGTGTTGAATATACAGTTAACAAGGACAGACAACACAGAAGATGTATTTATTTATTTATCATGTCTGAAGCAAATTGAGGGTACAGTTATAATGTATTTTAAAAAACATAAAGTTAAAACTTTACTAGATTTCCTTTGACCAGAAGCTGGCCATTTGAATACCTCTGGTGTCATTGTGAAAAGGTCCTCTATTGTGCATGTGGTAGGGCTCAGGCTGCATTTCAGTAAGTGGTCTGTAGTTTGCTCTTCTCCACACTTGCATGTAGTGGACTCCACTTTGTAGCACCTTGTACCCTTGGTTTGCTTCTGACACGATAAATAAATAAATTTCTTAAGATTAGCTTTGCATCTTGTTGTCCCAGAGCTCAGTCTGTTCAGCACCTTCCATGTCGCCCAGTCTTCTGTCTGCTCGGGGGGGGGGGGGGGGGGTCTCATCTGATATCAGCCATGGATTGAGGTTCTAGGTTTTAGCTGGCCACTTTTGGACTCTTGCTTGCTGAGGTGTTCCTGCGAGTATCTCTATAGATCTTAGAAAGCTGTTTCTTGATTTAAAGCATTGGCATGCTGGCTGTTATTTGTACAGAGGATGAGCTGGAGATGTCAATGCCTTGGTCCTTTCATTATTGGTTGCTACTTCCTGATGAATGTCAGGTGGTGCAATACCAGTATAATTTCTCCAGTAGCGTAGGGCGTAGACATCCTGTGATAATGCGGCATATCTCATTAAAAGCCACATCCACTGTTTTAATGAGGTGAAATGTATTCCACACTGGGCATGCATATTCAGCATTTAGCAGAAGAGATAAATATACTAAATGATTCGGACCGTTGATCAGGGATTTGAGTGTATAGGGTAAATGCTGGCCAAGATTACTACGGACACAACTACAATATAAAATATGTGATCAGATTAGATTTCCCTGTTGTTTTTTTTAAAAAAAGTGATAATACTGCTTGAGGAATGCACAGACAGCCCCCAAATTATAAACATCCCTGGGATGAGACAACAGGAAGTGAGAAGAAATCTTCCTTCAGGAAGAGAAATCCACTCTTGGAAGAGTTATCATGCGAAAAAGTTGTTTCCACTCAATCAAAATCTTTGTTTCCACAACAACCCAATTTTTTCAAAATCCAATTGTCAGAGGTGAAATCTTTTGAACAGGGCCACAGATAGCAAAACAAATGTTGCAGGGTGTTGATCCTTCCCTATGCTATCCAAAACTAAAAAAATAATAATTTTGGGATAGAATTACACCTTAACATTTACCCATTCTGACTTATATACAAATTCAACTTAAGAACATTCCTACAGAACCTATCTTGTTCGTAACCCAGTGGTTGCCTGTAATGTAGGAGGATTTTCCTCCCATACATTTTCTCTATACATCTTAATCAGGAACTTTTCCTCTTCCCTTTCCATGACCGTGCTTTTGTGATCATAGTTTTTCAGTTTTTTTCTCTGTCTGCTTTCACATATAGCTTCATCCTACATCATCAAACTTATTTTTTTCTTTTACTAAAAGAAAGTACTAAAATTGAGTTTCTTTCACCATTAGAAAGTGCATGATTGTATCAGGGCTGTGGCATCTCTGCAGATTGTTTTCCACTCTCTGTGTAGATGTATAATAAATATTTGTTACTATCTTTCTGAGCACAAGAGTTTTGTGGTTTATTGTTAACTGCTGTGAAGTCAACCTCATCTTATGGCAACCTTCTGAATGAGAGACCTCCCAATCACCCTGTCGTAAAACAACCCTGCAGACTCACAGCCAAGTCTTCCTTGATTGTCTTTATCCATCTGTAATGCTGCCTTCTTCTGTTTCTACTGCCTTCTAACTTACTAAATATTACTGTATTTCTCATGAGTCATATCTTCTCATGATAAAGCCAAAGTATGACAGTCTCAGTTTGGTCAACTGAAGGAGACATTTATCTTTTTAGAAGCCCAGGATAGTCAGAGAACTCCAGCATCCCATTTCAATGAGTTCATTTTCTTTCTATCAGCTTTCTTTACTTTTAAAACTATGCATAGAAACTGGAAATATGATGGTGTGGACAAGCCTAATGTTAGTATTAAATAATATATCTTGACATTTCAAGATCTTATCTAGTTCCTTCATAGCTGCCATTCCAAGTCCTACCTGTCCCCTTCTAATTTCTTGAGTATAGATTCCATTCACATTAATGATGGAGCCAAGGTATGGAAAATCTTGAACTTCAATATATTCATCAAATATTTAGGGTAGATCCACAAAAAGTACAAGGCTTGTGAATCTTTATAGCTGTGTAAAATAAGTGACACCTGCCAAAGTCCCCTCTGTCCCCCTTTCCATGTTGCTACCCTAATACATTTCTAATTTCAGAGGCAGCTCTTCTAAACAGTAAAGGCAATCCAAAGTACAGCCGTTTTTTCTTGTGAATAGAAATATTCCACTCGATATATTGCCACAGCTAGCCAAACATTGATTCATTCTTCTTGGCAGGATCTAAGCTGGGCACATGGAGTAGAAAAACAGGAACTGTAGTGTATACAGTATCTCCTTATGTGTATTGTGCTCATGATCACGTGTTAAGGGCTGGCTCCTTGGGAAGCTACAAGAGCTCCATTATAAACTCACTAGCTGTGTCTTTACAGTTGTGGTGACAACAGGATTTTCAGAGATGATGTAGGAAAGATGTCTAATATTACTACATTTCTTTTTGTAGTGTTATCTCTGCTGATGTTTGGGAATAAGACCTGGATTAAGACTTAACTATATTTTAACAAGACCATAGTGTTCTCCTGTCAATGATACTTTAGTTTAATGCTTCATCTGCAAGGGTAAATTATGCCTGTTTTCAAAATCAGTAAAAAGTGATGTACTGTTTTACAGAATTCCAAATTCTGCACCTAGAATTTGTAAATGTTGATTTTTGTCAGAATACTGTAACTAATTGGGGTTTTTAAAAATCCTGTCAGAAGTGACTCGAGAACATACTGCAAGTTTCTTCTGGTGTGAGAGAATTGGCAGTGTACAGAGACATTGCCCAGGGGACACCCAGATGTGTTAGCTGGGAAGCTTCTCTCTCATGTCCCCGCAAGTTAGAGTTGACAGACGGGAGCTCACCCCGTCTCTCGGATTCAAACTGGCAACTTTCAGGTCAGCAACCCAACCTTCAGAATCACATCTCAGCTGGCACAAGGGTTTAACCCATTGCACCACCGCAGCTCTTGACTAATTGGGTGAGGGTGAGCAGTCATGCTAACTGTGTGGCTCTGTTAGCCCAAAATAGAAATGGCCAGTGCAGATGAGGCCTAAGATCAGTATGTATGATGTGAACTAAAGAAGAATAAAATGCATACATATTCATGAAATACTGAATTAAATCATCTGAAAACAAAAGTGAACATCAATTAGTATGCAGGTAACAATGCCATAAGTATCAGAAGTGGAAGATCACAATTTTTATGCTTTTCTAGACCAAATTATACAGTTCATTAAGATTCAATAATTGAAATGAAACAACTAAAAAGATGGGTAATAGAATGGGTGAATGTGATAATGAGACATGTCATTAGAATAAACCAGATGACACTACAGTATATCTGGGTGCCTTTTTACAAGAAAAATACAATTTTTAAATTTTGAATTCTGCCAAAAATACTGCTTATCCATAAACTTGAACATTCCATAAAGGTTGGGGGAAAGGGGAAGCTTTTAAAGCCAAATATGAAAGAATGTATTTAATAAAATAACTCTACAGAGATGTGATAAAATACTAACACAGTCTGGTCATAAATTTTGTGTTCTTTCACCCAAGGGATTTCATGATGAGTTGCTTTCCCCACTCTTACCTTCTCATGGAAGATGGCATTTCTAGCATACAAATCACAAAATTCAAGGTCTGTTGATTAAAAAGCAATAACAACCTGAAGTGCTTCTGGGAATAGGAAGCTGGATTGATAATAGGCCACACCTGGTAGAATACAGATGGTTGATCCAAAGTCTGTTGTTGATGCATCTGTGCCAATCTGCCTCCTGGCATATTGGAGGCACAAATGGGGGCATTGCGGCAATTTCTTGGCATAAAGGTGCAAAATGCCTAAGGGGCCTTGTATCTGAAACTGCTATAATAAAAAAAAAACTAGGTACTATCTGATATACATCAGAACAATCTGTATTCTTCCAAGTGCATCCAAACATCTGTATCAATTGTTATTTGACATTAAAAAATATAAGTGTAAGTGTACTGAAGTTATTTATCAATTTATGACAACCCTATGTATTTTGTAGGTTTTTCTTAGACAAGAACCTGAAGGTGGATTTCGACAATTCCTTTCTCTGAAACAATAACATATAGCACCAGTCATTTATTGGTAGTCTTCCATCCAAGTATAAAGCAAAGTTGACCCTGCTTATCTTCCATGATCAGACAGGATTTAGAGTATTGAAGTTTATCTTTTAATATCAATTGTCTTTCTAAAAGGATCTGATCATATTTTTGCCTTTGTTTCCCCTTTCCTCCCTGAATAAAATGTAGTTTTCAAGACACTTAAACAATGACCCCAGCTATATAATCTGATGTAAGTTATGGACAACATAGGGATCATGGCTGTCTCCATTCTACCCAGTTTCCATATCAATAAGCCACCCTTTGTGATCTGCAGTCTCTTATGGAAGGTGTGCTTTCTGTTTTTGAATTCTCTGCCTCTCTAATTGGAAAAGCAATCTGGCAATGGTGCCACCACCTGCAGAAATCCCCAAAGGTGAAGCTGTCTATTATTTGCAAAGATAAAAGGGTGGTTGGTGGGAAAGAAAAAGAAGAACCATTTATGCAAATATGTGAATGTGTAGAATTGGAATTGGAAAGTTTCTGTTATTACACACCTCTTGAGCATTTCTCTAGAAAATGGTGTGAGACAGAAGCAGCAATTCCTTTGCCAAGCATATTTCTATAAAAAAATACCAGCAGATGTTGAGTGACTGAACCTAAACTGGTTGGCTGCAAACTGATAAACATAACAATTTGTAAAGATCCAAAGAGCTAAGTTGACTATTTTTTTCCATAGAGATAGTCTGCTTCATGATCATGTCCTTCTATAACTGGGCTCCCAAGGAATGGTCCCAGCTATTGCTTCTGATTACTATTCTGCCTAAAACATGTACGCAACTAACCTGTTCCAGGATAACTGCAGATGTGTTGCCCAGACTCTTGCTCAGTTATGAAGGGCGATGTCTATCCACTCACACTTTACTATAGATTTTTTGAGTAAGGCAAATGCTAATAAGAACTTGGTGGATGGGAAGAGGAAAGATGGCAGAATCTTGGACTTCCCAGCAGTTTCAGGCAAAAGGAAATGACCGTGGCCTTTTCTATCATGTATCCTTCCTCATTCATAACTTTCCAACAACCTGATTTTGCTTAGTCACACCTAAAACAGTTTTCATCTATGGTGTGTTAAAGGTACATAACAGCTAAAGTGGTATCAAATTGTGTAGTGTAGATATGTGGCATAAATACCCAAAAGATATCAGATCCTGTCTAATCTTGGAAACTAAGCAGGGTCAACCCTTGTTAGTACTTGGATGGGAGGTAGCTGATGAATACCAGGTGCTTTTATCTAGCTATATTTCAAGTCCACTGACTGTTATCTCTTCCTTTTGGACCACATGGGAACCAATGACACTGCAAGGCCTAGACTTAAGGACATCACATGGGATTACAAGGCTATGGATAGGAAGCTGAATGGCCTTGATGCACAGGTTATTGTTTCATCATGGTCCAGAAAGGGAGAGAATAATAATGGAGAGGAATAAATGGCTCTGCCAATGATGCCTTTGGGAACCATTTGGCTTTTGGGGCCATGGTTTGCTGTTTCATGAAGTTGGACTTCTGGCAACGGATGGGTTGCACCTCTCAGCAGTTGGCAGGAAGGCTTTTGCTAAGAGTCTTTAAATCTGATCAGGGGCTTCTGCAGACTGGCAGTGGCAAGGGCAGCAGTGGAAAATATAAGGTAAAGGTAGATAGGAAAGTACATCCATCTACTGATGTGTTTTCAGTATCACAGAATGAAGCACATAGGTTTTTTTTTTTCGTGTCGGGAGCAACTTGAGTCGCTTCTGGAGTGAGAGAATTGGCCGTCTGCAAGGATATTGCCCAGGGGACGCCCGGATGTTTTTGATGTTTTTACCATCCTTGTGGGCGGTTTCTCTCATGTCACCGCATGGAGCTGGAGCTGATAGAGGGAGCTCATCCGCACTCTCCCCGGGTGGGATTCGAACGTGGCAGCTTTCAGGTCAGCAACCCAATCTAAAGCACATAGAAGTGACAGTGCTGATTTCATAATAAATATCTGCTTTTTCACTTAAAAGAGGCCAGCTGATGGCTCATCTTAAACAGTCAGTTTTAAAGTTTTAAAGAAACTACCCGCCAGTTTTTATTTATTATTGGACATTTAATCTAAATTCTATATTTTGAATATCGTCTTTTAACTTTGCACCTTTATTTTCTGCTGCAAAGCTAAGGAGCCAATGAAACCTAGCAACAGTGAGATTCAAACTAGAAATAGCTATAGCCCCTTAGACTACCAACATCCTCATAAGACTAGAATTATTCACTATTAGCAGATCTTGCATAATTATAGGCTATGATATCACTTAGGGCATGGTATTCATCTACTCCGGTGCCATGTTCTATCTCATCAGCTGTAGTCTCTCCCGTCTGCCAAATTAAAGGATAGTTCCTCCAATTAGCCTAAATTTAACATTTAAGAATATGTCTTTAACAGGAACTCCTGTGGGTCTACAAGCTGGCAGCTCATTTCAATCTCCGATAGGAAGCTACAGTCAAGAGAGTGCATGAAATTTGATTATTAACAATTGCAGAGAGCGAAGCAAAGGAAACAACACTTGCATGGAATGGAATACTGATAAGGTTCTAGGTGAACAGCCCAATTTATTATTTTATTGCAAACTCCTTCACAGGGCAGAAGTGACAGTAGTTCCATGCACTTTTGCTTGCCCCTATTTTACAGCAAATTTTACAGCAATTCATGTTAAAGAATTATCATGACCATCTTCTCTCCCCTCTCCTTTAAATATCTGTGCATGTTTTGGAGTTGTTCTGCCACATAGGTATCTACTTTGAATAAACTGGACAAGTTGCAGGGTTACAAGAGCTAGTCTTTCTGTTGCCATGTCAAGTAGCCTACTTAACCTCTAGTCAGGGGTGTCAAAGTCATTTTCACCGGAGGCCACATCAGCCTTATAGTTGCCTTCAAAGGGCCAGCTGCAACGGTAAGACTGTATAAATGTAACTATGTTTCCCTGGTATTATAAGCCTTGTGGGCCACATAAAATGACACGGTGGGCCGGATTGAGCCAGCAGTTCTTGCATTTTATATGTTTACTCTAGATCTTCAGCTAGCAAGGACTCTACTTTGGTTCTGATGCAAACGTACAGAATTCATTTTTCCCGAGCAAGGGACTTTACCCAATCCTTCGTTCTATGATGATGGTGATGGTGATAATTATAATTTTATTTCTTACCCGCCTCTCCTTGTGGCTCAAGGCAGGTTACAAAATTGCTAAAAACACACAATTGGGCCCGGGCTGTGGCGCAACCAGCTGCAATGAATCACTCTGACCAGGAGGCCATGAGTTCGAGGCCCGCTCAGAGCCTATGTTTGTCTTGTCTTTGTTCTGTGTTAAAAGGCATTGAATGTTTGCCTATATGTGTAATGTGATCCGCCCTGAGTCCCCTTCGGGGTGAGAAGGGCGGAATATAAATGCTGTAAATAAATAAATAAAATCATCTAAAACATTCTATAAAATACACATATTAAAACATATTTCTCCAAAATACATATTAAAATACACAGAACAATGATTAGAACACAGAACCTACTTCTAGGAAGAATAAGGTGGACCTATCTAGTGACATATAATGTATACTATGGAGAAGGCAACAGTGGCACTTCCTATCTGTCCCCCTTGTACTATGAAGCAGGGCTGGTTGAGGTAAATAATACAGTCCAAAATGTGTATGCAAATCTAATGTGATGCTGGAACAAGCTCCATCACTTTAATATTTTTGAAGAAACGCATGCAGTGTCTGTACTCCGATTCTTCTTCTAATTAGATGTTCATTCTTTTTAAATAAACAATACAATTTACAACAATTATAGCTTTGCTGCAAATCTCCACTGGAAAGCCTTGGGCTGTGAAAAATAATAACCACAGTGATGGATTTCATTGTGTTATTTGGAACAGTGTTGCATCAGAGACATGAGAGAAAGGCAAGAATTAAATGGAAATGGGCTATTGAAAAGCTAACAAAGAAATACAAATTATTCTATGCTTAGTCATGGCTTTCCTACAGCAGAGTTTCATGCAATGTCTAGATTTTAGTGAAGACAAAGAGAAATGAGAGATTACATAGCTAATGCCGTCTTTTCTACTCTATGCACAATCGAGCATATGACAAATTTAAAAAATAAATAATACTGTGACATAATGAGCTTCTCTCTCTTTTTGCATTGTATCTGTCTGCCAAAAGCATTTGTTTTTGTATTATGCCAGGGCCAATTTTTTTTAAAAGGGTAGGATAATTATTTTTGGAAACCTGAATTCCAAACGCACAAGGAGAAAGGACACACTGCCTATTCCCCTTTCCATGAACACACTTCATGCACCATCGCTTTCCTTCTCAATGCATTGACAGTGTAGGTTCAACAATTCTTCTATTAGTGGTGTATTCCTGTCTGACAGATTGGAAGAAATAGATTGCACCCTTTACAACTGTTGATTCCTCCACTAATTGGATCTTGGATCATAGCAAACAGATGCCAGGATGTCTGCTGTTACAGAGTTACTGGAGATCTATTGATCGTGCTGTTTTGCTTGCCAGTTCTAACTTCACTGCCTGGTTCTGGTGATGATATTTATTTTCCCATTCTGGGACTCAAGGCACATTACACAACATAAAATAGGCACAGTTAAAAATTCTCATCATACAAAGTTGACTATATAATCAGACTAGCAATATAATAATAATAATAATAATAATATTAATAATAATAATAATTGAATGTACAACTGTTGAAAATACAAATAACAAACATAATATATCATGGAGAGTCCCCTCCCTCAGTTATCAGTCCTCAAAAACTTGCTAAAACAAAAATGTTATAACCTGTGGGATAACCAATTGAAATAAAGGACAGGGCTCCTAATCCTATACAGTATGTAGAAGAGGGAATCTCACCAGATATTACTTGTCATGCAGAGAACACCTGGTGAAATTCCCTCTTCTATACAAGCAATATTAAAGGAACAGGAATCCTGTCTTTTATTTTGCCTGGTAACTCTGTTTACCTGCCTGCAGAATGACAAGAAGATAGCCAGTTTAATGTCAAATAGCTGCATCTATACTGTAGAATTAATGCAGTTTGACATCGCTTTAATTGTCATGGCTCAATGCTAAGGAATCCTGGGAGTTGTAGTGCACCAGCACTTTTTGGCAGAGGAGGCTAAAGCTATTGTAAAACTACAATCTTATGATTCCATAGCATTGAGCCATGACAGTGAAAGTTGTGTCAAACTGCATTAATTTTACAGTGTAGATGCACTCTAGGAAAGGAGTTCCAAACCTGGGAGCAGCCACTGAGAAAGCCCTCTCCTGTGTTCCCACCAGATATATTTGTGATGGTGGAGGGATAGTAAAAACAGATCTGGAAACACAGGCAGGCTCATATTAAGGACCACAGTCTTTCAGATAACCTGGATGCGACTAGTAAACAATATTATATTCTTTATCATAAGATGCTAGGCTCCATGTTAGATGTGCCTGCTTTGTTGAGAGAGTGGATGACAGAATCAGAATTATTCAGACACAGCAGCCAAGTACAGACTTTGCTGCGTAGGACTGGGAATGTTAATGATGCCTAATTGTTCACCCTGGTATCATTCTGCTCCTCTCAAAAGCTACGGATAAAGTGAAATGAAGACATAAGTTGTTTTTGGCACACAGAGCAGTGACCTAGAATGAAGCCACTTAGACAAATTGATCAAACCAAGATTTGATTTAAAGATGCCAGGAGTGCAAGGCTTTTATACACTAATAAATTGTGTGCATTATTTTTGTGTGTGTGTCTAAGATGCTCATTCATTGTAATGAACCACAATGGTTTGGTTAGAGGGCTGAAATTAAATGAGGTTCTGTGACCTTTAGGCACTTGAAGGCAAAAGAGCTTCTTCCCATTTAATGATATACTGTGCCTCCATGGCTTTACTTAGTGTAAGTGATACTGTTCACAAAAAGTATAATTAAGCTGAGCCTTTATTTCTGGGAGTCTGTGAGCTTTCAGGTTACACAGAACTACGAATCAGGCCAAGTAGAAAGACAACTAATTCTCCAGTACAGTGGATTCTCATTATCCACTGAGGTTTGATTCTAGTACTCCCTGTGGATACCCAAACCTATGAATGTTCAGGTCCCAATACATCAATACAATGGTATAATGAAATGGTATCCCTTATATAAAATAGTGAACAACCCAAAAGTTTGCTTTTGGATTAAAAAAATATTTTTGAACTGTGGTTAGTTGAATCTGTGGATGCAGAATCAAAGATCAAAGCAACATATATACACATATTATGTTGGCTGGTGGCCTGGTCAAAACAATGGTAGTGTTAAAGTATTTCAAGTTCACAGCATCCAATATATTTAAAGCTCTGCTCATGCAACGGGAGAGAAAATATTTACCACTCCCCCACCCCCATTTTAATATTTATTGTGAGAGACGGGAAATAAATCATTGCACAGAAATTGAAGGAAAACCAGCTTGTCTTAATACTTTCCAACACTAGGAGTTGCAGTTAGAAACTGGGGAGACCTGCTGAAACTCATTCACCTACACCTGAACACAATCCCTTCCCTCACATCACCCAATAAAGGGGAAAGCCTTGGAAATTTCCAATGTGAGTATCCACTTGGGATGTACACCTTCAGGTTGATGAAATAATGAAATGCTTCAGTGACATTCCTAACCTTTGAATGTTTCTAATAGTGGGGTTGTGTGTACCAAATATACAAAGTTAGTCAATCTATTTACATAAATATTTATTATAAATATTGAATTATAATATAATTGTGATTTGTTTTTGTTATGTGCTTCCAAATTGACTCCAACTAATGGCAACCATATTATGGGATTGTCCTGGCAAGGTTTATTTCAAAAAGATTTGTTCTGAGGATGATAGAGTACGACTTGCTTGAGGTCACCCAGTGACTTTCCATGGCTGAGTAAGGTTTTAAATTTTGTTATTCCTCAGACTTTGAGTTCAGTACTCAAATCAGTATACAATTCCAGTTATTATTATGATATTGAATTATTATTTAAAATGTGTATCACAAGAATTGGTAGGTCTACAAAAACATAAATTCAAACAAATGATAAGTAAAATTGCTGATGTAATAGATGAAGTTCACACAGTTGGCCCTTGGCTGTGGTTAGATTCCAAGAGAATAGATACCAAAATCTATAGATTTTCAAGTTCCATTATATACAATGGCCTAGTGAAGTGATAGCTCTTATACAAAATGACAAACTCAAGATTACTTTTTGGATTTTTTCCTATAAATTTTCAAGATGTGAATGGATGAATCTGGCAGGCTGTCTGTAATGGCATAATAGTCTATGTCCTAACTTTCAAAACTTGGAAGTAAATAGTTTTTTTAAAGCTACATTTTTATAATTTAGACATAACTTATCTATATATGACTTTATTTATTTTTATAACCTTTGAAAGTCACTTTTATTATAATGAAAGTGTGATTTCACCTACATATACTGACCATTCAATGAAGCTGCAAGACAACTTGACTTGGCTACCAAATGCATGCCACCAATGCACACTACAGCACTGATTAAAAGGATTGCAACACATTAAAGAAAGTTGCAGGAAAGGCTGAGAAGACTTTTAATGTGGGGCAGCAGATCCCAATATATCCCAGATCGCAAGGTGAAATTGGCTCTGCAGAATGCAAAGCTGAAGTGCTTTGTAGGATTCAGAATAAAGGGGCTACAGGAAAATTGCCCAAAAAGTATGACTGGTTAGCAGGGGGCTAATTGACTCCTGGGAAAGGGCCAAAGGAGTGGGAGGAGTAATAGATTACCTTCACTTCTTTGTCACTTTCATTTTTTCATGTCCTATGCCTCTGGAGCATCAATGCACACCACTGGAAATGGGGGGAAAAACCCTGCAGAGACCAGGTTCCATGCCATGGCCTCTAACCAGTTCCAAACTTGTTAATAATCACCTGTACAGAGAAACCAGTTCTTTTCAAAGTGGTTCCAAGATGCATTATAGTGTCAGTATTGATGTGTAATGTTAGAGGAAAGATACCCCATGATACAAGTGCTGGGCCATGCTGTGCTTTGTGCTGCTGTTCAGGCTCTTTGGGCCCTTCCAGACAGGCCCTAGATCCCAGGATTGGATCCCAGATTTTGTGCTTTAAACCGGATTATATGAGTCCGCATTGCTAGAAAATCTGGGATAAACGGAAAACCTGGAATCAGACCCTGGGATATAGGGCCTGTCTGGAAGGACCCTTTGTGAATGCTGAAGCAATGAAATGGAACATCAGAGTTGAATGCAGTCTGCATCACAGGCCATCATCTTGATGCATCAAAATATTTCCTAAAGAAACAAAAACAAAGTTGCTTGAAGCTGCAAGTATTGTAGCAACTGTATTGTAGCAGGCATCCTCAGAGATTGTGAGATATGTGGGAAACTAGTCAAGTGGGTTTATAGAGCTGTGGAAATATATAAATCCCAGGTGGGAGAAAGAATTCTTGTCTGTTTGAGGCAGGTGTGAATGTTTCAATTGTCCACCTTGATTAGCATTGAATAGCCTTTCAGCTTCAAGGTCTGATTGCTTACTGCCTGGCGAAATCCTTTGTTGGATTTAGCTTTCTTTAGCTTTCTCTGCCAAAGAGAAACGTCCGAACGTATCTCCTCCTATGAGCCAGGAAGATCCCTAAGGTCATCTGGTGAGGCCCTGCTCTCGGTCCCGCCTGCCTCACAAGCGCGGCTGGTGGGAACGAGGGACAGGGCCTTCTCAGTGGTGGCTCCCTGGTTGTGGAACACCCTCCCCAGAGAAATATGGCAAGCCCCAACCCTTTTGAGTTTTAGAAAAGCCTTAAAAACATGGCTATGTGCTCAGGCTTTTAACGAATAAACGACAAAGGCGACCCAGACTGATGTATGGATAAAGTACGAGGATATTGGATGAATGGATTTTAAGCATATGTTTTATATTTTATACTGTATTTAACTGTTTGTAATAGATTTTATATGCTGTTTGTTTTTAATGATGTGTCGGCATCGAATTGTTGCCAATTGCCCTGAGTCCCTTCGGGTGAGAAAGGCGGGATAGAAATATTGGAAATAAATAATAAATAAAGAGTGCTTGTGCCTCACCAAACTACAAACCTCAGGATTCCATAGCACTGAGTCATGGCAGCTAAACTGGTATCAAAATACAGGGGCCTAAAGAAGGGTCATTGAGGAATTTTCCTGAAAAGATGGCCTTGAAGTCTTTAAAGAAATAACAAAGTCTTTATTGACGAACAAATAATAAATCTTCAAGGAGTCTTGTCCCACAGGACAGGCAATAGGCTTTGAATAACGGTGAAAACCCTCTTATAACCCCTCCCAGGCTATCTATTATCTGGGCCTAGCTAGTCTGGGACCCACTGCCAACTCCAAGTGCGTCTGGTTGTTGAGTGGACCTACCAGCTGAGGCTTTCTGATGTTTCTGTGCTGTAGTTCTGTATCCTGGGACGGTCAATATCCCTGGTATACTTTAACCCTGGTGTTCTTTATCCCCGGTGGTCCTTTATCCCCAGTGGTCTTGAAATAGGAAGCCTTTTACGGGACGAGCTGGTCTATGTCCTACAGCTGAACTTCCCAAGAAGAGACTAACTTAAAAATGGCTCCTTCCCTCCCAGAGCCCTGAACAGGGGGCGGAACCAAACTTAATGGTGATTGACAGGTGGCCTGTCCTATGGCTGCAAACATTTGCAGCAAGAAAGTAAAATAGAAGGTTCTGGTACCGCTGTACCAGCACACTCCTGGCCTAGATTTCTTAATGATGAGAAATCTACACTAAAACATTAACAAACAAATTTGGTAATGAACTGATTATACATTCAACAACAACTCAATATCACAAATTACAATAGGTCTGTGTAAAACAGAAACATTGCCATTTTGGCACACTCTTAGTTTTACCTTCCTTACCAATCCGTCCGGACTTGACAAGGTCTCTACAACTCTGGCCAAAGGCCATTTGAAACGAGGTAAGGATTTGTCTTTCAGCAATACAATGTCTCCAACTTGGATGTTGGGTTTAGAGTCTTTCCACTTCCTGCGACTCTGGAGTTGAGCCAGGTACTCTGCCTTCCAGCGTCTCCAGAACTGATTGGCAAGAGTTTGAGTTTGTTTCCAGAGTGCTTTGTAAGATCCTTCCGGAACAGGATACATAATCTCCTGCCATTCAGATGTTTTTGAGTTCGAATGGATGCAGGAGTGAGAAGCTGTGAGTGGTCCGAATCTGTGGTGATGGGCACCAATGGACGGCTATTTACAATGGCTATCACCTCTGCGATCAAGGTGACCAAAACATCGTGGGTCAAATATTTACAGTTCAAAAACATAGCGTCCAGTATCTTTCTACACAAATCAATCATACGTTCCCACACCCTCCCCATGTGAAACACATGTGGTACATTAAATAACTGTGTAACCTTTTCTGAACTCAAATAGCTGTTGACACTGGGGTCCTTGGCAAACTTAAAAACACAGTCTAACTCTTTGGTAGCCCCAACAAAATTTGTGCCGCAATTGAACCTGATTGTCTTAACAGGTCCCCTGATTGAAATACTAGTTTCTCTCCTAATTGGTTCTCGCAGAAGCAGAGGCAGCAGGAGGACATTTTTGCTCCCTGGCTTCAGGTAGGATTTGGCTAAGATTTGGCTAAGATTTTAAACTGAGTGTGGGCTTGGCTCCTGTGGTCAAATTCTAACTTTTGTGTGACTGTTGTGTTGAAAGAGAGCCAGGTACTTAAGTTGATTGACAGCAGGCATTGTCCCCTGTTAATTGAGTTTCTGGGAAAGCTTTATTTGCACCTTTACTAACTATCCTTTGCAGTACATACAGGAAACAAAGCAACATAAACAAATACACAAAGAGGTGGTTTGTTGCAGTTTGCACATAAAGTGTGTGCATATTACTTAACTGTACAAAGATCCCACTTGGCCACCACGCTCACCAAGAGATGCAACAAAAGCAAAACATTCCCATCACATGCACCAGCTGTGGCATGTTCCGCTTTTTCACACAAAAACTAGACAACTACATCTGCTCCAAATGCAAACAGATGACTCTGATGGAGCAGAGGATCCAACAGCTCGAGCACCGTATTAAGACCCTTAAGGACATTCAGGCACTCGAGCTCTTCTTGGACACTGCACAACACGCTGCTGTAGATCAGCAGCCTGCATCACACCAACACCACCAAGACCATGATCAGGAACCTTATGGGGAGATCAACTCAAAGGTAGACAACCCTCAGGCTTGGAAGGAGGTCACCCATAGAAGGAGACGCAGGACCAGGCAGCCTCCGCAGAACTCCTCTGCTCAGCTGCATTTACACAACAGATTTGAAATTCTTACATCATTAACATACAATCAGGAAACACATCTTGTGGAGGACCACAGTTTCTTAGATACCACTCAGTGGACCACCCTGGATCAATGCGCAGGGGATAGCCCTGACGGGGACAGTGCATCACCACAGTCACACTTATGTAATCATGCAAATGCTCCATCCCCAATCATAGACCAGGAGCAACAGGAACATCCTTGGGAGAGTAATGGGCTCTCGGATGTATCTCAATGGATTGTCATTGATGAATGCACTGGGGATGTTGAGGAGGAGGACAACACTTTACACCTACATGATTCACTTCAACAGGAACACTCTTCAGGGGACATACACACTGTCTTGCACAAAAGGGACCCTGTCAATCCTCAAAGGAAACAGGTCTTGGTAGTAGGTGACTCCCTCCTTAGAGGAACGGAAGCCATCATTTCCAGACCGGATGGGATGGCTCGAGAAACATGCTGCCTCCCGGGGGCAAAAATACACCATATCACTCAGAGGCTCAGCAGGCTCCTAAAGCCCCATCACCCTCCCCACCTTATGTTGATTCATGTAGGTACCAATGACACCGCTAGGCATACTTTTCAAAAGATCACAAATGATTTTCGAGCTCTGGGAACAAAGCTAAAACTGTATAATGTACATGTGATCTTTTCATCCCTCCTCCCTGTTGTAGGACACGGCTCTACAAGGGCCGGAAAAATAGTACAGGTCAATAACTGGCTCAGAAAATGGTGTCAAGAGGAGCATTTTGGCTTCCTTGACCATGGTCTACTCTTCCAAGAGGATGGACTACTGGCAAGCGATGGGGTGCATCTCACACAAGTAGGAAAACATCTTTTTGCACACAGACTCACAAACCTCATCAGGCGCACTTTAAACTAGATCCACTGGGGGAGGGGAACAACAGCCTGGCGAACACTATATTACCCACGACCACAGGGAACCGCCGAAAGGCTAAATGGAGGGCTGCACAAACACAGCAAGGACCAAGTACAGAGAGCACAATAATCCCAAATAAACAGTTCGAGGGGAGGTCACAGGGGCTTACATGTCTTTACACTAATGCTCAGAGCATGGGAAATAAGCAAGACGAACTCCAACTCCTAGCACAGCACCACACATACGATGTCATAGGCATCACTGAAACCTGGTGGGATGACTCCCATCACTGGAATTTAACCATTGAGGGCTATAACTTCTTTCACAGAAATAGAACAAAGGGGAGAGGAGGGGGAGTAGCTTTATATGTCAAAAACAGTTACGTTGCAGAAGAAATGCAAGACTGTAATCCGGGAAACCAGCTTGAAAGCATCTGGATAAGAATCAAGGGAACCGGGACTCAAAAAGATCTTGTCGTGGGTGTCTACTACAGACCTCCGAGTCAGGATGAAGGACTTGATGAAGCCTTCTGTCAACAGCTGACCAAACAGGCACAAAGAAGAGATATAGTAGTCATGGGCGATTTCAATTATCCCGATATCTGCTGGAAAACAAACTCAGCCAAGAGTACAAAGTCCAACAAATTCCTCACTTGCCTTGCAGATAATTTTATGGTCCAGAAGGTAGAAGAGGCAACAAGGGGATCAGCAACTCTTGATCTAATCTTAACAAATGTGGAAGACCTGATCAATACAGTTGAAGTGGTTGGATCCTTAGGGGCAAGTGACCATGTGCTCCTGCAGTTTGCAATACAAAGGAATGCTGAAACTAAGACAAGTCAAACACGCATTCTGGACTTTAAGAGAGCTGACTTACAAAAAATGAAGGAATTACTGAGCGGCATTCCATGGACGCCGATATTAAAAAACAAGGGAGTTAAGGATGGATGGGAGTTTTTCAAAAGTGAAATACTCAAGGCGCAAATGCAAACAGTGCCAACAAAGAAGAAAAATAAGACAAGTACAAAGAAGCCAGAATGGATGTCCAAAGAACTTCTAACTGAGCTAAAGCTCAAAAGTGACATGCACAAGAAGTGGAAAAGGGGAGAAATCACCAAAGAAGAATTCAAACGTATAGCCAACACCTGTAGGGAAAAGGTTCGCAAGGCTAAAGCGCAAAATGAGCTCAGGCTTGCCAGGGACATAAAAAAACAACAAAAAAGGCTTTTTTGCTTACGTTGGTAGAAAAAGGAAGAAAAAAGAGGCGATAGGGCCATTGCAAGGAGAAGATGGGGTGATGGCGACAGGGGACAGGGAAAAGGCAGAACTACTTAATGCCTTCTTTGCCTCGGTCTTCTCAGAAAAAGAAAGCCATCTTCAACCTCAGCAACACGGAATGGACGAAGGATTGGGGGAAATCCAACCCCAAATAGGGAAACAAGTTGTCCAGGAACACTTGGCCTCTCTAAACGAATTCAAGTCCCCAGGGCCAGATCAGCTACACCCAAGAGTACTGAAGGAACTAGCGGAAGTTATTTCAGAACCACTGGCAATCATATTTGAGAGTTCTTGGAGAACGGGAGAAGTCCCAGCAGATTGGAGGAGGGCGAATGTGGTCCCTATCTTCAAGAAGGGAAAAAAGAACGACCCAAACAATTACCGTCCGGTCAGCCTCACATCAATACCAGGCAAAATTCTCGAAAAGATCATTAAGGAAGTGGTCTGCGAACACTTAGAAACAAATGCGGTCATTGCTAATAGTCAACACGGATTTACCAAAAACAAGTCATGCCAGACTAATCTGATCTCTTTTTTCGATAGAGTTACGAGTTGGGTCGATACAGGGAATGCTGTGGATGTAGTGTACCTGGATTTCAGTAAGGCCTTCGACAAAGTCCCCCACGACCTTCTGGCAAACAAACTAGTAAAATGTGGGCTAGACAAAACTACGGTTAGGTGGATCTGTAATTGGCTAAGCGAACGAACCCAAAGGGTGCTCACCAATGCGTCGTCTTCATCATGGAAAGAAGTGACAAGTGGAGTGCCGCAGGGCTCCGTCCTGGGCCCGGTTCTGTTCAACATCTTTATTAACGACTTAGACGAAGGGTTAGAAGGCATGATCATCAAGTTTGCAGACGACACAAAACTGGGAGGGATAGCTAACACTCCAGAAGACAGGAGCAGAATTCAAAACGATCTTGACAGACTAGAGAGATGGGCCAAAACTAACAAAATGAAGTTCAACAGGGACAAATGCAAGATACTTCACTTCGGCAGAAAAAATGGAAATCAAAGATACAGAATGGGGGACGCCTGGCTTGACAGCAGTGTGTGCGAAAAAGACCTTGGAGTCCTCGTGGACAACAAGTTAAACATGAGCCAACAATGTGATGCGGCTGCTAAAAAAGCCAATGGGATTCTGGCCTGCATCAATAGGGGAATAGCGTCTAGATCCAGGGAAGTTATGCTCCCCCTCTATTCTGCCTTGGTCAGACCACACCTGGAATACTGTGTCCAATTTTGGGCACCACAGTTGAAGGGAGATGTTGACAAGCTGGAAAGCGTCCAGAGGAGGGCGACTAAAATGATTAAGGGTCTGGAGAACAAGCCCTATGAGGAGCGGCTTAAAGAGCTGGGCATGTTTAGCCTGCAGAAGAGAAGGCTGAGAGGAGACATGATAGCCATGTACAAATATGTGAAGGGAAGTCATAGGGAAGAGGGAGCAAGCTTGTTTTCTGCTGCCCTGCAAACTAGGACACGGAACAATGGCTTCAAACTACAGGAAAGGAGATTCCACCTGAACATCAGGAAGAACTTCCTCACTGTGAGAGCTGTTCGACAGTGGAACTCTCTCCCCGGGGCTGTGGTGGAGGCTCCTTCCTTGGAGGCTTTTAAGCAGAGGCTGGATGGCCATCTGTTGGGGGTGCTTTGAATGCGATTTCCTGCTTCTTAGCAGGGGGTTGGACTAGATGGCCCATGTGGTCTCTTCCAACTCTACTATTCTATGATTCTATGATTCTAATTATCTGAGCTATTTGGATGGCTAGCACGGCTGCACACAGTTCTAATCTACGGATAGTGGCATTAGATGGAGCAATTTTGACCTTGGCCATAACAAAACCTAAAGTGCAAGAACTAGAGTCTCTTTGTCTTGCATTAGCCACAGCTGCAATAGCCTTCTCTGAAGCATCACAAAAGATGTGGAGTTCTGTGTTCAAGTTCTGTAAAGAGCTCCTGGCCATGAATTGACGCGGGATGCTCAACTGGTGTAGATCTTGAGCCTGGGCGTCTTCAAACCATAAAAACTTTAAAAACTTTCTATGCTCCGGTGTGACCAGGAACACATAAAACATTTTAAAGATGTCAGCGATGACCGCATACTTGGATTCCCTAAATCGTAGTATGACTCCAATAAGGCTGTTCAGAGGATCTGGTCCCTTCCAGAGCACATCGTTCAAGGAGATGTCCTTGCATTTGGCGCTGGCGTCAAACACAATGCGCACCTTTTCCGGCTTCTGAGGGTGAGTAACCTTATGGAAGGGAAGAAACCAAGACTCTTCTCTGTCTGAGCCAGGGCTGGATGGCTCAGCATACCTTGCCGTGAACATGTCGTCCATAAACTGAACGATTTGCTGCTTGGTCTTGGGATCACGCTGCATCTTGCGTCTCAAAGACTGCAGTCTCTTCTCTGCCACCTGTCTGTTGGAAGGTAGTGTAGGCCGGTCTGCTT
Source organism: Anolis carolinensis (assembly GCF_035594765.1). NCBI lineage: Eukaryota > Metazoa > Chordata > Lepidosauria > Squamata > Anolidae > Anolis > Anolis carolinensis. The sequence goes on from NC_085841.1 coordinate 42,405,362, forward strand.
TGAAGGGTAAAGGGGCTATCCAATTCCCTTCCTCACTAAGGGTGACCTCGGAGTTCCTGATGTTCAGGAACGCTTGCTCGTCTCGGGAGAGCGCTGTGTTCTCATCATCCCGGGATACGTCGAAGATGGATGAGAACTCAGATGAAACTCCTTGGCAGCAGACAGAGATGTGACTGAGGCAACTCTGCATGAGGGTGACTCTGCCACACTGAGAGTGTTTGGCTGATCTGGACACAGAGAAGATGGAGGATGCATTCTGTCGATACATACAGGTCCCTGTATGGTCCATCCTAAAGGAGTCTTCTGTGCCAAGGGTGCACTAGGAGGACCTCTCTTTTCAGCCCAGATGCTCATCAGGCTTGGGCAGTTGGATCCGATGAGCAGGACTATGTCAATGCCCGGCTCAAAGGGAGGAATGAGGTCCTGTAGTCCTTTCAGGTGAGGATGTGCTTGCATCACTTCTCTGGTAGCAATCTGGTCCTTATTTCGTGGGATGGACGCACACTCAATAAGGTCAGGTAACTCAAAACGAATGTCTTTGCCACATGGCGAAATGATAAATCCAGATGCAACACGGCCCTGTCTTCTTTGTTTGCCCATACAAGTAGAAATACAATAGTCAATAGTCTTTGCCTGCCCTTTGAAGAAGCTGAAGAAGTCAGGGGTGGCCAGTGAACCGTCACTTTGGTTGTCAAGGGCCACGTACATTCTCTTCTTCATCCATGGTTTGCTGGCGGGATAGACATCTGCCAAACAGATGGGGTGGCAAATCCTAGTTTTCTTTGGGCTGCCGCACAGCTGGGTGCAGGCCACAGAGGGTGCCTCAGCGCCCAATGAAGTCCTGCCGAATCTTCTGGATGCACTTCTGGGGTGCATTGACTGGTTGCTCCGCTCTTGGCCTTCAGGGGCACAAAATCCTTATTGTGCATCGCTGAACAATGTCTTTCGGATTGGCACACCTCGCACTTTACCCTTTCTTTACATGACTTTGATTGGTGGGGAGTTGTACCGCAGCACCTGAAGCAGATCCCGGATTTCTTGAGGATCTCGACTTTGTCAGCGTGAGGCTTTCTGGCAAACTCTCTGCAGTCGGCCAAACTGTGGGGCTTTGCGTGCAGTGGGCACAAAACTTCTTTTGGTGTCATCTTGGCATCAGGTAGAGATGGGATGGTCTCCGTAGTCTTGACGGTGATGTTTCTCTTGGTGCCACTGTCCTTTGCAGGTTTCTTGGGCTCTTTAATGGGCCTATCTGTCCTTGGAGCCCCATAAAGAGTTGGAAATCCTGTCTGTGGGTCGTTAAGTTGCATGGCGGCATTTGTAACAAAATCCACAAGATGGGTGAATGGTGGGTAGACCTGATGATTGGCCTGCTTGTATCTGAAGACTTCCCTGCCCCATTCTTCCTGCAAGAAAAAGGGCAGCCTTTGAGTGATGGCAGTTTGGGACAAGTGCTGGTCCAGGCGGGCAAACCCTGGAAGCTGTGGGTTTCCCTTAGCTGACTGGAGCTCAACCAATAAGTCTGATAGGTCCCAAAGCTGTTCAAGGTCCTTAGGTTTGAGCACTGGGAACTTATGAAGTCTGTCCATTAGCGAGGCTTCAATTTGGGTGCTGGACCCGTAACGCTGGTTAAGCCTTGTCCATGCAGTGTCCAGTGCTCTTTCTGGTTGGTCGATGAGGGCTGAGAAGATCCTTCTCACCTGGTGGGCTGATGTTGGACCAAGCCAGGCAACCATAAGAGTTAGTTCCTCCTCAGAGGTGAGTCTTAAATTCTGTATGGCACGCTGAAAGGTCTTCTTCCAAAGTAGGAAATCTTCTGGTCGGTCAGAGAATTTCTCCACACCTTTGTCCCTCAAATCCTTCTTCAGGTTCCTAAACAGAGACTCGAGCTGTGACTGAGGAGTCTGAAGAAACGGAAGGGGTGTTTGGTCAGGGGTAAAGGTGAAGTTCTTCTCAAACCTAGAAGGTCCCTTCAGAGGAACATCTGTGATCTCAGGTATGGGCGAAACCCTGGTTTCTATTGGCCTCGCAGCCTGAGTTGGTGGCTGTGGGCTCCTGGCCCTGGATTCTTTGACTTGCCTGCGTGGCACGATGACGCTGTCCACCTGCACCAGCTTGTTGTCTTGGAAGCCAATGTGGGCTGGCAGAAGAGGCGTGGTTGGTGGTGTTGGTAAATGGTTGACGTTTTCCTGAGACAGCTCTCCTTGCAGCGCCTTCACCAGGATGTTGGCACGAACCCTCTTCTGAGCTGCATCTTGTTGGACATGCGTGAGCTTTAACTTTGCTTCTAATTCAGTTTGAGCCTGCTCGAAGTTCAGGCTTAGCTCTGCTGCTGCTGCCTCAGCTTCCGCCTCGAGGATCCTCTCCTGCAGCTCCATGCACTTGGCTTCCTTGTTGTAGAAGGCCGCCATCGATGAGGAGCTGCTCCTTGAAACAGAAGATCCTTCAAACTTAAGGCCTGTAGGGAATGTTTAAGGAGCTCAGGGCTCACACTACGGGTAGGTGTAGCTTGACCATCTTTGTCCCTTCTGGGGAGGGGCTGAAGTCAGCTACATGAAACAGGTGTGCATAACTTAGCTCCCTATGCTTAACACTATTTAGAAACTGTAGAGCTCTAAGATCTGCTTCCTGGTTGTTTATTTTGCTAAGCACTTGTGTGATGCCATCCACTAGGGCTCTCCAATTGTTAATCAGAACCTTGATATTTGCCCTGATACATTGAGACTCCCTAGTGTCTTTAGAACCTTCTAGCTGACCATCAAGGTTAACAATAGAAAGCCAGACACTTTCAGCCTTATTTGTCAGCTGAGCCTCTTCTAGCAAAAGCAGGTCTAAAGCCTTTTGGGTAGGATGCCTTGAACCCTGAGATCTCAAACTATAAGCTTTTCCCTCTGATTTTGCAGAGCCTAGGGTATGAGCCATAATCACAAATTAAGCAAACAAAATGGCAATGCAGTTACAAAAGCACACTCAAAACTTATTACTTTAAAGCAAGAAATAAGAACACAGCAATAAATCAGTTGCAAACAAACTCCTGCAAGCACCAAGGAGTTTGCAAAACCCCTTTTGCAGGCACCTGGTAGATGAAGTAGCAGACTTAGTCCTGTTGCTACTGGAACAAAATGTTGCAATTTGCTATGGAAGGCTTGCTTCTGCAGAGCAAATGTAGCAAACTGTGAGGCCTTGCTTCAAAAAGGGCGGGAAAAGCTTGCTTCTGTTGCTGGAGCAAAATGTTGCAAACTGTTGTGGAAGGCTTGCTTTTGCAGAGGCTGCTGCAAATGTAGCAAACATGGAAGAAAGGAGGAATGCACCGGCCCCTCCCTTCTGGTCACATGGGCTGTCTTCCAAGATGGCCGAAAATGCAGGAACACATTCACATGGATAGCAGGTAATGGAGGCTTGGAATGGCCCTGAACTGGCTCCCTTATGCACTGTCCTTTAGCTTTTCCAAGTCCTTTACTTTGCTCCCGGGTGGCAGAAGCCACCAACTCCCTATTTCAATGTTCTGTCACGCGCTGGGCCTGTGACTGTCTGTCTGTTATGTAGGACGTACGCTTTACGCCCAGCGGGAAGCCAGGGGCCTAAAGAAGGGTCGTTGAGGAATTTTCCTGAAAAGATGGCCTTGAAGTCTTTAAAGAAATAACAAAGTCTTTATTGACGAACAAATAATAAATCTTCAAGGAGTCTTGTCCCACAGGACAGGCGATAGGCTTTGAATAACGGTGAAAACCCTCTTATAACCCCTCCCAGGCTATCTATTATCTGGGCCTAGCTAGTCTGGGACCCACTGCCAACTCCAAGTGCGTCTGGTTGTTGAGTGGACCTACCAGCTGAGGCTTTCTGATGTTTCTGTGCTGTAGTTCTGTATCCTGGGACGGTCAATATCCCTGGTATACTTTAACCCTGGTGTTCTTTATCCCCGGTGGTCCTTTATCCCCGGTGGTCTTGAAATAGGAAGCCTTTTACGGGACGAGCTGGTCTATGTCCTACAGCTGAACTTCCCAAGAAGAGACTAACTTAAAAATGGCTCCTTCCCTCCCAGAGCCCTGAACAGGGGGCGGAACCAAACTTAATGGTGATTGACAGGTGGCCTGTCCTATGGCTGCAAACATTTGCAGCAAGAAAGTAAAATAGAAGGTTCTGGTACAGCTGTACCAGCACAGTTGCCCTGATTGGAGATTTTATTTGTGAATTAAACAAATGAAGCTTTTGTTAATTAACGTTTTCTTTGTGTTTGACTCAGTTAGGCATCCTTTAATTATGCTATCATATAAAACAAGAAAAAACGTTCAGAGTTGTTCTCACTATTCATTCATGATTTCCAATTATCACCATGAAAGATGTCCTGGCTAACCTATACGATGCAATACAAATGCGATAATTACAGCAATAATTATATATAATCAAGAGTAAGTGGAAGAGATAATAATTATAAAGGTGTTAATTAGTACTGTTTCTATATTATGCTAATAGTTCCATATTCTATTGACTGCTTATCTTTTCATTTTCTTTATCCATAGAAGGCATTTTCTGGATAAATAATTCTTTTACATTTTTCTAAAGGAAGTTGATCACAGGATCAACTTGGAAGACCTAGAGATCCCTAGAAAAGTGTCATCTCAGGTTAAAAGATTATATTTTTATTAATGGGTTCCCCAGTTTTTATGGTGTGCCTATGCCTGCAACCCCAACGAAAGTGGAGAGCCTCTTGTATTAAGGAAGGTGGCCTGATCTAAAACTGCCATATTGTTTAACTTTAAACTTTGTTATATAATAATGCTTTCTATAAGCATTTGATTTTGCAAAAGATTATTACAGCAAACTGGATGACTGTAGTCCTCTCTTTGAAGGGCCATTATTATTTAATGGTAAAGCCGCCAGACAGAAGATCAGGTATCGTGATATTGTGAACAGAAGGTAGCATTTTGAGAACAGACTGAGCAAACATGTCTATTTAAGTATTAGTAATTTGTTTCTAAACTTGTGTGTGTGTGTGTGTGTGTGTGTGTGTGTATATATATATATACACACACATACACATACACACATACACATACATGTAATAATTAGCATTTGCATATTTATGTAACTGCCCTCATTTTGTGTAGTGTATCCTTTTGGATGATATATAAGTAATAGCTTTGATGAGATATTGTGTGTAGAAACTGAACTTTACAATAAGTCACTCCCCCATCTCACTGAACAGTATATGACATTAAAATGTGACTCAGGCATGTCATTATTTTTGAAATCTCTGCTAGAAAAGAATAATACTGCAATATGCTGGAAAACTATTTTTCTATTGCCTGGCAATATACACATAATAATTCATGTAAAAGGAAGCTTGTGGATAAAGGAAACAAGCACCTTAAACTTTCTGCTGTTTAGTTTTGATAGAGTTAATCACAACAGCATTTTCTCTCTATTCATTTTGCACTCCAGGAGAAATCACTGTCATTAATTAAATGCAATTAGAAGGTAAAATGAATAGGAAATCTAGTAAAGTCACTGTTTGATAGACTGTGGATCACTGAACTCATTAATGACATTAAGACAAATCTAAAGCCTTTGTCACATAAAATAATAATGTGTTCTATTTATGGTGGAAAGATGTACCTCTTCCTTGGTGATCCCCAAGTTCTCAGTGTTAGTTATGAGAAGTGGGAAATAATCTTTTATCCATCTATTTCTATCTTTCTCCATTTAATTTATATTTTTCCACTACCACTTGTGCTTTCTTCCCTTGTCAAGTAAGATTTGTGGGCTTCAAGATCTGCCTTCTAATCTCTGAAAATTTGTCTTAATTTCATAGATGAAAAGGGGACTAGAATAGTTTATGTTGACAGGACTCCCTGCACCTTGAGTGTTATAGAGATAAGAATACAAATTGGCACTGGTGACTGGGTTATATTGCTGATTCTTAAGAGACAAAGGAATCTGCATAGCCCATTATAGCAGGCAGTGGTGTCACTCATGATATCATCCCCACTGACCCCCTCCAATACCATACTATATCATGATGTCATAGCTTAAATATCAAAATATTTGATAAAAGTAGCAATTATAAAAAATAGCAGCAATTATTTTAGCTTTCTGGGTATATTGATACAGTTTGTGTAAACTGGGCTTACAAAAATGTTTTTTTGTGGCTATATCTAACTACAGGTATATTTTTATAAAGACATTAATACACTTTGGGGCCCTGAGGGGAAAAAAAGACTTCACATAAATATGATGGTGATGATGTCACATTTTCAAGCTCTTAGTTAAACCACTTTGTCCTCCAGAGTTCTTTCCATGGTGATGCTCCTCTCAGTGGTGGTATTAGAGAAACAAGAAGAACAAGTTCCCCAAGTCACAGCCAATGCAGTGTGTGTATGTGTACGTGTGCATTAAATAGGGCAATGACTGGTTTGTAGCACCTTGGTCTCTCTAAGGAAGCATTTCAGATTAATAAGTATTTAGCTAATTACATAGTCACAGTTGACCCAATTCATCAAAGTTGCACTTGTCAGTTAATATCAGGAGAGAAGCTGACCAAATAACACCATCAATTTTACATACTAGCAGTGTGCCGATCATCGTACACTGCTGCAAAAGCCCGAGCAGTGTTTGGTAGAAAGTCTATGCAATTAAAAGACTGAATCACTGGTGTGAACCTAGAATACAAATTAAATCCCTGCTCCTCACATTTGTAGAGTTCATTACACCAGGCATGGGTAAATTTCGGCTCTCCGGGTGTTTTGGGCTTCAGCTCTTAGAAATCCCTGCGAGCTTACCATCTGTTCGGAACTGTGGGAGTTTAAGTCCAAAACACCTGGAGAGCTGAAGTTTGCCTATGCCTGACTTATACCAACTACTTAAGGCAGTGGTTCTCAACCTGCGGGTCCCCAGTGTTTTGGCCTACAACTCCCAGCAATCCCAGCCATTTTACCAGGTATTAGGATTTCTGGGAGTTGAAGGCCAAAACATCTGAGGACCCACAAGTTGAGAACCACTGACATAAGGCATGTTATTTATCCTCACAATATGCCATCATTCCTTGAGGCCCTTCCAGAGTAAGGAAGTGGGATTAAAAAATTCAGTACTCCAGGGAGAGTCCACACATGGAGCTCCCAGTCCCAGGAAATGGTCCCATGACATCCAAAAACGTTTGATTAATGTGTATTAAAAGGAAACTCAAAGGGTATGGCAGGACATCCACTGGAAGTTTTCTTTTAGTTTTTCTCTCCTAGTGATGCTCCGAGATGCGCTGCACCTCATAAGCATCATGCCAAAATTGCAACACTGACGCAGATATAATAGAGTACATACAAACAGATTTTCCATCTCCTTTTCTCACCCTCATTTCTGGTACGTCCAAATTTGTCCTCTTAAACTCCATTTCCCTTTGGGGTCACTTGCCTGCAATATGCTGCTGCCTGCTGTGTAATTTCAATCTCTGTTTCTTTTCAGAAATACACAGGAAATAAGAACAAAGGAATGGCTGGAGAGAGTTTTCAGGGTAATTGCTTTTCATGGGAATTGCATATATCTATGTGTCTGTGGCTCCATCTACCAAAAAAAAAAAGCAAACATTTTTTGCCTTTTTATATAAGCAACATTCGTTTATTGCATAATTGTATATAATGGAATGTGAGCATTCACGGATTTTAGTATCCTCGAGGGGGTCTTGGCACCAAATCCCAGCAGATATCAAAGCCCCACCTGTGCATTTGAAACATTCAGTGGCATTTTAATATCAACTTATTTAATTGTAATTTTAAAAAGCATTACTGTACAAGATTTTTTGTTTCATCTTGCTTAAACCCTTTTAAAAGCTGCCATAGTGGGAGGAAGCTGGGGCACACAAACACACACAGAGTTGGGGAGATTCTTTGAATACAATGCATCTAGGCAATTCTCTCCTGCAAATCACGATGCTTCACAAAGCTTACTATGTATGTCTAGGCAAGTATTTCTCAGCCAAGCATGCTTCATAAGCCTGTTATGCAGGAAGAGTGGTTAAAAAAAACAACAATAATATAGCAAGAAACCTTCAAGGAAGTAATTCCATCTATGTAAACACATATGTGATTGTGTTGGGGAGATGTAGAATTGTGGTGAACTGGATATGGCTGCATTACCTGACTCAATACTGTAACAAACTGGCTCCTGTTTCAGGCAGCTTTGTGTACCCCTTTTGTATTTCTAAGCAATACATCTATTCTAGATTTCGGTGCTTTCCATTAGTAGTACATAGAAACAGCTCAACATCAGGTTCCCTTTTATCTGCTGAGTGCATACACATGGCATGCATAAAAATACTCAAGAGTGTCTAATTTTATCCACAGCGTTGAGCTGTTGGATTTTATTTACAGTCCCCTTTTCAACAGAAATATTGTACTTGGGGAGGGGCGGGGGGAGCTCAAGCCTGCTGATTTAAGAAACAATAACAAAAATCTAAACAATCACTCCTTCAACAGGATCTTCATTTCAGAGCATCCCTGTTCTCCCATAACTTAGCAACCTGGGCTCTTAGAAACAGAACACATTAAAAGAAAATGGGATTTTGTGCATAGCTGATATTTGAAGGTTTCCTTAATATACCAATGGAAAGCCAGAAAGAAAATATGTTCAATCTTTTGAGTTTGACTGTAAAGCAGTGGTAGGCTAGTTGTGCTCACAAGTTTGTTTTTGTGGCCTCTTTTACTGCTCAAAATTTAATTTTCTTTATGTCAATATTTCTTAGTGCCAAAATTCATAAAGAAATTATTCAATACACTATGTATGTATGTTCCTTCATCTGTTGACTTATGATGACCATATAAATTTTATAGGGTTTTTTCTTCTGATTAGCTTCAACATCAGATCGGATCTGGTGCTTTTTGAATATTTATTGGTAGTTCCTTCAGTGCACTATTGCCAACAGGAAATGGAATTCAATGCCCGAAAGTCAAGGGAGAGTTAGGCCGTTTCTATACTGCCATATAATCCAGATTATCAGATAATCCATATGCTTTGAACTGGATTATCTGAGTCTACTGCCATATAATCCAGTTCAAAGCAGATCATCTAGCTTTTATATGGCAGTGTAGAAGGGGCCTCAGTATCATAGTAAATAATGCAGTCAAAACCACCAGTCAGTTCAGTTCTTTTTAGCTCATGGGAATATCTGGAAATTCACATGTGTGTTCCTTTGACTGGTTTCATCCCCCCTCACCTTAATCCTAAATCTAAACTAGATAATGAAGCACACAAAACAGAAGTTGGAGAAAATGTAGGCTCCCCTCCTGATCTGAATGAAAATTGAGCTAGCTTTATTCCACAACTGTTAGGTTGTAAAGGAAAAAGTCTAATGCTACTCTGAAAAAGAATTAAGATCTTGTGACTGTGGAGTTTAGAGCTGCGACTAAGCTGTCTTTTCTCAGCCATGTGGGTTCAGCCAAAAGACAAATCATGGTTTCTGGTTCACACGCCATGCTATGACTATTGATGAAAGACTCATTTATTTATCCACACCAGAAGGAACCAGATGGGAATGAATGATTGAACAGCATGCAGCAGCATGCTTGCTCATTCACAATACATTTAAATCATTTTGGTGTGTGAATATGGCCAATAAATGTAGGGTTTTTTTATGGATTCTTGTCTAACATGTGACCTAGTAGGGTACATTAGTTGTCTGGAGATTTAACTACATTCTTCTTGGACAAAACATCTTTCCCTAGTTCAGTAAAATAGGAGTAGCCACATTGGCCTTACAGAAAATGCATTCATGACAGTGATACCAAGCCAATGCTTCATTGGCTTCTTCCATCAGGAACAGATGTTAAGTATCATACAATGCCATGGACAAGCTCACATGATATATTGTATGCTTTGGAGGTTGTCAAGCAAAGGTATCATTGCTTTGGGGATTTTGTATTTTGTTGCATTTGCCTACTCAGAATGTGATATAGGATGGCATAATAAATCAGTGCTTGCAGCTTTCTTACTTTTGCTCATAGGCCATTCCTGCTTTCCACCATTCTGACATCCAGAAATAATATCATTCTAAGTTTTTACAACTGATATGGCATGCCCAGCATTATAGCCCTTTAATGATGGAGACAATACCAGAAAAACTGGATCTGGTGTCATGTAATCAGCATAGCTGGATAAGGAAGGGATTCAAGTAAGGGAGGAACAGACAGGTAGCCTACTCAGGTTCCAATTATGTAACTCTTATTCTGTTTCAATTTCCGGAGGGAAAATTAGTATTTTATGCTTGCACAATAACACATTCTAACTTGAATGTTTTTTTTTTTGTAGTGTGTCCACGGGCCTCAGTTTCATGGGTTGTCAGAATGCTGTCTTCTGAAAGACTGTTCAACCCATGTTTGGGTTGCACATGTAGGACCATAAGAAAGGAGAGCAGGAGTCTTGAAGTGATCTATCATAGTTAACATCTGCATGATAGGCTGATGAGGCATTGAGGAGTCAGCAGGCTTCCCTGGAAAAGTATTGTATCTCTTCCTAATTACAGTAATTATTTTCTGATTTGCATCTCAAGCTGAGCCGCATTTCAGTATGGGCCCTCTTTTTTAGAAACCTGTTGTGAAAATATTTACAAAGGAAAAATGGTGAACAATCAGCCAAGTACCTGTAAAGTCTCAAAATGTACCAGTAATTCTCATTTCATATAAGAAAAGGCAGATAATATGGTAACTGGATGCTTGAAATGATGAGTTGACTGCAGAAAGGGACCTTGACCCAAAACCCTAAAACAAGGTCCAGTTATGTTTCGATGTATTCATGCACTATTCATTACGTCAGAAGAGAGGAATTCAGCCTGTGCTTGCTAACTGAGGTTACACTCCCCTTGAAGATGTAGGTTTATAGTTTAAGTTTATACCTGGAGTCAAACCTGAGCCTGGAGGTTCAGGTTTCTGTAATGGCCAAGTAATTTGACAAATGTATCCATTTCTTGAGACACCTGATTCAGTCTTTGTGACATTGTCTTAGCTGCATCCTGTTTGGCTTACTGTAGTATGCTCCACCTTAGGTGGTCTTTGAAGAGTGTTCAGAAACTTTGGTTTGTTCCAGTCTATTTCCAGGCACAATTCAAAGTGTTGGTTATGACCTGAAAGCCCTTATATGGCTGGATCCACATAATCCAGTTTCAGAATACAGTTTAACTGCATTGATCTGGATTATATTAGTCTATACTGCCATATGGATGGATGGTACCCTTGAAGTGACTGGCTCGAACTTGAAAGAGCTGCGGGTGGCGGCAGCTGACAGGCTCTAGTGTGGGCTAGTCCATGAGGTCACAGCGTTGGAAGCGACTGAACTTATGAACAACAACACACTGCCATATAATCCAGTTCAATGCAGTTAAACTAGTGAGTCTTATTAACTTCAGTCCGTGTTTGCCGATCTAGTATAAGGAAGGAGCTTCCACCACACTCCGAGGCAGAGAGTTCCACTGTTGAACATGTCTTACGGTAAATAAGTTCTTCCTAATGTTCAGGTGAAATCTCCTTTCTTTTTATTTGAACCCATTGCTTCAAGTCTTAGTCTCCAGGGCAGCAGAAAACAAGCCTGCTCTCTCTTCCTTATGACAATAGACATAGCACAAAATATCTCTATAACAGGCTTCACAGGTGTACATTTATTTGCCCTTCCCAAAATATATGTTGGAAATTTTACTGAGAGAATGCTGCAGACTCTACAGATACAGTGAAAAAAGAGAAGTGAACTGGTTTTCATGAGCATACAAACATTATTTTGACTGTGAGACATAGGTCTATTATTTATAGTGCATAGCACATTTCACTGCTCTGTTTCATTTTTAAAGCATTTTTGGTGCTCCTAGAAAATAATAAGATGTGCTTAATCTATTTTCAATGGTGGTTTAAGATGATATTCTGCCCAACCAGGTTTTAAAGAACATTGAGGACAGGTGTTTACCTTTGATGCATAGCCATATCTCAGAGCATAAAGGTTTGTTCCTAGAAGGAACTGTGGTGTCCAAAACACAGCACTTTTTTATTGCCTCCCAGGAAGGTTCCATTGAAACACATATCTCACAGTGTCTTGGTTTTTTAAAGTTGCCTGTAGTACCTAACAGAATGTAAAGAGATTTATTTTCTAAACCTGTGGACCTAGTTATAAGCAACCAATTCTCTTTGTTTAAAATCCTTATGCGGGTAGGACTGCTGACCGAAAGGTCAGTGGTTCAAATCCGGGGAGTGGGGTGAGCTCCTGTCTGTCAGCTCCAGCTTCTCATGCGGGGACATGAGAGGAGCCTCCCACAGGATGACAAAACATCCGGGCGTCCCCTGGGCAATGTCCTTGCAGGAGGCCAGTTCTCTCATACCAGAAGCGACTTGCAGTTTCTCAAGTCGCTCCTGACATTGAAAAAAAAAAGTGGAGCCATGGAATACATATGGTAAACTGAACTCTAATGCATCCACTGTCTTTTTTTGATTTGCAACTCCCCTTTGGAAAGCCATCTTCTTCTAGTTCTTCTGGTACTAAACTAGTCTATAGGGTGGCCATGTGTCCTTACCTTACAAAGTTATAATTTTCTATTGCAGACATACCTCAGTTCTTGGAGGTTAGCAGGGCCGGTTCATCATGGAGGCTGTTGAAGCCACCACTTGGGGCGCAGCCTTTGGGGGGAGCTCTCTCGGCATCGGCAGCAGTGGCGCCATTGGGTCACTCGCCGCAGAACGAGAAAGTCCTTGCTCTTCTTGCGAGATTTCTGCGAGATTTCGTGAAGTTCCGTGGTAGTTCCGTGAAGTTCCGCCTTTGTAGTTCTGTGGCTGGAGAGTGCACCGCTGCCAGTATGTTGGGGGAGGGGTCGTAATTTCAGGGGGGGGGGATGGCCCTAGGTTTGCTTACATAGCGAAAAAACCTAGGTCAGTACATCTTTTGGAGACTCATGGCAGAAAGTGTTCCCTAAACCTGCTGCATTTCCTAACCTCTGACCTAAAATCATAGGCACTGCACATCTACCATTTTCGTCTGACTCACTCCCAGCACTTTCTGCAGAAACCTGGGACTGAACTGAAAACCTTTCCCACATAGTACATGTGGTATACAACTGAGCTATAGCTTAACTTCAGGAATGTGATTTGCTGTTTGCATAAACCCGCTGCCAATCTTGCAAACACTAATTGCGCTGTCTGTACAATTTGCCCTTAGCTCAGAATAATTGGCTTTATTAAGTCATTTCTCATAGTCAAATATCTGGTTTGTTTGTATTCTGCGTCCATGCCCCATTACCCAGCAAGCCTTTTTTCCAATGCTGTTGGGTGGCTTCTCTTGTCCTCAGCAACTGTTGATTTCCACTTTTTCTAAAATGGTTGTCTTGGGTACCTTGTTTCTCCTTTTCTGGAATGTTTGTCTTGGGCAACTGGGAGGACAGGGAGGAGGGGAGAGCTGATTTTCGCAGACACCAAGTATTCATAACTGCCTTGAATGAGACAAATGCATTTATTAAGCTCTAAGGCAGAGTGCCAAGCTAAAAGCGGGAGGCTGAAAAGATGCAAAGGCCAGGGAAAAAAGACGGCACTGAAGCAGAAAGAAATAACAAGCCAGAAGATCAAAAGAGGCATTTACAAAACCATGTTTGGAAGATGTTGTTAGAAACTGATGGTAGTTGCTCCTTTTCATGTCTTGTTTACATGCGTATTCACTGGTCACATTTGTCAAATGGCATTTGTTCCTGTTTTGCAACATGCACTCAAATTCAGTCCCATGGTGCCTTAGGCACCATTAGAAGGGATCTTGTTTTTGTCAGGCTTACTGATGATTTGGAGCTACTGATTTAAAAACTTTATTTGTTCTACTTAACAAATTTCTAAAAGGACTGCTAGACACACAATGACAACTCTATTTCTCTGTGTATATAATGAGAGTGGAGTATGTATGTATGTATTTATGCATGTATTTTCCAAGATGGCTCCCACATCTAGAGAGCCGTGTGAACCTACCAACGATGTATTTGAACCAAACTTGGCACACATACCCATCATGACCATGTTAAAATACTGGTGGTGTTGGGGGGCGGGGGGATTGATACAGGGTAATGGGACTCTCATCAGGTCCAGATCCGGCCAGCGGTAACTCCTATTACCCCCAGATCTGGTGGGATGTCGTTCCCATCAGCCACAAATCTGTCCAGTGTTGAACTCCAACTATCCCAAGATCTTGATGGATGGAAGTCGAGTGTCTGTTCTTAACTGGTCAGACAGGTCGGCCTTTTTTGGGGGGGATGCAACTCCCATTATCCCTAGACTGTGTAGTGAAGGGGTAAGGATATTGGGAGATGCCGGTCAGTAAGTAGGGTGAGCTATCTGATCTGTTAAGAGGAGAAGAATGCCTTCTCTTCTTGTGGGTGGACTACAACTCCCATCATCTTTTGTCACTGCCCCCAAACTCCACCAGTATTGTAAGCTGGTCATGATGGATATATCTGAACAAATTTGCCTCTAGTTTACACAGTTTCTGCTCTTATTTCCACTACTGCTAACAAAACAATAACCTTTAAGAGTTAAGCCCGTTTTTGTGTTTGCAAGACCATAATACAAACAGTTTAACTATAAACATTAGTAAAGTGTTCCTTGGAGATGGCTACTGTGTGCATACAACTGTTCCAGGGCCTAGTCCTACTTGTTTGGTAGAGGCTTTAGAAATATTTAATCCACTAAGCAGCTTTGCTATGGCCCACATTTAGAGGCAATACATCATAGTCCACAATATGCGCAAGAGCTCTTGATGCATTTCAGAGGAAATGCACTGCTGTTCTGACAGTTTTTACATTTATGCTTTGTAGAATGAAAGCAGTTTCAAAATGGAACGTTTATTGTCTGTCGATGATGTAAAATGTAAAACAACAATAACTCGTAACTGCCAGACCATTACAAAAGCAGTTATGTGCCAATAGTGTGACATCCTTCTAAACATTTTTTTTTTCCAAACGACCAATTGTTTATACATTAGCAGTTATGCTGAAATACATTATACTACCCAGGGAAGATCTTGTAGCAGTCCCAAAATGGAGTTGAAGAGTGAATGAATATGTGCAGATCCTCAGGTCTGGTGATGCATATGGGATGAAGGGACTGTGACAGGCCTTCATTTCCAAAAACAAATAGCTGAAACTCAAGAGATTTAAGCAAATGTACAAAGAATCACGGAAGAAGGAAAGCAGACGAATAACCTTGAGTGGTGTGCTGAGTTTTTAAAAAAGGTATTAGCTGTGATCCTGCAGATCTCTATGGACTCTGCAGGATCTTCCTTTTAAACTGAAAATATTGACTGTTATCAAAACTTTCTCAAACATCACTTTACAATGCAAAATTGACACCACTAGAGCAGGAGCGGACCTAGGTTTTTTCAGTATGTACACAAACCTAGGGCCGTGCCCCCCCCCAAATTACACCCCCCCCCCAAACTTGGCGACAGTGGTGGCGGCAGTAGTGGCGGTGGCGGTGACCATTGGGTCTCTCGCAGCGGAACAAGGAAGTACTTGCTGTTCTCGCGATATTTTGCAAGATCTCACGAAATCTCGCGAGAATAGCAAGGATGTCCTTGTTCCGCAGCGAGCAACCCAATGGTCGCCGCCACCGCCGCTGCCGCTTCAAGAGCGCCCAGCAAGGGCTGTGCCCGAAGCGGCGGCTTCAGGGGCCTCCATTAAGAACCGGCCCTGCACTAGAGACAAGCAAATAATGGTAAAATCAATCCTATTTAATCAAGAAGTGTGGTCAACTTTGTTTTTGAGTCATTTGGAGTTAGCAAAGAGATCCAATTTTGGTATTAGGAAGAACTAAATAAATCATAGAATCATAGATTTGGAAGAGACCTTGTGGGCCATCCAGTCCAACCCCCTGCCAAGAAGCAGGAAAATCGCATTCAATGTTCATTATACTTTGATATGAGCTCCAAACTATTCACATTTAATTGAGATTTTAATAAAAATTTCTCCTAAAAATCTAATTAGCATTCTCCTCTCAGTCTATCCAGGTGGCAGATTATATTTGGGAATATATCACATGAAATATATGGTTTCTATTTTGCTAGACCACAGACCCATAATCTACTGTCCTGTCATCCCAGCAAGAAACATGGCTGAAAAAGAATGACAATGCTTTTTCTTTATTTATTGTTCTCATAAAATCAATCACCCACAGTCCACTGTCTCCCTCCAATCTGCACAGTGTAGCTAAGAACCCAAGGAGGCTGTTTTCTCATTGGTGTTAAATGGACCAAAGAATAATTCACTGCAAAAGTACAAATGTAAAACACGCATGACTTTGAAATTGCCATTAACTTTGAAAAAAATATTCCTTGCTGTATAAAGTCAACAAGTTTAAAACTAGAGGCAAGTTTTCATGTAACTTTCTTCATATAACAACAACAACAACAACAAATTTATTATCCTTGCAGTTCAAGGTGGGGTAATACACAACACAGTTCAAGAGGTAATACACAACACTATTAAAATACATATTAAAGACTCACAGATGTAAAATGTAGGTTAAAATTCATTTGGAAGATGTGCAGAAATGCACTGTTTTCCCCTCCTGGAAACAGAGGTAGAGCTATAGATGAGCAAAATGCACAATCCATTCAACTTTACTTTCGCTCCATGGCTACATTCCAGCCTGTTTAAGAAAAGGAATAAGTTGCTTGTCCAATGACACCCTCCAAACCCATCTCAATGGGGGGAAAAGTCAAATGACTTTCCAACAATGTACAGCATTGTGCTAATCCAGTTTCCAGTAAGGTCCTCCAATTGTTTTGGAACCAAGGGCCCTTCCTCACAGCCATATAACCCAGAATATCAAGGCAGATAATCAGGGCCGGCCGGAGATATTTTTTGATGTGAAGCGGGGGTGCTGAAAAGCGCCCCCGCCACCGGCGCCCTGGCCCCGCCCAGCGTGCCCTGGCCCCGCCTCCCACGCTGCGTGGGAGGCAGGGCCAGGGCGAATAGTGAGGGGGGCGGGGCCAGAGTTGGCCCCGCCCCCCCGCCCAGCGTGCCCTGGCCCCGCCTCCCACGCAGCGTGGGAGGCGGGGCCAGGGCACGCTGGGCGGGGGGGCGGGGCCAGAGCTGGCCCCGCCTCCCACGCTACCCCCGCTCGCCCGTCTGGCCATTTCTAGCAGGCCAGAGTTCAGCGGAGGTTCCTCCAGGCCGCGATCGCGGCCTGGAGGGACCTCCGCTGAACTCTGGCCTGCTAGAAATGGCCAGACGGGCGAGCGGGGGTAGCGTGGGAGGCGGGGCCAGCTCTGACGCCGCTCCCCCCCCCGCCCAGCGTGCCTTGGCCCTGCTTCCCACGCAATGTGGGAGGCGGGGCCAGGGCACGCTGGGCGGGGGGGGGGGCGGGGCCAGAGCTGGCCCCGCCTCCCACGCTACCCCCGCTCGCCCGTCTGGCCATTTCTAGCAGGCCAGAGTTCAGCGGAGGTTCCTCCAGGCCGCGATTGCGGCCTGGAGGGACCTCCGCTGAACTCTGGCCTGCTAGAAATGGCCAGACGGGCGAGCGGGGGTAGCGTGGGAGGCGGGGCCAGCTCTGACGCCGCTCCCCCCCGCCCAGCGTGCCTTGGCCCTGCCTCCCACGCAACGTGGGAGGCGGGGCCAGGGCACGCTGGGCGGGGGGCGGGGCCAGAGCTGGCCCCGCCTCCCACGCTACTCCCGCTCGCCCGTCTGGCCTTTTCTAGCAGGCCAGACGGGCCAGGGCGCACTGGGCGGGAGGCGGGGCACCGTCAGGGCGGTGCCCCGCCTCCCGCCCAGCCTGACGGCGCCCCCCCGGGCCTGCGCCCGAGGCGTCGTCGTCAGGTGCCTCAATAGTGGGGCCGGCCCTGCAGATAATCCACAATATCTGCTTTGAACTGGAATATCTGAGTCCAGACTGCCATATATTCCAGTTCTAAGCAGAAAATGTGGGATTTTATTCAGCTGTGTGGAAGGGGCCTGACTGGTACAGAACAGAGTACATCTGGAGATTTATTTATTTTATTTATTTATTTCAAATATTTCTATCCCGCCCTTCTCACCCGGAGGGACTCAGGGCGGCGTACAATTGGCAACAATTCGATGCCGATACATCATTAAAAACAACAACATATAAAAAATACAACCAATTAAATACAGTATAAAATATAAAACATAAAACGTGTTTAAAATCCGTTCGTCCAATATCCTCCAACTTTATCCATATAACAATCTGGGTCGTCTTTATCATTTATTCATTAAAAGCCTGGGCACAAAGCCATGTTTTTAAGGCTTTTCTAAAACTCAAAAGGGTTGGGGCTTGCCGTATATCTCTGGGGAGGGTGTTCCATAGCCGGGGAGCCACCACCGAGAAGGCCCTGTCCCTCGTTCCCACCAGCCGCGCCTGTGAGGCAGGCGGGACTGAGAGCAGGGCCTCTCCAGATGACCTCAGGGATCTTCCTGGCTCATAGGAGGAGATACGTTCGGACAAGTAGATTGGGCCAGAACCGTTTAGGGCTTTATAGGTCAAAACCAGCACTTTGAATTGGGCTCGGTAGCATATCGGCAACCAGTGGAGCTGGCTTAACAAGGGGGTAGTACGCTCCCTGTAAGCCGTCCCAGTTATTAGTCTGGCTGCCGCCCGTTGTACTAGTTGGAGCTTCCGGGCCGTCTTCAGAGGCAACCCCACGTAGAGAGCGTTGCAGTAGTCCAAACGGGATGTAACCAGAGCGTGGACCACCGTGGCCAAGTCAGACCTCCCAAGGAACGGGCGCAGCTGGCGCACAAGTCTTAGTTGTGCGAAGGCTCCCCTGGCCACCGCCGAGACCTGGGGTTCCAGGCTCAGCAATGAGTCCAGGAGAACCCCCAGACTGCGAACCTGCATCTTCAGGGGGAGTGCGACCCCGTCCAGCACAGGCTGTAACCCTATTCCCTGTTCAGCCTTGCGACTGACCAGGAGGACCTCTGTCTTGTCTGGATTAAGTTTCAATTTGTTCGCCCTCATCCAGTCCGACACAGCGGCCAGACACCGGTTCAGGACCTGAACAGCCTCCTTAGTGACAGGTGGGAAGGAGTGACAGAGCTGGACATCATCTGCGTACAGATGACACCTCACCCCGAAACTCCGGATGATCTCTCCCAGCGGCTTCATGTAGATGTTAAACAACATGGGGGACAGTACTGAACCCTGCGGGACCCCACAAGTCAATGGTTGTGGGGCCGAGCAGGCGTCCCCCAATGACACCATCTGGGAACGCCCCTCCAGGAAGGACCGGAGCCACTGCAAAACAATACCTCCGAGACCCATCCTGGCAAGGTGCCCCAGAAGGATACCGTGATCGACGGTATCGAAGGCCGCTGAGAGGTCCAGCAGAACCAGCAGGGACACACTCCCCCTGTCCAGTTCCCGGCGTAGATCATCGACTAAGGCGACCAAGGCTTGCACTCTCATTTAGCCAAGGATGGAGTAGGACATTGCCAACCTATACTAATAGTGCTTACAGTATTTGTAGTGCTTAAAGTGCTTGGTTAATAATTGCCCCAGAGTAACACATTTTCAAACTGGTTTTTAATTTACACAAATGGCATCAAACTGAAAACGGGAAACCAAGTGTAATGAATAAAGAATTATCTCATCTCTTTCCTTCCCTTCACCCCTTTTCTTCTTCTCTGACACCCCCCCCCCCATAAACTAAATGTAAGTAAGCACTGCTCTCTCACCCTTTGCTTTCTTCTCTTGTGACATCACGAGTCCCCCCTCCAGGTCTTAGGTTTTGATCCTGCAATCCAGCAGGACAGGACTCTTCTAACCTGACAACCATATGCCTAAAGCTCTGATTTTCCCTATTCTCTAGTCATGTATCCACTCCCTGCAAAAGTTACTCTTTCTTTTCCATGGTCATTTTGCAATGTACAACAATATATATATATATATATAATGTGCAACAACAATATATTAAGGCGCTGAGTGCTAATGGTCGGATTCTCTTGCCATTAATTCCCTGTCTTACTATGATTATTGATTTCAGTGGCACTCTTTATGAAGTAAGCCATTACTCATTGTGAGGAATGGTAGCATAGTGTAGCCCTAAGGTGTATGAAAGCCACAAATGCTATTAAAAAAGAAAGTATGGGTTAGCTTGGAGACCTACTCTGTATTTTGGTCTGACGACATTTTGTGTATTGATGGCAATATTGCATGCCCCTGCCAATAGCAGTGGGCATGCAATTGCCCGCTGCTCTTGAACACCGAGAACCTGAATATGAGATTGTATCAGTTTGGAAACCAACTCTGTCTCATAGAATCACAGAGTTTGAAGAGACCACATGGGCCATCTAGTCCAACCTGCAAAAGATGGCCTCTGTTTAAAAGCCTCCAAGGAAGGAGCTTCCACGACACTCCAAAGCAATGAGTTCCTTAGAACCCCTGTGCCTGAGATGGAAAACCAGATGCTGGTGGATCAACCCCAAACAAAATAGTGAATCACCTGAGGCCCCTTCTACACTGCCATAAAACCCAGATTATCAAAGCAGATAATCCGCATTATCTGCTTTGAACTGGATTATCTGAGTCTACACTGCCATATACTCAGTTCAAAGCAGATCATCTGGATGTTATATGACAGTGTAGAAGGGGCCTGAAATAATGGAAGTTGCCTTGAATTAAGACTGGAACTATTTCCAGCCTGTAAGAGATTCTTGTGTTGTGAAGACTAGCATGAGCTCCAAGTGTGAAAGCAGATTTTATTAGTGAATACTGGATGAAGGCAGTAGCATAGGAACTCTCTCCCATATCCTTTGCAGATGGAAGCCATATTGTAAGGATTTTGGCTTCCATCTGCATCCAACTTTAGTTTTTAAACCACTTACATGTTTAGAAAAGATTTATAGGCTGCAGAGCACTATCTTGGTACAGTGGGTCCCCAAGGTAGACTAAGATAGTGCTGTACAGCCTATAAAGCTTCTCTGAACATTATGATAAAATAAATATCTTTTTTTTCACAGAAGCGAGCTTTTTTTTATGCCTCCCAAAGGAAGTGATGGTGGCAAAGCTATGTGACTCTGACAAAATTCCACTTCATAGATTCTATATATGTCCCTTGGCTCAGGGGTAGATGGTATTCCCAGGACTCAGGGTCCATTTCTGGATCTCAAGCCTTGGTCCTGCATCTCAGTTCTCAGTGGGAGGGGGAAGCATCTCAAGGAAAGAGTGCATGGGTCAAAAAGGCGTGTGCATATATATTCTCATTTGCTGTACTTGGTGATTTTTATTTAAATACTGCACTCTGTGCAACTATGGGTAATGTGTTATTTCTCATACTTAGTGAAATCACCAGGGCCTATGTGTTTTGAGATAAAAAGTGCCCATGTATCTTCCCAGCTTTTGACCATTAGGACCTGGGATAGACCTGATCTGACCATTCTTAGGCCCCTTCCACACAGCTATATAAAATCCACATTGCTGGATTATATGGCAGTATGAACTCAGATAATCCAGTTCAATGCAGATATTGTGGATTATCTGTGTTGATATGGCTGTGTGGAAGGGTCCTGAGTTAGAAATAGACAAACCTATAAAGCAGCTTCCTGGTCACACTGACTTCCTGGCTTGTGCATATTCAGTCTTCTGTCTCAGATAATTGACAACTTCAAGGCTCTTGCAAACTCATCTAAATTTTCTTCACCTTTAAATCAGACTAGGACTGTACAGTTTTCAAAGAGAAAACACCCTCAATCAGGGGATTATATTTTGGCTCTTCTCCAGTAAAGGTCTGTCCTATGTCAAGAAGGCCATTCTATTTAGTGGAGAGTTATGGGACTCTAAAGAGTGCACCAAAAATATGGTGGCACTAGCTCTATGAACCTAGCAAAGGCTCAGAAAACAGTTTCCTTGTGAAGAACATGAAACTGCTATAACAGAAGAGAGAACAACAGAGTGTTAACAATGCAATTATGTGGCAGCTGCTTGTTTCACTCTCCAACGTAAGCACTATGTGTAGAACACTTTTAAAGTTCTTACGAAGGTCTCCTGAAACCATAAATATTATTGAGTATTAACAGCTGTCACTGATTCTTTTATTAGTCAGAGATGAAACAAAGAGTACTTTATTTAATCCTTGGACAAATATTAGGAATCACACATGACTTGTTTGGGAATTTCCTGATTTGTTTCTACTGTAGTATTTCCTGAAAAATTCATTTCTCCATAATTGCCTAATACAGTGATGATAGCAACCGGTTGCAATGGTTTCTTCTTTGCTTCTACTTAGAGGCAGCTCACCTTGAACACAAAGCCAATGTGGGACACATTGCTGACTGATGAACCCCACTGTATTCTCACCTAAGTCAACACGTATAGTGCCCAAACTGCCAACCCAGACTTTGTTTTACTCAGAAGTCAGAAAATCCCACAAGTACTTACCCCCATCTCTGGCAGGAAAACATAAGAATAACAGAGAAAAATATTGCCACACATCCCTATACCTGTGATAACAGTAATGAGGTTTCACCTACAAGCATCTGAGTCCCCTTGGTGAGAGAGGGCAGAATATAAATAAAGATGATAATGATGATGATGATGATGGTGATTATTATTATTTTAAAAATGTGGCCTCTTTAGGAATTTTGTTGGTTCTCCAAGTGAATGTATGCTATGCTTCTGCCAGAAATTACCATAGAGTTCAATTGGAAGATATATCAAATTCCTAGAGAAGATACTCCCCTAGGAATATTTGACATCCCCCATGGTGACTCTGTGGTAACTTCTGGTGCAAGCTATTCATTTCAATAGGATGCATTATTCTTCAAGGTTTTCCAGTTCAACCATATAATATTCAAGAATATATCTCCTGTGGATATGGGGATCATACAGTTTTTGCTGCCCTTTCATGACATCCACCAACTGCTGCTCAACCCCATTGTGCTTAATAGTAGCAATGGTCTTGCTTGAGCAGCCGCAGGAAAAGCAAGAATTCAGTGGGACAGACATTTCCTAACTTTGAGGTACAATTAAACCAGTGACGTTAGCCCTTGAGTGAATGATTACTTTCATTGCCTTTTGTAAGTGTGTTCCTTGATGTCAGCTCCAACCTACGGTGACTCTATCATAGGTTGTTCCTGACAAAGGAAGTTTGCCTTCATCTTAGGATGTGAGAGAGTGGCAAGCCCAAAGTCATCCAGTAGTTTTCCTTGACTGAATGGGGATTCAAACCCTGCTCTCTTTTCCCCACTCTCAGTTGCCTGTTTGATCAATGAAGTAGTCTACTTATCACCAGCCGCTTAGGGTCACAGCTTGGGAAAAGTTACATTTCAGGAAAACAACTCCCAGAATCTCCAGGTAACATGGCAACTGCTTTTTTTCTAGGTCTGCTTCACAAGAATCAACGTTTCAGGCAGACATGGAAGGCAGAAACAAGAAGACATCAGTGAAAATACGGTGACTGACTCAAAACATTTTTGGCTATACTCAAAAGGTCAGACAACCAAACTAAAACTCTGGCCTCTGCACACAACTGAATTCTGTCAACTAGCCCAGATATAAACAAACAAAATGAGAAAACTGGCCACTGGCCAGACATTCTCTCTCTCTCTCTCCCCTTCTCCCCAGGGCAGTTTGCAACCCAATCTCATCAGTTTAATCCTGATGACCATCACAAAGTAAATTTCCCACTTCCTTTTCAAACAGCTGGGATTTTTCAAATGCCCAAACACTATTTGTGTCTGACTTGTGCACCGTCTTGTTTGTGATAGGCAACAAACTGCTCTGATACTTGAGGTTCACCATCACAGGAGACTTGTAACGAATCATTATATATTTCTGTACTTCAGCTTCACAAGCACAAAGACAATAAGAAAAGTAATCTTGGGTGTTATCTCCATTGCTCCTCCCAACAGAACAGTAGAATTACCAGAGCAGAACATATCTCTGTTACAACATGCCAGCTGTGCCACGGAAACTCTTGACTTGGGGCCAAGATACTGTGTGGCAACATGTGCTGCATATGGTCTGTTTTTCCACTGCGGGAGAGAATAATAATTATTAATATTCCGCCACCATATCCCCAAAAGGACTCGAGGCGGCTTACAAGCCACTCCAGGGTGCACATATAACATACAACAGATAAAACGGTACAAAAGTATAAAACAAATCACACAAAATTATAACAACAACCCCCGTCAACATATATAAAATCAAAATAATACAATTTTAAACAACAATAGATAAAACGAATGTAATGTAATGTATTCTGTAGTCCACGGTGATTGGAAATGAGAACTATTCTCACATTCAGATCCAGTTTCAGTAAGAGCAACTCATTAAAACTATACTAAAGCATAAGAAAAATGTAAAATGTAATGGTGAAGATACTATGAGATGAATTAGTAGCAAACAAACAAAAATACATTATAGAGAAAACAACTTCTGTAAGCTATGTGAGATTAGCACAGGTTGAACATTCCTTATCGGGAATTCTGAATTTTGAAATATTCCCAAATCTGAAATTTTTCAGATGGATTGCTTTCTGATGGTGCATTCTGCCTACTATCAGAAAGCAAAAGTGACACCTTTGCTTTCTGATAGTACTCAAACTTTGCTTCCTGCAGAAATCATTAAAAATATTGTATATAAAATGGCATACAGGCTATGAGTAGTATAAAACATTAATGAAATTCGTGTTTAGACATGAACCCCATCTCCAAGATATCTCATTATCTACAGATATTTCAAAATCTGGGAGGAAAAAACCTGAACCCAAAGCACTTCTGGTCCCAAGCATTTTGGGTAAGGGATGCTCAACCTGTTTTCACAATGAATTCATTGTTGCAACGTGAGCCAACAAAGGTTTTAAAACCATTTATTTAAATGGGTCAACATTAATTATGACCAATGTAATTTACGACAGTGCAAACAAAAGTTACAGGTTTCCATATCCCTGCCTTCCAGAAAATTGGTTCCTTTGTTTAAAACAAAACACAATTAGAATCATAGAATTGGAAGAGATTGTATGGACCATCTAGTCCAACCCCCTGCCATGCAGAAAAGCACAATCAAAGCAGCCCCAACAGAGAGCCATCCAGCCTCTGTTTAAAAGCCTCCTAGGAAGATGCTTTTACTACACTCCAAGGCAGAGAGTTCCACTGTTGAACAGCTCATACAGTCAGAAAGTTCTTCCTAATTTTCAGGTGGAATCTCCTTTCCTGTAATTTGAACCCAATGCTCAGAAGTTTCCAGGGCAGCAAAAACAAGCCTGCTCCCTCTTCCTCATGACATCCTTTCACATATTTATACATGGCTATCATGTTTCCTCTCACCACATATTTCCACAAGTGGAATGAGTCAGTCAAACGTTTAAGGTTATCATCTAGTCTTAGAGGAACGAGCGGTTGGGGTCTCCCATATCAGTAAAGCTGCTCTGAATTTTTATTCAAATGTTAGAATGGCTGAAACTAAAGGCCTAACCCTGTTCCACAAATAGCTTCACCATATTGGAAATCTCTGGAACAAAACTCCTAAAGGACTCACAACCTCAAACATATGAGAACCCATGCGTCACTAGTTAGATACAAATATATTAATAGTTTAAACAAACAAATACAATTATGCAGAATTATATCTAATTTCTTATAAATATATGTGCATGTATGGTGAAGGAGGGGGAAATACCAGTATGTAGTCACTGTCCACTGTCCTTGCTGTTTATCTCTACATGTTCATCTGAAAGTCTTACTTAGCTCGTTAATGGAAAGGGATGTGCGTTTATCAGCTCACTGAATTAATATTTTCTGATTGCAGAATCTGAGATTTTGTTCAGGTTTTGTGGATGGATATGCTGCACAATACATGAAAAAAATAGTGTTTTGTCCCACATAAAACCCATCTCCCATGCTCCAGATATTCCTTAGCTCTGTAGTCATCTAGAGTCTTCCTTACCAATGTATGCCAATATTTTACTGTTAATAAATTACAGTGGAATTGCTATTTCTGACTGAGGTTTTAATTATGTACTCATGAGCTTTTTTCAGCCATCAGTTCCAAAGCAAGTTTTGGTTATGAGAGAGATTGGATTTGCTGAACAAGAAGCAAGGGCCCCAGCTAACATTCCTCCTTATGCAACAACCTTGACTCGGGACATTGTGTTCTTGCATTTAGTTTTCAAATAGAAAGTTAACAAGCCTCCGTCATGCTGCTGTGATTGAGTGCTTGGTTCCTAATTGTTTCTGTGCCCATCCTTGAAGAAACATTTCCGTATTATTCTCCTATGGCTGCATCTATCTTATGAAGCTTTTGAAGTATTCTCTCTGATCAGTGATATCAGGAGTCAGTCATCAGGTCTTCCTCAAAGCAGTGAAATACTAGGGTTTTGAAACTCTAGGGCAGAATTCCCCTAAGGCCTCTTTCACAATAAAATTCCACATTTTTTGCTTTCAACTGAGATATATGGCAGTGTGAACTCAGCTAACCCAATTCAAGGCAGATATTGTGCGATTTCCTGCCTTGATATTCTGGGTTATATAGCTGTATGGAAGGGCTCCGAGTTGTCATTGCATGGGCTGCAGGTGATTTTATTTTTCTATTTCAAGCAGCAGATGGAAAAGCAATGCTGCAGCTACCTGAGGTCTAGAATCCAAGAGGCATTCTGAACATGATCCTTTCTCATAGAATCATAGAGTTGGAAGAGATCACATGGGTCATCTATTCCAATCCCCTGCCATGCAGGAAAAGCACATTCTAAGTACCCCTGACAGATGGTCATCCAGCCTCTGTTTAAAAGCCTCCAAAGAAGGAGCCTCCACTACACACTACATAAATATGCTTGTTTAGTAAGCCTGGCAAATGCTAATTTATTATCAGTAAATATTTGATTTTATACCTATTTTATATAGCTATATACTTGGGGATGATTTAATTTTTGGGGGGTAGAAGTGGAAGTCCTGAGCTAAATCACTGCTTCTTAAACTGTTGGCCTGAACCCCAAATGGCTTAATGTTGGGAGTCCCAAAATTTTGGCAATAGTTAAATCTGTTAGCAACACATGCAGTGTTTACAATGGACTCTGCAGAAAATGTTTCAGCTGTACTTCACAAAAAGGAAATGTTTTGTTTTTATACCTATTTTGTATACTTGGAGATGTGTAAAAAACCATTGGGCAGAAAGGCAACAGCATAGGGTTTTCTTGGCAAGATTTGTTCAGAAAAGGATTGTCATTGTTTTCTTCTGAGACTGGGAATATAATGCAAGGTAACCCTATCGGTTTCATAGCCAAATGGACCTGGCCTCCAGCATTATCCCACGTCGGCTCCATATATTACAAATAAGTCACTAACAGGATACTTGACTGTGTATCCTGACTGGTGATTTTTCCCACACACAAATCTAGATTGGGAGGATACATTTCTGAGGGCCATGATGTATGTATGTATGTAAAAGGACATACATTGCTTCCCTTCCACTGCATTCCTGTCTGACAAGCAAAAAATGAATGTGTTTTCAGAGTGCAGTGGTTTCTCCTGTAACGTTCATTTGTATGAGCCTGGAGAGTCCTATTGCAGCTATACTAAATTCCCAAATATTTGGGGGATGTAGCAGATGAGCTCTGCATTACATCAGATTCAACTTAGCTGCACTTGAAAACCAAATTGATTACAGAGATGAGCCTCCCATGAAAACCAAACAGGGAAATGAAAGCTAGAATTCACCTTTAAAAAAAACCTAGTTGAAGCAAACTCCATAAACCTGATGCTGTTTCCAAAAGTCTGATGTAAATACATCCCTGAACATAATTGGTAACAGCTGGATTCTCTTTGTTCAGGTTCAGTTAACTGAAAGTTTACAGTATGGAACAGGAAACATATGTGAACTACAGACCTTGTTAAATGAGCCGTGTGCAGCCTTTCCCATTTTTGATGTGGTTGCATTTTGTACAGCATTTAGTGTTTGTATTGATAGGCAAGCACTTATTTTTCTTTTTGCCTGGTCACCCAAAGCAGAAAGATGCCTGGAAAGAGTTGATAAACAGATGGTATCATCAGTGTAATGTGATGCATTAAAAAATAAAATGCCATGTATCAAATTCTGCCTTGCTCCAGAGTAAGCAGAAATGGGACCTGTTACAGATCAGGAACACCACATCCAAGTTCTTGCAACTTTACAATGACGAAATTCTGCTACTGATACAATATGCAACCAGAGAAGTGCAGTGGTCTCAGCACAAGATATCCTGTTGTGCAGTGGGATTTTTCACTGCATAACACAAGCCCTGTAAATAAGGGAATATTTTTTTTCTGTCCTTGTGCATAGTAGCCATCTAGATTATCATTCCCTATGGCGGTGTTGGGAGCTGTTGCCCTCCCAGTTCTAGCACTGTCTTGCAAAGATAACCTTTCCTTCAAAGTGCTAAACTGTTGATCATTGTGACAGCTGCACAATGGTCCTGATGGTGCAAGCAAAAGAATATGCCCCTCTTGTCTATATGACCATCGAGTAATGCCACAATTCTAAACTTTGTAATCACGTATAAAGTTTTCTTTAAAAATTCTCATCAGATTGCCAGCCCATTGGTGGATAGAGGAGACCTTAATATTCCATATACAACCAGACCGGCTGGTAGATAGAGATGCCTCTACTTTTGAGGTCCAAAGAGGAAACACAATTGCACTGGAGAAAATAATCTCTCTCTCTCCCCGCCCCTCTCTCTTTTCCTTTCTCCCTCTCTCCCTCCCTCTTTCCCTCCCCCCCCCTCTCTTGATGCACAACATTACAAAAAGTGAGGTGGCAACCCTAAGTAATAGATTTTGACCATGATGAAATGGCAACACATTTTTCATTGCTTAATTTATTAGGTATATATAGAAATAAAATGGCGCAGTTGTGAGATTTTCTGTCTCAGGTGACAAAATAATTTTATTATCCTATGTGTCTTCATTTTGTCAATGCTGTTTGTACTTCTCAGGCAACCAAATATTTTGGAAGGTTATCACAAGTTGGCCTTTGTGAGTGCCATGAGATGTTTTCCCCAAATAGACTGTCCAATATTTCAATTCCAAATATCAATCACAAAAGCATAGACTAGTTTCTGAAAGGGCCCTTCATCTCCCCCAACAAAGATGAAAACAGGGAGATATGTATAACACTTAAGACTCAAATAACATGGTTGACTGCCTGATATCACTCTGACCTTTACCAATAGCTGAAGACTGTCGCCCATCTGCTCAATGTAACATTCATCTGCACAGGCATAGCTGTTTTTAAAATAATGAAGGTTATTTTCCCTTCAGTTGCTAAAGACATCTTGGAGAACCATAATCTTCTGAGCAACACTTGAGATACTGGCATGTACAATTTTCATGTTTAGTTATTTACATGGGTGAATGCTGTAGAAAAGATACATCCTTCCTACCCTGAGATTCATATTCTGGAAACCTGGGAGATAGGGTTCAACACAGCTTTGGAAACAACTGCCTGCTTTGTGGGTCAGATATCTATGTGGAATTAAGATCCCTGAGCAGAACTCTAGGAGTATTTTGAAGTATTGTTGGTGCCCCTGCCCATTATAACAGAGAGACCATAGCAACACCTGAAGGAGAATCTAAATTGGAGGCAACTGCATAGTCACTTTGGATTTTATATCAAGAGAAAGACAGATGAATAAATAAGTAAATAAATAAATCCATATGCAGATATCAAAACTCTGCACTACACTGCACCACAAAATCCTATACAACACTGTCTTTAAAGGAACATGGTTGTACCAAAACTTTATTTTCATTATTAGATCTGAGACTGTAGTCCTTTCATGCAAAATCCGCTCTTGATTTTTCTATCAGCTCTCATTATTTCAGTAACTTTGTTTCAGACTGATATTTGGAAGACAGCATTGTTGCTTTTGCTGCTGCTGTTGTTAAAGTATTGGGAGAGAGAAATCATGTTACACTGCAGAGTTATAATACTATGATTTCACACTAACTGCCATAATTTCAGTCTATGGAATCCTGAGATTTGCAATTTTGGGAGGGGAGCGTAGACATCTCTCCCAATGGAACATGGCCATGCAGCCCAGAAAACTCACAACAACCCTTTGATTCCGGCCACGAAAGCCTTCGACAACACAGAGGTTTTTTAGTTTGGCCAAAAGGTACCAGGTGACGCTCAAAATGTACAAGCCTATCTGTAAAAAAAATACAAGACATTTTATACATTTTTTAAAAAAAATGGTTGAAGTTAATGGGATACAAAATATAAAAAAGAGAAGCATCTATAGATAAACAAAAACATCTAATACAGGTATGTTGTCCCCCAAACTAATACATTGCAATAGCCTATCCAATATTTTCCCTCCTTCCTGTGTACCCACCACCCATGACTTCCAATACTACTCACTGTGAGTCTCATATCTCATAAAATCTACCTTTATATTTACTTTAGTAAATTCCCCTTGCAGTTATTTTAAAGTCCACATTTGTCTTTCCTTTCATGTATTCAAATGCCAGCCTCCATTTTTAAACAAACTTTTATTACCTCCCTGGTTTATGTATTATTAGATTATATTCAAATGGCCAAGCTATCTAATGGTATCCTGGATTGTGATATTTAATACACTTCTGACAGCTATTTAGGCTTCCTGCACCTCCTCCTGACTGGCTGAGAAACAGGTTGCCAACGATCCATGGAGGTTTTTCTGACATCACAGACAAGAGGAGGGGATTTCCATAGTGGGAAGAACAGCTGATTATTGGTAGGTTTAAAGGTCCAGTCTAATTGCAGAGACACCTCCGTGAAGGGCATGAAACTGAAGGAGATGATGATGTGAAAGGAACTGATTTGATCTGACTTGGGAGATGGAGGGACTTTCTGAATTGCTTTAGCAATTTCCATTCTGAGAAGTTTATGTAAATAGGGGGCACCAGGAGAAACAAATGGCTTTATAATATATTTGATCTGGGGTTTTTTGCATTTAAGAATTGACACAATATATAATCAATGCGAGTTACACAAGAAATATCATTGCATACATTTGGTTTAATATAGTTTGGGGTACAGTTGCTGTTGGGTCCTTTCCAGAATCTCCAGTGGCTTCGATATTGCGAAACTTCAAAAGAGCAGAAAATGTTTTTAAAAATAAAGTAAAAATCCTATCTCTGGTTTGGAATCTCTCTGAAGGTTTAGATCAGTTTGGGGAGGGGGGGCGGGTTTCCATGGCTCAACAACAATATGCCTTCCCTAATTTAGAAATGGGCTAGGAAAGCAATCTTTCATGCATTTAAATAGAGGTAAACCTTATTAAACACTGAGAGGCTTCGGTCTAAATAAATATATGAAAATCACACTATTACAAAGGTGGGACCAATGGCCCTTCAACTGTATCTGGACTACATTACTGAATAGGCCCAGCCAGTATAGTTGATAATGAGGTATACTGGAAATTAATTTCACAGCATCTAGAAAATCACACCATTTTATTTGTAGTTTCTCTTGTTGATCATTAAATCTAGTGCTGGCCCAACTGAATAAGCCACAAATAAGCAAATTGGAGCCTCCTCGATGTTGCTGAACCACAGTTCCTATCAGGCTTAACCAGCATATTTATTAGTGAAGGTTGCTGGAAACTTCAGCCCGGCTTCTGGAAAGCCTCACTCTGTCCACAAGGCATACAATTCTTTACCCCCTGCTTGCAAATTATTTAGAAGTCACTTTGCTCCTCATTCTGGAGCTCTAGGGCCTCTCCAAAAGCCTGCTGACCCATCAAAATGAAACATTCTAAAGCAGCTAACCTGAATTAGCCTGTAGAAAAGAGCTCATGAAATGTATGTGCAAAGTGTTAACTGACGGAGGGAGGGAGCACCTTGAGTCATTCATGATTAAACCAAATATTATTTTCCCTCCCCCCGGGATTGTTCACACAACACCTTGGCTCCATCAGCTCAGCTGCCTTTTAAAGTTGATCCAATTAGAAGAGTTCGCCTGGGAGGAATTAGCACTTTTAAGCTTTGCAGAGAAGCTCAGATAGTAATTAGTTTTCCACTCTTCTTGCTTTTCTTTAGTAGCGAGGGATGTAGAAACTAGCAGCCCCAGAGAATGCCTGAATGGATGATTTTTGCTTTCTGCAGCAGAATGGGTGGAACATGCTATACTCTTCCTTATTCATATTTATAAGGGCTGGTGCTATTCATGCAAGTCCAGAACCTAACCCCCCCCCCCCCCAAAAAAACAAAAACAAACAAACAACAAGAGCACCACAGTTTCCATATGATGTTTGTGGGCACAATTTGTGTTCGAGAGTATTTAAGCATTTGAAATAAAATAGGTATGCATGTGTTAAGGATTCACTAAATAAAATAAGGTTGGTATATTGGGACATATCTGAACTACACTTCTGCATATGTTCCAACTTTCTCCGTTTAGGAAAGAGAGTCAAAATTGTTTCCACTGTCCCACTTCTCAGCTGCTTTTAAAATGTCCCAGTTTCTCTCTCCTACTCCTGCTTTCCTATTTATCCACAAATTACTTCCATTGCTGCAAAATGAATTCTGAGTTCAAAAGAGTTTGCATTCAATTAATTCAGAAAAGCAGAGGGGAGGAGGCAGGATGATGGTTCTTCCTCATGTTATATTTGACCACTCTCTGATGTTGCTTGGCCATATATGTCCCAGTTTTCATTCTGTGAAATGTTGGCAGGCATATATCTATTCTCCACAAACCCTCAATCATCACAGAAAGCATGACAAGGGAAGAGCTCATTCTCCCCGAGGACTCCTTCATCACTCATCTGTAGTTCTCAGGATTCCCTGGATTCAAGGAACATTTATTAAAACTAGTCTCAGTCTGGCAAGAAAAGGAACAGTAGAAGCATAAACTGTGGAAAGATGTGTGGAATGAGTATAAAACACATACCGTATCTGTTATTTAAAAACCTATAAATGAGGGAAAGGTGTCCTTACATATTTTTCTGCATTGCTCTCGGTTCTTATAATAAATTGGACGTCTATCCCTACCCAACGGCCAAGAAATAGTTGCACTTTGTCCTCTGCCCCGAAGCACTTTATAACTTTACTATGGCACTTTAGTTTAATTTGGCCAGTTCATACTATCCCCCTCCATCATCCTGGTGGTTCATTGTATTTTATTTTTATTTTACCTACTTTATGTTTTAATTGGCTTTTATGCTTAATGTAATGTATTGTTTGCATAATGTGATTTTACTGTGTTTTATTCATTGTAATATGTTTTAATTGTTGTACTTGTTTACTGTTTTTGGGCCATTGTCCCGTGTTAGCCACCCCGAGTCCCTGCGGGGAGATGGTGGCAGGGTAAAAAAAATAAAGTTACTTACTTACTTACTTTTCCCAGGTGTGACATTGGATATTGTGAGGTGGTTGAGCCATAGCAGCTGCAGAAGCAATGGTGACAAATACAAGGAAAGGAAGAATGCATAATTGTGGGAGATGAATTTACTTTTAGTCCTCTATTAATTGCACTGGCAGACACAGAAAAACATTAGTGCCAAGGTACTTCTTGATTGCAGCAGGCCTTTGTCTTTGAGATGGGAACCAATAACTGCCGGTGAGGATTCAAATCTGTAGTGTGGTCCAGAGAAATATTTTGCTGAGGCAGCAGGGAAGAAGACACTCCATTTTGTGCACCAGGCTTCCTCACCATAGCACCTGTCAAGCCCGACTGACGGCATTTACATTGGCTGTAGTTCGCCTGTAATTACTATCATTTTTATTATTGATTTCCCTGTCTTCCTTCCCTGGCTTGTTTCGAGATGTGTGCAGCGAAGCAATCTCTTGGCACTGGAGAGAATTTAATTCATCTTTCGGTTGCTTCACTGCTTTCTCGCTTCAGAGTTTGTCTAATGCCGTAGCCATGCTCCACACACAACTGCATTTAGACACACACAGAGAGAAAACCCAGTGTTTGTGGCCCAAGAGAGTTCCTCATAGAGTCCGTTTTTCAGTGGAAAAAATAGAAGGACAAATATTGTGACAAAAGATTACATCTGATGGAAAATTCTCTCCCAAAGAACAGATCACAGTGTTTTCTATAGTGCCTTACAAACTCAAAAGGATAAAATTAGAAAGGAATTCATCACTCCTCCTGCCCAAGAAGAAATGAACTTGTTAAAAATAGCCACTTTGGATGAGTAGGAAGACTCAAATACATGATAGGTAAATAGACAAAGGATGATAATTTAGTAATGAGCTCAAAGCCACAGAATGACATACTGGCATGTGGGAGAGGGTTGAGGTTGCTCTGTTGTGACAATCCCAAATTGAAGGTGGGGGGTTGCCTTTAAATCAATTTGTGTAATGAGAGCGAGCACTTCACTGATGTTGCTAGACTGCAGGCAGGAGAAGGAAGTGGTCCTTCCAGTCATATCAGTTGGGTGGCCAAAAGTGACCACCCTAAAGCAAGAGGATTGCTAGCTCCATGAAAATCTGCTGATTCACATCGAAGGGCTATAAAGTCTCGCAACTTACTTCTCATACTGGCCAATCAGACCATTAGGCATAATCTGACTCAGGCACTAGGTGTTAAGGGCTAAAAAATCAATTGAGCTATATAGGCCATGTGATCTGCTCTGCATGAGTCAATTCTATCTTGGTGTCCTTAGATGCTTTAGAGGACCTGGTTCCATCAATGGTGTTGAAGTAATATTTAACAGGCTGTGGGTAAGGAGGTACCACCTTCAGCCAGCAAAAACATTTGGAATGGCATTGGAGTAAATAAATGCCTCCAGGAAGCCCATGGGCTTAGTAAGCAGGTCACAATCCCTTACTTCGATGGCTGCTCAGGGTGCTCAGTGCCATCTATCCTCTTCTATTTGGGCATAGCAGCTTGGCTGTCACCAAGGCCCTTATCAGGTTAGGAAGTACAGTACTCTTTTTATCAATATGGATTTTGTGGGGGTTTTTTGGACTGAATGCATACTGAATGCAAACGGGATGCATACGGACCCTATCACACCCAAATACTGCCTTCTGAAAATGCTGCACTTTGTCCACCATACTTCGGAAGGCCGGCTCCTCCTAATCTGTTAAAAAGTCTTCCTACGTCACTCCATGACCTTTAAAAAAATTCTAAATCTGTGCAGTGACATAGTCTCAAAATTCCAAACTATTGCCCTTACGAGATTTGAAAACATACTCGGATATGTGAAATAGATGCATTCGTTTGATCGTTACCTTTGACACAAAATATGGAGTTCTGAGGAATGTAATAAGGATTTCTGAGGAATCTAATCTTATCAGACTTCTAAACAATTATTGATTCATTAGATATGGCTCCTTTGCTGCATCTATTGATGATATTAATTCAGTTTTATGAAGCTAAACTCGAGGTGATACAGAGCCAACAATGGCTTCTGACAGCTCTGCTTCTCCTTCTGAGGAGACGTAATAGTTATTGATTAAATAGGAAGAAATTGCACAGATTCCATATAATATATATGTACATATACAGAATCTGCACAATTTATGAGATATATATATATATATATATATATATATATATATATTGAGGTAAAGCAACAATTCCTAATTTCCTTAATCCTGGAGATCTTGCTTCTTTGACATCCCAAACACAAATGGCAGCCGCTTCTATCATGAACAGTCTGGGGTCATTAGACTCTGCCTCTGAATACGCACCCTGATGACAAGTCATATTGTTGCTGATGGGATGCATACTGATTTCTTGATCATACGCAAAAACAGTGCTTCAGCAAAGGAAAATTTCATATTATTTCAAAAACTAAGATTAGAATATCGTTTGGAAATACTCTGTCTCTGTGACATTTTGTAGATGGATTTTGATGGATTAATGACGGGATGGGGCAAATGTCATGTGACGGGAGCATTTGGAAATCATGCTCGAACAATCTCTGAAAAAGAGTATTTCCTAATGTGAAGCATGTGGACATTTCTGCTACAGTATTTGTGATGAGAACTTTTTCTCTTTTTTGTGGTTTATTCCCTATAGGTGTTCTTAGGTTCCATAAGTATGTTATTTGCAAGTATGGATGGGTCCTGTTACTTCAGTAGGATTTGAAAGGTGAGTTATACTGAACAGGTAGAGCATCCAGATGCACTCAGCAACAACCTTCTGCTGACATAAAGCTGGGGATTACCTACATGACTTTCTCTCTCTGGCTTGTTTCAAGATAATCCTGACCACATGTGATGGGGATTACCTACATGGTATCATCTGGTTTCGTCATCATAGTTTATTGATAAAAAGCATGAGACACAGCCCTGGGCTAAAACATATAGCATGTAGACCCCCTCCAGGACCATGTGTGTTTTGCATATGGAAGGTCTCCACCTTAATTATTTAGATCTCCAAGATTAATCAAAAAAGACTGCTATCTCAAACTTTAGAAAGAAATTCTAGGGACCTCATCACATTTGCCACCAGAATCGTCATGGATTGTGGCTAATCCGGAGATGCCCGGCATGAGGCATCTGTTGCTCCACTCGCTGCATCTCCCGACTTACCCCTAACTCCATCCTATGGCAGGAAGCATCCTCTACCTGGTCCCCCCCCACCCCCATTGTTGCTAATGCAACACAGGAAGCCTCCCATGTTGCCAGTATGGCAGCATACACCGGTTCCTCTTTAGTTTTGCAGTGGAGCCCTGCTGGAAGTAGCTGTACATCGTGGGATGGGAGCTGTCAGGCTCCATAGTAAAACTAAAGAGGAACCAGTGTATGCCACCGAATTTTGACCGTCTGATGAGGCCATAAGTCTGAGGGTACAATATTAAGCAAAAAAAAAGAACAATAGAGTGACACAGCACACATGTTCCTAAGCCAACCTTACAGACCAGGCCAAGGGTAGTGCGAAAGAAGTGATTGACAAATTTATCACATCCCCAGCCCTGCCGGCATACATCAGTCACACCAAAAATATATTTGGATTCAGCCTAGCAGAGCCACACACATGGCAGTTCTGAAGCACCCTTCACAGTGACAGTGTGGTAGGAGTAAGACTGGTTCCAGAATTGCTTTAGCCAGAAAGTTTGAGTTGGATTTGTCTGAGGAAGTGGCTTTGGATGCATCAAAGTCGGCTTCTTTTAAATCCCATCCCATGATGAAATGCTCTCTTCTGGGCTGTTCTAGCTACAGAGGTACCTGTGGTGTTCTAATCCTGTTCAGACATCAACATTGAGCTGTTAGCTATGTCTTAAAAGGTGAATATCAAAAGGTCAGCAGAAGCTCTTGTGATTTTAACAGCATTTTAATCAGCAAATACCAACAGGCAGGGTCTAAAGTTTATCACCATATCATGTAAAGCCTGGTAAAGCAGTGGTTGAATACACAGGTGAGGCCAGTGTTTATTTTCAGGCAAAGCTTGGGAAAGTTAATGTTTTGAATGACAGAATTCCCCAGCAGGCCTTCCCACTGGGAGTTGTAATCCAAACCTATAATTGTATCTCTATTTGTGTGTATGTGTGTCTTGTTTGTCAGTGGTCAGCTGCCAGAAAGTACCAAGGCTTGTTTAGGACAGGAAAATTCCTCTCCACTTCTCTTCGGGGAAGAAGGTGCAGGTGATGCATTTGCCTTTTCCTTTGACCTTGTCTTTTTTTGGGTCACTATACCTCCTGTTCATTTCATGCACTAAAATAGTACAAATCTGGTTGGTCAGTCAGCAGCCTTCTATATTTCCGAAGAACCAATGCAGGTTACTAAATACCATTTTTATTTCAACATAAAATGTAACGAGCCTTTCTGTCATTTCCCCCCTGAACTCTAACCCTGGAATACAGAAAATGTCTAAGTAAGGTAGAGAGCTGAAAAATCTTTGTGCAATGATCAAAGTGCTGCTTCATGGAACCTGACGTCAGCTTGCGTTCCCAGGGTGGTGCCAGCCGGCTTCTCGTTTATCCTCTCCTTCTTTGTGTTCTCTCTGGATGTTTTCCAAGCGGCAGGCAGGGAGGCAGGGAGGGAGAAAGAGCAATGATTGCAGTTCCAATTGTTTTTTCGGACAACTCTGGTTTTATGCAAGCAAACCATCCAGAGTGACCTAGTGTTCAATTACCCAGTTCAATTAAAAGGGGGAGAACCAAAAGTAGTCTTCACTTGCCGTCAGGCTAAATAAGTCTATAATTAGAATCTCATAATGAATGTGAAAGAGGTACAGCTCCAGGAATGACTACACGAGAGGACTCTAGTGCATAAGAGAAGCTTGAAGGTTTAATAATTCACACAAGACAGGGTGGCTTTGATGATTGACTTTTCACATAATCAATGAACCACTGTGAATTTTTTCAAAAGCATTTTCTGTAAGCATTAGGGTTCTGCAAGGCAAACTCATGTGAAAATGCTACAGTGGAGATCATTTGTGTTTGGAGTTCCAGCTCTTTACTACATTTTCTCCTTCTTTTCAACCCCTCTGCCTTTTCCTATTACCAATTTCCAATAGCCAATGAAAATTATTTAGCCTGAGGGCATGTTCATTATTAATGGGCCTGTTTTCATGTCTCCCCTACTTCCTATGGGGCTTCAGGCACCAAAATATTTGTTGTGATATTCTGCAAATATTGGGGTTTTGTCAAAGATCTTTCTGGATATGATGAAGTGCTGCCTTGGGTTAGGGTTCAGAGGAGACTCCTGACTAAACCAGAGGGTAAAGAGCAACTTGGGTCAGCAAAGACAGGAGGTGACTTTTGCCAGTGCAGCAAGGATTTCTGACTTGATGCAGGATTACCTTCTGGTGGCATCTTTAAGTAGGTCGTGTCAAGCAGCTTGTCAGGAGAGATGAAGGTGCCAAGAGCTGCCTAATGAGATATAGTTGGATAGGATTTGCAGCCTGACACAAAGAAGCACGTTGTAGTGTCCTCTGTTGTTACTGAGATGCTGAAGAGCATAAATTTCCTCTAACTGTACATTACAAGCATTTCTCATCAATGAATGATACATTGGAAATCATGAATATTCATTCCATGATGCATTTGCAGCAACATTTGCAACTTGGTTAAGAGAATGTGGATCAATTAACTGCATAAGATCTTCATATTGGTGGCACTGCCAAACTGCACTTATGGTCAGAAGGTTCTTCTTAATATTTAGAGGAAATTTCTTTTCTTTTAGTTTGAATCCATTGCTGTTCTATATGACTGGACCACATGTCTAGTGAGTGGTACAGGAGAGACATGTGTTTCCCCCAGCTGGAACATCCAATCCATTCAGACATACAGTACATACATGTCTAGGAGACTATTTAAAGGCTGCAGCTTTTAAAAGGCATGAAAGCTTTGGCCATCAGATGTTCTGTGGATGCTATTAGGAGTGTCACTTATGTCTTTGCATAGCATCTGCACTGTAGGGTTAATGCTGTTTGACATCATTAACTGTTTAACTGCCATGATTCAGTGCTATGAAACCCATAGTTCGTTGAGGCACCATGACTCTTTGGCAGAGAAGGCTAAATACCTTGTAACACTAGAAATCCCAGAATTCTATAGCTTTGAATCATGGTAGTTAAAATGCTGTCAAACTACATTAATTCTAGAGTATAGATGCACTCTGGGTTACATGAAAGACATTGCCCCTGTAGAAATCCAGGATCAAAATTTCTGTGTTTCAGCACAGTGAGCATAGTTTACAGCCAGAGCGTACATATACACAGCCCTGCCATGTCTCTTTTAATGAGGCAGAAATTTGAGCAGGAGCATTTTGCGTTTGTATACAGGAAGCTTTTTGCACTGAGCCACATCACTTGGGTATTCTAGTTCTATTGTTACTCCAAAGCTTCAGAAAAGGTGCTCTACAAGTCTTAACTGGAAGTACCAAGGGTTGAACCTACATAATTCAGGGTGCTAAGTTATGCTTTGTTGTTGAGCCACCTGTGTTTACGACAGACATAAGCAAAGAAGCAAGCACTACTTTCTAAATGGAGAAACTCAGTATGATGCATTCCATGTGCATGCATAATGTCAGCTCATGCATAAGACAAGAACAGCAACAAAATCCCTGGCCCAGCTGGATTTTGTTTTCCTTTTGTGGAGTGTGTGCTTTGCAATCTCCAGTGTTGGCAGCTGATCAGGAAAGGCCTCATTCTGTTCAGGACTATGAAATTCTGCCTAACTGACAGCACGTGTACAAAAGCATTGATGTTGAAGCTTCTGAGATTCCTCACAAATAATGTGTGACTTTAAAATAGTGCAATTAATGAAGCTATGATATCTCGTTTAATGTAAGCCAGCCAAAATATGTGACTCAATGGATTGTAAGAACAACTTATGACGCTGTCCCCTGGGGACCAGAACTGTACTTCTGAGTCTGTCTATACCAGACCCTACTGGCTATATCAGTCTCCAGCCATGATCAAGTTAACTAGGCTGTTATCCCAGATCTCTGTGGCAAGAGGGGAAGTGTTTCTGCTGGTCCTGCAATGGGCTACAGAAACAGAGCGTCTTGCTCCTCATTCATTCCAAGCCAGGTGCCATGCCAACCCTCTAAGCTGGCAACTAAGCCTTCCTCTGCACAAGAATGAAATGAGTCAGCCTGGCAATTAGGCTGCAAAGCTGAAGCCCATTCCTTAGCCTGCCTCTTGTTTACATTCAACAATTAACAATATAATCACATTTGCCTTTCTATCCAGCCTTTGTCGCAGCCTCTGCAAAACACTGTTACGAACGTTGTTGATATTTCTGTAATGTTTCTCAACACCCTTTGGAATGCATGGGTAATATTTATTGCTTGCAAAATGCCCACAGAAGGTGTCATGGTAAAGGATGATAGCAGAAGAATAAAACTGGACTTCTCACAATGGCCATTGCTGCTGTGTGTTTCAAAAAACCACTGTGAAATTTACTTACCGAGTCCTAAGTGAAAGAAATATCTCTTCCACCTCCTCTCAAACCTGGCAGCAGGGCTTAGGACAAGCTACCGTCATATTCCCTGCCACATGAGTGGTTGAACATAGTGATGCAAGAAAGCTGTTTTAGGGCTTTTTCTGGCCTGATGTTGGCTTTCTCGATTCTGTTCACATTCCCCTCACTCTACTCCAAATAGAATGCCACAGTACAGTTTTGTTCTTGGTTTGCAACACCCATGGGCAAGCATACCCCATGTGTGTTTGAGGAGGGAGAGACTGTCTGGAACAAAGATTTTTATCCATCATTTTTGCTTAGGCATGTGATTCCTTGGTTTCATTCTTCTTTCTATCCTTTTCTCCTTCTTTTCCTCCTTCCCAAAAACTCCTGGCTAAATATCTTTTCCTTCTCACTTTCCACTCCTGCCAATTCCTATCTATATTTTCTCCAAGTGTTCGGTCAGTAATCTACCAGTGCAATAAGAGAATATGGATTAGTACAATGACAACCTGGAATGGCCTCGGTCTATGATATTGGATTATGTATTTTTAAATAACAGTGTTAAGGTTACATATGTTTTTAATGATTGTTTTAATGTATATGTTTATTTTACTATGTATGTCCATATGGCATCGAATTGCTTCCTATATATGTAAGCCACCTTGAGGTCCCTATGGGTGAGAAGTGCGGGGTATAAATATGGTAAATCAATAAATGAATAATGTGTTTTCATTATCCTGTTTCTCCCCATCATCACCAAACACACAATGGCAATCTTTTTTCTCTTTTTCCATTTCCATTTTCCATTCTCCAACCCACAACACTTGCATGAATCTTCACTCCTTCTCTTGCATCCATCGTTTTCACCTTCTTGTCTCCTCCTACATCTCTCTGTTGAATGGGTCTTTCCTTAGTCCTACTCTCTTACTCATTCTCTTTCT
Organism: Anolis carolinensis; assembly: GCF_035594765.1. Lineage (NCBI taxonomy): Eukaryota > Metazoa > Chordata > Lepidosauria > Squamata > Anolidae > Anolis > Anolis carolinensis. Next base: position 42,447,073 of record NC_085841.1, read on the forward strand.
CATTCCTTCCTAGCTCTATGAATTGTCTTTTTTCATCCTCTTTCTCATTCTATCCTCACTTCTCTATACCTCAATTTTCTTCTCCCCCTCCCCGCCCAATCCTATTTACTTTGAATCTCAAGAAACCCTTGAAATCATGAATGGGATATGTTAGATTCTTAGGAATTTAAAATTCTAACTCCCATTTACTCAAAAAGGCTTTCTGCATCAGACAAAAAAAATTCTAACCACTTTTGAAGGGGAACCTAGGCATGTATGCGATCTCAACAAGATTCTGCCTTTTGTTTATTTTAAGAACCAGGAAATAATGCCCGGCTGCTCACTGGAGGGAAGGATATTAGAGGCAAAAATGAAGTACTTTGGCCACATAATGAGAAGCCAGGAAAGCTTGGAAAAGATCATGATGCTGGGTAAAATGGAAGGAAAAAGGAAGAGAGGCCGACCAAGGGTGAGATGGATGGATGGGATCCTTGAAGTGACTGGCTTGATCTTGAAGGAACTGGGGGCGACGACGGCCAACAGGGAGCTCTGGCGTGGGCTGGTCCATGAGGTCACGAAGAGTCGGAAGCGACTGAACGAATAAACAACAAAATGACTTTAAATACACCCCCCTCTTTTAAGGGGGATGTTAGATGCTAAGAGATTAAATAGGACTGGGTAATGCCACAGCTGACATGATAAAATGGTCATATGCAGTGGGAATCTGTTATTGCTGGTGCTGATGCATGGCTGGTGGTGATGACGATTATATTTATTTACAGCATGCCTTTTTTTGGTTCAGAACTCAAGGCAATTCGCAATAAAAATACTAAGCTTACAAAATTTTAAAAATTATTACACTATCAAATAGACCCTTTAAAACAACAATAAGAAAAATCAGTGTTCAATACATTGTACTGAGTGCAAGTCTAATTTCTCTGGGAAGGGTGTTCCAGATCCTGGGGTTTGCTAGTGGCTGGTGTTTCATTGAAGATTTTTAATTCCCAGTCAGCAAGCTGTACCAAACCCCAAACTACATATATGAATGACATATATGTGGATATACAATTTATATTATCTGCAATTCTGTGCAGGTGGTAGAAATTGTAGCTTGGGGGACCCTAGGTTGGGGAAAACTATACTATAGCAAGACTTGGTTGCAGTTGGGCATTTGAGAAAAAAGGCAATTGCCTTCTTAGGGCACTTCCAGACAGCCTTATAATCTGATACAAATAAGTGGGGCAAAATATAATGGTTCCTGGCAGCAGATCCAACCATGGAGCTGTTCATCTCAGTAAATGCTCCCCTGGTGTCCTGGCACGTTTTACAAATCTGCAAGATAGATGGGGGATATCCTCCAGAAGTTTACTTTTATTTTTAAAAATTGACTCTCCGAGATGCGCTGGACCTTATAAGCACTGATGCGGGTATCTGAATGTGCACACAAGCATTTTTCCTGTCATTATTTCTCCTTACCCTCCTGTTGCCTTGACATTTACATTTGCCCTCTTGAATCCCATTTCCATTTGGGGTCACTTGCCTGTCATATTAGTGCCCACTGTGTAAATTCAAGCTCTGCATAATTTCATGAACATCAAAACAAAGGAATGGTTTGCAGAGAGTTCCAGAGCATGGAACAGTCCACACCAGTGTATAGGAACAAAGTCATGTGTTTTCTTTGATTGCAGAGGTAAACAGCAATCCAAATAAGTGCATTTTCCAGCCAAAATCAAATTTTAAGCACACTTTTTAAACACGTGTTTTTTGGCCATTAATGCAATCCATTGCGCATTTTCAGCCAATGTCATTTAACCACCCCCTTTTTAACCCTATTTCTTCTGTATTCCATAATGACCTGTGTAGAAGGGTCCTTAGATATCATGGTTATGCTGGATGCATTAAAATGGGAATGTAGAGATCAAATCTTGACCTTTTTCTTTAGCCAAATCTTTTGAAGCCAAATCTTTTGAAGCCTGCATGGCTTCCTGGGCCCTCTCTGCACAGTGTCCACCAAAGTACATACACCTATGTCATAGAGCATCCTGACATGATTAATACTTATGCTTGGAAGATTAAATTACATCCAATAATTTTGAACAGTAAGAATAAATTTTTATTTCTATTTGATTTTTCATTGAAATTTTCAAAATTATGCTAAGATTATGCACCTAATCAAGAAGCATCAACTTGTTTGGCCCTAAGAAATGCTCTTCTCTCAATGCTGGAGAGTATTTCTGTTTCAAGCTCCTTTTAACTAACCCTTTTCTATTTTAACAGCTACTATTTATAGTTCTCCATGTTTCACCTACATAAACAGATTAAGTATCCCATATCTAAAATGCTTAGGACCAGAAGTGGTTTGTTTGGATTTTAGAAAACCTGCATTTGCATATACTGTATGTGCATAATGAGACAGCTTGGATATGGGACCCAAGTCAAAACACAAAATGCATGTATGTTTCACACACACACAAACACATAACCTGAAGGCAATTTTATGCACAATATTTTAAATTATTTTGTGTATGAAGCAAAGTTTGTGTACCTTGAACTATCGGAAAGCAAATGTCTTGCTACCTTGGCCACCCATGTGGACACTGTTGAATTTTAGAGGATATTTGATTTCTGGATAAGGGATATTCAGCCTGCATTGACTCATCTCTGGGAAAATTTTAACCTTAAAGATACTGTGTTTGTTTATATAAATGGACAGACAGAACCTAACTTTTTGAATAGTATTTATTTTACTCACTCTCTAGCCAGTTTGGCAATTTGATTAATTCTTCCTTATTCTTAAACACTGCTGGCTATTGTATTCATTAAGCCCTCCCCAGAATTTGTTACTTAGTGTTTTTATTTTTTCTTTCGTTCAGGTTTTTCTGCTTTTATTAAAAGGTCAGCATTCATATCTATGATTCTCAGTATTTGAAAAATAAATACTGAGAAGGTTGCTTACCATAGGGCATCGATTCACTCAAATGCTGACCCCACTCTGTAGTGTATAGGACACATAATATTATTAATTAATATTAGCCCAGCTTTAGGGGAATGTTGATACTTGGATACTGTAATAGATGTGTAAGATGCTCATTTACACATGTTGATGTAAATTTATTTAGAAAATATTACTTAATAAGACAGCCTCCTGACTCTGTAAATGCTTTTAGGATGAATGCAACATGAATATTTAATCACAGTACAAAATCTTAGAATCTCTGTTCCATTAACAAATATCCAAATTGAAATTTGCCAATGCTATAGCTCCAAAAGCCTTGTAGTTTCCTTCCTCACTTATTTTCTGAGGTTAAAAAAAGGATTCAAAGAAATGGTAGAGTAATACCAGTAGTCTATAATGCTTCATGAACGAGCCGCAGAAATTATGTAGTAAAAATATCGCCCTACTTAAAATCAGAGAAACCAGATTAAATTTTCAATGTTCTTGCTCTAATTTTCCACTCTATAAAATCCTATCCTCTAAATTCTGATCTGTTATCCATCACCATGATGTCTTGGCTGTTCGATCTTCTTTTACTTTGAAGAAAAAGTTCATTTGCAAAGCTGTAATGATGCATAGTTGGCACTCCTTCAATCCTGGTGGAGGGAGATTTTTTTTTCTATCTCCTTGGTGCTGCATATTTAAAATGGTGTTGTGTTCTCTGTGGTTGCTGAGCTGCCTAACCTTCGGCGTTTGCAGATTCCCAGAGTCATCAAAACCCAAACAAGGAAGGATCCTGCCAAAGTTCCAGCTGTTACTGCCACAATCACAGCCCAGTAAGGCACCCTGTCTCCGTCGCTCCCGGCCTCATTTTCCGGACTCTGTATTTTGCTGTTTCTTGATGTGAAAAGAAAGGGCTGTTCCTGCAACAGAAAAAGAAGAGTCTCAGGATATGTATAGGAAGATGCAATTAGCCTGCATTTTCTATATGCATGCCTTTCCTATGACATGAAAGAGGCACAAATTCTGTGAATTCAAAAACAGTAAGAGGAAAGGGGCATTTCTCTTCTTTTTTAAAAAACCTATTTCTTAATTTCTCACACAGATGACATGTCACATCTACATGACAAAAATAAATACCAAATATGGTACATTGGATAACAAATATTGATATCATAATGCTTTGTGGTTTTAGCTCTCATACTAAACATTCTCACTGATTTATTTACTTATTCCTCCCTGTTTGCTTAATTATGGCTTATTTCTCCTTTTCTCTTTACTCTTACCTGAAAACCAGTGATGACAAATATAGAAAAAACAAAGTACTTAATATCAAGGGAAAACCTTTAACTTTTATTTCACTTTAACTAGGGGAACATCCTGTCGAATTTTGAGATCTGAAGTTTAGGGTGGGTTATTTCGAATTCTCAGCCAGAATACCAATGCATCACTAAACTACAAATCCCAGGATTCCACACGATATTGGCCTGGCTATGGAATCATGGTGTTTTAATTGTGTAGTGTGAAAGTGCCCTTCTGCCATCCTTTCCGTTCTCCCCATTCCTGTTTCTATCACTCTCTTTGCACTTCCTCCCTCTTTCTCCTCATTCAGAAAAGGACAGTTCACTCTTCTCAGAAGACTTAACTGACTAGGGCTTTTGCAATTAGGCAAAGAATTGTATGAAATTAGGCTGAGGTTGCCCACCCCAGCAATAAAACTGCAGTGCCTCCCATTTCATATAGCAAAAACATTCATTCTCATTCTTAACACTTCCATGAGCCATCAGCATATTTACTCCCTTCCAGTCTTTGCATTTGGCCTCTGCTGGATCAGCACAGCTTTTAGCACATTTATTTTAAACCTCCAACTGGGAGTATGCATGCAGCAACTCAAATCAATGTTAGCGAAATGATTTTTCTCTCTCTCCCCTTTTTAATGAAGAGGATGGCGAGTTTAGGGACTAAATCCAGGTTAACAGACCTTTCCAAATACATGTACTTTTGTCAGCAGAACAGGATACAAAACTGTCTGAAATCTCTACAAGGCTACGATCTCCATTCTTTACCTGCATTAATGAATTATGGCAGAAGCTTTTGTTCTTTTCACTCATTAGGCAAAGCAAAACTCATTTCTTCTCTCATTAGCGAGCCTCAAGGGGAAACTGCTTCCTATTACTCTGTAATTTCCCTTCCTCTTTTAAAAATTTACCTCTCAAAAGTGTTCCAATGAATCACTCTATCCCACTGCTTAGAAATGTTATGGTACTTGTATGGACTTCAGCTCTCAGGATGCCAGGGGCAGTGTGAATGCTGTGTATATCAAACTCAACTGGCCTGATTTGGCAGGAACAGTCTCAATCCTTTGCTGTCCCACTTTTTCAGTTGTTTTCAATGCCCCATATTCTCTTTCTTCCCCGGCAGCTACTCCCTTTGTCCTCAGCTAATTTAGCAATTAATTCAGCAGTGTGGGAAAGGCCAGGGAGAGGAGGAATCCTGCCCTTTCCAGTCAGTTTAAGCAAAAGCAAACTGCTTTAGCCTGCCGTAGTTTGGATATTCTTCCTCATATGCTTGCCATGTTGACCGCACTCAGATGTTATATGATCACAAGTGTTTCAGTTTTCATCCATAAAATGTGAAAGGTTATGAAATCTAAAAAATAACCTGGTTTCATGTACTGTTGTCTAGGCTGTTTTGAGCAAGCAGATGGTTTGGGTGTTATATAAACCTCATGAAATGATTTTATTTAATGTGTTCAAAATATATGTCAGGGGGAATTAAATTTATCAGAATTAACAAGAGCTTCCTTTATTGCAGCCTGGTACAATCTCCTGCCTGCTGTCCTAAATATGAGTACCACCATTGTTCTTCTTCTCGGCCTCTGGCATGGTCAGATGTTCATACAATTATAGAATCATAGACTATAGAGTTGGAACACCCCATGCAAGCCATCCAGTTCAACGCCCTGCCATGAAGGGAAAGCATAATCAAAGCACCCCTGTCAGATGACCATCCATCTCTGACCATGTAGAAACTCCTTGGTTTCTATCATAAGCTTCCTCATAAAACCTGTGTGTCTTCTTATTATCAACTGCTCTTTGCTTTCTTACAGAAAACCTATAAACCCATATACAAATAAGTCTTCTTTAATGGGGCAAACAACATTCTAGAGCAGTGTTTCCCCAACTTCAGTCTTCCAGATGTTTTTGACTTCAGTTCCAAATTCCTGATTGTTTGCCAAGATGACTGGAATTCTGGGAGCTGAAGTCCAAACAGTTGGAGATCCAATGTTTGGGAACCATTGCTTTAGAAGATGTTGTGAAGATGTTTGGTAACAGAGTTTGAAAGAAGTACACTTATCCAAGCTAAATGGGCTGGCAGAAGCTTAGATAAGCGAATATCTTGGATAATAAGGAGGGATCAAGGAAATGCCTATTAAACATCAAATTAGGTTATTATTTTACAAATTAAGCACCAAAACATCATGTTTTACAACAAATTTGACAGAAAAAGCAGTTCAATATGCAGTAATGTTATGTTGTAATTACTGTATTTATGAATTTGGCACCAAAATATCATGATATATTGAAAACATTGACTACAAAAATGGCTTGGATAATCCAGAAACTTGGATAAGCGAGGCTTGGATAAGTAAGACTCTACTGTACTTGATCCAGCATGTGCTTACTGAAAACACTGTATGATGGAAGGTGGTGAGTTAATCTCCAGGTGAGACCAATTAAGTAAAGATAAAGGTTTCCCCTTGACATTAAGTTTTGTTGAGTCCAACTTTGGGGGGTGGTGCTTATCTCCATTTCTAAACCAAAGAGCTGGCATTGTCTGTAGTCTACTTCTAGGTCATGTGGCCAGCATGACTGCATGGTGTGCCGTTACCTTCCCGCTGAAGCAGTACCTATTGATCTACTCAGATTTACATGTGTTTGAACTGTATGGAGCTAACTGCATGGGGCTAACAATGGGAGCTCATCCCACTCCCTGGATTCGAACCACTGACATTTGGTCAGCAAGTTCAGCAGCTTAGCGGTTTGGCCTCTAGACCAATTAATCACCTCTTAATAGCATTTTGGCGGGGGGAGGGGGCACACAGAGAGAAGGGATTTAATGTTGGGTATCTGGAATTTCATCTATGTAAACCTCCAATTAAATTTTCTTTCCATTGTGAATAGCAAGTACAGTATATCTGGCTGCACTGGCTGAAAGATTATGGGAGCCGTAGTTCAAAAAAGCATTCTTTCTCAACCTCCGAATCCAGGGCAGTCTTCTTAATAGTCATATATCATATCATTAGGATGTTTCTATAGACCTTTGTTACTTACTGTAGTTGGACACTTGAGTTTCGTCCTCCCATATGTGAAGTTATTGTATGACTGTTTATGTCCAACTGGCTCCAGCTGAAAGGAAGGACACAATGGATTATCTTTCAAACTTGATTCTTAATCTTCCTGTAGATGGGTATGTCATTATCACTTGGTTGAATCACACTTAGAAAAACCATGATATTTCAGAATTGTACATATTGTATTACTACAGAAATCTATAAATAGCCAGTCATCCTTCTGACAGAGGTTGGCCATAGATAGGGTTGTGCTAGGGGACACAGAGATTCCTAAAGAAGTTTTACCTCTCATTAAAATAAATACATCATGTTTTTATTTGCAGTTTTCCCACTTTCACGTAGGTCCTACACTGCTAGTCCCAGTGAATGTGGAGGGAAGACTATACCAGATTCTCTATTTATATAATTATGGCTTAGAAAATGTTAGCTGTTATTTATGGACATAGAATTGTGTAGAAATAAAATAATATCCCAAAAGACCATGAGAACAGAATGGAATCTACAATTTATCTTTCAGGGTATAAACATTATCTGTTAGGAAAATTCAGCTTTTAGTATTCTTTATCTGAAAATATAAAATCCAAAATATTGTCCCAGGAGGTGAAAGATAAGAGTCAATATGGATTGAATATACCTTCTTCAAAGATCTAACATACTCTGAATTCCAAAACTATTAGGATGGAACTTCAACTTGGTATGATGCAGAGCTCCATGGACCCCTTATTATGTTTTACCACACTTTTGGAATTTCATCATCCCCAGCCTTTTGTAGTTCCAATGCCAATGGACAGAATGTACTCTACAAAAGAGGAGCTGTTTTCAAGGACGGTTGCTTGGCATACAACTCAGGTGTCAATATGCGTGAAATATGCCCCAATTTGACCAAGCAAGCACTGTCATGCCTGATTTGGCAACACTGTATTCTTAACTTTGCATCTGTTCAGGTTGTTTGATGTTTTATCACTGCTGATAAGTTTGATCTAACGTGTTTCCCCGAAAATAAGATTGTGTCTTATATTAATTTTTGCTCCCAAATATGTCCTAGGTCTTATTTTCAGGGGATGTCTTATTTTTCTATGAAGAAGGATTCACATTTATTGTTGAACAAAAAATGAACATTTATTATATATTGTACAGTAGTTGTCATCACAAACCAACATAACCAGACAAACTGTGAATCCTATGAAGAATTTCTTGTTACTACCATTATTTCCATGTACAGCTGGTATGTACATTTACCGATCCTGCATGCTCTGGTGTTGTGTTCGGCGGGCATGCTTCCAAACAAAAACTTTGCTAGGTCTTACTTTTGGGGGAGGCCTTATATTTAGCAATTCAGCAAAACTTCTGCTAGGTCTTATTTTTCGGGGATGTCTTATTTTAGGGGAAACAGGGTATCAACAGCTACTAATCATAAGGGGTATATATTTTCCTGGGCATTAGATGCATTATGAATACTAGTTGCCAGAAAACATGAACTGCAATTAAGCACACAACCTCCTAAAAAGTCAATCGTTTGTGTTGGCCATCATGAGAATGGAACACTGGGTCACACGAGTCTTTGATCTGACCCATCATACCTCTTTTTATTCTTATTGGAAATAACCTATGCTGTTATCAATGTTGCATATAAAAGTGCTTAGGCATAAGACATATGCAAGTTTTAACCTGAGCTTTTTCACTATCAGCTTAGCCTGTCACTCTCATTGTACAGCTGATAAGTACAAATAGCCACTAGCTTAAGTGTAATTAATGGTTTCTTAAAAGAGTAGGGACTTACAATCCAGAAGAAGAAATGCACTAAAGGTCCCAAATGAGTTTGAGAAAGAGTCAGTTTTGAATTCTAGACAGCCATTGCCAGCAAATGTGTTGCTCACTCATATTGAGACAGTCTGTAGAGCTGGCTGGTGAAGATCAGCAAATGGCATTCACCCACTTACCAAGTTACAATGCAGTGTAATAAAGCTAGCCAAGTTATTTTGGCATGTGAGATAGACAAATAATATTAATACCAACAAGTCAGGAACGGACAGTTTGTTATTTTCAGGACACCCAGAATGCTGGCATAAGGACAGCTACTTCAGAAGGTTGAATCAATGGGGTCTGGTCAGTCTGAATGCAACTTCCTAATGCAGATTTCCTATCTGTACCCATTTAGCTCTTTCTTTTGCTTTCAATATTACTAAAAAAGTGACTTGAAGGTGGGGTTGCTGACCTGAAAGCTGCCAGGTTTGAATCCCACCTGGGGAGAGTGTGGATGAGCTCCCTCTATCAGCTCCAGCTCCATGCAGGGACATGAGAGAAGCCTCCCACAAGGATGGTAAAAACATCCGGGCGTCCCCTGGGCAACGTCCTTGCAGACGGCCAATTCTCTCACTCCAGAAGCAACTCCGGTTGCTCCTGACACGAAAAAAAAAAGATCCAGCAAAAAGTTGTGATGTGCTTGAAACAGACTATGCTTTTATTACAGCAACTTTACAATCAAACAAATAACAAATACGGCAGGGTTGTCTGACCAAAGATTGTGTAAAGTGAGAACTTGAGTCAAGGCTCTTGTTTTTTAAAAAAGGAAGTGAATCAGAAGCAACTTCTGTTCATCTCTTGTTAAAAAAAGAAGTCTTCTCCTAGGTCAAAATGCTTTAAGGGGAAAATAAAAACATGACAAAACATTTTCATTGGTCCTAGAAGGGCTACCCAGACAGTTTTAATGATTAATTTTAAACTTCCATCTCATGTTTAATCTTTGTTTTGTGTATTTCAATATATATTTGGTTTTAATATGTGTATTTTTAAGAATATTTTTAGATGAAGGTGTGTTTTAGCAATGTTGTAACCTGCCCCGAGCTGTGAGGAGAGGTAGGCAAGAAATAAACATTATTATATAATTATTTTAGGAAAAAACTTTTTTTGTTTTCTAATAAAAGTTGTTTCAAGGTCTCCTTGAAACTGGGTGACCTTGGGGAAGGCAATAATCCTCAGTCCAAGAAAATACTGTGATTGATTTGTCTTGGAGTCACCATAAGTCAGAAATGACCTGAAGGAAACAACAAAAACAAGCATCCTGCAGATTTGGGTGGTGGTGTTGAATTGAGATCTCTAAATATTCTGTCTGCTCAGACACCTGTTTCCTATTATGGCTTGGATCTAAAGTTCTGTGATCAGAAGGGCTCCTAATCATGGAAAGCTTCTGATCCACAAAGCATATTCGCTGTTGACAATCATTGCTTTTTGCTTCTCCCTTTCCCTCTAATGATCCTCATATCAGTTCAACAGAATTGAAAAACAATGGGAAAGAAAGACTACAGACTCCTGAAGGAGAGAGATTTAGTAAGAAATTTGTGACCCGCTTCCTTTTCCTCTCAAGGAATGCCCTCAGCAGCACAAAAGTAGCTAGAGCCAACCCTGTACTGCTACATTTGTGAATGGTGATTTGTGACAAGTTAAATAGGAAGATGGCCTTTGTTACTACTGCGATTACATAACTAGTAAACTCAGTATAGTACGCAATGCCTTGAAGCATGTTAAGAGAGTGCTCCATAATGACTAAGTCACCACAGCATGTGACTTTACAGGGAAGAAATACTGCTCAACGTTGTATAACTGCTCTCTTACCATGTTATTCCAGAGTGCTATCGCCATCTCGGCATGGCCTCGCTCTGAGAAATGAAAGCAATCTATTGCAAAGAAACTCAGGTCTGGTTTCCCATCCTATAAGTTAACACAAAATAAAATATTCCATTTCAGAAAATCATTTAGTCCTTATTAACAAAGCTCCAGTATTTCTTGTGTATTTTTTTGGCTCCTTGTCTCGTGGTGCTGAGCCAGAATTGTTCTGCATAATGTGTAAACATCATGGTCAAAGATCTGTAAGGTTAATGGTATACTCTTTTTCATCTTCAAATGCTCTAAGATTGAGAGGGTAATGTAAGCCACGGTCATTTCCAATGGGTATTTATGACAAATCATTACTTTTATTGTGCATAAAAGTAGCAATCAGAAACATCTCATCTCCCACATTGACACATTGATGGCGTTCTCCACTTGCAAAGAAGCTATTCATTTCAATCAACCTCTGCTATAGAGAGCATGCCAGCACACTGGGATTTACACATAATTCTGAATTGGAGGACTTGAATCACTACAGCTGAAGTTTGACTGTCTATAATCTTTTGACAGTCAAATCTGAAAAAAATAGAATATTACTTGATAGGCCTTTTCTCCCTCTTGTCTTTCCTATAATCTCTTGTCTTTCACCTATAGTGAGACATTGCTGTACTGTATTATATACAGTATGTACAGTATATACTGTATTATATCCAGTTCCTCCATTCATATACATTCAGGAGTCATATATGTATATGACTCCTGAATGTATATGAATGAATATAGAATAACAAAAGCCCCATAGATAATGTTCCCTATTCAGGAGTGTAGCTAGGCTACAGGGATGTAGCTACAATGCCCCACAAATAAGAATTTCCAAGTGAAATATTCCTTCAGTCCCTAAATTTCTAGCATTGTAAAGAGTGAGATACTGAAAACCGTTCATGCCTAAAACTCTTATATTTAACTTTCCCTTTGTAACAGTGACTGCTTCTTTTCTTGGATGCCTACATTATATTTCTAAATGCTCAGCTCTAGGGTAAAGGTACTGCATGAAAAATTCATTTGTGAGGACAGAAGTCTTGGAGGGACAATGACCTCCCATCACCATGTCTCTGTGGATTGCATCTGATCTTAGGTACGTTCTGGATATTAGAGATCCAGTTCCTCCATTCATATACATTCAGGAGTCCTTAATGTGGGAAGCAGAATTAGAAAACAATATAAGTGGCCACATAGAAAGAATCAATGCTGGGAACATGCTATTCGATCCCTCTATTTGTTTGTCTTTTTATCTTTTTTTTTTTCAGAATTCCGTGCATGCTGGCAATAAAATAGATGTAAACTTGATTCAATTCTCATCCTTTACATTTTACCAGCTAAATGAAACCAAAGCTGATATGATTCCTGCAATGAAGGCTGACTCACGTTGTTTAGTGGCACAATGGTGTTTCGGAAAAACGGCTGTAGGACAACGGCAAAGTCTTCCCGTTGGGCATAACGGCCACTATAGATCAACATAGCAGTTTTATCCTGTTTTGGAATAAGAAACACAACATAAAAAGTTCAGTCTCACACTAGGGCTTCTAGAAATGCAAACGCAATGGACTAAGGAGTCTCAAACAGGAGAATGCCAGGGAAGGACAGTGTGAGGACAAGACCTGTTTTTCCTAGCTTGGTGCTACCCAGATCTGTAGAACTATAGTTCCCATAATCTCCAGTTAGAACTCCCAATGCTTGGATGGTTTGGAGGTGACATCAGTCCAATTTATTTGGTGTGGACTAGGTTGAGGGAAACTAGATAAAAAATGCAACAACCTCAAGGCTTTTGACTGAGGAAGTCATACTGACTCCACTTCTGTTATTTGTCTGGCATGCAGAATATCTGTGTGCCTTGCTCCACTTTGAGGATAATGTAGAAAATGGAATAGTGGGTGCTTCTAGACAAAGATTTTACTGTATATTTACCCTCCATCAAACATCATATTTTACAGGGAGTTCAGATGGCACTGTCTTCAATCTATAAATCTCCCATGTTTTCTATAATTTCAATTGTCCCTGTTTTCTTACCAGAAACTGGTTTGTAAGGAAGAAAAGCCTGAGTTACTGCATTTTTGCCTTTTGACTGGTAGCACAAGGAACTTTCTATCCTCAAGCTGTCTCACTAGACCCTTAAAACCTATTTGGCTAGATGTAAATAAACCCAATTTATTATTATCCTGATTACTTCTCAGATTTCTATACCACTTCCCAGCAAGAGCTCCCAAAACAGATTACAATAAAATCAATATTTTAAAATGTAAAATCATATCACTATCAGTGGTTAAAATAATAAATAAAAATAAGTTAATAACTATGTGCAATTCTAATTCTACTCAGTAGCAATTATCTCTAGCTATAATAAGCATTCTGCATGGCAAATGCTTTCCAGAAAAGGTTCTCTTCACCATTCTGATAAAGATGAAAAGAAAAATTGCTGAGCTAGGCTAACCGATGCTCCAGCATTGAGAAAGCTTAAGACTTCTTAATTTGCTTTCCATATAATACAGAGAAACTCAAAATACAAACAAATGCACAGTGATGACCATAAAGGAATGATAACAAAAAGGGCCACAACAAAACCACATGGGTTGATACAATGTGAACCCTACAGGCTAGACATATGTGGGAAAAGTAGTGACATTCCCAATGATTCTTGAAACAGGACATCCGTCTCTGTATTCTCCATGTGATGATCCTTAGCAAATTGAATTCTGAATTCAATGTGCTGATGATGACATTTAAAGCCCTAAATTGCTTAGGGTTCCAATACTTAACAGAGATTCCTCTCTCTATATACCTTTGCCTGAGAACTGAGGTCTATCGGAGAGATCCACCTCTCCATCAATAGGAGAAAGACATTGTTGGAGGACATGGGGTGATGCCTTCTTTGTGATGGCATCCCAGCTATTTATTTATTTTCCCTTTGAAGGTCTATAATTTCTCTAGGATATCTTGAATTCAATAATAAAAGTGCTCACTTTACCTGAAAATCTCTGTTTGTCTGTTGCATTTCTTGTAGTTCAGGGGAATTTTCTACAGGGTTTAGAAAACAGGGACAAAGGCTCCTGAAAGAAATCAATGATGAAATCAGTGCTCATCCAAGATGGCTTTGGTTTCAAATAACTCATAAAAAGCAAGGCACTATCTCTCTCTCAGCATCAGCTTCTATGCTCTTTCAACAGTTAGGGAATCATGGGATACATAAAGCCTTTCCACCAGATCTCTGGGTCCCCCCCCCCCCCCCCCCGTGATCTAAGAACAGACTTCTCAGAAAGAAGTTCTGTAGTGACACCCTAAGGTGCATCTACACTACATTAGCTGAGATGGATAGGAATTGCAGTTTGAAACATGTACCGATTGGTGAAGTCTTGTCTACCAGTATGAGATGCCAGACAAGCCTTCCAAAAGGGATAGGGTGACTGATATCTTGGAACTGCAGTATGTCTGCCTTTGGTTGCATCTAGACTGCAGAATTAATACAGTTTAACAACACTTTAACTGTCATGGCTCAATTATATGAAATCATGGAGTTGTGGATTTACAAAGTTTTTCATTTTCTCTGCCCAAGAGTGGTGGTACCTCACTAAGCTACAAATCCCAGGATTCCATAGTATTGAGCCATAGCAGTTAAAGTTCTGTCAAATTGCATTAATTCTACAGTGGTAAATGCATCCTTAATCTCTTCAAAGAGAATGAAAATCGAAAGCTATGCTTGTAGTTTCCAACAGTGTAGAGGGATGCAATATGCTGTTAGAAGGAAATAAGAGCTAGCTAATGAGACTCTAGGAACTACGTTAATGTGTTTCAGCTAGCACAATAGATGCCGCATCATTCTGACTTTGTGGATTGCACTCTATTCTGTTATTAATATCTGGACAGAAAAGAAAGAGCGCAAAGCTATTCCCTCTTAAATGGCTAATGGAAATCAATGAAGGCTGCTCCCGTGTGAGCAAAGGAAAAACAGAACCCAATATCCTCGTTATAATTAGAGCAATCTGCTGCCTCGCAACTCCCTGGTCCAATAACATCTGACAGGGCACAGGTTTCTAAGCCCTTTGCGGCTGCTTTATGAATAACAAAGATATAGATTAGCCCTAAAAATAGCTTCAGTACAGATTGCCGTGCGATCTGCTCACTTACGCCCCTGAAAGAACACATCCGGATGCTTCCCTTTCTATCTGACGCAGTCCAGTGAGTTCCATTATCTCTACCATGTTGACAAAGGCCCGAGGGAGCTGCAGGAATTAAAGTAACCAGGTGTATTGATGCACAGAGCACAAGGCAGTTGAAAAACAACATAGAGAGGTTAGGCAGAGATAACTAAGCAGATTGACCAGCTTCAGAATGTAATAAATAGAAAGAGAACTATAGAAAAGTTAGTGGAACAGACCCTTGAACACCACTAATATGGCATAGTATTGAATTATAGCTAAAATGTGCCAGCTGGAGCATACCTATGGTTAGATGGAATGCTTTTTGCTGAGTAATTATTAATGCTGACAAAGAAAGGCACTTAGCTGTATCAGAAACCTCCAGAACAAAACCCTGACTTTTGCCCATAGATTTTCACAGTTAATACCCCGAAGCAGAACTACAGGGTTTAACTTTGTAAAGGACAACGATACTCAAGCAAAGCAACATGGTATTAACACCATTAGAGTCCAATTGTTCAGGCTTCTTTTGTTTTGCAGTTTTTTCCAGTGCTGGTTCTACCACTAAGCATAGTAAGCTTTGGCTTCAGGCAGCTTTGGCTTCAGGCAGCAAAAGCCAAACTTGTATAGAATTCAGTGTACCTCCAATTACATAACAAGCTATTTATCAGATTTCAAACATTCTTAGTATGCAGACTAGAAATCTTTCCATCTGCTGGACAGCTTTTCCAAAATTCATTTATTAGGTAATGCCTACTTTGCCTACTTTGTTTGACTTCCCTTGTCACAAGTGCAAGGTCACCTGGCCATATCAGTCGGAGAATTCCCTATATCACTCCTCTTTCACTGATCTCACAAAGTTAAGCCATGAAGATTATGACAACCTGTCATTCCTTTCATGCTATCATATCTCTTCCTCATCCCTTACATGGCCACTAATAGCAGTAAACCTTCCTAATTTGGAACCTGAAACTTTCACTGTATTCTTTGGGCAATTTAAGTATATTTTCGATGTATGCCAGACCTCACCTTCACAGGACTTGTTAAAGGTAGAAATGGGAAGGGTAGTATGCCTGACTGGAATATACATTCCCAAGTGGAACATTTTCCTAGAGCTCTTGGGAGTTTTCTGGAGTGATGTGTACACACTGTCGGCCAGCCTCTTCTTTCAAAAGAATTGCCATACTTGGCTTGGATGTGTGGGCATCTATACTTTGCTCAGCAGATTGCTTGACCATGCTGTCTTGGGTAAATATCATGCTCTGTTTGTCCATTCACCCCCTTTCTTCAATTCTGCACAGAAAAAGAAAGGAGGATACTGGAAACTATTAAAAACCAGCACAGTGGCTAGAAGCTGCCAACCTGAGGCGGAAACGTATTACTACTCAGAAGACAATAGTGAACCATCTCCATGTTGTCACAAGCTCTAGAAAAGTCTGACCCAGTTTATATGCTGCTACCTTCCCTATATTAGAATCCCATCAGTTTCTTGGTCACTAGTTTTCAAGGGCATTAGAATGTCCTCGAGGATGGTTGTATCAATGCCAGCTATGTCAAAGGAGGGCTTGAATGAAAGATGATCATGGAAACTCTGTGAGAGGTGAGAAATATGTATGTGCGATTGCCAAGAACTCAGCCTTCTAGAGTATCTTAAAACCTTACCTCCTTGTAAAGGATATCAAGAGTGTCCTGGATGTGTTCTACATATTTTTCCACTGAATAGGTTTCCTGCAGAGAACATAACACCAGTTGATCCAGAAAGACTCACATAATGGTTTGACTTGGAGGCAATCTATAAAAGACTAGAGCTGAATCTACACAGAGAAAATAATCCAGTTTTACATCTATCTGAGTCCTAGCATATCACAAAACATTCTTCCTAATCCAGTTTAAAATCAGATTTTATGTGCCTCACAGACTTTAAATGAATTTTAAAAAGCCTCCTTTTCAGTCTGTTTTTGAGAAAGACCTAGTATATATTTTCCTTCTTCTTGTGTAGCTTGCAGCCAGGATTGGTTCAGAGCAAAATCAGGGTGATGTGGGGGGAAAGTGTGTCAGGAGACTTGGCTGAATCTACCTGACAGCCAGGAAGGGCCAACACCATTTTAAATTTTGGACTCTGGACACTTGGGAAACTTGGAATCAGAAACTTTGCTTAACTTTACATGTGCTTTTGAGTACCACATTGGCAAGGGGATTCTCATGATGCAGGCATAATAAACTGCTTTCCTGGGAGTAAATACTATTGAAATCAGTGGGACTTAGTTCTTTATGACATAAATCCTACATGCACTTTTATGTATAAGATTGAAAACATATAAAAGTAAGCCGCACTGAACTCTGTGGGAGAGTCACTGCCCTTTGGGAAAATTAGAAGGGGCAAAGGCAACACATGTGAGGATTGAGATATCCATTCAATCCAATGGGGGTGTCAAAAGGCAGTCAGATCACAACCCCAAGAAAAAAGAAAGTATATGATTATGCAAATATGTGCATGCATAGCAGGAATTAATAAAACTCTCGCAGCTGCTGCAGGTTGGACATAAACTAATATGGTGAACACAACAGAAACATCCCCTTATACCGTAGTATGACTATATGATGCGAGTTCCATGTGGCTTTCCATACTGATTTCATTTTGGATTAAAGCAGATACATAGTGCAGTAAAGGGATTAAATTGGGGCAGGCTACTATACAATGGAGCTGGGATACAGCCCTCATACAGATTCAGCCTAGGATGTAATTACACTATGAAGATCTGATATATTTCAAAGAATGTATGCAACAGCACCAAAGTTGCAGAATGTCTCCCTGAAATAGGCAAATAATAAAAGGAAGACTTAAGGGCTTACTGGAGGCTTAAGACTCATTTCACTTTGTTTTTAAACAGTTATTTTATTAGTGCAGCCCTTCACAACATTGCACTCTCACTTCAAAATTGTATTGCACTGCGGGTTCCATTGTTTATCACTGCTATGACTGGTCGTGATGGGCTCTGTGATCAATACATCTTGAGGATGGATTGTGAATGGCTTTTGGGGAGTTTTAGTGTTGATATATAGTCCACAAATGTTCTGAAAAGTGTTATTTATATACTGCTTGATGTAACAAAACCTCAAAGTTGTTCACACTTAAAAAAACCAAGCAATGAAAATAAACTGTTTACAAAATATTCTCCAATCGCAGTGAGTGCATTGCTTCCCCAGTGCACATACTATTTGCATGTAACCCTTAAATGATTTTACTCATCCAGTGAAATTAAAAGAAATTATACAGATGCAATGTTCCTAGTATAATCACTAGACAATGACTATGCAGCTAAAAGATTCTTGACAATGTTCAGCAAAAAATGGAACATTGCCAGCCTTTGATATGGACACCCTAATAACTGAATCAGTTTAGCTGGATATAAATTAATTTGGGTCCTGTATGTTCAAATACGAAACATGAATAGCATTCAAGTGCTAGGATATGGTTTGCAACAAGATTCATAATTTGAATTCATACCAGGTTGTCTCCGTACTGCCTTTACTGGATTTAATTAAACAGTGCAAGGATATAGACTTGTTGTGTCTGATTGCACACATAAAGTAAAATTAAACCTTTGAAACTTTATGTGGTGACAAAGGGTATCTACCAGCCTGCCAGTTATGCATTTGTGTGGGAGCAGCATATCTGTAACTAGAGCATTCTTATCTAAAGGAATTTAGGGATATCAAAGCTACAGTGCCACTGCTGTTAACAACAGCATCACAGGAAGGGCATTAACATGAATTTAAACTTTTTGCTGGATTTAAACATGTTGTCCACCAGAGGCAAAACCAGTTCAAGTCAGTTGGCATTGGTGCAGCTAAAAACCACCATCACAATAGAATTATAATCAACCATTTTTGAACGCCTGTTTCCACGTCCAAGTTTTTAATTAATTCCTAAAGTAAGTTAGGCAACGGACCTGTCTAACCTCTTTGGGGAGGGCTTTCAGAGCTGGAGCGCCACCACCAAGAAGGGCCCTTTCCTACGTTCTCACCAACCGTGCTTGTGAGGGTGGTGGGATTGTGAGAAGGGTCTCCCCGGAGGATCTTAAAGCCCAAGCAGCTTCATGGGAGGAGACGCAGTCACACAAATAGGCTGGACCCGAACCATAAAGGGCTTTATAGGTAATGACCTGCACTTTGAATTGGGCCCGGAAAACCACAGGCAGCCAGTGGAGCTGCTTCAATAGAGGAGTGGTGTGCTCCCTGTAGGCAGCTCCCGTTAGAAACCTGGCTGCTGCTCTCTGCACTATTAGCAGTTTCCAAACTGTGTTTATAGACAGCCCCACATAAAGTGCATTGCAATAATCCATCTGTGATGTAACTAAGGCATAGACCACTGTGGCCAGATCAGATCATCCCCCAATCATTAAACAAAAATAGTGAATTGGAATAATGAGAAAGTGTGGTCATTAGTTAAAATGAATGTTGTTGACCATTACCAATTAAGTTCAAATAATAAAATGCTCAAATCTTCCTGAAACATTTTAATGAATTAGTGGCAATGTATTAGCTTTTCTAACAAGTTCTTTTCAATATATGTGCTGGAGTATTACGCTGATAACAAATTATAATAATGACTTATTATTATTATATTTATTTTAAAGCTATAATTTGAAGTTACATTTTAAGTTACACTTAAAATTAGAAAAACAGAAGAGTGCAATTTGTGAGGTGATGGTGAGGAGTGTGACTTCTGAAGTTACAGAGGAACTCAGTTCAAAATGGGATTGGTTCTTTCTTTTTCTATGCTGTCTTCTTGTTCTTCCTCCCTCCCTCTTTGGATAATTGTTAGAAGAAGACTGACTTTCTATTGCTTTGCTTTCCCTCTTCCTCTTGTTTCCCCACATTTATCTTGCAAAATAATTGGCAACGGGGAGACAGCCGGGATATAGGAAAGAGACACATGACCCATCCTGAACATTTCTCACAATACAAAAACAAAACATTGCATGAAATTCACCCTATTTAAGGGATAAAGCTATTTATCTCTTGATTAGATAAAAAAACTGATGTGATTTAAATGGCTATTTAAGTTGACTCAGAATGAAATGAAAAATAAATCTTATTGCTTTTAAACCAAACCAGCTTGCCTACCTTGTCTAAGCAATACTGACACAGGTCATTGCCTCCAATCAAAATGGTGACTAACTTCCAATCTTCCTTATAGTTGACGTCCTAGTGAGGAATAAAAGAAATAGACTCTCATATTATAGCTGTCTAGAGATCCTTGGAAGAGCCAACAGAGAGTAATGAGCAATGTGGTTAAATAGACTTCTGTTGGGGGTGAGGAGTTATGCGAAAGAGAGAAATTGATTCTGCTTTCTGAAACTGCAGGGATTTTTCTCTGTTGAGTGATTGGCAGGGGCTGCTTGAGACAATGCCTGGAGTAGCAGAATGTCGGGAAAACATACTTGCATCCTCAAGTCATCTCCATGGAAAAAGGACGCATAAAAGTGAGTTTCCAAGTACAGATTTCTCATGTTACATATATGGTGGCTGCAATTAAACACTGGGCTCATTGCTTGAACTGTCCTCATGCTCTCTCTGTGACAAACTTTGCAAGGATGTACAAGCATGCCTTGAGGAAAGGAGGGAATTAGCATATGAGCTAACATTGTTCTATTACACTACGTAACAAAATTTGAAAATATCCTGTTTCAGGTTCGAAAGTGTTATTTCCTGTTTAATTGTGCAGTATTTACTTTGAAAGTAGTTGTTATACTCCAGAAACTTTGTTTCTGTGGCTGCCACAAACTATGTTGAATTGGATGAGATTTTATGAGATATGCATTGAAAAACTATAGCAAAATGTGCTGCTGGTTTCCTGAAAACAAAAAACAAAGTTTTTGCAGTTTCATATTTTTTTTTCATGTTTGTATGTCAGAACCAATTAGAAAATGACTTTTATAACCCAGGAACAAAAACTGTGTTACACAGTGTTATCATTGCCATTTTAAGAGAGCAGCAACCATCAGCAATCTCCCCCTGCCCAATGATATTACTTTTTATAACCCCTTAACACTTCCCCAAACCCACATGATTTTTGGTTTTGCTAAAATGCCAGTCAATCATCTCCAAATTGGTTGCTCTGACCTCCACCTTTCAACCCACGTGCCCACAATTACAAAATGATATTCATGAGTCAGTCCTATGTCTGCACACACAATTGTGCAGACCAAGCAAATCTGCAACATGTCATTAATTTTACATAATAGAGCTTGATGTTGGAATTGCGGGTAACTGTGGGGTAGAATTTATAAGCCAGCAAGAAAGAGAAATAAAATGCATGGCTCTGGCTAAATCAAAATGAAATCAAACCTGAGAACTAGATGCAAGGACTGTGATGAGCTGACCAGTGAAATGGAAAGTTCTGTGTTGTTTATAGTGGAAATAAAGAGGCTGGAATCTAAATTCTTTCATTTCTGGATCAGGCTGGCTTTTGAGCTCAAAGGTAAGATGTTACCCAAACAGAGAAAACAAAAGCCAGGGTTTATTTTAGCTTCTCCTGCCTGTCTGCCCCCCAGTAATGCAAAGAGCTTCTCATTTGAAGGGATAGCTTGACAGCTGTTCTGGAGCTTGATCATATAAGCTGCTCTGCAGGGTTCTGTTACATCGGAGGCTTCAATTCCAAATGGATTTTGAAGACAGGAGTTGTAACCTTTTTGCACAAGTATACAAGCAAGCTAAGCTGGACAAAGAATTCTTAGGCAACACATTAATACCAGCCTAGAGTGTCTGGACTTGTTGGGAATTCTTTCCAGCTGCCGGCTCATTACCAGGAACCTTGAAAAGAAAAGGGAAAGCCCGGAAAAAAGGGAGGGGGTGTTGAGGTTCTTTCTCTCTCTCTTTTAAGGTCCCAAGATAGGTGACTCAGCTGTGCTTAGCTAAGGCCAGCAGCTGCTAAAAGTACGTCATTGCCAGCCAACAATAGGGAATGCTCAGAGCTGTAACTCAATGGAAAACATTCTGTAACATGCTGTACAAAGAAAGGAATGGATGGCGGCTATTTTTAGAACCGCAAGTTTACATAATAAGCATTGGAGAATCTGTCCTAAAGAAACTAAAAGCATGGGAATCACTAACAGGGCTGGATCTTTTCTTTTTCATTAATAGGATTTGTTTTCCTGATCTGCCACTTCACATTTCCTTCAAAGGATTGCCTGAGGCATTCAATCAACATCATTGTCACTGGTTTCATAAGGCCACTGTGACTTTCATTCAAATGTCAGTGTTTCCACCCAGTTGCTCCCCGAGAATAAGGAATATAGAGGAAAAGACTCAAGGAAACACAGAAAGGGGGTGGTGGATTTGTTTCCTGCATTCCATCACACTATTAAAGGTAACAGCCAATAAACGACAATTGACAGGGAGGGCAGCACTGGTTACAACATGGCCCTCGATTTCGTAAAGCTCTATGGCAGAGCTTCACAAAATGGACTGCCAATACTTTGGTAGTATTAGGTTCACTTGCTCAGAGTCTGGGAAAATCGCTTTTTGAACTACAGATACTAGTATGACTGGATAGAAGTTCAAGAAGTTGTGGTCCTTTCCAAAAGTGGCCTTTCTTAGGTCTACTTTTGGATGCCTCCATTGACTGATATTCTGAGGACAGAGGACTCTGATAGGTTCTGAATACATCATTCCAACCTTAGATTTAGAAAAATAAACTAAAAGGCCAGTTAGTGCTTCTGAAAGACATCTTCACCAGCATCCTCCACATTATCATCAACAAGAAGAACTTTATTTATATCCTGACTGTATTGGAGATCCACCCAAACTGAAGGTTACAAATTATAACAAATACAGTTGAACTGAAAATAAAAAAAATTAACTGTAATTAAACTGCAAGAAATATTAAAAACAATTTAAAACACATCATACTGTGACAAAAAGCAGCTTAAAAATATAACACTGCAATAAAGCCAGAGGGGTGTGATGGATTCAGCTTGGATATAGAAACCCATTGGGCATGGAGCAACTCATACACTGTAACCCTGAAAATCTCATGATAGATTTGCTTTACGGTAACCACAAATCACAAATGGACTTGAAGGCACACAACTCTCACTTCAAATAAAAGCTCTTTCTTTAAAAATGCTCAGTTGTCAAGGTGCAACTAAGAAAGGCCTGTCCTTGGTCCCCACTTGACATGCTTGTGATGAAACTGAGAGAAAAGTCTCATCCTAGTGACTCAGTACCCAGGCAAAATCATATGGGACTATATGCTCAGCTATACAGCCTGGGTATTTCACCTAGAATAAGCAAGCTGTACAAGTGTTGGATTGCCTGTTTTTACTTTTTTGTCCATGACCTCATTTGGTGTACATAAGTTGTTGTTAAAAAATTGTTTTGTGGCAGAGGCAATCTCTGAGTATATTCAAAGTTCAGATTGAGAGATGTCTTCCATTGGAATGATGCTACTCATTTCTCATTTGAACTGACAGTATACTAGAGGGAACAGAGTGTTTGGCAGGCATTTGAGAAGTAGCCTGACATTGGCCTACTTAGCACCAGACATGGGAAGACAAAGAGAATCATAGAACAATCTTGTTTTTATTTTCTCCTGGTTGGCATCAGGAACAATGGAAGTTATGAGTTTCGGACTAAATTGCAAGGGGAAAACATTTGCATTTGGTTTCTGCACTGGACTATATCGTAGGCAATGACTTCTAAAGTGAGAGGATTGGCTCCCAAGCTTTGCTAGGAATGTTTTTGAATTCAGTAATGCGTGAATTCTACATAGCACAGTAACTGTTCTTATGTTCTTCATTGATTGTTGCTGCGTGTCTTCAATTAGACTCTGACTTATGGCAACTTCTATCACAGATTTTCCTTTGCAAAATTTCTTCAAAGGGGGTTTTGCCTTTCTCTTAGGCTGAGATAATATGACTTTTTGCCCAAGGGGGTTTCCATGACTGTGCATGATCCAAGTCCAACACTCAAACCACTCACTATGTTGTCCCTTAGCTTTCTGTAATGCACACACTCACCAGGCTGCTTTTCATTCTCTTTATCAGTTCATGGGCTTGGGCTGGGAGGTTCCTACCGAAACAGAAAAAGAGAGCCATTAAATAGGGACCTTAAGGCGGCAGTGGCACCAAGTAACAGAGGAAGGATTGTCTGGGGAAAATGGTTGTTATTTCAGAGGTGCCCGTTGAATGTTCATACAAGCAATGTCAGTTACAATGGTTTTCCAGCAACCAACCAACCAAACAAAAAACACAACCCATCTTCTCATGCAGCCGATTTATTTACAAAAGCAAAATAATAGGTGAGTCTGACACTTGTGAAAGATTGTAGCTTATCTTCCATGAAATGAAAAACCAAAGATAACTATTTTTCTTTTAACAAAATATGAGCTGTAACGTTTCATGAACAGGCAGCTTTAACCATACATGTCAAGTGGAAGAAGACCACTTGCATGAGCAGTTTTCTACACTTGTTGGCTGCTAGTGCATCGTCAAACTATCTCTATGGATCTTGTTGAAAATTCAGTCAAGCTGTGTGTCAGATTCCATCTTTCTCTCTCCTCCCCACCCTCCCTCCCTTCTTCTACCGAGTTCATAATGGTGACTTGCATTATTGTTTATCTTGCTCTCTTTTGTCCCCACAACAGTCCTATAAAATAGAGTTGAAATAATGATTGGCCCAAAGCTACCCAGTGGCCTTCATGGCTAAATGTGGATTTAAATCTTGGTCTCACTGGATCAAATCTAACCATTATATATCTGGGCTCTCAGTTTGAAAAAGGACCTGGTCAATGCAGTAATAATAATTTTAAAAACCCACTGTATTCCATTAGTGGACAATGCTATTTTAATGGAAAATTTAGGAAACCAAAATAAAGTGTATTAAAGATTGTTGCTGTCACTTTGCATATTTTAATTAATATTTCTGCAATTTTCAGAAACCAAGAAGATCTTCTTAAAGGATACGAATTCATATTTAAACCTGCACTGCTTCTCACAAACTTTAATAGCTTACTGTGTATATTCACTCAAAAATGTACTTTAAAAAGGACACATGTGAATGAATGCTTTGTTATCTTTATAGTGCCAAGAAACATGCTGAGAGAGGAGGAGTCTGATACATCAATAAATTCCAATCTGTGCATTAATCAAAAAATAGTGTGTTGTATATAAAAGTCCAAACAAATCAAACTTCATTGCATTTTCATTTTGATTTTATTTATAAAATAAAAAACTGTGGCAAAGATGGGATGAAACAAATTTTAAATGGGAAACAATCAGAAAACAGGTGAGCCCAGACTAGTAGATTAATCCATCCCTATTCTGGCCTTCTTTTTCTGACTGGCCACTAAAAAACCAATAAGAATCAAAGAAGGTGTGGCCTAAGCAATTGTAGTACGTATATGTTCAATAAACAATGGCTGCTCAAGCGACTAGTGAAAGCTGCAAAACACCATTGGTCTGCCTGCCAGCAAGCCCACCTGTTTGCCAGTGAGCCGAGAAGTTCCAATCAATTATTTTTGTTGAAAGATTGGTTGCACTTGGAAGCTTGGTACTATTTCCCAGCCATGCCATCTAACCTCTAACTCCCGCTGCAGTCAATTTAGCGTTCTGTGAAAGGTGATCGATGGAGGACCTCGGTGTGTAAAGTTGCCAAATGCATTCAGACAGGTACAATATTGTAAAAGATTTTCTAGGCAAGAGTTTATCCTTAGATCCATATATCCCAGAAGGAAATGAGGTAAAACAAAGATGGTGAATTGAACCAGTAAATTATCTATGGAAACGTCAAGTAAAAGTGAATTGAACAGGGGTCACTTCTTAAAACTGTGTGGCACTGGAATTTATGAGCTATAATGGCATGAGGACTTTTCAGATACAATGCCACATTCAGGGCCAGTGAGAGCAGACAAAAAATGGCTGTCACGTTTTACTGCTTAATATTAGGAAGGATCTGCAGACAGCTTCAAAAGAGAGACAGCTATATTCCCATCATATCCTGAGCTACAGTATGAACTGTATTTTTCATTTGGCATTCAGGTTCACATGGATGTTGCCCAGCAGTGGGAAATTAAAATATGAAAAATCAGGTAAAGTTGCTATATGTCTGCTGGCAGATAAAATATAATATTGCCTTCTTCCTGATGGCAGTTTTTTGCTCGCCCCACTAAAAATTAAAATTTTAATTTTAAAAATTAAAATTTTAAAAATTTTAAAAATTAAAATTTTAATTTTAGAAAATGATGGGTGATAGTGACAATCATAAATTGCATATGGCAGCTACTCAATTAAATGGCTTTTTTCCACCATCATAATACCAGTGCTGGGCAATGAAAAGTGCACTCTGTTGAAGTTGTCCCTCTCAACATTTAACAGATCAACATTTTGTACCTATGTGTTGTTGAAGGCTTTCATGGCCTGAATCACAGGGTTGCTGCGTGTTTTTCAGGCTGTATGGCCATGTTCCAGAAGTATTCTCGCCTGACGTTTCACCCACATCTATGGCAGGCATCCTCAGAGGTTGTGAGGTATATATAGTTAGTAGTGGTGAGGCAGTTGCCCAAATTTACTCAATAGCTAACTTTTTATTGCCTGGATTGGCAGGGACTGCAACCAGTTGTTGGAATTTTAGAAATTAGACAGGATTAGTTGGGTTTTCTATCTGAGAATGAGAAGGCCAGCTTCCCAAGACAAACCAAAACATTGCACCTCCAGCACCAACTAGTGGGTGTACCAGGAGAGTGATATATTATTTGGCTGCACTGCCCAATAATGCAGCTTGAACTGTATTATGTGGTCAGTTTAGACTCATATGATGACATTCAGTGCAGTTCAAACTACATTCTTTAACACTGTAGATCTAGCCTATGACAATGGGGAGGACTCCAAAACAGGAAATTAGTAGATGGGTTGTTGTATGTCTTTCGGGCTGTGTGGCCATGTTCCAGAAGCATTCTCTCCTGACGTTTCGCCCACATCTATGGCAGGCATCCTCGACAACACAATTAGTAGATGGTAATGACAGCCCATGAAAAGGGACCCAACCTTGTAATAACCTCCAAACGTTGTCCATACTCTCTGGAACTGATAGGATTTGCTTTCAATAACCTTGCATGCGGGGGGGGGGGGGGGGGGCTTGAGGGGCTTCAGCCCCCCCCCCCCCCCCGAAATTCTCAGGGCGGCCCACGAGAAGGCCTTACATTTATTATTTAAATTGTTATGTCTATTCATATCATGATCTGATCACCATGCTCAATATACCCCATATGCATGGGGGTATTGGGATAATGATATGAAAGGTTTGCTAGGGTAGATCCTGTCTCACCCAGACTCAGCCCCCCCCCCCTCAAAATCAAAATCCTGGCTACCCTACTGCTTGCATGAGTACCAGGTTGGGAGTAGCTCTTCTTTACTTCGATTTTGGCCAGATTTTCAGGTAAGCACATAGTAGAGTGAGCAAATGATTGATTGAACAGACTGTCCAACATTGTATACAGTGTGCCTTATGAGGACTATTTTAAAATATAACTTGAGCAATTATATACCACCTCCATCCAAGAATCTAGAATCATTTATAGATTCTCACATACTGATCACTTCAAATGTTTCTGCAGAGATTCATAAAACAAATAGCCAACGGAATCGTTAGTAATCACAAAGCACTTGGCTTGGAGACAGTTATTTAGGCCATACATAATATTGTATTGGTTTTTTTTTCATTTCACCACTTTCTTTGCCCACATGTATATTTATAAAACTTACGGTGCTACAGCCCCGGCTTCTGCCACATTGAATCCTGCAGTTTCCTTCTTGGTGCCAGTGGAAAAACCAGTGAGTTTTGGATTGAATGTTTTCAAAACATCTGGCAGAGGAAGAGAAGTCAAAGGTCAGTCTCCATGTGATGAACAAGAACTGTCACTGACTCCAATTCATCAGTGCTGTAGAGTAGGTATACTTGAATGCTGTGGCCAAATTACTAAAAATGTTTCCACAACTGCAGTTGGTGACTTAGTGGAAGGGATATTGTAGAAAAAAGAACAAAATCTTCCGTATAAAATTCCTTACTTGTATTACATTCCACTGTTGTACATTCAAATGTCAATGTTAAAGTACAATACAATCCCTGCATTTACAGGACATACATTCTTTAACTTCTCATGGAAACAGGAAACCATGGATAATAGTGAACCCTATTGAAATGAACCATTTCTGCAAGGAGTTGCTACAGAGTCACTTTGACTCCTACTAAGGTATCCTCTCTAAGAATTTGCTAGTTTATCCACAACTACTCTATGGTAGCTTCGGGTAGAAGCATATCATAGAACAGTGTGTCAAACTCATTTCCATCAATGGCCACATCAGCTTTATGATTGCCTTCAAATGGCCATTTGTAATTGTAAGACTGTATAAATATGCTGCCCTAGCATTGAAAGCCTCATTGCCAAATAAAATGATGTGAGGGGCCATATTTGGCCCACAGGCCTTGCATTTGTCACATAGAACAACCAGGAGGACTTTGAAAATTTGTCAGATGAAGTTAGGTGAAACTGCAGATATTCATTTCATTCCTTTCAAACCTGACTTTTACTCTCTACATAAATAATTTCTGGATAAGACTGCCAAGTACAATCAATACTGTTTGAAGTATGAGGGGAGACCTTCGTTACTGAGGTAGCCACTACCCATATTAACCACCAAATTTGCAAACCGTCATTAAAATGGAACATATCCAATGCATTCCAAATCTTAAAAAACACAAATTTTACAGTGCAAGGGTTGTATACTACACAGAAAGAACACAGTATGCAAAGGTGCAATAAAATACAGAATTCTATATTGGAGTTGGCCACAGGAAGTTTATGGCTGGACCAAGGGAATATCACTTTCCTCCACTGTGGAGTAAAGTGTGATTCTGTGTGTGTGTGCGCGTGCATGCAAAAAAAAAAAACACACACACACACACACACACACACACACACACACACAGCGTGGCTCAGTTTACAAACTACTAGTAGGCCTGGCCCAATTTTGCTGTTGTAGTCTTAACAACAACACATTGAAAAGACAAAAGCTGGCTGGTTTACTTTAATTATGAGCCTAGTGTGTTTCCAAGTAATTAATCGACTGAAACCTGCATCGTCCCTCCTTTCTTTCTCCTATTCATGAATTCATGAATGAGTAACAGTCTAGAATCCCCAAGCAGTGGGAAGCTAAGCAACTTCCAAAATGAGTTAAGTGGTTGGAATCCTCTTGGAATTAATTGGGGCTTACATTAGGTAAGTTTTTCCAGCAATGCGTAAGGAGGTAGCCAGTACCTCTATATACCATGCTTTTTTCCAGGCTTGCTTCTGGGTGTCCCTGAGTGTTGCTCCACCTCCTCAAACAAATAATCACTACTCCGCTATGTGGGTATAGTGGGAAAACTCACCCAGCTGTTAGCAGTCACTATTGTAGATCTTTCGGTAAATATACACAGTTGGAAATTTATATTCCCCAATGTCAAGTCAAACAGATTCTCTCTCCAAGGCATTAATACAATTAGCTTTGGGATTGTGGATGATTTTGGTGCTTACACACAGCCTGCTCCATTCTTTACTTTCTGTTGAAATCAAATCAAAAGTTTACAGGGATATCTGGACTGATAAACAATGACTTACATTACATGATTGTTTCCAAATGAGAGCTGCAAACCAGTATCAAACCTTGCAGGCACTCACTCAAATAACATTTTGGTCGTGTGGATAGCATGTCAAATTATATTTTGATTTAAACAGAAAGTAAGGAATTGAATCAGTACATGAGAAGAGAATGGGAGGAAAAGGTTTACAATGACAGCATGTGTTCACAATTCTTTAAACCTTGGGCAAGATCCTGGGTTGGGAGATGTATCACAGAGTTACACACAAGCAGAACTTCCAAGCATATCCTCCCTCTTAAGCTGCTCCAGCTTCCTCGCGGCTATTTACTAGCTGGTGGAGGAACTAAAGAAGCATCCAGTGCTGTTTCGACAGCTGAATGCACATCATTGGGTATCCTTCAGATGTTCCTGGAGTCTTTTTGAGATCCCAGAGGCTGATGGCGTTATTGCTGTGGATCCAACTACATAGACATAAAAGGATCATGCTCCACTCTTGAATAGCCAAATTGGAGGCTTTAGCAGCTTAAATGGTGGCTTGAAGGGAGTTTGTTAATTGCACAGTTGGTAAAAAAAACACACACACACCTTAATCTCTGCAACAAAAAAGTGAATTACACAAGTAAGTTGGACATATGCTTTAATAAATAACTAAAATGAAGTCATTCCATTTTTTTAAAAGAAAACTTCCATACGTTTTCCTTTTTCAATTGTTGGGATGTCCTAGGCTACTCACTAGGTAATGTTGTATGCATCTCCAAGTTTCCATCACTTCCAGAGCTAGGAAAAGGACAATAGAGAATTAGTGGGTGATATTAATACCATATCAAATACCTGCCATGTGTCCTAGAAATATAGCTATATTAGCAAGGGAGTGGGGCGAGAGATAGATTTGGAACAAAAGGAAACACACGCAAAGCCCCCTTTGGATAAAAGGATAAATGATGGAACACGTGTATAGTAAAGGACAGTTCCTTATCCTCATTTCTGAAGAATAAGGTAATTTAAGCCTCAAACATCCAGGCTTCATTACTTTTATGCATTCATTGCTTACATGGCAAGATGATGATAGGGTAATTGTCTGAGGGTGACATTGATCCAGAAGTTAGGAAAATGATAAATCACTGCCTCAACTGTATTTTTCCCAGACAGATCCATAGCATTGATCACTATCTTACTGGGTTATTTTTGTTTCATTAAAATGTTTTTTATTAAAATAATTTGTATACAATCTTCTGCACAGACCTGAGTTTGGAGATCCAGTGCACGTAGTGTTATAGGAGGAGATTCTGTCTGCCTGCCTGTCTATCTAATTTATATCCTGCTTTCCTCCCAAATGGAGTAGGTGCATTATGTATGCTTATGGTTATTGTTTCATAACCACCTAGTTCATTGTGCTACTTCTACTGAAAGCAGGTGGTTTAGGATAATACAGGCAGTCCCCAAGTTACAAACATTTGACTCATAGTTAAGAACAGGGGTGAGACAACAGGAAGTAGAAAGAAATCTACCCCTTGGAAGGGCAATTCACTCCTGAAAGAGTTATCATGGGGGAAAAGGCTCTCCACCGAAGCTTTTATCACCAATCTTTGTTTCTACAGCCAGTCAAATTTTTCAAAATCCATTTATTACAGAAACAGAAACAGAAATGAAATGTTCTGAACAGGGGCACAGACAGCAAAACAAACATCACAGGGGTATTAACCCTTTCCTATTGATCTAAAGCTTTACATAGACAGACAGGGGTTACATTTAAATACGTAACTGTTCTGACTTAAATACAAATTCAGCTTAAGAACAAACCTACAGAACCTATCTTGTCCATAACTTGGGGACTGTCTGTAGTCTATCTAGTCAATTCAGAATTTTTTTAAAAAATATTTTATTTTATTCTTTTAATTGTTATAATTTTTATATCCCACCCTATATCTGAAGATGTGAGAGTGGAGTAATGTTAACAACAACAACAACAACAACAACAACAACAACAACAACAACATTTTTATATCCCACCTCCATCTCCCCGAAGGGACTCAGGGCAACTCACATGGGGCAAGCCCAACAATACAAGTTAAAACACAGAACAATCCATTAAAAACATTACTACAGTACATAAAACAATAAAAACACATCAACAGAATTAAAACCATGACAATAATAATGACTAAACATTCAGAGGGTAAAATTGTGTAGAACTCAGAATAGGGCTTCTAGGAGGTATAAGGGTTAAACAGGCTAAAATTATATTACCTGGCAAGTTAAAACAAAACAGTTTAAAACCAGTTAATTCAATGAGAGATGATTTAAAACCAAGTACATATGCAAAATTGCATTTAAATTAATTGGCCCCAAAGGTCCCAGCAAAATCAGTGTTTCTACCTGGCACAAAACTGATCTTAACATTGGCATCAATTGGGCCTTTAAGGGATCCTGCAGCAGAGAAGATCCTCTCTCACATTCTCCCAGTGTATCGCCCCAAGTGGTGGGACCCTGAGGGCAGCCCTTCCAACAGTCCTCCAATTCTCAGGAACTGATAAATAGGGAGCTGCTCTTTTTCAAATATACAGACCAAAGCTGTTTAGCACTTTTAAATGTTAAATTCAAGCTGAAGCAGAAGCGCAGTAATGTCATCTGAATTAAAGACAGTATGATAAAACCACATTCTCAGAAGGGCACCAATATGGCCTTTGTTCCTGGAAAAGATACAAGCTGTATGCTTTGGCATTGAAATATGCTCAAAGATGTAATCTTCCCATACACATGCTGCTCTCATTTTCATCTCTGGCAGCCTTAACTCTACAATATGATGATTTAAATTCTAGGAAAAGTTCTACCTCCAGGAAAGACCTCTCCATGTTATATGTAGATCATTCAAATCAGTTGCTTTGACTCCAATGGCACTCTGAAAAAAGGGGAAAAACATGTTAACAAGTAACGTATGAATAGTAGACAAATGGAGTAGGAAGTACATATAAACACAAAAAAATAGAGTCTCCTGCTGTGATGCCTCATGGGCCTTGTAGTCCTGTTCCTGGTACTATCGTGGCAGATGAAGATGAAAACATGGGGTTTTCGCCGGTTCAACAAGAGCCGGAGTCCCTTCACCTGCCGGATGTTGATGTTTGCCCTCAAGAATTCAGTAAACCAGGCCTTGGGCAGTACTCCCCTCCGTTTCCCAGGAAGGAATCTTATTCTAGAGACAGAGGAGTTAGAGCAGCTAATCGGAGAAGTCTAAGAATCGCTGCCAAACAACTGGCTGATTAGGTCTGCTTCCCTTGGGAAATTCTAAGGAGTAATGCATCTGGACAGAGTGGGTTTCGCTTCTCGTTCTCTAGGGAAAGAGATTGTTGGCGGGAAAACGAGACCCAATATAGGGGTTTGGCGCGAGAGATTCTTTGCGGAGTCAATTGATCAGCTTCAGGAGAGAGATCGTGTGTGGACTTCGTAACCCCAGTTCCTTGCTTCCCGGATCAAGTTTTTGAGCCTTGCCTTGCCTTGCAGTTTAACCACGGACCCTGTTCCACGCTTCACGTTTTGCCTTGTTTCTAGTCACAGACCTAGTCAAGAATCAAGTTTATTTCCAGCCTTGCTGTCAAGCTTCATTGGACTTCTAAGACTCTGACATTTCCCCACACTATTGCTTGGCAAGAGTGTGTGTTTCGGTCAAGTGGATTAAAACTTTGAACTCTAATATCATTTATTGGACAATACATTTTTGGACTATATTTGACCTCTTTTGAAAGGTCTGTTTCTGAACTATATTCTTCACTTGTTTTTATTGCTTTTATATATTTCTTTAATAAAGATATTAGATAGAGACTGGCCTCTGTGTAAGGTTATTGGTGCCCAGCAGCCAGGGTTCTGACACCTGCCCATCTCAGATAGTATCTTGTGCTGCCTGTACTGTACTACATTAAAAATATTCCATTTACAGCATGAGTTGCATAAAAAATGAATACATTTTTGTACTACCTACTCAGAGCAAAATTACAACAATGATGAGGTCTGGTAGTGAAAAAGTCTTGTAATTGGACAAAAAGTAGATTAAACAATGACTTTTTATAGCAATCCTGTTGTAAATTGGCATGATTGTTTCAATGGTGCCCCAACTAAAGGTAGTTCATACTTCTTTATTGGACTGTGTCGGTCATGAATTCTCCTTAGCTAAGCTACCAACATTAACTTTACACTAGATGCCAACTGACACTATAGCTTCCTTGGGGAGAAAGGTATTTTGCAGTATGATGTATAGTCTTACCGTCAAAGAATCACCCAGTGCTGCTACTACTTGTATGTCACCTGGCTGCAGTCTGTGTACTACATGGTAGCAGGGAATAAAACACAGGAAAAGGGTGGTCACTGGCACTGAATAGAATGAATTTTGAAAATAGGAGTTCAACCATTTTTTAAAAATGTAAACCTATGTAAAAATACACCGTATCAGACAAACATGTTTCTATGTAAGCATGGATAGGACTCATGAAATCTAACACACAAATTAACAATGCTAAATGTTAAGAATGACAACAGCATACATATTCCTTATGAGAAAAGTTTTAGAACCCCTTTGCTATCTTTTTGCCATATTTTGAATTTAACTCTCTCTTGAGAGGAGGCAATCCTGCATTCCATTAGGCAGCTTAAATTCCACTGAAGTCAAGGGTATTTAAGCAGCCTCACTGTGTGAAGTATTTCTACGCTTATCTATGTCCATGGCAGTCCTGGAGGCATTTTGTTTGCGATAAGAGCCTCTTTTCAGAGTTCTGAGAATCCCAATTTTAATTCTCAAATATGTTTACAACCTTCATAGCTGCAGGAAAATGAATTGAAAATGCAATGTCAAAAAATTCTAATAGATCAGAAAGGGGGAAATGAGTCTATATTTCTTTACTATCTTTCCTTCTGCACTTCACCAAAGTTTACAGTAAAATAGCACTGAATCAAAGCAAAGAACAGAAAGTAGTATTGCTTATTTTCTCTGTATGCCTTATTCCTCACCTGATGTTGGGATGTTTTTCGATACAGCTGGTCTAGGGCACAATAGGTCACTACCCCAGTTCTGGAGAGAGAAAAAGTCAACAGTTATTAGTTATTATGTGCCGGAATACACTAAATGTATGAAAAACCCAGGAGTAATTATTGCATCAAAGGAATTCCT
The DNA here is from genome assembly GCF_035594765.1 of Anolis carolinensis. Classification (NCBI taxonomy): domain Eukaryota; kingdom Metazoa; phylum Chordata; class Lepidosauria; order Squamata; family Anolidae; genus Anolis; species Anolis carolinensis. The sequence goes on from NC_085841.1 coordinate 42,481,935, forward strand.
GCCTTTAAACTCTGGTTCCTATAATAGTCAGCCTTTAGTTATTGCCTTCATGACAGCATAATGCTAAATTCTTCTAGCTAATGTTGCTTATAATGTATATCAGATTTACATTATTTGCAATTTTTTCTTTTCTTCCAACAGCCCTTTGTACTTTGTCCTGAAAGATAGCTGTGCCCAAGTTTCTTTAGATACAATCAGCTTTCCCCTTTCCTAAAACAGGCTATTCTATACTAGGCTGTGCTTCACTTTAAAATTAGCAAAGTAACTAATAACCTTTCCCATGTATATTTGAAAATACTAGTTTACTGCTAGAGAAGGCTCACCAAACAAATCATTTCCCCAAAAAGCGGAGAAGCTACTCTGCTTTCCCAGATCAATTTTTTTTGTGTCAGGAGTGACTAGAGAAACGGCAAGTCTCTTCTGGTGTGAGAGAATTGGCCGTCTGCAAGGATATTGCCCAGGGGACACCTGGATGTTTTTTTTTAAATGTTTTTACCATCCTTGTGGGAGGCTTCTCTCATGTCCCCATATAGAGCTGGAGCTGATAGAGGGAGCTCATCCGCACTCTCCCCGGGTTGGATTTGAACCGGCAACCTTCAGGTTAACAACCCAACCTTCATGTCAGCAGTCCTGCTGGCACAAGGGTTTAACTCACTGCACCACTGGGGGCTCCCTCCAAATCAAATGCCACACCCCTACATTTTAGATTATGTAAACTACACATTCCACTGCCCATTTTATTTGGGAGAAAGCCAAAATGTGATCTGAAAGAAATAATGCCCTGTGCTTCATCCCCTAGGCCTGAATGATCACCTTGTCTGGCTGGTTGGTGGGATCTGGAGATGAATGAGTCCAATTGCTGTTCTTGTAGGTTCCCAGGAAGGGTTGATGCTAATGGAGAAAGAATACACCAAGTTCCAAAAATCTCGCATGGTAGCAATTAAGAGGTCTTATATAATCACCAAAATAGTAAGTTGAGGATATAATATTAACTGACATGAACTGAAGTTCTACAATCACAAAGAAAATTGTGCCTGGTCTTCTGATGTAGAATAATTCCACTTGAGAAAGAAGGGCAGGCAGTGAATTTGGATCCAGAGAAATATTTTGACATTTTCTTCCATTAAATATTTAGAGTAATTCAAACAGCTATTCAAACTTCTATAGATGTGCATGAAGCAGTTATTGTATGACTTCTAGTATTGTCACTGTGAGCATATCCAGGTTCTTACAAACACTGCAATGCTGCAAGTTGGCATCACAGTAGTAATTCCAATGCTTGTCCCACACAATAAATGGACAACAAAGCTGGAGACAGGAAAAAATAGACTATATCATACCAAGAATTCTAGCAGCATTTTTGTTGTCTGCAGAAGAGCTTATTATTTTTCTTTTCTTTGTAATTTGTATCATCTGCCAGGATATCCTCATACAATATCCTCTATGCATCAAGCTGAATGCAGTGGACTATACCACTTAAGTTCTAAATATCTTATTTCCCTCTAGATTTGTCAAAGTTCAAGCCCAATAATGCCTCATGTCAGTCTTTGCTGCCTTATGCTTCAGATGATTTAAAAGGCATGTCCCTGGACTTTTTGCAGGATTGAGGAAGATGTTGGAGCTCATGTTATGGGTAGTTTACACTCCAATCTCTTCTAAAAATGTGCAAGGGAGCTTGGGACACATGTCAAAATAAGCATCACTTAATTGTTCCTCCTATGAAATATTGCAGTTGTTTAGTTTGTTTGGCAATCACATGGGTCCTACCCAGGCATGTAGCCGGGGGGGGGGGGGGAACGCTTGAGGGGCTTCAGCCCCCCCCCCAAATTCTCGGTGGTCCGCGAGAAGGCCTTACATTTATTATTTAAACTGTTATGTTTACTCATATCATGATCTGATCACCATGCTCAATATATCCCATATACATGGGGGTATTGGGTTAATGATACAAAAGGTTAGATCCTCTCTCACTCAGACTCAGCCCCCCCCCCCCCCCCCCCGAATCAAAATCCTAGCTATGGGCCTGGCTACCATTTATGGTTTGTAGAATCATAGAGTTGGAAGAGACCACAAGAGCCACCCAGTTCAATCCCATTTTGCCATGCAGAACACAGATTCAAAGCACTCCCAACAGATGACTATCCAACCTATGCTTAAAACCTTGAGACTGCACCACCCTCCGAGGCAGCATATGCTGCTGCTGAACAGCTCTTACTGTCAGGAAGTTCTTCCTAATCCTTTAATGGTTTAACCTGTTCTTATGCAATATTTTATATTTTCTAGAGGGATTTTTATCCCGGAAATTACAGTGTGTTGAAACCCTATTTAATAAGAAATATAAATACGTATAGGACTTTTTCAGATTAGTCTAAAGAAGCAGGAGTACTTATAATATAGCTACTTGTGAAGTTTATCACACAACGCTGGCAAACTGCAATTACAGCAACCCAGTAACATCTTTGCCTTGGACTTATTGTATCATGTTGCTCCTTTCTCATCACTCTCTAAGTGAAAAACAACTTGGAAAGTGTTTCTTTTACAAACATAAATACAATTGTCCCTCTACACCTGCAGTTTTGACTTTTGCAGATTTGATTAATCATAGATTTGATTTAATATGTTATTTATAGGAATCTTTAGCTCTTCCAGTAATCTTCCTCCAGTGATGATAGAGAACCTAGAGATTTCTAGAGAGAACACCTCCATTAGGTTTTCGAGGTCCTCCAAACAATTCTGTGGCCAGCTTCCAGTAGATATCAAGCATAGAATCATTGTGGAAGCATGCAAAATCTCTGTAGCAGTGTTCTCTCAGGTTAAAAAATTACTAGCATTTTCTTCATTTGTGGTTTTTCACTTTCACTGTGGTTCTGTACCTGTGAATGTGGAGGGCTGACTAAAATCCATTAATGACCTTCTTTTGTAAAAGAAATGCCTTCTCGCTATCTCCCTCCTATGACAAGTCAAAAGCAAATCTGATATTGCCCAATTGCAACTGTGCTTTGTCATCCTTAAGTGATAAATGCCTGGGTTTTGAGATATTTTTTCTGGCTGTTGTCCATTTTGTAGGCTCTCCTGACTGAATAATATCTTTCCTATTTAAAAAAAACTTTCCTTAGATTTACAGTGTTATACTGCAAGTGTGCCATTCATTTATGCAATGTAGCACTATAGATTTTGAAAAAATGGAAGAGCAAGAGAAATGAGGACAAGAAAAAGGAACATGTTGCTCTGATATGTCTTATAATTAGAAAGAAGCTCACTGAACTACTGCCAGAAAATGCCGGAAAATTTACCAGGACAATTACATTTGGATTTTTTTATTTTAAAAAAGCTGAAACCTTAACGCAACAAACACTGCCACCTCTTGAGAGGAACTGACAGACAGGGGTCGCTTGTGGAGATTTGAACTATTGCTGAGATGAAAAGCCACTACATTTGCAAGCAATAGGAAAATATAGTATGGTATGTTTGGCACATCTGATTCATTTTGGATGCTTTTGCAGCTATGCTGACTTTAACATAATGGGAAGGGAAACAACATTTTCGTGTTACCAGAAAAAAACTTGCATAAATTTTTGGATTGAACACTCAAACCTCTTGTTTTTCTTACATATGAGGAGAGGAGATAGAAACCATCTAGCTTCATATTATGGCCCTGGAGACTAGCCACCTTCTCACACTGAGGCAAATTGGCCCTTTGCATCACTTTGGGGATGGAACCTGCTGAGTGCCATCACATGTTGCTTAGCAGGCCCTGCCTCATTGATTCTTGAAGTGTTTTTCAGATAGTTGCAACAGAGCTACCCGCATTTTTCAACTATTTTCCCCATCTGATGAGGGAAAGGGTAACATTATGATGGGGGAAGGAGGGAGGGCATGCAGAGTGCCATGAGGCGAAATGGAACAAATTGGGGGGGGGGGGGGTAGTGTCAAGAGGTCCTAGGACCTGGAACAATGGGTTCAAATTAGAGGAAATGAGATTCCACCTGAACAGTAGGAAGAACTTTCTGATCCTAAGAGCTATTCAACAGTGGATGTCTGTGGCTCGGAGTATGGTGGAAGCTCATTCTTTGGAGGCTTTTAAACAGAGGCTGGATGGCCATCTGTTCGGGGTGCTTTGATTGTGCTTTTTCTGCATGGCAGGGGGTTGGACTGGATGGCCCAATATTATGATTCTATGATTCTTTGCTTCTATGATATTTGAATTAACTACCATTCTTCAATCATGTCTGAAGCTGTTGTCTTTCAGTGCATATATTAGAAGAGCAGTTTGAACATCTAGAACAAACCATAATTTCTTCTTACAATTGTGATATGTTCTAACTGGGGTTAAAACTAAAACCAAGCAATTGGAACAAAGCACTATTCCTCAGGTTTGGACCTAACTGTTGTTGATACTGTTGTTTGCCTTACGGACCATTTGTGATTTACAGTGGCTCTATGATAGGATTTCTTGATAAGATTTGTTCAGAGGGGATTTGCCTTTCTCTGAGGCTGAGACTGTGTCACCTGCCCAAGGTCAACAAGTGGATTTTCATAGCGGAGCATGGATTTGAATACTGATGCCCAGTCTTAGTGCAATGCTCAAACCACTACACCACACTGGATCTCAGACGTAATGGTGGTAATGGATAAATCTTTTCAAAATGAAAATGGAATGTTTCAGTGTCTCATATGAAGGAAGAAGAGAGATGTGAAGGACAGAAGTCCTTGGCGTGCTCATTCTCTTAGTGTGTATGCATTAGGCAGCACTATGATAGCTGTACTACTTGTTAAGATTTTAAATGTTGACCCTTTGTTATAATAATGTGTTTGTGTGTGTGTGCGTGTGTGCGTGCATGAATGTGACTTAAGCTGGAAAAATCCATGCATATTTTCCCCAACTCTTTAACATATCTTGACACATTCATGCATGCATTCAAACATTTATAACCCACTCTATATCCAAGCAAGAGAGCCAAGATGGTGTAGCAGTTTGAATATTGCACTATGACTCTGGAGACCAGGGTTTCATTCCTCACTCGGCCACGGAAACCCACTTGGTGATCTTGGGCAAGTAACTCACTGCTGGGCCCAGAAAACTCCACTTTAGGGTTGCTATAAGGTGGAAATGACACACTCCAACAACACCAACATCCAAACAATAAGATAGAAATCAACAATTTAAACCAATCCATAACAATTTTACATTCTTTTGTGCCTTCAATTTATTACTGATTAAAGACAACTCTAAGGTGGACTTATTATGGGTTTTCTTGGCACAATTTGTTCAGATGAGGTTTGCCATTGCCTTCCTCTGAGACTGAGAGTGTATGTTGCTCAACGTTACTCAGTGGTTTTCCATGCCTGAGCAGAGATCTAAACCCTGGTCTCCCAGTGTCCTAGTCCAACACTAGTGCCACTAATTTAAAAACAATTATCAAGTTATTTGGTAGTAGCAAAAGCTTTAATAAAAATCCATGTTTTAGCCCGGTGCCAAAATGAGATTGATGTTTTTGCCAGTTGGGGCTCAAGAGGAGGGCATTTCATAGTCATGACACTATGAAAGTTCAGTTCAAGATTCTGCGAGTTAATTTGCAAGAACATATAGGTGAACACTGCAATTCCATACATATGTACTCAGGCATAGGACTCAGTGAATTGAATGGGACTTAACTTCTAGGTAGGTATGTATGTATGTATGTATGTATGTATGTATGTCTAGGATTTCAGCTACAATAATTCAGAACTAGACAGAAAGCAATCATGAAATTTGAAATATATCTGCACACATGCAGCAATGGTCTCCATATTTCAATTGCTGATTTCAACATTTTCAAGTGTTTTAGACCCCACTTAGATACCCAAGCTGTTCCCCACCCAAAAGACAATGAAATGTTTACCAGAGTTGGACAGCTCAGAGTTATATTAACCATAAGACTGAAGGAAATGTTTTTTTCTCCAAAAGGCTGAAGCTGAGAATCAATCAAAAAAATTATTAGGTAGCATTTTTTTTAAAAAAACAACAACTTTCAAATACTAATACTTAATAAACACTATGATGAGATTGTCAGACAATTTGACCCACAAGACACTTTCCAAACTTGCTGTTTTTCCATTCTCCAGATAAACACTATAATTTCATTAAAATTCTAAGTGAGTAACACAGCAACTGTCTAGCAGGATGAAATAACAGAGAAGTAAGGGTAAGTGTTGTCAATAAACAGCAAAGGAGAAAAAGAACAGAAAATATGCTGTAATGGAATATCACCAGAAAACATGGACCCAATCCTGTTGAGTCATGGTGCTACCAGTCAAAAAACACTGTACAACTATTCCATTTTCTCCCCATTACGAAATTAGCATAGGATGAAAAAAGATGGAAGAAGTGGTAGGAAACACAGAAGAAACACCAATGAAAGATTATGGACCTCATCACAAAGGCCCATGGATTTGCCACGCATTGTGGGAGCATGGGCTCTCAGTAGGGAGTGTGGAGAACCCGTCACTCCGCACCCCACATTGTGTGACTTACAGAGACCACAATCCCATGGGGGGAAGTGTCGCCAACTGGCTTCCCCCATTTCTGGTAAGGCAACACAGGAAGGCTCCCATGTTGCCACTGTGGTGGTATATGCCGCTTGCTCTCCTCTTTCTGGATGGAGCTTGACCAGAAGTACATGTGCATTGTGTACTGGGCTCCAACCTGAAAGGAAAGAACAAGCAGCAAATGGCGGGGAAAGTACCTTGTCTGATTTAGAGCCCACAATGCATGGCAAATCCATGAGCCTTTGTGATGAGGTCCATAATCTTTCATTGATGTTTCTCCTGTGTTTCCTACCACTGGCACCATCCTTTTTCATCCTATGCTAAAATTTCATACAGAAAGCAGGGTGACTTCAGAATAAAAGCCTCATCTAGGACTACAAGAATCCCATGTTTAATGGGCTTTACTAGCAGAAGACTGAGTTCACTGGAGGTTCATCTTGTTTCAGATCAACCATAACATTGCGCTTCCTCTTTCAGATGTTCTGCTTGTCCTTAGATTGTGCCTTTTACCAAAACATGAAAAGCAGCAGACAAACGACTTTTGCTACTAGGAACATAAAAAACACCCAAATCAGATAATATGGATGCACTTTAGATAAACTTTTATATTCTAGAGAGAATCTTTGTGTCCTACCATGTTGTTCCAAAGGGCCTTGGCAAGCTGGGAGTGTGATTTTTGACTCATGTGAAAACAGTCAGGTGCAAAGAAGGAAGTATCTGGACGCCCATCCTGAAAACGGAGATTTTTTAAAAAAGAAAGAACACCAACAACAATAGCAAAATCATTGGGAACCCCCAATGATAGAAATATTAAATTTTCAGTGGGAATTTATATTTTAACAACAGATATTGTTTCCCCAAGCAGCTCTTTAATAACACTATGATCTGGGGTCATCCACTGAAGCAGAGCAGCAGGGAATTGAGGATAGAGAAAAGAAAGTACCCATTAATGTGAGCTCCTTTATGTCATGTTGAAGTTTTGCATCTATAGAACAGTGCCATTCACTGTACTAGTACTGAAAGAGACAACCATTCTAATCTGTTTTAACATAAGAAGGCAAGAAGGAATCCAGCAGCACTTTTGAGACCAAGTGGGAAAAGGAAACAACTGTCAGCTCCTCACATTTGCAGCTTTAGCTTTTTATTTATTTATTTATTTATTTATTTACAGCATTTATATTCCGCCCTTCTCACCCCGAAGGGGACTCAGGGCGGATCACATTACACATATAGGCAAACTTTCAATGCCTTTTAACATAGGACAAAGACAAACAACATAGCTCCGAGCGGGCCTCGAACTTATGACCTCCTGGTCAGTGATTCATTGCAGTTAATTGCAACTGGTTTGCTCTCCCGTCTGCGCCACAGCCCCGGGCTTTTTATTTTATTATTTATGGTTTTGATTAATATGTTCTCTCTAGAAATCTCTAGGTCTTCCAGTGTGATGCTATGGTCAAGCAGTAGCATAAGATTCTGTGAACTACAGTCTGCTGGCATCTGTTTTGATTACATCACTTAAGTGGTGGAGTGGTTCACTTCGGACTGTGACTCTGGAGACCAGGCTGGGCCATGGAATCCACTGGGTGATCTTGGGCAAGTCGCACACTCTCTTAGCCTCAGAGAAAGGCAAAACCCCTTCTGAACAAGTAATTTTATCTTAGGGTAGACATAAGTCAGATATGACTTGAAAGCACACATTATTGACAAAGCCCACTGGAGTTGTTACTAGTAATGTATGTTTCCCAGTTAGTCTCAAAAGTGCTACAGGATTCTTTTTATTTTGTTTAGAGAACAAATTTTTGAGCATTTGTTGAAGTATGAACATATTTTTGAAGACTAAAAAACTATGAATTTGTTATATAATGCAAAAATATGTAAATTTCAGAAATTAGTTGATATGTCGAAAGCTGTACCATTTTGTTGACATTTCTTTTAAGAGTGAAAAGCAAAATAGGTACGCTTCAAGTCTTCATTCATAATTTTGACAAGCCCTGGTCAGGTTTTTTCAGGTTTATTGACATAGTTGTACAAACAATGAATTTAAAAGAGTTCTTTTATAATACAATGTGGATACATTGCTGCACATTTTATTATGTTTTAGAGTTTCTTTGTGTGTGAGTGTTTTGACATATGCATTTCCAATTCCAGATAAACCAAACAATGACGATACTGAGTCTCAGACATCTGTAAGCTCATATTGTGCTGGTGCCTGATGTGTGAAAAGTTCTTCTTTTTACTAAACAGGCTATTCTTTGTTATTTAAGACTGCAGCTGAAAGCAGTTGAGGATGTGACCCAAAGTCTGAAGCTTGATGCAAGTATATATAAAAGGCTCTTCAAACTATTTCACATACAGTGAAAGCTCTTGAAGAGAAAACGACATAGATTTGCATGGGCAAAGCTTGCAGAATGCTTTTCAAATTACTTTGTCGTTCCTCCAAAAGAATAAGGTGACATTGTGAAGGTTACATGGCATTTTTGTTCCTAGTGATGCCAAGAGACTAGGGAATTGACTACGTAGTAAGGACTGGAGAATGGTTGTTTTCTTTACATTAATTTTTCTTAGACTTACATGAGAAGAAAAGTCCTTTTTGCTCTTCAAGAAATCTTTAATAATGAGCAAAGGAAAGACCATATTAAATGTAGAATGCATACATACCTGTAAATGCGGTAATTCAGTGATCTGGAGGAAAGGCTGCAATACAACTGTAAAATCCTCCCGAGTGTCATACATGTTACTCCACACCAGTTTTTGGAGGCTGTTCTGTTGAAGAAAAATAAAATATCATTCTTCAAATTCTTTTTTGGGGCCCAAGTGCATCTTGTTCACAGTACTTGGAAATATTCTCTTTCTGTATCATGATAAGATAAAGCACATCTTGACACACTGAGACTGCCCACTCACTGTTATTAAAGGGCAACCATTGCCTTTTTGAATTTTTGAACTTTTGGGGTGAAATTTTCATTTTTGAGCAAAGAAATCAAGGTTCTCTCTCCAAAAACGCACATGCATGTTCATTCAAAATGCCAGGACCTTTTCTCAGTTATTTTCTGAAAGTGTTAAATCTGTATTTTGCTCATGAAGGCAATGGTTTTAAAATTAGATAAGTTTTATTGTTGAAAGATAATAAAAATATTCTTGAGAGAGAATGAGAAATGCCCAACTGCTGGTTAAAAATCAAAGCTGGGTCAATTGAGTGTATAGATCAGGGGTCCCCAAACTTTTTAAACAGAGGGCCAATTCACGGTCCCTCAGCCCGTTGGAGGGCCGGACTATAGTTAAAAAAACCTGTGAACAAATTCCTATGCACACTTCACATACCTTTTTTTGAAGTAAACAAACAAAATGGGAATAAATACAGCCTTAATGTTAATAATAATAATAATAATAATAATCATCATCATCATCATCATAAAAATAATAATAATAAAGAGGGTTGGAAGAGACCCCTTGGGCCATTTAGTCCTACCACATGTGACCCCTGGGCCCTAGTTTGGGGACCCCTGGTATGATCCTTACAATATTCTGAATCAAAGGCTGGGATCCAACTGATACATAATTACACTTTTTCTGGGCATAGGAAGATAATGAACATGTGAACACACTAATTATTTTTTTCCAATACAATATGAGCCCCACATCCATGGGAGATATATTTCCCAACTTTGTATGGATGTGTGAAACCATAGATAATAGCAAACACTACTATTTTGAATAGGATGAATGACTGAGGTACTACGAAATTGGTGTAACTTGTACATGAGGTCTAAAATAAATAACCAAATAAGTAAAACCATGGAAATGTTAAACCACATATATCAGTTCTGTGGATATGGGGGTTGTACTTCCTTCACAGTTATTGCTCTCAGAACCCTTTTCCTCCTGCCTGCACTGTTTATGGCAGTGTATTTATGCTGGTGTAGTTCACCAATAGATTCCAGCCATGGACTCACAAATATTACTTCTATGTTATCAGGGCTATGCAAATCTGTTTATCAAGGCAGACAGATGGATACAGGCACAGAACTATTTACTTCCATGGAATTTAGTTGTTTTTGCTTTCCAAAGACTAGAGGAGAGCATTAGCAACAGAAGTCGCACTGAGTAGATCCAAAGGCAAGAAAAGAGTGATATACTTCCAGATATTATGAACATAAGCACAAGTAGCTCTTAGGTGTGTGCTAGTTTAAACATTCATGTCTGTTCCTAGAAAAGTTCATGGAGTTCATCTATGTACTTTTAAAATGTCACATCTTTCTCTGGAATTGTGTGGGCTTCCATTATATATATTTTTCATTTTACATAGAAACCAAGACTGTCAAGATGCCAATTTCTGTCACATTCTAGCTTCTGCACCAGGTGGCATAGAACCACAAATAATAAAATGTATCTTATATTAGTCATAAAATCTATGTAAGATTTTGCTACAGAATGTGTAGCATTCCTGTCTATAAAGCATAAGCATGGCAATCTCAGAAAGCATTCAGACACAAATATAAGCAAAACATAAATAAGCAGTATTTTTTGCTGATATACCTGATAGGCTTTGATTGCTTCTTTCATCATCACCATTTCAGATGAGCCATCTCGAATGGGGAGAACACAGCTACAGAGGTCTCTGCATATGAAATCAAAGGGGGTGGAGGAAAAAAGGTAAGAAAACTACTGGGCATCCAGGAGATATACACCAAATTCCTCGGTGTTTTCTTTCCTGATGAGGCCATGCGGAATTTTTCACTGCTACATGCATGATGACGAATGCAATGTTTTGCTGAAAATGCATAAAGTTCCATTCTTGTCAATTTTGCTACTTCTAGTAGTAAAAAAGTTTGTTTTACTCAATAAAGATACTAGAATAATAGAAAAGAAAGCAAAAATGTAAGTCTGTTTACTTAATAAGAGTTGTAATGACAGTAACATTTTGTAGGAGCTGATCGAAGCCATGAATTTAGGATGTCAAAAATCCTTGAAGATTTGTTCTAAACGTTAAAGCTGCTATCCAAACAATTGGATCTACAGAGTGTTTCAAAATGAGGGAGCCAATTTCAAAGCAATATATTTCATGATGGCAACATGTTAGAATTACACCAAAAGTTACAAATGGTTTCCTCAGTTATCATTTTATCCAGTCTTACTAATCCCTTTGAGCCATAAACAAATTAAAAAATAACCCCCAAAATGGATAATATCTCACTACGCCTTGTGTTTCAGGGTCACCATGCTATGAATTGCTGAGGTTAAGTTGAAGCTCAATCCAGAAAAGACATAGGTAATCCTGGTCAGTTGGAAGGCAGATCATGATATGGGAGTACATCCTGTGTTGGATGGGGTCACACTCCCCATGAAAACCCAGGTTCACATTCTGGGGGTGCTCCTGGACTTATTAGTGACCCTAGAATCCCAGGTCTTGGAGTTGGCTAGGAGTGCCTTTGCACAATTAAACTTGTATGCCAGCTGTGCCCATATTTTGAGATGCCAGATCTGGTCATGGTAGTCCATGCCTTAGTCACATCCTGCTTGGACTACTGCAACACTCTCTATGTGGGGCTGCCTTTGAAAATAGTTCGGAAGCTTCAACTAGTCCAGAGATCGGCAGCCAGACTACTAACTGGAGCGACGTGCAATGAACGGACAACTCCCATGTTACGGCACCTCCACTGGCTGACGGTCTGCTTCTGGACTAAATACAAAGTGTTGGTTATTACCTACAAAACCCTAAATGGTTTGGGCAAACTGCATCTCTTTGTACTAGCCTGCCCAGGCTCTTTGATCAGCTGAGGAGGCCCTTCTCTCAGTACCACCCCTGTCTCAAGTACGGCTGGTGGGAATGAGAGAGAGGGCCTTCATGGTGGAATGCCCTTTCCAAAGAGATCAAAATGATCCCCTCCTTACTCGCTTTTAAAAAGCAACCTAAAACATTACTGCGCTTTCAAGCATATGATGAGAAGGAAGAATAGAGCTTGTAACACTGATAAATAGAATGGAAAGAAAAGGGATTTGATATTCTACCTTAGATGGTTTTTAATGGTTTAAATGTTGATTATTTAACTGATAACAATGGAGCCCCCGGTGGCGTAGTAGATTAAAGCCTTGTGACTTGAAGGTTGGGTTGCTGATCTGAAAGCTGCAAGGTTCGGATCCCACCCGGGGAGAGCACGGATGAGCTCCCTCTATCAGCTCCAGCTCCATGCGGGGACATGAGAGAAGCCTCCCACAACGATGATAAAACATCAAAACATCCGGGCATCCCTTGGGCAACATCCTTGCAGATGGCCAATTCTCTCACACCAGAAGCGACTTGCAATTTCTCAAGTCACTCCTGACATGAAAAAACCTGATAATAATTGAAATTGCTTGTTTTAACTTGTCTAAGGTATTGTATTGTTTGTTGTTTATATATTTTTTTTACTTTGTTTTATACTGGCATTGAATGTTTGCCTCTATTTTGTTGGAAGCTGCCCTGAGTCCTCTAGAGGAGATAGACAGGGCAACAAATAAATAAATAAATAAATAAATAATAATAATAATAATAATATTGGACAGCTCTGGCAAAGTTCAGACTTAACCTCAAAGTTACTTAAATCCACTACCCCACTAACATGGAAGCCTACAGCTGCCTTTAGGAACACTCTCTTAGAAGGCATTTTGATAAATTTGCTGATGCAATTTGGTGGATACTTTCCAATGGAGATTTATGTGTAAAAAGTATTCCTCAGTGTGCAATATTATGACACAGCAAGACCATTATTGCTAACCATTTTTTTGCACGTAACTTTACACATTTCTTTGTTTTGTAATGCAATATTAAACATTTCTATCATTTTTAGCCTCAAATGTAAGAAGGGTTTCTTTTTGAGGTCCTTGATCATTTTTGTTGTCCCTTCTGTATCCTTGCTAGTATTACAACACTTGTTTTCATGTGCACTAACACAAACTATCCACAATATTTCAAACACGGTGAAGAAAACTTATCATGATGAACGACCTATTAGCCTATAAAAAGTGCTGCAAGAGCATCTGTTGTATTTTAATTATCTTTCTCAAAATGCCTAAAACAAGCATTTGGAGAAAGTTTTCACATGCTTCTGCATAAGCACTTCCCTCATTCTAGTCAACTTGGAATGTGCTGGCTGGCAGGGAATTTTGTTGACATTCTTTTGATTATGTTGGGGGGAAAAAATCATTGCCACACAATGCTACAAGATCCATATAAAATTTCTGGTGCAAAGGTCAGCATAAATGGCCTTCATATAAATGAATGCAATGAGTACATATAGGTTTTTTTTGGTGCTTTAAAAAGGCACAAGATTGTCACACATACACAATTCCAACTTTGACACCAGGAAGAGGGCAGGGTCCTTGAAGGCAGCAAATACATTTAAAGAATGTTTGATGGGATATTGTTAAACATTCAACACAATGTCATAGTTCTCCCTTGGACATTGTGTTACTGCTCCTTCTTAACAACTGCTGTTTAATCGGTGTCTCCTCTTCCTATTTGGTCCAGGACACAACAACAAATCAAAGCTGTCTTACTCTGCCAGATGTGTGGGGCATGATAGCCTGCTATCCAGAAACAGCTGTCTCAAGGGTAAAGGGTCCATTACTTCCACCAGGTTAACCAACACTTTAGGCACCTGTTGAGAAAATGAAGTATCCCCGGTTATTTATTCAACAATATAAGATATACAGAATTTGTATCTCATCTAAAGCAACAGTCAAAGTTCATTAATTTATCATCTTGTTTGACCTTAACCTGTGTTTCTCCCAACAACCATATCCTTCATAGGCAATGACAGTGTTGCTGCGAATATGTCAGTTACTTGCAAGATGTAGTACCCGCCAATAATTAGCATTTCCATGAAACCACTCTACTTTTACACCATATTTCATGGCTTATTTAAGCATGGGACATCCTTTGCTTTGCATCTGTTATATATTCTCTAGGTGGCATTCTTTTGTTGCTGAAAAAGTCCCTGCTCAGAGATTCATACTGTTGCTAGGGGCCTTTACATGCATTCAAGGAAAAAGCATGCCAAGGCTAAATTTTCCTTTGTAGAAAATTTTCACAAGCTACTACAGGGTGAGGCTAACACTTCCTCATGAAGTAGGCTACAAGCAGGGAAAGATGAAGGGGATAGGTAGCCTTAGTGCAAGACTGAAGTATAGAAGGAGGAAGAGAGGAAGGCACTGTCTATAAAAATGTTTTTTAAAGCCAAGATTATGAACTGAATGGGGGAGCAGTTCTTCAAAGAGAAAACTGGATAGAACTAAGTGACTGGGATATTTCTGTTTTGTTGAAATGTAGCTGAAAAAATGTCAGAAGTCCCTTTTCAATTAATGAATGTGCCATGGCTACTGGATAGTGAAATACGACACATACAATCTATCTATCCCTTCATAAGTGCTTTCAAAGGCATCACCAGATTCATTAATAAGATTTGCTAGTTATGCCTATTCAATGAGTCTCAGAGTACATCGGCTCACACAGTAGGGAAATAATCCATAAATAAAACATGAAATGCAAAAAATTACTTCTGGTCAGAGATGCGTTTCTGGAGGGTGATGTTTTCTACATAGAAATAGCAGCAAAAAGCCTGAAATCCATCATTCTCTGTACTCTTTATAATTTGCTTTACAACATCCCCTCATTTGCTTCCATTGTAATCCTGATTATATGCCAGACATGATGTTTACCTTTATAAAAATACTGCTAGACCACCAGGTTTTCTTCAGGCAAGGATAGAGTAATTTGTAGCCAGGGGATGTGTACTCCTATTTGTCTACTGAAAGTGCACTCCTATTTGTCTACTGAAAATAGGACCTGCTAGTTGAGAAAGTGTACTCCTACTTGTCTAC
This sequence comes from Anolis carolinensis, assembly GCF_035594765.1. NCBI lineage: Eukaryota > Metazoa > Chordata > Lepidosauria > Squamata > Anolidae > Anolis > Anolis carolinensis. Next base: position 42,497,322 of record NC_085841.1, read on the forward strand.
TGAAAGTAGGACCTGCTAGAAGTTTCTGTGTCAAGAATAAGCTATTGATTGGGATATACTTCCTACACTTGCATGCAGAATGTAGTTTGGCTCTGTTCTGGATTGAGAAGGATCTTCTCCAAATCTTGGGTTGTGTTGAAAATGGCAGTAGGTCTTAGAGTTACATTTCTGAGTTATAGGCAATATCAGGTCATAAAATCATAGAGGGTTGGAGGGGATTGTAAAGGCCATGCAGTCCAATCCCCCGTCATAAAAGAATACCGAATTATTTAACTAACGTACCAGTGTGAGATGGTCCTCCAACCTCTGTTTAAAGACCTCCAATGAAGGAGAGTCAAACACACCAAGGCAGCCTGTTCCACTGTTGAACAAGTCTTATAGGCTCATCATAAAAGTGGAGCTCAGGAGTCACAATATATAATGGGTGAGAGGAGGAGGAGGAAGGACTGCCCCAAATAGATCCCATGGTTCCAATATTCCATCTAGCAAAAGTAGATTTGCAGTATAGCAATATGAATTTCTTTTGGGGATGGACAGATAAAGGAATATTTCAATATCTTAATAACCATATAATCAGAGCTTAGAGATCACTTTTGAAGACTGCATTGATTTAATTATGATAATATTTGTGAAAACATTTCATTTTCTACGCAGTAAAATTGAATATTTTCACAGATATGATAAAATGTGATCACAATGTGTGTGTGTGTGTGTGTATGTAAGTGCGCGCACGTGCCTTCAAGCTGCCTGCCAATTTATAGTGACCATTTATAGGGCTTTCTAAGGCAAGGAATACTCAGAGATGGTTTTCCCAGTTTCTTCCTTTGAATTATAGACTACAGCACCTGGTATTCGATGTCAGTCTCCCATTCAAATACCAAGCAGACCTGGCCCTGTTCAGCTTCCAAGATAAGATGGGATCTGGTGGCTCTAGAGCAGGCATGGGCAAACTTCACCACTCTAGGTGTTTTGGATTTCAACTCCCACAATTGTGGGAGGTGAAGTCCAAAAAACCTGGAGGGCCAAAGTTTGCCCATGCCGGCTCTAGAGTATTTAGGCCCCATGAGACAATGGCACACAGTAAATAATATGTTCTAGTTGTACTGCTGAACAGTGGTCTCAGTGCATCCAAAAAAGGCAACAGTATTTTGACTGATTGTGCAGCAAAGCACAATCATGGACAAAGTGAAAATATGTTCTACCAACCTACCTCTGCATGAAGAAGGTCAAGTGCTTCTTTAACATGAGTTGAAAAGTTTGCAGCTGAATAGTGATTCTAATAAACAACAAGGGAATGAAAGAGGTTACTGATTCTATAAAAGAGAACATGAAAAAATTGCTACACAAACTGCATTTAATAATGACACGAAACTACTGTTATTCATTTCTACATTTGTAAACATAGCACTGAGTACACATTACTAAATCAGAAATAAGCCTGGTGCTAATGAGTTCTTGTAAGAGTTGCAGTAAAAGGAGTACTCATGACATGATCTTAGAAAAGTTACTTTGTTGGATTACAACTTCCAGAAGGTTAAATGTCAGAAAATGGACTTTCTGAGAATCGTAAGTCCAAAAGAATAACATTTTCAAGTATCTATCTTGATTATTGCAAAAGGAACTATAATTATTTTCCTGAGAAAGTATATATAGTGGTTCCTTGGTATCTGAAGAAGCTTGGTTCCAGGCCTCACTGTGGATACCAAAATCCATGGATGTTCAAACCCCATTATATATGGCATAGTAAAGTGGTACTCTTTATATAAACTGGCCAAATCAAGTTTTGCTTTTTGGAATTTTTTTGAAAAATATTTCAAAGTTGCGGATAGTTGAATCCATGAACAGAGCAACTGTGGATATGGAGGACCAACTGAACAGATGTAAGAATCTGCCCATTTCAAAAGTTTGCCCAAGACCTGAGGAAGCAACATGACTGGGGACAGAGTGGGTAGAACTGTTCACATTTTCACACACCCCTTCTATGTGTTGATGAATGTAACTTTTAGACAACTTGAAAAGGTCACACAATCTGTCACCTGAGATAACAGACCTTGACAGGCAGAAATATCTCTGATCTCTGGTATGCCATAGCCTTCAATTCATGAAGTACACATATATAGAAATGTAACAGTTCTCAATTAAGTCAAAAAAGGGTGTAAGAGAGCGGGGAAAATAAATAAAAGGATGGAGATTATTTTTAACTGGATTTGGTTGAAACTGGCATGTAGTCATCATGCTTTGGAAACATAATAGGATATCAGTAATTAGCACTCTGTTTTTTTTTAATGGTCCACTCAAAAATTTGTATGAGCAAAGAGACTGTATGTTTAACTGTTTTCTTTCATGACAAGGAACTACACCTTGTGAGATAATTGTCCTATCTTATGGTACTTGGGGAAATTAGTTGGGTCACTCTCCTTTCCTAACAATGTTGAATCACAAATTCCATTGTCCCAAGAATTAATTCAATACCTAAACTTCTGATATCCATTCCCTCTTACCAGTATGTTCATGTTTTAACTAAAAGTAGAGGAATCCTACCCTTATTTTTATATGTTTCTAGTGCTTTTGAAATTACTGAGGGGCCCCAAAGAGCTGCATAAATTAAGGAGATTTATCATTGCTTGTTTCACAACCTCATGGCCAGGAGAGTGGGAAAGAGAACATATCTCCTTCAACTTCAAATTAAGACCTTGTTCTCACCCCAGAATTGTATTTCAGAAGGAATGAAAATCCATTTTCAGTCCCAACTGCCACTGTACTGGCTTTGGATGGATTGAAGAGGCAGACACAGCTCCTTCATGCCTAGGCCCAGACACAGATAAAAACCTCCTTCCATCCCAACTGCCACTGCACTGATCTTGGACAGCGAAAAGCAGAAGGTAGCATAGCTCCATCATACCTACCCCCATAAGTATATGAACAGCCTTCCTTCCATCCCAACTGCCACTGTGTCCTCAGAAGAAGAGAAAAAAGGCAGTATCTGCTGTATTTGATCCCCTCCCACACTGCCAATTCCCTTTTCCTTTTGGGTTATGTCTATCTAAATTATAGATTATGTCTGAGGGTAGAGAGTTGTTTTATTGTTAATTTATTTGTAAAGCACAGTGTATATTAATGGTTTTAAACAAATAAATGATGATGATGATGATGATCATCATTTTTTTCTGTGGAGCAGAACCTCCAGCCAAGTGATGCAGACAGCACTAGGAGTAGGAACATCGGCTATAGATGATTGTCTTTTTATAACAACAGAGAAATGTCTTTAATGATTCCTTTTAAAGCTCTATCTTGGTCTTCATTCAGTATGAGAGGCCTTCCAGAACATTTCCATAACTCACCATATCTTTGCAATAGTTGCACAGATCATTGACTCCAATAAATACAGTTATGACCTTCCAGTCAGTGTCAAATTTGATTCTCTAATAAAGAAAAGAAAATATATGTATAATTTCTGATTTATTGATACACATTAGCAGAAGGCTGTTCAGCTATAACTTCAGAAAAGCAAAGTCTGGAACTATTTAGACAATGATAAATAAGCAACTTTCCTGAATATCTGCCAACTTACCAAGTCGCTTTTCATTAATTTCACAAGTTGTTTCACTTGGTCTGGCAAATCCCTGAAAAAAATGGACAAATAGTTAATCAAGAAGGCTGTGCACATTTATCGATCCATAGTTATTAAAAAGTCTGTAGTTAGAAATGCATATTCCCCCTTTACTAACAGAGAACAGTTGTTCCAAACAGGTTATTTCTCAGCCTGACCTAATAAATCATTCAATCCATACCAAACTCAAATCTTTCTGAACTAAAACAATGCAGGTGAGAATATATGGGGGTTGTGCTTAAACATATCTAAAAGGATTCAGACTAGGTAAAGAACTGTTATTGTTTCAGTTAGTTTTTATAATATTATACTGAGATTGTCTTATCCAGTGCTTTGATTTGTTATTTGTTGTTTTCAGCATTGAATATTTTCCTCTTTGTTATTTTGTTGGAAACCTCCCTGAGTCCCCTCGGGGAGATAAGGCGGGTTATAAATAATAATAATAATAATAATAATAATAATAATAATAATAATAATAAATACAGAACCATTTAAACTACATTGCTGTTGTTTGCAACTGAGCTAGCAAAAGAGTGATGAAAAAGGATGTAAGCCAGTGATTCATGGTTGCTGAATAGTGGTCAGTGACTCATTTCTGCCATCAAAGGAGTCCTCAAAGTCCGCACACATGACCAGACCCAGTGGAAATGTGCACTCTGAAAAACAACCACTTGTTCAAATATCCTGTGTAAAGTGCAGTTTAACAGTATGTCTCTCTTTGTGTGAAACATCTTTCTGAAAATTGTAGAAGATGTAGCACAAATGATAGCTTTTTGTCAAGCCTTTTACTGAAATTTTTTAAAAGGAGAAAGAAAGATAATTGATTATTTGAACTTTTAAAAAAACCCAGATTGAAGACAGGAACAAAGTGACAACGGTGGCTCAAACTGATACACTAGATGCCGTGGTTTGATGCTCTTGTAGCTGATTGCAGAAATGGTACAAAGTGCCATGGAAAACAGAAGAGGAATAAAAATATCTGGCTTTTTGTTAAGGTCCAGAGCTTCCACAACAGTGGGGGTAATAAGACATTTCAAATGCCACCTTGGGTAAAACTGATTTACATTAGCTGGAAACTAGCTTCATATCACTAGAGATAAATAGGGAGATGAGGTGAGATAATTCCTTTCTTCCTGGGCGGTTGTATGGAAATCCAGGAATCATATCAAGCTTGCCTTATCTCTACCAGATAAGGCCTCAAATAAAATGTGGTGGAAATTACTTCTAATATATGTGTCTTTGAGAGTTCAGGGACATCACCATAGTATCTATGTACATAAAAGCAACAAATAAGACAGAGGAAGAAGGAAGCACCCGCTATTTCTCACTGTGCTAGATCGTACTGAACAGATGTTTAAAAAGAAGTAAAAATTTATTCCATACTTCTTTGAAATAGATGCAGAATATAAAATGTTAAGGGTCCACTCCTCTTTATACTAAGTTTGAGGGAGAGATTCCATTGCATTGGGGGAGCAGTTATGCCAAAACCCATAATTTACAACAATTCTGGAGATTCCAGTGTTTGGAAGCCAAAGTGGAGGTAGTAGGAATAACAGTGATACCAATAGCATACTACTTTTTGAGTAATAAGGATATAATATACTTATATACTTACCCCTCCTCCCCCCACATCTTTTAATGTTGGTGTTAAAACATAAGGAGGGGACTCATTACTAGTTACATGGAGTAAAATTGGAGCAATTTTATTCATGGTTCCTAAAACTGTGTTTTTAAAAGTATCTTTGGGGGGGGGGGGCAGGCTGAACATTTGGGAGCTATATTTCTATTTTTGAGGCTTTAAAAACAAAACCACATTTTAACCATATGCATCATTAACTTCACATTGTTAAATAATGTGTAATCTTAATTCAAATGCTCCATGTACCCAAAATACACTAGGGAAAGTGTTACGATTTTTTCCCCCCCAATGTTCCAAACTGTCAAAATTTCCTAGTTTGTAAATGAAACAACAACTGGCCTGAAGAAAAAAGGATTTTTTTACATACGACAATTTTAATAATTTTTGAGGAGTCTGAAAATGTTTTATATCACCAGTATTACCCAAGGCACGCATGCACAAAACCACAAACTCCAAGGCATTAGATGAAGGCAAGCCACCTCCATCTAATGACTTGGATGAAAAAAAAACCCCACAAGCATTCAATATCTTACTATCAGAAACGACAAGATCCTGAATACTTTTGGACAACCTGCTTTTGTAATGAACGAACATGAATGCTTCTCATTTGCTGTATGGATATGTTGATGATCTTCCCCAAGATAGGATTTCAATTACAGATATCTCATTTTCCTTGGGACACTCGTCCTTGCAACTACTGTGCATCTACTGTTAATCTCAGCACTGTTCCTACCATACACTAAGCACAGCCAGCACTGAAACAATGAGCCCTATTTGCCTCAATAAGGCATACATAACAGCACATTCAGGCCCTATTGACATGACACAATAATAGTACTGTGGTCCCATTTTAACGGCAGTGGTTTTTTCTTATGGAATCCTGGGATCTGCAGTTTAGATATGGGTGTTTACAAATCTCAGCCAGAGAGTTGAAGCATCTCAACAAATTACAAATGCCAGGGTTTCATATGTTAGGGCCATGTTAGTTAAATTGAAATATAGTGTAACAGTGCAATGTGAAAGGGGCGCTAAAGATGTTTCTCACGTTCACTATGTATGGATTGGAGATAATGATAGGGAGCAATATATTCCAGATGTATTTTTATTACACTTCTAGTAGTTATTTGATAATATCCTTGGGTTTACCCAACCCCCAGTTTCTTCCCAGTCCTGCTATTTTAAGGGAATGCCTTGAAGACCCCAATATCAGTAAGTCCCATTGAGGTAGTATACAAATTAGTGTGCAGAAGGACATACTCCGCCTTTGCTCCTGGAACTGCTTGATTAAGAAAGGCATTCATGTCACTTGGGCCACCCTTGTTAGTTGAGTAACCAGTGAGGTGGGTGTTGAACTCCCGCAAGATGTCTGAAAGAAAAGGGAAACTATAAGAAAAAAAATTACGAAGACCTATGTCAAGGCCTGAATATAGTGAAGGCACCATCTGATCTTGAAAACTAGAGAGGTCAGGCATGATTAATATTTGGATGGGATGCTGCTAAGGAATACTGGTGCAGTAGGCTATATTTCAAGAAAGGTAATAGAAAACTACCTCCAGGTATTCCTTGTACAAGGAAACAAAATACAGTTCTTGTGGTTTCCATAGGACAGGCAAATTACAAGTTGGAGGAAACCCTTGGGCTACCCAGTCCAACCTTCTACCATGCAGGAATACATAATAAAAACACTCAATAGATAGCAATCTATCCTGTTTAAAAACTTTCAGAGGAGACTCCGCCACACTCCTAAGCCACATTTTCCACTGTCAAATAGTTCCTACTTGAAGGGACACACACACACAAAAACTTACTTCATAATTACTTGGTGGCTTCTAAGTTCTCTACAAACCTTCTTGGGTCTCTTAATGGTTTTTGTCCCTAACATTATACTTTTCATAGTCTAGGTTTTACATAAGAGGCTATATCGGCTCACTAGGAAACATGAGGTCGGTCACATTCTCATAATTACCAGACAAATGTAGAGGTAACAGTCAGCCTGATATCATTACACCATTTATTGATTGGCTCTATGCTCAACTGCATCAGACATAGCAAGTTCTGGTGATGGGGAATTATTCTCTGTTGGCACTCTAGCTGGTGCTGCATTTCTGTCCTATAGCAGGCGGGAATGACTGGAAGGCTTAGAAGAAATAACTGGATATCTAAAGCCTGAGGTGGTTGACTCACCCTGCTACCAGTAGGACTGTCCCTGTCATACACTCTTCATATAGCAACTGGTGCATAAGAATATTTCTGTGGATTTATTAGAAATATATAATAGCAGGTGGTGGGTCACATCTCCCAGTGTTTCTTGATTCATTGCTCTTTATGGCAATATACAGAAGAAGAACCTTTTATTTTTATGCTCTGTGACTGCAGAGAGGCAAATCTTTTACTTACTAGGCAAAGTTGTGACACTCTGTAATGAAGCATCTCCTCCAATGCTGCAGTAAGGAAAAACAAACAAACAAAAAGGAAGGAAGAAAATAAAAAGAAGCAGGCACTGAGATGCAGTTCCCAAAGGTAGTTGCATTTCCCAAAGGGAACTGATGGCCAACAACAAAAGATAAATTCTACACTTCTGCAAAAACAAAAAACAAAAACCATTACATGTAGTTTGATATTAGGAATTTAGAGGTATTGACTACCTTGGGGAAAGAGGAAGAATGTGGTAGCAAGGGCTGAGGATGGAAATATTACTTTTTTTGGACCACAACTCCCATATGAATTATTACAGGGAGTTCTCATCATCATCATCATCATCATCATCATCATCATCATCATCATCATCATCATCATCACCAATGGACTTCAGTTCCCATTAACCTAATCCAACTTGGCTAATGATGAGTGATGACTGGAAAAGTATCTAGGACATATATGAGAACATGTATTTGCTAATGTTAGTTGGAAATATGGACCTGTAAAGAACACAAAGGGAATATTTTACTCTAGAGCATTCCAGATCGCCAGCGCTCTACAAAACAAAGAAAGTAAAAGTAAAAGGAGTCCTGTGTAACTTCCAGTCTAACCAAATAAATTCAACATAAGCTCTTGTGGTTAATAGCCCTCCTCTATTGCAGAAAATGGAATATAGTGCATGAACACTTACATTCAACTAAACTGGTGAAACTGAAACCTGCCAAAAGACTGCACTTACCTCTCCTCACACTATACTGAGAACAGATTAGCACAGTTGTCTTTGAAAACTCTATATAATAACTGTCATGGATCCAGAGCAACACTTTCTTCTAGAAGTTAACTGTAGATTTGTGCTTGAGGCGAGTTCCCTAGAGAGAACACTTTTCTAGCCATTTGTAGGTCCCCCAGCAGGATTCTTTGGACAATGTCACTAGAAGTTGACCACAAAATTGTGCTGGAGGATCTAGAGATTCCTAAATAGGTGGGTGAAGGGATGTTTTTTCACTTAAGGTTTTTCCATTTTTGAGGGGTTATGTACCTCTAGCCCTCACGGAAGCAAAGAACCTATGGTTATTTCTAAAAGTATGGTCTGGTAATCCTGAGAAAAAGGAAAACTTTATTTGGATGCAAAGGGTGGGGTGGGGTGGGGTTAATATGACTTTCCTTCTTGACGTAGACCAAAACCTCAAATTTTAAACAATAAGTAGCTCTCTCTTTGCCAGGAACCCTGACATTAAATTTCTACAGCAGCCATGGCTATTTTAGCTGGGGAAAATTGAGTTATTTCTACTTTTTGTTATTCGTGCACAAGTTTATACTTGGAAATATTGACAAAGCATTGAGACATGGAGGGCAGTTCTTCTAGAGAGGTAAGCAATTGCTGTGGACCCAGGTGCCAATTTACTCTTTTAGGGACTTTTAAAATATAAAATTCATGAACTGACCACTCCATTAAGATGAATTGTGGAGTTTATTTTGTTTATTCTTACAGCTTTCCTCCCTCCCTTCCTTCAATTTATCTACTTATCTATTCATGCATGTAACTGAAGTGTTTAAAGCAGCACAGAGACAGTTACCTACCTCCAAGACAGACCACGATACTGTGTAATCATATCCAATATGTCATTTGGTTTTGAGCCAACACCATTACCAGCCTGCTTAGGAAAGACCAAAAAGAGAGAGAAGAATTGAGCTATGTATGTTTTGATTTATCTTTGTTGTTCTTACAGAAACTGCCCTTTTAAGGCTTTAGCTCCTGAAATGTAGGCAGCTAACCTTTTAGTTAGAGGATCATGTTATCGTTAAACAGGCTCCTCTGTGTGACATTTTGAAATCTCTAAAATTGTTGCTGGACAGCATGTTCTGTCAACTGGATTTACGACTCATGAAGTAGTATTTTAAAAACATTATCAGCATGATTTAAGATTAACTGGACAATAAACTGAGAAATTAATTGATAAGTATCTCACAATCAGGTCAGTGAACTTTTACGCTACATTGCCCCATGTTTACTGTAAACAAGAGAAACCTGATAAAGCAGTATGGTCTTGGTACATGTGTATAAATCTCTTGTTGCATCAGAAGATAAGCTTAGTGGAAACTGGCTAGATGTGAAGATAAAAAGGGAGAATTATGCAACAATTCAACTGTGCATACTGATAATGATGTCTGGACAAGTACATGCCAAACTACCTTCAGTCACTGCAGACACATATGCTAGTGAGAGTCCTGCATGTGACAAATCAGTGAAATATCCCAGGTACCATAGTCAGAGAGATGTCCCAAGGAGCAAAAAAACTGTCATTCAAATGTTCTGCAGTGTGCCTGGGGATAAGTATCTGCCCCTGGGATTGTCAAAAAAAAAAAAAAGCAAATCTGGAGGGGGCCAGTAGTCCATTTCTGATTTTGAAAAAAGAGGTTATTAAAATATTAAACAATTCAGTGGAACCTTAGCATCTATTTAAAAAGCCATTCAACAGGAGTGAGCAGAAAAATAACAAGTATCGGAAAAATGGAGGAGCTCTGGGGCTACATGTAGTTCTAGCATCACATGCTGCTCATCCATAATCTAAATCAAGGGTTCACTTTAACCCCACTTGCTGCCTCATAGATCTTTAAAGACTTTGGAACTCGCAAAAAAAATGCTCCAAAATGTCCTGAAATGTTCCTTGGGGTCAGGGGTTATTTTTGTCTTATATTCAACCACCTCAGGCTTGGAGAGGAGTTTTTAAATAGCAAGAAGTGAGCAGATGTCTCTTCCTGTTCACTTTTGTTTTTATTTTTTTAAAAGACTTCTCCATGGTCTACATTGGCTGGAAGAGGACTTAAAACATGGCAATAATGCCCAAATGAGTTGGCAAAATTTTTGAACCCTAGTGAGCTCTGAGCCCCCAAAAATGTCCCTGCAGAGGTGGGACATGTTACCTCTCTAAGAAAACAAAGTTATCTTGTATGTCAAAATGATTACAGTCTGCTCCGTATTCGTGAAATGGACTGAGCTCATTTGCAAACCAAGTCACCAACTATGACAGTTCAACTTTTTAGATATTGCATTTGCAAAAAAATCTGATACTTGTTATCTTTGTCACATCTACCACAATTTATGTGCTCATATTGCAATTGCTTCCCCTTTCTCAAGTCAAGAGTGCATCTTTAGCCCTGATGACAAGACCTGAGGTTATACAATTGTGATTTTCCCCCCTACTGGAATCAAAGCAAATCTGGGAAAAGTTTGTTCTGGGCTATATTTTCCAGAATCCCCCAGTTTTGAGGTAGATGCACCTGCCTGTCTTGTTCTAAGTACTTTATGTTGTGACCTGGGTCACCCTATATTTCCAGCATAATATAATTTTTTCACAGGTTAGTGCAGTTAGTCCCAGTGTGATCTGTCTAAACAAACAAATTGTGACTCAGCAAACAGTGAGGAGGAAATAGCAGAAGAATATTGCTTCTTACAGTCAAGGAGTCCCCTAAGGCAGCTATTACTTGCACATCAGCTGGTTTCAGGCTGTGAACTGTAAGACAAAACAGATATAGCTAAAATTAAAACAAGAAGGAAAACGGTGCTTTTTGCATCCCTGTATAAGCTAAATGAACCTCTAGTGGATTTTAATGTCTTCTTGAAGAGAGATAATAAACATGTCCAAATCCAAGGGTTGGCAAGAGGTAGGCTGGGACTGACTGGTAAATCTTTGGGTGATTAGGCGAACATTGGCAAGGATTTCTGACTGTTAAAAATAGCAGTGAAATGCCCTAAATGATGTTATTTCCAAAATAAAGGATGCTTGAGAGTAGATATTTGTGTGGGCAAGTTATCAGATGCCTGTGATAAGTTTTAATCAAATTCCTGGGTTCTTAAATTCTAAGGGCATGTCTTTCCTGCTAGAGTGATGAATCTCAGGATACTAGTAAAAAGCAAGTAATTCATTCAAGTCTAAAATGTGCCCTTTCTTACTGTGATTCATTCATCAGTTTAAATGTCTTCAATAGAATAAAACAAAGAAGGACTCTGGCAGCAAAGATGAAGCAGGATATAAGCGTAGTGTTAATGAAGAAGCTGAATACTTAAATTCCAGTTTAAAATCTTGATTACCAGGCCTCGGTTCTAAAGGGCAAGATCAAGCCATTTAAATTATGTTCAGTGTTGACATGATGAACAGTGCAGGGAGTTAGTGTTTGATATTTTTCTGGCACCCGTATGCATTTTCACATGCCAGCACTATAAATGGAATAATGTTAACAGTACTATATAATCAGCAGTATTACAACTTGGTAAAGTAGAAGGCAGCAGCAAAAGAAGGAGATTGCGTTATAGACGGAGAGACTCAATCAAGGAAGCCACAGGCCTAAGTCTACAAGGGCTGAGCAGGAGTGCTGATGATAGGGAGACTTGGAGGTCTCTCCTTTGTAGGGTCACCATAAGTCAAAGGGGGACTTGAAAGCAGGTCCAAACAAACCACAGCACTGTAACTCTGTGTGTGTGTGTGTGTGTGTGTGCATGCGCTCTGGCCTGGAGCATGAACAAGATTGCTGAGACCTGGCACTGGGCATGGGACAAGATATCCCACTGGGTCCTGAATCCTAAATTTAATAACACGCTTCATACCCTCCAGTGTTTTGCAGATGAAAATTGAGATGTGCGTGGACAAGCAAAATATGTATGTCATCAGGATGTGTTGTTTATTTGTTCAGTCGCTTCCGACTCTTCATGACTTCATGGACCAGCCCACACCAGAGCTTCCTGTCAACCATCGCCACCCCCAGCTTTTTCAAGGTCAAGCCAGTCACTTCAAGGATACCATCCATCCATCTTACTCTTGGTCGGCCCCTCTTCCTTTTTCCTTCCCTTTTCCCCAGCATCATTATCATTATCTTATCCAAGCTTTCCTGTCTTCTCATTATATGGCCAAAGTACTTCATCTTTGCTTCTAATATCCTTCCCTTCAGTGAGCAGTCTGGCATTATTTCCTAGAGTATGAACTGGTTGGATCCTCTTGTGGTCCAAGGCACTCTCAGAATTATCCTCCAACACCACAGTTCCAAAGAGTCTATCTTCCTCACTCACTTATGGTCCAGCTCTCACACCCATAGATCACTATGGGCAGTACTATTTCTTTAACTCAGCGGACCTTCGTTGCCAGTGTGATATCTCTACTCTTCACTATCTTATCAAGATTGGTCTTTGCTCTCCTCCCAAGAAGTAAACATCTTCTGATTTCCTGGCTGCAGTCTGCGTCTGCAGTAATCTTCACGCCTAGAAATATAAAGTCTGTCACTGCCTCCTCTATTTGCCAATTATCAATCAGTCTGGTTGCCACAATCTTGGGGTTTGTAAAATGTTTAACTACAACCCAGCTTTTGCACTTTCTTCTTTCACGTTGGTTATAAGGCTTTCAGCCATCAAAGATATCAATTAGGATATCAATGGTCATTAATTATAAATAACACACAAGCCATGAAAGCTATATTGATTATATGGATTTTTTAACTGATTCTATTTCAGTAGTGGTTGTTTTGCCCAATTTATATATCTGGTTACATAGTGTTATTATTGTTTTCTTGTTGATGTATTTTATTTAATGTATTATGCATTTTATGTATGGAATCGTTGTGTGCTATTTTGTAAGCTGCCACGAGTACCTTTGGGAGATGGTGGTGGTGGTGGTGGTGGGTATAAATAAAGCTTCTTTCTTTCTTTCTTTCTTTCTTTCTTTCTTTCTTTCTTTCTTTCTTTCTTTCTTTCTTTCTTTCTTTCCTTCCGTCCTTCCTTCCTTCCTTCCTTCCTTCCTTCCTTCCTTCCTTCCTTCCTTCCTTCCTTCCTTCCTTCCTTCCTTTTCCTTCCTTCCTTCCTTCCTTCCTTCCTTCCTTCCTTCCTTCCTTCCTTCCTTCCTTCCTTTCTTTCTTTAGGTTGCATTGGTTTGCTTTTACCTGAGCCTACTGGGAAGGACAAAGGTTTAGGTGTGCTATACTAAATTCCATCCAACAACCCTGGCTTGGCAGGAACAGTTCTGACTAATCCTAGGTTCTCCTATTTTTCCAGCTGCTTTTAAAATGTCTCTGTCTTTTTTCTCACACTTTCCCCTTTTATACCCAGCTTATTTCAGTTGCTACTGCTGAAGCAATGTAGAGATTTTTTTTAAAAGCTCTCAAGGAATATCCCAGACTGGATCTGCAATACAGTTTGCATCTGCATTATATGGTCAGTGTAGACCCATATAATGCAGTTTAACTGCACTGAAATGCATTATATGGATCTAGACTGACCATAAAATGCCAATTCAAATTGCACTGTTGGGCAGTGTAGATCTAGTCCCAAAGAGTTAAAGTATTTCCAGTCCCAGAAATATGACCTCTAATATAAACGTAATAAATAGCTATGAGCTTTTAGGGGCTTAAAATGCACTTGTGAGAGAATGGGAGCAGTAAGGCAGAGGAAGACTCTTTTGCTAATCTAGGCATGGTTATTATCACTTGTTGACACTTTTTTGTTGGTGCTGGTGGTAAAATTAGTGTATGTCTTAGAATCAAAGAAATAGAGTTCCATAGCTTCCAAAAATTCTCACATGGAACCTGAGGCATGTGTGGCCAAACAACACAAGTGTGGCCAAGATGGCAAAGTTATTAATGGGGAAAACCACAAAAGCTAGGAAACACTGTAGTAGTTTGCTTTTGCTTAGCCTACTGGGAAGGGCACAACTCTGCCATTTCTGTCCTTTCCCACCCCTCTTCTCTCCTCCACCCTGCAGCATTGATTGAATGTAATCATGCAAACAAAAAGCAAGTGAGACTATGAATTAGGAATCCTGTCATCCTTCAACAATTCAAATAGATAACCATTTGGGGAGAATGGGGGTTCTAGCTCAATTTAGGATTATACAACTATGCTAGCAAGTTGGAAGCTTCACTTATTAGCAAGAGTGTTTTTAAAAGACAATTGATCCAGGACACGCAATCTTGAAGTTACAGCTAATTATTTATAGCAGCTTGGTCCACAAATTACCTGAAAGGGATTTTTTTAACAAGCTGAATAAGCATACCAATGAACTAGCTGAGCAAGTATTGTGTCATCATATTTCATGGCAATATGCAAATGAATTTCAGAAAGTAAGCCAATGTTCTCACACATTGCAGTAACTGAATTGTAAACACCTGAAAGACTAATTTATTGTAACAAAAGTCTATAGTTAGAATCCATCAAATGTGAAATGTGCCTACAAAAGCTCTCCTTCAAATAAATTGGACTATGTTCCTATATCAGGGATGTTAATCTTTGCTTATTTTATTCTTGTTTACAAACAAAAGCATTTCAAAAAAAATTTCTCTGCTGGGCAAAATGATTACTTTTTGTACAAAAATTCCAGTGCTTTTTGCAAAAAGTATACCATCTAACAGGAAAATGTTGAGATTTTTTTGGAAATGAAAATTTCCTCAAAAATGAATCAATACAAAACATCTTGTGTCACTCACACATTTTTCCGAGGGTGCCTTAGTATATTAAGACATCTTTTGGTCAAGGATGTGAACCTTTGTGGATACAAGATGGCTTCTGTATAAAAAGGGGAATAAATTTCTAGACTTCATGTGAGTGTGTGAAATTGCAGGTGATAGCAAGCTTTACTGAAATTAAGAACTTCCAGCCATAGTGTCATGCTGGAGGACCTAGAAAATGCCTAGAGAAGACATATAATGTCAGACATGGATACATGAAAATGCAGCTATCTGTTTATAGGGGTCATACTGTATTCTTAACCTTCTTACTGTATAAAATTACCATTGGAATTACTGTGAAATGTTCCTAAATAATCATGCACAGAATTAGGCTCCATATGTTTTACATACAATATTATTTATACCACTTGATCCCTTCAAGGGCCATTTTAAAAATGAACTTCTGGAGATTTAGTGTAGTCTGGGGCCAGAAAAATGGTAGGTAGGGTACCCCCAAATCCCAAATCTGCCCTTCAACAGAAAATACAACAGAACCCACTTACAGTTTGATTTGATATATGTGCATGTGTTGGAACTAACCTCCTACAAAGAGACTCAGAGACCAAGCAAAATAGTTAGAGACAATCTAGTGACCAGTATACCATTTGCTGATTATTCTAGGCCTCCAGTCCTAGTTGCACTAATCATCAGTGGTACAGATTAAAATTGAACTCTGTATAATACAGCTTATATGATTTGCTACTGAGTTCTAATCCATATATTAATTCACATATTAGAACTAAATTAATTCCCATATAAGGAAACACATATACAGTGTTCCCTCACTACTTCGCGGTTTGCTTTTTGCGGATTCACTGTTTCACTGTTTTTCAATAAACTCTAAAAGACTATTATAAATCATTAAAAAATTACAATTTACAGCCTAAGGAAGGGAGGAAGGAGAAGCCAAAGGCAGAGAAAAGGAGCTCAAGTGGCAACGGGAGGAGAAGGAGGCGATTTATCAACACACAATTGGTTGATAAAGACTTAAAATAGTGTATAACTACTAAAATAATAAAATAATGTACAAATATTAAAATAAATATAGTGTCCCTACTTCGCAGATTTTCACTTATTGCGGGTGGTCCTAGAACTTAACTCCTGTGATAAGTGAGGGAACATTGTATTGTGCTACTATTAAAAATGCAGCAACATTATTATTTTGCCAGTTTAGCAAACTGATGTATATTTTCTCTGCAGAGGGGTGAGGAGAAGTAAGATTCAAATGAGACCTGATTAAAGTCTCTTCCTAATGCTAACTTAGATGTCAAACAACATCTTAAATTACCTGAAGTAGGATTGTTGATGGATGGCATTCTATCATCACATAGCAACTGGCTTCCGTAATCTTCAGTCTTCTCGTTCTGGTAAGTATAGTTGCTGTTTCTGTATGTCATCAAATATGGCTGAGTCTATGGAATAGGAATACCAAAGTCAAAATTAAAAGACGGTCCCAAGGAGCCCTCTGTAGGCAACTCTGTCTTCGAAACATGAATGATAATATTCTAGATCTGTACCTATCTAATTAATTAGGGCCAAATTGGACAAGAGAGTAGAAGACTGAGACTCAGCTTCCCATCAGGATAAAAGCATCGATTTGTGAGAGAAACTGGATTGGGATCAAGATGGTGGTGGGATGAGGATGCTTTTATTCTTCAGCCATAAGAGGTTTACACTTTTTATGCAAACCAAATTACCATCTGAATTTGTTAGTTGTCTCACACATTTACCCTGTGTGATGAAGCAGCTATTTCAGAATGGGATTTAAACTGGAAATGTGGCATGATTTTCCTTTAGTCCCATGGGACTGCTTCAATTAGTGCTTTTAAATACTTATAACTTAAAATAACAAAAAAAAAAAAGAAACCAAAAACAAACCCGAAACCAATAGTAGGTCCCAGCATCGTATATAGTTAAACTCTGGATTTCACTGTAGTAAATTCCTTTCTTGATCAAAATCTTATGGTGGATCCAAGGAACAGAAGAGTCACATTACCTTCCAATAACCACCTCATGTTCTAGCCTCTCCTGTACATATTGGGAGGTCTTACTTGGGGCAGTCAATTAAGAGAGCAGTAAAATGTCAGCCAGGCAATGTGAATTTGATCAAGAGGGAAGAAAACCAAATCATCTTGCAATTCACATTGATAAGGCACATGTGAATTGCATTCCAGATAAGGCACTGAGTTTAGAGATGTCACACTGAACTCAACTTGGAAGAAGTGAGACCTACAAGTTTTCTCTGCTTCTCATAGTAAAGCTAGCCATGCTTGCTTTTTGTGCGTATTAGACCACTGCTGCAGATATGATCCACCAGAGCTTAGAAATCACCGTACTGATTTATATGATTCACCAAAACTTGAGAAAGCTCCCAGCTATTAGATATACCAGCTGGGAATCTTTTGCGGCTTTAATCCAAATATATATTTTTCCAAGTTCTGCACCATCCACCCAAGAGTTACCACATGGAAGAGGGGAACATTTCCTTCCCATTCCATGGGATTTTTGTCTTTTAAGGGCCCCAGAAGGGGGAAAGGGTATAGTGGGGATGGCAATGCTAATTTATTCCTCCTACAGATGGATGAGGGAAAGAAAGAGATTGGACACATGTCTGTAAAACTGTGACAGGCATTAGTTAATAATGGTAAGCTTATTATTATTATTATTATATTGTAAGTCACCCTGAGTCCCCTCGGATGAGAAGGGCGGGGTATAAATGTTGTAAATAAATAAATAATAAATAATAAATAATTAAATTATACAGCTATCTCTCCGCATCTGCAAGCTTGACTTTTGTGGATTTCCTTATTTATGGATTTGATTACAATGTTCTCTCTAGGAATCTCTAGGTCCTGCAGTGCAACTCTATTCAAAAGAAGATTCACATTACCTGATTTGGACACACAAGGTTTATCTCAGTTACAAATGATCGCAGTTTTGTTTTTTTCCCAATAGGTTCCAGCTGTGTCAAAGAACAAGAAGAAAAGTGTGGTGTTGGTGGATAAAACATGCAAAAAGAACTCACTGTAAACTAAAAACCTTGAGGGAAATGTATCATAGCAGATTTATTGTTATAGCCTTCTGTAATGAAACATTATCAGATCCAACTGAATCTTTTGCTTTTGGATGTAAAAAAAAAAAAAGCAGTGCTTCTGATGGGGAAGACTGGCAGGTTCCCCCACCCTCAACATGGCAGATACGGGCACCATATCTGTGCCCATTGGCTATAACAGTTTATGTGTTTTCCAAATGCCTGCTGGGGAACAATGGTCAATGGCTTCCAGAACCTTGTGCACTCAAATCTCAGAGTGATCCTGCAAATTGCATTTGGCTTTGGTCATTTGTTTGTTTAGTAGTCCATATGTGAATTTTTATTGGGATTATAGTGCACAGAGACGGTTTACCCTTCTATCACTCAGTCCACATTTTCAGAAGAATTTTATTTCTCTGCTGCATTTAGCAATAGTAGTAATTAGATCCCATTAACAACAATGGAAAAAGCCAATATATCCCTGAATAGTCCAAATGAATTCTTATCTGGGAGACAGATTCAAATTCATTGTAAAATGACAGATGAGATTAATTTGACAAACCATCATCTCCACAGTCAGAAATAAGGTTACCTGCAGGGCAGATTTGGTCTGCTACTGCAAACATTTTATGTTTCAGTGCCTTTAAAATACTGCAGTTGTTCTTCTGTATTTTGCTTAGCTTTGGTGCCCAAAGCAAGGTATATAATAGATTTTGACTAAGGTCACCCCTTCTCACATCTCTCCTGCCCTGCCCTCAGTTATTTTTTTAGTTATTTTGTTTTGTTTTGTTTTTTTTAAGTTTTATTTCATTTTTACAGTTTTATAACTTAAAGGAAAGGGGGAAAGAGAAAAAAGGATGTGAGCCAGACAAAAATATGATATGTTGGTTATGGAGTTTTGTTAGCAAATTAAACCAACCAGGAGTCTATTATATCTCCGGGGGTGTGGAGGGAGAGGGTATTGCTATACATATTCTCTAGCAAGTTAATAAATTCCTTTTACAATATCTTCTATTCCAAAAGCAGAAGATATTGTAGAACAGGCATGGGAAAACTTGGGCCCTCCGGCTGTTTTGGACTTCAACTCCCACAATTCCTAACATATTACAGCCTATGAAGTCCAAAACACCCGGAGGGTCCAAATTTGCCCAGGCTTGTTGTAGATGGTTATTTTAGAAAATAAAACATGTGCATTATAAAACAAAAACAAGCAAATGAATGGTTACATTAAAGCAGTGGTTCTCAACCTGTGGGTCCCCAGATGTTTTGGCCTTCAACTCCCAGAAATCCTTAGAGCTGGCAAACTGGCTGGGATTTCTGGGAGTTGTAAGCCAAAACATCTGGGGACCCACAGGCTGAGAACCACTGCATTAGAGCCACTGCATAAAATTCTTGAATTACTGTCAGCCTTACGCAGGTGTCCATCAGCCAAAGCTAATAGTGAGAGACAACTAGATCTGCATGCTAGCAATGTTCATATGTCACCCATCTCTCAATGTAATCAGATTTAAGAAGATGGAGACTGGGATATGTTTATCTAGAGCAGCCTCTTACCATGTTGTTCCATAGAGCACGGGCAGCCTGGGAGTGCGCCTTCTGTTGAAAATGGAAGCAGTCTGGGGCAAAATATGAAGAATCTGGCAATCCTTCCTAGGGAAAATAGCAGGCATGCTTACTTTTAGAGTGAGCTAGGCAGGCTGAGGAGCAAAGAGAATTGTGGCACCTGAAAGACAAACATGGTGCCTTCTGTGTCATATAAGGGGTGAATCTATTCTGAACTATCCAAGATGCTGAACCTATTTGTAGGGTAGGAGGTGGGTGTTCAACTCCTTGGGTATCTCCTTTGGATTAAAGTCTAGAGAACATACACTAGCCTGCTAATATACAAATCAACAGCTGTTGGATAAAAAAATCTTGCAGCATAAACATTCAGGGACCAGTACCCAGCCCATTTAAACACCAGAGTGCAATAAGTGGTGGAATCAAATGGCCACAAAATTCAGATTGTCCAATCTGTGACATTTTGAATTTGTGTTTTTAGTTGGCAGGGGGACCATTAATTGCTCTTTTTGAATTAAACCCTTCCTAGTATCCAAACTGCTATGAAGCTTGGCATAGCCAGACTTTGACCAGATCTACTGAAATCAGTTGCACTGAATATGATCATGAGACAATACTGGCTCTCTATGTATCCTTATTCTAATATTCATAAGAAATGCATGAGAAGCAAGAATATGTTAGCTACCTCCTTTGCCATTGCTTTCCTCACATAAAAAATGAAGACAAGAATCTTTGGCTAGATATCAAAGTTTTCTATACAACTGGGAATCCTGGGTTTGCTCAGTGCAAGCCCTCTTCAGACCACTGCTCTCCATATAAGAAGAATAAGAGATGATAGTAGGATTAGCATTCCCTCTCTTTCTTTTAGAGGCATTTGTTTTATATCCTTATATCACTATGAAAGTCTGAATATATCTAGAGTGTGTGTTCATACACATGTACATGCTCACAAGCAGACTTGATTTCTATATGCATTCTTCTCTATAAACCAGGGGTAGTCCTCCAGGTATGGCTGACCTGGAGTTCCCATCATTCATAACCCTGTCCTAAGACAGATGGGTGCTGCAGTCCAACTAGTTCTGGAAGACTCCACAATTTTCAACTCATCACCAATTTAAGGGGATTGCAAGAAGATATCAAGAAATCTCTAGGTGCTATGTTTCAAGGTGATGTGGTACTCAATTACTTTTTCAAATACACTAAAATTGTCAGGAGAATGATTAACAACCAAGAAACTTAAAACAAGGTCAAGCAATTGGGTGCTCTCCAAGTGTTTTGGTCCACAGCTTCTATGCACCTTGGTCAGCATAGCTAAAATTATAAGAGAGGTAGCTGAAAATGTCTGAAGGCACATGGTCTGAAGCATACATATGTGAAGTGGGTCTGAACAATGTGTCGAAATTTGGAACATTTGTAAATCTGCAATTTGGTACTTTACCGGAGTCATTGGCATTTCTGCTTCTTCAAAAAGTGGCTGTACAACCACAGTAAAATCTTCTCTTGTGTCATATCTTCCACTATTGATTAAGTTGTGGGTTTGCTCCTACCAAAGCAAAACAACAACAAACAACAACAACAATGCATTATTTATTGAATTTATTCTATGCCTTTCTCCCAGGATGGAGACCCCAAAGCACAGTCATTGCTTATTTTCCAATATGCCACACTAGGGTGGATAAACCTGAAATGGTAAGTAGATTTTTCAAAGAGAAGACACCAGGCAAAGCAAATATTAATGTTATAATCCCAGGCTTGTCTCATGCAGGAGACATGAATGGGCCTCCACATGACCACAACAGCATAAAAAAAAATCTGATAGTTGTAAAAGCCTGCTTCATGTTTTTCCTTAGCACTGCTCACTTATTTATTCACCTGAACCAGTGCCTGGCTTTTATTCTGCATGTTGCACTAAAAATGGTGTAATTCTCTCCCCCCCCCCAACTATATTTTAGTTTTTAAAAAGTCTCCACTGCATCTCTGAGCTAACAGTCATGTCAGACTGTGCGAGTCCACTTTTGCCACTGCTGTTGTTCTTCCCTATCCTGCTGAACCACATTTCAAAGTTCGAAGACTTGTCCTTTCTGAATCCTCTTCTTAATCCTTATTTGGCTCTAACCAGGTCATATAATACTTAGCGGGCACAAGGCATCTCCTTTGTCTTTTTAAGTCTATTTGTCCTTTCTGCCTGAATTCAGCAGAGAAGCTGTGGCATAATTTTTTTTTTTTACATATTATCCACAGAAGTAGAAGTTTTATCTTATAGACATTTGAGAGATGTATACATAGCTAAAATTATGATGCTTCAAATGAACATCATGAATAGATTTTACTCATTTGGGTTTTTTCACCAGGGCCAAGATTATTCCTGATAATGTTTACAGTCCTTTGATCACACTAACCTTTTTGAATTACAATTCCCAGAATTCCCCAGCCAGCAATAATCACCAACAGCATCTTTTACATTTTGTCTATCCTGTGTCTATCCTGTTTGCACCACAAATCTTTACTCAAATATTAAGTATCAGTAGGCTAGACTGTCTCCATAAAAAAGGGTTTCTTCACCTGATTTGGAGGAATCACCGCTCCATGGATGAAAAGAAAGAAAAGTTGAAAAGCTTTTGCCTGACTAACTGCAGACACCCTAAATCTTAACCTGATGAGTTTACTGGGACTTCTTAGTAAGTAATGATGGAAAAATAGGCCCGGGACCTTATCACATCATGATGCTGATATTCATATTAATTCACATCCCCTTTTTTTCTCTCTTAAAAGTCAGGTGACTCACAATTACAACAGGATAACAGAGGACTTCTCACAGCGACCATTTCTGTTGTTCTCCTGGTGGGATACTGTTGGATGGCATTTCTTTTACAAACAGAGATCTTTAAAAGATTATTTGTGTTTGTAAAAGATTTTTTTTCTAGCAGTCTCCAAGTGGGAGTACAGTAAGAGAGGATCAATATCATGTGATAGATCCCAGCCAAAGATGTTGCTGTCCTAGTGCAATTGTGATTTGTCTACCTCGTATAAGATCCTTTTTTCCTAATCTTGCTCAATATAATTATGTTAAAGGGCTGATGAACATGGAAGTACTTATATAGGAGTATTGTCATTTAGTAAATATGCATGTAAATTCTCTTTTTGCTCTTTTTACTGGGAAACATTGCTAGATGACATCATGTCTATTATAGCTATAATATAATATCATGTTTATTATATCTATATGATATATGATATTATATATAATATCATGTCTATTATATCTATAATATACTTTGACATTCATGAAAGGTGCAGTTTATGAAGTAAAATATGTATCTGGATTTTGAATCATTGCTTGAAGTTAAAATTATTGCCAAATGGAGATAAGGTTACTATGGAGGTTTCCCTGACTGGGACAAATTCACATGAAAAAATTCACAGAGCAGTCATCAAAGAATAAACTTCTCATTGGGCAGTTTTCTACTGGCAAGGTGCCAAAAATATGGTGGTTTCATGAAACAAAGCTGCCATGCGATGATTGCTTTGATAAGATGAGTTTGGTAATCTGGTTACAAGCACAGTAAATAAATAGGAGCATTGTTGTATTATTTTACTACATTTCCATCTCCTTACCTGGTATCTTTTGTTGAAGGACTCCAATATATCAATTTCATCGGAATTATCAGCAGGGTTCAAAACACAAGAACACAGATTCCTAAGCAAGAGAAAATATGAGAGAGGTGTCTTTCTTCTTCTAATACATATTTAAAAAGGCTGAAACAGTTGTAACTAAAATTAATTTCACTCGCACTAGCTGTTCTGTGCAGAAATAAAGGCATCCTGTCTTTTTCCAACTATAAGTGCTCTCCTGAGGAATGAATGAGAGGCTACGTTTTCCATTACAAATTAAGTTACTATGGAGGGAAATTCTAATATCAATTCCTTTTCACTGGAGGAACTTGAAGTCAATGAAAAAGGGGGAAAGGGATGAATATTCTGCATTTTATTTTTCTTCTCCTGGAATCAAACAGCTCAGCAGCAATAATGAATAGAGTCCTGCATGGGTAATTTATTCTATAGCAAAAAAGAACCGAAAGTACTTCAAGTCTTTTCCAACTTTGAAAGATGGAGACAAAACCTCTCCTGCTTGAAAAGGGCAGAATTGGGCTAATTTCCTCATGTATGATCCTGCTCAAAATTAGGATTGCCATTGAAGGCCTGGGGGAGGGGGGCAGATAAAATAAAGAAGACCTCTTTTTTGTCTTAGTATATAGACTTTGTAATACCATTACAAGAAGAGAACCATTTGACTTGATGTTTACTAAATTTTCAGTAAACACATTTTATTTTCAGGAACCTTTGGCTCTTCTTACTGATGCATTTAACTACCTGGTCATACCACTCAGTTCAATGGTAATTTGCCATTTTTATATTATACTCATGTTATTATGACTTGGTTATATTACTTTATATGGTTAAGATGGCCTGATTATCTCACAAGATGTTCTGATTATCTTGTAGATAACAAAGAAGAGCAAAATTCTGAGAAATAAATATATCCTGTTTCATAAGAGACGTTCATCTCCTTTCACATGTATCTGTAATAATGAATTTGATATATATACACACACACACACACACACACACACACATATATATATACATATACATATAATTACACACCAGGAATGAGTATATCACTGGGTCTCAGTGCAAAAACGGAGTCCCAGGATGTGCAAAACAAAACATGAACTAATTAGACGCAATGGTGAAACTCATGTGTTTCATAGCAATCCAGACATTTCAACCCATCTCCTTGTCTTAAGGAAGTTGAAGGCAATGCTTTCCAAGTCAAAAGTCCTGACTTAGGAAAGTTGAGGCCCAGAAAGTTTAAAATCCACCATTGTACATATTGCAGACTACCAAAATACCTAATTCCATATTACATGATCATACACCACATTGTTTGGAAGGAAAGGAGCAGATAGCATGATTGTGTCTGCTGCCCTTACATCTGATTTCCATGCATTTTGGCTCCATGTGTACATATCACATGTAGATTCTGTGGACACAGAGAGCATGATTCTCCTATCCATCTTCTCTTTCATGTGAAAAGAGCCTACATTACAGACAGATATGTATTCCTTCCTGTACCAGTGGTACCATGTCCCCATGTATTAGTAACTGTGGAGCATGAGCAGAAGGATGACATTACACTCAAATGTAACCTGTGGACATCCTTCCCATGGGCATCTGTTTCGCTACTGTAGGAATAAACAGCAGAACAGATTGATCTGATCTGATCTTTGAATGTCTTAAGTCAACTTAGAAGATGGGATTCTTTTGTTTCTTTCTACTGATGTCCACTCAACACACCATAGTGGCCTTTGAATTTTTCTACCTTCCACTAGGGAACCTGAAAGGTCATTGAGTTGTGCATCTCTTAAAATTGGCATATTTTTCCATTCAGCAAACTGAATTCTTTATAGATGTATGTTTTAGCAACCCGGCTTGCAAACACGTTCATTTTCTAATGACCAAACACAAAAGAAAGTATGGGGGAATGCAGCACGTGGAAATGTGAGAAGGCATTTGTTAGGAGAAGCAGACATTTTTCATCCCTTCATGCCACGCTTACTGACAGATTAAACATATTGCTGAGTTTGACCCTGTAATCAGCACATATTTTTTTGACAAGCTCATAACATTTCCTCAGTTCAAAAAGGTTGGATTCTCCTGCTGTGTACTACATTAATGTCTTGTTTGTGGGTTTTCCTTAACAAATGTCACGGGCTGTGGATACAAGCTTATCACAAAATTCTAATAATCAGACAAGGGCTAGGTGAAAGCCTAAGAGATTAGAGATCACTTTCTCTGTTCCCTTAGCAAAATGATTATCTCAAGATATTGGTAACCTTTTCAAGACTTCCCATATGACTTGATTCATTATGAGTAAGAAGGCAAGAAGAATATTCTTACTGGCTTTAAGCCAAATACACAGTGATTTATGTAGACTCCATGTGTGTGCTGGTATTACCACCATAAAATGGATTTCAGTTCACAAAGAAATAAAACTTAACATTTTTCTTAGACAAGCTGCACCTCAGAAGCATTAAATAGTTCCCTTTTCCATTGGCTTTATCCACTATAAATTACATTCTTGGATTTATTATTTAAATTATTCATAGTGTATACCATTCTGAAAACAAATAGCATTTGTTGTCCTTGTATGGCTTCAAGTTATTTCAACTCATGACAACACTAATGTGAACCTATCATGGAGTTTTCTGATGCTGAGAATACATGACTTGGCCAAAGTCAACCAATTCATTTCATGGATGAGCTGGGAACCGAATCCTGGTCTCCAGAGTCATAACCCAATGCTTAAAACACTATACCATCCTGGCTCAAATAGTATGGACAAACAGCATGCGAGTTGAGTAATGTAACACTTTACTCTCCTTACAGCTGTATGCCCAGACAAATATATACTCTCATACTTTTTATAGGTTCTGTACCCAATATTTAAGGAGCCCCAGTGGTGAAGTGCATTAAAGCGCTGAGCTGCTGAACTTGCAGACCGAAAGGTCCCAGGTTCAGACCCCAGGAGCGGCGGGAGCGGCTGCTGTTAGCTCCAGCTCCTGCCAACCTAGCAGTTCGAAAACATGCCAATGTGAGTAGATCAATAGGTACCGCTCTGGCGGGAAGGTAACGGCGCTCCATGTAGTCATGCCAGCCACGTGTCTATGGACAATGCCGGCTCTTCGGCTTAGAAATGGAGATGAGCACCAACCCCCAGAGTCAGACATGACTCTGGAAACCTTTACCTCTACTACCCAATATTTACACACGTACATCTTGAGAGATATTTTCCTTTTACTACCTGTGTGCTCTATATTTAGATCACAGTTCCTTGCTTTGACTTCTTCATTTTGAAAAGAGATTTTTTCAGATCACATCTGGGCAAGAAAAAAAAACCTAAAGTATTTGGAAGGGTATTTTCAAAATGGCAACTTATCTCATTTTTCCATGCTATACATTGATATAAGAACACTTGATATGGTTTAGAGCACATGTGTTAAACCCAAGGCCCATGGGCTGAATTCAGCCAGCCAGGTCATTTTACTTAGCCCTCCAGATGCTGAACTACAACTCTTGTATTTCTCATCATTAGACATTGTGACTAGCGCTGATGGGAGTTGTGACACAGTAACATCTGGAAAGCTGCTGTTCTGTTTAGTCAGGATAGTGGGGTCTGAATTTAGACACAAGATGTGTGGATATGATGTCTGACTTTAAAATGTCCTTTAACCTTTCCCTATCCTCAGAGCTACAAGGGCTCTTGGGTGGCAATTCTCATTATCCCCTGTCCACATGCCAGATTATCAAAAGTGATGGGAGCTGTTGTTCAGTAATATCTGCGGACCCAAATTGGGTAAAAGCTTTTTTTTTTAACATACGGCAAGTCGCTTCTGTGGCCCTCGATGAAAATGAGTTTGACAGTCCTGGTTTAGAGCAATTCAGCTTTATCTTTTGGGTGATACTTTCTGGGGCATCCTTAAAACAATGACATCAATCAATGATGGGTCCCATTTAGGGGAGTTATAGATTAGTAGTCCAGAATATCATTTTTAGGAAGAAAGACAACCGCTTTCCCCCAAACGAACACAATATTTGAAATATCTAATATTTAACTAAAATCACAATTAAGTTTTGTATAACTGCTAAATTGACTTTCTCTCAGATTCATAAATGTATGTTATTACATTTATACCCAAAACATGTGTATTACATTCATATACTTGTGTACGTTTATCAAAATACAATCAGTGTTCAAAAACACAGTTAGGTTAGTTTGCTTCAGCATAAAAAAAGATATGCAGGGATCCTGTAGCACCTTTGAGACTATGTGATAAAATAGAACATATTCATATGCTTTTGTGGACAGACTAAAGTCTACTCCCTTTGGATGCACAGCGAGAAGCCTCCTCCAAGAGTAAGCAATTACCTAGTTCCGAAGTGAGCACAAATTTTAAGAAGCATTGCAATTTTTTTTTCTGAGATGTACAGAACCTGACATATAAATTAATTTCAAACCTTGTAATCAGTCGTGGGCAGTAAACCTTTTTCTCCTGATAAAGTTCCCTTAGAACTGTAATATGAAGAATTGTCACCAGGTTCACAAATGCTCGAGGAACCTACAAAAATAATAAATGGAAAATGAAATAGTGATACCAGCTCCCAGATACATGTGGTCATGTGTTGTCAGTATAACACAAGGAATTGTCTCCTCAGTACTGATGTAATCTGCACAATTTATGATACATTATTACGATAATTGAAAAGACACCTTCGATCACAAACCAGGCCTGATGTCAGCATGGAAGATACAAATAAACTAATTTAGGTTGAAGAAATTTCCTTTGATCAGTACAGCACAGCTCCCCACCCATAGGATTGGAACCCACATTTTCACCTATCCACATCAGACAAACTGTGTCCTCCCTAAGAATTTTCTAGGTCATCCAGGCAATTCTATGGTATACAGTGGAACCTTAATTAAGAGCATCCCAATTTAAGAGCATTTTGAGTAAAGAGCTGTAGCTCCACCCAGGTTTTGATTTGACATAAGAGTGGCATTTTGAGTTAAGAGCTATCACAAGAGGGAGTGCTAGTGAAAGAGCATAAGGCTTAAGGGCTTCAGGGAGCAGCCTCCGTGCCCTATGCTTTGTGCTTTTTTCAACTTTGGGAGATTGCTGTCTGCTTTGCTCTTGTCCGCTTTGAGAAACTTTGGGTAAGTTGATTTTGTGTGGTTTTTATTCTTGGTATATTTGGCTTTATGAAGACAGGAAGGGAGAGAGAGTAAAGGAGGGAGGGAGGCTGGAATGAGTACAGTTTGAAGAAAATGATGTTTCTGCCTCTTCACTTTGTGCTTTGTGCTTCCTTGCCACAATTTTGTAGTTCTACCATTTTAAATCTGATCTTTCTTTCTTTATTGTTCCATGTGAATGTGCAGGTTTTGCTTTGCTGTTACACTGGCCACCACACATTTTGTTGCCTCAAATGTGCTTCCTTGCCTCAACTTTGTGTTTCTATCATTTTAAAGTTGATCTTTTTAATTGTTTCATCCATTTATACATTATTTGTTATTTATAAAGTACATTTTCTTAGGTTGCTGTGAGTTTTTCAGGTATTTTCTTATTTAAAAACACCTAACAAAAATTGGAAGAGGTCTTTTGGTGAGCCGGAATGGATTACTAGCACTTCAATATATTTTAATGGGAAAATTCACTTTGAGATAAGTGTGTTTTGAGTTAAGAGCTTGGTCACTGACTGAATTAAACTCTTAAGTCGAGGTATTAATTAATTAATTATTTACCTTATTTATACCCCAGATTTCTCTATCTCGAGTGGGATTCAAGGCACATTGGAGGACCTAGAAATGAATCTCTGTAGGAATTGGTTAGGTCCTCTGGGGTTTCTTTTTGGTAACTTCCAACAGAAATAATTCATTTCAATGGGTTTCACTATTATCCATGTTTTCCTGTTTATACAATAAGTTCACAAATGTATCCCTTATGGTCACACTGGTTTTTTTAAAAAGAACTCTTGAATTGACAGGAAAGCTTTATCTTTCACTGTTAAAGAAAAGAACTGGGTCCTTCTTTGTTAGGCCCTTAAGTAAACATTATGTTTCTTCACGGAGCCATTTCTTAGGTAAGGATGAGAGTGACTTTCTTGCAGTGAACCAATACCTCCAAGCATTATCTGAGTTCATGATATAGAAGAAAAGAGCACACGCCAAATCTATACTTACTAGGGAATGCCCTCATTTAAACAACATATTAATTACATGTGATTTCTACCCTCTCAATCAGTCTGTAACATAACACAATCGCCTCCGAAATTTTCCAGCCAGACCAGAGCTTGCTGTATCATAGATGGGGACCTTCAAGATTTTGGGGAGCGTATCATTATTGGGTCAGTATGGAAAAAAGAAGTTTATGAAATACATGGCAGGTCAAAGAGTACATAACAACAATACAGCCTGTGGATTTACAGCTGGACAAATGAAGTCAATTTAGTCCAAATTACAGGTTTTGAGAGTTAAAATCCTTCATGATTTAGAATCAGAATACCAAAGGATCATCTACCATTACATATGCCTATCTGTATTTATATGTACAAATGCAAATAATTAACAGAAATATTTCAGGTATCCCCGTACTAACTGAGGTACAATAGATAGTTATGAGGAAATGTTCTTTCCATAAAAACATCCTAACTTTCAGGAGCTCTCCCTGTGGAGGCTGGCAAATTTAGCAGCTTCTGTTTGTTTCCTCAAGTCCTCGGGTTTCCTTTTGTAGCCCTATGAATTTAATAGGTTTTTTCCTTAGGCAAGAAATACTCAGAGGTGCTTTGCCGTTGCATTCCTTTGATATATACCCTTTAGCACCTGATATTCCTTAGTGAGCTCTCTTCCAGAGACAAAGTATTTTTTAAAATCCTCCAGTCATATTTATATCTTCTGTATCTCTACTGTTTTAGTTCTTCTCTGCTGATCTCTTTATACCTCGCTGCTTTGCAGAATATATATTAACAACCCTGGAAATTGGTTGCAAGGAGGAAGTAGAATTTTCTATCGTAAATATATAAAATAAATATTCCAGAGCAAGCTGTTGGAACACTAGCAATTTAGTATCTCATTATTATTTCCTTTGTTTGCCTGGGGCAGCAATGTTTCCTTCCATACCTCTTTATGAAGTATATCCAAAGCTGTCTGTGTATTGCTTGTGAAGTTTTCAGGAGAATAACGTACCTACAAAAAAAAGAGAGAGAAAAGAACAGTGAGAAAAGAACAGTATGTATTTATTGTATTTATTTACTTTGTTTACCTTTCTCCCTGTGGGAACTCAAGGCAGCTAACAACCATACACTTTGGTCACCATTTAAAAGAAAGCAAATACAAAAATAAAAAGTTAAATAATATTGTGTTGATTAAGTTAAAATACAGTTAAAATATAATATATACAATTAGAACTGGAACACAACTCTAAAAAATCTTGTGAAAAGTTGCCTTGAGTCACTCCATACAGAATATGGGACTTTTCCCATAAAACTTCCAAAGAATTTGGTACAAAAATTGAAAGTGAACATTTGAAACCTGACCTTAGCTGGGACCTTAGTAAATTTGTGAGATGCCTTTTGTACATTCTATCCTGAGAGAGAATAATGATAACTAACAATTCCTAAAACTTAATGACAATGCAGTCGAAGTGTGATATACATGCACACACAGCTCCACGTGCTAAAACTGCTCTTGTATTTATTATTCTGCCTAGCTGTGCATGTACAATAGAATAGGCACATAGAACAGGAGCCCCCATGTATGCACACAGAAGGCCTCTCACGTTTGAAGGTGGTGCATATAATTATTACTATTTGTTTATAAGCTACTAATATTAAAGTAATAAATGTGACACTAAAACACTCCAAGCTTGTAGCACAAACTGCTAAAAGGCAGCCTGAAATCTTTGTTTAAAAGAATTTCTGAAGGCTTTGTGAATATAAAAGTGAAGTGAATTTCACAATAATGGAACAGATTGCATCTTCTTATATGTCATTGATATGCTCTGATAAGATAGTGCTCCTCAGTACGTGGCTCTTGGTTGACTGCTGAACATGGAGATAAAGTGTTCAGGTTTTCAGAGTTCTGGCATTCAAACTTCAGTGGACAGGGCTTGCTTATTTATTATGAGTTATCTATATGTCTAACTTTATCATCAGAAAGTTATCTGTGAAATGAAGTAGCAACCATAAACAAATCTGTTCGAGTTCTCAGTATGATTTGATGTGATATCAACCTTAGGTTGAATAACCTCTAGGCTCTGCACAGACATCTGTATATATGATATCTGTAGATATAGAGGGAGATACGCAGATATAGATATGGAACATTATTTGCAGAACTCAAGACTAAGTTCAATAAAATTAAAATATTATCAAAGACTAGAAGCATAATCGGTCCTTAAACAAGAAAATTTAAAACCACTTGAAACCATTTGAGATATTGCAAACTATAACACATATCCAAATTGGATCAAGTCAATCAGGCCCCAAAGTCTTTAATGAAAAGCCATGTTTTGACTTTGAGCTTGTTTTCACCAGCCACAAAGTCCCAAGTGACCCAGAAGCCTTAGCCCAATAGTGAGATACAACATCACATTGGCTGTAATGTACCTTCACTACCATGTGTTATTGAGTTGCATCTACACCATCAAATCAATGCAGTCTAACACCGGTGGTGCAGTGGGTTAAACCCTTGTGCCAGCAGGGCTGGCGATCGAAAAGTCAGCGGTTCGAATCCGGGGAGTGGGGTGAGCTTTTGTCTGTCAGCTATAGCTCCCCATGCGGGGACATGAGAGAAGCCTCCTACAGGATGGTAAAACATCAAACATCCGGGCGTCCCTTGGGCAACATCCTTGTATACGGCCAATTCTCTCACCCCAGAAATGACTTGCAGTTTCTCAAGTCACTCCTGACACGAAAAAAGTCTGACACAACTCAATGCTATAGAATTATTGGAGTCGTAGTTTTATAAGACCTCTATCCTTCTGTGCTAAATAGTGTTGATCTGTCTCACCAAACTGCGACTCCCAGAATTCTATAGCATTGGGTCAAAATGATTTCAAGCTGTATTAATATTACATACATGTTGTCAATAGGCCAAATCTGAACATTGCCCAGTAGAACTCAGAATTATAGAGAGCCATACCAACATTAAAGTAAATAAAATTAAAAACATGTCATGTATATCTATCTTATTGACTGGATTTTCCACAAAGTTGCTGCTTGGAAATATATATGGTTAAGGTGTGCAAATAATCTTGGGAGGTGGAGTAAGTAATGATGTTAGGTCTTTGGACTGGGAAACTTACAAGATCCTTACAATGATCACACAAGTCATTTCCTCCTATGAAAATCGTTATGACCTTCCAATCTTCTTGGAAATTTATTTTCTGTATTTCAGAAGAAGAGACATAATGAAAAGTAAGCATGAACAATACTGAAACCAATGACTTAGAAAAAATTAATTGAATGGATCTTTCTGGAACACAGTCATCTTGTTCTTTTGGACATGAACAAAACCTAGGAAACCAGGGCTGCACTCCTAAATTAAGTCTGTATGTGCCAGTCAGTTATGTAAAATATGAAGTCACTTAGTGCTTTATTACTAAAGCAAAGGCTGCAAAGCACTGGTGTTATTCATATGCTTGGACATGTGTGTGTGTGTGTGTGTGTACACACACGCACACACACACATATTTTTATACTTTTGGTTGACCAAATAAAGATACAGATACATCAGTTCCATTGTTTGGACTAACCCCTGTTTCCAAGCTTTGATGACAATATCACCCTCATATGGATTTTGGAATTTTTCTTACAGCCAACATATCAATCTCTGCCTTTTCTAATTTCATATCAGAAACTGGGATCAATATCTTTTTTTTTCTGTATATAGGTGCTGAAGAACTGAAGCTTAGAAAATCTCCCTAGTGATATTGACTGGAGATTTTGCAAGTTGTAATCTTCAAAAAGTTATCTTTCCAAACGCTGGAAAGGCAAATAATCTCTGCTAGATTTAAAGCATAAACTATGAAGAGGTAAATTATGAAATGCAGCCTCAGAAGTGGCTGTAATTATTGGATTCAGAGTTCAATGGGTATATTAACCCTTCTTTATCTCATGCGTATTAATATGGTACATGAATGATTTGCAAAAGAATACTCACCAGCTGCAATGTGCAATATGATCTACCTGGGTGGCCCAGGGCACTTCCCAATTGGCAGCTAGTTGAGTTACTTAACAGTATGCACTGTGTTTCTGCCTACTCAGCGGTTTAGCAATCACTCCCTTTTTCCTGGGAAAGATAATTCCTCAAATTCCCAGCTTTCTACCAAATCAAGCTAGAATTGCCAGAGTTGATTATATCCACATTCATTTGTATATGACTATAATAAAACTTTGGGGAAAAATACTAATAAAAAAGAAGAACAGTGCTGAAGGGATAAAGGTAATTTTTCCTTTTTTTAAAATGTTACATGTATATCACAAAGAGGCATTCCCGATTGCGTGAGAGTAAAAGCGGGATGCTCTTTCAAAGAAGCATCTTTCCATGTAGAATCTTTCTAAAATACTATGAAAATGGGTCTGTATTTTTTAAAAATGTGTTGTCCAATTATGGCAATTTTGGATGCTGTTTTAGGCTGGATCTACACTGCATTATCTGTGTCACACAATTTCAGACTGCATTATATGGCCGCGTAGATATAGCCTTAGGCCTGATCTATACTAACAATTTACTGCTGTTTCAAACTGAAACTGAAGAAAGTAATTCTATGATTCTATGATTCTATGATTCTAAGTGGTTTCAATGTGCAGCTGAAAAGGAATCCTGGTGATTATGCAAACCACAAAGCACTAATGCTTAATAAGGGCTATTTTTTGCTTGCTTTCCTGGGTGCCACCACAATTTGGAGTTTGCTTTGAACTACATTACACGGTCATTGTAGATGGGCCTCCATTAATTAAAGTATTTTAAACCAATTTTAAATAAAGATTATAACGCTTCACTGTATCCTAAAAATCTCCTATTTCTATCTGTGTCATGCAGCCTTGTAAAATACAGTCTTTTTATTTTTAAAGATTGTCAGCAAAAACTCACAGGATCATTCTTCATCAGTTCTATTAGTCTTCTGGCCTGAGATGGGACATCCCTAAAAATAACAAATGGGAACACAGAGAAGGGTGTGAGAATTTTATGAGTAACATGGCCATCAAGAATGCCATCCCAAGGAATATGGGACAAGGAACTTCTAACACAGTGTGTCATTTCACTAATTGATGAATATGGTGGCAGGGGTTTAATACAGACCACCTTGGCCTCAGCTCACAGATGATTCACATAAAGCCTTGCAAGCTGACATCTGCATTATAACAGATATATACAGCCTTGCTTTTGCATATAGAACAGTTTGCAAAGAAGGAAATGCATCTACAGGCACAGCACTGTTCAACACTGTGTTTGATTTATTTCTCAGCTATCTTCCAAAACTAGGATTCAAGGCAGTTCACAACAAGATTACAAACAAGAACATGTAAAACCTGACAGAATGTTATCAGACTGGAATAAAAAAAATTGTAACATTAACATGCAAACACATTTGAAAGCATTCCAGTTTTGTAAAAGTGCTGCAGTAACACAAAGAAATCCCTTCTCAGCAGACACCTACACAAGGAATGCATACAGAGATTGCAATAAGATACCATAAAGGGATATGCCCACAAAGCAACAATTTCTCTGCATGTACAGAAATGAATCACTGAACTGGGGTCAGAATAAAAAAGCAACCCTTTTCATCTTTTTTCCATATTGGCTGAAATACATAGTTGCATGACATCTAGTGTTTCTGTGGATGGATTACTGATGCCTTACATTGTTCTTGCAAAGAGTAAATCTACATTCACATGCATACATAGTGATTGCACATAATGGATTTTCAAACTCTGGTTATCCAGGTGTTTTGGACTTTAACTCCCAGAAACCTTCACTGCCTTGGCCAATGATCAGGGATTTTGGGAGCTGAACTCCAATACAGCTGGAAGACCAGAGTTTTGGAAACCCTGCACTACAATATCCAACTGCTGAATGCCAACATTGTGCTTATTGTTTGATTGTTCCCACTTCGAGCAAGCTGATCTAGTACACCATGCTTTAGTCAAGTTTCTAGTGAAAGGTTCTTCCTCCATTCCAACAGCCATTGCTTTGGCCTCTAAGGGAGAGAAGTGCAGCTGAGCACAGCTCCATGCTTCGGACCAGATGCTAGTGACAGGCTCTCCCTCAAAGCTAAGAGCTATTGCTCTGGCCTTTGAGAGACAGAAGAGCAGCCAAGCATAACTCCATCATGCTTTAGTCCAGCTGCTGGTAAGAAGCCCTCCATTCCGATTGCCATCTCTTCTCCTTTAAAGGCCAGAGCAATCGCCATGACATGTCTTTTTAGATTGTAAGACCGAGCGCAGGAAACTGTTAAATGTAAATGTAATATGCTCTAGAAGCCTTTTTGGTTGATGGTTAAGATACCAATTCCCTAATAAATATTGAATGCACAGCGGATGTTTCTCTATTACTGTGAATAAATTAGTACTTTGAAGACACTGACAAATAATATCAGATAATCCAAGAGGACATAACTGCATGGCTGGAATCCTGCTTATCAGTCCCACATCCTCTGAATCTAATTTTGGGATGGGGAGTCTTATACATATGAAAGATCCAATTGAGTCAATGGTTATGTCCTAGCTGGGAGAAATGACAGGATTTGGGAGCTTATCATATGAGGAAGCCAAATCAGAATTACAGCAGGACAACACCACCTTTGCCCTAGATTTATTTGGGTTTGCAAAAGCAATGCTTTCTAGGTTGTTTCACACTGGGAGTGCAGAGGGAAAGAAGCAGTATCATATGATAAATCCCAGCCAAATATGCTGTTTTTCCTCTATAACTGCAGTTTGCCTGTCTTATGTGATAGCCCTAAATCCCCCTGTGAAATGGCTACACTTTGGGAACTGTACTAATCCAACCACGAATTGAATACATTGTTTCACAATGGCCAAAAAGTTCAGGCTCATGCATGAGGAAACACATCTGCAATAACAACAGGATTTGAGTCACTGTTCCCAATTATCACAATTTGACTAAAATGTACAAGCTGGCAATGATCTAAATTTCCCTAAATCTTAAACTCTAGAGGCCCAGTTTCAGGAGCTCTACACAACACATTGGGATCTGAAAATGAACTCAAAATTGTGTGTGTGTGTGTGGGGGGGGGGCATCAAGTTTTAAGATTAGTTTTTAAAAGTTTTTTAAAACAGTGTATGGAGGAAAGAAAGAGAAAATGA
Organism: Anolis carolinensis; assembly: GCF_035594765.1. Taxonomy (NCBI): domain Eukaryota; kingdom Metazoa; phylum Chordata; class Lepidosauria; order Squamata; family Anolidae; genus Anolis; species Anolis carolinensis. The sequence continues at coordinate 42,534,012 of NC_085841.1, forward strand.
TTGCCCTGCAACCTTTGTATATACCAAAAGCTCCATTAAAACTCGGACTGTATCAAATTTTAGACATAACCCAAAAGCATGGAAACTGTGGATGCTATCACGCAAAGTATTATTAGCTAGAGACAGTTATGAGAATTGGCGCTCAATCACCTTATGCTTCAATATATTTTCACAAAGCTTCTCATTAGCTCTGTTACAGAGTCTAGCCACTTCCACTGTAACTGTATCTTTTTTGTACTTGTGCCTCTGGGGATTTTCACCTAATTTCTAAAATGTGTTAGTTCAGACTCTCATGTAACAATCTTACAGACTGACGCTCTAGTTTATCAAGGTCAGTTCGAATTTCCATCCTGCCGAGGTCCCAAGGCATTTGAAGACCCAGTTTGGTATAAACTGCAGATTTAACAAGGATAATACCAGCTTGTTCTTGAAAGCAATTAGTGAATCTTTGAACAACTCAGAACCTGCAGTATGTTATGATACAGTTTCTTTCAACATCTTTAGCGACAACAGTGTATGAAGTGTATAAATCAATCTCATGTATAAGCCAAGGGCAAGTTTTGAGGCCAGAAAGGATTTTGATTTGACCCATGAATAAGTCAAGGGTTTTTCTTCAGGGAGAAGAAAGAACAGGCACCGGCCAAGGGAGCCAGCTGCTCCTAGACACTGCCATTTCAAAAAGGTCTTCACTTTACTCAGTGAAAAGGATGGCTCCTTTTTTGATAAAAGATACATCACAAAGGAACCACCCCCTTCTCTGAATAGAGTGGTAAACTGGAAGAGCTTAGTTTGTCCCAGGAGAACCTGGAAGAAGCACCAAGGGAGAAGGAGGGAACCTGTGATGCATAAATGTTATTGTGTGGCAATGAAGAGATAAGCACAAGGATTCTACCAGCTGAGATAATGATGTTTTTGAAAAGCCATGATAACAATGATAACTGTCAGAGTGATCAGACCTGTACTCTACTATTCTGTGCAATCACCTTAGTCAAAATTACTGTCATTATTTGGTATCAACTTGTAGAAGACAAACTAGGATAGAAACACGCACGGGAGATCACCATATTTCAGAAAAGAAGACAAACCCCCTTATTTTCTGTGAATGAAACCACTGGAAAGAGCTACAAAGAAGAAAAAAACAGAGCGGCAAAGGTGCACTGGGGAGTATATGTTTAAAATTTTTCTACAGTCTGACCTAACGTACATCCCAATGGTGACACCCCTAAAATGCACAGGCAGGAAAACCTTTGCACCTCCAGACACTGTTGGATTACAAATCCCTGCCAGCAAATATATACAAAGGACTACCATCAAAGTTTGTAGCTAGCTGAGCAATTACGGTACCCAAAGCAGAAAGCAAGCACCCCTTCCAGGCAGTAAACACAACAATTACATAACAGACCAGCTGCATTTTTATGATAAACAAAAATCAAGCTGCCTAACATACTCACTTTATTTAGTTGCATGTAATTGTCAAACTTCTTTTTTAGGAAGATCTTAATGTTTTACAGTGGCTTCTGTGAAGCCAGTTTTCTAGTTATAACCACTACTCCACAGCTCCTCTTTTAATCAATACAGTAGTGGTGTTTTGTTTTTAGGCCCACTTTAAAGTATTAGTACCATGGGCCTTCAGTATCCACTGGCATTTGGTTCCAGGTCCTTACCTGGTTGATCCAGAAATCCATGGATGCTCAAGTCCCATTATATACCCTGGCATAGGAAAAATTGGTCCCTTTTATAAAATGGCAGGCAAAAAACAAGTACTGATAAGAGCCTATGGAGGCTTGAAATGGAAGGGGTGACAATGGGATATAGCTACATGTCAGCATTCATTCATTTTAATTGCGGCAATCCCTCGTTGTCCAAGTATGATAGCCTTCCAAGTGTAGTGTCTTGGTGGTGGGTACATAGATAATTGTAGAGCCCTATTCTTGACCTTCATATCCTCCACAGTGAGGACATCGGTTTCCAGGTGGAAGGTGGTCCCAATCAGGGTTGGCTTGATGCACCTTCCTCTTAGCACGTTTCTCCCTTTCGCCCTCCATTCGTGTCTCTTCAAATTCCACAGCACTGCTGGTCACAACTGACCTCCAGCTAGAGCGCACAATGGCCAATGCTTCCGAGCTTAGGCCTATCTTTAAATCTCTTTTCCTGTCCACCAACATTTCGTTATCCTTTCTTCAGTTGGGAGTATAGTAGTAACTGCTTTAGGATATGGTGATCGGGCATTCAGACAACGTGGCCAGTCCAGCAGAGTTGATGGCCTATGAGTATCACTTCAATACTTGTGGTTTTTGCTTCTTCCAGAATGGTGATATTTGTCCGCCTGTCTTCCCAAGAGATTTGCAGGATAGTGCTTGGCACACAGCATAATCAAGGTTTGCTTTTGGGATTTGGAACTGTGGTTAGTTAAATCCAGGAATACAAAGGGCCAATGGTATACAAAGGGTTTTTGAAGCCCTGAATAGCATGCCTACAGGCAGAGGCGGTTCAACCACCAGGCCAACTAGGCAGTTGCCTGTGGCGCCATCTTGTTGGGGACACCATCGAGGCAACTCCTGTCTCCTGCGGCCTGCCTCTGCAAGGTACTGAACTGCTTTTTCTGTCGATTTGTTGTAAAACATGATGTTTTAGTGTTTAATTTGTAAAATCTTAATGTAATTTGATGTTTAATAGGCTTTTCCTTAATCCCTCCTTATTATCAAACATTTTTGCTTATCCAACGCTTTTATTTTTCAGTGATTGGTTTGGGGGGGGGGCGCCAAAATTCTGTTCGCCTACACTTGAAAAATACCTAGGGCCGTCTCTGCCTACAGGAAATCCAAAGGATATCCCATATCTGCTTGCTTACCTACCTAAATTATGAATTTTAAATTTATATTTTATTGGTATGCATGATTTTAAATGTGCTTTAATATTTTGCTCTCTGTCTTTTAATCTATGTGTTTTAATGGTATTATGTTTTATCTATGTATTTCAATTATGTTATACCCCACCTCAAGCCTTGAGGAGAGACAGGAAAAGAATAAAATCATCATCATCATCATCATCATCGAGATTTTTCTTCTTTCTGTGACATCTGGAACAACAATATAGCAGGGTTTGACAAGGCCCTCATCCAAACCAAAAGACATCTTGTCCCATAAAGTCCAGATGGCCGCTATCTTTATTAACCTTCTGTTGGCCAGTAAAGACTTTTTTGTTATGGTATTGTTTTTTTCTGTTGGGAAAACAATGTTTTCTCTTGGTTTATTTTTTTGCTTTTCATTAATTCAGCCTACAACCTCTGTATTTAGTTATAATTCAAAGTGGGAAAATGTGCAACATCCTGCAAAGAGAAGCAGAGACAGAGCACGGAGGCCCCTGGAGTTTCTCCCCCTTTTCTTATCTGATCTGCTTTTTCTTTACCTGGAAAACAATATGCCCAGATCTGGCTTCCTCTCACTCCTTGTTTTACTGCAACCTTTGTGCTCAGCCTGTAACCAGCAGACCCACATTTTTCTCTACCAGACATTTGATTTCTTTAATAAATACTTCTGTTTGATTTAAGATACTCCTTGATCCTTAATCAAACAGACAGCTTTACCATAAAGCCATCAATTTCATATAGTGAGATCCATATATACCTCTCTCATACACACACTCAATAGTAGTCCTTACTCTGAGCGGGCTCCTGCTACAGCCTGGTTCAGGTAAGCCTGTGTTGTGGTCTCTGATCCTTTGCCAGTCGAAAAGCCTCGCAGAGAAGGATTGTATTCCCGGAGAATATCTGGGGAAGGGGAAAAACAATGAAATTGACTTTGAAGCACAAACACAGTTACTCCCAATGAAAAGCTGGGGGGAAATATTTAAAAATCAAGAATGAATAGGATCCCGCTAGCAGCACTAAGTACAGTAAAACCCCGCTCGTTCGAGACCCGCTCGTTCGAGCCTCCGTGCAATCCGAGCAGGTGAATGGGGAGGGCCAAAGGCCCTCCCCGTTCACCTGCTCGCTGGCGTGCGTGTTGCTAGGTAGATAGCAACCTACCTAGCAACATGCACGGGGCACTCACCCCTTAGGAGGTGGCCCCTGCGTGTTGCTAGGTAGATAGTAAGCTATCTAGCAACACACAGGGGGCACCTCCCAAGGGGCGAGCGCCCCGTGCGTGTTGCTAGGTAGCTTGCTATCTACCTAGCAACACGCACGTCCGACTCCTTCGCCACACCGGGCACTGGTGTTGCCGCCCTGGCGTGATGAAGGAGCCGAGGCACGGGCGGGCGGGTGGGTGGGTGGGGTGAACGGGGAGGGCTTTTGTGGCCCTCCCCGTTCACCCACCCGCCGAACGAAGGGGCTTTCTTCCTTTGGCGAAGGCTTGGAGCCAGGGAAGCGGGAGTCACTGCCCTGGCTCCAGGCCTCCGCCAAAGGGAGGGAGAGCCCCTTCGTTGCGGGGGTGCTCCCAACCGCATGGAGGCCTCTCCGTGGGGACCATGGCTGGATCGGGAGGCGCTGCAAATGCCTCCTGATCCAGTCCTCATCCCCATGGAGAGGCCTCTCCATGGGTACGAAGGCTGGATCAGGAGGCACTGCAAACCCCTCCCGATCCAGTCCACTGAGTTCTACACTTAAAATCTGGTATTACACTGGGCTCACTATATTCGTTTTGGTTAAAGTGCAGTTTTTGAGTCTTTTAAATGTGGAGAGCAGCATTTTTTCCCAACGTATCAGGAAGAGGTGAGGAAATGAATTTTTCTCAAAACTCCTGATGTTTTGCCAAATTTGGAATGAAGTAGCACTTGTTGCTCTCAGATTAGGATCACCCAATTTGTAGGAGGAGAAATTGGGGGAGGAGTCAAAATAAACTTTTTGGGGCATTTTCCGCCATTTCCTTTTGCTCCCCAAGCAGGAAGGTTTGGTTGTAAGCTACCTCATAACGCTTCTACTTTGCAAAAAAATAAAATAGCCTTTTCAGGTACCCCTTTCCTTCCTTCCATGATTTGACTGTGTCCTTTGTTGGGAGGGCCCTTTTCTCTCCCTCTCCCTCTCGGCTGTTGGGAATTGTGGGAGTTGAAGTACCAAAAAGCACCGAGAGGGATGGTGGGCGGGGCCAAATGTCTGCAATGTGGAAACATCTTCACTGAAAAATACGCAAGACAACTGAGTGCACTAAACAGTGTGATCCTAAGGTAGGGAAAAACTCCTTTTTATTACGGAATGGAGTTAGACTGAACTTTCTTCTTCTGAACACTTCTTAGATGGGCAGATGTGTCTCTCATAATGCAGCACTCCAGAACTAAGGGCTACCAGTAATACTGGCAGATAGAGCAAGGAAAGGTATTTATAAGCTGTATACGATGGTGCTCTGGTGCCCAGATGGGTTAAATAAAGACGATAATAGATATCCATGTCAGTGCCCAATAAAAAAATAATGATGTTTTAATATTTGATTATAATGCAAATATCAGTACTAGATGTGTGATGAAGAATCTGTGGCTGGTATCTTAAAGACCTATACAGGTCACAGTTTAGAAGCAACATATTCCAAGCGATGCAATCAATTATAATGGGAATAATTTTCTGGTAATAAAAATAAAAATAAGGTTTTAAAAATAAAAAACCACACAATAAATAGAGAGTTGAAATTACTTAATTGGTATAATGACAAGACATATTTTCTTGATATAGTAAGCCTTACACATTTTCTGAGTTAACCTGGGGACTGCTGGAATATAATAATAGTAAGTATTAGTATGTTTGTGGGTGGGTATGTGGATGGGTATTTGGGTGGGTATTTCAGAGAGTTATAGTTCACCGACATCCAGAGAGCACTGAACCTAGCTGACAATGGATCTGGACCAAACTTGGCACACAGACCCAACATGACCAACTGTGAATATTGGCAAGGTTAGGGGGTGATTGTCCTGGGATTCTGGGATTTGTAGTTCACCCTTAGCCAGAGAACATTGAACCCAGCCAATGACGGATCTGGACCAAACTTGGCACACAAACCCAACATGGTCAACTTTAAATAATGGCAGGGTTTGGGGGCAATTGCCCTGGGATTCTGGGATTTGTAGTTCACCCACATCCTTATACATTTTCTAATAAAATAAAAAAAACAAAAAGAAAGACTGTCTTCTTTCAAATAAATAGTGTTACACATTACCAAACTGATATTATCAAACTACACAAAACAAACAATGCCTTTTTCAAATAACCTGGGCACCACCGGGTTTCCAAGCTAGTATTTTAATATAAATGAAAGATTTTCATGGGATATGTTGTGCCCCCATACATTTTGTTATTATAAATTATGTATGTGTTCATATCTCTTTCAAGGGACTGGTTTAACATCCAGTTTGATAGTAAAACTGCATTACTGTGTCACAAAATGATGCATGTCTGCAAAGTGTGTTTAACCAACATGAAATGTTTGGAAGGTTATGAACTAAAACTTGGAGGAAATTATAAAACATGTTATAAAGCAAAACACAGCCTAAGCCAACCCCAATCCAATTGTTTACTAAACCTTTCGTTAAGTTGTAGTGCATAAATTGTTTAGCAAGTTTCACAAACATGCCATATCGTACAAAAGCAGGCACTTACTTGCTAATGTTGTGACTGTGTTTATGTCCTCATTTCCACCAATACTGCAGAGGGGAGGAGGGAAGAAAAGCAGAAATTGAGCAGAGCGAAAGGCTTTTCCTTGGAGTAAGAGTGACACAGAGTGCCCCCTGGTGATGTTTCAAATCTTCAACAAACTCTTCCTATTTTATCTTCGGGTTTCTAAACTTATCTGTGTATTTATTTATTTATTTCTCTTATTTATTACTCTTATATCCTGCTCTAACATTGGGCCCTAGCTCCACACCAACTCAGTTTTAGCACTGATACAGTGTGAAGTCCTGTCAGCTCTTTTATACTATCCATGAAACAAGGACTGGCAAAATTCTCCTTTTTTGGTACCAGATTACAAGAACAAAGGGAATTGCTCCTAGCAGAGTGCAGCATATAGCTGACAGGCTTGTGACCACACGTTTCTTTCACTTAGTATACTGTATTTATGTATCACAATTTCTCTTAGGATGTCTGCATTACAAGTTGTGTATCCCTTATGCTTGGAATCAGAAGTGTTTTGGATTTCTTTGAGGGGGCGGGATTTTTTAATCAAATGAAAAATATTGGAGAATGTTGGCTTTCCAGATAAGGGATGCCCAATATGTATCACTCTCATCAATATAATCCTAATTGTTTATAGATTAACTTTCCCCAACATTGAGAATCAAGGTAGCTTACACATGAAAACTGTTACAACATAATATTGTTGACAATGCACAAAAGGTTAAAAATCACAAAATATTAACCACTTTAAATCAATTAAAACATAAAAAAGATGAAACAGTGCATAATAATTCAATATGTTGCATCTGAAAGCTCACAATGTTGCATATAGAAGGAAAGAAATAAGAGTACTTGTGCTTTGCCATTTATTTAAAAATGCATAATATATAATTAGGTGTGGCATGCATATCAACCTCTTACTGACTTATTTATATAATTTCTCCTACTCAATTCCAAAGATAGGTTATGATGGTGTTACCCTTCCACACCTAAACTAAGGCTTTCAAAAAAGTCTTCAAGATGACAAATAAGAGGAGCTGCAATAAAAATAGTGGAAGGGGAGAAGCTAAGCACCTCTGCATGTGACTTTTCTCTTGAATATTGGCATCCCTCCTTGTGAAATACCTGTTATTCTAGCACAAGGAGCAGTCAAAGTTTTACTTTCAGCTCTTCTATTCCATCTACTACAGACCCATTGATTCCATTAGATCTATCAACATGTTGACTCACAATTAAGCAAACGATCAAGTGGGTATAATCTAGTTCTGTGAGAGCTGTTCAGCAGTGGAACTTTCTGCCCCAGAGTGTAGTGGAGGCTCCTTCTTTGGAGGCTTTTAAACAGAGGCTGGATGACCATCTGTTGGGGATGCTTTGAATGCGATTTTCCTGCTTCTTGGCAGGGGATTGGACTAGAGGTCCCATGAGGTCTCTTCCAACTCTGTGAGTTTATCATTCTATGATTCTAGTTGGGATTAAACAACTGGATGCCAAGCAAGTATAAAGTTTCTTTTCACCTTCCAGAGGAACATATCATTATACAGTATATACTGACAGAATACAAAACACTCCAGAGAACTAGAGCCATTTTGTTTATATCTATATCCTGTTCCCAGTCCTCTCACCCCAACTGGATGCTGTTTTAGTGAACCTGTCATTATTAAACAATGCATGACGAGCAACAATGAAATGTTGTTTGCTTTTTAAAGTGAGGTTGGAGGGAGGAAAGTTCTGAAACTTGAAAAGAGCCAGATCTTAGGCACTGGTTCCCAATGTTTGGGTCCCCAGATGTTTTGACCTTCAACTCCCAGAAATCCTAACAGCTAGTAAACTGGCTGGGATTTCTGGGAGTTGTAGGCCAAAAGATCTGGGAACCCACAGGTTGAGAACCACTGTCTTAGAGGAATTATTTTTAATTAACATCTGGAATTCCCCAGTAAGCATGACTTGGGAACCAGGGATTTAGGGAGCTGTAGTTCAAAAAAAAAAAGAGAGCAATTTCCTACAGTCTAAAATTATTAAATTATGGATGCTCAAGAACTTGAGAGTGATCCATCAGTGGATATCTTTCTGCGATATCACAACAGCATCCTGGAAAATACAACCTCCCTGTTTTTAGGGAATAAAGCAACTGGTGCCTGTTCTAGCAACATCATTTCAGGTTTATATTAACAAAGCTGCTGACTGGGATAAAAATCGAGGTTTTTAAATTTAAAAGATCAATCAAAAAGATTTCAGATTTATAGAGGAATTTGGTTGATGGCACTCACCTCCATGAAAGGCCTCGGTACTGTGTTAGAACATCTATAACATTTAATCGTGAAGATCCTGCTCCATTTCCTGCCTAATGCAGAGAAACACAAAAGGGATTCAGAGCCAGAGTAATTCCAGTGCAGAATTACTGCAGGAAGAAACTGCCTGCAGACTCAGAAAGACCTAACGGATCCCTTATAAGTATGCCTTGCTTTTAGGACCAAGAAGATGAAAAGACTTTTAAACCCCATTGCTAACCTGCCTGCTTCACAACACAATAAAAGAAAAGGAAAAAAGAAATTTGGTCAAAGCTTAATTTAAAATTAAAAACTGAAAATGATCAAATAGAAAATTAAATTAAAAATATTATTTATCACCCATATAAAGAATAATGTGAAAACATGAAATGATAAGCATAATGTACTGAAGTGACATGAAAACACAGTGCCACTCTCTAGTAACAACAAACCAGAATTCATCAGCCCCCGCTGCAATGACATGTTACAGCGGGGAAAAGGTAACTCATTACTTTCTGCTATGTCCTGAGGGGGGAAAAATCTTTGCATTGATAAGGGAAACACATACATCTTGAAACATTATTTGTCAAATACTAATTTGTCAATACTAATTCAAACTGTGCTACCTTTATGTCATGCAGTTTACCATTTCATTCTTCTTTACCAATCAGTGTTCTTGGAAGAAAGGTTCACATCAGTTGTAAATCCAAACTTTATAACATGAATTGGTTACTATTTTGCAATATAAAACTGCAAGCATAGGGTCCAGGACTAGGACATTAGAATCCCAGTGCAAAGGGTGTTCTTGTGCTCTTCCCCATGCTAGAGTCTGAATCAGGCTCTCCACATCCTAAATCAGCATGGGCAAAGTGCAGACCATGGATTGAAAGGGACCCTTGGAGTCCCAAAATGGGGACACCAAAGATATCCCCCCCGAAGACCCTCAAAGGCCCAGTTTTGGGGTGGTAATCTTGCTCCAACACCTCAAAGTCTTGCAATCCTCTCCCATACCTCAAAATGCAAAAAAGTGAGCCTAAATAAACCAGAAGAGATACAATATTACTTCAGTTTCCATTGGGCATAGCCGTGTGGCCGTCTAGAGTGCATTGTTCTTGCTCACCCATGTTCATCTAGAGTGAAGTATCATCTACTGTGACTCTTTAGACAGCAAACAGAAAGACTTAAGTGTCAGCTCACCACAGCCGCTCCTGAATGAACACACGAGACTCTTTGTGGTATCACCAGGAACTTTTACTGTAGGAAACATGAACATCAGAAAAGCCAAGAATGGGAGGCTCCGGCCAACCCTCCTTTATATACCCTCCCCCACATTTGAACAGTCTCTTCCCGCTCAGTAAAACCCCGCGCAAATTCCCCGCCAAGTCCATCAGCCGTTTCTCCTCCGAGTCCTGGGACGCAGGTGTCTTATCAATGTCAGTGACCCTGAAACTCAGAGCCACATCCAGGCTCTAGTAGCAGGGTTCTGACATGGCGTCCTCCTCCCCTTCGTCCTGGAAGGAAAAGATTAAACACAACTATTGTTCTCCGCTGTCCAGAGTTCCTTTATACTTTTTTAACAGGCTGCAATGGAATACCGGGTGTACCTTTCCTAGGTCCTTTGGTAGCCTCAGCTCATAGGTCACTTCGTTTATTCTTTTTGCTACCCTGAATGGCCCTATATAGCGTGGAGCCAATTTCTTGGATGGGAACCCCAATTTCAGGTTTTTTGTGCTCAGCCAAACCAGATCTCCTTCGCCCAATTTGTCCCCCTCTCGGCGCCTACGATCCGCAAAGAGCTTGTACTTCTTTTGTGTTTCCCGCAATGCCTCTACCACGGTTTGCCACCCTTGCTTGATTTTGGCCGGCCATTCCTCGTCGGTCTGGCCCTCCCCTTCCTTCCACTCGGGTAGCCTGGGGAAAGGTGCCACCTCCTGTCCGTATACTATTTCGAATGGGGCACGACCTGTGGCCGAATGTACAGCCCCGTTAAAAGCCATCTCAGCAAACGGAAGAAGGTCCGCCCAATCATCCTGTCTATAATTGGTGTACATCCTTAAGAATTGGCACAGTGTCTGTTGGGTACGTTCGACCCCCCCGTTGGTCGCGGGATGAAAGGCAGAGCTCAGGTTCCTTTCTGCTCCTAACAGCTGTAAGAATTTTCCCCAAAATTTTGCAGTAAATTGGACTCCCCGGTCACTAATTATCTTGTCGGGACACCCATGTAGGCGATATACATGCTTCACATACAAACCAGCAAGTTTTTCAGCTGAAGGAAGTTTTGGCAGAGCCACAAAGTGTGCCTGTTTTGAGAATAGGTCCAATATTGTCCAAATGTATCTGTGGCCTCTGCTGGGGGGTAGTTCGCCTACAAAATCCATGGCTACGCATTCCCATGGCCTCATGGGCTCCACCACCTTCTGCAATAGCCCCTGGGGCTTCCCCGGTGGTGTTTTTCCCTCTGCACATAATTCACACTGCGTGACGTATCCCCTGGCGTCTTTCCTCATTCCGGGCCACCAGCATTGTTTGGCCAACAGTTTAATAGTCCTGGTGGGGCCTAGATGACCCGCACCCTTGTTATCATGGTACTTCCTTAACATTTCTCGTCTTAAACATTCAGGAATATACAATTTCTTATTTACAAACACCAAATCCCCACACAATTCTCCCTTTTCTTTGTTTGTTTGTAACCATTTGTCCATTCCATACGCTCGCTTCAACTCTTCCTCCCATATTTCTCCTCCCCCCGTGGAAATGGCAGTACGTTTGTTTTCTTTGGCCGCTTGTGCTCGAGTAAGTACTGCCAGGCCCCATTGCTTATCAAGAAAAATACTCCCTTCAGATTCCTGAATTCCTCCCCCGTGCTGAGGCATTCGAGAGAGAGCGTCAGCGAGTATATTATGTTTCCCCTGGAAGAATCTGAGTCTGAAATCAAAACGGCTGAAATATTGGGCCCATCTAATTTGCTTCGCTGATAGTTTACGAGGGGATCTTAGATACTGTAAATTTCTATGGTCAGTCCACACCTCAAACGGTGTTCCACTTCCTTCCAGGAAGTGTCTCCAGCACTCTAGTGCTTTTAGAATCGCTAAGGCTTCTCTCTCCCAAATCGGCCAGTTTTTTTCTGTATCGCTAAACTTTTTTGACAGATAGCCACATGGCTTCAGGTTCCCCCCCTCGTCTTTCTGCAGCAGAACTGCCCCATATGCCCGGTCTGACGCATCGCAATGTAATACAAAGGCTTTAGACATATCAGGGTGCTGTAGGACAGGCTCCTCAGTAAAACGCTTTTTAAGGGCTTCGAAAGCTTCCTGGCATTCTATTGTCCAGGTCAGTTTGGCCCCTGGGGCCTTCACTTTGGCTGTTTCTCCCCTGCCTTTAGTCTTTAACAAATCCGTTAATGGCAAAGTGAGGCGCGCAAAGTCCTTGATAAATGTTCTATAGAAGTTTGCGAACCCTAGGAAGGATTGCAGCTGCTTCCGTGTTTTGGGGGCTTCCCACCCCCTCACGTCTTCTACCTTCGCAGGGTCCATCGCCACTCCCTGAGAGGAAATCCTATACCCCAGAAAGTCTATCTGGTCTTTATTGAACTCGCACTTGGCAAGCTTCGCATACAGTTTTGCTTCTCTCAACTTTTGCAGGACTTCCCTGACTAGTTCTATGTGTTGCTCCTTAGTCCGAGATACTAACAATATGTCATCTAAGAAAACAAAGACTCCCTTGTACAACAATGGATGCAACACTTCGTTGATTAATTGCATGAACGCGGCGCCTCCGCCGCACAAACCGAAAGGGAGCACACGATAATTGAATAATCCGAATGCACAGGAGAAGGCCGTCTTCCACCTGTCCTCTGGTTTAATCTGCAATTTATGGTACGCTTCAATTAAGTCCAATTTAGTGAATATCTGTCCCTCCGATAACTGGGCGATCAAGTCCTTCACTAAAGGTAGGGGGTATTTATTTCCAGAACTGATTGCATTCAGGCCCCTGTAGTCAATGCAGAGCCTCAGCGTTTGGTCCTTTTTGCGCCTGAACAACACAGGCGCCCCTAGAGGGGAATTTGAAGGCTCTATGAAACCCCTCGCTAGGTTTTTATCAATGTATTTTCTCAGTTCCTCCTTTTCCCTAGCCGACATTGGGTATATTTTTGCCTTAGGAAGCTCTGCTCCTGGGACTAGCTCTATCTTCACTTCAACTCTCCGCTTCGGTGGGAAACTGTCTGCTTCCTTCTCATCAAATACGTCCACAAAATCCCGATACTCTGGGGGTAATTTATCTGCCAGTTCTGCTATCCTGATAGAGTCTTCCTCCCCCCTTTTCCCCGGCTCCCTTTCCACTTCCTGGCTCCCTCCTTCCAACTTCATCCTGAAAATCATGCTCTTATCCTCCCAGTTGATTTGCGGGTTGGCCTGCCCCAGCCATGGCATGCCTAGTATCACATTATAGCTGGCTATTTGTGATATCACAAATGACACCTTTCCTTCCCAACTCCCTATCTTACACTTTACATCTTCGGCACTGTACTTAGCTAATGATCCCGATGCTGTGGATCCGTCCAACTGCGAAAAAGCTATTGGGGATTCTAGGTTCGTTCTTTCGCATCCCAATCCCTCGGCTAATTCAGGGGAGATGATGTTCCTGGAACATCCACAATCCACAAATGCTTTGCAGGTTGCTTGTTTGCTGCCACTTTCCAGCTGAATGGGGACCACTATCATGGCTTTGTCCTGACTTACCAACCCCCCCGAGTGGTGCCTCATCGGTGGTTCTTCCTCGGCGCGTTTCCCTGCCACGGCTCTTGGTTTGGGCGGGCCTCCGCCTTCCCCTTTTCTCTGCCAGCACTCGGCAGCCCTGTGGCCCAAACGGCCGCACACGAAGCAGCCCCTCCTGCTGGTGCTCACGTTCCCTGTCGGCTCCGTTCTCCTCCCGGCTGGGGTTGACCCCTCCTTCCGGCTCCCCTCTTTCATCTGCGGCCGCTGCTGTAGCCCTCCTCGGTGCCTCCTCGCCTGGGCCAGCGATGTCTCGATGCGCCCCGCCAGCTGAATCCATCCGCGCAGTGTGTCGGGCTCATCTCGATGCACCGCCCAGGAGAGGATCTCCCGCCTGAGCCCCTCTTTGAAGAGTTCCATCTTTGTCACTGCAGACCATTCCGGCACCTTTTCAGCGAGGCATTGGAACTCCTCCGCATACTCAGATACCGACCTCTGCCCCTGGGAGACGGTCTTCAACTCCTCCCTCGCCCGGATCTGCTCCAGTGGATCTCGGAAACGGGTCTCCAGGGCCCCCATAAAGCGTCGGAGTGACCCCAGACATGGGTCGCGCCGCGCGTGCAGTTGAACGTACCAGCTGGCCGCTCCCCTCTTCAACACTGCACCAATGGCCCGTACCCGGCTGGATTCCGTTCTAAAAGTGTGGGCATTGTCCTCCATATAGCCCCTCACCGTGGTCAGGAAAAAATCCAGTTCAGAGGACTCTCCCCCAAACTCGATCCTTAGTTCCTCTCGTCTCGGTAGGGGTCCCTGTGGTGGCAATCCCCAATCCTCCGCCCGTCGCAAGCCCCCTTGCGGGCCAGTGGGCCCCGCTGCTGCTTCCCTTTGTCCTGTGCCACGCCCGGCATTCGCCAGGGGCACCAGGGTCTCAGTTGGGAGCGTAGCCGGGATTCTCGGAGGCTTTTCCCCTTCGTCGTCACTCTCCTCCACCCGCGTCAGGCTCGTTTGGATCTTGGGCCGGGCACCGGGCTCCTTTCGCATTTCCCTTCCCTTCGGTGCTGGGAGGTCTGCAAAGCCCTGGCTGCTTCCCATGCTCACGTCCCACATTGAGCTAGCCCGGAGTTCCCTTCCTCGCTCCGGCTCCGCCAAAACCGCCAGGCGCTCCATCGCCCTCGACATCACTGCCAGGGTGGTCTCCATCGCCGACATCCTCTCCTCCAGAAACACCATCTTTTGCGGGCCTGGGGAAGGTGAACCTTCCTCTCCTCCGGTGCTATCTCCCCGCACCACTCCGCGCCTCTGGGTTACCCCATTTGGCTGGGCATAAGCGGTGGATGACGCCAGGGCCGCCAGCTGGTGGAACTCAGCGTCCGTCTCGGGAGTGGCCCTTTCCGACCTTCCTCCTCCGGCGCCCAAGAGCTCTTCATCCTCCACTTGCATGTTACACCTCACCGCTACAGCGGGATGGTGTCCGTATTCTTGGCTTAGTGTCAGCTCACCACAGCCGCTCCTGAATGAACACACGAGACTCTTTGTGGTATCACCAGGAACTTTTACTGTAGGAAACATGAACATCAGAAAAGCCAAGAATGGGAGGCTCCGGCCAACCCTCCTTTATATACCCTCCCCCACATTTGAACAGTCTCTTCCCGCTCAGTAAAACCCCGCGCAAATTCCCCGCCAAGTCCATCAGCCGTTTCTCCTCCGAGTCCTGGGACGCAGGTGTCTTATCAATGTCAGTGACCCTGAAACTCAGAGCCACATCCAGGCTCTAGTAGCAGGGTTCTGACACTTAAGTTTGTGTCTCTCTTCAAATAACATTTAATGTGGCTTTTGCCTTTCAGGCAAATTCTTTGCCACAAAAAAAAAAAAAAACTTCAGTTTAGCACCTACTCAGAAATTTTGCCCAGTTTGCTTAAAATTATCATAGTCAGGTTATTTACCACAAAGCAAAACTGTTTCTGCTTTATTGCTAGAAAAGTGTTTAATAATTTTGCATTCATTAGCATATGCAAATACACAACTGCTAAGAGAGTTGGCCAAAAGAGATTAAGAAGCAAGAATAATGGGAACGCAGGAGAAAAATTCACATTGGCATGAAGATATTTTGCTCCTCCTTTCTCACATTAGAATTCAGAAGTGCTCTTTATATCCATCAGTTTAATGGTGCACATTTGGTGATCTGTACTTACGGTTATTGAGTCTCCAAGGGCACTTATAACTTTAATGTCTCCTGGCCTCAAGTTATGAACTATTAAAAAAAGGAAAGGGAGACAGTGATTGAACTTTTTAGAAGGTCTTCAGCATGAAGAATATGTTTTAGCAGGAAGAATATGTGGGGAAGATCTGGAAGAACTTGAGATGCTGTTTAAAACCCATGTCGAGAGAAATGTCCTTGAACTCTGTTATCCCCCAGCTGCAAGTACATGACCTCGATTAAACATCCCTTTCCTAGAAATCTGAAATTGGCCATGTGGACAGCTGAGATAGTGGCCACCTTGTTTTCTCATGGTTCAATGTACAAAAACTTAGTTCCCTGCACAAAAATATAAAAAATATAAAAATATTGCATAAAATTACCTTCAGCTTTGTATAATACACATATACAATCGTGGTTGGTGGGACGAGGGAGAGGGTCTTCTCTGTGGTGGCCCCCCAGCTCTGGAACTCGCTCCCCAGGGAGATTAGGCAAGCTCCCACCCTGGTAGCATTTAGGAAGAGCTTGAAAACCTAACTCTTCACACAGGCCTTTGGATAAGGACCGCCCATCTTCATGATAAATCTTGTATCTGTGACCACTTCCTGATCGGTTGCACTTTTCGCTTTGTTAATTTTGATATAGCCACAGGATCCATCCCATTTCAAGGTGCTCTCTCATGAACTTGTAGCACTTTATCAACTACCTCATGTTTACAAATTCACTTGGCGCATTTTGCCCAGTTTGTTTTTATGACTCTTATTTTTTGTGTTTTAAATCATGTTTTACCAATGCTCGTCATTTTATCCTTTTATGTTTATTGTTTAAATCTTATATTTGCATGTGGTTCTGTTATTTGATGTGTTTTATGTTTGTTGCTGTATTTGCCTGGGCTTTGGCCCCATGTAAGCCGCCCTGAGTCCCCTTGGGGAGATGGAGGCGGGGTATAAAAATAAAGTTGTTGTTGTTGTTGTTGTTGTTGTTGTTGTTGTTGTTGTTATTTAAAATATACATACATTTCAAATTTAGTATTATCTCAAAGATAGTCAAAAATCTGAAAAAATCCAAAACACTTCTGAACCCGAACATTTTGTATAAGGGATTCTCAACCTGTATGTACCAAATATTCTCTTTTTTTGTAACCTGTCCTACCAAAAAAACAAGGTAGATTCTTCTCCAGGTCCCCTCCCAAAAGAATATGTTGCTTTTAAAAATGCATAGACACATACCTCCAGCATCTCCCAGACTTTAATTTAATGAGAATCAAGTATCCAAGGGCCTTTTCTCAGGGCAGACAGGACACCTCCTAAAAGACTAATATTCTTGGCTACATTTCAGTTTCTCTAATTGTGTTGGAAAAGACCAATATACTTATCTTCTCTATATTCTGAAGTTGTATCAGTCATGGGAAGGAGAGATGTGGTCAACATATTGCTCAAGTTCGGCATGTTGCCCTAGTACTATTCTATCACTTTTAGCATAAATCTGGCATAAATCTGCCCATGCGAAACAGGTGAATATAGCACTGAATAAAACAGAATAGTCACACTTAAACCTACACTTGCTGATAGATTTTCCAAGCTAGCTGGCATTTCCCCCTCCCGATGTGCTGCAAGAAGTTGCTGCCAATTGCAAGAGAAATAAGGTCAAACACTGTGAAAGCCATTCACTGCATGACTATCAGCCTCCTCCCAGTAGACTTAAATCAGGGAAAAGTTTCATGAGAACCACCAATCCTCCTAGTGTTCTGTCAGCAACTGCAATAATATCCCAGGGGCAAACCAAGATTGGGGAACTTGGAAGTCCCTGAACAGACTCAGAAGTGAAGTGGGCAGATCAAAAGACAACCTGGTGAAATGTCACTACCTGGTAGAATCCTTCACCTTGTGCGATCGTGGAGCAGAACAAACAACTCAACATCTGTATGCTTGCCCACAATGCCCTGCCTCATGCACAGAGGAAAAACTGCTTAAAGCTTACAGACAATGTAGTTTCTGTTGCCCGTTTTTGATCTAAAATTATTTTGTTTCATGTGCTCCCTTTATTTCATCAGTTTTATACTTATTTGTTTATGCAATGCTTTTGACACAAAATAATACATCACTTTCAATCTCACTATTTCACTTCATAATAATACTGAATTACAAAGTATTTTTCTTGAAATCATTTCTTAAATGAAGGACTGGTTTCTTGAAGTCAAATGTACTAGCACTTCAATGCTAGAACAGGACTGGGAATTTGTGAACCTCCAGATGTTCCCACCAATTCCCACCGCTGGTTATACTAAATCTCTCCCAGTGCATTACTTCAACCTCAGGTTTTCAATTCAAGGATTGACATTATGAGACCCTTCAGATATTACTGGTCCAAAACTCCTATTACCCCAACCATTAACTATACTGACTGGGGCTGACAGGTCTAGCTCTCAGAAAACATGTAGAGGACTACACGTTGCCCAGCACTATGTTATATAAATTTGACATTTTCAGCATATGCATACATTGCATTTCCCCCCCCCCCCCCAAAAGCTGGCCTTTACATACTTTACATACTGCATTGTAACTTTTATCTGAGAAGTTGGAAAATGGCAATTTAGTGATTCAGATTTCAGAGTTCGTTGCTTCCATGGGCAATAAACTCATTCTTCCTATTCTCAGCAGTATTCTATCATTACATATTTCACGCTATTTTCTCCCTTCCCCATGTTTAGGACTTGACTGACAATATTGTGATTTTTATTATTACTGGGAGCAATAATGAGAAAAAATGAGACTGCTAATAGATCATAAACTTTTCAGCCACCATAAAACATAAAGTCTTCTTCATAAAAGCTTATGATAGCTAACAATCTACATGAAAACTCAAATTAAAATCACAAATCTAAAATGACAAATCACAAGTGTCTAAAAACAGAAATTAAAATTGCTGCTAATTTTTTTAAAAAAAATTGCAAAGCACCAAGAGTCAAAGGCATATTAAACACTTGCTCATCTCTGAATGGATAGATATGCATTTTAACTGTGGAGCCACCAGATTTCTGACAGAGGGAATTCCAAAACCAATATGCTATCACCCACAAAACCTTGCCCTGCATGGTAGTTCTATGGGAAGCACAAATGGCTTCCCTGATAATACTAACAGATTCATAACTAGCACATTAAAGTTGAGTCTAATTTTCATTTTAAAGTAAAGCAGTAATGGAATAGACATGAGAACAATATTGGAAGATGAATGGATTGCTACATTCTAGTGATACTAGAGCCAGGACTGTGTAGTTTTCTGATTACTCAGAAGTCTATAGATTCTGCCCTGTAGATTATTTTGAAGCAATTCATTTGTCAGCCCCAGGTAAAGCATATTTATTTGAAGCAGAAAGATTTTAATAAGTGAAAGCTTATGTAGGATGAGTTTATTCTAACCAGAATAACTGGATTTGGAATTAACAACGGCAAATACCTTTATCCCAACAAACTGGAGAGTTCCAGAATCCCATTAGATTGGAGTACGGCTGGGATATCCTAAAAGGTACCGCTGTTCCTCTACATCTATGAAGTCTGCATGCAGGGCTTCATCCAACCATAATTCAAATATATATATTTTAAAAAATCCAAAAAGCAAACTTTGCTTTGGCCATGTGTGATCACTACATTGATCTGTAGTTTCCCACCATTCACACACCCTCAGATGTTCTCCACCACTAATTTGAGTTGTTTGCCATTTTATATAAGGACTGCTATTTTACTACACCATTGTATATACTGAGCATCCATGAAATTTGGAACAAAAGCCCAGTAGATACCGAAGGTCTACTATATAGTCCAAAAACAGAATATTTGCTCTGGTGTTAATCCAGAATTCTGACAGCCTCTTGCCCTTAATAGTTAGTCATCAGAAAGCCCAAATATGTACCTGAGGCAGGAATTGTGTCTGAAGGGGTACGATCTGAACATGGAATAGCAGTGCCAAGGCTCCTTTCCTGAAAAAGATTAAACCATTAGAGATACATTCCAGTATAAAGGAATATTTTTTTTTCAAATGAGTGTATCTACCCCCCCCCCCCCACCAAATACACCATGGTATATGCTGCATTTTATGCCAATTCACCCTTTCATGAACTTCTTTTTATTCCAAGTCAAGCAATAATAAAATATTATGCAACCAGTTGTTTTCATACTTGAGACCGTGGTTCAATCTGCAGCTCCATGGGAAATGATGAATAGTTACTATTCCTGTAGGTGAAGAAATATGGATGCTCCTGCAGAGACAAGATAAGTGATCACATTTGAAAAGTTATCACTTGACACCATGGTTGAAGTCAGCAGAAATGATTTAGTAAAGCAGACACAGAGAAGTCTTTAAGATTGATTGGGAATGTCTATATTTCTCACAGCCACTCTAGTCTCCAGATAGTACTTCCGGGGCCAGAAATATATCAAATCCAATCTGTAATAAAGTCAAAGCTACTGAAATGTAAGAGCTCCATATTGATGGAACAGCTATGCTTGGGCACAGCCAGGATCCAAGAGACACAATTTTAAAACAAGATGAGTCTTTGCTGGGACTGCATGTAACATCTTCCACCACCATCCCCATTTATGAAGCTCCTGGGCTCCCTAACTTTCTGATACCTAATAACAATATAATAACGTTATTTTTGTACCCTGCCTCCATCTCTTCAAAGGGACTCAGGGCGGCTCACATGGGGACAAGCCCAAACTAGGAAGCCCAAACAACATAGTTAAAATATAACACATTAAAATGCATAGATAATAAACACAAGAGAATAAAATAACCACATAGTAATAGAATATAAAAGGAAGCATCGAAACAACCAATGAACCTGAAGTACTAATCTGTTCCTGGGCACAAAACTGCCTGGCAACAAAAGGTCAATTACTGACCAACGGGAAAGCATTAATTTTTCAAATTCAGAAGTGGACTTAGAACATATATTCACATTTGTCAACCTCATATATAAATTGAAATCAGGTGTGGGCAAAAATTATGTATTTTGGTATGGTCCATGAATACATTGAGGATAAAACTTACGGGCATATAACAAACAATCTCTCTGCAATACAGAGTAATATAGTAAACCCCTATTAAAATGACAGCTGTAGTCTCTTTGCAAGGAGGCATCACAGATCTGAAGGTAATAGCTTTAACCTGGGACGGGGGGACTGGACTACTTTGCAAGAAAATTCAGGAACTACAAATTCCCCAAGCAACCCTACAAACAAGTTAGAAATAATTATAGAAAAGAGTGGGTTGTTGAAGGCTTTCATGGCCGGAATCCCTCGGTTGTTGTGAGTTATATGGGTTGTATGGCCATATTCCAGAAGCATTCTTTCCTGACGTTTTGCCCACATCTATGGCAGGTACCTAACAACCTCTGAGGATGCCTGCCATAGATGTGGGCAAAACATCAGGAGGGAATGCTTCTGGAACATGGCCATACAGCCTGGAAAACTCACAACAGCCCAGAAAAGAATGGTCTTACTTTTTTTAAGAGTTATCTTTCCCAGTGAATGGATCCTTTGAACTGTTGGAGTACAAAACCTGTCATCTCTAGCCAGCATACTCAAAAACTACTTTTATGTGGTGGTAGGTACTAAATTCTAGGACATTTGGAGAGCACCCAGAGAAGGAAGAAAACAATACCCTTGAGAAACCATAATTATGTTTTGAAAAGCATCTAAAGAGGTGACTCCTCTTACCTGAGAAGGACATTGTGCCTCAGGCATTTCAGTGAAACGATAGGGTTGCTTCTGCCCAACTGGTTCCATCTAAAAGAGAAAAAAGTCTTCCTGTTTGAGGATCAGAAGTGGATATGGTCCATGTTTGTACTTGGGCAGGACAGACCTGCAAGTCCTAACTTGAAGGCAAGAGCATTGCATCTGGATCTACTTGTTACAAATAGCCCATGATACAGCAGACCTTAATCTCAACTGAACCATTTGAGATTGTAAAACGACTGAACACCCCCCCCCCCCAATGAATCCACGTACACAGAAAACTGTCACTGAAAAGGCAAATTCTTCTCTGTATGTTGAACAGATAATCTGCAAATACTCATTTTAGGGCTTACATCGAAATGCACAGCTTTTATTCATTATGAGGTTTGAGAAATCACTCTTTGCTTTAATTTTAACAAATTTTAGGCTTGACAAAAGAAGTACAAAAGTTGGATTGTTTCATTTCATCTGTATGTTGCCTCTCCCCCAGCGTGGAACCCCAGACAGCTCACAGAGTCAATTAGAAGACATATTATTCAGAACAATTAAAATTTTACATCAAATGCCTCTTAAAGGTTAACTAGAAAATATTAATTGGTCCTCCATTAAAGTTGTTTATTTTCCTCCACTTGTTATACTACCATTTAAAATGTTAAAAAAAAACCCTAACTTGCTACAATTAATTGTATCAAATGCAAGGTTAAAATTAACTTGTTACTGTTGACTGTATTGACTCATGTACATGTACAGCGAAATGCTATACCTCTAACTGTTCTGATTTAGCATCCCAATTAATCCTTTGTTGCTCACATTCTCCTGCTCCTCTTTTCTCTCTTTGTTTTCAGCTTTCTTCAGTACTGAATGTCCTGGAGTCATTCCTGATTTACAGAGAACCTAAGGCAACCCCTTAGGGGATGAGAGTGTGTGACTCACTCAAGGTCCAATAGTTGATTTTCATGGACAAGTAGGGGATTGAATCCTGGTGTCTAGACTATTCATCAAACACTGAATGTAACAGACCACATTGTATAGGATACAAAAATTGAAACAAGATTAAGATATCAAATTTAAAACCAGATTAAGCATCTGAACAAGGAGGTGATCAACAGAAAACCTACTTGCCCTGCATTTGAAGAAAATAGGTCTCTCTTCCCCCCAACACTGTTTTAATCTAGCATGAATTATGTGATAAAAAGTTGCATAAAACATTTCACACTGGGATGGTCAGGATGTGTGTGTGTAGGCAGTCCCTGAGTTACAAACATCAGATTTACAAATGATTCAGAGTTAAGAAAAGGGGCAAGACAACAGGAAGAGAGGGAAATCTACCCCTTGGAAGAGAAATTCACCCCGTTATCATGAGGGGAAGTGTCTCCACTGATGCTTTATCACTCGTTCTTGTTTCCACAACAAGCTAAATTTTTCAAAATCCAATTATCCTGGGGACAGAGTGAGGTGAAATCTTCTGAACAGGGGCACAGACAGCAAAACAAACACCACAGGGGTATATGTGTATGTACACTGCAGAACAATGTTGGACACTGTAGAAAAAAGGTGGTTTGGCTGAAAAAATGTTTGTAAACATGGATTCATGAAGAACAGCACCAATATGTTAAATACATAAAACACACATCTCTGCTAACTTTTGTTTTTCCAGTTTTCTTCTTTGGTTATATTTCTTTTTAACTTTTTCTTCTTTTTAATGGTGAAACAAAACCTCTGTATTAAAAAAACAGTCTGATATACAGTATAATTTATTTTATAACACTGTAGTGAACTTTTTATTGTATTTTATCTGGACACATGCAGAAGATGGGACATTGGGGCGAACGCTGTCAAAATGGGGAAGAATAGGGGAACGGAGGCACTAATATAGGCTTCCTTTGTTGACCTGGCACCGCAAACGTTGGGGGCATCTATTAAGGGCTTTCCCCCGTTTTGGTTATATTTCTTAAGGTGCATCTATTCTGTAAAATTAATACATTCTGACACCACTTCAACTGCCATGGCTTAATGATATAGGATCATGGGAGCTTTAGTTCATTGAGGTATCAACACTCCGGCAGAGAATGCTAAAGACCTTGTAAAACTATGACTTTATGGCTCCGTAGCTTTGAATCATGGCGGTTAAAGTAGTATCGAACTGTCATAATTCTGTCTCATAGATGCATTACCTAGATTCACAAAGCAGGAATTTGGGGGAATTATTTCTTTTAAAGTGGGGAGAAAGTTGTACACAAGGACAAACACTTTTTGTTTAATTTGTCTAACAATATTATGGAGGGTACACAATTCTAGATTTTACCTCCAGAGATAGAACTGAAAATGTTTTGCTAAAATACACCAGGCATCTTGTTTGAAGACAGCAACAATGTGCTGATGGGTGCAATGTACAAGTAAATTTCCTGCAAACATGTGCCAAGTTTTAATGAGTTGAAGGCAGCGATCCCTTCACTTCTGACCATTAAAGAAATAGACTGGAATTATCGATGGAGGTAGCTTTTATTGTCTGCCAACTTTCTTCCTATACTGGCAACGTAATTGATTCTTACAAACAACTTCTGGTGGCAGTTTGATTTATTCTTAGGCAACCTTGTGTGTGTGCAGTGTCCTTTATAGTTCTGTCACAGTCTGGGAAGAAAATAATCATAAATCAGGACCAGCAATATGATTAGAGAAATAGTTAGATAATTTCCCCAACCAACATAACCTATGAAGCATTGGTAGTATTAAAAGAGTGTGTTTTGCCAACAAGTTTCCGGGCCCAATTCAAAGTGCAGGTTATTATCTACAAAATCCTATACAGTTCGGGTCCAGCCTATCTTCGTGACTGCATCTCTTTTTACGAACCGGCGCGGACTCTGAGGTCCACACCCTCCCAAGAGAAATTAGGCTGGCCCCTATCCTCCAATGTTTTTGGGCCAACCTAAAAACTTGGCTCTTTAACCAAGCCTTCCAATAGATATAGAGGCCTATATAAAGGCTCAAATGGAAGGCTTATTGGTTTTTTCACTGAAAGCACTTTATATGACTGGTTGGTTGTTATTCATTTTATGTCTATAATTACCATAACACTTTATTAATATGTATTTTAGGGTTGCTGGTTTGTGATCCCACCAGTTCTTTTCTGCTGGGAGGTGGTACTTGAGGCATAAGTTCCAATGGATCATTTGGGCCACATAGTTGTGCCTCTGTTTGTAGTCTGTGCGATTTTCTTACAGCAGCTGAGGATATGATCAATGGTTTCGTCAGCTTCCTTGCACAGTCTGCATTTTGGGTCATCAGCTGATTTTTCAATCTTGGCCTTAATTGCGTTTGTTCTGATGGCTTGCTCCTGGGCTGCAAGGATCAGGCCTTCTGTCTCCTTCTTCAGGGTCCCATTTGTGAGCCAGAGCCAGGTCTTCTCCTTATCAGCTTTTCCTTCAATTTTGTCAAGGAACTTTCCATGCAATGTTTTGTTGTGCCAGCTGTCAGCTCTAGTTTGTAGTGTGGCTTTCTTGTACTGGTTTTTTGTCTGCTGTGCTTTGAGGAGTTTCTGATTTTTGACTTCAATCAAAGCAGGTTCTTCACTTTGTTTTACATATTCTGCCAGGGCATGTATTATTATTATTATTTTGGGCCACACAGCCTGTCCTGCCAGTCCCAACTTAGGACTTTATAATACTATGGTCTATATTGAAATCACAGTACTGCTCTCTATAAAACATATTGCCCTTGCCCTTGTTGCCAGTAATATGGGTTCTACTAACATTGTTAATGGAAGATGGCTCTATCTGCATACCACCCCACATCATTGACCACTCTTTCCTTGCCCTTCCTGGCACATGCACTTTTTAAAACTCTGGAATAAGTGCGCATTAAAGCATTATTCTTGAGAGTATGTGTAGTATTGGTTCAATTACTGTTCGCACCTAACATTGCACTTAGCAGGATGATCCAGAACACCAAGCTATTCCATTTTCCCTTGAGGATTGAAGATAATTCACAATGCAAAGTGATTTTGGACTAATCTCCTGGAATCTTTCAACCAGGATATCTAATGGGCTTTTAAAGCATCTTAAATTAATCACAGGTATGTGTATGTGTGTGTGTGTGTGCGTGTACACATACCCACGCATACCTATTTCCTTCAGTCACCATATTGAGTGTGCTACTGACCTTTATCTGACACTGATTCTCATTGTGATGAACCTGGATCACTTCGTATTACCTTGTGCTATTCTGAGAGGAGGAACAGATTCTTCTTGTCAGAGATGCTGATCAGATAAACTCCCTCTGTGCTCCTTATAGTCAGATAATATCAAACATGTTATCTGACCTTGCCAAGATTACAACCAATAATAAAAAAAGAGATTAGGGATGAGGACATTACTCAAGGGAAATGACATCATTAAAACTATGACAATTTCTTCTAGAAGTAGGAGGTCTTGGATATTGGAATAAAGTAATAGAGTTCTTCATTTTCCTCTTTAAAATCATGTAGGCCAGTTAGTATGGAAACTTGAACACTGGAGTACAACTCTAGAGACCAAGGTTTGAATTCCTGTTTGGCCATGGAAACTCACTGGATGACCTTGGGACGGGGAATTGATTAGTTCCTCTTCTGCCACTTTCCCGGAGCCCCTGGTGGTGCAATGGGTTAAACCCTTGTGTCGGCAGGACTGCTGACTGAAAGGTCAGTGGTTCGAATCCGGGGAGCGGGGTGAGCTCCCATCTGTCAGCTCTAGCTCCCCATGAGAAGCCTCCCACAGGATGGTAAAACATTAAATATCTGGGTGTTCCCTGGGCAACGTCATTGCAGACAGCCAATTCTCTCACACCAGAAGTGACTTGCAGTTTCTCAAGTCGCTCCTGACATGAAAAAAAATGTCACTTTCCCCTTTCTCATATTTCTCTGGAGTACCTTATATCTCTCGAAATGGGGGGGAGGGGGCCCACAAAGCAGTTTGAGCCCAGGTTCTGTGCTCAATGTAATTACTTCCTGGACTCAGATCAGTTCCAGGCATGTGATCTGATCAACCCACTGCAAAACCAATTCTTTCATTTGAACTGGTTCCAAGCTGGATTTTAGTGTCAGCGTAGAAGTGCCCTCAGTATCAAGTCAACAGCTCCAGAGTCAATAGAATTTATTTTCAAGTATTCCTCCCCACACAGTTCCCAGCCCCTAGCTCTTTAAAAATTTGGGAGGGAAGGGGAATTCAGTTTGCTTCATACAGAAACCTATATATTCAGGGTTCAGAGCAGTGAAGAACTGTAAATTGCATAGAAATGATACAGCTATAGCCAAGAGTTGCATAAAATCATCCTAGGGCTGACTATCATCTTTTTCTATGTTAATTGGTAACCTTTTTGTTAATTCTTGTAAAAAATTGCTTTCAACATGTGAACCCTATGAATAAGCAACTGTTGGGGGGGATTTCTTGGAGATAATGGCAGTGGCACCACGTCTAACAATTAGTCAACTATTTAAAAAACTGTTTTTTAAAACAATAGGCGATCCTAGTATTACTGATCAACCTTCCCCAAACTGGCACACTCCTCCATTGTATTACAGATCCCACCATCTCAAGCCAACATGGGTTAACAGATCAATTAAAAATTATTAGAGAGAGTGAAAGGTTCCACATTTTGCTCAGCACTTCAAGCAAAACCATACCACACTTTAAATTAAAATCTCAAGTGTAAGTAGTTCGCAATGAATCCCCCTCCCTCTTTAAAGAAGGTGAGCAATAATAGCCCAATAACGGCTAGGTATCTAATCAGGACATCAGACCTGTAATAAAAGGAAGGGCGAGACAAGAACTTTGATGTTATCCTTATGAAGGTTTATGAATAAAAAGGAGAAAGATCAAGATAACTGAATGCAGGTGTTTCTGTCCAAGTCTGTAACCTTGTCTTTAATTTTTCTCTGACTATGCACAATGTCTGTGAAATAAAAATGAAAGGCTTTGGCATGCAAAAATGGCTGCACCTCATCCCATGTGTTAATTTGTAGTTGCTCCTAATATCCTGTGAACCATCATACCTCCCTGTGTACATACAAGTGGATCTGATTTTAGGACTAAGTGATGTCCAGGACAGAAGATTAAGAGGAGAAGATTTGGAAAAATAGGGGTGGGATGAGGAGATCGATGGGCTGAAAAGAAGTTCAAAACCTATCTCTTTTGGAAGGACAGGAGAGCATTTGGAGGGTGAGGAGGTCTAGCTAGTTATGCAGCAACTACATACTTGTAAATAACCAAATCCATGTAAGAGACACCCAGGAATGTGGAGGCTCAACTGTAAATTATTCAGCAGTGCACCCAAAGCAAAAGTGCATTGGAAGATATGTAATAATTATTTTATTGTCCCCCCTCCCCCAAAAAAGTTTTGTTTAAAACCCAATATTGATGGAGCCACAATATATCTCTTGGGAGGGTGTCCCACAAATATAGGTCTGTCATTAAAAATGCCCCATCTCTAATATTCATTCCTAGAACTAACCTCAAACAAGACTTGGAGAAGAAAAACATTCCTTTTAGAATCTAGCATCAGGTATCTTTGATGCAAGAACTATTGGAAGATTCCCTCAAAGTTATCTAGGTAAAGGTAAAGGTTTTCCCCTGACCTTAAGTCTAGTCGTGTCCGACTCTGGGGGTTGATCCTCATCTCCATTTCTAAGCTGAAGATCCAGTGTCGTCTGTAGACACCTCCAAGGTCATGTGGCCGGCATGACTGCATGGAGCGCCTTTACCTTCCCACCAAAGCGGTACTTATTGATTACTCACATTTGCATGTTTCTGAACTACTAGCTTGGCAGAAGCTGGGGCTAGCAACGGGAGCTCACTTTGCTCCCTGGATTCGAACCACCGACCTTTCGGTCAGCAATTTCAGCAGCTCAGCGGTTTAATCCACTGAGCCACCAGGTGCTCCCACATTGAGGAGGGGACTTGTTACTGGTTAAATAGTGTAAAAATTGAGCAATTTTTATTCACTGTTCATCAAATTGTGTTTTTTAAAGGAACTTTGGGGGCAGGCTAAATATTTGGAAGCTATCTTTCTATTTTTGAGACCTTTAAAACAAAACCGTATTTTTACCTTCAGTAACTTCACATTCTTAAATAATGCATAAAATTAATTCAAATTCTCCATGTAGCCAAAATTCAAATTCTCCATGTACCCAAAATACACATGGGAAAGTGTCAACAAGTGCGGCAGTTCAGTGGTTTAACCCATTGTGCCACTGGGGGCTCCAAAGTTATCTAGTCATTTAAAATATAATTACAACATTTCTGTTTGTTCAGAAAGTATTTCAATGGGGTTTTTAAGGATATTAAATGTAGAACATGTAAATCAAACAAAATATTTCTCCTGTTATCACAGTTTCCAACAGTTAATAATTTTATCAAAAAAATATCCTCATTGCTGCTCTGATTCTTCAGTGGTGCCTTCTCCAATAGACCCAGAATGCTTCTAGACAAGGCTTTTATTAAAATCCATTTTGCCTCATTCGGAATCATATGCAGGGTCCATATCACTTGTATTTTCCACCTATAACTTTCCTGTGCTTTCCTACATCTTCTTTGGTGAGTGATGCTAGGAGCCATTCACCTAGAAACCCATGCATTTGTGGAATGCCATTTGTTCAATTATCCCAACATTTCCATGAATCGTACCATATTATTCCAGAGTCCGACTCCTAGAGCAGTCACAGCTAACTCCTTCCCTGTGATCTTCATGGGTATCTTCTCTGTGAAATAGTCTTTTTCTTGCCTGCCCTGCAAGAGAAATGTTTTTGGAAACTGGACAAAGGTTTGGCATTTATTGGTAAAGCCAATAACTAAACAAGCCCCCCTCACTTTAAAGTGGAATAAGATTAGAGAGGAAGGTATTTCCACAGGGTTAAAAGGATATTTACATGGCACCAGGGCTGGGTGATAAACATATCCTTCAAAGTTTTGTAGATAGAAACTGAGGCAGTTGAAGCCAAGCAATATCAATGTGTAGCCAAGAAAGCAAAAGTTATTGATGAGAGGAATACATAAGGACAGGTGCAGCAGTTTGCTTTTTCCTAAACCTACTGTGAAGGGTGAGATTCTCTACTGGATCCTCTTTTTTGCTGAATTAATTGAGTGCAAATTACTTTTTGCAGTTTAAACTCAGTTTGCAGCAACTGAAGTAAGCTGTAAACAAAGGGGAAAATAGGGAGAAGAAGAGAGAGGCTTGGACATTTTTAAAGCAGTCAAAAAGTGTGATCACTGTCCCTGCCATGGTAGTTAAAGTGTGTCAAACTGCAATAATTACCCTTAATGTCTTTTTTCAGGTCGTTTCCTCTTACATGTCAGATGAAGGGATGGGGAGAATGTAGGTTAGTACTCACATTTTCTTGGAGAGATGTCTGAAGAACCACAGTGAAATCATTCTTCAGCTCATAGTTTGTAGATGCCAGCAGCCTTTCCAAATTATCCTGTGCAAAAAGGACAAACAATCAGTTAACAGGATGAGCTCTGTTTTGTAACTACAAAGAGCAGAGTACAATGTACAGATTTGCCCATGGCTTAAATAAATTTCCAAACCCTCTCTAATGCTAATAAACCAGAATAAATCAAATTATAGAATCGACTTCCACACAAAAAAATAATTCCACTCTTGCAGAACATGAGAAATGGCCCAGCAGCTATCAAATGAATTGTGTAAGTTAATTTTCTTAGAAAGAGCAGAAGCCTTATAAGACAATCAGATCTCTTAGTAGTCCTGGCCATGCCTTTGAAAAGCCTCAAATAAAATTAAATCTTAGTTAGCTAAGAGTATTTTGTGCCATCTCCAGACAACTTGCATTCCTAGAGCAGCAGAAACGTACCATCTTAGGTTCTCCAATGATCATAGAGAGAATGCTAGCCGTAGCCACCATAGCTCTTTAATTTGACTTTCTCAAAAGATTTTGGAAAATCCAGGTTTCCCTGTTTTTACTAAAAAGAAGTTTCTAATATAAGAAGAGAGACTTCATTTAAACTTGCGTAGAATAGCTCAACAAGGGGGTGGGAAAGAGAAAAACAATTATCCTCCTTTGCCAAGTTCGCATGGGTGTCTTTGCTTAGATCAGGAATGCCTACGACTAGCAATCCTCCAAAGCTTTATATCCATTACTCTGGTGACAAATGATAGCTAAGTTAAGGGTAACCATCCAGTGGGGCCCAGAATGATCTGGACACCACTCCCATTACTGTCATAGTTCTGGAGCAGAGCATGTAAAGACCTCCACTGAATCTAGGGCCAGTTTGAAGCATCAATGCTCTGGACTGGCCTTGGATTTCAGCGCCATGTAGATGTGTCCAAAGATGTTAAAAGTTGCAACATGGGGAACAACCAAAAGCAGCACTGTTGTCAGGCAACACCATCCAATACAGCATTAGGTTGGCTCAGTTTACTGCTGAGGTCAGTGATTAGGGCACATGGTGTCAATGAATATGTTACTCACCAGATAGGACCATGTCCACACAGCTTCATCCAGTCTGGAAAAGTTATTGAAATAACAGCATATTTCGGAAGGAAAGTTGCTAGAAAATGCCAAAAGCAAAACAAAATAATAATAAGAAAATGTCATAAATTCTTCATTCACAAACTTGGAGATGATTCTCACTTGTTTTAGAAAGTGAAAAAAGGCTACTGCTGATATATTGCTTTTGAAGCCTCTGGACTGCCAGATAAGAAGATGCATATCAGCTAATAAAAATGATCCAACAGTTGAACATATTTCCCACAATAGAGTTTACAGTCTAGAGCAGAGTTCAGATGTAATTCAAAATGTCATCTTTTGAAACAAGGATGTTCGTGACTTATGATAATTTTCTCATCCAAAGAAGTGCACAATCAAATTCTAACGAATTAGACACTGGCCTGAATTTTATCAGTTACTCCAAACCAAAGAAGACCTACTAAATCAATTATTGACTATTGAATCAACAGGCAGGTAAATATTAATTATTCAAAGAATCTGTTGTAATTGGGACTAACAAGATTCAGGGCACTAATGGTAAATTTAAAAATGCAAACAATATTTGATTTTCCAGAAAGCCCTTTCACACCACACAATTGTAGCACAAGAATTCCACATCAATTGCCATGATGATGTCCGAAACTGGAGTCTGGTGAAGCATTAGAGGTTTTTGACTGAGAATCCTAGTGACCATCCCTAGATTAAATCTTAGGATTCAATAGGCTGTTGATATAGCAGTTGGCACAGCAGGTTAAACTGCTGAGCTGATGAACTTGCTAACTGAAAGTTCAGTGGGGCGAGCTCCCACTGTTAGCCCCTGCTTCTGCCAACCTAGCAGTTCGAAAACATGGAAATGTGAATAGATCAACAGGTACCCCTCTGGTGGGAAGGTAATGGTGCTCATGCAGTCATGCTGACCACATGATCTTGGAGGTGTCTATGGACATGAAATGGAGAGATGAGCACCAACCCCCAGAGTCGGACACAACTAGACTTAATGTCAGGGGAAAAGCTTTACTTTTACTATAGCAATTGAAACAGAACCATAGTGCTATAATTGTGTGGGATTAAAAGGCCCTAGCTTATTTCCAACTCAAATGTCAGGCATCAATGTGACATGCTACTTGCTGATACCAAAAAAGTGTTTTTCTCTTGTTGGTTTAGTTTTTCCTCTTTTTCTTTAAATTAAATATTTTTACTTTTGAAACATAATATGAATGTCTTATCTCACCTTCTATTCCCAAATCTATACTCTTCTATTACTTACACAGAATTATAAAAATACACCACTGTCAATTCAATTACTTCTACATTATTATAATTTTATCCATTAGATAAAATTATTGTAATGTATTCATATATTACTCACTCACAATCTCTTTTGGACATTTGGTGGTTTAAATTCACCATTGTTTTTACTCATGAAACTAATAAATTGTTTCCAAGTTTTCCTAAGCTGGTACTGAAAGTGGTGAAAGTCCTCAGAGGTCAACAAAAGTTACCATCAACAGTCTAACAACCAAAAATCTTATTCCCCTTTTAAATACTGCTTTGTTTACCATGGAAATCAGGAATAGTTACATGTTAAATTCCTTCGTTCTCCAGAAGGACGGTGATTCCTTAGAATAATAGTGGTGTCAGAATCTATTACTGATAATCGTTGGATATGTGTAGGTAATTATAACCTTATTATTATTATTATTATTATTATTATTATTATTATTTATACCCTGCTTTATCTCCGCAATGACCTTGGAGGCATCTACAGACAACGCCGGCTCTTCGGCTTAGAAATGGAGATGAACACCAACCCCCAGAGTCGGACACAGCGAGACTTAATGTCAAGGTGAAACCTTTACTTTTATCTTATGTCCCCAAAGGAGACTCAAAGAGGCTTGACATAAAAGCATTGGAATACAATTTAAAATATACAAAAATGCAAACATTACAGTAGAATTAAACACAAACAGCACAAAAAACTTCAGTTAAAATCCATCAAAACAGTTAAAAACCACAGCACCACTGACTAGACCTTAAACACTATTAATTAATGTATCAATGATAGATTAAGCTGAGGTCAATAGGGGATGTGGTTAAAGAAAAGAGGTAACCAAATAATGTAAGGGGTCCTCTATATAGGCAAATTACCAGAAAGTTGTAGTATTTGTTCCTGTTGTTCTCAGGATTTCTTAAATATGGAAGCGGTATTTCTGACAAGTTCCAGAACCAGTTGTAACATTTTATTCCCACTTTAAAATGGTTTTCTTTTTAATTCCAAAACATAACACAACAAAGAATAATCATTCTATTTTCCCATTGGCTTTTTTTAAAAAAAAGTTGAAGCGCTATAGTCTACTAGTGAAATGGTACTTTTGCAATATAACTCTAAGAAAACCTTTTAAAATGAAAGGAAAGCCCTAGAAAAAAACCTAGAAGAGCTATGAACTAGGCAAAATGTCATGAAGAGGGTCAATATACAGCAATTGTTTTTCATTTTCAATAAAGGACAGACTGTTCTGTAAGTTATGGTCTTTTGGATTGGTTTACATCCATCATATCAGGATAAAAACTTCCAAAGCACATCTAAGATTACAATTGATTTGCTATCTGGTACAGAAATCTTTTATATCCCTATCACAACATGTTTCAGAAGAAAAATGAACAGTACATCCTCGAGGATTCAAAAAAAAGCACTAACTTCATAGATAGGTAGAAGACCATTTTATTTACCTGTTATGATTCAAACTAGTGTGAGGAAGAGATGAGATTGTGAGTAGTGTAGAATCAACCAGGTTCACGAAAACTTTGGGAACCTGAAAAAAATAGCACACATTTTGGGGAGATAGGATGATATAAATAAAGTTTTATTATATTATTAATAATAATATAATTTCTTAACTGTCACAACAGTTTTCTATGATCCTTGGACTCCCAAACTCATTTCCACTTGTTTTCTCACAACCTCTTCTCATTCTCAGTTCCTTCTCATTCTCTGCCTGGAATAAACATTGGGCTTCAGCCATTTTATGTTTCCCTGAGGTTATAGTTTTATTATTGCTTATAAGTCAAATCTCCAAAACATGACCACTGCTTTAACATACCAGCTTAAGATCTATGCAATCCTATTATAATTAGAAGTAAATCAAACACTGCAGTTTATTAAAGGCTTGGTTTTATCATGAATGTATTTTTTTGTAATTGATTTGTTGCCCTCATAATGATGCTTTCCCTATTCAAGATATTTGTACCATTAATAGCAAAACTTGACAAAATCCATGTTTTTTTTCTAAGATTACACCTCCCAGAATCACCTAGCTATACTCTTCAGCAGATCTGTTTGACTTTGTCTTGTACACCTTGTAATAAATTTAGCATTCTCATTTATAGCTTTGAAAAATGAAAATTATGAACAAATGCAAGCACAAGGTTTAACTCTTTAAGTCAGATAATGAAGGGATATTTTCTGTTTTCCCAAGACAGCAAGACTCAGGAAGGATTCATTCGCATTGGCCTAGAGTCATTCTATGCATGTGTATACATGTGCATCTATGAACATATACCAAATGCATGTTAAGCTCCTTAGGCAGAAGCAAGCAGACGTACATTGAGCATTCACCTGATACAGTCCTATAGAATTTACATGATAATACATGGTGAAGTAACAATAACAAACATAATATCCGGCTAAAATACAGAGAAGACAACTGATGCATACCTACAAACAATAGACATAAGAATTAGGTAGCATCTAGACTGGAATAAAAGTATGATCCCATTCTTTTCATTTTTGGCCTCTCTCTCTCCTTCTTGCCATACACAATACCAATGCTTAGAAAAGTTACTTTTTTTAGACAACTCTCAGAATGATTCAGTCAACATGGCTTTTGACTGGGTGATTGTGTTGTTGCCAAAAATGCAACTATTCCAAGCTCTGATATACTAATAATTTAGCAGTTATTTTGGAGCTTCATTATTCAACACAAGGAACAGGCAGCCAACTCTAGAAAGACATGATATTTCAAGCTCTGTTATTTTTTTCTTTACTGAACTTCATTGAATGAGGTTTTAGCTTTGCTATTGGTTTACAGATTGTATTTGATTATAAAATGCATTGTGTTTTGCATATAAAATATTGCATGCTTTATGGTTACAGGTTTTCTTTTGTTTAGTGGGTTGCTGTGATTTTTCCAGGCTGTGTGGCCATGTTCCAGAAGCATTCTCTCCTGATGTTTCTCCTGCATCTGTGGCAGGCAACCTCAGAGGTTGTTAGGACTGTAGGAAACTAGTCAAATGGGGTTTTATCTGTGGAATATTCAGGGTGGGAGAAAGAACTCTTGTCTGTTTGAGGCAAGCGTGAATGTTGCAATTGGCCACCTTGATTTGCATTGAATAGCCTTGCAGCTTCAAGGTCTGGTTGCTTATTGCCTGGGGAATACCTTTGTTTCTTAGTTTTCACTGTAGTATAAGCCACTCTAGGAAATAAATTATATAAATGCCTTAAATACATTGTATGCATTAAACAAACCAATTAGTACCGGTACATTTATTGTAATTCTTGCAAAAGCATTAAATATCTTACAAATAATTCTTACTTCTTTATACAGAAAATCCAGAATGCCTTCAAGTTTTTTAAAGTTGTCAAAGTGAGAAGTCACCTGTTGGAAGTGAAACAATTTATGTCAGAAAATGTTATGTTTTTATTCCTGATTTAAAAAAAAAAACCTGACCCATTGCATTGTTTTTATTATTTGCTTTCATGTCAACTCTGGATTTTGATAACCTTACTATAGTATTTTTTTGGCAAGACTGATTCAGAAGTTTTCCATCACCTTCTTTTTACTCATTGTTTTCCATGGCCCTTTTTACATTGCCTGATAAAGCAGCTTGAAGCTGCATTATATAGTCAATGTAGACTAATATATGCAATTGACTGCACTGAAGGTAAATGTTTCCCCTTGACATTAAATCTAGTTGAGTCCGACTCTGGGGATTGGTGCTCATCTCCAAAATTGGAGATTGGTGCTCATCTCCTAGGTCATGTGGCCGGCATAACTACATGGAGCGCTGTTACCGTCCTGCTGAAGCTGTACCTTTGATCTACTCACATTTGCATATTTTCGAACTGTTAGGTTGGCAGAAGCTGGGGCTAGCAATGGGAACTCACCCCATCCCATAGATTCAAACCACTGACTTTCCAGTCAGCAAGTTCTGACCACCACTGTGGCCTCAATTAAACCCCATTACATGAGTCTAAACTGATGGGGGCTATGACTTGAACAATCATTGAACCCAGGTCTCCCTGAGTCCTAGTACAACGTTCCAACCACTTCACCACAGTGGCTTTCATTATCTATCCCCTCACAAAAACACAATTATGAATTACATACTATTTCAAGCTTACCTACACAATAAATTCAAAAGAGTATATTAGCTGTTCATTTAGTACAAAGTGGTCACTGGCTCCAGTTTTGTGATCTCTAAAGTTGCAGAAGTCCTTCCACCTCCATTGTTTGCCAAAATAAATAATGCCATGATTTGGTGGAGAGGAGTCTACAGAAAACTTCTTGGATATGTGAAAACATGCAAAAACACCCAACCCACACTATGCATGAATTATGCACAAATAAGTCCCAGAGCCTTCCACTATCTCCAGTTACCTCTGTTTTCCTCTGTAATCCCTCCAAAATAGACACAATATCATTTCTATGTGCATTTTGAAATAAGTTACATAAGAAAATGTAGGCATTGGGGCTTGCTGTGGACAGGTGTGGAAAGTGGAAACCTCTGGGATGAGACTGACCCTTGCCCTCTTCACACCATTGTCCTGCCTTGATCTAATATTATATACCTTCCACAGATTTCTGTCTTGATTTCAGTGACATTAACTGCATTAAACCTTTTAATTGATGTATTTATTAAAATATTTATATCCACTGCTATATCCAAAGGTGTGGGGAAATGTACAATAAAATCAATTTTAAAAGTTTAAAACATTAAAGCTGATAATTCACAGCCTGAAACATACTAAACTATATAACAACGCTATATAATAGCTGTAATCAGATATATACTGAATTAAATAATTAGACCCAAAAGGGCAAGACTCGGCTGTCTTCTTTCTTCTCTTTCTGCTAAGCTAACTGCATGAAAACTACTTTTTCAGATTTCAAGTTGACTATAAAAGGGGGAACTGGAAGGAGTAGAAAGTAAATAGGGCATTATAAAAGTAACTCAAAAGGTGAGACAATAAATACTGGGACTGTCCCTGATAAATCAGGAAAGTCACAGAGTACATTTTGACGGCTGCTTATCCTGAGTTCCTGCCTAGATTTGGCTACAATCAACATCAGTCTATACAATTAAAGCTAAGTCTTCTGTGGTCCTTCTATAGTCAAATATTTCTTTGTAACTATAAGCAGCTTTTTCCTGTCTTCTCTGGAAGAACCTTTCCATAGTAAATTGTTATAAGACTATATTTTCAGGCATTTCACAGAAAGAGGGGAGAGGGATAACTATTCCCATTAAAATATTCTTCCACAATTATCACCTTTGCAGACTTCAAAGAAACCATTTTTTGCAAAGTTGATTAAAGCCCAAAGGAGAAAACATGGCATACCTTATCATTTAGGATTTTAAAAATAATAATGCACAGAGCATTGTATAATACCAGCACCAAAGGGCAACAGAAGAGGACAAGAAAAAGAAGAAGGGGAGAAAGAAGTAAAACAACTTTGTTCTTTGAAAATATTTTTATGGGCTAAGTATAAAGAGTACATGTAGCACTACTGGTAGGGAGAAAAATTAGACCAAAGGCAAAAGAAAATTGCATGCTTTCATTTGGTTTGAACTGCATTCAACATTTTGTATGTTTGAAGTTGATTAAGAGCAAAGTTAAAAAGGCGAAACATTTCAAGACTAAGTGCAAGGTAAGTAAAATAAACCCTTCAAAGCTCTAACTGCTCAGGAAAACATACACAGATTGGATACACCTGAATATGTTTCACAGATGGCAACCAAGACAGGTCATGGTCAAAATGACAAAAATTAGGAAGAACACACAAGCTAGGTGAAAATGCTATAGTTAACTTTTGCCTGAGCCAACTGAGAAGGGCAAGATTCACCCCCCCTCCTTTTCCGCCATGTTAAATTCCACCATGTTAAATTGAGTGCAACTACTACAGCATTTTGAACTTAGTATGCAGCCACTGCAGGAAGCTAAGGACAAAATAGTTGGCATATGGTCATCAGGAACTTCTCCAAAATTTCATTCAGTCTGTGGTATAAGAACTTTCCAACCACTGTGCTATACTGTAACAGCTGTTCATTTTATTTGGCCATTTACATATATTTATATTCCATTGTGTGGGAGTGGGACACTTTATCCAAGGCATGCTGCTAAATATCTTATAACAGCAAGAAACAGGAAATTAATAATACAACCTATCTATCATCTATATAATGGGTGATGCCAGCTTGACAACAGTACATGTGAAAAAGATCTTGGAGTCTTCATGGACAACAAGTTCAACATGAGCCAACAGTATGAGGCAGCTGCTAAAAAGCCTATGGGACTTTGGTCTGCATCAGAAGGAGTATAGTATCTAGATCAATGGCTCTCAGCCTGTGGGTCTCCAGGTGTTTTGTTAGAAGACTATATTTTCAGGCATTTCTGGGGACCCACAGGTTGAGAACTACTGATCCAGATACCATACTCTTTCTGATGCAACCTAAAGTCCCACTGGCTTGTTAAGCTAAAAATCCCTGCCAGTTTACCAGCTGTTAGGACTTCTGGGAGTTGAAGGCCAAAGCATCTGGAGACCCACAGGTTGAGAATCACTGATCTAGATAGCAGGAAGTCTCCACAATTTAAAAGATATTGACAAGCTGGAAGGTGTTCTGAGGAGGGTGACTAAAATGATCAAAGGTCTGGAGACCATGCCATATATGAGTGTCTTAAAGATCTGGGAATATTTAGTTGCAGAAGAGAAGGTTGAGAGGAGACATGATAGCCATGTATAAATATGTGAAATGACGTAATAAGGAAAATGGAGCAGGCTTGTTTTCTGCTGCGCTGGAAACTAGGACTTGGAGCAATGGATTAAAATTATAGGAGAGGAGATTCCACCTGAACATTAGGAAGAACTTCCTGACTGTAAGAGCTGTTCAGTAGTGGAATTCTCTGCCTTGAAGGGTGGTGGAAACACCTTCCTTGGAAGCTTTTAAATAGAGGCTGGATGGCCATCTGTCAGGGGTACTTTGATTGTGCTTTTCCTACATGGCAAGGGGTTGGACTGGATGACCCATGTGGTCTCTTCCAACTCTATTATTCAATGATTCTATCATCAGTCTATCAATCAATCTATCTATCTAACTTCTATCTATTGACTTATCCAACGGCCTATCCATCCATCTATCCATCCACCCATCTAACCATCCATTTATCTTGATATCTTATTGTAATAAAAGTTGAGATCCTGAATAATATTACATTTCCACAACATAATCCATGCTTTAGGGTTCAATTATCTGGTCCATTTAGGAAATCAAAACACGACTCTCTTACCTGGGAGACAGAGGAATGGGATGGACATGGCTGGAAGACTGTGATTAGTTTCCAATCATTTTGGTAATCTATCCACTAGGAGAAGAAGAACACAGGGGAGAATAGTTGTCACATTGAAGATTAATGTGGGGACAAGAATCAAGCGGGGCACTCTCCTTCCTCTGTTCAACAGTCCCCAGTATTTTAGATTTGTCAGTCATTGTCCCAAACAGTTTCAGTTTGAGCCATTCCTCTAATTAGAAGAGCCTATTGCCCTGACAGTAGAAGAATGACATCTCATTCCTTCCTGTAAAGACTACTGACAGAAAGAATACCAAGCTCAAATTGGATGTGTCAGGAGTATTAACAATGAGTAGCACAAGCTTGTTCTGAGAGATGCAGATGCCACATCATTGTTGTCAGATCTTTAGTGAATAAGCTGGTGAATGGCTGCTGCTTTGGATTTCAAGACCAGCTGCCAGAAAAGCAAGAATAGAAGTCATTTCTCCCCAGATCCACCCTGAACATGAACAGCCTGTTCCTAGGTCAGTTGTGGATCATTTGTGCCCCCTCCAATGTTGTTCATGTTTTCCTTCCCTAATCTAGATGCTTCGGAGAAAACAAGAATCAGAGCTGGGAAATACCTGTACAAACTACTTGCAAATAATGACTTAGGTGTGATTTATTATTTTGCAATAGCTCAGACATAACTAATTTACAGTCACTCTTCATATTTGAGTGTTTGACTTTTGCAGATTTGTGTATTTGTGAATTTAAGCAAAATGTTCTCTGTAAGAATCTCTAGATCTCCAGTGTGATTTTATGGCTGAAACTAAGCACAGAGTATTAGGAAGACCTAGAAATTCCTATAGAAATGTTCTCTCTGGGTTTTTTTTTTTAAATCACATTCACAGCGGGTTTTGTTTTCCAACCTTAGAGTATGAATAGGGTTGACCATTATATTATGATTGTGATATAACAAATGTTAGTTTGATTTGAACTACAAATGTAATCATGTTTCTTCTAAAGTGATAACATATATGTTCTCTTTACGGATAATTGTTGTTTACCACAGGCTAGAGGATTGTATCATTCTGATTTTTAAAATAATTAAAAGTAGTTATTTTAAGGTGCATCTACATTATAGAATTAATGCATAATTCCATAGCATTGAGCTATGGCGGTTATAGTGTTGTCAAACTGCATTAATTCTGCATTCATGCACTTTTAGTTTTGTTTGAATAATTGAAAATAAGATAGAAAAACAAATGGAAGGTCTTTAAAAGTAACTATAGCAGCTCACTACTTTTGAAGATTTCAGAACCATTGTAACGGATATTTACATTTCAGTCATTTTGTATTTTCTTCTCTGAATTATTTTTTATATCAGAATCGGCAACTCTAAATTAGATATTGAATGAACATGGAAAGAAAGTTTCTTTTGTGTTCCATGGGATTAAAAAAAGATTGTGGCATATTCAATTCATTAGTGAGGGGTGCTGAAGATCATCATTCTATAGGAAAGTACAAATAAACCTTCAAGGCCAGAGCTGGTCACATACCTGGCTCTCTTTCATATTCTTCACAATTTCTTTGGCTTGACTCAAGAGATTTCTGCAGACAAGCAGGAAAAGAAAATTGTCAAGCTGGCAAGTCATGCTTTGTTTGCATCCGCAAAGATGAAATTCCAACTATATTAAAATTCCATAATGACCCATTTTCCTTCTTTGTTTCTGCTGAAGCCAGCCAGTTTTTAAGCTTTTGCTGAACTATATTTTTTTTTGAAATCTCAAAAAACTCCAGGAAAAGGGGGCCCAGTAAATTATCATTTGCACAGGGGTAGGAATTTGGTTTGCTAGACTACCTAATGGCAACAACCAAAAGTACCCCAAAGCAAAATCTATATATATAAAAGAGTGATGGCATCACGGCGACCCACAAAACAACAAAACTACAGGCCCCCCAACCTCAAAATTTGACAACACAACCCATCATCCACGGCTCTAGGTTGATACAACAAAAAGAAAAGAAAAATAAAGTCCTAATTAGAGAGAGAGGAATAATTGCTTTTTTCCAATTGCTGCCAGTTAGAAGGCTAAGCTCCTCCAACTTGGTCTCCTAGCAACCCAATAAAAAATAATAAAAAACACTAAAAATAATTAAAAACACTAAAAAATTAATACAATAAAATACTATAATAACAGAAAATAACTCAAAATAATACAAGAAAATAATAAAATATAATAAATAAAAAGATAACTTACAATAAAATTAATTAAAAAAATACAAATAACATCAAATAAAAATTACACAACAATTTTTAACCAATACCACCACCACTTTGCCACAGCAACGCGTGGCCGGGCACAGCTAGTACATTATAAAAATATTCAATGCATAATTAATGGAGTTCTGCTTTTATCAGGTGGAATTTGGTTACCTTTGCTGTTACAGAAAGTGATAATATTGCATGTTATACATTCAATAGTTTGGAAAACTTGTTTTTTGGACTACAATACCAATGACCAAGTTGGTTTAGAGGTTTTTAGAGGTGTAGTTCAAACACAATATTGTGGTTGTGTACCTTCAAGCCAACTCCAGCTTACGACAATCCTATCATAAGGTTGTTTTTTTTTTTTGTAAGATTAATTCGTAGATGGTTTGCCATTGCCTTCCTCTAAGGTTGAGAAAATAGGATTTTTCCAAGTTCTAATTAGGTCTATGTGATCTTTGTCATCTGTGTGTAATTAGGAAGTTTTAACAAGATTCCTGTAACACTATACCAACAAAAACATGCATTCACACACATCTATATAGACACATAGACTCATAGAATACATACATACACACAGAAACACATCTCAATTTCAATATAATCTATAATGAATAGTCCATTTTGTCTGAAGGGTTGTCTGGAAATTTAGGTATAAATGCAGTACACATGGAGGTAATATCATAGAAATGAAAGCAGAGTGCATTCTGTAAATTAAATTCACAAAGTCGAAGCAAAATTAAATTCAAATTCACAATGCCAATGAAAGTTACAGGATCTGGACTTTGACAAAACTGCTATGGCAAACAAAAGCATCCTGTCTCCCTGTAAGTCAATCAACATCTCTATTGGGAGCTATTTTTCACATCTCTGGTGATAGATTTAATCATCATCATCATCATTTTATTTCTAACCTGCTTCTCCTTGTGGCTCAAGATGGTTTACAGAATAATTAAAACACATATACATTGTAAAAATACCACAAGTACATATATTTAAATCTTTTATTAAAAAAAATCATATTCAAATATATTTCTATAAAGTACATACACAAAACAGAGAGATTAAACAAAGGACACAAGTTCAAAATTCATGCTTAAAAACTGGCTGGGTAGGCCAGATTTAAACTTAATATGCTTTTTCAAAAATGCAAAGGTTGAGCACAATTCCCAATTTCCACTAGAGCAATGCCTTTATGGGGCCAGCTATAAAATATAAGCCTTCAGCCAAGCAAAGTGAAACAAAACTTACATAGTTCCCCTTCTTGATACAGTCTTGTTGCTTCCAAGAGTAGAGTAATACTGCACAGAAGGATTAAACACGCTAACAAGATCTGCAAGACATACATTTGGTTCATTAAATTTGCTTGTGTCACGATGGCATGGAATTCAATAGACAACCATCAATGCTGCCTGATTTCTTCATCTTGAAAGGAAGCAAAGGGTAAGTTAGGGGTGTTTTGATTGTATGTTCCTGCACTGTAGAGGATTGTGGTCTCTTCTAGCTCTGTGATTCTATGATTCTAAGTTCTATCCATAATGACTGAAATAAATAGTAATGCATATTTTAATGGCAACATCATCTTTGTCATTGGGATTTCTTATCAAGTACCTTAAAATAAATGCACTGAGAAACAGAGAAAAGTAAAAACAGGTCGTAAGTAAATCACGTGCAATAAATACTCCTGAAGAGTTCCACATCAAACTGGAGAGAGGTGGATACTTCCGGGTGCCATCCTGGTCCATTATTCTTCAACTTTAAAAAAAACACTTACTTTAATTAATGGGTGAAATACAATCTGATCAAATTTACAAAGGGTGTGGGATGCTGTTATTGTATGCCTTCAACTCATTTCTGACTTAAGGTTTCCCTAAAGTGAACCAATCACAGGTATCATTTTTGGCAGCATTTGTTCAGAGCAGGTTTGCTTTTGCCTTCTTTGAAGGCAGAGAGAGATGACTTGCCCAAGGTCACCCAGTGAGTTTACATGGTTGAGCATGATTGAAACCCTGGTCTCTAGAGTCACAGTCTAATGTACACACCACTACACGACATGATGCCTTAAACTGCTGAAATAATATTTCTGGGTATTATAGACACATAGCCCAATGCTTCTCCAAAATTCCTTGATCACAAAATTCCTTGATCACAGCCTTGATGGCTGTGGAGGGGGCCATCAACAGGAAAATGAGTTCTGTGGAGCCTTAGTTATTGTATGAGGGAGGCAGTGAAGACCTCCTTTGCAAGAGTTTAACACTTACCTTTTAGTGTTTTCATGCTTGCTTTAATAAGATCCGTCTCTGTACTGTAAAAGAGAAACATGAACTAGTATTTCTCACTGTATATTAAAATAGTCAAAGAGCTCAACAGTCCTACAAATGGACCTTGAGCTTGTCTGGAGGTTCTAGCAGGGGAGCGTAGCTATCGTATACCCGGGACTGAAGACTGGAGATCTTGGTACTCTCTTTCTATACCTGGGACGTCGTCCTCTTCCACTGAGCTTTGGGAGGGACGCACATGGAGCAGTGAGGGAGGAAGGGGACACCTGCCTAGCCAGCCAGATCAGCCGAATCAACCCTGGCAATCAATGGGGTGACAGATGTCGCAGCCAGATCGCCCTCACATCCAGAGCTCAACAGTCAAGGTATGTGAATGGTATATCAAGTTTTATTTCCTCTTTGTCTATTTCTCCCTCTACTCTACACTTCAGAGCCTTTTGAAAACATTCCTAAGTTTCAGAATGCCACTGACTGTAATGAGGCATCACAACAAAATAGCTGCTATAAATCACAAAACACACAAACTTAGATATAGCCCACAAGTTTCTCTAAACCATTACAAAGTAGAAGTAATTTTTTAGTCTAATGGTCATCAATTCGGGTGAGCAGATCATTTTCAAATGGGGGCAACTAGAAGCACAATTTCCTTTGTCCCTATGTGCAAGTCCTTACTTGCCAGCTCTGTTGATGTAGATTTAATTTGTCTGACCTCGACAAACATTCATCTTCCTCAATTTCCTCAGATAGCACTTCTGGTAGGTTCCCATGGAAATGGCCTTCAT
Organism: Anolis carolinensis; assembly: GCF_035594765.1. Classification (NCBI taxonomy): domain Eukaryota; kingdom Metazoa; phylum Chordata; class Lepidosauria; order Squamata; family Anolidae; genus Anolis; species Anolis carolinensis. The sequence goes on from NC_085841.1 coordinate 42,578,871, forward strand.
TGTTCTCCTGGGAACCACCAGGCAAAACCAAAACATTGCTGCCAGAAGATTCCAAAACATTTCTTTCTGGGCCCTCTGAAAATCTCCCAGATTCATCTTCTGAACACTCAGAAACTGACCAGGCCACAATACTCTGTGTAATACAGCATTCTTCCATTTCAGATGTTTAGCCAATTCTTTTAAAACATACAACAAAAATCAGAAATGAACTGTATATATACACCATCTTTGCCCATACATGCTTTTCATTTATTAGGTTTCATTTATTCGCTTGTCCTATAACCTCATTCAGTGGCAAACAACAATCTAGCCCCAGTTACCCACAGAGCTGGCCAGCTCCCATCAAACGAAGTTGTGCTGACTCCATGGGTGCAGAGGGGAGGAACCGGCATGCCACCGCTGCCCTGGCAACATGGTAGGCTTCCTGTGTTGTCCAATCTATGGGGGAAAGCCACATGCTCCACACTTCCCCCCATTTGATAGCCCTCCTGGCAAGGTGGGCAATATGGGCAATGCAAGGCATGGGGCACCAGATTCTCCATGCCTTGCAGCAAAACAGACTGCAGTCCTTCTGCCGCTGGCCATCTGATGAGGTAGCTATGCTCAATGCCATGATTTCATGTTGGCCTTTTCTGCCAAATCATGCTGGTGCCTCAACAAACTACAACTCTTATTCCATGACATTGAGCCATGACAGTTAAAGTGGTGTCAAACTGCATTAATTTTACAGTTTATATGCACCCTTAGTCTCTAGAGCAGTGGAAGACAAACTTGCTCCCACTCCAATATGATGCCCTCTCAAATAATTAAATGTGACTATTATGTCCTTTCTTTACTTTCTCTTCACTGCTAGAAGGTGCCTAGCAGTCCACATTTGGTTTCACTGCCCGCTCAACCCCTTCCCGGGTTACTCTGTTTTTACCCTTAGTCATAGTCAAGGTTTTTTTCCTAGCAGCCAAAATGTTTGAAAGACATGGCAAGTCTGAGGTCCTTTTGGAGGAAGCAATAAACATACTTTGTGAATATGATAGATAGCGATACCTTTTGATGGGGTCAGCCTGCTCTGTCCTAGAATCTCCAGTCTGTTAAAAAAAACCCCAATAAAACAAACCTAGTTTCAGTCAGTATCTTAAATATGGAAGGCAACACAATGTAACTTTGCATCTTTCCCTCTAACCCTTTCTTGCTCGCAAGTGATAGTTTGATATTAGGAAAAGGAGGTCAGGGAAGAAATGGCATTACACGAAGACCCACAAAGCTAAACAAGGCAAGAAGGATAGCCAAGACCAGGAATTTTAAAGGGTAAGGCAGGGATGAGTGAAGATTTGGTGCCCAGTTTTCAGATCAGAAAAGTAGACTCTTGTCATTCATAAATTTTAACATACAACCTTGAGAGAGCAATAAGGGGCAGGGAGCAGCGAGTTGTTGTTTTGAATTTGAATTAACCAGCTTCAGGATTTTAATCAATGAATAACAACAAAGTACTGACAATATACAAAGAAGGCTACAATGAAAGTCAACAGTTTTGTTGATATGAATTTATTACTTTAAACCTATATCCACTGCATGGACTTGCATTCCATTGGATATAAAAGAGTCATTTTAGTGATTTATTTAAGGATTATACTAACAATGCAGTCTCAGGTTGAATCTACATTGCTATATAATCCAGTTTCTGATAGCCAAATTATCTGCTTTGAACTGGATTATATGGCAGTGTAGACTCATATAATCCAGTTCAAAGAAAATAATCTGTGATCAGATACTGGATCCAGAACTGTGATCCAGTTTGAAAATACCATCTCCAGCTCTGTCTCCCGCATCCCCAAAAGCAAGCCCTGATTTTGCCATTCTATATAAGATACACTATTTTGCTACAGAATGGACCTTGAGCATCCATGGATTTTGGTATCCATGGATGATGGTTCTGAAACCAAATCTCAAAAGATTATCAAGGGTCCGTTGCATTTGTATGTCACTCAGTGCGCCTCTTCTTTGGCTGAAAAGTAGGATAAAATCCTTAAAATAATTTCTGTGGGATATTATAAAAGCTCTATTCAGGCATTTAAAATATGCCAGATGATGAAGAGAATCAGATGAGAGCTTCCCTGGATAAGAGGCACTATCCCTCCTCTCAGACCATTATTCTTCATGTAAGAAAGTGACAAAAACATGGAGTGGAAAAGACGGATTAGCACTTCTTTGGGTTTTTATTTCAGTCTATTTTAGATTTAATGACACCTGATGAGTGCAAAGGTGAAAAAGGAGGAGATTTAATGTGGGAATGGGAGACATCTGGATAGTCTTTGCTATTTAAGTGTCATAACAAATGATTGTGCCCTTTTAAGAATTAGAGATGGAAAGGAAGAGAAGTACACCTGCTAGAACCATCCCTCCCAAAAAGAGAATATAATGCGAGTCTTCCTGGGATAATTCAGCTGTCAAGCTAGACAGGGTGATCTGGTAGCTCTGGTAATTGGACTCTGAACAATTTTCTACCTGTGAACTTAACAGGAGGAGCCTAAAATCACATTTTAAAATCAGACGGTGGGGAAAAATCAATCTGGCAGTTTGTGTGATATTGTAAGATTCATCAAGCTGCTTTTCTGTATAACAGGTTATGAAATACTGAAGGGAAAGGATTGTAGCTCAGTGATAGAACACCTGATTTATATGCAAAAAAAAATTTTTTGCTTTTTTTGTTGTAACTTTACAACATGTCCTGGTTTACTGGTTGTTGATGCTGGTTGATGTATTTTTATAATGTTTTTACTCTGCTGTTTTTAATTATTTCAATTAGATTGTTTATGTGTTGAACCCCTAACCCCCCTCCCCCTTGCTACAGGCCTGCTGGAGACAGACAAAGATTTTATTGGAACTTGGGGCTCACTCTTGTGTTGTTTTTCTTGTTCCAAAACCAAAATGTAACCCAGCACGTCAAGCTATATCATGTTGCTACCAAGAGATTTCCTTTTTAGCGCAAGAGAATGGCACCTTTAATTCTTTCCAACACACTTGTCATTGTACTCACATTTCCCAAACTTCCTATAGCAGCAATTGCTTTGATGTCTGATGGTCTCAGAGTGTGAACTGCAGAGATGAAATAGGAGTAGCAGTTTACAAAAAAATGACAGTTTTTTAACAGAACAGAATTAATGCAGAAACAGTAACAGTTAATGTTTACAGTTTACTGATTCAGTCTAGACGTGGCATGGGCAAACTTTGGCCCTCCAGGGGTTTTGGACTTCAACTCCCACAATTTCCGGTAGGCTGTTAGGAATTGTGGGAGTTGAAGTCCAAAACACTGGGAGGGCCAAAGTTTTCCCTTGCCTGGTCTAAAGATTTCTTTCCACAAAACAGTGAGATTTGTAGCACCACATTTTCTTGTTTACTTGCATTTCATCAAATGTGTGTGAATGATTGTTTCGATATAGATAAATATATTGTCTACAAGTAGAAATGGATCTAATAGTTATCAATATAGATATGCATTTGACTCTCTTTGTGTGTATCTATTACAATAATTAATATTCCATAGCCACACACCCCAAAAGAAAAACTATTTCCCATTTTCTGTGGTGTAATGAATCTATGTTATAGAAACACTTGTATTTTTTCTAATGATTTGTTAATGACCATAAAAACACCTGTCTCCAAAATGTTGTAGTGAACCCAGTGAGTGCATGCTTTACATTTTTATTTTTCTCTTAAAGATGCATTTCAAATACAATTACCTGACACTGAGGTGGGGCCAGAGGAAATGTGTGGCTTGCAGTTGTCATGAAAGCTCCATTGAGACTGAAAGAGAAAACAAACATTTTTGAAGAAAGTGGAAGAAGCCTGAAGCAGAGGCAGAGAAGTAACAACAAGAATGGATATGAATGAACTGTGAATGTAGAAAGAGCCTCTGTAGCTTCTCTTCCTAGAAAAATTTCCCCAAGAGAACACATCCTCCAACCATGCCAAGTTTTTTGGAAAATAAACACATCAAAATAACTATGTATGTACCATATATTTCCCAAATATAATCACCATGCTACACACTCCTTTCCAGCCAACAGCTTTTCCCATTTTCCCCTTTCCCGCCTTGACACAATGACACTCCCGCCTCACTCTGATGGCCAGGTTGACAGTAACACATCTTCCTCCTCCTACTCTTCTTTTTCTTCTTCGTGCATCTACACTGTAGAATTAATGTGTTTTTATGCCACTTTAACTGTCTTGGCTCAGTGTTATGAATCATGGGAGTAGTAGTTTGGTGAGGCACCAGCATACCAGAACAAGGAAGGTTAAAATCTTTATAAAACTCCAACTTCCATGATGCCATAGCATTGATCCATGGCAATAAAGTGGTGTCAATATTATACAGTGTAAATCAGTGGTTCCTAACCTTTTTTTGACCAGGGACCACTCTCCAACATTAGTGCCAAAAGAGTTACAAATCAATTTTTGGTCAACTTAAGATTCGGTTTAGTTATTTGGGGTGCTGATTCAGAAAATTGCATTGGACATACCACATTAGTTCTAGTTTCTAATACAGAACATCTATGCCACCCAGTATTTGCCATCTGCTCACCCACAGAAAACCCTATTTAATAATCTAGAGCTGATGTGGTCTATCCAATGCAATTTTTTGAATCAGCACCCCAAATAACCCCAGGAACAGCCCTAAAAATGAAGACACCAAGGAAATTTTTGGGGGGGTTAGGCTGTGTTATTATCCATAATAGTAACGGTGAGGCCACAGACCATATTTTAGTTCTTGCAGACCACTGGTGGTCTATAGACCACAAGTTGGGAACCATTGGTGGTAGGTGCACCCTCCATCTCCTTTCCCCTCAATAACCCCATCAGAGGTGAGGATGCTTTCCATCATCATCATCATCATGGTATCAAGGCAGAAAAGGGTGACAACAACAGCAGGACAAAAATAATTAATGAGGAAAACACACACAACTCCTACTTTAGGTAGATAAACCCTACTTACTGCATTCACATTGTAGTAAACTGAGGAGAAAGGGGGAAATGGAGAGGAAAACTGGGATGTTTTAAAAACAGTTGAAAAAGCGGGGACAGCAGAGGATGAATTGGGGTTTTCTTGGACAGTTGGAAAGTGTATGCATGGCCTAAATTATCTTGCTGCCTGAACAGTATCAAAATTTGTGGTCTAAGGCAGCTGCCTTACTCTGTCTGATGGTGTGGTTGACCTCACGTATGTTAATCAAAATCCCAAGTTCAAAAAGTTTGATAAACTTGGAGGACGAAAAACAGACCTGACATAAACTCTTGGTTTAATAAAATTCTGGAAATTATGAATATTGATAAATTAACATACGTATTATCAAACATTCAGGGCAAACAAAAAAAACAGATTGGGAATTAATAAAAAAATATTTAAAAATGAGAAATGCAAAGTTGTAATATAAAGAAATATCAGATGAGTAAGAAGGGCAATAGAATTGTCTCAGAATAAAGAATTAAGAAATGGATGCAGAAACAAGATAGGAGATATAAGGATACTGGAAGTACAAAGGGAATAATATAAGAAACACCACATAATAGATGGAAGTTGATTTTAAAGATGTGTGTTATGGTCATGTAACTATGTAAAGTTGTTTGTTGGATTCGATTCATGTTTATTTCTAGTATAGTTTTCTTTTCTTTTCTCTCTTTTTCCCTCTCTCTCCCTCTCTCTCTTTTCTTCTATTATTTCCCCTCTCTCTGCTCAGGTCCTGTAATTGTTTGTTTGGTTGGGTGGGCTGTACGGTTTTGTTTTTATGTATTTATCATTGTCACTCTCAAATCTTCATCATCTCATTGTAAACCACATTGTCCATAAATGTTTGCAATAAAAATTTATTTTAAAAAAAAGTTTGATAAACCCCAATCTACCCTCTTCTCTCTGCAGTAGGCAGGAAAAAAATAACATACCTTTGCTTCCATTTCCTCCACATCATTCGTAGCTGTAAGAACATGAGCTGCAGTGCCTTTCAGTGGCGGGAAAAAGGAGGATTTTGTTATTGAGTATATTTTCTTACACCACTCCCTTATGCTCTATTCTTAGCAATCCATATTTGTGGGAGTTAGTTTCCTCCCCTATTCCTGATCTCAATGACATTTATTCTTGGGCGGTCTATGTTTTAAATATGCCCTGTGGGGAATAGCTTGTTGTTGTTGTTTATTCATTCAGTCGCTTCTGACTCTTTGTGACCTCATGGACCTTTAAGGTCAAGCCTGTCCCAAAACTGGTGATGATACCATCTAGCTTGCAGTGACAGAAGTGACATAAAGGCTGAATATGCAAATAAATCCTCAAAAATCTGGAGGTTCCACAATTAGATCAGGAAATTCCAACTGTATCACAGACTTAAAGTTGAGACACTATGCTACTTGTTTTCAAAGAGTGGGCAGCCTGTTTCCATCATAACTGATCGTTCCAAGAACTTCGCATCATTAAGTACCTGTACTTGAGTTTTCTTCTTTCCCTTTTCCCTCCTCGTCTCTTTCTCCTTTAGTGACACTTCTTTTTGGATTGCAAGTTGGAGTGTAGAGATACTTTCCTTTTTATTCCTCTATAAATCCCGCTGATTCGTGTATTTGAATGTAACTTGCCAACCTAGACATAGAGATAATATCCCAAATCTATTCCTACCTAGAACTACCCATTAACTCCATAACATTGATGGACTTGCAGCAATCTTTTCAATAACTTTATTCAGGAGTGCCTTTACCTTGTAGAATTAAAGCCGTTTGACACCACTTTAACTGCCATGGCTCAATGCCATGGAATCATGGGAGCTGTAGTTTTGCAAAATCTTCAGCCTTCTCTGCCAAAGAGTGCTGGTGCCTCAATAAACTACAACTCCCAGGATTCCATAGCATTCGACCATGGCAATTAGAGTGGTGTCAAACAGCATTTATGCCACAGTTCAGATGCCGCTCAATACTCAAATATAGGACTAAACATATTTCTAGTGTACTGTAAATATGTTTATGCACTTTTGATAGTAAAACAGCATGGCAACAAAGACGTAGGCTCAATATAGTGCATTACTATTAAGTCATACACTTTTCGCAGTGAGAGCTTCAGGAGTTGCAATTAATGGGAGCTTAAAATCTCTTATCCTCAGCCTTTCATCTAATGAAAATTCCCATTATTTTCAGAAGGAAAGTCAAGGTAGTTAAAAGTGGAGTAAAAGCTATGCATAATATATATGTAAGATCTTCCTGTAGTGCAACTCACTTAGCAATAAATGTTCCCACAGTTTGGTAATAAAATTAATCCATCTCTTCTATAACATTGTTGAGTATACAAATTGGCTTATTTGGAGTGCATAGTGTTCTGAGATTTAATTCTTTCTGCATTTCACAGCAGTGGCAACAAGTACTCAACAAATTCTCTGGGCAAAAGAGGTATCAGAAGCCTGTTCAGCTATTACCCCCACTATGGAGTTGTCTACACACAAAAAAAACCCTATACCCTCCTCTGTTCTGGTACTGTAAGAATACATGATCTACAGGGGAAATCTGTTGTCATTAATACAATGTCAATGCATTGCATTATGAGCAGGTGTGGCACTAAAGGGGGGGGACCTAAAGCAGCCTGAGGCAAAATTACAGCTAGATTTTTAAAAAAAATAATTTTATTAATTTTTTGCTGCTGTAAACTAGGGCTTCTTTAAACATTTCCACTCAGGACTTCTTTTGGGCCAATAAATTTGTATGTGCTCCCAGACATATTGTCAAATAAAACAGGTATAAAAATAAACATTTACTTATAAGAAATCAGGCTTGCTAAACAGGCTGATTTTCCTTTTTATGAAGTACAGCTGAAGCATCTTCTGCAGAATACACTGTAAATACTGTCCAAAAGATTTACATAAATGTCTAAAACGGCCACTAAATGATATTTGGAAAACATTTACTTTTGCCAGATTTTTCAGAACTCCAACATTGGGCTAAAGGGGGTTCTTATTTGGGGCTTGGAACTCAAAGTTTAAGAAACCCTGGTATAGACAACTCCTGGGTGGCCTTCTTTTCCCAGCATCAAGTCTGCATACACCTAGGCCAGCTTGAGATATTTCTCTTCCTGAGGTGAAAGATCAAATTATGTCTCCTGCTGCCCCACATACAAAAGCAAACAAAAGTGGCAGTTCATTCCTTTCCTAGAACTTGGAAAAATTACTTTTTCAATCAGCAAGTCCCAGAATCCCTCAGCAAACATGGCCATAGGGAAACCCCTTCCATGCTGCCCCCATATTCCAATATCTGATCCCGGATTATCTTATCCCAGATTATCTGTCAGTGGAGACTCATATAATCCAGTTCAAAGCAGATAATCTGGGATCAGATCCTGGGACACAAGACAGTGTAGAAAGAGCCTGAGATATGTGATCCACAAAACTCTGTCTCCACATCAGCTGAAGATGAGAATCCAGGTTAGGAGTTCTGGAGAAAGCTGTAGAGCACCCACAGCATTGCCCACCAACACATCACTGTTGCACTTGCTCCCCAGCAGTTGCCACCTGAGTTGGTCACCCCATTCTGTCCAATGTTAGGGGCAGCCCTAGTTTATTATACAATTGATTTTCCTAGTCCTATTCCCAGAAATATTGCTATTTGTTCTGATCCACTTTCCAAGGGCCTTACCTAAGAAAAGGGGCAGCCAGAGAGAGATCAGCAGATTCTTCATGCTGTGTTCCTGAATGAATGGCTGGCAAGATGTTCGTTTTGCTGGGATGACCTACCTTTGGTCATGAAAACTCTTCTTCCCAGTGCTTTTTATACCTCCGCGAGGAGATAACAGCTGCCATAAATTTTATTGGCCTTCTCGCCTTTAAAAGGAAAATAATGAAATATTAACAGTGCAATGCCATGCTGAAAAAGACAAGTGTCATGTATTTTACACATTATTACATCTTGGAGGAAGAGTAAAATGGAGAACAATTTGCCCTTTACACAAATACAGAAACTGCTTTGCAAGTTCCCATTTTTAATGCACTGGTATAATGGATTAGTCATTTTTGTCCTATCATACTGAACCAGAGATGCTGCCTCAGCAAGGTTCCTTGGGTCAATCAGTTTTACAAAATTCTGTTTTGTGATGCCAGGCTCTTTTTTTAAAAAAACTTTCAGACATTTTTCTTCATAACCTTTTTGGAAGATGAGGGCCATTCCTACCATTAGATAAAATTAGGAAACCTCTTCAGGCAGAAGATTCAGAAAGGCAATGCTATTTTCCCCAGTTCTTTCTTATGAACCTCCTGGCCATTTTTCTCTTTCAGGAGGAGGAGATGGGCATAGGATCCCCTGGTCTGTTAGCACCAGATGTGGTGGAAGATCCAGTCCTATAGACAGTATTGTTGACTAAGATTTAGCTGCCACTCTAAACAATTTCTGTATGGGAAGAAGATGCATCCTTTGTGGCAGTCATCAAATTGATTTCAGGTAGCTCTTGGGAGAAACATTCCATAAACAACTGAAATTGATATTTCTCTTTTCCCCTCCAATTCTGGCAGTTGTCTCAGAGAAAGCTCTCTCCTGCAGAATTCCATTCTCAGATAATTTTATATGAGAGAGAGATCCAAGTCCCAAGCTGTATGTCAGTTTCCCATTCCAAAGCCTCCAAACTCTAGAAGGGCAAGCTTTTGCAACACAACCGCTAGAACAGATGTTTGGGCCTTCAACTCCCAGAAATCCTAACCGCTGGTAAACTGGTTGGGATTTCTGGAAGCTGTAGGCCCAAACACCCAGGGACCCATAGGTTGAGAACCACTGTTCTAAATCAACCTGAGGGTATGAAGTTGTCATCTATTCACATGTGTGTGATAGGTTAATATAAGGGGTGAAAGTAATAGAAGGACAGGCCAGAGTTTGGAGAAAAAGTCTATTTTCAAAGACAGCTTCTAAAATGCATTAATCTGGCAGAAGGACAAATGGCACATGCGGTAACCCATGTCAAGATATATTGGCCTCTCTTATCAACTCTAGGCTCCTGGTGCTGGTTCTATTTCCGAAAGAGGTTCAGCACTGGGACAACTCCTGTGGAATATAGGCCCCTTCTACAGTGCCATATAAAATCCAGATTATCTGCTTTCAATTGAATGATATGGCAGTGTAAATTCATATAATCCTGTTCAAAGCAGATAATGTGGATTATCTGCTTTGATAATCTCAATTAAATTGCAGCGTAGAAGGGGCTTTCGAGCAACTGAAAAAGGAGCCAAGGCTGGATCTATATTGTCAAATAATGCAAACATCTTCTGAAGAAAGCTTTTGAACTACATTGAACTGCATCATATAAGTCTACATTGACCATATAAGACAGTTCAAATGGTGTTATTTGACAGTGAAAATACAGCCCAAGGAGCCCCTAGTAGCGCAATGGGTTAAATCCCTGTGTCAGCAGTAGTGCTGACCGAAAGGTCAGCGGTTAGAATACAGGGAGCGGGGTGAGTTCCTGTCTGTCAGCTCCTGCTTTCCATGCAGGGACATGAGAGAAGCCTCCCACATGATGGTAAATCATCCAGGCGTCCCCTGGGCAATGTCCTTGCAGACAGCCAATTCTCTCACACCAAGAGCGATTTGCAGTTTTTCAAGTCACTCCTCACAAAAAAAGCCCAAGCCTTATAAATGAGAAAGAACACCTAAGCTAGGAGAAGCTGCAGCAGTTTGCTTTTTAAGCCTCCTGGGGAGTGCAAGAAACCACTAGCTACTCTTCTTCTCCCTTCCTTGAGTTAATTGAATGCAAGTTATTTTTGGATTTTGAACTCAGTTTGCAGTAACTGAAATGAACTGATAACAAAAAGAGAGTGTGGGAAGAAGAAAGAGAAACTAGGATATTCTAAAAGCAGATGGAAGAGTAGAATGATAGGATTCATGAGGACATTTCCTGCCAAATCAGGGTAACTGAAAAGTATGTTGTCTCCTTTTTTTATTGGACAGGCACAGCTGATATCAGAATAGAGAACCTGTAATCGCAAGGAGTTTGAAGATCCAGCTGGGGGCGGTGGTGGCAGCAACAGAAAACCACCCCTTTCCCTGCACTGTTTATTTGTTTATTTATCGTTTCAGAAGCGAATTGAGAAGCCCTGCACTGTCGATGATAGAGAGAATGGGTCTGATTCAGCCCAATCTGGCGTCCAGATGAAACAGTGGCACCATCACTCTTTCCCTAATCCCTGTTGAGATTCGGGAAAGAGTGATGGTGCCACTGTTCCGTTTGGACAGCAGATTGGTCTGAATCAGACCCAGTCTCTCTGTCAAGACTGACCCAAAGCTGTGGAATACTCTGGAGTTTCCAGTAAACTTCCATGTATCCCCCTATTTTTTCAAAAGTGAGATAAAATCATGTTAACACTTTAACCTACAATACTTAACAAAAATTGGTAACAATTGTGAGAATAACCAGTAGTAGGTTTGAGGTGATTCTGAGTTTTCTCCTAGATGTAGACTTAATAATAATAATAATAATAATAATAATAATAATAACAACAACAACAACTTTTTTAATATACCGCCCTATCTCCCAGAAGGGACTCAGGGCAGTTTACAACAAAGATACAGACATACAATACACAACAATATAAAAACACATTATTACACAAAAATAAAATTCACATTAAAATAACAATCAGTAAAATCACAGCAGCATACCCTGAGTGACTGCCTCTCTCTACTAAACATTTTTCTATTGGATTGGCCTTCACTTTGCAATGCACTTTGATCTACCCTACCCTTGAAGTTTAGAAGATTTCTTGTCATTTAATGCATAAAAACAGCTTATTTCCCTTAACACCTGCCTCGGGCCCATAAGCTTTCCATCATGTCATTGTCAAGGACAAATGAAAGGGAAGAAATAGGAAGAGCCTCATAACTTAGTGAAAATGGCACAATAACTCTTCAGTCACTTCGTGTGGTATTGCTTCTGGGGGCCTCACATACAAGAAGCTAGCAAATTAAGTCAGAAAACAATCTGGCAAAGCAATATTTCAAAGTAGAAAGGTTTGTTATGAATCTGGAACTTTAGGGACTGAACATCAAGTCTCTACACACTTTGGGGGCAGGGGAGGTTAACTATAATGACCTCAGATCAGGGATGAACTATAAACACAGTAGGAGTTTTTTTATGGCTGTTTGTAATTTGGCCACTTTTGCCATTCTATTTCATCAAACTATGTGCTTGATTTCAATAACTGGTTTCTTGGCAGGGGATACCCAATAATTGGCACACACGAAGCCGTCATGCCAGTTGCAGAGACACTAAATTCACTAAACCTTTGAGATTCTGGAGATTCCTGAACATAGAGATCCAGAAACCTTTGAGATGTTGAAGATGCTTAAACACAAAAGACCCCTTCAATTCAATAGGCTGTGGGTCCAGACCAATACTGGTGGCCCTTGATTCCAGACTGAACTTCTAGAGCTCCAAAATTCCTTATGGCATTGCACCAAGGCTAAGTGGTGTGTCTGTACTCTTAGAGATAAAACACTAAACACTGCCAAATTTCTATCTCTTTTAGGGCCTCCTAATGGTTTTTCTAATCTGTGACTTGGTGGTCTCTTCTCCATAGGTGGAAGTTGAGTTGAATGTAGAGGTGCTCCAACGGTGAGGCGAATTAAGCAGTCGCCTGTGGCACACACCAACAGGGGGCGCACTCGAGATGCCACCGTGTAAGCATGGTGCTACCGCCACGGCGCCGTTGCCCGCCGCCATCGCCCATGCTTTTTTCTGCCTCAGAAGCCCTGCGCGTGCGCACAGGAGTCCCATTGCCCAAAATGGCTCCGCCCAGCTCTGGGCCTTTCGCATCAGTGAAGATGGGACCTCTGAACATGTGCAGAGTAACCTCCCAGGTGAGCTGGGGGAGGTCTGCAGTGGTGCATAGGGAAGCAAAGGGACCACTCTTCCCAACCCTTGCCCCACAGGACCCCTGCCTCTCTCCCCCCGCCCTGGACTCAGCCCGCGTCCCCGCAGGTGTTGCTCCCGCGCCTCCTTCCACCAGGCCGTCTGAGGTGAGCTCCCTTGGAAGAGCTGGCCAAGCAGAGGGCAGCTCTTCCCTTCCCACCCCGCCATCCCGACTTTTCCCGCCACAGCAGCAGCAGGTAAGGAAGCCTCCATTGCTGCCCTGGGACTTTGGCAGGTTGCCTGGGAAATTGCCGGGAAGGGAAGGGCAGGGAAGGGAAGGGAAGGGGGAGAACTTGGAGAAGCCCTCTTCCCCGGTGATCTGGCCTTCAAAGGGGCCCCAAACACTGGGAGGGAGGTGAGGGAGGGAGGAAAAGGTTGATCCAGAGAGAAAAGCTGGGGGGGGGGGGGCACGACAGGGCACTGACTCAAAATCCTAGGGTTGAAAGAGACCCCAAGGGCCATCCAATCCAACCCTATTCTGTCCTGCAGAGAGGCACAATCAAAACACCCGACAAACAGATGGCCCCTGTTACAAAACTGTGAGTGAAGGAAACTCCGCCACACTTCTCATCCCTCTTACTGTCAGGAAGCTGGGTTGCAGTGAGTTTTCCGGGCTGTATGGCCATGTCCCATGTCCCATTCTCTCCTGACGTTTTGCCCACAATTATGACAAACTCCTTTGTTGGGAGAGATTTCCGGCCATGAAAGTCTTTGAAAACATATTGTCAGGAAGTTCTTCCTAATGTTTAGTCTTCCAATCGCCTGTGCGGACATTCGTCCGTGTGGGCGATTGGAAGCCTGGGGGGCGCCAAAATTTGGGGGGGGGGTCCAAAACTCCTGCTTGCCTACCCGTGAAAATTACCTAGGGACGGCTCTGGTTGAATGCTATTCAGTGTATGACATTCTCACCCAGTATTTTTTCTAAAGAAGGAGCAGCATACATGATTCCTCCTTTCCCCCTTAGAACAGCTTAGTGAAATAGATTAAGCTCAAGACCATCCATCAAGCTTCATTGCCAAGTGAGATTTAGAACATGAGTTTTCCTAGTTAACCATCATACTAGCCTCTGTCAAAAGCATGGCAAATTTAGTTATACAGTTGTAAAACTGCATCTCAATGTAACCCAAATCTTAAAATAGTAATGACAGTACTAAGATTTCACAAGTATACCATTTTTCTCTGTTTTTGTCAGGTTTCTTTAAATAATGTTTTGATTTGGCCTACAAAGAAGCATTCATAGAATCATAGAGTTAGAAGAGACCTCATGGGCCAGCCAGTCTAACCCCCTGCCAGAAAGCAGGAAAATCACATTCAAAGCCCTCCTGACAGATGGCTATCCAGCCTCTGCTTAAAAGTCTTCAAAGAAGGAGCCTCCACCACACGCAGAGAGTTCAAGTGCCGAATAGCTCTCACATTGAGGAAGTTCTTCCTAATGTCCAGGTGGAACCTCCTTTCCTGTAGTTTGAAGCCATTGTTCCATGTCCTAGTCTCCAGGGCAGCAGAAAACAATCTTGCTCTCTCCTCCCTATGACTTCCCCTCACATATTTATACATGGCTATCATGTCTCCTGGCAGCCTTCTCTTCTGAATTCTTTAATAAGTGAGCACTGCAAAACATGACTGGCATCTGCTGGCCACACTAAGAATATTCTTGCACTTGAAATATAGGTTGGGTATTACTTATCCAGAATGCCGGGGCCTGGAAGTGCTTAGTAGTTTTTTTTCCCAGGTTTTGGAATACATGTCTTGGAGATGAGACCCATGTCTCAACACAACATTCTTTATTTCGTACTCACCTTATACTCAGCGCCTGAAGGTAATTTTAAACAATATTTTAATAATGTGTAAAAAATAAAGTTTGTGTACATTCAACCAGCAGAAAGCAAAAGTGTCACTCTCCTAGCCACCCGTGTAGATAATGCTGGAATTTGGAGAATTTTGGATTTTGGAATTTTTTACAACAGATGCCCAACATGTAATAAAGTTGATTTCTAAGCTGCCTTGTATGCAACTTTTCTCCACAAAGGGGCAACATAGATTTAAATGACTATTTATAATACTGATGTATATTCGTGTATCCATACACACATAGGCTTAGCTTCTGTGCTGCACTGTCATAAATAGGTCTCATACCCCCTTCTTGCATAGTTGCCCTACCAGTTTTCAGGCTGTGCACCAACTCCTCACAGTCATTCAGTGGCTAATGAAGATAGAGGATGGGGGGGCAGCTAGGCAGCTAGGCAGATCTATTCCCGCAGCTACCTACAAAACACAGTTGCCATCATTTTGGACCTCTGGGAGACTCCAAGTAGTTTGTTACTGTGTTGTAAAATAGATGTCAACTAGCTCATAAAAATAAAAAAAATTACTGGCATCTTTAAGGGTAAGAGTGGATAGAAAATGGATCTTGAATGAAAGGGTCCATCACCAAGTAAACCTTACCTCACCATATATGGTAGCCTTACAGTAGAAAATCTTTTTTCTAGTGGGTGCCTTAAATGCCCTTAAACTACTGCAATACACTCTACAAAGAGCTGTTCCTGAAAGGTGCTGGGAAGCTACAACTACCCTGTTTCCCTGAAAATAAGACATCCCCAGAAAATAAGACCTAGTAGAGGTTTTGCTGAATTGCTAAATATAAGGCCTCCCCCAAAAGTAAGACCTAACAAAGCTTTTGTTTGGAAACATGCCCGCTGAACAGAATACCAGAGCATGCAGGATTGGTAAATGTACATACCATAAATTGTTGAACATGGAAATAATGGTAGTAATAAGAAATTCTTGATAGGATTCACAGTTTTCTGTTTATTCTGGTTTGTGATGACAATTATTGTACAGTATATAATAAATGTTCCTTTTTTGTTCAACAATAAATGTAAATTCTTCTTCATGGAAAAATAAGACATTCCCTGAAAATAAGACCTAGCACAACTTTGGGAGCAAAAATTAATATAAGACACTGTCTTATTTTCGGGGAAACAGGGTAGTACAAAATGCAACAGCCAGTGTGTTGATGAATGTGTACTTTCGAGACCATATATTGCATGATTATGCTTCAGCTGCAGAGAATTACTTCTGAACTCAGTTCAAGGTATTGTTTTTCATTTGCAAAGTCCTAATTGTATATACGCAAATGGATCTTGCAGCACCTAACTAGGGACTTCATCCCATGCAATAAGTAAAGCATTGGGGATCGTTGTTTTTCCCTTAAGGTTGGCAACGCCCCTTTTGGAAATTAAATAAATGATTTTCCCATCCCCATCACATGTTTCCTTCGTTCAGCTTTTGTTTCAAATTATCCATTTGCCTTCCCATTACTCGGGACACAATCTCCTCCTACTGTCTCCTCCCCTATTTTCTTTTACTTGAAGAAATTCTCTGTGTTTGCTTTCGTGGAAGTGCTTTTTAACGCAAGATCATTAAACAGGATTTTTTTCTATTCTATATTATTCTATATTACAATTTATAAGTACAGATACCTCTCAATTTAAAGAGAAACTCTGCTGAATTTACATTATTAAAAAAGATATACATTACCGTTCCTTCCTCCTCGGTTCTAAAGATTATGTTGGAAGAAAGGATCCTATAATGCCCATCTAGGCTCCTCCCTCCAGAACGATGTCACTATCTTTACAAGCGGACACTAAGGAATTCCCATCACACATTAAATTTCATGTTTTTACATGTCTCTACCCAGGGAATTTAAAAAGAAGTCAATTGCCAATCAACTTAGGAAGCATAGGGAAAAAAACACATGTTAGAAATGGTGAAATACCTGGAACCCACAGTACGAGCTACATCATGTGATGGCCTCCAGCGGTAACCATTTCTTAAATGTGCAGAAACACTGATTTTATTGTGTGTGATGAAGTCCTGAGAGAATGAAGTTGGTCCTATATGGCAGGGGTCCCCAAACTTTTAAAACAGGGGGCCAGTTCACGATCCTTCGGACAGTTGGAGGGCCGGACTATAGTTGGCCAGCGAACAACAATAATTAATAATAATAATAATAATAATAATAACAACAATAATAAAAAAGAGGGTTGGAAGAGACCCTTTGAGCCATTGAGTCCAATCCCCTTCTGCATTTGTGCACCAAAAACATAAGCAAAGCACCCCTGACAGATGGCCACCCAGCCTCAATGTTAATAACAATAATAATAATAGCAAAGAGGGTTGGAAGAGACCCTTTGGCCCATTTAGTCCAACCCCCTCCTGCCTCTGTGCACCAAAAACATAAGCAAAGCACCCCTAACAGATGGCCACCCAGTCTCAATGTTAATAATAATAATAATAATAATAATAATAATAATAATAATAATAATAATAATAATAATGGTTGTAAGAGAAGAAGAAACCCCTTGGGTCATTTAGCCCCAACCCCCTTCTGCCCTTGTGCCATGGGGGCCGGATAAATAGCTTCAATGGGCCGCATCTGGCCCCCGGGCCTTAGTTTGGGGACCCCTGCTATAAGCTATTGTAGACGAAGGCTGTGACTACACTAGTAAAAAAAAAATACCTCACAGCCAGCACTGGCAGTCTTCACAATGCACAGACTCATGGCAACAATCCAGACCTTTTAACCCTTAACCTGCTCCAATCCCTCCTTGTTGATCACTTGAGTACTCCTTTATGACCATAGCAGGTGTGATCACGACAGGCACAGAAGCCAGAAAGGCAGCAACAATAGTGAAAAGATAACACAGGGATGGGCCAACAGGGCCAATGTAGTTTAGGACTAGATGGATCCCCCCTCCCCGCCGGCCACTCCTGCTTCTGCTAATGTCAGCATAGGGTATCTGTGATGGTCAGGAGCTCTCATAGAGCTCGGAAGCCATTTGGCAGTACTAACAGCAACAGGGTTGGTAAAATGATGGTCTAGTTAGGCCAAAGCAATTTCAACTTATCTAAACTATGCAGATCCCTAAATACCATCCCTGCAAGTTAGGGACAGAGTGTGTGACCATGTCTGAGGTCTCCAGGGCCACTGTGGAGCATTTCTATTCCAGACCTGCTCCTCAATAAGCATCCACTATAGACGACCCTATAATCTGTAAAAAAAAAAAAAAAAGTAGGCTAGCAATTTTGTTATCTCAGTCTCTACAATGCTACAAGGCCCCTCTTCTTTGTGATGCTCCAGGTTTACATGGCTATTCTTTTGAAAGCCTGGTCTGCACCAAAATACATGAAAGTCTGTTATCATATGAACTTGATCAAAATCTGAGACCATCAGTGAATGTCCTGTTGCATCAACTAGCAACCAACAAGACTAAGATGGTGAATACTTATCAACACAAAATGTTTTTACCATCAACACACACAACCCCCCCCCCCCCACACACACACACTTGTGGGACTCTCTCCCAAGGGATGTGAGACTGGGTCTATCCATCTTGAGCTTTTGCCAGGTCAGAGGATTTTATGATCTGATTACAATTGTTTGAGATGTAAACAAGAAACAGGTACCTACCTTCATATATAAGACACTTACAGATAGATTTTGGAAAGACTACACACTCCGCACAACTTTAGAATAATTTAATAAAATTTGGATTATTGTTCTTATGGAAATAATTGAGAGCAGTGAGTGTGGGACACACAAATCTAAAAAGGCGCAGATAGAATTCTTTTTAGCTTAGGATTTCTTTTATAGTTTACTAGCTGTGCCCGGCCACGCGTTGCTGTGGCGAAGTCTGGTGGTATGGGAAATAAAGTACTGAGGAATTGGTGGTAGTTAAGGTAAAGGGTAAACGTTTTCCCCTGACATTAAGCCCAGTCATGTCTGATTCTGGGGGTTGGTGCTCATCTCCATTTCTAAGCCGAAGAGCCGGCGTTGTCCGTAGACTCCTCCAAGGCCATGTGGGATGACTGCATGGAGCGGCGTTACCTTCCCGCCGGAGCAGTACCTATTGATGCACTCACATTTGCATGTTTTTGAACTTCTGGGTTGGCAGAAGCTGGGATAACAGTGGGGGCTCTGTCTGCTCCCCCAATTCAAACCTGCGGCCTTTCGGTCCAGAAGTTCAGCAGCTCAGAGCTTTAACATGCTGCGCCATCAGGGGATATTATTTCCTAAAGGTTGTGAATATACAATATTTCTGATTGTTTTTTTTTTGTCTGTTGGAGGCAAGTATGAATGCTGCAATTAGGAAAAATGATTAGGATGTAATGGCCTTGCAGCTTTAAAGCCTGGCTGTTTCCTCCCTGAGTGATTTTTTTTGTTGGGAGGTGTTAGCTCGCCCTGATTGTTTCCTGTCTGGAATTCCCTTGTTTTCAGAGTGGTGTTGTTTGCGATATTTTATGTGCTTCTACTGTCTGTGGCCCTGAGAAAACAGAGGATTTGCCAGTCTTTGATGATGGGAATACTTTGTTGGGAGGTGTTAGCTGGCCCTGATTGTTTCCTGTGTGGAATTCCCCGGTTTTCAGAGTGTTGTTCTTTATTTAGTGTTCTGATTTTAGAGATTGTATTATACCACATTAATTTTTATATATTCTGATTTTAGTGTTTTTGAATACTTGGAGCCAGATTGTATTCATTTTCACGGTTGACCGCAACACAATAATAATAATAATAATAATAATAATAATAATAATAATAGTAATAGTAATAATAATGACTTTGGTAATACACAGTGCTTCACTGCCTTATCAGCTTCCTTTCTGGAAGAATCCTTTCTTGGGAGGTGTTATCTGGCCCTGATTGTTTCCTTTGTGGAATTTCCAATTTCCCTGCTTTATTTACTTTCTTTATTTCTTTATTTACTGTCCTGGTTTTAGAGATTATATTGTTCTGCATTATTCTATCCCAGAAATTATTTCATATCAAAGTAGAATCTCACTTATCCAACATAAATGGGCCTGCAGAATGTTGGATAAGCGAATATGTTGGATAATGAGGAGGCATTGAGAAAAAGCTTATTAAATATCAAATTAGGTTATGATTTTACAAATGAAACACCAAAACATCATGTTATACAACAAATTTGGCAGAAAAAGTAGTTCAATACGCAGTAATGCTATGTAGTAATTACTGTATTTATGAATTTAGCACCAAAATATCACAATATATTGAAAACATTGACTACAAAAATGCGTTGGATAATCCAGAACATTGGATAAGCGAGTGTTGGATAAGTGAGACTCTACTGTAATTACTACATAGCATTACTGCGCGTGGAACTATCTTTTCTGTCAAATTTGTTGTATAATATGATGTTTTGGTGCTTAATTTGTATTACGATTACCTAATTTGATGTTTAATCGGCTTTTCCTGAATCCCTTCTTATTATCCAACATATTCACTTATCCTGCCGACCTGTTTATGTTGGATATGTGAGACTCTACTGTATATTGATAATCTTAAATTATCTGCTTAGAACTGGATTATCTGAGGCCCCTTCTTCATAGCTGTATAAAATGCACACTGAAGTGGATCATATGGCAGTGTGGAGTCAAGATAATACAGTGCAAAGCAGATAATATAAGATTATAAATGGGTTATATAGCTGTGTGGAAGGGCCTTGAGTCTACACTGCCATATAATCCAGTGCAAATTAGATAATCTGTGGAAGAAGTCTAAGTGAGGCCTAAATCTGCCTGTCCCTAACTGAAACCTGGCTGTCCCTTGGTTGCTAGGCAACCAAGTGGGCAGAGATTAGCCCTCTAAACTGGCAGCAATTGGATAAAAACAATTATTGCTCTCCCTCTAATTAGGACTTTATTTTTCTTTTCTTTTTGTTGTATCAACCCTGAGGCGTGGGTGATGGGTTGTGTTGTCAAATTTCGAGGTTGGGGGGCCTGTACTTTTGTTGTTTTGTGGGTCGCCGTGATGCCATCATTCTTTTATATATATAAACTAAACAGATATCAACTTCTGCAATAATAATATATGATGTTTGTCATCCGCCAGTTGTGCGCTGCTGTCGTACTCAAGACCTGAAACCACCTATGAACCAGAGCATCACACAAGAGTCCAGAGGAAAGGCAAACATTTTATTGCAAAAGCACACAAAAATATACAGCAAAAAGCAGAAATAAAGAAAGTAGGTATAAAATCCAAAAAGTAAGCAATCAAATGACTGTTGCAAATCCAAAGCAAGATAGTTCAAGAATATTCCAAAATCCAAACGCAGCTTAAGTCCATAGGCAAAACTTGAACAAGGATACACAGCATGAACATAAAAAAAACTCCCAGAATACTTAAATCCGAAAAGCAAGGTGAGAACTAGAGAACCCAGGCCTGACTGTAAAAGCCATGTTGCCTGAACTGAAGAGCAAGAAACCTGTAACTCCTAATTTATAGACATGGAAGCAATATGTCTCCCCTGGAACTTTCGCTTCCCATGGAGGGATGTTGAGAGGTTTGGGACCCACCTACCTTCGTGACCGCCTTTCCCTCTATGAACCTGTGTGATCTCTTTGTTCGTCGGGGCAGGCCCTCCTCTCGCTTCCACCTCCGTCACAAGTGTGGTTGGTAGGGACGAGGGAGAGGGCCTACCAACCCGGCTCTGGAACTCGCTCCCCGGGGAAATTAGGCAAGCTACCACCTTGGCTGCATTTAGAAAGAGCCTTAAAACATGGCTCTTCACTCAGGCCTTTGGATAAGAGCCCCCATCTGTATGATAAAATGTTGTTTTGGTGTCCTTGTTCTGATTGGTTGCATCTTGCCTTGCAATTTTCTGGTATAATCACAGGGTCCATCCCACTTCAAATCCTTTAAGACTTTGTAGCACTTTATTAACTACCTCATGTCTACAAAACACACTTAGCGCACTTTCGCCCAGTTGTTTTTATGATTTTATCGCTGTATTTTAATATGCTTTTACCTGTGTTTTTGCTATGTCTATGTTAATATTTATTCCTTGCACACTTTTTTTTTGTTTGATGTGTTTTATGGTTCTTACTGTATTTGTTTGGGCTTTTGTCCCATGTAAGCCGCCCCAAGTCCCTTCGGGGAGATGGAGGCGGGGTATAAGAATAAAGATTATTATTATTGAGAGGCGTGCTGACCTCCTCCAAATTCCAGGCGAGCTTCCTTGCTTAGGTCAATGTCACCAGGTATGTTCCTATGAGAATTTCTCATCCCTTCATCTTCACTAGACTCCTTATCAGGAGACTGGAGAGGATGATTCCTCCTGGGAACGGCCTTGAAGGCCTGGAGGATCAGAGGCAATGAGATTCTCAGGCCCAGCTCTGCCTGTGTCTAAAGCACTTTCACTTTCTGGCTCTGCATGAGACTGAATCCCAGGGCCTGCATCAGAATGAATCCCAGGAAAATCCACAATCCCATCTGACTCAAAATCACCAGTGAGCCCATCAGCCTGCTGTGACTGCTGCTGGGCTACAACTGCAATCTCTAGAAAGATCTTTTATTTCGATAAATCTTGTGCCGTTGTGCTGTGTGAGTTCTTTGTTTTGTTGGTGATTTAAATTCAATAAAAGTAAAAAAAGGACCCCCAACCCCATCATATTAATTAGTGTTGTTATGACCAAATCCTATAAAAACCAGGGGAAGCTGGCTCTTGCTGTTTTAAATATGTGGCTTTTAGATTCTTTTAAAAATAATTAAGTGCTTTTCTTTGGTTTAAAAATATTGTTAACTGTTTACATTTAATGTCTTAAATAATGTTTTTATGAATTATGTAATACCTTGATAGGCAAAAGGAGAATAAATAAGCTCTTCAAACAAGCAAGAAATGTTAGAATCTGTGTGTTTCATTTGTGATTTATTACTGACAAACTGAAATATGTCCAAATGAGAACTGCCAAGATGATAAAAGATCTAGAAACCAAGCCATATGAGGAATGGCTTAGAAACTGAATATATTTAGCTTGGAGGATAAAAAATAAAAAGTGATATAAAAACTATACTTAGATCCCTAAAGTAATGTCCTATAAAAGATGTATGTTTTCTTTTGCTCCAGAGAACAGGATGAAAACCAATGGCTTCAAATAGCAAGAATAGTGATTAATTTAACATTGAGTGCATGGCAAGGGGTTGGACTAGATGCCCTTCCAACTCTGCAATTCTTTTATTTTAAACTATATTCTTCATCTTGACTCTGAGCCTCATTGTAGCTCTGCCACATGTGTTCATTATTGGAGCTAAGTTTTGGATTGCTCTGCTTCTTACCTTATATCATATGTTGGACCCCACCTCAAGCTGCAGAGGGAACTGGGTAGTAAACTACTACTTCTTCTTCTTCTTCTTCTTGTTTTCTCTTTTTTTCTGTACCACCTTTTCAACTTGTTCAGGAAAACTCAAATGCTTGTACACTTTTTCACCAGTCCCAATAGAAGTATCTGCCAAATCTGGATTTCTGTCCCTCTGGATCTTTTATTTGTTGCTGGTTGGGAAAAAAAACCCTCAAGTGGTGCACCTCTTTGCAAGCGGAACATGAAACACCATCAGTTTCAGCTATCTCAGCATGAATCTGTAACTAGGATTTCATCCGCAATAACTATGCCAGTGAACATTTTATTTAAAACAGAGGTGCTATTTACCCCTGGCTATGCTGGTTAAAGCTCCTGGGACCTGAAATCCACCAACATCTGGACCTTGATTTTGAATATCAACATACTGTAACTCTGACTTTCAAGGCCAGGATGTTTCCACTAGAGGTCACTAGATAACTCCAAATAATGCTCTCCGTTTCAGTCAAACAGCGACTTTCACAACTGATGAAACTGGTATTCCTCAAAGGAGGATCTCTGGCTGGTTTAGGTCATACAGAATGTGCTCATCCTAATGTTTTGTGTGACCAGGATTACATTTAATCTATGAAACAGCATATATTATTTATGACTACATCAAACATCAAGAATGTGTGTGTGTCTCTGTACAACTTCAAGTTGCCTGCCAACTTATGGCGGCCCATGAATTTAATAGGGTTTTTAAGATGAGGAATACTCAGAAAGATAGATTCTAAATCCAAAAAAGCACTTCTGAATTTAAATCAGTGTCTGATGTAGGCTGCAGTACTGGCAGTAAGAAATAGAATGAATGAGAATTGAAGCTCACTCTGGATGGTAGGGTCACATTCTCTTTTGATGTTTTTGAAGTTTTGCTGTCCTCCTAGAGTCATAGAATCATAGAGTTGGAAGAGACCTCATGGGCCATCCAGTCCAATCCCCTGCAAGAAGCAGGAAATTCTCATTCAAAGCACCCCTGACAGATAGCCATCCAGCCTCTGCTTAAAAGCCTCCAAAGAAGGAGCAGCCACCACTGTCCAGGGGGAGAGAGTTCCACTGCCGAACAGCTCTCACAGTGAGGAAGTTCTTCCTAATGTTCAGGTGGAATCTCTTTTCCTGTAGTTTGAAGCCATTATTCCACGTCCTAGTCTGCAGCTCTAACTGATATGCCTAGGTTTCAACAATGATTCAAATTTCTTTGTACAATTACAGTAAATGTGTCCTAAATATCAGAAAAGCACCAGGTTCCATCAAATCTTGGATGCTAAGCGGGGCCAGTGCTGGTTAGTACATGGATGGGAGACTGCCATGGAATAATAGGTGCTATATGTCAGAGGAAAGAACTGTAAAAACTACCTATGCCTCATGTCATTTTCTCCTCCCTCCCTTCCCATCTCCCTGTTTTCCCCCTTCTCTCCTTCTTACTACTTTCTCCAGTTCTTTGGTGTTTTTTCTCTCCCTCTGCTTCATTTTTTTGTTCCCTACCTTCCCTTGCAGTCACTCCAAATGCAAGAATTAAATCTGATTTTGAAACAAGACAATCTCCCAAATGGTAGTTTCAGTGTGTGTATTTACTGTGAAGGGAAGGGTAGTGTCAATATATGGAGAGAAGAAGCCTCTATCTACCTTTCCCTCTATCCCAGTGGTTCTCAACCTTCCTAATGCTGAGACCTCTTAATACAATTCCTCATGTTGTGGTGACCCCCAACCATAAAATTATTTTCAGTGCTACTTTATAATTGTAATTTTGCTACTGTTATTAATCATAATGTAAACATCTGATATGCAGAATGTGTTTTCATTAACTGGACCAAATTTGACACAAATAGCCAATACACCCAAATTTAGATACTGGTGGGGTTGGGGGGATGATTTTGTCATTTGGAAGTTGTAGTTGCTGGGGTTTATAGTTCACCAACAATCAAAGAGCATTCTGAACTCCACCAGTGATGGAATTGAACCAAACTTGGCACACAGAACTCCCATGACCAACAGAAAATACTGGAAGGGTTTGGTGGGCATTGACCTTGAGTTTGGGAGTTGTAGTTCACCTACATCCAGCCTTCTCTTCCAAAGGGGTTCCTTAGACCATCAGAAATATGTGTTTTCTGATGGTCTTTGGCGACCTTTCTGACACCCCCCTCGCGATCCCCTAGGGGTCCCGACCCCCAGATTGAGAACGCTGCTCTATTCCATAGAAGTTACAGTTTGGAAGAAGGAAAGATCCCATTCCGTTGACAGGAATGGTAACTGTTTAAAAAGACCTTACTCTTTCTGGTAATGGGAGCATACCTAAGTAAACAAGGCCACAGAACCAAAAATATTAACGGAAACATATCACTTGTGGGTACTGAACTTCGTTGCAGAATTCACACAGAACTGGACATTTTGTAACTGTTGTAAAAATGTCCCTGAGTTTCAGCCATGTACAGCTTTTTCCTTAGACAAGAGTATTAATATTTTTAATATATGGAAATTACGCTTGGGTTACAAGCATTTGCAAAGAAAGAGAAAAATCTAAAAGCTACTCAAAATAAACATTCTGTTTCATGTTAACAAATATTGTCTGGATCTGAGTGTTTGCTAATTATGGGATGCCTTCATTGATAAGGAGTGTTTCTACCCGAGAATTCTCATTGACATCAGAAAACAGTCCAGATTCAGTTGCCTAATGCAAGATTATTTTATCTGCCTGGGTGAAGATAAATAGAAAGGACTTTATGATTTAGGTGCGGCTACCTACAGCCTGGCTGTGGTCCAGGCAATGAATTTGTTTGAACAGGAAGGTGGTTTCTTTCTGGAGTCAAACTGAAATCATATAATCACAGGATCATGGAATTGCACAGCTCTTTCCTAATGTAAGAACAAGACCAATCCACTGCTAATGTAGAAGTAGAGCCAGGCAACAAAACTTTGCAGCCTCTCCATTCCACCACTCTTTCCTTTTCCCACTGATGTTTTTCTTCCCTTTTCCACCCGGTTATAATTTAATCAACTTTCTTTTATGTTATTGGACTTGTTGGAGAAAAATCTCTCTATGGTGGATTTTCCACTTTTCATTTGACGTTCGAGGAATATTTGGAAAAATTCACATGAATTATCAATTTTGTAAAGTAATAGGAAAGCTACCTGCAATGTACTACTTTTTTGCATTAACTGGGGCATAATATTTATTTATAGAATAGTTGTAATCGTATATATGAGTCAGCCACATTATAATCTTTGATTTTTTTCTTAACTTCAATGAAAATTCTACCTTCTGACCTTGAAGATACTACAAATATATTACTCAGTGAAGCACAGCTATTTATATTTTGTAAATCCAACCTATAGTTCTCTATGTCCTTCCTATATCTATGCCCCCCCCTCTACACTGACCCTCTAACTCATATCGCAGCCTCCAATGTGTGCTGTGATATGAGTTAAAGGTTAATAAAGGGCACATTAGAGGAAATCAAAGGAAAGTCCAAGTTAAAAGCCCTTTAATGTACTGCGTCGTCGTCTCAGTCGTTCAGTCGTTTTCGACTCTTCGTGACCTCATGGACCAGTCCACGCCAGAGCTCCCTGTCGGCCATCACCGTCCCCAGTTCCTTCAAGGTCGAGCCAGTCACTTCAAGGATACCGTCCATCCATCTCGCCCTTGGTCGGCCTCTCTTCCTTTTTCCTTCCATTTTTCCCAGCATCATGCTCTTCTCCAAGCTTTCCTGTCTTCTCATGATGTGGCCAAAATACTTCAACTTTGCCTCTAATATCCTTCCCTCCAGTGAACAGTCAGGCATTATTTCCTGGAGGATGGACTGGTTGGATCTTCTTGCGGTCCAAGGCACTCTCAGGATTTTCCTCCAGCACCAGAGTTCAAAAGCGTCTATCTTCCTTCGCTCAGCTTTAATGTACTGCACCAAATCCCAATGTACTGCACCAAATCCCAATGCTGTATATCCCAGATCCCAGGGTGAAATCAGCTCCGAAGAATGTGAAGTGCCTTGCAGACACCGGCACTTTGTAGGATTCACAGCGTGGGGCAAAGGAGCTGCCAAAAAAGCCCCAAGGATATGGCAGGGAACCAATTTCACTCCTAATTATCACTTTCCCGTTTTTCCCATCTTCTATGCCTCTGGAGCGCTGATGCACATTACTCCCAGAAATATTGGGGGGGGGGGGAAGCAAGGCACAGAGCAGTATGAGACCAGGTTCTGTGATCAATTTAATCATCTTGGCCTCAAACCTGTTCCAAACTGGTCAAGCTAATCACCTGCGCAGCAAAACTGGTTCCTCCCAAACCAGTTCCAAGCTGTATTATAGTGTCATTGTAGATGCGTCCTTCTTCCATCCTTCTTTCCAGTCAGTTTCTTCCATTTCCCACATATGTGTGATGCCTCTTGGGCCTTGTAGTCCTGTTCCTGGTGCCATCGAGGCAGATGAAGACGAAAACATGGGGTTTTCGCCGGTTCAACAAGAGCCGGAGTCTTTTCACCTGCCGGATGTTGATGTTTGCACCCAAGAATCCAGTAAAACAGACCTTGGACATTCCTTGCCTCCGTTCCCTAGGAGAGAATCCTATTGTGCTGACAGAGGAGTCAGGGAACAGAATTGCAGGAGTTTACGGATTGCAGCCAAACAACAGGCTGATTAGACCTGCTTCCCTTGGGAAATTCTAAGGAGTCTTGCATCTGGACAAAGTTGGGTTTCGCTTCCCCGTTCTCTAGGGAAAGAGGTTGTTGGCGGGAAAACGAGACCCAATATAGGTGCCTGACGCGGGAGAATCTTTGCGGAGTCAACAGAGCTGCTTCAGGAGTGAGATCGTGTGTGGACTTCGTAACCCCAGTTCCTTGCTTCCCGGATCAAGAATTCAAGTACTGCCTTGCCTTGCTGTTAACCACGGACCTTGTTCCAAGATTCACTGTTTGCCTTGTTTCTAGTCACGAACCTTGTTAAAGAACTAAGATTATTTCCAGCCTTGTTGTCAAGCTTCCTTGGACTCCTAAGACTCTGGCATTTCCCCACACTATTGCTTGGCAATAGTGTGTGTTTCGGTATTGGATTTAAACTTTGAACTCTAATATCATTTATTGGACAATACATTTTTGGACTATTTTTGACCTCATTTGAAAGGTCTGCTTCTGAACTATATTCTTCACTTGTTTTATTTACTTTTATACATTTCCTTAATAAAGGTATTAGATAGAGATTGGCCTCTGTGTATGGTTCTTGGTGCCCTGCTGCCTGGTGTCTGACAATATGCCAGTATCACGTCCCTCCTCCATCAACCTTCTGTGCCCAGTGAATTTTTAATGAGGATTGTTTCTCACATCTGAGACAAGTCTGGGTTTATCTTATTAAGATATTGATTTTAATATTTTGGAAAATTTTATGTTGATCCAATATCTGGTGATGCTCATCTAATCTTTTTTGACATGAGTGGCAGTTTGGAAACATTTGCTTTTTAGGAGTATGTCTGAGTCTACACTAGCCTATGAAAATGGATTCATGTCACAATTGCTCCAAGATTCCACATGACATATAATTAATTTTGCAGCAGAAGCGCCTCTTCCAGACATTAATCTGGCTCAAGGGAAAATTCAATTTGCTTCCACTTTGCAGCGATCCTGGCATTTTTGAGATATGGACAGCTGGATCTAGATTAATCCAGCCGAATCCAGTTTCCATATACCAAACAGGCCTACCACTATGTGGCCAGTGAGAATCAGTTATTTAGTAGAGTCTTATTGGCAATGTTACTTTGACTGGCCATATGGCTCTTGTGACCTCATCAGAAATTGTCACCAACAAGACTCATCCAGGGTCTCTTCCAGCTGTTTTTGGTCCGTGACACAGCAAGAGTGATCCTAATGCGTTGTCAGCCTGGCTGTCTGTCAAGATACCAAAAGACTGGGGATGTCCATGCATTTCATTTGGAGCAGCTCCATAATGCAGCACTCCAGATTATTTCAGTAAGTGTAGATGTAGCTTAAAATTCCCAGTTACCATTGTAGTGCTTCTGTCTGCCTGAGGATTCTGCAAATTTTAGGTCAAAATGTTAACTTTTCCAAGCTTTACTGCTTACATTAGATATATTCATGCAAGCATAGAAAGACCTGAACAAAAAAAATAAGTTTAGTATATTTAACATCTCTCTTTTAGAATATGACTTGCAGAGAACCTCGGCTGAAGAGAGGTAGTGGGAATGGGCAATGGCATGGATCAAGCAACCTTTTGCAGGGATTCAGGTGAAGTTGGATGCCCTTTTCTCTAGCTCTGTAAGTGACACCCTGGGGCTTTGTATGAGTTGCAGTGGGTGTGGGACAAAAAAAATCAGTGTTGGCTTGGCATTTGGTCTCACATCTTAGTAGAACTTCCACATTTATGTAGTGAAGGGAAAAACATTCCTCACATGGCTGGATAATTGTTGAGAGCCTGTTGCTAATCTGACATGACGCACAATGACAGCTTGACACTGTGCTGTCAGGTCATGGATGGTCAACCAGATGTAACATCACGCATGGTACACACTAGGAGCACACGGAGAAAGAGAGATGCACGAACACACACATACTTCCTGCTTGAATTACATTTCAGATAAGGACTTTATCTTCTGCAAGATAACAATGGTTCAACTGGGGAGGGAGGATTTTCCAAATCTATACTTCGATCGGTGTTCAAGAATGAGAGCGGCACTTCTGCTTCGTCCTTACTTGATCCATAAAGACAGCAAGGCCTTCATGCCTTAGGGAAGTTAAGCGTCGAAAGTGCCTGACATTTGTTTGAGGACCCAGTCAGCAAAGCATTTAAGCATGTGCTTACATCCCAGCAAAGCCCTTCAGCACATGTTTCGACATCAAGTCCACTGAAACCAACAGAACATGAGTATGTGTCTAAATTTAAATACACTTGGGACAAATGTACTTACTCCAATGACCTTGGGGAACATTTTGATACTCAGAATCATGGACCATCAAGAATCCTGCTTTCATAAAATTATGTAGATACATGCAGAGTTTATCATAATTTCAACTAAACTTAGTTGGAATTGTGATAACTGTTGGAAATTACGCTTTCAAGTCATTTCTGACTTATGGCAATCCTATAATGCAGTTTTCTGAGGCTGAGGATGTGTGACTTACCAAGAGTCATTCTGTGGATTTCCATGGCCATGTGGGAATTTGAACCCTGGTCTCCATTCTAGTCCAACTATCAAATCACTATGCTAATTCTCAAGACAATAACAGGAATGGAAATTTTAAAAGGGAGCTCTGAGAAAATGTTTACTCCCAATAAATCATATGCATGCTTGCAGACTTAACAATTGATCTCATTCAACCTGGTACTATCTAGATCAGTGGTCCCCAGATGTTTTGGTCTTCAACTCTCAGAAATCTCAACAGATGGTAAACTGGCCATCTGGGAGTTGTAGGCCAAAACACCTGGGGACCCACAGGTTGAGAACCACTGCTCTAGATGTTTTAGAATACAATTTCCATTTGTATCAACCAGCATGGCTAATGGTAAGATATCAAGGATGTTGTTGGCTAAAATACACTAGGGGAGGCTGGTCTAGACATTTTTGGAGACGAGCAGGGCATTACAAAATCCCACTGCCACTTATCTGGGGGCACTTCTAAGTTTGCTGTAAATAATGTTGAGGTCAATTTGTTTTCCTCCATATATGTACATGTATAGAACATGAAGTCTGATGGTGACTGCCTTCTGTACAGCAACCACAGCCCTCAATACAGGTAATCCTTGCTTATCAAATTTATCTTCCACCAATGCTTACAAAAGCATGATGACTAAGTCTTCAGTGTGGTTCTCAGGGTCAAATTATATATGGTGTCAGAAAGCTTTACCCTTTTATTCTGATTAAATACTTTCCCTCAAAGCTGCTATTTGCATAATTGACCCTTCATGTTGTGTTTTATCTGACCTTTGAGCTGCAGGGGAGAAGGGAAAAGACATTTTGTTGCCTCTGTCTTCACAGCAGGGAGTGTATATGTGTATGAACAAATGAGAAAAAAGTGAGTGAAATACATGCATGAAGGAGAAATAAATTACACAAGCCAACAAAGTCAAACTTTTTTTAATCATCAGAAATGAGAATAGCACAGTTTAAATCAATTTTATGCTGATTTTAAATGTCCTCCCCCCCCCATCACGTCAACTTTTAAAAATATGACGAATGGTACATCACAGCGGACTGCTGTAAAGTCTGCACATTTCACATCATATTCGTGTAACACAAGCCAACAAGTATTTTTCATTTGATATAATTTCAGGTCATTCTTGTAGAGGTTTTTGTGCTGAATTTAATTCTGTTTATTTTTTCTCTACGTGTAGTTTTTGTGATGAGGCTAAACAAATAATTAATTCATTTACTCACTGATATCAATAGAATCTAATTGATATTAGTGCATAAACGCATTAATTATTTGATTAGCCTCATCACAAAAGCTACATGTGATAGAGCAAAAATTAACACATATCTGAATTCAGCGCAAAAAACTCTGTAAAATGACCTAAAATTATATCTGATGAAAAATACTTGTTGGCTTGTGTTATTATTAATACCTAAGAGTGCGGCTTTATTGTAGAATGAACATGGTTTGATACTACTCAATGGCAGAGAAGGTTTAAAACTTTGTAAAGCTATAACTCCCATGATTCCACAGTTTAGATGCACCTTGAATCTGCATGAAAGTATGACAAATGTTATTATGATGCATTTGAAAGAGTGGGGAGGTGTGCACACGTATGTGTGAGAGACATACAGAAGAGAAATGGGATGTGAAATCAAAACTGTTAATTACACTTCAGGTCAGTATTGGTGACAGCAGCTCTTTTCTGTGAAATGAAACATTATGAACTTTTGAAGGAAACAAAACCCAGAGCCTCCCTTCCTTGAGAACCTACCAGTTCTTCCCTGCTCCTGGGCACGTACCTCTAAGGACAGATAAACTACTTCCCTGTATGTTATCATCCATACAGCACTGCATTGCAACCTCCACAACAGCAATTACGAGGTCTGCATATCCCAACTTGTCTTTCTCATACTTCCCTTTTTTGGTGGAATTTTTATCTCTTTGTTACTCATACTTCTAGAAAGACGACTGATATCAAGCCAGTGAGTAATGCCTGTTGTACGCCATCAGCAGTCTGCTGGAAGAGGAGGTGAGCAAGTTCATTTGTCCTCAGATCAAGGTTCATAGAGACGGTTGACATATATGTTTGAAAATCCAAAGCAAGGAAACATTGTGTCTGCCTCCACGCCTTTCATTGCTTCAGAATTTCTTACATCTTTGATTGTGTTGTACAGATTAAAACTTTGTCCACATTCACTAGTTCTCCATTGTGAATACTGTGGGATTTATCTCCTAGACATGTGACTCAACACTCTCATCATCGGGGGGTATTTCTTGTCATTCATAAAAATGATGCTGGATCTACACTGCCCTATATTCTGGGATCTGATCCCATATTATTTTCCTATTCCAGATTATGTGGCAGTGTAGACTCATATAATCCAGTTCAAATCAGATAATCTGGGATCAGATTCTGGGATATAGGGCAATGTAGATCCAGACTGAGACACAAAAAGATTAACAAGAAATGAAAGATTCCACTACAACGGAAATTACAGCCAATAGAATGTAGTCTGCTTCCTATGCATTCCTGCAAACAAAGAAAAAAAATTAAGGAATTGTTAGAGAAATAAGTAGTAGCATTGCAACACTGTATAAGGCTAGGCTGCTAGAGGAAGATTATTCCAGGAGTAAAGTTGCCAAATGGCAGTCTTCTCCATGATTAGAGGACAATTCCCTGTATCCAGCATCAGAGTGTGATGGATAATGCACTGCTAAGAGATCTACCACCAGTCGATCCCATCCAGTTACATGTGGATATAGCAGATGCTGTAACTGAGAAGTAGCCAATATAATTATCCGAAACAGCTGTCTGAAGTTTCATTCTGAGAACTCTCTGAAAAAAAAATTCAGTGGGTGCAGCCAGCCAAGTCTTTCCACAGAGTCCTGGTGGTCTCCACCACAAGCAACATGGTTCTCCATACCACTCTAGAGCAATACCTAAGCTAAAAAAAAATAGGTAGCATTGCTCTACACAGAGACCCCAGGGGCCCAAATGCCTTTGTTTAAGGGCCTTTCCCTAGAACAAGGCACTAGGATTTGGAAGACTATCGGTAGCACCATAGCTTTTGTATTTGTTTAAGCATTTCTGACTTGTATCAGCAGAGCTCAAGACATGACCAATGCCCATCATCTCATAGAATCACAGAATTGAAAGAGACTATAAGGGCCATTCAGTCCAACCCCTTTACCATTCAAGAACACACACACACACACATAATCAAAACATCCTCAACACTTCACCATCTGGCCTCTGCTTAAAAAACCTCCAGAGAAGGAGACTTGAAACAATCCAAATGTTTCCAAAAACTATGACCACTTTAGCTACAGTCCCTAGCATTGAAAGAAGAAACCTCAAAGTGTGGCACTGTTGTTGAGGCAATGGAAGGGATGAGTTTGGGAGAGATGGTTGGAAGCAGCTGTAGAAGGAGGTTAGAAGAAGAAACACCAGTAGCAGAGCAAAGCATCAGCAAGGGAGGAGTGTAGCATAATGGGTCTGTGAGAGAAGTGGATAGGGGGGTGGTAAAGGTAAAGGTAAACATTAAGGAAGTGTCCAGTCACTTCCTGACATTAAGTCTAGTCGTGTCTAATTCTGGGGGTTGATGCTCATCTCCATTTCTAAGTCGGAAATGTCTGTAGACACCTCCAAGGTCATGTGGTTGGCATGACTGTATGGAGTGCCGTTACCTTCCTGTCGGAGTGGTACCTATTGATCTACTCACATTTGAATGTTTTTGAACTGCTAGGTTGGCTCTCTGGATTTGAACCACTGACCTTTCATTCAGCACGTTCAGAAGCTCAGCATTTTAATCTGCTGTGCTGGAGCCTCCTAGGGGAGTGAAGGGATGGCAAATTCTTCTAACAGTGGCACATATACAGTAGAGTCTCACTTATCCAACACTCGCTTATCCAACATTCTGGATTATCCAACGCATTTTTGTACTCATGTTTTCAATACGTTGTGATATTTTGGTGCTAAATTCATAAATACAGTAATTACTACATAGCATTACTGCGTATTGAACCACTTTTTCTGTCAAATTTGTTGTATAACCTGATGTTTTGGTGCTTAATTTGTAAAATCATAACCTAATTTGATGTTTAACAGGCTTTTCCTTAATCCCTCCTTATTATCCAACATATTCGCTTTCCAGCATTCTGCCGGCCCGTTTATGTTGGATAAGTGAGACTCTACTGTATGTCACCTTTAGCACTTATTTTCCATCTTAGGCACTATATTCACTACACTAAACACAACTGATTCCCAAAACATTCTTGGAAATGGCACTATTATCTACAAATTACACTGAAAATACACCCAAACATGAAGTCACCATTCAACATAGGGTGATGGCTAAACTGCTTTGCCGTGTAATTCAGCTTAATACATCCACACCTTCCACATCCCATGGGATAACCAGGAAGTGACTGAACACTTCCTCATCCACAAACCACCCTGCAGGGAAAGAGCCTGGCAGAAAAATTCATTAGGAGAAAATAAAAGAGTCAAAAAAGGGTCAGTATGGCATAATAGTTTGGGCATTGGGCTATGACTCTGCAGTACTGGGCTTAAATCTCTACTTGATCATGAAAACCCATTGGGTGACCTTGGGCAAGTCACATACTCTTAGGGCACGTCTAGAATCAATGTAGTCTGACACTACTGTATTTGCCATGGCTCAGTGTTACATAGTTTCATGAAGTATTTAGCTTTTTATGGCAAAGAGCATTTGAGGTCACAAACTTTAACACCCATGATTCCATAGCACTGAGCTATGACAATTAAACTGGTGTCAAGCTGCAGTATTTCTACAGTGTAGATGCACCTGGAGCCTCCAAAACCTCAATGATAGCCTCACCTGAGAGTTGTCAACAGTTGATTTGAAGGGATACAACAACAATAATTCAGTCATGACAGAGCAGGTCATGGTTTCTATGCTCTTTGACCTATGGACTGAAGAGGTGCCATTTGCTCCTCTATCTCAGGCAGCAAAATATCTATGTGTGACCATTTGAGCTTTGATACAATCTGAAAGAAGGATTGCTTTAACTGGAAGTATGCATGTTATGTGGGAATTGCAAAATGAGCTGAACGAGGGTCTGAAATACTAAGGGATAAACCCTTTGCGATAAGTTGGTATGTTGGTATCAAAGTTACAGGCACAGATACAGAATAGCAAAGAATGTGCTCATCTTGGACACTTATGGGTAAGGAGTCAGTCTATTCACCCATAACATCTCTGGTTTTGTTTTGTCTTTCCTGTGGTTGGAGGCTGGATGTCTGGGAGAATGAAATCATATTTTACCTAGGCCAAAAATACCTAGTGTCTGTACACACATATTTCAGATGTAAATATTCATTTCTTTCATTCTTACACCCAGGAATGAGAAATATTGGAAACATTTCTCCCCACTAGAAAAGATTATGAAAAGATTGTGCTTTTCCCATTATGATTGTCACACTTAGGGATTTTATTTTAATTTTTTGGAAATATTAAATGCTGATCTGGGGGGGTTAATTTTAAAAAAAAAATGCAATGTTTTGTGGACAAAAGCAAGCGCCAAAACTTTGCCAATATTTCACCCCCCCCCCCAAAAAAAACCCCAAAAACAAAAAACAAACCCAAAGAGTGAAAAATCACATCTGGCTAGCTCAATATATGGTTACAGCTTTTCTTGTTGTGGATCAGAAAGTTTTTGAAAACTTTTCTGCCTTCCTAACACATCAACATCTTACATTCATGATTTCACATTCTATGAGCTCCTGTTCCAATTCCTCATCTAGTTGTATTTCAGGATTTACAATCTGGTTTGACAAAATGCATAAAAGCTGCCTCCCTAATAGCCCCCAAAGGCCTCTTTAGATGGAGAAGCTGCCTGAAGTACATTCCATTATTATCTTCAAGCAAACAGGAAACAGCCTGGTCAGGCCTAGTTAAACTGTTTGCTTACCTCCAGCCAATCATTTATGTAGTGGAGGAATGTCCTTACTCATTTGCATATGAATGCTGATGTAAATATATCCAAATGCATTGCCCAATTGGATGTGCAAAAAAATATGGACAGGAAAGCAGGTGGTAATTTAAGTACTATGTGATGCTGATAGCTGCCTTTGCAAACAGCCCTTTGTGAAAATAACTATCAAATCTGCCCTTTACAACTGGATGTTCTTCAGGGATGTCTATCACAATTCTCATCACCATAACTGTGATAGTCACTCCAGCCTGCAAAGGGAAGTTATTATCCAGCACATTATGGGGGCAGCAGTCTAGGAAGCCTCCAAAAAAGCTGGTATATTCGACCCCCAGTGTCCACTGATTCTGCATCCATGGATTCATATTCCTTTTTTCTCCCCAAAAGGCAAACCTTGATAGACAATGGAAGCAAATGTCAGCTCACAATGGTAACCTGATTTTCTCATGTTGGTTCTGCCAGAGCTTGGAAAAGTTACTTCTTTGGATGGCCATGTGAATGGGAGATTCTGGGAGCTGCAGTTTGAAAGTGTGAGAGAATCGGCTGTCTATAGAGATGTTGCCCAGGGGACGCTGGATGTGTTACCATCCTGTGGGAGGCTTCTCTCATGTCCCCGCATGGGAAGCTGGAGCTGACAGGTGGTAACTCACCTCTTCTCGCGGATTTGAACAGCTGACCTTCAGATCTTCAGATCAGCAGTTCAGCCGCCACAAGGGTTTAATTCATTGAGCCACTGTGGCAATATATTGCAGGATATTCTTAATTCGCTTCTGATATGATAAAAAAAGTTTGAAAGCTTTTTTCTCTATGTGATTTTAATTGTTGATCTCTGGATGTCTACTAGTAATACTGGTACAGCTGGTAGACTCCCCACTGCAGAAATTTACCCTCCAACTGATGGAAAGTGATGGACATAGTAATAAGGATGGCAACCAGATCTTTCCAAATTGTATGTCAAAATACATTAGTGTGACAGCTGCAGTGTGATGCATGAACATAATGCGAAACTTCTGAGTCTATGTAAACTAAGCAATAAATCATATATTTAAAAATATATAAGTGAAAGGCTTTAATGAGATATGTTGTGTCCCCATACATTTCATTACAATTTATGTATGTGTCTGTTTCTCTTATAAGGGGTTGTTTTAACCCTTGGTTTGCTGGTACAAGTGAATTACTGTGTTGTGAAATGATGTGTATCTTAAAAGGTGTGTCATCAATGTCTGGAAATCTCTGATGGTAACCAAGGACATAATACCATGAAGGGGGAAAGGGAGAGGAATCATCTTCTTACCATAGCATTTCATTCCATTTATAAGGAAAATGGATAATATATTCACCCCATCACACGCAATATGCTTTGGTTCATTTTTACTGTAATCCTCTGCATTCTGAGTTATCAAACAGGCAAGTACAGTCCCTGTCTATTCTGCATTCCCCCCTCCCTTTTTTTAAAGGGAGACATTTCACAGTTGTAGGCGTCTGAAATATAGGTGTTCCGTCCCCCAGGACGATGGTTTACCTTACCTATTGGTCGTTTGTTTGTTTTCCCTCCTTTGCATCTTGTTTCAGCCTCTGGCTGCAAAGCCCAGGAAAAGTGGCTTGGAATCTGCAAAAGCTGGCTGCAGTTTTCTTTGCAGTGATTGGTCAAAGAGTGCAACATCTTAGGACCGCCCTTTTTACCAGGGTCTAGTCTCCATTTTGGAGCTTCATTCTGGCTATAGTTTTCCAACGTGCTGGAGCTGTGCAAGGCTAACTGGGACAAATCATCCTCAAAACCAGGCCAATCTAAGCCTATCCAAATTAGATAAGTATTGAATTATATTGATCTGGAATAGGAAATCTAGTTAGAGGAGCAAAGTTATTCCATCGCTTCTAGAACTAATCTTTGCTGTAAAGATAGGGAAGGAAAGAGTTTCTCCTTCTAATATAGGCAGCGTGATTAGGGTATAGTGGTTTTATAATCACTTTTGCCTTCTGGAACCAGGGATAATTCTGCAACTAAAACCTATGGAAATTTGTTTCATTTTCTGCAACTTTAAGATCTGTGCCAGGTTTACAACCTTGTATGAATAAACATCCTTTTTTGAAGTTATCCAGACTCAGTCGTTCAATATCTATAGGACAGCTTATAGGGATTTGCAGTTCGCCCGGATAAAGGACAGCACGTTTCAGTTTTATAGCTTTTTATTGTCCGGCGGACGGCACAGTTTTGAGGTAGATCAGCGGTTTTTCCGCTTGAGCTAGCTTGCACAGCCTATAGTTTTTTATAGTTTAGGAAGTTTAGTATAGGCCGCGGCTTTTCCGCCTGAGCTCAGTCTGCATACCTAAAGACTCTACCAGCGTCTGAGGCAGTGGAGCCCGCTCTCAGACCTGAAGGAGTCAAATAGTGGGGCTCTATTTCCTTGCTATTTGGCTCGCGTGTGCGCACGTAGCCCAGTGGCTTTCTGGGTTTGCACAGGCTGTGCAGTTCCCAGCAACGTCCAGGGCTCCCTCGGCGGTAGACCTCGAGCCGCGGAGCACCAGCGACAGTTCTTTGGCTGGCTCTGAGGCGTGGAGCCCACCAGAACCAGGCTAGAACCTGGACAGGCCTGGCAACGCTGCTGCGAGTTCGGCCGGAGCACTCGGCCGGCTTCGACCTGCCTCATGGTCCGGCGGTGGTGACCTGCCTCATCGTCCTGCGGTGGTGACCTGCCTCATCGTCCTGCGGTGGTGACCTGCCTCATCGTCCTGCGGTGGTGACCTGCCTCATTGACCTGCGGCGGTGACCTGCCTCATCGTCCTGCGGTGGTGACCTGCCTCATCGTCCTGCGGTGGTGACCTGCCTCATCGTCCTTCGGTGGTGACCTGCTTCATCGACCTGCGGTGGTGACCTCCCTTCACAGCGGGGAGGAGGCGTCTCTTCTCTCCTCCTTTCCAAAGCCAGCCTCGGTGCTCCTTCGGCGGCAGGCCTCGAGCCGCAGAGCACGAGGTGCTTGAAAATTTGGCGAAGTCGCCATTTTGGCAGTTTACGTCACTCGGGCAAGGGAGGTATCAAGTGGCAAGTTGCTGTCAGTTGACATTTTGCAGCTTGCCCACCAAAGTCTGGCGCCAAAGGTCACTATCTTTGTAAAGTATAGTTACTTAGTGATATATATTGCTATGGTTAAGTGCTGTGAATTGTATTATATATTGAATTTGCTTTTATTGTAAATTTACTTGCAGGTATATTGCATTTGCCTTTGTTGTAAATTTACTTGCTATTAAGAATACATAATGTCTATGCAATTTCAAGATGATACAAATGGTATATCTCCTTCTGAGGCTGAAATTAGGAATGAAAGGCCCCAAAGGATAAAGCACCCTTCAGCCAAGATGCTAGCCCATCTAATAGATGAAAAGGAGCTCCTCCATGTGAGGTTAGGTTCGGCATGGGAGCGCATTGTAACATTAATGGGCAGAATAGAGAGCTTGGGTATTACAAGGGTGCCATCCATATTACAGACAGACCTTGAAGAGACCTTCGGTCTTTGGAGGGGTTTGGTGTCTAAGATAGTCCAGGTCCTCGAGCGCATTAACGCCAAGGATTCAGAGTTAGAAATAGTGAGTGTTTTAGCTGACACTAATGAGAAAGAAAATAGGGTGAGGGCAATCCTAGCTTCCTTATGCAGCCATGAGACCAATCTTTTAAAATCACCTGCTGTGGCACTTAGTCTTAAGTCCAACCGCTCTAGTCAGGTATCTAAACTAAGGGAGCGTGCATCGTCTAAACACAGCCACTCTAGCAAGTCTTCTGCTGCTGGGAGTGCCATCTCTTCCCTAGCTGCCTTGCACATTAAGGAGGCTGCACGTCTGGAGCTGCAGAGTAAAGTGGCGGGGGCGGAGGCTGATGCTAAGGCAGCTGATCTCACCCTTCCCTTTAAAGAAGAAGAGCAACGACTGCAAATAGAACAGGCCCATAGACGAAGCGAAATGCAAATAGAACAGGCCCATAGACAAAGCGAAATGCAAATAGAACAGGCTCGTATAGAGATGCTTAGAATAAAGATGGATGCCGCAGCCAAAAGGGTAAGGGCTGAGACTTTGGCCAAAGCCCTAATTGAGCCACTCACAGAAGAAAATGTAAGCCAGTTACCAATACAGGACCCTTCTGCCAAAGTGTTTGCGCACCTTGGCAGCATGTACAGCCAGTTTTCGGATGAGGAACAGGGAGACTTCTCTCCTTACCCAGAGCAGGGCCCCAAAGTCACTTTTGAGTTTCCTGCAGAGCAGAGCGTCATAGCGGGGAGCTCACCCTTGCTCGAGCTACCTGTGCCTCCTGCTAAAACCCTAGGTCAGTCAATCAGGGCCTCAAGGCCGAGCGCTAGTTGGCCCCTACAGACAGCTGCACAGGGAACCATCGATTCGTCAGTGGTCGATGTCATCCCTCCAAGAGGCCAAAGGTTGACGCAAGGTACACGGTGGGAGTCCACTCCACAACAGCAAACTCCTCAATTGTTCCCTTCGACGCCAGAGTCCCAGCTTGTCTCCATCATCAGAAGCCCCAGAAGAGATCTTAAGGACAAGGGTGTCGAAAAGTTTTCGGACAAGCCTGAGGAATTTCTTCTCTGGAAGGCCACCTTCCAGAGAGCAATCAGAGACTTAAAGTTATTGCCTGAGGAAGAACTGACTCTTCTGGCTGCATGGTTGGGCCCAGCCTCATCCTCACAAGTTAAGAAGATCTACGCAGCCCACGTAGCCGATCCCGACAAAGCCCTGGAAAAGGCCTGGGCCAGGTTGCAGCAGAGGTATGGGGCCAGCACAGAGATTGAAGCATCTCTTATGGACAAGCTCCAAAGGTTCCCAGCTTTAAAACTCAAAGACTTCAAACTCTTGTGGGACCTCAGCGATCTCCTTGCGGAATTAGAGTCGGCCAAGGAGAATCCAGAACTGCCCGGTTTGAAGTGCCTCGATCAGCACCTGTCCCAGAGGCAGATCTTGACCAAGCTGCCCTTCACTTTGCAAGAACGCTGGGGACAGGAGGTCTTCAACTACAAGGAGGCCCACTCCCAGGCATACCCTCCATTTTCTCATTTGGTCCAGTTCATCACCAGGGCAGCCAGAGAAAGGAATGATCCACAGACGGGCCTCCCCACCTTATACCAAGGGACCCAGCCAGAGAAGGCACCTGAAGTGGACAAGAAACCACCTAGAGAGGCCAATAGACCTGTCAGCGTAAAGGCAGTCGAAATTCAACACAAGACTGACGAACCCAGGTCGGAGGTAAAGGAGTTGCTTTGCCCTATTCACCAAAAGCCTCACAGCTTGGCCAACTGCAGGGAGTTTAGTAGAAAGACATACAAAGAAAGGCAACAGCTAGTTCAAAAGCAGGGAATCTGCTTTAGATGCTGTGGAGCAACTCCACACTTTGCATCCAACTGCAAAGAAAACATCAAGTGTGAGAAATGCAACAGCCTCAAGCATTGCACCGCAATGCACAACTCCAATATCATCTCCCACCCCAAAGAGAACGCTTCACCAAAAGAAAAGTCAGCAGTCGAAGACACCGACAAGCCAGCCGCACCAGAGATGCAGGTGGAAGTTTCAGCAGTCGCCTGTACAGAGCTGTGTTCTGACTCGCACCAGTACAGAGTTTGTCATCCTATCTGCCTAGCGGATGTATATCCAGCCAAGAGCCCTTGGCTTAGAAAGAGACTCTATGTGGCACTGGATTCACAGAGCGACGCCTCCCTGGCTACTCCAGAGTTCTTCCGCATGTTTGACCTTAAAACCAAGATGGTCGACTACACTATGACTACGTGTGCAGGAAAAAAGAAGTTGCAGGGTCGCATAGCATCTGGCTTCGTTGTCTCCTCTTGCGACCAGAAGAGACAGTTCAAGTTGCCAGACCTGATTGAGTGTTCCTCTATTCCCCGGAACAAAAGGCAGATTGTCACCAGAGAAGTTGTGGAGGCTCATCCACATTTGCGACGGTTAAAGAATGCTATACCAGCCTTTCGGCCAGATGTGGACATTGCCCTTTTGCTTGGCTCGGACTGCCCGAGCTTGTTCTGTGTGAACGACCAAGTTAAAGGACCTCCAGGTGCACCTATCGCACAACAATTGCCATTAGGCTGGACAGTCATAGGCCCAGTGTGCATAAACAAGATGCACCCACCATCGTCGTTGGACTCCAATCAAGCACAGGTGCTTAAAGGTGGACGTCCTACACTTGTGCGCAGTTGCCTAAGTCATATCTCGGTCTACTGCCAAGCAATAACTCCAGAGTATTCCTCCATCTTCAAAGTCTCTGAGAGAGACGAAGCCACAGCGCTCTCGAAAGATGAGCAAAGGTTTTCGGACATTATGAATGCTCAAGTCTCACGAAGTGCAGAGGTGAAAGCCTGCAAATCAACCACAGAAATCAAGATGGGCCAAAGATCTTGTCTGGAACGACACCATTTTGAACGTTTTTCGGAATGGCACAGTCTTCTTAGAGCAGTTGCTAGGCTTATACATCGCTTAGTCTGCAAAGATAGTCAGCCTTTGCAAGTTCAGGACATGTTGAAGGCTAAGGGAGTAATATTCAGGTCAGTTCAGAGGCATGAGTTTAGTCTAGAAATAGCCAGGTTAGAACAAGGGCTTGACACCCCCAGCCGGAGTTTCTTGCGTGAGTTAAACCCATTTCTAGACAAGGAGGGCATTTTAAGAGTGGGAGGGAGGTTAGCTAAGGCTAAACTCAAAGTGTGTATAAAGAACCCCATCATTGTACCCCCCAATAGCCATATTGCTTTGTTGTTGGTTCGTCACTACCATGAGAAGATCCATCATCAGGGTAGAACTCTAACTGAGGCAGCCCTTAGAAATGAAGGTCTGTGGGTAGTTAATGCCAAAAGGTTGGTCAACAGTTGTATTTTCAAATGTGTCAAATGTCGGCGACTCAGACGAAACTGTCAAAGTCAGTTGATGGCAGAACTACCTCAGGATAGGACTTTGACAGACCCACCCTTTTCCCATGTGGGAATCGATGTGTTTGGTCCTTGGGAGGTTGTCACTAGGAAAACCAGGGGTGGTGTTGTAAATAACAAGAGGTGGGCAGTTTTGTTTACTTGTTTAGTAATACGAGCTGTCCATATAGAAGTCATAGAAGGAATGGACAC
The DNA here is from genome assembly GCF_035594765.1 of Anolis carolinensis. Classification (NCBI taxonomy): domain Eukaryota; kingdom Metazoa; phylum Chordata; class Lepidosauria; order Squamata; family Anolidae; genus Anolis; species Anolis carolinensis. Next base: position 42,622,190 of record NC_085841.1, read on the forward strand.
TTCATCATTTTTAAACGCATTGAAAAGGTTCATAGCCCTCAGAGGGCCAATTAAGTCAATTCGGTCGGACTGTGGCACCAATTTTGTAGGTGCGACCAAAGAACTCAATTGTGTGTCTAGGTTTGGGAGAGACCCAAAGGTTCAGAACTTTACGAATACTGAACAAATTATGTGGACTTTCAATGTTCCTCACGCCTCCCATATGGGTGGTGTTTGGGAGAGGATGATTGGTATTAGTCGCAAAATCCTTAATGCCATGTTTTTGAGTCATAGGTCATTGACGCATGATGTTTTGGTGACACTTATGGCGGAAGTTACCGCAATTATCAACAACCGGCCGCTGGTTCCCCTTACCAGTGACCCTGAGAACTTACAACCACTGACTCCTGCACTTATTTTGACACAAAAGGTGCCAGGATGGAAGGACGTCATGTTGCCAGTTCCGGACGGAACTCACCGTGCCCTGTGGAAACAGGTGCAGTCCTTGGCCAACCACTTTTGGAAAAGGTGGAAAGCTGAGTACTTAAGCCAGCTTCAAGCTAGAAGAATCTGGCAAAGCCCACAGGACAACATTGAGGTTAACAACGTTGTGTTGTTAAAGGACAAAGACTTGCCCCGCCATGCGTGGCCCATGGGCATTGTATTAAAGACCTTTCCTTGCCCGGACGGTAAGGTCAGGAAAGTTCAATTAAAGACTTGCAACAGAGGCAAAGTGTCCATTTTGGACAGACCAATTAGTGACCTCGTGTTGCTTATTGGAGATGTTTAAAGTTCTAGTGTTTGTATTGTTGTGTATACAAAGGTGTTTGTATGTTTTTGATTGGTAAATTCCCACATCCTGGGAATTTAGCGGGGAGTGTTCCGTCCCCCAGGACGATGGTTTACCTTACCTATTGGTCGTTTGTTTGTTTTCCCTCCTTTGCATCTTGTTTCAGCCTCTGGCTGCAAAGCCCAGGAAAAGTGGCTTGGAATCTGCAAAAGCTGGCTGCAGTTTTCTTTGCAGTGATTGGTCAAAGAGTGCAACATCTTAGGACCGCCCTTTTTACCAGGGTCTAGTCTCCATTTTGGAGCTTCATTCTGGCTATAGTTTTCCAACGTGCTGGAGCTGTGCAAGGCTAACTGGGACAAATCATCCTCAAAACCAGGCCAATCTAAGCCTATCCAAATTAGATAAGTATTGAATTATATTGATCTGGAATAGGAAATCTAGTTAGAGGAGCAAAGTTATTCCATCGCTTCTAGAACTAATCTTTGCTGTAAAGATAGGGAAGGAAAGAGTTTCTCCTTCTAATATAGGCAGCGTGATTAGGGTATAGTGGTTTTATAATCACTTTTGCCTTCTGGAACCAGGGATAATTCTGCAACTAAAACCTATGGAAATTTGTTTCATTTTCTGCAACTTTAAGATCTGTGCCAGGTTTACAACCTTGTATGAATAAACATCCTTTTTTGAAGTTATCCAGACTCAGTCGTTCAATATCTATAGGACAGCTTATAGGGATTTGCAGTTCGCCCGGATAAAGGACAGCACGTTTCAGTTTTATAGCTTTTTATTGTCCGGCGGACGGCACAATAGGTCTTAAAAAGAGGGAAAATATAACCACAGTGAAGGGGTGATATATTTAAATTGCACAATTCCTGAAGAATAAATTATTTTAAAATTACTGTAAAAGTTTCACGCAAGAGAATTAATGGCGAGAAAAAACAACATTGAGGCTTATTTTGAGACTGCCCACAGGAACACCTACTCTATAATGTTATTAAAATGATCTAACATGGGGGAATCTGACAGTTCCCATCCCACGTGTAAATAGGCCCCTTTACCAGTTTCTACACGAATCAGGAGCTCTGAAGACAATTGCTACCCAACTCCTAAAACCTCAATTTCTACACACATTTAACACGGGGAATGGCCGGAAATAGTTTTGCATCATATCATGGGCATGGGACCCCGTTTTTAAATTGTTCTTATATTGTGTGGACATTGGGAGGACCCTGCATCTGATGAGGTCCCAAGAGAGATGAATGCTATATAGCATAGTGCCAAATCTTATAATAAATAGGTTCACCGTGAGGGCATTTTCACTGCAAGATTTATTGCTATTTCACTGTTCTCACAGCTATAACCCAAGCAGAATCCAAAAGTGCAGACTCCTTTTGAAAATGCAGGCAGCTTTCTGTTGTCCAATAACCATGTCTTCCAATTTTCATCTAAGATAGGCACAGATCTTTTGTATACCTAATGGTTCTTAAGTATGCATTCAACACCAAGTCCCCAAACATCTTTCATAATCACAGAGATAGCTTCTAACAATGCGTTGTAATCAATACAATTCATCTGCATTCTCTACAGAGACTGTGAGCATTGCAGATAAGGCTAGAAGGAACCAGGAAGCCTAAAGAGGGACGGCATCTAATGTCATTGTCTCCGCTAATCAAAGAGTTCCGAGGCTGATGCAATTCTGATCCCATGGAGGATTAAAACAGGACTAAGGTCAGTGGCTAAATGAGAACAATCTGCTTGAATGTATACCTGAAAACACACACATTGTTTTGTAGCTGTATTTTAGCACGCAAAAGAAAAAAAATACACACTTGCAATGGGGGCCTGTGTTTATTGTGCAATGCTGGGGCAGCCTTCATTGTTAATAATTACATTCAGCCTTCAGACTGGCTCCTAACTACTCCCTTAGGTGTGTCCTTCTTTCAGAATGAGGGCACACGCCCTGATTTATCTCCCTGCTGAACAGGAACATACAGTACGAAGACAAGATGTGTTTCCTTGAATCCTGGAACAATTGAACAATTGCAGGCTGATTAATGAAGCTGTGTGGTGGAGCTGCAGCCTAGAAAACACACAATAACTCCGTTTTGACTCTCTCTGTCCACCCTTTGTCAAGTCAATGGCATATTGGGCTGTAGATTTTAATTTTTTGGTCACAGTTACTCAGACATCAAAGTTATAAATAATGCCCTGCTAGTGAGTCCTAATCAAAGTAAACCAATTGAATCAACTGTTAGTGAGTCAACACTTATACAATTTACAGTGATTCAATGGATTTACTCTAATTAGGATTCAGGCCAAGATACAGTTGGTCCTTTCTATCTATGTGTTGTGCACCCAAGGAATCAACTACTCACAGTTTGGAAATATATATATATATATATATATATATATTTAAAAAACCCAAACCAAACCTTAATTTTGCCATTATATATAAGGGACACCATTTTATTATACCATTGTATATAATGTGACTTGAACATCCATGGATTTTGGTATTCACAGGGGGTGGGGGGTCCTGGAACCAAATTTCAGCAGATACTGAGGGCAAATTGTAATTTGTAACTCCAGGGATATTTTCCATGTGTGGAAAAAATAGTAAACATTGTCAAAAACATAACTTAGGGCAGACTGGAATCAGCTGGGAGATCTCTGGCATCATCTGCAATTGACTAGGAAAAGTTTCACACTCAAAATACTTCTATGGGAATGAGTACAACTTCAAGCCTTGCATGTGTGAGTTGCTTATCTCTCAGCCACACCCAAGACACTTTGACCTGGATCTATTGAGCTGAGCCACCCACACCTCAGGCCACAGCACACGCAGTTTAACATTTTCACCATTTACACAACAAGGTATTCAGATTCTTGTTGTGCAAATAAAAGTCCCATCTTCTGAACAAGGAAGGAGCAAAACAGCAGTGATCGTGCTACTAGACCCATTGAATTTTTCATTCTCCTGGGTTTCAATGGGATTTTAACATTTGTTGACCTAGGTGGGAGATCAGATTGCACCTCTCACCCTTTCAGTGTACAAAAACTGATCAGACTAGCTGTTGAATCTTGAAGCGAGTAAAATTATATTTGATTAAAGCTCCCAGAATCCTACAGCAACTGCAGGCACAATCCATGCTGTCTGGGGGACTGCAAGATTAGTAATCCCACTTAAGGCAGTATTTCCAAACTTTGCTTAAATGTGTCTTCAGTCTTGGTCATGGGAAAATAATGGTAACAATAATAATACATTTTTATTTATACCCCGCCCCCTCACCCCTCTCAGGTAGGCTTACAACAAATAACAAATACAAAAACAGTATAGCAAAAATAAAAAAACAATAATAAACAATAAACAGTTATCAATGTAATTCAATTTAAAACAGCATTGGTATTAATAAATAACAATTAAAAGCTATTTGCCCTTTAAAACCATCTGGATATCTGGAAAGCATCCTCCAGTGCATATAAAATGACAGATATATTTACTATGGGCAGTAGATCAATTTATTGGGAGCCAGTGATAGGAAAGCTGAAGCTTGGTGTTGGGCAGAATTCTGTACTTTGGAATTGCACTGTTTTCTCCTAGGACCTCTTCAACCAACCGTTACTGGCAAAAGGGAAGGTGAGCGGGATGGCTCGTGGCTCCCCACATGCTCTCCTTCCTTCCCCCAAAGGGTGGCAACACAAGGCAACACACGACAACACATGATGGGAGAAAGGATAGGAAAGTGCGGGTAACTTTGTTGGAACTACTCAAAACACACTTTTCTTCTCATGGTGGTGGAGGAAGTGCCTTTTGGTGCTTCCCCTCCACTTTGGGAAGAATGTATGTGGGGCCTGCCATCGTTGTGTGATGATGTCCGACAGTCCCCATCCAGGCCTGGCCAAAAGTGACAAAATGAGGCTGTTTTAGCCCCATTTTAGGGCCATCTGAAGAGGCCCTCAAATGACTACCATAGTCCTTTGCACTATGCCCCTCTTCAAGGGACATAACTAAGAACTTCTCCAATGACTCCTGCTTGCCTTCCCAACTAAACAGCCATGGAGAAGGTGCAGGAGAAGCCGCCTTTCCCTGTATGAGCCTGCATGATCTCTTCAGTTTTCTGGGGAGGCTCTCCTCTCGTTCCCTCCACTATCACAGGCTTGGCTTGTTGGAACAAGGGAGAGGGCCTTCTCTGTGGTGGCCCCTTGGCTCTGGAATCCCCTTCTTATGGAGATTAGATTGGCCCCAACTCTGTCTGCCTTTATTAAACAGCTAAAAACATGGTTTTTCAAATGTACATTCGAACAATTAACAACATGTTAGACCCCTCTCATTGACATATTGCTTCCTCATACTTTATTGTCCCTCCTACCTATCTTACCCAAATTATCTCAGGAAATGCTTTGACACTTGTCCAGGCACTTTAATAACGGTCTTGAATTCATGCACTTTTTGACCTGATCGCCCCCATTTTATCCATTGATGGTGATGTTCGCTTTTAGTACCTTCCCTATCTGGTCACTACGGTGTTTTTGTATTTTGTGTTTTCAATTGTGTATTATATCTGAATGTTACGCTGATGTTGTTTTATTTACTTATATTGATTTTAACTGTCATATTTGGGGGGGGGGGGTTTGGGCTTGGCTCCATGTTAGCCACCCCGAGTCCCTTTGGGGAGATGGTGGCGGGATAGAAAAATAAAGTATTATTATTATTATTATTATTATTATTATTATTATTATTATTAAAGTATTATGAGAGTACAGATCTATTATGAATGAACCTTTACAATATATCTCCTGATAGTCTTGATGGTCACTGAATGTCTTCTAAAGGAAATAGCCTACTCAGTGGTGGCACCCAATTATAAGCTCCCATCATCAGGCAGATTTGCTAGGTAGAATGGGAACAAAGAATTCACACACACACACACACAAATCTGCATCAAAAGGTTTGCATTTGCATGTGCTTATTTACATGCAAATTAAGAAATAAAATAAACCTTATATTCAAGGAGAATATGCTTTTATCTGCCCATAAGTTTCTTTTGTGAAGTTTGGTGTTTTGCCTCGGTTCCTTTTACATGGTGGCTAGTGCATTAGTTTTAATTTGTTCAACAAAATAGTCACCTTCTTGCAATTAGTTCTCAGAAACTGGACAGAAAGCTGGGCTGAAATTGGAAAAATAAACAAATAAACTTAGGTTGTGATGCCATCCCAAACATCCCCTTGGATTTGTTGCGAAGGCTAATGCGGATTGCCACACTGCTGGTAGCAGCTGCTCCCTGCTCACCCCACGTTGTTTATGTGGCTGCATCAGCAAACCGACTGCCTACTCTCGCCCATTCACCAGAAGCAGAAGCTGGTATTTGGTAAGGCATCGTCATTCAACCCACATTGAGGAACCTTGTGGCAATTTAGCTCCTGCTTATGGCGGATGAGTCAGATGACCCACTTGCCACAAACTGTTGGCCAACGAAAGCATTCCATTGCTGTGCAAACCATGCAGTTAGGAGGAGGTAAATGTAGTGATTAGGGTTGGGCAAAAAATTCGAATCCTTCTGATGTCGTATCCAATTCGTATGTTTTGTCACTTTTGAACTGTGTTTAGAAAAAGGTTATCCTGTCGTATGTATCCCACGATATCGAACCCTTGATTGCCAATTTTTTGAATGGTGTCGAATGTTTCGGAGGGGGCAAGCATTTACAAAGGGCTCCTGGACTACTTGACTGCTTATGGGGCGCTTTAATCCGCTTTGAAGAACGAGCGGGGAGAGGTCTGGGTGTGCTGGAGTGCTTGGCTGCTTGCAATGAGGCGCTTTAATCCGCTTTGCAGAACGAGCGGAGAGAGGTCTGGGTGTGCTGGAGTGCTTGGCTGCTTGCAATGGGGCGCTTTAATCCGCTTTGGAGAACGAGCGGGGAGAGGTCTGGGTGTGCTGGAGTGCTTGGCTGCTTGCAATGGGACGCTTTAATCCGCTTTGGAGAACGAGCGGGGAGAGGTCTGGGTGTGCTGGAGTGCTTGGCTGCTTGCAATGGGCCGCTTTAATCCGCTTTGGAGAACGAGCGGGGAGAGGTCTGGGTGTGCTGGAGTGCTTGGCTGCTTGCAATGGGGCGCTTTAATCCGCTTAGGAGAACGAGCGGGGAGAGGTCTAGGTGTGCTGGAGTGCTTGGCTGCTTGCAATGGGCCGCTTTAATCCGCTTTGGAGAACGAGCGGGGAGAGGTCTGGGTGTGCTGGAGTGCTTGGCTGCTTGCAATGGGGCGCTTTAATCCGCTTTGGAGAACGAGCGGGGAGAGGTCTGGGTGTGCTGGAGTGCTTGGCTGCTTGCAATGGGACGCTTTAATCCGCTTTGGAGAACGAGCGGGGAGAGGTCTGGGTGTGCTGGAGTGCTTGGCTGCTTGCAATGGGCCGCTTTAATCCGCTTTGGAGAACGAGCGGGGAGAGGTCTGGGTGTGCTGGAGTGCTTGGCTGCTTGCAATGGGGCGCTTTAATCCGCTTAGGAGAACGAGCGGGGAGAGGTCTAGGTGTGCTGGAGTGCTTGGCTGCTTGCAATGGGCCGCTTTAATCCGCTTTGGAGAACGAGCGGGGAGAGGTCTGGGTGTGCTGGAGTGCTTGGCTGCTTGCAATGGGCCGCTTTAATCCGCTTTGGAGAACGAGCGGGGAGAGGTCTGGGTGTGCTGGAGTGCTTGGCTGCTTGCAATGGGGCGCTTTAATCCACTTAGGAGAACGAGCGGGGAGAGGTCTAGGTGTGCTGGAGTGCTTGGCTGCTTGCAATGGGCCGTGTGCCGTCCGCCGGACAATAAAAAACTATAAAACTGAAACGTGCTGTCCTTTATCCGGGCGAACTGCAAATCCCTATAAGCTGTCCTATAGATATTGAACGACTGAGTCTGGATAACTTCAAAAAAGGATGTTTATTCATACAAGGTTGTAAACCTGGCACAGATCTTAAAGTTGCAGAAAATGAAACAAATTTCTATAGGTTTTAGGTACAGAATTATCCCTGGTTCCAGAAAGCAAAGGTGATTATAAAACCACTATACCCTAATCACGCTGCCTATATTAGAAGGAGAAACTCTTTCCTTCCCTATCTTTACAGCAAAGATTAGTTCTAGAAGCGACAGAATAACCCTGCTCCTCTAACTAGATTTCCTATTCCAGATCAATATAATTCAATACTTATCTAATTTGGATAGGCTTAGATTGGCCTGGTTTTGAGGATGATTTGTCCCAGTTAGCCTTGCACAGCTCCAGCACGTTGGAAGACTATAGCCAGAATGAAGCTCCAAAATGGAGACTAGACCCTGGTAAAAAGGGCGGTCCTAAGATGTTGCATTCTTTGACCAATCACTGCAAAGAAAACTGCAGCCAGCTCTTGCAGATTCCAAGCCACTTTTCCTAGGCTTTTGCAGCCAGAGGCTCAAACAAAATGTAAAGGAGGGAAAACAAACAAACGACCAATAGGTAAGGCAAACCATCGTCCTGGGGGACGGAACACTCCCCGCTAAATTCCCAGGATGTGGGAATTTACCAATCAAAAACATACAAACACCTTTGTATACACAACAATACAAACACTAGAACTTTAAACATCTCCAATAAGCAACACGAGGTCACTAATTGGTCTGTCCAAAATGGACACTTTGCCTCTGTTGCAAGTCTTTAATTGAACTTTCCTGACCTTACCGTCCGGGCAAGGAAAGGTCTTTAATACAATGCCCATGGGCCATGCATGGCGGGGCAAGTCTTTGTCCTTTAACAACACAACGTTGTTAACCTCAATGTTGTCCTGTGGGCTTTGCCAGATTCTTCTAGCTTGAAGCTGGCTTAAGTACTCAGCTTTCCACCTTTTCCAAAAGTGGTTGGCCAAGGACTGCACCTGTTTCCACAGGGCACGGTGAGTTCCGTCTGGAACTGGCAACATGACGTCCTTCCATCCTGGCACCTTTTGTGTCAAAATAAGTGCAGGAGTCAGTGGTTGTAAGTTCTCAGGGTCACTGGTAAGGGGAACCAGCGGCCGGTTGTTGATAATTGCGGTAACTTCCGCCATAAGTGTCACCAAAACATCATGCGTCAATGACCTATGACTCAAAAACATGGCATTAAGGATTTTGCGACTAATACCAATCATCCTCTCCCAAACACCACCCATATGGGAGGCGTGAGGAACATTGAAAGTCCACATAATTTGTTCAGTATTCGTAAAGTTCTGAACCTTTGGGTCTCTCCCAAACCTAGACACACAATTGAGTTCTTTGGTCGCACCTACAAAATTGGTGCCACAGTCCGACCGAATTGACTTAATTGGCCCTCTGAGGGCTATGAACCTTTTTAATGCGTTTAAAAATGATGAAGTGTCCATCCCTTCTATGACTTCAATATGGACAGCTCGTATTACTAAACAAGTAAACAAAACTGCCCACCTCTTGTTATTTACAACACCACCCCTGGTTTTCCTAGTGACAACCTCCCAAGGACCAAACACATCGATTCCCACATGGGAAAAGGGTGGGTCTGTCAAAGTCCTATCCTGAGGTAGTTCTGCCATCAACTGACTTTGACAGTTTCGCCTAAGGCGCCTGCATTTAACACATTTGAAAATACAACTGTTGACCAACCTTTTGGCATTAACTACCCACAGACCTTCATTTCTAAGGGCTGCCTCAGTTAGAGTTCTACCCTGATGATGGATCCTTTCATGGTGATGCCGAACGAGCAGCAATGCAGTGTGACTATTAGGGGGTATGATGATGGGGTTTTTTATGCACGCCTTGAGTTTAGCTTTGGCTAACCTTCCTCCAACTCTCAAAATACCCTCCTTGTCTAGAAATGGGTTTAACTCATTTAGAAGACTTTGATTAGGGATGTTGAGCCCTTGCTCTAGCCTAGCTATTTCCTGCTTGAAAGCAGATCTCTGTACTGACTTGAATATGACGCTCTTAGCCTTTATCATATCCTGGACCTGTAAAGGCTCACTATCTTTGCAAGCTAAACGATGTATAAGCCTAGCAACTGCTCTAAGAAGACTGTGCCACTCCGAAAAACGTTCAAAACGGTGTGGTTCCAGGCAAGATCTTTGGCCCATGTTTTCTTCATTGACCTCACTTTGATCAGAGACCTCGGCGTAGTTACTTTGGAACATGTCTTCCATAAAGCCAACGATTTGCTCCTTTACCTTGGGGTCTTTCTGCATCTTCTTCTTCAGTGACCAGAGTCTATTTTCTGCCACATGCCTGTTGTTTGGCAAAGTGGGTTTTTCTGCTTTAAAAGGCAGAGGGGCTATCCAATTTCCCTCGGGACTCCGGGAAACTTGAGAGTTCATGATCTCTAAAAACCTCTGTTCATCTTTGGAAAGCGCTGTAGTTTCATCCCTTTCGGAGACTTCAAAGATGGAAGAATACTCTGGTGTTATCCCCTGACAATAGACCGAGATATGACTCAAACAGCTATGCATTAGTGTGGGGCGACTGCCTTGAAGCACGTGCGCTTGACGAGTGCCCACCGACGATGGAGGGTGCATCCTATTTATGCACACTGGGCCTGTAACTGTCCAGCCTAGTGGTAGCAGCTGAGCAATGGGCGCCCCTGGAGGTCCCTTAACTTGGTCGTTCACATAGAACAAGTTCGGACAGTCCGCACCAAGCAGAAGGGCAATGTCCACATCTGGACGGAAAGCAGGTAAGGCGTTCTTCAGCCTTCGCAAGTGAGGATGGGCTTCCACGACTTCTCTGGTGACAATCTGCCTTTTGTTCCGGGGAATAGAGGAACACTCAATGAGGTCTGGTAACTCGAACAGTCTCTTCTGGTCACAAGAGGAGACAACAAAGCCGGATGCTATGCGACCCTGCAACTTCTTCTTCCCTACACAGGTGGACATGGTGTAGTCGACCGTCTGGGTTTTTATGTCAAACAGTTGGAAAAACTCTGGAGTCGCCAGGGAGGCGTCGCTTTGTGAATCCAAAGCCACGTAAAGTCTCTTTTTAAGCCAAGGTCTTCTGGCTGGATATACATCTGCTAGGCAGATGGGATGGCAGACTCTGAACTGGTGCACGTCAGAGCATAGTTCAGTACAGGCGACCGATGGAGCATCCTCCTGCATCCGTGACGTGTACCTTGCGGCAACCTTTGGTCTCTTGGAGGGATGACATCGACCACTGACGAATCGATGGTTCCCTGTGCAGCTGTCTGTAGGGGCCAACTAGCACTCGGCCTTGAGGCCCTGATTGACTGACCTAGGGTTTTAGCAGGAGGCACAGGTAGCTCGGGCAAGGGTGAGCTCCCCGCTATGACGCTCTGCTCTGCAGGAAACTCAAAAGTGACTTTGGGGCCCTGCTCTGGGTAAGGAGAGAAGTCTTCCTGTTCCTCATCCGAAAACTGGCTGTTTAAGCTATTAAGATGCACAAGCACCTTGGAAGAAGGGTCCTGCTTCGGCAACTGACTTACAGGCCGCTTTAATCCGCTTTGGAGAACGAGCGGGGAGAGGTCTGGGTGTGCTGGAGTGCTTGGCTGCTTGCAATGGGGCGCTTTAATCTGCTTTGGAGAACGAGCGGGGAGAGGTCTGGGTGTGCTGGAGTGCTTGGCTGCTTGCAATGGGGCGCTTTAATCTGCTTTGGAGAACGAGCGGGGAGAGGTCTGGGTGTGCTGGAGTGCTTGGCTGCTTGCAATGGGCCGCTTTAATCCGCTTTGGAGAACAAGCGGGGAGAGGTCTGGGTGTGCTGGAGTGCTTGGCTGCTTGCTATTGGGGCGCTTTAAACCTATATCCCAGGATCTAGTTTCAGATTATCTGATTTAAACTGGATTATATGAGTTCTCTCTGCAGATAATCTGGGATAAGAAGAAAAGTGATGGATCTGGACCAAGCTTGGCACACACCAGCTGTGAATCCTAGGGGGGTTTTGGATGGTTGACCCAAGACTTTTGGGAATTGTAGTTCACCCATACATTTTCTCATGGGAGCATTCATAAAGAGAGAGAGCGAGAGAGAGAGAGAGAGAGAGAGAGAGACCATGGTGTAATGTAGTGCAGGGGTTCATAGTCCCTCACCTGTTGAGGGGCCAGACTGTGGTGAAATAGTCCAAAATTAGGATTGTTGTTGTTGTGTGCCTTCAAGTCATTTCAGACTTAAGTCAACCCTAAGTGTAAAGTTTAGGACAGGGGCCAGGTCAATGGCATTGGAGGGCCGCATCTGGCCAACGGCCCTTAGTTTGGGGACTCCTGGTATAGTGCATTATGGTTTCCTGAGTCCACCAATTTAACAAAGTTTCAGCCACAAAAACAAAGTTTCTGAAGTAGAACAATGACTTTCAAAGTAAAGACAACCCAATGAAACAGGAAATAAGACTTCCAAACCAGGAACAGATTTCTGCAATTATTATAAAATGGTTTATTATAAAAGCTATAAAAATCAGAGGATAAGGGAAATGTTCTGAATTTTTGTGAGCTACCAGTGTTAAATGTGTTCTACCACTGTACCAAGTTTGAAGAAGATAGCTCAAAAAATGAGGGCGGGAGAGACCTGCAAAGTCTCCCCCCCCCCCCCGCTGTTTTTTTTTGGCCACTGCGCATGCGCGTCTGCCATTAACGAATTACTTTTGAAATTAATGAATTTTCGTTAAATTTCAAAATTTTTGAGGGGCAAAATTCGGAAATGACATCAGAAACGAAACGCTAGCGCCCCCTACTTTTGAAGCGAGTTTAGAATCAATTTTTTCATGGATCGCTCAAGCCTAGTAGTGATAGCACAATTCTTTTATTTTAGATACAGAGTGTCTAAATACTTTAAAGACCCCACGTCCCATGTGATCTCTCAAGCTAAGCAGGGTCACTAATTGGATGGGAGACTGCTAATGAATCCCAGGTACTGTAGGCAATATTTCAGAGAAAGGAACTGGCAAAACCACCTCTGAGTATTCCTTGCCCAAGGACCTCTTCACATGGCCGGTGAAAGGAAAGCTGTGCAGGATGGCTCGTGGTGCCCTGCCCCTTTCCCTGCGTTGACACCCTGTCCCTATCAGATAGAAGAAAGGGCAGCAACACGTGGCAACATGTATTGGCCCACCACTCTTTCCCCCATCATATGGGGAAAGGGGGAGGAAAGTGTGGGTAGCTTCATCAGAGCTACCCAAACTACACTTTCCTCTCCATAGTGGTGGAGGAAGCACCCCACATTGCTGCTCAACAAAGCAGTATATGGGGCAAAAATACCCCAACTAAAGAGGTGGTAAGAAAGTGCTTTGAGATTCGTGGGTCACCAGTAGTCAACAGGCAATTTGACAATATGTATGCACACACACAGAGCCAGGGAATGGTCAAGCCCAGGAAGGTTGAGGTTGTATTCCTTCCCTCACAATTTCTTTGTGTGGAGTACATCACACCAGATCACTTCCAAATATGCTTTCAGCCCATTCTGTGGTCATTCTGTGGAAAGACGTTTTCATTGAAGGAGTGGGGCAAAGGCAGACTGCTGCATTTTGTGATGTTTGGTGATTTTAAAACATCACCTGCTGCAACTTTGGGAATCCAGGAACTTTGCAGTACAGTAAATGATCTATAGTTCCCCATCTGTTATTTCATATGTTCATTAATAAAATGTAACTCAGACTAATGGCCATGAAACATGTGCACGGTGTGTATCTTAATTAAATTATTTAATTATAATTAATTAGCTTAATTATTTAATTTCATTAAATATACAGTACATTGTTTTACAATAATTAACAGTTAATTCTGTTTTAATGTTGAGTTTTTGAATGTTTTCTCTCTATTGTTATTATTTCACTCTATTGTAATTATTTTAATTTATAAGACTTTAATTTGAGTTCCAATAGGAATAATAATGATGAGGATATGAAATCTACTTTTCTATTTCAGAACATCATTTTTAAAATAATATTTTTTCCACTTGATGACATTTAGGAGTCTCGCAGAGAGGTGGCAAACTCATTGCTGGCCTGCCATCTCCCTGTAACAAATCCACTCCTTCTATTGATGAGCCAAACCTGTCAATAGCCTCTGATCACATCATTGTCCCATGATTTTCCTGTACAATGACCTCTATGTGTTTCCGAGCCAGTATGCCCGCACCGAAGTGGTTTCAGGGTGTGTCGTTGCCTAGCTCACCCGCCCCCTCCCCCAATTCCCTCTACTAGTAAAAAAAAGTTTTAATGTTAACTAACATTTTAAAAAATAATTAGGGGTAAAATATGCAGCTATGAAACTACCAGAGGGCGGCCTTTAAAAGGCATCCTTTTCTCATAATGTTGCTAAACTAGTGCCAGGATTGAGGTTTATACAGTTACGCACAATGTCAAGAAAGCCAGCATGATGTAATGATTTGAGTGCTGGTCTACACTTCTGGAGACCAAGTCAAATCCCCCCTGGCCATGGATGTCAACAGGTGACCTTGGACAAGTCACAAATTCTCAGCCTCAGAGGAAGGCAATGGCAAATCTGTTCTGAACAAATCTTGCCAAGAAAACTCTGTAGTTTGCCTTAGGGTTACCACAGGCTGGAAACAATTGGAAGGCACACAGCAGCAACAAAGACAGTAGACAGATAAATGCCCTTTGTCCTTCTCTCAGTAGGAGCCCCCGATGGCGCAGCGGGTTAAACCGCTGAGCTGCTGAACTTGGTGACCGAAAGGTTGGCAGTTCGAATCCAGGAAGTGGGGTGAGCTCCCACTGTTAGCCCCAGATTCTGCCAACCTAGCAGATCAAAAACATGCAAATGTGAGTAGATCAATAGCTACTGCTCCAGCGGGAAGGTAACAGCGCTCCATGCAGTCATACCAGCCACGTGACCTTGGAGGTGTCTACAGACAATGGCAGTTCTTCAGCTTAGAAATGGAGATGAGCACCAACCCCCAGAGTTGAACATGACTAGACTTACCACTTCATCACATAACTTAAATTATACTGATTTCTACACTTAAAATCTGGTATTCTGTGGATCCACTACATTCGTTTTTGTTAAAGTGCAGTTTTTGAGTCTTTTAAACACTGGGGCAGCATTTTTTCCCCCAACGTATCAGGAAGAGGTGAGGAAATTATTTTTCTCAAAACTCCTGATGTTTTGCCAAATTTAGAATGAAGTAGCACTAGTTGCTCTCAGGTTAGAATCACTCAATTTGTGGGAGAAGTCAAAATAAACTTTTTTGGGCAATTTCCGGCATTTCCTTTTGCTCCCCAAGCAGGAAGGTTTGGTTGTAAGCTACTTTATAATGCTTCTACTTTGCAAAAAAATAAAATAGCCTTTTAGGGTACTTTTATTCCTTCCTTCCATGATTTGTCTGTGTCCTGTGTTGGGAGGGCCAGTGCTGTTGCCTTTCCAAATGGGATTCCCTCCCATCCCTTTCCTCTCTCTCTCTCTCTCCCTCTCTGCTGTTGGGAATTGTGGGAGTTGTAGTCCAAAACACCTGCTGAACCTCTGCTTCTGCCATTCCAAATGGGATTCCTTCCCATCCCTCCCTCCCTCCCTCCCTCCCTCCCCCTCTCTCTCTCTCTCTCTCTCTCTCTCTCTCTCTCTCTCTCTCTGCTGTTGGGAATTGTGGGAGCTGAAGTACCAAAAAGCACTGAGAGGGATGGTGGGAGGGGCCAAATGTCTGCAGTGTGGAAACATCTTCACTGAAAAATACGCAAGACAACTGAGTGCACTAAACAATTTGATCCTAAGATAGGGAAAAACTCCTTTTTATTACGGAATGGAGTTAGACTGAACTCTCTTCTTCTGAACACTTCTGAACACTTCCCAGTGTAATCTGATGAAGTAATGTCAGGGGGAAACTTTTACCTTACCTTTTCTCAGTAATAAAACACTAGAAATTGGGAATAAATAGTGAAGTCATTTGGCATGAGAGGTGGTCCAGACAAAAAAAGAGCACTAATTCATGCCACATTTAGAACTAACCTATGGAATTTACTTCCACAAACGGTGTCAATTACGACCAGGAACTTAGCTGCTTTGAAAAGGGATTTGACAAATGCATGGAAGATAAGGCTATCAGTGGCTCCAAGTACTGATTGCTTTATCTGCTGCCTCCTGGTTTGGCAACCTTCAAAGTATCAATTGGTTGCTGGGAAACAATAGCAGAGAATGGCTGTTCCCCTTTTGTTCTGGTTGTGGGAAACTGAATGCTAGGTCCAAGAGCCCTCTTCTGTTCTAGGACCCTGGAAATGGCAAACCTTGGTTGCCTGGCATTACTCAAGACCTATGACAACTTCCTAGAACATTTCCATCTGAGTCAGAGAGGAAGACAAGATGACAGACTCTCTCCAGCCCTATATTTCTAGCCTTTTGTGGGTGGCATTTGTAACAAATGAAGAGTTAATCTTGTGTGGGTTGGTGTGCAAGTCAAACCACTACATACCACATTGTATCTAACTGTAAACTGGGGGGAAAACTACCCTTCTTCTGAGCCTACTCCTAAAGAACATTCTACCAAGCCTGCTGGTAGGTAGCTATTCCACTGGTAGGTAAAAGGCATGGTCAGTGGCAGGTAATGACTATTGTCAGGGGACATGAATTCCCTTTGGGTTTTAGTCGTAATTTTGAATGAACTAGACAAGCTACTGAACCATAACCTTGGGTATCTGTGTTAAAGTCTAGACTGAAGTCCAGAGCAGATGTTGCTGCTGCTGCTGATGATCATAATTTATTTATATGGAAGCATTACTGTACATGCTTCTTTACAAGAAAAAGAACAAGAAAAACCAATTCCCTGCCCTCAGGCTCACAATCAAAAGACAGGACACACAGGAAAAGGAGATGGGAGACTGAACTAGAGTGGTGTGTGTGTGTGTGTGTGTGTGCTAAGTCCATCAGATGCTGTCTCTTGTTCTCTCCCTCTGAGCCCAGGGCAGTAGCAATTCCTAGGCCTAGCATTGGCATTATAAAGAACTTTTCATGTCCTTTTATAAAGGCCAGCCAGACATTTTGCTATCTGGGGAAAAGAACAGGCTCCCCCTTCCCCAACCATGTCACAGATAAATTATTTTATTTATTATTATTTTATTTATTATTATTATTTATATATAATGACCGGAGTGGGTCAGTCTTTAATACTACCAAAGCTTGGAAAGTTTCTTTTGTGAAAAGTTTTGGAAAATTGGAAGGGCATCATACTCAGACAACAAGAGATTGCCTAAGTAAGTAAGTAAGTAAGTAAGTTTACAAGAAGGTCACAGGGGACCTTATTTAAGGCCTTACTGAAATCAGGATATGCTACATCCACAACATTCCTTGCATCTACCAAAGTTGTAACTCTATCAAAAAAGAGATAAGATTAGTCTGGAATGACTTGTTTTTGAGAAATCCATGTTGATTTTTAGTGATCACAGCATTCCTTTGTAATGAATGCAAACTGCTTCCTTGATGATCTTTTCTAGAATTTTCCCTGGGATTGATGTCAGGCTGATTTGTTTGCGTCCTCTTTTCCCCCTTCTTGACCATAGGGGCAACATTTGCCCTCCTCTAGTCTGCTGGGACTTCTCCTGTTCTCCAAGTATTCTTAAAGATGATTGCCAGTGGTTCTGAAATCACTTCTGCTAGTTCCTTCAGTACTCTTGGATGTAGTTCATCTGGCCCTGGAGACTTGAATTCATTTAGAGTAGCCACTTTCATAAATTACATGATGTGCACATTTCTGTCTGTATGCAGGGTCCACACCTTAGAATACAGAATATTTTGGCAACATATTCTGGAAAAGGTTTCCAGCCCTAAAACAAGGGGCATCCTTTATAATATGGAACATCTGCTGGTTCTATAAGGAACAGCTTTCTTGTCTTCAAATAAAGGGCAAGCTTTTTTAATAAAAAGGCCACCTGGTCACCTTAGTAAATAAACACTTGTAATATAATAAAAATGCCAGCATCCCTCCCCTCCCATGATGCTTTAATGTACATGCGTTATAATAGTCCACAATTGGACATACACACCAACAGGAAAAACTGGATTGGCTGGAGTGTTTTCTGGCTTTGCATCCTCTCATTCTTGAAAGGGCAAAATCAGGTCAGGACTGATCATAGAATCATCGTTGGAAGAAACCATATGAGCCGTCTAGTTCAACTCCCTGCTTTACAGGAAAAGCACATTTAAAATACCCCTGACAGACAGCCTAACTGTTGCATAGATGTACGTGTGGATTGTAATTCAAAGCCTGCTTCTTTTTAAAAGGCAAGATATAACTCTATATAGTCAAATAGTGGGTATTTATAATTTTAAGACAATACCTAAACCAACAAACCTCATCCCTGTTGCAACACCCACTGCTGTACCAGCCTCACCTTCTCCCTAAATCAGACGGAGCAGCCCGTTCTTAGTACTTCATCCCAAATTGCAACACTTCCTGCAATTCCAGTACTGTTGCTGTTACGATCCCATCCTCCCCAGCGATACACATTTAAACATGTTGCGTTGTTTGTGCAATAAAACTCTGAATGGAAAGGAATTTATATTCCGGGATCAGAATTTTTTTTTTCTTTCCTTTTCAAAAATTGTACCAATCATATTGTCTTGGCCTGCCAGTTAGGTTTAGCTGGCCAAGAGGTTCATGATAATGGGAGTGCCAATTTTGTCTGGATCTTGACAATCTGTGCTGTTGGATAAGCCTTCAGAATTTAAGTAAAGAAGCTATTAAGGAAATTTGGAGGAGAAATATATTTCATTGTTTAATATCAAAGACAAGGAAGGGCATGATTAACATGTATTTAGATTGGCAACAGAGGACCTCCCTGTTTCATACTGTGCCAACATCTATGTCTGCACATATAATCTCATAGGAATTTTCGTGGATGCAGGAAGGAATTGCTTTCTTCTATAACACAAAGGATAAGTCACAATTGTAAAAAAGCAAAAAAGCAAAAAAGCAAAGGGTTCTTCCTATTTTAAGTTCAAAGCCTGTAACCATTTATAATTCTGTCTTAAGATACATGATAACATGGGAAGAAAGTGAAAGATAGTAGGAAAAGAGGACAGTAGGAAAATGGGTTGAGTCAACTGAGGAAGCCAAAGTCCTGTTAGATCTGAACCAGGACAATTGATGATCACAGCATTCTCTCATTCATAGGGTTTCCATAAGTCAATGTCCAGTTGATGACAAACAACAATAACAACAAAGATTAGCTGTATTAGCTGGTTGCACTGAAGCACTAGAGAACCCTAAAGACCAGCAGGTTTGCTGCAACATGAAAGCTTGAAGGTGCTATCTAGTGGTGTGACTTCAATAAAAGGTAAAGGAAGAATAACACATGGTGTTGGCTTGTGCTGTTGCCCCATGTTCTGCTAGAGAGATTGAGGTGATAGTGAACAAGAGAGGAAATATTTTGTACTACAGACCTGTATGTTTTTTCCCTAAAGGACCTTGTCACACAGCAGTGAGGGAGGTTCATTTTGTAAAGTAAAGAGAGGAATAGTGAATAGATAGTGCCTTTCAGTCCTCTATTGCCTTGTTTCATGACTTTGCCTCTCACGAGATCTATCGAACCTTGGAGTTCTTCTCCGTAGGCACCCGATATTTTCCTCATCATATAGAGCCAAGAAATCTCTCCCCCCCCCCCCCCCGCCTCATGTGTGTTTTGTTTTGTTTTGTTTTTAGAAAAGTATTTCTACTGATGAGGCACATCTTAAAATGTCTATAATATTCAGGCAAGATTCCTTACATAGGACTGCATATGTATCATAACAGGAAATAATAACAAAAAGTTATTTGATATTTATTGCCATTTTGATTTGAAGTTCTTAAATGAACGTCTCAAAATACGAACAGACTCTATTACTATCAAATTACATTAATAGGATAGGAGTGCAATAAGAAAGCCAAGTAATTTTTTGGAAAACAATTAAAGAACTTAAGAGAAAACAATAATAAATGTAAACCAACCAGCAAAGGGAAACTGCCCATTCTCTCAGTTCTCCAATGTCTCTTTTCTGCAATATCTGTAATTTCTATATTTTTTTTTTAAAAAAAGACATTTGTGAGGGAGTAATCTTGCATTTCTATAAACAGGGATGACAGTTCACCACTCTAAGGACCACCCATCGAAACGCCCCTCTTCACCATGCCAAGTGTCAAAACAGGGTGGAGACTGTGTTGTCGAAGGCTTTCATGGCCGGGATCACAGGGTTGTTGTATGTCTTTCGGGCTGTGTGGCCATGTTCCAGAAGCATTCTCTCCTGACGTTTCGCCCACATCTATGGCAGGCATCATCAGAGGTTGTGAGGTATGGTTCCATACCTCACAACCTCTGAGGATGCCTGCCATAGATTTGGGCGAAACGTCAGGAGAGAATGCTTCTGGAACATGGCCACACAGCCTGAAAGACATACAACAACCCAGGGTGGAGACTGTCATGGACCACATCACATGTCATTCTGAGACAAAATAACGGGTGTGTCACACTATTTTTCCTAATTTCCCATTTTTTCTCCAGCCCAAATTAACTATAGATCTGTAGTTCTGTGACAGGGGAGGGGGGCAGGAGCAACAACTGGAAGTACAGCTGCATCGTCTGATGGTAGTCATGACTCTCCGCTATTTTACGGTGGCTGAGGGAATTGTCTGTCTGATGAGGTTGTAATTTTTTTTTTTTGAGAAATGTGAAGGTAAACGTTTCCTATTAAAAGTTGTGGAACTAATGCAACTACCTTTTGGCTATAGAGCAATGACTGTAATTAATCATTTTTTGAAACTAACGTCACAAACTCTAGCCTGACCACATCTAACTTGTAATTTCCTCAGCATTAAGTTACCACAACCTATCTGCCACAACTGGAAGGAAGAATCTGCTATTCAGAAGTGAAACCTCCAAACAAGAATGACAACATCATATCTTAAAATCTATTTTTATAGTTCTCTCTTTTTCAAGTAATTCCGGCTTTTCATTCAAAAAATTGACCTTTCTTATACAATCAAATTTCTTTGTAGAACAGAACACTGAAAACCTAACAGAGGCGTTGGAATTTATACTAGAAATGAGAAAGTGGGTGAACTTACCATTTATCTCAGAAATATAAAGACATTGATCCTTTTCTACTAACTTTTCTGTTTCTGAATTTATAAAACCAAGCATTACAGACAGGGGATATAATGCTGGAACACTCACCAGAGACATACACGCTTGTTCTGGGCTTAATTTACACCACATATTCAAGCTGAGATGCAGAAAATTTAGCTTTTATTCCCAATGTGTGATCTCTTTGTTTGTGAACGTACAGGCTCAGCAGGTATTGCAAAGTTTAGGCAATAAGAACAGCCTGTGCTAATTCCAATACAACATCACTTCAAGTCTATGCAAACCTAACTACCTCTCAGAACAGGAACATCCAAATTTCCCCTCACACCCTGCCATGGTCTGTTTCTGGCAATTCCTTTACCAAGTTTAGGCAATTGTTTTTGGTCTCCACCCTCTTGGAAAGGGTGATTTCCAAGAACTTGCTTATGGTGTAGCTACAAGGGGTAGCAAAATCAGGCCATTGATCCTCTAAATAAGAAGTCTGTCTCTTCAATTAGTTTTCCTTTCAGCCATCAAACATCTAACATTGCAGGGGATGAGGGAGTAAAAGCTGTTCACTCCTACAATTTCTACTCATTCTGTTGGTAACTGTGCCTGGACCCCTTCGCTTTGGAGAATGCATTTCTTTTTGAGAGATTCAGGGCAAAGGGGTTCTTGCTACCACTAATTGATCATTACTGGTTTGTCTCCATCAGCTAACATTAGTTAGTGCTATCAACTGATCTTTTCCTTATGTTATGGTCCCTTTCACACTACAGTGCTAAAGTGCTATCATTTCATTTTAATTGCCATGGTTCAGTCCTGTGGAATGCTGGCATTTGCAATTTAAGGAGAAACATTTAGAATTCTCAGCCAAAGAGCTCTAGAGCAGGCATGGACAAACTAAGGCCCATGGGCCGGATGCAGCCCCCTAGGTGCTTACCTCAGGCCCTCCTCATTTTCCCTGTCCTCTTGGCATAAGGACATGGCAGCCCATCACATCCTTATGCCAAAAATATGGGGAGGAAGACACGCAACAGCTGAGAACCCTCTGGAGCACTCTCAGCCACTGCATGTTTCGCCCTCCTCCCGGCATAAAGATGGTGTGAGCGGCTCCATCCTTATGCGGGGAGGATGACTCAAGGAAGGCATGTGGCAACTGAGAGCCCTCCAGAGCACTCTCAGCTGCCACCTGTCTCGCCCTCCTTCCAGCACAATGCCAAGAGGACAGCCCAAGGATCAGAGGAGGAGGATTGGGCTAGTTGCTGCGTGTCTCGCCTTCCTCCCAGCCAGGCATGTAGTCGGGGGGGGGGGGGGAGTTGAGGGGCTTCAGCCCCCACCCCCCCAAAATTCTCAGGGTGATCCGCGAGAAGGTCTTACATTTATTATTTGAACTGTTATGTTTATTCATATCATGATCTGATCACCATGCTCAATATATCTCATATGCAGGGGGGTATTGGGATAATGATACAAAAGGTTTGCTAGGGTAGATCCTCTCTCACCCAGACTCACCCCCACTCCGAACCAAAATCCCAGCCCCTCCCTCCTGAATCAAAATCCTGGCTATGGGCCTTCTCCCAGCACAAGGATTTGGTGAGCAGCCCCATCCTTATGCCAGATGGACAAACTCGGGTCCTGCTCTGCCCACTCTTAGCCCTGCCCTCTCCTGGATCTTCCCTCTCCTGGGCCTGTTTTACCCAGCATGTGCCTGGCCGTCCTCTATTCAGGTATGGTACGGCCCTTCTGGCCAGACCTGCAATGCGACCCCAAAGCAAAAAAGTTTGTCCATGTCTACTCTAGAGCGTTCTGAAAGTAGAAACCTTAAGATTCTGTAGGACACTTCCATGGCATCTGAAGTGAGATCATAGCGTTGTAACATTGTATTATGTGAATTTACCAAACTGAACAGTACTTATTGTGTTGGACTGGAGATGGAGAGAGGTCAATTTCAATGTAACTAGGTGGCATCTGGCTAGGAAAGGCTAAGACAAAAGGAAAAAAATTCTTCATCAATTGATCATAAGTTACAGTGGTTTGAGTTGGTGGGAATTGTAGCCCAGCGAGAGCTGGAGGCTAGGATGGGTTCTAAATGGCATGGTAGTTCTCAATATATAGAATTTTTCCAACCCTGAGAAATGGAGAGTCCATCCATTTCAGTCTGGCTATGGGACAGAGTGAGTTTTGGTCACCTTGGTGGATGATCTGTAGAGGAAACAGACAGTGTTGTTCTTGGTTCTATTAAGCCTCTCAGGCCCCATCTACACTGCCATATAATCCAGTTTTAGAATGCTGATTAACTGCATTGAACTGGATTATATGGCAGTGTAGATGCATGTAATCCAGTTCAAAGCAGTTGATCTGCATTCTGAAACTGGATTATATGGTGGATCCAACTTCAGTGTCTTTTAATACCATTGACCACAATATACTTTTGAGCCTGCAGAAAACAAGCTTGCACCATCTTCAATATGATATTCTTTCAAATATTTAAACATATCTATCACATCATCACAAAATCTTCTCTTCTTCGGACTAAAAATACCAAACTTCCCAAGCTGATTATTACTTTGCTCAATCTAGACACTTTATCCCTAGTGATGCAGCCTAGAATTGCATTGGCCTTTTTAGCTTCTGCATCACACTGTTGACTACTAAGTCTTCTAGATTACTTTCATCTCTACTCAAGTCAAGTTTCACCTGTCCTACACCTGTGATTTCAATTTTAATCCCTAAGTGTAGTACCAATGCAGCATTAATCTAATATCTAATATGCTTCACAATACTGCTCAAGTCATCTTCTTCACAGCGACTTCTGAAGGGCTATAAATATAGACATTAGTCAGCATCATTCCTATGTGAACGGGCTCTTCCGTTTCTCCTGAGCTTTTTTGGTGGCTGGCTGTCCTGAAATCGGGTGAGGCAACTCCAGGTAGATCCTGCCAAACAGGCTGGGCAACCAAAATATTGTTGTGTCCTCTTCCTCTGGGTGGAGGAGTAATGTCACCACTGAATTAATTCCTTCCTTTCTACCAGAATATGATGGAAGGTTGTGGCAGTACACTTCCTCTTCAAGGAAAGATGTACAAGTAGCTTCCATAGCAGCACTTCTCTTGTGGTTCAGCAGCCAGCAGTACAAAAAGTAGAGGTGAATACAAAACCAGCAAGTACAGTATGAGCAAGGTGGTATGGCTGGAATATGTTTCAGAAATCCACCTTCTTATAAAATTATTTTTATATTTCATGTTTTTGGCATAATACTATCAGGCTACAAAAATCGAAAAATTAATGTCTGAATTTTTTAAAATGAAAGGACCAAGTTGAAAACCAGCAACTTTACATTGAAAATCTTTTAAAGACAAGAGACAAACAAATATTCTCACTGCTAACCTAAGATGTCATCAAAGATGGAACTTGTCTTACTTCTTTTTGTGAGGGAATGGCCACTTTTTTTAAAATGTGCTATATCATCCCCCCCCCCCCCCAGTCAAACTTCCTTTGGTGGCGAAGCTTATGAGATTATATCCATGGACAGGCAAGTTGATCAAACTTCTTGCAGTGTATGTGAAAATCTGCACTTTGCCCAATCTGATCATAGCAAATGTTAGAGATGGATATCAGACTTCCTGGCCAGAATTCAAAATAGTTCTACTCATATAACTGCTTCTTTGGACATCCTGTGTGGTTTGAAGGGACACAGACACAGAAATAGAGAATCAGGCCACTTCTACACTGTCAGATAACCCAGGTTGTCAAAGTAGAAAATCCATATTATCTGATCTGAACTGGATTATCTTAGTTTACACTGCTATATAATCTAGTTCAAAGCAGATAATGTGGATTTTATATAGCGGTGTAGAAGGGGTCAAAGTCTTGCAACCTCATCCCCATGTACTTTTTAAAGCATACTAGGATGCTGCCAGGATGCTGTGAGGATGCAGGGCTGCTTCCAGCAGGGCTCCATCCTGGAAGTGTCGCAGGATGGAGCTCAGATAACACAGGAGGCTTCCTGTGTTCTCATAACTTAGAACAGTACCAGCTGAGGGGAAGTTGGGCAGCAATGTTTCCCCCCCGTGCGATACAAGCCGATGCCCAGCAAATACCTCCACTGTCACCCATATCTGGGACCTCCATGTGATGAGGTCCTTTGTGTACTAGATATGGCTGCTAAAATAATAATAATAATAATAATAATAATAATAATAATAATAATAATAACCTTTATGTATATCTCGCCCCATCTCCCTGAAAGGACTCAGGGCGGCTCACAACATAAATAAATACAATAAATAATATACGCAAAATAAATAAAAAGTCAGTAAAGGAGAAAGCAAAATAGAACAAAATAGATTAAACAATAAACAGTCAAAAACATTAGTTAAATCACAGTTTAAATTGCTATAGCAATGCTCAGTTTCAGTTTCTCGTTCATAGCTTAATCCAGAGTCAGTATTATGATTGGCATGACTAGCATGTCCTGGAGTCCCTTGATCATATTCCTCATCTGTCCCATTTTGGCAAGGATGGGCACCGCCAATCCTCCAGTTATTCTCTTTTCTTCTTCCTTCCACTTTCCTCCTTTGTACTTGGCTTCCTCCAGTTGCTGCAAACTAAAGTTCAAAGAGAAAATAGTAAATTGCATGTAATTAACTCAGCAGGAATGAGATGAGAGGAGCAGGTGGATTCTTGCCCTTCCCAGTAGACTCAATTGGGTGGATATTTTTCAGGCTTTGCTAAACTCAGTACAGTATGTAAAATGTAGGATTTCTTTGCTTAAAATAGTAATTTTGTGTGTTCTTTCTCATTAATATGTTTGCTTTCTTGTCTCCTGACCACACCTGTTGAACACACGCTGGTGTTGCCCCACCACAGGTGTCCCAGTGTTCATTTGTGAAATGCTGAAGAACTATGTTTCTGAGAATTTCTTTGGAAAAAAAATGTGCAAATCCTCAAAAACACTCTTATCCCCACAGAAAAAGGCCCCATGCACCCCTCAGCACTCACGAATACATCTCTATTTCATCAGAGTCCTTCTCAAAATGGCAACAGGACCTGATACAACACACCTTCCAGCCACTATTTTGAGAAGGACTTGAATGAAGCTAGAACTAATCTAGGAGAACTGTTGGAGGAGTGTCATTGGAAGTTTGGGGGAGAGAAAACTGGCTTCATGCCTCCAGGCAGTTGCTCACCGTTATTCGAAAGCAGAGGTGGTTCAACCACCAGGCCAACTAGGCAGTTGCCTGTGGCGCCATCTTGTTGGGGGCGCCATTGAGGCAACTCCTGTCTCCTGCGGCCTGCCTCCGCAAGGTATTGAACGGCTTTTTCTGTTGATTTGTTGTAAAACATGATGTTTTAGTGCTTAATTTGTAAAATCTTAATGTAATTTGATGTTTAATAGGCTTTTCCTTAATCCCTCCTTATTATCAAACATTTCCACTTATCCAATGCTTTTATTTTTCAGTGATTGGTTGGGGGGGGGGGGCAAAATTCTGTTCGCCTACATTTGAAAAATACCTAGGGCCGGCTCTGTTCGAAAGTATAGTTAAAACAGATCACAGTTTCTCATTGCAGTCGTAAACCATTATAAAATGAGCCTTTCCCCTTCTCCTGATGCATAATTCAAAAAATGTAGGGAGATTGTAATGATTTACAGGCGAGTACTGTGGAAATATAGCAAGTAGAAGAGCATCCTCCACCCTAAGGATCTGGGTAAGGAACTGAGAATAATGCCATTAGAGCTGTCAGTCATTCATCGTTCCTGCTTTTTGTTTCTTAGGCATACCTTTCCTCAAGCCCTTCAACCTGTAAAAGCAAGGCTGGTCCTTGAAGGCATGAATACCAATTGTATTATAAGATAAGCAATAGGCTGGATGGTAAATACTGAATTCCATTGACTTTATGTAAATCTGACCATTCTAAAATTGTGCCCCTAAAAATATCACTGAACAGTCGTTATCTGTTTCCCACATCTTTAAGTTGGTAGATCAACTTTCACCTCCTGGATGTTACTAAATTTCAGCTCCCATAATGCATTTTCCAGGCTAGTTGGGGCTGATAGAATCCAAGTCAAGGCCAGAAAGAAGAGTGTATTTTAGGACTCTGAAATTACAGATTGGTGGTTTCTGAACTTGTAGGTCTACTAAGTGACCTGGTAAGTCATCTTGTCTGTCTCCTGAGGAATCTGTATAATGACCAAGTAGCAACAGTAAGAACAGACCATGAAATAACAGACTGGTTCAAGATTGGGAAAGGTGTATGACAGGGCTGTATCCTCTCACCCTACCTATTCAACATGTATGCAAAACACATCATGCAATGTGTGGGGCTTGATGAATCCAAGTCTTGCATTTGAACAGTGGTGTTGGAGGAAAATTCTGAGAGTGCCTTGGACCGCAAGAAGATCCAACCAGTCAACACTCCAGGAAATAATGCCTGACTTCTCACTGGAGGGAAGGATATTAGAGACAAAGATGAAGTACTTTGGCCACATAATGAGAAGACAGGAATGCTTAGAGAAGAAAATGATGCTGGGGAAAATTGAAGGAAAAAGGAAGAGGGGCCGATCAAGTGCAAGATGGATGAATGGTATCTTTGAAGTGACCGGCTAGACCTTGAAGAGGCTGGGGTGGTGACAACTGACAGGGAGCTCTGGCGTGGGCTGGTCCATGAGGTCACGAAGAGTCAAAAGCGGTTGAATGAATAAACAACAACAACAACAGGTCTCCTAATACAAGTATAAGGCATCACTGACAGGGGTGTCTGATGGTTTACTTTCTCACTGTCTGGATCCTGATTAACTCTCTGTAATCTCACTTTTTCATCTTTAAAAATGTCTCCGCTTCTTACACCTTCTCCCCCCTTCCCTTTGTTTTTTGTTTACTTGAATGGCTGAAGACAAGTTCACTCATTTAACTCAGTCAAGGAAAGAGAAGAAGAGGAAACAAAAGCTTTTCTTCCCCAGTAGAATCAGATAAAAGAAAACTGCTTCAGCCTCTCCTAACATGTTGGCTTGCCCTCATTAATAGCTTGTGTCACCTTGACCACACTAATAGTGCTTGGCCACATATGTCCCCATTTCTATCTGTGAAATGCCCCAAAGAAGATGTTATTTTTACCACTTTTTGTTTGTTTTCTTTTTACCATTTTAATATTACCTGTTGAAGTTCTGGTGTCACAGTGATTTGGTTGCCACTTGCATATTGTATCTGTATGCCAACTTGTCATACTCACTATTAGCATACTAAACTAATGAGGCCCAAATGCAAACTCTTGCTCAACTGAGAAACTCACCTTGGTAGCCTCAACCTATCCTACCTCATAGATGTGAATGTGTATGTGAATAAAATGATAGTGAGAAGAACTATACATATTGCTTAGCAGCAGTGGAAGAACTTAAGTTCAGTATATAAATGCTATATGTGATCAGGATTAAACACCTCAGGCTTCTTTTTTTCCTGCATAACTACGAAATCAGATAATAAGCAATTTTACTCTCTGACAGCTACTCTTTGGAGAAAGTCAATGTTTTACCACTGTAAGTTCTTCTTACTTACATCAACTTCTGCAAACTCAGAGACATATTTCCCACATTCCGAAAATTTCCCTTTCATATAAAAATATTCATCTAAATAGTATGTTTGACCATAACTGGGACATTTTTTTCCAATTTGTAGCTCTTAAAGAAACAATTCCAAATAGTACCCATCATTCCCTTGAACCAAACAAATAAGTTCATTGACATAACTTGTTTTGGCAAAATCTCAGCTTGAAAGTCTAAAGTGCAGATGGAGAGTGAAAACGTCAACTGGGCAAGGAGAGGTCCAGATCACATTGCAGAATTACCTGACTGGCATGTTGCGGCAGGATTGCATGGGAGGGAAGGTGGCAATTACAGCCTTTCTGCTTCTCTACTTGGAGGGTGGAGACTCAGGAACGTTCCAAAACAGGAAATCAGGCTAAATGCCTTTTCTGGCTTTGTTGCCCTATTTCCAAGAGTAAAAACACAGTGTAAATATAAATAACACAGTTCAGAGTGATCCTGTTTAGAAAGGTCTGCTGATTCTCGGTGCGTGCAGTTAAAAGGCTCAGCTGGCTCTTTGTTTTTGACTCTCTAAATATTCCTGGTTTTGCATTTCCATCTATTCTGTTGCAATAATTGACTAAGTGATCATCACTCCAGCACTCAATTAAGTGGCAATCAAATAGTACCAGAACCTTAGGAATGGTAGCTGGAGAAAGAAGATCTGGTCTGTCATTGAGAATTCTCAGCACTTCTCCAAACTATAACTTTCAGGAGACTTTTAATGAAGAATCAAGTGATGCAGAACAATGTCTAGCATCCTATTAGTTGCACGCAGGTGTGTCTCTTTTTTGGAACTGTAAAAAGTAGACACACGTGTGCATGCAACTAACAGGATGCCAGTTGCTCCCTCAGATCTACTATAGAACTAGTGCATCTCTGCTCCACAGCCATTCTGTAACTGGTGGAGAGGAGCAAAGGGATGGGATGTTAGAACGCTATTTATGTCTCTATAGCC
The DNA here is from genome assembly GCF_035594765.1 of Anolis carolinensis. Lineage (NCBI taxonomy): Eukaryota > Metazoa > Chordata > Lepidosauria > Squamata > Anolidae > Anolis > Anolis carolinensis. The sequence continues at coordinate 42,651,477 of NC_085841.1, forward strand.
AGATGCATGAATTGCTGAGGCTTCCAGAGGATCAAATACACCTGAACAGATGACATATTCATTTTGTGTTTGTCTAACGATGGTGGTGGTGAGGCTTCAGCATATGTACAGTTGGTTCAAGGGGTGGGAGAATGTCTCATTATAGCATAGCACTTAGAACTACTACACTAAGCCATGAAGGATTGTGGCCAACATGTAGGCCATGTAGGTAGATCCATAGGTGCCAATAAATAAACTTAAGTTCTTTGTGTCTCACCTTTCTCACAGATAATTCATGTCTCAAAAACTGTGTTCAGGTATGGGTTGGTGTATTCAGATATCAGTGCCATAAATTCATGTATTCCTCTTTGTTGATTTCTTCTCCCAGATGTTTAGGGTGAATCTCTAACCTGTGGTCCAAGATCTTTACTTTTTTCTTCCCTTCAAAATTCATCTTCAGTTTCTTTTTTATGAGTTTTGACTGAGCATTATGAGCAAACACAATTCTTTCTCTGATGTTGCATACTGGGTTTTATCTCCTGAACTTGAGAGAAGTTTCTTAAATTTAGTCTAAACTGACAGAGATGTGGGCAGCTTCCTAAGCATATAGACTCTTCACTTCTGAAGGAAAAGACTATATTCCATGTAAAACCAAGAAGAATACAAAGAACAAGTGTTCAAATGTTGACTTGTACAAATGAAGGATAAGAACTATGAGTATAATTCTTGTGTACTTCTAAGTCATTTCTGACTTGTGCTGACTCTAAAGTTTCTGGGGTTGAGTGTGTGTGACTTGCCCAGGGTTTCCCATTGCTGAGTGGGTAATTGAACACTGGTCTTCAAAGTGGTAATTCAACATTCAAACATCTACACTACACTGGCTCTGCACTTACATATTAATTCTCCCTGCCACTTCAGGTCATGGGAAAAGGAGGTAGCAGTTCCTACAGTCTTTGAAAATAATACAACTTAAGTACATACATGAAATTAAACTCTCAATCTGGAAGCATTTTATGTCAAAAATGTGACATAAAAGAAACAAGGGTTAACATCACATCTTGAACTTGTTCACTTTTGAAAATGTTTATTAAACTGTAAGCATATGGGAAAATTTTGGGGCCTTTCAAAAAAAGCTGCATGCTTGTGTTGTAAACTCTAGTGGCTCTTAATAAAATGTAGTTTTTTACGGTGATCATAGCACTCTCCCTCTGAACAACATTCCCTTTGCAAATCCAAAAAGACTTGTGAAGATAAATTAGATACTCTTTTCAAAGGATACATTCAGTTGCTTTGCTTTTCTAGAGGTCAAGTCAACAAGTTTACAAGAGCTGATACCGAAGGCAAAATAAGACTCCAAGCAAATATGAGGACATATCTGGTCCTTCATCATTCATTGCATGGGCAAATTTTGGTCCTTCAGATGTTGTGGACTTCCACAATTCCTAACAGCTGGTTTGCCCATGCCTGTCCAAAATACGCTGACCAATAACACAAAGATAAGCACACAGTATCTTAAGAGTACAAAAACTAAAGCAAAAGGCTTCTACCCAACATTATTTTGGAGCTGGGGAAAGGGGGTTTTTAAAAACAGGAAGAAAAAAGTCAACAAAAGAATAGAACTCCTGTGGAAAGGAAGTGTGTGGCTTAACTTAGCTTCCCACAGAAAGAAGACTGAAACAGTTGTGAGGTTTGTGTTGCCATATAATTTCATCCTTCAGATTCAAAATTATAGTAGCTGTGCAGAGATTCCAGCCTGTGGGCTGTAAGTTGAGTAGGAAAGACAATGCAGTTGGGAACTATGCAGATTGTGTTTTCATTATTTAGAGAAAATTAGTTTGACTCTACCAGTGAAGCTCATTGTTGACATGAAGTCTAAATGTAGCATGCAGTGTCCGGTGAATCCCAGAAATAACTTAATGTGGTGGAAATTACCATTTTGATCATTCCTTAAGACTCTGAGCATTTCAAGATAAACTTGATTTATTTTGGTATATTTCCAAACAGATGGGTTAGTATGGCAGATGTCTTTAGAGAGGACATCAAAATGGAGCAACTACAGCCTTGTGGTGGAGCATATCCTTTGCCTGCAGAAGGTCCTAGTTTCAGTCTTCAGCAGTTTTGGTTCAAAGTCCAAGCAGCAGGTGATGCAAGAACTGTACGCAGGAGTGTTACTGCCAATAGACGACATTCTATTTTAGCTTCCTGTTTTCAAAACATAGTTTCAACCACCCCTACAAGGCTTTCTGAACAAGGCAAGTCATGTAGGGACATCTTTTCCCACAATACCTGGATGGAACATTGGAGAAGAATGCCAACTTTTGCTTTAATTGGAACTATATTACCGTGTTTCCCCGAAAATAAGACCTCCCCAAAGAATAAGACCTAGCAGGGGTTTGGGGGGGATTGCCAAATATAAGGCCTCCCCTGAAAGTAAGACCTAGCAACTAAGGCTGCAGCAGAGTTCCATTGGGAAGCATGGCTGCAGGGCAGAACCAGCACTCATACACACACCGGAGGGAGGGAGGGAGGGAAAGTGCTTGCTTTCTGTGCCTCCCTCCCTCCCTGCCTTGCCTTGCCTTGCCTGTCCCCTAGCCGTGGTTTGAAAAACCTTCCGTGGCTGCTGCTGCGCTGCCGTTTCTTCCTTCCTTCCGTCTCCCTCCTGGCCATGCTGCCTTCTTCCCAGAGGCTTCTGATTGGCGCCTGGAGCCCGGGCAAGGGAGGGTGGGAGGGAAGGAAGGAAGGAAGAGGGCTTTCCACTTGTCCCCAAGGCTCCTTAAAGGTACAGGACGCATTGGGATTCTCCTCTCATCCTTATTCCTATCCTATGCCCTGAAACATTATTTTATACTATTATTCTATTGCCATATTATTATCATCATATTCTGTTACTATATTATATCCCATTATTATATTATCCTATTAATATATTTTATATCATTATATTATATTTTTCTATTATTATTATTATTATATCATTATATTATTATTCTATTATATTTTCATATTATTATATTATTATTCTGTTATTATTATATTCCATTTTATATTATCCTATTAATATATTTTATATCATTCTATTCCATTCTATTATTCTATTATATTATCCTATTATTATTATATTATTATGCTATTTTGTTATTATATCCCATTATTATATTATCCTATTAATACCATATTATTATCATATTCTGTTATTATTATATCCTATTATTATATTATCTAATTAATATATTGTATATAATTATATTATCATATTATTATTATAGTATATTATATTATTCATCATTCATGACTACATTGAAACTAAAATAGAGAGAAATCAGTGTGGAAACCATGTGAAACCTAAACTGCAAGAGGTACCATAGATTGTTGCACATGTAAATAATGGTAGTAACAAGAAATTCTTGATAGGATTCACAGTTTGTCTGGTTATGCTGGTTTGTGATGACAACTACTTTACAGTATATAATAAATGTTCATTTTGTTGTTCAACAATAAATGTGAGCTCTTCTTCATGGAAAAATAAGATATCCCCTGAAAATAAGACCTAGTGCATCTTTGGGAGCAAAAATTAATATAAGACCCTGTCTTATTTTCGGGGAAACAGGGTAGCATACTCCATCATTCCCCTATATCAGGGGACATCAAGTGGGCATGGTTTTGGGCAAACTGGGCAAGACATGCCACTCTGGATGTTCCGGCTTTCCCAACACTGACACCAGGCATGTTGGCTCTGACTTATATAGATACACTTCAACAGCAACTCTGTGTGTGTGTCATATATTTCCAGTTCATTCATGGTTTGGAAGCATCTGCACAGTGCTGTGGCTCATACCTTCTGCTGTTACAATCCCATTCTTTGACCTATATCGTTTTCCACTCCCTGCAGTAAAAGTAATTATAAAAGTTCAAAGGCCATGATGGTCCTGCCCTGCTGGCCGAGTTTTATTTCCTCCCCTTATCAGCCTTCTACATTCCTGGGTGGCTGCTTGATCTGGAAGACAGCAGGTAGGACTTCTCACAGCACCTCTACTACAACAATACTCGGAGGCACTGGAAATTCATTTTGGGTTTTGTAAAAAGTTTCTTTCTTCTCAAAGGTTCCTTTGACAGTCAGAATCAACATGCTGTAAGAAAAGGTGCATTTGCCCTACAGTCATTAAACAGACAAGGTAGTCTATCCAGGAAACAATGTGAGGTATGCAAACAGTCTTCAGCATAATTAGTGCGCCATTACAGTGTTATTGTCGTCATCAGCATGTATGCAATCACAAACATTTGTGGAACTCATTTATAGTATCTGGTAGTGCCTTTTCTCTAAACATAATCATTACTACACTGCCCTACTTTCTTATAATCTTCCCAAGTTATTTCTTTAACAATGTAATGCTGGCTCTAAACTATAGATTCATGCAGTTTGATACAACTTTAACTGTCAAGGTTTAGTGCTATGGAATCCTGTGATTTGTAGTTTGATGGGGCACCAGCACCCTTTGTCAGAGAAGACTGAAGAGCTTTTAAAACTACAGGTCTCAAATAGCATTGTACCATGGCAGTCACGGTGGTGCCAAACTACATTACTCTACAGTAGTGGTTCTCAGTCTGTGGGTCCCCAGGTGTTTTGGTCTACAACTCCCAGAAATCCCAGCCAGTTTACCAGCTGTTAGGATTTCTGGGAGTTGAAGGCCAAAACATCTGGGGACCCACAGGTTGAGAATCATTGTTCTACAGTGTAGATGTACCCTAAGATGCACCTCCTGGTCAGATGTCTCTTTATACAGCCATTCTTTCATTTGACTCCTTCATGACTGACCATCTATTCCTATTTCTCAAAAGCAACCTAAAGACCTCTTTTGTTGAAAGATGTCTCCTGAATTGGCCTACAGAGAACCCATGAGAGCACCCAGAATGTTACTTGTGTTTGTTTGGATGGAAAGGCGGAAATAAATCAAACTTTTAATTCATCATAACAAATAATTTTTTAATGACTTCCACTGAAGAGAAAAAAGAACTCCAGTTAGTTCTCACTATACAAAAAAGGTGTCCGCAGTGCCATGAAAGCATAATTTACAAGTATCTGAATTTGGGAATGGAAGGGAGGGCAGATAACACATTCATAGTTACAAAAGGAGCAATGACAAAGCATGGAATGACATCAGATGGAATGAGGAAATGAAGGGCGAGAGGAAGTAAAAAATAATTATAATTTTATACATACACACACATATATAAAACCTTCATATTTTCAATCTAGATTGATGTTGTTTTACAAAATGGCGCTATTCCATTAAAAAGTGTATTATTTTAGTTATCTCAACTTCTTTTGTAGCAGCAGTCTTCCTCTAACCAACTTCCACAGAATTATTTATGTCATCTTTGTTTTTAGTGCAAATATCATAGGTCTGTTTTACAAAGAAAAAATGAGAAGATGACAACTCAGCCACGCTTCTCCATCACCGGAAGATCTGTGTGAGAAATCAGAAGTAGGTTTCCAATTCAGTGTTTTGTAGAATTATTTCATTCAAGGTTAAGGGGATAAAAAAGAAAGAAAATTTTGATGTGTGAAAGAAAAATATAATTTCTATATAGATCTACACAGATTGTTGTGGAAAAAATTAGATCTAAGTTTTTCTTGACACACCTACAGCTAATGTGAGTGCATTTAAGAAAGATCACTGTCACGTAAACAGAATTGAAGTAGGGTCCTTTTGTTTTTAGGAATCTTAAAGCATTCTTCCACTTTACACTATTCAACTATTGTGCTAATAAAGATGCACTATCTCTTACCAATGTCACTTGGAACTACACAGTAGAATCTCCTTATACAAACATACACACAACACTTGATCCGCTCACTGAGTAAAGACAAATCTGATGTCTATTTTCTACACAAAATTTCATTATTTTCCCCATCAAACAGCAACCAAAAAAAGCAAGTTGATCAACCTTTTAATTATACAGAGTGGGAAGGAAGGATAACCATTTCATATGACATTAACAAAAAGTTCTGATTCATCTCTTGGATTGAGAGTGTTCTTTTGGCACTATCTACTGCAGAAGATGGATAATGCATCTTTAGAAACAAGATATCTCTTTATACATTTTATACAGACATATCCCCCTCCCCATAAAGGTGTTTCTGGATTTCTCTACCTCTGAATTTCCAATCAGATTGAATGGTTCTGCTTTACCTTGTTCCTCTTGCATAAATGCTTTTGTTTTCTTTTGCCTCTTATTTCCAGAACATGTAAAGGTGCCTGATCATCTGCAGTTAGCTCTTGCAGCTTTTTCATTCTGCTGGCATGTGTTTTTTCTCATTTAAGTAAGCCATACGCACAAATCATGGTGTGCATTAAGACAGTGGGCAGGAATGGTCTTTTATCTGGGTTTCTGAGCATGGTTACATTGCATCAGAATCAACTTCACAGCAAAGTCACATCAACTTTTCTTGTACTTAACAGCAAAGTTGTGATCCAATGAAATGCACAAGAAAAAAACATCCACTAGGATCCATCAATACAGTTAATCACCTACATGGAGCACTGATATGATCATGAACACAGTCATATTCTGTAGGTGAAAGCTGAGGACCATGCCTTATATTGAGTCAGATCATTGGTCCATTTAGCTCAATTCAGTCTACATAGCTTTTCCCAATTTGGTGCCCTCAGTATAAGCTCGACTACAACAATGAAAAACCTGGCATGACAAATGTCTACACAGCTCTTTAAGATTTCAAATGGGATCCTCACCAGCCTAACTTGGGCTAGGCTCAAAGCTAGGATCCACGCTCTACCACCGAGTAGCCACCCTTCATCCAGAAATCCCTATGGCTTAAACAAAAGATAATCCACACAAGCAAAAAGAACTGAAAGCTGAAGCAAAAAAAAATTACACAAAGGAGGAGAGAATCCATAAACCCAAACCCAATAGTAACTATTATGCAAAAGAAAGAAAATCAACATTTTAAAATCAGCAGGAAAAAAGGTCTTTTTCAAATCCAGATCTGAGCCAGAGAAAAAGATGTAAACATTACATAAATAACAAAATATACATGGGATCTTTTTTTTAAAGATTAAGGCTAGGTGGAATACAAAATAGGTCATTGCTAGGTTCAAATGAAATTATTATTAGATCAATTAAATAAAAATATTACAAACTGAATGAAGCCTGATAACAATATGATGACCCCCCAGGTCCTATAGTGTCACGGAGACACTGCGGGCCAAAGGGCTCAATCCTTAAAAGCCTGGGACTGTCTTCTATATGTGGCACACCAGGGCTAAGGCAAAATATTTTGAAATGAACAGAGGTCTTGTAGCCATAGTGCTTGTTGGATGGGGCTCTATACCAAACAAAACAATCAAGTACAAACATTTGAAGCTGGAATGGATGGGAAGCAAGTGTATTTTTAAAACAAACTAGGCAGTGAATTAGTGTTAGAGACAAGTTGCTTTTCCTTTGAGAAAGGTTGCTAAGTTTTCTTCAAAATATCACAAGACGTAGCAACTACTCAAGACATGTATAAAGGGGCTTAAGGTGAAAGCATGGCAGCCAGAGTGCTGAATCAGAGATGTAGTGAATACAGTTTTGATAGAGGTTCCTGGATTTATAATGAGCTTCATCGTTGACTTATCTACAAAGTTTTTCTCTTCCAGTCTCACATGAGAGCTGTCACTGGGACATGGAAACCCACCATGTTCTGCCATGGTTTTCCGTGGTTGGAATATCGCCACAAGCCACAGCTGAAATTCAATCCTTCCAGCTGCACTTCTGAAATGCTCTTGACTAAAGTAATTCTTCTGGGATACCACCTGCAGGTTCCTCTGCAAAACCTCAATCCTCAAATCTCTCCCCATCATCACACAGGATCAACAGCAAGGGAAAGCATTACATTGCAACAAGTGGTCTTAAAAGCCGCGGAGAAGTGCCACATGTCCTTTCATGTGTACATTTTACATATGAAAAGGAGACTAGAAGATATGCATAACTGCTACGATTCTGAAAAATGAAAACCAATTGTAAGGCATGGACGGGCAATATCTACCACCAAGGCACTCCAGAAACATGGTGGCTTAAAATTATATTTAAAGCAGTAAGGAAAGTGATCACCTTTCAGAAAATTGGGAAGGGAAGCAACAGCTGCTAAGCCCAACGAGCCTTAATTCAGTGGAATATGTGGACCATCTTGGTGTAAAATAAGAACTCATGCTTAGTGAAAATTGCCTAAAGAGTTCTCTATACAAAAAGCCTGGATGTCTAGAAACAGCACTTGTTAACTGCTTCTGTTTACTATCCCAGAGCTCGCTCTCCAGATAAGCTCTGGATCTTCTTACAATGGAACTCTTTCACAAAACTGACCTGCCTTATTTGCTTCAGGACAATCAAGTCCTAAACCCTGCTTCTTCAAGTTTCTTCCTTCTGCTGCCACTGAGTAAATTGCTGCTGTTATGTGCCTCCAGGCCAGCTCTTGATTTATGGCAACCCTATATCTAGGGTTTTCTCAGCAGGGCTCCTTCAGAGGAGATTGGCTATTGCCTTCCTCTCAGGCCAAAAAAGTGTGACTTGCCCAAGTTCAGCCAGTGGGTTTCCTCCACTGAGCAGGTATGTCAACTGGTTCCAGGACTCCCTGTGGATATCAAAGTCCATGGATAGTCATGTCCCTTTATATGCAATGATGCAGTAAAATGGCACCTTTTACAAAAAATGATGAACAACTCAAACAAGTGTCAGACAGAGCCTGAGAATTGGTGAGATGGCAGGAGGCTACAGCTGCACATAAGCGTTGTATTTGGCAGCAAAATCAACATTTACTTTTTTGGATTAAAAAAAATCCAAACTGTGGTTAACTGAATCTGTGGATACATAATCCATAGATAAGACGGTTGACTGAAAGGCATTCTGCTTTTGCCAACTGTTTTTTTTTTCACTTACAAGCACAACAGAGTGGGTACCTGAGCTGCTTTAAGCATTTCTACTGAGCCAGTGTACAAACATATGGGCTGAGAGAATGTGTGAATTTAGGAAGATATATTTTTAACCCACTCAGGTGAGAAATACTTCACAAAGTACATCAGGAGACTTTAGTCAAAACTCTGCTACTTTTCCAACTGCTATAATATTTTTACACCTACTGTAATAAGAAGTTACATTTTTCCACCCGTCCTACTGTGAGAAGAAGTCTCCATGAGATACTAAATGACAGGAGTTTAGAAGAACACAATGATGGCATATATGGTTAGAAATACAGAAAAGAAAAAGGCCCAGAGTCTGGTATCTTGAAAAGAACACTTTACTTGAGAGCATTTGCATTTAAAACTAGGACTGAAGAAACAAGAGTTACAGCCTGATTTCTGTTTTTCCTTTGTTAAAATTTTAGATTACTGAAGTACAGAGTTTGGTATCAGAAAGATCGCAGTTCCTATTTGCTCTCTCTCTTTTTCCAATCAAGTAAATTGCTGGCTCTTATTGCTGCGAGATGAAGCTTGAAAATTTGTAGACAATGCCTAGTGAACTTTTTCAAGGCCCAGCGGTGCCTTAAGGTCAACTGCCAGAGGTAGGGTTCAGTGCTCTGCATTGCTTTTTTCTCCTCACTATGGCCAGCATAGGAAACAATAAATAATACAAATTTACGGGCAGACTAAAAATCTGCCGCATTCAGATCAAATAATACGGCTTTCCTCACTGCAACAAATAATCATTAAATTATTATAATTTTTAAAAGGAAATCAGAAAGCCTAGAATTGTATTCTCTTCACACCTGAATGTAAAAGCAGCTGGCGTGAAACTATGGCTGTAATCCAGATGCATCAAAAAGAAATCAACATATCAATGGAAAATTGATCACTGATTTCATTGAAAATTCTCAGCAAATGTCCCCCAGTTGTTAAAGAGAAGCTTCAAGAGAGTCAGCAATGCTCCCTGGTTGAGACAACATCTCTTGAAGATGCTGTCCCAGTTCAGAAAGCTATCTCCAAGAATGACATCATTTGGCCAAACACACCCACAGGTCAGTCAGATGAAGCAAACATGATAGCAGAACCCTGCAAACACAAATACATTTGCACTGGAATCTTAGTTGGCTTGGGATAAATAAGATATTCTACAAGAACAGTTTTAAACAAAGCTACAATCTACCAAATGAGGACCTGTTAAGCCATATCCATCTGTAAGCCTTTCTGCCGAAAGAAACAGCTGCACATTAAGTAAAAATGTCCTCTACAGGATTTCACCTTGGCATCAGAGGAGATACACAAAGTGACACACACTGCCCGTTTCAGTAGTGAATGCAGCCAGACTCAAGTGGACGTAGAACTAAGTGCAGCAGAAGATCAAGACTGGATGTATTTTTCTTTATTTTTCTCCAGGACTAGAGAAGAGACAAATAAACATTTATCCTACCCTCCCTCCCCCCACCCCTCTCTCTCTCTCTTTCTCACATACACACCTTTGGCAGGGAACTGATGAGTAAAACACATCGAAAAATAGGGTAGGGAAATTCTCCAAGAGAGCTCCCCGCTAGCTTTCTGTGCTTCCACTCCAGCAAACCTCTTTCCTGGATCAGTCACAAGCAAAGAATGGCAGTACTGCGACAGTGCTACGGTCTACAGATCTAGGACTCAATGGCTTTGTTCAAGAAGAAATGGCACCAGCATCTGAGTCAGGCTTGCGTATGAGGAGGATGTATCACACCCAAGATGGCTGGCAGCCAACGAGAAAGGAAACATAGGGTCCAGCAAAAGACTTGACAAACACTAATTACAAGAGAAACTGTTCCAGAGACAAAGGCAGAGTCATGCTGGCATGTCCCCAGCTCCCTTGGCTCTACTCCTGGCCTACGCTCAGAGGCCTTTGCAATGCACCGATAAATAATACGCTAATCTCCACACTCCATCTCCTTCTTTTGCCAACAAAATACACAGCACCTTCAGGTTTGTTTGCTTCCACATCATCACAGTCCCATGAAGGTGTTGGAAAAGTAATTTTTAAAGCAACAATTTGGGCTTATTATTTACTCCTCTCAGCTTTGCCACCATCTCCCCAATGTCATCCCGAAAGAGCAATAATTCCTATTGGAGGAATCCCAACATCAGCAGAAGTTTAACAACAATAGCCACAAGCCTTTAGAGTTTTCGAAATGTCATGGTACTCAACAGAACAGGTTAAGGCCCACATAAGATTGACTAACTGGAATGTACTACTGAGCACAGAAGGGAACCTGGTTAAACCAGTCCATTTCTCAGAAAAACAAGAGAATGGCTAGCAATTAAGTGATGCTCACATCCATTTGCACTAAAGTGTGAAGGAGGGATTTCCCCGCAACTACACAGTCTAAACATTTGAGTCCCAGCACTGCATCTTCTGCTCCCCCACCCCACCTTGATATGGCTTGCATTTGTTCTGGCACTTCCTATCACTGGAAGTACCTGGAGTGACATCATTTCCACATCTTGCCCTTGCTGCCCTTGTGCTTCAGTGCCATTTTTCTGGCATTTGATTGCAGAAATGGGGTTTCCCCCTAGAGTAACTATTTGGGTGGGGCAGCGGCAAAGGTGTTACAGTGCCAGCAGAGTTGGAGAGTTCAAGGAATCTGAGGACTGGTCTCCACTGCTGCTGCTCCTCCGGTGAGCTTTGGAGCAAGACTCCGAAGGGGAGAGGGGCGACTCCTGGTCCAGCACGGTTGGGTAGGTGAAAACCAAGTTGGATGTTCCAGGGGTGATGGCTGGTGTAGAGGTCACCACAATTGGAGTGTTGAGAGGTTCTTCTCCATAAAATCCCCCTACAATGCTGATGGGTTTGATGACAGATCGTTGACCCTTTTCAAGGTCAGAAGAGGAAGAGGGGATCTCTTCTTCAACAGGTTCCTGCTTCACCACAACGGCACCACTCATACCAGTTCGAATGGTCTGGAGGTTGTGAGGGGGTGGAGTTCGGCATTCATCTGGGCTGATCTTGCACATGGGGGTGTGAGCCATTAGCATGAATTTCAGTTTCTCCTTCTCTTTCTCCAGTTCAGCAATTTCCTTCTGCAAAATAGACTTCTCTTCCTCCAGCTCCTCAGTTTCCTACAGATACAAGAGAAAGAGACAATGAAAACATAGCAACTCATCCTGAGCCAAAACAAGAAATCTGATAAACAGAGAGCATATATTGCTGGTTTGCAGGGACTACATGTATATGGAAATATGAAATCCAAAATGCTCCAAAATTCACAACTGTCCACATGGGGAGTTAAGATAGTAACACCTTTATTTTCTAATGGTTCAATATATCTTTTATTTCATGCACACGATTATTAAAAGGCTATGTTTATCAAGTTTACAGGAAACATAAATAATTTAGTGTCTAGATTTGCATCCCATCTCCAAGATATTTTTTGTATATGCAAATATTCCAAAATCTGAAAGACTGAAACCCAAAAATACTTTTGTTCTCAAGTATGTCAGTTAACGGATATGCCCCTTGTAATACATTTCTTGAATTAATGGGGGACAAGACTAGATTATATTTGAAACTTCTTCCCATTCACTGGACTGAATCCATATTTTATACTTAGATTTGATAATAGCAAAAGGACTTCAAGCCCTGGAAATCTACTTTTATTCATTTAAATCTGCTTAAGCATAAATCCAACCCAATGGTTTTAATGTAGCTCCATGCTAACTCAGTGGGGATTCATGGACCACTATAAATTCTAGAATCATAGGTTGCCACTTCCTAGTATCAGATTTCTTAAAAAAGAAGGAAACAGTTAAAGTTAATGGGCATAAATATGGTGCTGGACCATGGCACATCGGGAAGAAATCTTGGTTGTTCTCTCCATCAGGTATTTTGAGAAACATTGATGTAGGTGACCTTGGTTGACCATTGAAGGAACAACTATACATTTTGGAAAACAAATAAGGAATGCATGACCAAAAACTTCCCGCAAGTGTTGACTTGGCAATGGAGAAAACTAATACACAAAAAACCTTTTGAAACTCACTTTACCTCCCTTTTAGTCTTGAAGGCCACACATTTCCTATTCCTTTTTTCTAAACAAACATTGGCTCAAACAAATCTGAAACACAGTATCTCAACTAACAAAATGTTTCCTCTAAAAGCAACTAAACCAGCCATCATTCTCAGTGTTAAACCCTAGAGGGCAAACCAGCGCATTTTCAGTATCCTCAACAATTGCATCCCAACAAGGCAGTGTTTCTCAATCTGTGCTCCTCCAGTGTTTTGGACTTCAGTTCCCACAATTCCTAATAGCTGCTAAGCTAGTTGGATTTATGGGAGTTGAAGACCAAAACACCTGGAAGAGCAGAGTTTGAGAAACACTGCAGTAAGGTGTTATCATAGGCATCTACCAAGAGCCCTATTTTAATGTTTTCCACACATAACATTCATGGCTTCAGTTCATGGTATATCAGAAGGGGAAAAGAATCAGAGCAAATAGAGACATTAGCAGTCTCCCTCATCTTCCCTAACTCAAAAGAAAAAAAGAAAAGAGTTCGGAAACAAACTAGCAGCACCTTTAAAACTAATTGTTTTAGGTTCTGTAGATTTCAATCTACTTCCTCAAACACACTGGCAGAATTACTATCAAAGCACTAGATATGCAGCAATTGAATGATTGGGAGGGTGGTGTCAGAGCACACCAGGATACAGAAAACTCTGGCTATAAATCTTATATAAAGATTATACAGGTCCAACAAGATGATAGTAATCTTGAAGAGGAAAAGCAATAAATCACCTGACCCAGAGTGAGTTCCCTTAAAGCCAGGAAGTTCTCCATTAAGAATTCCCTTGTTACACATATAATTGTGACAACATATGTAATGTGCCATAAAACTATTATGCCTGTTGATATCGCTATTGATCAATTGTAATTTGGGAATGTATCCTAATACCCTATGTTACCATATGGGGTGGATGCCATTCTTACACAGTTATTCAAACTGTGTGTATGCTGGAGGAGGAAAGGAAAGAAAGCAAGCTTGAGAAAAATTGCATAGGATAACAGTCATATTATCTTTTTGTATTTTCCAAAGAATGGCATATGCTTTATGATTTGTTCCATATCAAAATGGAAAAGAGCCAGACAGACTTGTCTTGACATTCACATTCTGCTCTGCTAGATCAACTTATGTAATGTTATTCTCCCAACTCACAGGCCCTCTAAAAGAGGTCACTTCTTCAGAATGGGATATGCACGCTTTACAACAGCCAACTCAATTACTTGAAGTGAGCATGCCCAGAAAAAAACAGAATTTAGGATGGAATACATACAGCCTGGAGTTTCTCCGTCAGCTCTCGGCGTCTGTTCCGGCATTTCGCAGCTGCTAGTTTGTTCCTCTCTCTCCTAATTCTTCTCTTCTCTTCTTCTTCAGGTGACAACTGTGTCCAAATAAAATAAGAAAAATATTAGGTTGAGAAGATAGGCAGGGAAACATCTTTCGAAACAAACAAAATCAACACATTTGAATTCTTAAGATATATTCACTTATGATATGTTTTATATATTACAAACTGCTTCTTTTATGCCATATTTCTGGATCTGAGTACAGCTAAGATTCAGAGAAAAGAGATATACTGGTTAAGTCCTTGTCTACTAGGGCACTGGATGAAAAATGTAACCAGGCTTCAAGTAATGAAACTCACAACCAAATGTGGCAGTAGATCAGATGTGTTGAGAGTCTGCTTCATAACGTCAACAGACTATTAGAGATGCAGGTGTCCTTAACACTAACAATTCTGGCACTTTGAGTCTACGTGACTCTATCGTATGAAAGCCCAGGGTTTAAAGTTTCCCTGAAGTATTTCAATTTTCTACCACAGAGCTCTAGTGGCACTACAAACCAGAGCCTGTCCACATTCCATAAGATGCAGCAATGGCAAAGTGATCTCAAAGTGCTATAACTGTACTGTGGAGGAGTACATTGTAACATTAGAGCTTGAGCCAGAAAACAAAGGAGTAAAGCAGGAAAGTGAAGCAACTAGAGGAAGATTGGGCAAGAAAACCGTGAATCTGCAATCAAGGCCAAAAACATGGTAGAATCTCTCGATTTCACAATGTGAGTGGTTGGTGAGGAAAATGCACAGGAAGATGTTGTAAGCGTCTCCGTCTTCAAACAGGCACATTGCTTCTTGCAGGATCCAAGGTCGTCAGAGGTAGTGTAAAATGTTACAGCCTGATCAAATCACAAGGGTTGCTTTGTTTGATACCAGCTTTAAAAACTACTTTCCTATTTCCCTGCTCTAGTTTTCCATGATAACAATCTGCACTTCCTAAAGCAGCAAGCAGCCTTCAAGTAACAGCAGTTAAATGTACTTATGAAGTGAAAGAAGGCCTAATTATGTCCATACTGGGCTGAAACAAACCTCTTGTAAGAAATTGTGGAAAAATAATGGGGATCCAGATGTTTAAAATACTTCATTTATGACTAGCCATTTCAGAAAGGTAGCTTCTGAATGAATAAGCCCAGCAAATAACTTTTCAATGCCCAGAACAGCCCAGAAAACTTATAGCAACCCAAATTTTCAATTGAATTCTTCCAGGAGAACTATTTTAGGATAAGAGATTAACCATCAATGGTGCATGCTTCTATGGTGCATGCATACATGATGCTCTCAAAGATTATCAGGGCATGAATAAACTAACAGATATCTAGGCACTGATTCTACCTGTTTATTTTATCATTGTAGGAATTATCAAGGCTATGAATTCCAGGGACAAAATTCCAAATTAGCAGCACATAGGAACAATGATGAGTTAATCTCCTTGCAAATTAGTTAAAACGTTTTAAACCCCATTCAAGTTTCTGTTTTTAAAAGGGGGAATTGCCAGCCTCCAAGAGCCATGTATCTTTTGCTTGTTTGCCCTCCTTAACACGAGGAAAGCCTTCTGTGTTCATGCAAATATAGCCAAACAAGCTAACTGAAAGATCTTAGTTTAGAGCCTTGTTTTGAGATGAGTACAAAAGCAATCATGATGGTGAATTTAAGAAATGGATCTTTGTATTTCTTAGGAGATGCTACAGGTGATCTTAGCTTCTTGTGAAGTGGCTTTCCACAGAAAAGTCTACAGGAGTTGGTAGGTAATAGCAACAACTATTACTGTTGCGTATGCTTAGTAAGAAATTGAATGCTGACTAATCTAACTGGCTGGAATTTGTGAAAGAGGGAATGATCTAGCGAAAAACCATTCCAAAATATTGAGGGAAGTAGTCCCCTCTCTTCTTTCATTCCATTTACTTAAAGGCAACTTTGTCCCAAGATGTTTTAAGAAATTCACTGCCACAAAAAGCCATGCTGCCCACTTTTTTATCATTTCAGAAGCGACTTGAGCAACTGCAAGTTGCTTCTGGTGTGAGAGAATCGGCCGTCTGCAAAGACATTGCCCAGGGAATGCCCGGATATGTTACCTTCCTGTGGGAGGCTTCTCTCATGTCCCTGTATGGGAAGATGGGGCTGACAGACGGTAGCTCATTCCATCTCACGAATTTGAACTGGCAACCTTCAGGTCAGTAGTTCAGTCAGCACAAGGGTTTAACCCAGTGCACCACTGCAGCTACAGATGCTGACCACTGTCTTAGGTGACTTTGAAAAGGGATTAAAAACTGACAAAGGATAAAGATATCAGTGATTCTTGGCCATGATGGCATTGTGTTCTTCCATCCCAACCAGTATCAGAGGTACTATGCCTGATTATAAGTTCCCAATGAACATTAAATCAGGTCTATTGTTCTCATGACCAGTCTATGGACTTCCCAGAAACATTTGTTTGGCCATTGTGATAAACAACTGGCTGTGATGATTAGCATGATTTAATCAGATGCAGCAGAAATATGTTTATGATCTTAGGATGGAAACATGGCAGATGTTGAATTTTCAGAGTGGAAAGAGGTTGAAAAACTGGTTCTTCCCATTAAAAATACCTTTACTCTAGGACTTCATTAAGTTGCTGCCAAGTATATATTTTAGGCTGGGACTCTGGAGATTCCTAGCAAAGAGCAAGACAGTCAAATGGCCTGTATTTTAAAGATTATTCAGATGTCACAGCTTCTGAATGATATTTCATGCATCAATATGGGTCAGGACTAGAGCCAACAGCAAAGGGCCAAGTATTACAGTTCAAACAGGATGGGTAATTCCCAGTAATACTTCTGGAATCTACTCATGCCAACGGAACTAACTCTGGAGGAAATGTCAGCCGAGTTTTAATGCAAATGGAATGTTAAGGAGAGGCATTACATCATTACTGGAGGAATGTCTCCACCATAATTCTCTAGATTGTGATGACTCATGGGCCTTGTAGTCCTGCTCAGGACATTGTAATTCCTGATGAAGATGAAAACTTGGGTTTTTTACCTTCCCAGTCTGAACTGGATTCCTCTCAGCCAGATCTTTCCCAGGCAGATCTGGGAACCTTGCACCTGCAAGAAAGTTGTCTCCCAGAAGTATGTCAAACAAGCCCAGAGCCTACTTCTCCCGTATTCTTGCGCCGGGAGTTTTGTAAACAACAGAGAAGTTTAGATTCAGCTTCGCGCAGGAGTGCGAGGATTGCAGCTAAGAATGTGGCCAATTAAGACTGCTTCTCGTGAGAATCTTTGGGGAGTCTCACATCTGGTCTCAGAGTTAGCTTTCGGTTCTGATTCCCAGAGAACTGCTTCGGCGGGAAGCTAGACTCTATTTAGGTGTTTTACCCGCGTAGTAACTTCGCGGAGTCAATTCGTCAGCCTACGGAGCGAGTTGTGTCTGGACAGCGCGCTCCGGTTCAAGCCTCGCTCCTGCTCAAGCCTTGCCTTGCTATCCAGCCTTCGCCTTGCTTCCCAGCCTTTGTTTATCTACGGACTTTGCCTTGTTTCCCAGGATCAATCCTTGCCTTGTTCCACGGATTTATCAAGTTATTCCACGGACCTTGTTCTTGTTCTTAGTTACCTTGTTCCACGTTCAAGCCTTGTTTCAAGTATCAAGTTATTTCCTAGCCTCGCTCAAGTTTCATGGACTAAAGGACCTTGTCATCTCCCCTCACTTTGCTTGGCAAAGTGAGTGTTTCGGTTATTGGATTACAACTTTGGACCTTAATATTTCTTATTGGACATTGCTTTTTTGGACTAATTCTGACCTTTCCTGAAAGGTCTAATTCTGGACTATTTTCTACACTTGTTTTTATTAACTTTATATATTCCTACAATAAAGATATTAGATAGATTCTGGCCTCTGTGTATGGTTATTGGTGCTCTGCAGCCTGGGTCGTGACAGTTTGACTCCGCGCCCCTAAGCACCAATTAACCTCGGCCAGAATGTCTACCGGAACCGTACCTGGGCCGAGCGGCCAGCCGATTACCTACACCATCGACAAGGAAGAGGTGGACCGAATCCGTGATAAGCTCAATGCACAGGATGGAGAAATAAGGGGTTTGAAGGAACGCGGAGTTCGTCTTCCGGCCATGGCGTTGCCAACCAAGTTTACTGGAGAAGCTTCTAAGGTTCATGTCTTCCGTCGCCAATGTCAAGCTTATCTGGAGGCCCGTGCTGCCGAGTTTCCCCAAGAAGACATCAAAGTGGCATGGGTTTACAGTCTTCTAGACGGGCCAGCGGCCAGCTGGGCGACGGCACTGTTCGACCAAGCCTCTCCACACCTAAGATCAGCGCAACACTTCTTGGACCACCTCAAGGAGACTTGGGGAATCGAGGACAATTTGGAGGCAGCCGGTCACAAACTCCGTCGCCTTTTCCAAGGAGACAGACCTATGTCTCAGTATATAGCCGAGTTCCGAGTGCTGGCCCACAACACCGGCTGGAACGATGTAGCCCTCAGGGGACAATTCCGGGAGGGTCTCAACATTGAAATGCTGGAAGAAATCTCCAAGGTGGATCCTCCCCAGACCCTCGAGGCACTCATTGATCAATGTTTACGGGCTGAAGTCATGATTGCCAACAGGAAACAGTGGGTTCGAGGCCAGGGCAGTAGAGCCGGGGCAAAACCCCCCGCTCCCGCCAGCGTTCAGCCACGTCCGGTGTGGAGACCCCCACCGCCAACCCCATACCCCAGAGGAGGCGAGGAGGTGCCGATGCAGTTGGGCAATGTGCGTCCCAGACTAGATGTCGCCGAGAAGGCCCGTCGTCAACGCTTAAACCTCTGCTGGTACTGCGGGAACGGGGGCCACTTCGCCAGAGAGTGCCCAGCCAAAGGGAAGCCGGCCGCCCGTCTTGCGGCGGCGTCCTCCACGGAGACGAAGGCGTCTGAGCCGACTGGCACACAGCCGGCGGGGGAAGCCAACGACCGGGTGTAGAGGGGCTCGCCAACCCGGTCAAAAAATCCATCCAAGAGCCGCCAACCGGGGTCCTGTTCCTTCTCGTGGTCACATTATGGTCAGCAAAAAGGGGACCCGTCATGATCCACGCCATGATAGACTCTGGAGCTACCAACAATTTCATCGATAGAGAGTATGCCGACTCTCTGGGATTACAATATCATGATTTCAAGAATGCCCGTGTGGTGCAAGCCATAGACGGCCGTCCCCTCAAGACGGGCCCCGTAAGTCAGTGGTCGGAACCCACCAGGATGTGGATAAGGGAACATATGGAAGAGATTTCCTTCTTTGTTACCGAGGTTCCCCATTTCCCTGTGATTTTGGGAATTCCATGGCTGACTCTCCACGACCCTAACATCTCCTGGTCCAACAGAGAACTGCAGTTTGCTTCACCGTACTGCCAAAACCATTGCCTCGTAGCCAAGGTATGCCATGCCACAGACACCGAGCCCATCATCACCTTGCCAAAGAAGTACTCCGAGTATTGGGATGTATTCAATGAGAAAGAAGCCGAAAAATTACCCCCACATAGACCTTATGACTGTGCCATTGACTTGGTGGAGGGGGCCCCGATCCCGCGAGGGCATCTCTACTCCCTGACTGAACCAGAGCAAGAAGCTCTCAGGGAATTCCTAGAGACAAACCTTCGCAAGGGATTCATCAGACCCTCTCAATCCCCAGCCGCCTCCCCAGTGATGTTTGTGAAGAAGAAGTCAGGGGAACTACGCTTGGTGGTGGACTACAGAGCATTGAACAATATCACCAAGCGGAACAGCTATCCCCTGCCTTTAATCTCGGATCTACTGGATCGGCTTCGAGGAGCCAAGGTTTACACCAAGCTGGATCTTCGGGGGGCTTACAACTTAGTTCGCATCAGGGAAGGGGACGAGTGGAAGACCGCCTTCCAGACCAAATTCGGATTATTTGAGTCCCGAGTTATGAATTTCGGTTTATGCGGAGCCCCCGCAACGTTCCAGCATTTTGTCAATGACATTTTTCAGGACTATCTAGACAGGTTCTTGATAATCTACCTGGACGATTTTTTGGTGTTTTCCAGATCACAATCAGAACATGAGAACCACGTCAAAATGGTGTTACAACGATTGCGGGATCATGGACTTTATGCCAAGCTGGAAAAATGCGCTTTTGATCTACAAGAGGTAGATTTCCTTGGCTACCGCATCTCGCCTCTAGGGCTTTCCATGGATCCAGCCAAAGTTTCAGCAGTATTGGAATGGCGGGCGCCAACTAACAAGAAAGAGGTGCAGCGTTTCTTGGGGTTCGCGAACTACTACCGCAAGTTCATTCCAGATTTTGCCCGCTGGTCCGACCCCATCACTAGCTGCATCCGTGGAAAGCAGCCTTTCCGCTGGACTGATCAAGCAGAGAAAGGGTTCCAGCAACTAAAGAAACTATTCACCTCCCAGCCAATTCTACAGCACCCAAATCCTGGAACCCCTTTTGTGGTGCAAGCGGACGCCTCTGATGTGGCAATTGGGGCTGTACTCTTACAACCGGTGGGAGATCACCTCCACCCCTGTGCCTTTTATTCTCGTCAACTAACCACACCAGAGAGGAATTACACCATTTGGGAAAAAGAACTACTGGCCATAAAGGCAGCCTTTGAAACTTGGAGACATTGGCTAGAAGGGGCCAAATTTCCCATTGAAGTCCACACTGATCATCGTAATCTAGAACATCTAAGAACTGCCCGCAAACTAAATCAGAGGCAGCAACGTTGGGCTTTATTCTTTGAACGTTTCAACTTCCAGATCCATTATGTGACCCCAGCCCAAACCAAGCAAGCAGACGCCCTGTCACGTAAACCGGAATACGCTGCAGGACGCAAGGAGACCTTTGAATCCCAACTGCTACAACCTGAGAACTTTGCCACGCTCACGGTGGGGAACACCAAATCCATTCCCATTGGTTCAACTTCCCCTACTCCAGGACCCATCTGTGCTCAAGAAATCAGGGCTAGTCAGCAAGCAGATGCCTGGGCGCAGGACCAACTTCGCCAAGGTCTGCATTTTCCCTTTTCGCTTAAAGATGGGCTGCTCTGCTATAGAAATCATGTCTATATCCCACCCGGACCGGGCAGGGAAAAGGCGCTTCGTCTGTGTCATGACTGCAAACCAGCAGGACACTTCGGACTATTTAAAACTATGCATCTGATCCTAAGGGATTTTTGGTGGCCCAAAATCCGCAAGGATGTGGAAAAATATGTCAACACCTGCCCAGTATGCCAGCGCTCCAAGATACGAAGGGAGAAGCCCTCAGGGCTTTTACACCCCCTTCCTACCCCATCTCGCCCATGGGAAATAATTTCCGCGGATTTCATCACTGACCTACCACCTTCCTGTGGGTTCACCACGATCTTAGTGGTGGTGGACCTATTCACCAAGTTAGCCCATTTCATTCCCTGCGAAGGCCTCCCCACGGCCAAGGAAACTGCGGATTTATTTCTTCAACATGTCTTCAGACTACATGGATTGCCCAAGAGTTTAGTCACAGACCGTGGATCTCAATTCACCTCTCGTTTTTGGAAGGCACTACAAAAACTATTGGGCATAGACTCTCGCTTATCTTCAGCTCATCATCCCCAAACAGATGGGCAAACGGAGCGCACCAATGCCACTTTGGAGCAGTATCTTCGCTGTTATGTAAACTATCAACAGGACAATTGGGCTTCTCTGTTACCACTGTCTGAGTTTGCCTACAACAATGGAGTTCAAGCTTCTACAAAAGAAACGCCGTTCTTTGCAAACTACGGCTTCCATCCACGTTTCTTTCCCCCTGTCATTGAAACTTCAGAGGTTCCCGCAGCAGAGGATTGGCTGCAGGAACTCACAGCGGTGCAACAACTTTTGCTCCAGCAACTGGACCAAGCCAAGGAGGACTATAAACGCCACGCTGACAAACATCGCCAGCCGGGCCCCGAAATCAAGGTAGGAGATCGGGTTTTCCTGTCCACTCGCTTTCTGCCCTCCCACCGCCCTTGCCGGAAGTTAGATGCCCGTTTCATTGGCCCCTATCCAGTGGTGGCGCAATTAAACCCCGTGACTTTCAAACTCCAACTTCCGCGTTCAATGCGCATTCACCCAGTGTTTCACCGTTCCCTGCTCCTTCCGGCGGATGGTGTGCGTCCTGATACAGACCAACCGGCCCCCCCTCCTGTTTTGATGAATGGGGAGGAGGAGTTCGAGGTTGAGGACATTTTGGATTCTCGCTTTCACCGCCGCCGCCTACAATATCTCATTGACTGGGTGGGTTTTGGCCCTGAAGAACGCTCTTGGGAAGACGCCTCCACAGTCCATGCTCCTGATCTAACCCGTCGCTTTCATCAGACCTATCCCGCCAAGCCGCGACCTCGCGCCTCGGGGAGAGGGCCCCAGTTTGGGAGGGGCCTTGAGGAGGGGGATAGTGTGATGACTCATGGGCCTTGTAGTCCTGCTCAGGACATTGTAATTCCTGATGAAGATGAAAACTTGGGTTTTTTACCTTCCCAGTCTGAACTGGATTCCTCTCAGCCAGATCTTTCCCAGGCAGATCTGGGAACCTTGCACCTGCAAGAAAGTTGTCTCCCAGAAGTATGTCAAACAAGCCCAGAGCCTACTTCTCCCGTATTCTTGCGCCGGGAGTTTTGTAAACAACAGAGAAGTTTAGATTCAGCTTCGCGCAGGAGTGCGAGGATTGCAGCTAAGAATGTGGCCAATTAAGACTGCTTCTCGTGAGAATCTTTGGGGAGTCTCACATCTGGTCTCAGAGTTAGCTTTCGGTTCTGATTCCCAGAGAACTGCTTCGGCGGGAAGCTAGACTCTATTTAGGTGTTTTACCCGCGTAGTAACTTCGCGGAGTCAATTCGTCAGCCTACGGAGCGAGTTGTGTCTGGACAGCGCGCTCCGGTTCAAGCCTCGCTCCTGCTCAAGCCTTGCCTTGCTATCCAGCCTTCGCCTTGCTTCCCAGCCTTTGTTTATCTACGGACTTTGCCTTGTTTCCCAGGATCAATCCTTGCCTTGTTCCACGGATTTATCAAGTTATTCCACGGACCTTGTTCTTGTTCTTAGTTACCTTGTTCCACGTTCAAGCCTTGTTTCAAGTATCAAGTTATTTCCTAGCCTCGCTCAAGTTTCATGGACTAAAGGACCTTGTCATCTCCCCTCACTTTGCTTGGCAAAGTGAGTGTTTCGGTTATTGGATTACAACTTTGGACCTTAATATTTCTTATTGGACATTGCTTTTTTGGACTAATTCTGACCTTTCCTGAAAGGTCTAATTCTGGACTATTTTCTACACTTGTTTTTATTAACTTTATATATTCCTACAATAAAGATATTAGATAGATTCTGGCCTCTGTGTATGGTTATTGGTGCTCTGCAGCCTGGGTCGTGACATAGATACATCCTGACTTCCCAAGCTTGCTGCTATAGATTCCCTTC
The DNA here is from genome assembly GCF_035594765.1 of Anolis carolinensis. Classification (NCBI taxonomy): domain Eukaryota; kingdom Metazoa; phylum Chordata; class Lepidosauria; order Squamata; family Anolidae; genus Anolis; species Anolis carolinensis. The sequence goes on from NC_085841.1 coordinate 42,675,199, forward strand.
ATGGTGATGACAAAGAGCAAATCAATGACCTTTCTGTATAAAGCAAGCATTTCTCTTCAGTTGTTCCCACTTTACATTATCTGTATAGTAAAGGTAAAGGTTTTCCCCTGACATGAAGTCTAGTTGTGTTCGACTCTAGGGGTTGGTGCTCATCTCCATTTCTAAGCTGAAGAGCCAGCGTTGTCCGTAGACCCCTTCCAAGGTTATGTGGCCAGCATAACTTTAACTAATTTACAACGTTGGAATGAGGAAGTGCCGTCACAGTGGATGATGAAGCTGCTGCTCCCCCCTGTGGCCAGAATCGAACATCCCCTCAGGAGAAGGTTAAATTGCCTCTGTGTCTGTCTCTGTCTCGGTTCTATGTGTATACGGGCATTGAATGTTTGCCCTATATGTATATAATGTGATCTGCCCTGAGTCCCTTTCAGGGTGAGAAGGACGGAATATAAATACTGTAAATAAATAAATAAATAAATAACTGCATGGAGCGCTGTTACCTTCCTGCTGAAGCGGTACCTACTGATCTACTCACATTTGCATGTTTTTGAACTGCTAGGTTGGTAGAAGCTGGGCTAACAGTGGGAGCTTACCCTGCTCCTCGGATTCAAATCACCAAATTATCGGTCAGCAAGTTCAGCAGCTCAGCGACTTAACCCATTGTGCCACCGGGGCTCCCAAATGATCTGTTTGTATCTCCTTAAATAAGAGCATCCACACAACCCAATCCATCCGAGTTAAATTCATGTAACTGATACATCTTCAAAATAAAATACTTGGTCTCCAATGCTAGGAGCATGATCGCTTCTAAGTAAATTCAGTTAAAGGATTATATGTAGTGTTTTTTACCAGTATAGCTACCTGCTCATCTCTTCTCCTCCTGCCCACTGTAGTCCCAATGGTTTTAATGACACCAGGTCTCTGAAGGGCTGTGTGTCCAGTAACTGAAGACAGATTGGGCAGCGCATGGCTGTAGGGATGTGAACGAGAGTAGGCACTTGGCATGGAGGTGATCACAGTGGGCTGAACCATCCACTGTAAATCTTGGCTGGTAGTGATGGCGTTCAAAGTAGGTATAAAAGTGCTGCTCGATCCTGGCATATCTACCCGGAATTTCTAGAAGGCAAAGAGAGAGGAGAAATTAGTAGAACCAGGACAGCCACCTTACTGACTGATGAGCAACGTAGTAGTCAAAAGACACAGCCTTTACCAAGCGTACGTCTTGCTCAGTATTTTCTATTCTGGAAGTTGGTAGTTTTTAAAATACTGAAGTAGGACTCTCTTGGTACTAAGGAATTTTTAATTGAAGGTTTCAGTGACTGAATATGGAATCTTAAATATTCAAAACACCAGATATTCAAAGCTCTGTACCACAGAGAGAAATAAATTCTAAATGCATTAGACTTCATGCCACATATTTTCAACCGTTACAAGTGAGCATTCCTTGAGATATTCCCAGCTGGGCAAACACAACATCTCAATTTGGTTCTCATGTCCACATTGGCATTTTCCCTAATGTAAGAGCAATCTTTTAAAATTTGAAGTTGTAGATGAGAGATGGGGAACATCCAGCCATGCAGGTGTTCCTAGATGCAGCTTCTATCATTGCACATCATTTTATGTGCCAGACAATACCAATGGGAACTATAGTCTAACCAGTTCTGAACGGGGCCCATACACACACACACACACATGCATACACATATATATTTTTGTGTCAGGAACAACTTGAGAAACTGCAAGTAACTTCTAATGTGAGAGAATTGGCCATCTGCAAGGACATTGCCCAGGGGACACGCAGATGTTTGATGTTTTACCATCCTGTGGGAGGCTTCTCTCAAGGCCCGGCATGGGGAGCTAGAGCTGACAGACGGGAGCTCACCCTGCTTCTCAGATTTGAACCACTGACCTTTCAGTCAGCAGTCCTGCCAGCACAAGGGTTTAACCCATCGCATCACCGAGGGCTACAGCCCCATATTAGACAAGGGGAAATATGGATCAGCCTAAATTGATTCTGTGCAACCAAACTAAAGGTGTATCTGTGTATATGTATCTGTTTGTATCTATCAGCTTCAGTTGTCCAATACATATGACCAAGCATTGAATCATCTTTGAAGGTCATCAATAAAATTTACAGGTGTTTGGAAGATGATGGTATATTCAATACTGGTGTCAATATGAGCCTTTATGTAACATTTTTAAAAATGTATGAAAATTCTTAACTGACGCTATATGTGCATGTGTACATAACAGAAACACGCACATGCCTGAACATGCTCTGATATAAACAGAGATACAATAGAGACTGCATTAGAAATTAAACTTGCAAATTAAACTATTTGAATGTATTTAAGATGTTGTCGCATTTCAAATAATTGCTACCTGTTCATCACCAAAAGCTACTTTAGTAAAATTAGATCATATTTGATGTTATTCTAAAGCAAACAACCCAGCAAAAACTCTACACCAAGGTCTTTTAAGTTTAAGTGTGGCCTTTGATATCAGAAAAGAAGCACAGAATGAGACATACAATTATAACTCACACCATTTTCCAGATGGGATTTGCCAAATGCCAAGAATCCTAAATTAACAGGATTAATCTTATGTTTTTTAACTCTATTGGGCATCATGCAATGTTCACCCTTTGGACAAAAGTGGTAGTTTGAAATCCTGTCACTTTCAGTATCATAGATGAGATATACGTAACTCAAAGAAGATGAAAATCAGTAAATAACTTAGCTGCCATTAACAGATGCATCCAGGTCCTGTTTGGACGTCTTTTATGAATTCCCTTATAAAACCGCAACAAGCAAGTTGACTATAATCTATCAAAAATTCCCATATGTAGAATAAGAGTTCAGAGAAATCAGGTTTTGGGCTATAGACATGCAGTCCTGGCTAGAAGATCCTTGGGAGTTGCCATAACAATTATTATTATTATTATTATTATTATTATTATTATTATTATTATTATTATTTCCAAGTTCTGCCCAGAGTGAGATGTGTGGATTCAAAATGAGGAGCCAAACTGACTAATTTTGCAACATGAAAGCTATCTTAAAATTCAAACAACAAAATAAGGAAAATCCCCAATGCTTTCTCTTTTAAAAGGTGATCACATGTTCTATATTTGGAAAGCTAAAGGGGGGGGGGGGGGGTGACTAAAAGTTCATGTTGGGGACCAAAAAAATGATCATTGTATTGAATCTTAAAAGGAATAGGGCTTTTTGGAGAAGCAATTCATCTTGAAGGGACCAGATCCTGGAAGGTAAGGAGGGTCAGCCCTAGTTTGAACTTGGATGGAAGACAATGAATACCAGCTGCTGTATTTCAGGGGAAGGAATTAGCGAAACCATCTCCGAGTATTCCTTGCCTAAGAAAACCTTATGAAATTCATGGGTTCACTATAAATCAAGAGGCATCTTGAAGGCTCATACACACACAATTCACCTTTCCTTTCTGATTTCAATCACTGCTTTTATTATGATCCATTATGATTATTAATCTGATGTAACCTGACGTTTGCTACTTACTGTTTTGTTTGTTGAGGTTTGAATGGTTTGTGATTTTGTATGTTTTTGGCTAAGAGACAGAGCATGGACAACAAATCTTTTGCAAAGATGTTGGAAACTCTTAACTAGATGCCTCTTCCAACAACAGGCTTCGGTAAAAGTGAATTTTCAGTTAAAATACCAGCAGGAGGCACAACTGTTCAACATGTTTATTGTGGCCACATGCAAGGATGATTTTTAAAGTAAAATATAGAGACGCCTCCAGCTGCAGTAGGTTTACGTGCCTATAGTTTAATAATACCCTATAAAACGTGTTTTGAGATCCAGATCAGAAAAATTCCCTGCAGCTCTTTGTTCTGTCTAGACAAAATAAAGCAGTAGCTTTTAAAAAGCGACAAGGTAATAATCTCCTGCAAAATTTTATGTATTAGTACACCTTGTCTCCAGACAGAGGTAAATCCATGTGGATAGTTTGTTGGTACTAAAATGCCAGAGGAATGGAATGAAAACAGAACAAAAAACAAATTCCAGTAATTGTAGGGGGCTGGTATGGAGAAGAGAAGAAATATCTTTATCTAAAATAGGAAGAATTCAAAAGGTGTTCAAGTAACTGTGTAGTCCATCATGTCTTCATTAACCAAGAATGGCCTTCAGTTCTGCTGGACAAACCTGTTCTCCATGAGAAAATAAAAGGATGCACTCTGAACTAAAACAAAAAATATTACAGTATAGTCTCACTTATCCAACATTTGTTTATCCAACGTTCTGGATTAACCAACACAGTTTGCCTCCCTCCTGGAGGCACAGCTGTTTCTCTAAGCAGCAAGGATTTAACTTTTTATGGATTCAATTTCTGACAATGTTGTTACTGTAAGTTCATTTTATGCAGTTCTATCTTTATTTGTAGTCGGGCTTGGGCTGTGGCGCAGGCGGGAGAGCAAGCCAGCTGCAATTAACTGCAATGAATCACTCTGACCAGGAGGTCATGAGTTCGAGCCGCTCGGAGCCTATGTTTGTTTGTCTTTGTTCTATGTTAAAAGGCATTGAATGTTGTCACCCTTCGGGGTGAAAAGGGCGGAATATAAATTCTGTAAATAAATAATAAATAATAGTAGCCAATTTTTTTTAGTCAATGTTTTCAATACATTGTGACATTTTGGTGCTAAATTCATAAATACAGTAATTACTACATAACGTTACCGTGTACCGAACTGCTTTTTCTGTCGATTTGTTGTAAAACATGATGTTTTGGTGCTTAATTTGTAAAATCATAATGTAATTTGACGTTTAATAGGCTTTTCCTTAATCCCTCCTTATTATCCAACATTCTCCTGGCCCGTTTACATTGGATAAGTGGGACTCTACTGTATATTCAATGGGGGCATATGAAACTGATGGGTCACTTTACTAGAATGACGTAGGAGTTCGTAATTTGGAAATTGATATCTCACCTCTACAATATCACACATATAATTTGAAGACTTAAACTAATGGCTAGATCCTATGGGTAGTCTTAACCAGTTGACCCACTGAATTAACTATTAAATTGTATGCTCACACTTGGGCAACACAAATTTTTCAGTGAGATGTATTTCCCAATATCTAGTGACCAACAAGCAGGGAGGAATGGGCATAAGACACATAATAAAAAATAGAATGTTTTACAAATCAGCTATATGAGAAGTTGAAAGCGCACATCTATCCAAATATCACAAAATTTCTATACTATTAGTTGCTAAGGAGTCACATTTTTCACAGAATGACCCCTGTATCCTTGGGGGAATACATTCCAAGACCCCCTATGGGTGCCTGGAAGAAAGAATAATCATGAACCTCATATTTTGAATATATTTGAGTCTGACGTTTAGCACAGAATCCCACTGGAGGACCTAGAGAGGCTCATACCATACTTTTCTTTCATATGTGTCTGTGTAGGTACCTTCAAAGACAAATCCATTGGTTAGTAATAGATTCATAACCACACATAAGATTCATGAGTCTGGATCTTTTCTAAGCCTGCCCAATATATTTCACTGTACTAAAATCTGTCTCATACATCAGGAAAGCTCTTGCATCACTGTAGATTCCAGGGAGACAGCTATGTTGACCTGAGGTAGACAGCACATCATGTTCTATCCCACATCAAGCCTGCCCCTTTTTAATGTGCCACAAAGACTTTGTTGTTTTTATAGGACAAAGGAGGATGAGAACGTAGCCCTATATTTTCATTCAGAACTGAAGAGTGTTCATGTCTATTTTATAGTGTGTGCATTATCTGGAACCCAAAACACTGAAAGGCAGAAAAATACACAAGCATGCAATCTTTATGATAGTGTCCTTGTTTGCTTCTTTTTACACCTTTGTAGGTAAAATGTCTGAGGTGATACAGCCTTAAGGCATAGATGCGTTTTATTAAGAAACACCTTACCTATGAAACTTGGCTGCGTCAGAACCTCAAGCCGTCAGTCCCTGAACTCAGTGCATGCTTTTTCCCTGAGTACAAAGAATCCAGAGCTCTCAAGACAGATTATTTGTGTCTAAAGAGGTTATGGAACAACTACTATCCTTTAAAAATGGCAAGAATAGAAAGCTTTGCTGGTTTCACATGACAATGTTCTGATCCTCCCCAGCAAGTGCATTCATTCCAATTGTTTAAAAAATCACAAACAAACTCAAGGTGCCTGGAAGTTCATGTCAGGTTCTGCAAAACTCAAAGTGAGGTTGTGATTTGTATTTAAAATCTAAGTTACCATTCTTGGACATTTTGGGGGAAGGATTGTGCTTCTGCTGGAAAAAGGGTAGCCTGGGGAGCCTGCGGCTAAAAAAGCATCCTTGGAGACCACAAGAAATACTAAAACCACATTCTGCTGGTCACAATGTCGCTATCAACAAGGTTCAGTGAAAACCCTTCATAGTTCCTTGTTTGTTCCACAAGAGTACTTCTAGAGCATTTCTCATTATCCTGAAAGCTTCATAACTATCACATGTTAAAATCTTTTTTATCACCCTCACAACTCTCAGAGGCTTGTTAACAAGAAAAACAATGGCTTTTTCAAGGCCACCCTCATGATGAAACTTTAAAATCTAAACCAGAGTCTTCCCCCATGCATTATGACAACCTCTCTTTCAGAAACCTTTTTCCCTACTGAAAACAGAAAGATGACCAACCATTTACAGACTATATCTCACTTTACCTCCCAGTTTACCCATATGAGAAACAACCACATCTCAGAAAACATGTCTTTTAGGACTACAGTCTCCATTTCAGCATGAACACTAGTCGTCTTGAGCTGGATGCTTAAAAGTTATTTTCCAAATAGATTAAACATTCTAAGCTGCTATTATTATTATTATTATTATTATTATTATTATTATTATTATTATTATTATTATTATTATATCTTACCTGCCTTTCCTCATGGCTTAAGGCAGATTACAACATCGCTAAAAACACATAACCATCTAAAAGCATTCTATAAAACACACATATTAAAACATGTTTCCACATATTAAAATACACAGAACAAAAATGAAACCTAAGACACAAGTTTAAAATTCGTGATTAAAACTGGCTGGATAGGCCTGGTGATACTATGTTGTGTATCTTTATATAAAGAAAGGGCACACTGCTTAAAAAACAGAATCTTTAAATCCCAACACTTTCTGATAAAAGTGCTCCCTTAAGCTTAATCTTAAAGAGAATTTTCAAGTAAATTTATATCAGCTCTACTTTGATAAGGCAAAGTACACACCACCCAATTTTGTGGATTAGTTATTTGCAGTCTAAGGGCCTGATTGGCACAATTTATCTAAAACATATTGCTACTACAGCACAATCCTTTGGGATACAGCAATCGCACTGAAGTTTTTTGGCTTTGACAAGCTGTATTCTAAAAGGTAAATACTGACTCCTTTTAAAGGCAGGAAGAAAAATAATAATAATTAAACTTTGAAGGGAGGATGAATCCAAGAGACATTCCTGTTAGAGAGTCTAGCTGACATACATGGAAAGGAATTCATGAGAATAATTCTTGGACTGAATGCAAAATTTGTACTTTTTTGGAATCTATCAAATGTGCAATGATCAAGAAAAAAAAGACAACCAGAATCTCAGAAGATCTTAGAGAACACCATGTCCATTGACAGAAATCATGTTATTTCAGAGTGTTGTGTTATTATTGGAGTCTGGAAAATGAAACAACAAAGACTGGAGAACTGTGGAATATGTGCCAAGTACTTACTCCCTCATCAAGCAGCTACTGCGGCTATGCTAAGCAGTACACTTTGAGATTGTATTTCTGTGAAAATAGGAAATCTAAAACTTATTTTACATTAAGCAGATGGTATAGTTGCTGATGCTGTGGCTAAAGGGGCCTAGGGAACATGGTAAAAATAAGGACACTTATGCAGACGTGGAGCTGACTAATATTCCTGAAGCATCACTTACTATAGATGATAAAATTGTGATAGGACACACTGTTTCTAAAACCTAGTTGGATCATCGAAGGAGGGAGAAATAATTAGGTCATTTGTTTGACCAGGGAAAGTGGTCAACTACGCTCCTGATGTCACACAAAACCGATGCAGATCACAATCTAGAGGGTAGCATTTATGGCCCAGTATAACCCTGGTGAATTAAAAGAGGCAAAGAATCGTTAAGGCCTCCAGAAAGATCAAGCTTCACTTCCCAGAAGTGTTGGTCAGCATGGTCAATAGAAAAGGATCCTGGAAATTGAAATCCAAAATATCAGGATAGCCAAATATCCCCACTCCACTGAGGGGAGGGTTAACCCGGGGGTGGGATTACAGGAAAAGTTAAAACTTGAAAGAAAAAAATGGTCAAATACTGGAAATTAGCTGAATCAGAATATTCCCCTGCAATCCTCTTTTTTAAAAAAACAGCTGTGCCACATGTTGTAGACAATGCAAGCCTTAAGCAATTAATTCTCCCTGCCCCCACCAACACTCCCCAAGTTTACCGTAAGTGAGCAAATAAGTCTGTTCCATTGCGTACAATCTCTGGAACTCTTCCTCTACGGAACAGCCCACAGAGGGCACCAAAGAATGTCTTTCGTATTGACTTGGGCATGGAGAGACTGATTTTGGGTTTATAAAACAAAACAAAAAACTACTTTGAAGTGTGGAATGTCACAGACCAAGTTTTAAATAGGACAGTTTTTAAAACCCAAATGGAACCACCTATTAAAAAAGAAAAGAAAGTAGTATTTTGCCTCACTTTGCCAGTAGATTTACACCTATTACACAAGTGCAAGAAAGCCTTCCTGGAGGAAGAAAGGCAAGGCCAGCTGATGTAAACACATTATGAAATATCATAGGTTTGTGTAACTGATGAGATTGTGCAATACCTTTCACAGACGCCATCAGTTCTGCCCTAGGATGGAGAAACTTTTTTTTTCTTTTTTTTAAAAAAGGATCTTGTTTAAAAATATAATATCCATCCAGAGAAGAAAGTCTGGGGAAAAGGGAGAGTGACCGGCTCTTCTGATTTCAGTTTCAACAGGAAATATTTCTCATTCCTCAAGTTCCAATATCATTCGAGACTAGACGTTAACCAAAAGAAGTATCCCAAAAATGCTGCCAAATTGCTCAGACTTTGTAAGAACTTGCATTTCTGAAGGTCAAAAACCAATCAACAATAAATACCAACCAGCGCCATTCAGTCAGCGGAGGAATGTCTGCATGCCAAAGGAAAGCGGCAGTATCACTCCCCAGTTCACTTGAAATTGGGAGCCAAGACAAAAAAAACCTTCACATTCTAACTTCTTCCCACAAAGTTCCTGTTAAAAAGCAGCAGTACCATTCCTTAGTGATAAGGAGTAAAAAATATTACATTCACGTGGATGCTGTAAGAGTAAAGACTCTTCTCAGACTTTTGTCTATTTGGAGACGGATCTATACTTAACAGTACAGAACAAAATGAATTACAGTTTAACCAAACTCATGAAACAGCATTCACTTGTGAGTGAGAAACAGAAAAGATAATCAGTTAGAATAAATGAGGTGAGTGACAAGCAGAACAGAGACTGAATAGAAGATCTATTTTTAAAGAAAACTTATCTTAAGAATAGGATTCACCTGGCAATTTATTCTTCTAGTGGCAGCTCGGTTATTCTGGGCCAATTCACAGGCCCTGGATAACTCAGCAAAACTTTCATAGGATAGCATGATTCATTATTTTAAAAAGTATTATATTGTGGCATTCTTAGAAAGGCCAATCAAGGACTGTATTCTAAGCTAAAATAAGATTTTCACCTAGTTTAAAATTTGTTTTTTTCACTGTTTTGAAAATATTTTAAAGAAGAAATTGCTGTTTTCAAACCAATTCAAGAATGATTTCAGTTAACTTGGTATGCTTATAACACAAACATAGGAGACAAATTCACTGATAAGATATTTAAAAAGATATTATATTGAATTGATGGGTTTGGATTTTCTGGTGTAACAGAACCAGAAAACCAGGAATCTGTAAAAAAAAATATTTTACTTTACACTCCAGCTTCTCAGTCCAAAATTCTATCTTCTTTTGTGTTTAAGGCATGTTTTCCAGTCTAATAGTTTTAGATAATGGGAGTAATGAATCAAGATAATGCAAACTAATCCTAAACCTATTTCTTGGAAGTACGTCCAGCAACACCAGGAAACATTTGCATGTGCAGTAAGGACAACAGCAGTTTTCTGACCTGCAACTCTTTTTAGACCTATTCGTTTTCTAAGTGTGGTTCTTCGGCAGAAAAGAGATTGTCAAAACCTTGGCAGAGCCCATTACAAATGCATTAGCCCTCAGTGTTTTGTTTGTTTAAAAAATGGAGCTGTAAGTCCTAAGCATTCCTTGCTAATAAAACAATTTGCAAACAAGATTTATAGTCAGAACATACAACTCCTCAAATAGCTAACATTTTATAAAAGTAGAACGTTTGCTTATCTCAGAAAAGTGAAGACAGGTATTAGGAGGGACAAGATAATCATATATTATGTCCAGAAAGTTGGGGACATAATTATGTTCTAATTATGTTCCACTTTTCTAAAAAACAAAAAACAAAAACCTGGAGCATTCTGGTCTTCGTTCTATATCCCTTTTTGTATCTTTCTTTCCCATTCATAACACCCCTCACCAAATTAAACCTATTTGTATACAGATATCTAATTTGCTTATATTACCTTAAATACAAAATTTGAAGAAAAATAATTTATGTTTTACGCAAATATACTTTTCCAGAAGCCAAACACAATCAATACCAACTGTGGTTATTTGGAACTTTGGAGGTGCTTTAAAAGTATTCCATCCAGCTTAATTCACAAACATATTCAGCTGAATCCAAATGGATTTAAATCTGGCCTACAGGCTTTGTGGATAGGCTTGTTTCTTAAGCAGCCAAATCTAAAAGTATCACTAATTTCATGCACCCCATTTTAATGCTAAAATAGCATTAAAACCAGGATTTCAATTGGTATGAGTTGAAATGAGGGGTCTAAAGAGCCGACATCTGCCTTCTGGGAAAAGGCACAAATACATGTCAATCCAGGGCTGTATCCAAAGAATTTAGGACAGTGGCTCCGTACACCATCCTAGCTGCTCTGTCTTGGCATACATGTAGCTGAAATAAGGAGATAAGGAGCTTAAGAGCAAGAAACAGCAGTAAGTTGGAGGCTGCATAAGAGACTTCAAAAATCATTGAAAAATTGACTAGGCAAGTCACACAAGGTTGCATCGAATGTGGCCACTCTTTCCTTCCATACTTTGGCTGTATAACAAACAGGCACTGAGAAGGTGAGGTGTTTCCACACTAGGTTTCCTGTTTCTGGTGCCCAAATGCCAATCATAACCATTCACCTCATCTGTTGTAAATCTCCAGTGTCCACTGAGGACCAAAAAAAAGGCATTGAGGAAAGACCACCACCAAGACTTGTTATTACCCAAACCTTATGGACCAAAAATCTGTCAAAACTTACAACAAATGAAGGCAGGTATCCCATTCCACATGTCCTGAACTCTACAAATGTTGGTGGTGTCCTTATATAATGTTCCGCCTCACACTTCAGAGTTCCTGGGACTGAACTTATAAAGACAAATGCTGAAGTTGACTCTGGAGCACAATGAACCGGCGGCATTCACTCGCTTCTCCCCAGTAAACACAAGTGAGCATCCCTTACCCAAAATTCTGAAATATCCAAAAATTGTGCACTTGGCTAAGACAGAGTTACAACTTTGCTTTTTGCTGGTTCAGTATAAGCATACTTTGTTTCCTGCACAACATTATTTTAAACATTGTGCATAAAATTACCTTTGGGCTGTGTTTATAAGGTGTATATGATGCTTACATGAATTCCATGATTATTTATTTTATTTATTTTTATTTCCATCATTTCTATCCCGCCCTTCTCATCCAAAGGGACTCAGGGTGGCTTACAAAACTGGCAGAATTCGATGCCAATACACAACAATACAAAATAATAAAAACATTCATGTTTACATACATGATTATATTTGGGTCCCATGTCCAATATTATGTATGCATATGCAAATAAAGATACTGTATTCCAAAATTCTAAAAATTCAGAAATGCTTCTATTCCCTATCATTTTGTATAATGGATACTCAACTTGTAACAAATGCTCCCATTGAGCTAATTCTAGGGGTTGAAAGTATATATACACACACATACACACAAATACAGATACATGCATACATATGTATACCCATATATGCATATATACATATATACACACCTATGAATATATACACATATGTATACACACATACATGTAGAATGTCAAAGAGGTCCTATGTATACTGAATGTCAATGATAAGAGTTGACTGAGTGGCTGTGAGTTTTCTGGGCTGAGATTTGATTTTTCACATGTAAGGTACATTTAAATTACTGTATATTGTACTGGTATTCAATGTGTTGTCAAAGGTTTTCATGGCCGGAATCACTGGGTGTATGTGAATTTTCCAGGCTGTATGGCCATGTCCAGAAACATTCTCTCCTGACGTTTCACCCATATCTATGGCAGGCCATAAAAACCTACTATAGATGTGGGTGAAACATTAGGAGCGAATGCTTCTGGAACATGGCCATACAGCCCAAAAAACTCACAGCAACACAATACACTTCCTGCATATACTATATAAGGTACTAATATATTGTAAATTAAAAACAACAAGAAACGTTATTAAATATTGAAACCCCTTGGTGCCTGTTGGACTCCCCAAGATAAAGACAAACACACACATACACTGTTGTTTCTAGGCACTGAATGTTTGCCTTTGTGTTTGTGTATGCTGGAATCCGCCCTGAGTCCCCTGGGGAGATAGGGCGGAATACAAATAAAGTATTATTAAGTTCTTTCTCCCATCCTGGACCTTCTACAGATATATACACCTCCGTTGCTTAGTTTTCCAATATACCTCACAACCTCTGAGGATGCCTGCCATAGGTGTGGGCAAAACGTCAGGAGAGAGTGCTTCTGGAACATGGCCAGGCAGCCCAGAAAATGCACAACCGTATTAACACACACACACACACACACACACATAGGTACACAAACACAACATGGGCTGTGTAGGTTTGTTCTTTAATTTTGTATCTAAGTCGGGCCAGGTACATTTACACTGTATATATAATCAAATACAGTGTCTCACTTATCCAACACTCGCTTATCCAACGCATTTTTGTAGTCAATGTTTTCAATACATCGTGATATTTTGGTGATAAATTCGTAAATACAGTAATTACTACATAGCATTACTGCATATTGAACTACTTTTTCTGTCAAATTTGTTGTATAAGATGATGTTTTGGTGCTTAATTTGTAAAATCATAACCTAATTTGATGTTTAATAGGCTTTTCCTTAATCCCTCCTTCTTATCCAACATATTCGCTTATCCAACATTCTGCCGGCCCGTTTATGTTGGATAAGTGAGACTCTACTGTATATATATTTAAACTCTGGATAGCATTGGGAAGGGTTAACACCCCCTGGTGTTTGTTTTGCTGTCTGTGCCCCAGCTTGTTCAGAAGATTTCACTCCACTTTCTGTCCCTGTGAGAATTGGATTTTGAAAAATGTGGCTTGTTTTGGAAACAAAGATTGGTGAGAAGGCTTCAGTGGAGACACCTTTTTCCCCATGATCACTCTTTCAGGATTAAATTTCCTTTCCAAGAAGTAGATTTCTCTCACTTCCTGTTGTCTCAGCCTTCCTTAACCCATAAGTCGGGTGTTTTTTTAACTCAGGGACTATTACAAAGACATATATCCACCCAAGCCCCTCTTCCTAACAGGTCTCCCATCCGTTTGGGTCCCTCCTCGCCACAAGCGAGGCACAAAGGAAGAAAGCAAGAGCGAGGTGTTTACACGTTGTTGACACTCCAGTGGAAACCTCCGCCGGAGCCAGTCCCCGCCCGCACTCACGCACAACCCTGGAGTTCCCCGCGTTTCCTTTCGACTCCCTCCCAAGGCCAGTCCAGTCCAGACGGAGGCGAACACCCTCATGAGCCTTAGCCTTCCCTGAAAAGGACACGCGTGGTTTCTGTGGGGAAGAATTGGACGCAGGGAGGAGAAGGTGAGACAGAGACCTTCACTGTAGGGATGAAGGCACTTTGACACCGTTCTAACTCCCAGGGCTCAGAGCTTTGAAATCCTGGCAGCTGTAGTTTGACATCTTTCGCCTTCTCTGCCAAACTATGAAACCTATAGTACTTTTTTTCCGTGTCAGACGCAACTTGAGAAATTGCAAGTCGCTTCTGGTGTGAGAGAATTGGCCGCCTGCAAGGACGTTACCCAGGTGACGTTGCCCGGATGTTTTTGATGTTTTTACCGTCCTTGTGGGAGGCTTCTCTCATGTCCCGGCGTAGAGCTGGAGCTGACAGAGGGAGCTCACCCGCGCTCTCCCCGGGTTGGGGAGTACTGAGCCCTGGCAGTTCAGGCGGTGGCGTAATGGGTTACCCTTGAGCCGGCAGGATGCTGACCGACAGGTTAGTAGTTCAAATCCGGGGAGAGCGGGGTGAGCTCTCCTCTGTCAGCTCTAGCTCCCCATGCGGGGGACATGGGAGAAGCTTCCCACAGGATGGTAAAAACATCAACATATCCAGATAACGTCCTTGCAGACGACCAATTCTCTCACACCAGAAGCGACTTGCAGTTCTCTGACACGGGGGAAAAGTTCAGGCGGCGCCAAAACGACATTAACTCTCGCGTGTAGGTCGGAGAGAACATTGATTCCGGCCATGAAAGCCTTCGAGCGATGTTTCTATAGAATTGCGACACATGGCGGAGAACATTGAGTTCTCTCCGACTCCACTACGGGCGGTGATGGTGGTTGTTTTTGTTTTTGTGTGCCTTCCGAGTCCTTCCCGGGGTATGACAATCCTATCACGGGGTCTTTGTGGGTCCTGCCCGCCTCTGAGGCTGAGAGAGCGCGACCTAGTTTGACAGCACTTCAACCGCCGCGGTTTAACGCGACGGCACCTTGGGAGCTGTAGTTTGGGGGAGACCTTAGAAGCAGACCTTGCAAACTACAACTCCCACGGCTCTAGGAGTTGAGAGAGAATCAGCGTAGTCTGACACCACTTCAACCGCCGCGGCTTCATGCTACGGCATCTTGAGAGCTGTAGTTTGGAGAGACCCTTAGAAGGGATGTCTAAAGACCTTGCAAACTACAACTCCCACGGTTGTGGGAGCTGAAGTCCAAAACACCCGGGAGGGCCGAAGTTTGCCCATGCCCGTTTTCGAAACAGGGAGGCCTAAGGACCTTGCAAACTACAACTCCCACGGTTCCAACGCATTGAGCCCCCCCAATTCAAAGCGTCTCCCTTCTGCAGTGATGATTGACATCTCTAGAGAAACCCAGCGCGAGCCGTGAGCGCGAGACCCCTCTCCTTACCGGCGGCGCTTTCCTGCCTCTCCCTCCTCCTCCTCCTCCTCTTCCTCCTCCGGCCGCCAAAGGCGAGCGGGGCTGTTTTCGGAGCGCCGAGTTCAAGCCGAGTGTCGTCAACAGGAGCAGGAGCGGCGCTTTTGGGAAGCCGAGGGAGGAGGCGGAAGAGGAGGGAGGCGCGAAGGAGGCCACGGGCTGAGCCGCGCAGAGACGGACGGGCTCTTTCCAAGGAAGCGGCCCGGGCAAACGGGCGCCTTTCCCGCCTCCCAGCCCTGGGAGCGGAGGCCAAAGGGCGAGGGACAGCTTGGAACCCCAGCAGGGTGGAGTGGCCGGACTTTGCTCTTTCTTTGGGCGGCTTCGGGCGCAGCTACACTGTAGTGTAGAAGGAACGCACTGGAACCGCCATGTGTCGCAATGCTATGGAAACATCGCTCGAAGGCTTTCATGGCCAGAATCACAAGGTGGCTGTGAGTTTCCCGGGCTGTATGGCCATGTTCCAGAAGCATTCCTTCCTGACGTTTTGCCCACATCTCAGCGGTTGTGAGGTCTGTTGGAAACTAGGCAAGTGGGGTTTATGTATAAGTAGAAAGTCCAGGGTGGGAGAAAGAACTCTTGTCTGTTTGAGGCAAGTGTGAATGTTGCAATTTATTTATTTCTTTATTTACAGTATTTATATTCCGCCCTTCTCACCCCGAAGGGGACTCAGGGCGGATCACATTACACATATAAGGCAAACATTCAATGCCTTAACATAGAACAAAGGCAATACAAACGCAGGGCTCTGAGCTGGCCTCGAACTCATGACCTCTTGGTCAGAGTGATTTGTTACAGCTGGCTGCAGCTGGTTGCTCAACAGCCTGCACCACAGCCCGGGCCTCCTTGATTAGCATTTAATAGCCTTGCAGCTTCAAAGATTGGCTGCTTCCTGCTTGGGGAAATCCTTTCTTGGGAGGTGTTATTTATGTATTGACTGTCCCGATTTTAGAGTTTTTTAATAGATTCTGTTCATAGTCATAGCTTCCACCTCCTTTCTGTTGAAATTGTCCACACGCTTGTGGATTTCAGTGGCTTCGCAGAAATATAAACCCCGACTGCCTAGTTTTCTAACAGACCTCACAACCTCTGAGGAAGCCTGCCATAGATGCAGGCGAAACGTCAGGAAAGAATATTTCTGGGACATGGCCATACAGGCCGGAAAACTCACAGAAACCCCATCGGACTCTAGTTTTGTGAAGACTGCCTGCCCCCTTCTCTGCTGGGGAAGGCCTAGCCCAACTACAGGTATGGAGCTCCACCAGCTAAAATGCGGCCAAACTGCAATCACTCCACAGAGAAGGCAGACAACAACAGAATTAAGACTCTCCCAGCTGAAGTAACAAAAAGAAGTGGCCTTGAAAGAATGGTTCTTTTCCAAAAATATAGGCTCCAAAGCAGGCCTGGGCCAACTTGGGCCCAGCTTAAGTGGCTGAGGGGGAAAGGGAAGGGGCCTGAGGCTGTGAGGAATGGTGGGAGTTGAAATCCAAAACACCTGGAGAGAGGGCCCAAGTTGCCCCAGGCCTTCTCTAAAGGGAAGTGAAGTGGAAAGGAAGCAAGGAAAGAGGGAAGAAAGAGTTAAGCAGGAATAAGATATTAAGAAAGAAGGGAGGACTAAAGAGGGAAGCAGAAAAGAGAGGAGGGAAAAAGGGTTAAGAAGGAAGGAAAGCAACAGTGAGGAGCAAAGAAAGGAATAGTTCAGAGGGAAGAAAGAAGTTTCAGTTAAGATGGAAGGAAGGAAACAGTGAAGCGGGAAGAAGGAAAATAGTTATGAGGAAAGAAACCGAGGAGTTAGAGCATTGCTGTGAGTTTTCCCGATTGTATGGCCATGTTCGAGAAGCATTCTCTCCTGATGTTTCACCCACATCTATGGCAGGCATCCTCAGAGGTTGTGAGGTCTATTGGAAGCCAGGCAAGTTAGGTTTATGTATCTGTGGAATGTCCAGGGTGGGGAAAATAACTCTTGTCAGCCTGAGGCAAGTGTGAATGATTCAAATGGGCCAACTTGATTAACACCTCCCAACAAAGGATTCCCTCAGGCAGGAAACAGCCAGGCTTTGAAGCTGCAAGGCTTTTCAATGCTAATCAAGGTGATTAATGGCAACATTCACACTTACCTCAAGCAGACAAGAGTTCTTTCTCCCACCCTGGACATTCCACAGATGTCTTGTCAAAGGCTCTCATGGCCGGAATCCCTGGGTTGCTGTGAGTTTTCCGGGCTGTGTGGCCATGTCCCAAAAGCATTCTTTCCTGATGTTTCTCCTACACCTATGGCAGACATCCTCAGAGGTTATGAGGTCTGTTGGAAACTAGGCAAGTGGGATTTCTATATCTGTGGCATGTTCAGGGTAGGAGAAAGAACTCTTGTCTGTTTGAGGCAGGTGTGAATGTTTCAATTGGCCACCTTGATTAGCATTGAATAGCCTTTCAGCTTCAAGGTCTAGCTGCTTCATTTATTGGAATCCTTTGTTGAAAGATGTTAGCTGACCATGATTGTTTCATGTCTTCTGAGTGTCATTCTTTTTTTACTGTCCCAATTTTAGATTTTTTAAAAAAAATATACGGATTATGTTCATTTTCATGGTTTCCTCCTTTCTGTTGAAATTGCCCACATGCTTGTGGATTTCAATGACTTAATGGATATATTGCCTAGTTTCCAACAGACCTCCCAACCTCTGAGGCTGCCTGCCACAGATGCAGGCAAAACTTGAGGAAAGAATGCTTCTGGAACATGACCATAGAGCCCAGAAAATTCAGAGCAACCCATCGGACTCTAGTTTTGCAAAGTCTCTCCAGATTTTTAAAATACTAGTAGCCAGATAGTGTTCATTTTCATGGTTTCCTCCTTTCTGTTGAAATTCCAGAGATACATAAACCTCCCTTGCTTAGTTTCCAAGAGACCTCACAACCTCTGAGGATGCCTGCTGCCATAGATACAGTTGAAACGTCAAGAGAGAATGCTTCTGGAATATGGCCATAGAGTCCGGGAAAACTCTCAGCGAGCCAGTGATTCCGGCCAGGAAAGCCTTGGACAACACAAAGGAGTTCAGAGTTGGGAAGATGAGGAAAGGAAGGCAAGAAGAGAGCGAGGAGAGGGAAGAAAGAAAGGAATCGAGAGAGAAACGAAAAGGGGAAAGAAAGGCAGGGGTGAAGAGGGAAGGGAAAGCGAAGCGATCAAGGAGGGAAGGAAGGGAGAAAAGAAGGAAGGAGGGAAGGGAGAAAAGAAGAAAGGAGAGAAGGGAGAAAATAAGGAAGGAGGGAAGGGAGAAAAAAGGAGGGAAGGAAGGGAGAAAAGAAGAAAGGAGAGAAGGAGGCAGGAGGCGCTTGCGTTGTGAAGCGCGGAGGCGGTGGAGGCGAGGGCGCTGCTCCTACCTGTTGCGTGGCGAGGCCGGGATAGGCGTCCGGATGGCCTGGCGACCCGCTGCTGCCCCGGGAGGAGGTGTCGAAGCTGCCGGGGAAGTCCTGGTACATGGTCCGAGGAGGCGCCCCTCGCCGGGCCCGCCTCGCCTCCTTTTCCTTCCCTTCTCTTCGGAGTCTGGAAGCCCAGGCTCAGCCTTGGCTCCCCTTCTCTCCTTTGGCGACTTCGAGAGCCCTTCAATCTGCTCCTCGCCTTCCCCTTTAGAGACAATCCAGAACAAACATATCCCCAAGCCTAGAACTAATGCCCGGCTTCCTTCCCTTCCTTGCCTCCCTCTTCTCTGTCTCTCTCTTTTGCTCTGCTTCCTGTAGTTTTTGAAATCGAGGGCAATCTTCGCCTCCTGTATAATTAAAAGCGGGAGAAAAGTGCCGGCTTCCTGCTCCAAGGTGACTCAATCAGCCCCGCATCGGAAGCGCGTTATTGGCTCGGGTTTGAAACCATGCTCCTCGAGGTTGTGTATTGCAATGTCTTTGCCTGGTCTCTTTGGGGTTGGATAGTGTTGCCTCCGACTTCCTGCCCCAATCTCCCCCCTCCCTCCCTCTGCTTCTCCTTGTCTGCCTCCTAGCCTCCTTTTTTTTTTTTTTTGCTCTTTCCCAGGGTTAGTTCAAGCCCGGGGTCTCAAGGCTGCTGTTGCTGCCGCCGCCACCACCACCCCCGAGTTCTGCCTCAAAAACTCGCCTCTTCTGGACCATGTGGATTCGCAAAACGTCAAGCCAAGGAGGCTTTTGGGTCACGCCCCCTTCCTTCTGACGCGGCGCGGAACCTCCCATTTTGGAAAAGGGAGGCGGAGGAGAGAAGAGAGGAAGAAAGAGGGCGCAACCGTTCTGCAGAGTAAGCCCAACGCAAAAAAGGCGGACTCCATTTGCTCACTCGTTGCCCACCAAGTGGCACGGAACCTGAATGGACTTGTCCGGGTTATACCACAACTCCCAACCTCCCCCCTCCTCAATTTGACACGTTGGTCTCTCCCATTGTCGCAGGCCCTCCTTGGCCAAAGATGGGCATTTGCGTCGCGCGACGCCAGCGCGGGTTTCCTTGGCGAGAGTGACGTGGCAGGCGCGAGGGATTCCCTCCGAGAGAGGGAAGGGAAAGGGGGGGGGGGCACAAAAATGCCCCTAAAGCGAACCGAAACCGCTTCCCCTCGCTCAAGTCTGGGCCTCGGTTCATATCAAGGTCTCTTCCAACTCTGTTGTTTATTCGTTCAGTCGCTTCTTCGTGTCCTCATGGACCAGCCCACACCAGAGCTCCCTGTCGGCCGTCGCCACCCCCAGCTCCTTCCAACTCTAGGGTTCTGCAATACCGGGGTGAGCCCTAAACTGCAGCTGCACTGTAGAATGAGTGCAGTTTGACTCCTTCCATGGAATCCCGGGAGATGCAGTTTGGTGAGACAAAAGGACCATGCAAAACTACAACTCCCAGGATTCCACAGCAGTGAGCCATGGCGGTTAAAAGTGAGGTCAAACTGTCTCTTCAGTGTAGTGGGAAGTCTGGAGAGGAAACTGGGTTGCTGTGAATTTTCCAGGCTGTATGTTCTAGAAGCATTCTTTCCTGACTTTTCACCTGCATCTATGGCAGGCATCCTCAGAGGTTGTGAGGTCTGTTGGAAACTAGGCAAGTGGAGTTTATATATCCGTGGAAGGTTCAGGGTGAGAGAAAGAACTCTTCTCTGTTTGTGGCAAGTCTGAATGTTGCAATTGGCCACCTTGATTAGCATTGAATAGCCTTTCAGTTTCAAGGTTTGGTTGCTTTCTGCCTGGGGGGATCCTTTATTGTAAGGTGTTAGCTGCCCCTGATTGATTCATGTCTGGAATTCCTGTTTTCTGTATGTTATTCCTTATTTACTGTCCTAATTATAGAGTTTTTAAATACTGGAAGCCAGATTTTGTTCATTTTCATGGTTTCCTCCTTTTTGTTGAAATTGTCTACTGTATACCATGCAGTTATGGATAAGTCTCCATAGGGACCATCCAGCGCAGCAATGCCCAAACATGAATCAAGGGACATGAATCAAGGAACTCAGTCAAAGAAGTCAGCCATAGCAGAGCACTTGATGAAGCAACCTGGACACATCATATTATCTGAGAACACAGAAATGCTGGACCACTCTAACAATGATCATGTGAGACTACACAGAGAAGCCATTGAACTCCACAAGCATATGGACAATTTCAACAGAAAGGAGGAAACCATGAAATTGAACAAAATCTGGCTCCAGTATTTTATTTTATTTTTAAACTAAAACCAGGACAGTAAATAAAGAACAACATTCAGAAAACAGGAATTCCAGACATGAATCAATCAGGGGCAGTTAACACCTCCCAACAAAGCATTCCCCCAGGCAGTAAGCATCCAGACCTGAAATGGAAAGGCTAATCAATGCTAATCAAGGTGGCAGAATTCAAACATTCACACCCGTCTCAAGCAGACAAAAGAGTTCTTTCTCCCACCCTGGACATTCCAGAGATATATAAACCCCACTTGTCTAGTTTCCAACATACACCACAACCTCTGAGAAGCCTGTCATAGATGCAGGTGAAAAGTCAGGAGAACATGTTATGGGATTCTGGGAGTTGTAGTTTGGGGAGACTCCAGCACTCTGGCAGGAGCTACAGATCTTGTAAAACTATTAATTCCCGGGATGCCTTAGCATTGGTTCTGTCAGTGGAGGAAGACCTTGTCAAACTACAACTCCTGGGGTCCCATCTGCGTAGCAGGAATAGTAATGTCCAATTGCATTTATTCCACAGTGGAAATGCACCCTGAGAAAGTAGGGTGCATCTCCACTGTAGCATGAAGGCACCACTGTAATTATTAATAATTTGATGTTTACTTCTAATTTAGTGCTTATATGTTGCAGGTTTTACATTATATTCATTTTAGCGTTGTGAGCTGCTTTGAGTCTCCTTTAGGAGAGGAATGTAATGTAATAATAATAATCTGACAATATAGTTCTACAGTTGGCTCTCAGGCCCCTTCCACACAGCTGAATAAAATCCCACATGTTCTGCTTTGAACTTGAATCTATGGCAGTGTGGACACAGATAACCCAGTTCAATGCAGATATTGTGGGATTTTCTGCCTTGATATTCTGAGATACAGGACTGTGTGGAAGGGCCCTCCGTTAGTCAGAATTGTCAGGCCACTGGCAAAAACTACAGGAATGGCTATAGGCTGTGAATTCAAGGGGGTTGTAGTTTGGTGGGGCATCAGTGTGCTGAAGACCTTGTCAAACTACAATTCCCAATGCTGCTTCTGTTGTTTGGTGGCCATGTTGGGTCTGTGTTTGGTCCAGATTCGATGTTGGCTGGGTTCAGTGCTCTCTGGGTAAGGATGAACTACAACTCCCAGAACAAAGGTCATTCACCCCCAAACCAGGCCTGTGTGCACAGTTGGCCATCTTGGATCTGTGTGCCAAGTTTTGTCCAGATCCAAAGTTGACTGGGTTCAGTGCTCTGTGGATAAGAGTGAACTACAACTCCCAGAACAAGGCTCGATCACCCCAAACCCTGCTGGTATGCAGAGTTGGCCATGTTGGGCCTCTGTGCCAAGTGTCGCCCAGATCCAAAGTCGGCTTGGTTCAGTGCTGTGTGGCTAAGAGTGAACTGCAACTCCCAGAACAAAGCCCAATCACCCCCAAACCCTGCCTGTATGCAGAGTTGGCCATGTTGGGTCTGTGTGCCAAGTTTTGTCTGGATCCAAAGTTGACTGGGTTCAGTGCTCTGTGGATAAGAGTGAACTACAACTCCCAGAACAAAGCCCGATCACCCCCAAACCCTGCCTGTATGTAGAGTTGGTCATGTTGGACCTCTGTGCCAAGTGTCGCCCAGATCCGAAATCGGCTTGGATAAGGGTGAACTACAACTCCCAGAGCCAAGGTTAACCACCCTCAAACCCCTATGGACTATGCTGCTTCCTCGGCGCGTGGTGGAATCTCCTCTGGAGGCTTTTAAGCAGAGACCGGGTGGCCATCTGTCGGGAGTGCTTTCTGTCTCCCGAACAGGGCCCGACTAGGTGGCCTTGGGCGGTTCTCTTCCAACTCGAGGATGCCACACTTCGGTGGAGGAAGAAAGAAACGCGTTACTCCCTGGTCAAGGAAGGAGACTTAATGCCCTATATCTGGGAATCGAAATCAGAGGTCTCCGTGGGATTTCACGCCCAGGAAACACGAGGCCGGATGAGGGTGCAGCCTCCTTCGTTTCCCGAGAAACTACGTGGTGACTTGTGCGTAAAAGTCGTGCGTCAAAGAGCTTTGGAAAGAAAGGCAAACCCGCCAATGTCAAAGGAGAGGGGGTGAGGCACCTATATAGTACAGGGCTGGGCCAACTTGGGCCCTCTCTCCAGCTGTTTTGGACTTCAACTCCCACCATTCCGAACAGCCTCAGGCCCTTTCCTTTTCGCCCTCAGCCGCTTAAGCGGCTGAGGGCGAAAAGGAAAGGGCCTGAGGCTGTTCGGAATGGTGGGAGTTGAAGTCCAAAACAGCTGGAGATGGGGTCCATGTTGGTCCAGGCCTGCTGGGCTGAGGTCTCGCCAAACTAGGAATGCAAGGGTCCCATAGCCTTGAGCCATTCAACGTCCTCGATGCGCCATAAGAGGGGAAAGGGGACTGGGTCCGGCTTTGGTCGTCCTGGGGAGGAGCGTCCTTTCTGAGCGCCTTCCAGGAAAGCTACGTGACTGACGGGCAGAGGCGGAACCGGATCCAAAGCGGGGCGGAGAAAGGCCAAAGGGGACAAAGAGCAGTGAGGTTGGGAGGAGGGGGAGGCACACGGGTGGTGGAATTTCCCCTGGAAACGAGGAGGATCCGGATATTTTCAGGCAGAGAAAGGTGGTGGAGGGCATGGGGCGTCTCCTAAGCCTGGCAGTATCCCACACATAGGTCCACCCAGAGGAAAAGAGTTCTTGCCATGTATCAATGGCAGCACTGAGCGCATAGGGAAGCTGATGAAGAAACACAAACTATCTACAGAACCACTAGGAAAATCCAACAAATGCTACATTCAGCAAAGGACAAGAGGGATCCTCTCACCTCTGCAGGAGTCTACCCTATACCATGCAGCTGTGGACAAGTCTATATCAAGGTCAAGGTAAAGGTTTTCCCCTGACATTAAGTCTAGTCGTGTCCGACTCCAGGGGTTGGTCCCATCTCCATTTCTAAGCCAAAGAGCTGGCGTTGTCCGTAGTCACCTCCAAGGTCATGTGGCCGGCATGACTGCATGGAGTGCCATTACCTTCCCACCAGAGCAGTGCCTACTGATCTACTGGGCCGGGCTGTAGCGCAGGCTGGTCAGCAGCCAGCTGCAATAAATCACTCTGACCAAGAGGTCATGAGTTCTAGGCCAGCCCATGTCGGGATGAGCACCCGACAATTAAAATAAAAAATAGCCCCTGCTCGTTGTTGACCAAAGCAACCCGAAAGATAGTTGCATCTATCAAGTAGGAAATTTAGGTACCACTTATATGTGGGGAGGCTAATTTACAACACTATAAAAATCATCCAGCCGCCATTGGAATGAGGAAGTTGCCGTCGCAGTGGATGATGAAGCAGCCGCTCCCCCTGTGGCCGGAATCAAGCATACCCTCAGGAAGCTGGAAGCTGGAGAAGGTTTAAATTGCCTTTGCATCTGTCTCAGTTCTATGTTTATACGGCATTGAATGTTTGCCTTATATGTGTACAATGTGATCCGCCCTGAGTCCCCTTCGGGATGAGAAGGGCGAAATATAAATACTGTAAATAAATAAATAACACATTCACATGTTTTTGAACTTCTAGGTTGGCAAAAGCTGGGGCAAACAGTAGGAGCTCACTCCACTCACCCGATTCAAACTGCCAACCTTTTGGTCAGCAAGTTGAGCAGCTCAGTGGTTTAACCCACTGCACCATTGGGGGCTACATAGGCTACAAGTCTATATAGGGACCACCAAAGGCAGCATTGCCCAAACACAAATCAAGGAACATGGAAGGCACTACAGACTAACTCAGCCAGAACCAACCTGGACACAGCATATTATTTGAGAACACAGAAATACTGGACCACACTAACAACCACTACGTCAGACTACACAGCGAAGCCATTGAAATCCTCAAGCATGTGGACTTCAATTTCAACAGAAAGGAAGAAACCATGAAAATGAACAAAATCTGGCTACCTGTATTATAAAAACTCTAAAATCAGGACAGGAAATAAAGAACCACACTCTGAAAACAGGGGAATTCCAGACATGAAACAATCAGGGCCAGCTAACACTTCGCAACAAAGGATTCCCCCAGCCAGGAATCAGCCAGGCCCTGAAGCTGCAAGGCTATTCAATGCTAATCAAGGTGATTAATTGCAACATTCATACCTGTCTCAAACAGACAAGAGTTATTTCTCCCGCCCTGGACCTTCCACAGATATGCAAACCTTTCTTGCCTAGTTTCCAATATACCTCACAACCTCTGAGGATGCCTGCCATAGATGCAGGAGAGAATGCTTCTGGAACATGGCCATACAGTCTGAAAAACTCACAGCAATCCAGTATCCACACACTTTGTGCGTGATTTTACATAGGTCGTTTTAGGCCCCTTTCTCCCCCGCTGCATAAAATCCACATTGAACTGGATTATATGGCAGTATGGACTCAGATAAGATAGTTCAAAGCAGATATTGTGGATTATCTGCCTTGATATTCTGGGTTATATGGCTGTGTGGAAGAGCCGTTACTTTCAGGTCCTCCACATCCATCTGTGGGAAACATGTTTTAAGAACACCAGCAAGCCAACCTTGATTTTGGCATTTAATACAAGGAATTGGATTTTCCTATATCAGTATAGGCAGTCTCCAAGTTACAAACATCCTACTTACAAACCACTCATGATTAAGAATGGGGCTGAGACAACAGGAAATGAACAAAATTACTCCTCAGAAGGGAAATTCACTTCTGAAAGAGTTATTAAGGGGAAAAAGTCTCCACTGAGGCTTTATCTCCAATTCTGTTTCCACAACAAGGCATTTCCCCCCAAAATCCAATGATAGAAAGTGAGGTGAAATCTCAACAGGGCACAGAGCAAAACAAATACTGTGAAGGGGGGGGGGGGGCGTTAAGCCTTTCCTATGCTATCCAAAGCTAATAGTTATGGCTGGAGTTATATTTAAAAATGTACATGTTCCAATTTACAAATAAATTTAAAAACAAACCTTTAGAATTTACTTTGTTTGTAACTTGCGAACTGCCTGTATATACGTAAGATTGAATGTCCTCTTGACCTTGGAGTAGTGGTTTTGAGCATTGAATGATACTTCTTGATTTATTTGTAGTGTGTTCATATTAATGTATCCATTAAAATGAGAAGCTCCTAGGATAACTTCCTCAGACTGTGACATTGTTCACTTTGAGCACAGGAATGCTGGAACATTTTGGAAATATAATGCAAAGAGCAGGAAACATTCAGGTGAGATCAAACTTAATCAGCTACATCCTTCAGTGATTATTGACTATATATGGAAAAATAGGCAGTTCTCAGGAAAACCTCTGATACAGAAAACTTTAAAAAAAAGTTTTTACACACTACCAGCCCTTCATTCCTACTTCTTATGCTCTGCCTAATTTGATATCTCACCAGCATTGATAGGATCGTGAAGGAAAACTGGAGAAATATAGACCTTTGTGGGTTGGATTGCAGCATCATGCCTACATTAAATAGTGCAAAAAATTTTGCATAGGAAAAGAGCACGATTCTTCTCTAGCTGATTCTGCTTTAGCTTGTATATATTGGTCTACAACAAGCAGGATAAGCAGCTGCTACCTCCAGAATCCTTTCCTGAGTATGCATATTCAGCAGAATAGGAGAGAACAAATAAGCCTGCCCTACCAGCTACATCAGCAAGTTAAAATATTTGAGCACTTAGATAGAAAATATGAGAAAAGTGGAGGCTGATGAAAGAAAAGTTAATCCCTGGATACCTTTTGGAAAAAAAAGTCTTAAAGTGGTTCTGTAAGGGTCAAACTGTTTTCAGTTATTTATACGTGGCTCCCAAACCTAATGCTTTCCAAGTTAACATGTGTTCTGTAGATGTTGAGTTTGATATTGTTGTGTATCTTCAAGCCATTTCTTACTTATGCTCTCCCTAAAGAGAACCCATCATAGGATTTTCTTGGCAAGATTTGGTCAGACGGTTTGCCCTTTGTTCTGCATCATCCCTTCTCCAGGAATTGCAGTTCCTGGAGCCAGAAGTAATGCAAGACCAGCTAATTCCTATAACCAGGAGTTATGCAACATCATTTTCAGGAGCACCTTAAGTAACAATGGTCTACAGGAAAGGACCTCAGCTGTCATCCACAATAGTCTAGCATAGTGTTTCCCAAACTGTGGTCTTCCAGGCGTTTTGGACTTCATCTCCCAGAAATGTCAGCTGCTTGGACCAATAATGAGGAATTATGATAGCGGAAGTGATGATTGGTTTCTTTCATACATTTTTACCCTGCACTCTTTACACCAGTGGTTCTCAATATGTGGGTCCCCAGGTGTTTTGGTCTACAACTCCTAGAAATCCCAGCCAGTTTACCAGCTGTTAGGATTTCTGGGAGTTGAAGGCCAAACATCTGGAGACCCACAGGTTGAGAATCACTGCCTTACACCATTTTGTCTTACCGTGACTTTTTGAAGTAAGACTGAGATACCAAATAGTTCATTAACATCCCTGTTGCTGTGTGCTTTCAGGTTCTTTTGGACTTATGATGGCCCAAAGGCAAGCCAATCATGGGGTTTTCTTGTCAGGATTTGTTCACAGGAGACTTGCCTTTGTTTCCTTCTCAGGATAAGAGAGTGTGACTTGCACAAGGTCATCCATTGGGCTTCTGTGGCTAAACGGGGATTCAAACTCTGGTCTCCAGAAGTATAACCCAATTCTCAAAACCACTACACAAAGTCAAGAAGACATTCAATCCTATGTATATCATAATCACAGTGAATACTTTCACCACTGTGTAGAGTGTACCGGTTAACAAAATGAACTGTATCAATAGACTATCTTGAAGGAGCTTGGAAGGGACTGGGTGACACAATGTAGGCTCCAAAGTGCTGACAAGTTATTCTATGCTTGCCATGATTGCCACATCAAACACCTGTAAACCTCCAAACCTGATTGCCATGTAAAGTGTAAAGTGGCATTAGCACTAATGCCAATTTAAAAGGTAAAATATTATGGGTGGAACTATTTTGGGAACTTGTACAGACATAACTAGGGGTTAGGGGAGTTTTCACCAGCATAGACATTGCACAAGTATCTAGTATGCATATCAATAATCACAGCTTTAGAGGATTGTAACAATTCACTGGCGTTATGTTATTATAAAACGTAGTATTGTTTGGTTTCTTACCAAGTGATGCCATTGCCAGATCTTATGTGTGAAGCAGGTAGGGTCAAATGAAATTGAATTGAAAACAAGATAATGGAAATGGTAGGGGAAAATGGGTGCTGTGGTGCCTACAATTATGATCATTTTATAGGACTTTTGATTGACAACATGCTTGATAATACTTTATTAATCACAGCAGCACTTCAAAGCCGATTATTATCACCACTGTTTTGCAGCAAGAAAGCAGCTTGCCTAAGGCTACCTCCTGAATTCTTGAGTGGGAAAGTTTTTGATATGGCAGACCAAGGTTGGGAGCAAAGTTCAGTTTAGACATGTCAGGGTTTTATTTGATGTGTTATATTTTCTCACCAAGGGAGTCTATGGGTCTAGGATAACTATCACATTGTAGACTTCCATCACAGATGTAGCTAAGAGGGTAGAAGAGCATGTAGATGTTTTAGGTTGCTAATCCATAGAATTGAAAAACCTAAACTTAAATCTGATCGTGGGTGAACATACCTGTTGATTTACAACAGGATCTCTAAAACTTTTCCCACTCTGCCTGAGACATTGTTCTTGACCCCATTCCACTTGAGAAACGTTTATGTGACCCCAGGTATATAGGTCTATTTTACAGAAGATCACTCATGGCCAAGTATGATTGCGTTCCAAGGGTAGAGTCTTGGAGTTGGGTCTCTAAGTGGCTGTGGTGACCTATACTGGATCCACATGATTTTTCACAATGAGGACTTAAATTTCCAGAAGGAAGGTGGTCACAACAAGGGTTTGCTTGATGCGCCTTCCTCTTGGCACATTTCTCCCATTTGCCTTATAGTCGTGCATCAAAATCCATAGCACCATTGGTAACAGCTGACCTCCACTTACAATGCTCAAGTCAGAGCTTCCCAGCTCTCAGTGTTTATTTCACATTTTTAAGGTTAGCTTTGAGCCCATCTTTAAATCTCATAAAACAGGTATATAAATAGGTGTAACAATCAAATATTTACTGACAAGCATTTGCAAGACTTGCAAAACAGGCTGATTCTCCTTTTTATGAAGCATTTTCTACACTGTACACTGTCAACTCTGCATATTGTTGCTAACAGATTCATGTAAAGACCTAGGTAGTGTTCAGAAATATTGTACTGTTGCCAAATTTTTCATGGCCCAACAATGAGCTAAGGGGGTTCTATCTGGAGTCAGGAATCACAGTTTAAAAAACAACAATTTAGTAGATTTTCCAATCAGAAGCAAGTTCAAAAGGTATGTTCATTGAACTGAAAAATCCTGAACCCAGGGATTTATTTGAAGTACCAGGGATGAATGAGTTTACAGACATCCCACACACAAATGCAGTCCTAGTTAGAACAACCTTTCTTCGGTAGTATAATATGACAGTGGACGAGAAGGCTGACTTTGTTACCATATTGTTTAAAGACCAGAAGTAAGTGATACTTGCTGATAAGTTGCAAGTAGAATGTGAACCACATTCTGGTTCCTCTTGGTAATCTACTGGAAAATTACTGTAGTTCCCCAGATTCCTGGCCTTACTGGTTGAAAGATTCTCGGGATGGTTATCTAACTTTTCCAAATTCTTTGACTTCTTGAGTGCCTTCAAGTCATTTCTAATTAATAGCAACTCTAAGGCAAAACAAGTGGCTTTTTTTGAGGGGGGGGGGAGATTTGTTCAGAGCCTTCCTCTGAGGCTGGAGACTGTGACTTGCCCAAAGTGATACCAAACATACTTATTATAGGATAGCTGCTTCCTTAGTATGTCTTTGCCATCTTTGAGACTTTCTGCCTTATTGTAATTTCCTTATCCCAACCTAAGAAATATTTACTAAAATGTGGTTGCCTTTGGCACTGAACACTGCTCTATCTTTCCTTTTCCTAGCCTTCAGTCTCCCAAGGATACTATGTCCAGGAAACATAGTTAAGGTTTGCCCTCCTGCTGTCTTTTGAGAGGGAAGAAAGGAAGGGAACAAACAAGTTTGTCAGTCAGATGCTAACTTTTCAGCAATTGCTATGTGCGTCAAGAATGTGACACTTATATGCGAAGACATCCCGTTCTATATTACTTCAGGAGCAGAGAATGTATAGCCCTGCGGAGGTTGTTAAACTGCAATTCCTATTCACCATATTCATTCTAGGTAGTGGTGAGAGGTGATGAGAATTGCAGTCCAAAAACCTCTGACTATATATTCCCTTCCCATCTCAACTGTACCTACAGTCAACCATTCATATTTGTTGGGGTTAGAGATGCAGGACCCTTACAGAAGTGACAAATCTGCAACTAAAAAAAACTATTTTGTTTTATCTAAGAGCACAACTTTTTGGGAATCTCTAGATCCTCCAGCATGACTCTGTGATTAGCTTTTGCTGGAAATCAACCACAGAATTGCCCTGAAGGATAAAGGCCCCATCTATACTACCGTATAATGCACTGGATTATATGAGTCTACACTGCCATATAAATGTTACATGTCATTATTATTTTTATAATGAGTCTTATTTTTGGTTTAAATATGGATATGTGAGAGTTTTGGGTGGGATGGTTATTCACTTATGTGTTTTTCTTTTGTATGGCATTGAATGTTCGCTGACTTTGTTCACCACTCTTTGAGTCCCTTTGAGGAGATAGGTTGGTATATAAATATTTTTTATTATATTATTATTATAGTTCAATGCAATTAATTTGCATTCCAAAACTGCATTATATGGCAGTATATATCCAGCCATAGAGATTCCTAGACAGAACATTTTAATCAAATCTGTATTTAATCTGCAAATGTGGAAGTCTGACTGTATACGCATTTACTTTGATCAAGTTTAGCACTTTTTAAAAAGACATTCTTTTTAAAAAGGTATTTCTGTCACACCTTTTCAATGATTTCACACAGATAACAAAAGAGAATAAAACGTGCAAACATTTTACAAAAAAAACCTGAAACAGAAACAGCAGGGAAGAATGTGTCAAAAGTATATGGATACAATTATTTACCCAAAAAGTTTGATACCATGTCAGTCCATGGAAACCACAAAAGCCACCAGTGGCCCCAGGCATTTCTGGGCTCACATTTAGTTATGCTGGCCAGAAACACCTATAGCAGGCCAATAGAAAGGAGGATGAGACAAACCTTCCTAGGAAGGTGGGAGTCCTTTTCCAGGCCCTTTCTACACTGGCCCAAATGTCCATGAAATCGGTGTTTAAAATAAATTTGGAGGCTACACTGGGAGGCAATACTTTGCCTTTTTGGCAAGGGGTAGCTAGACACACACTTGTGCTGAACTAGTGTCAGCATGGATGGACACAGCCATCCTGGTGCCTGCTTCTCCATTGGAAAGGTAAAGGAAGGGTCTTCACCAAGGCTGGAAGTTTTTGTGGGTTCCTTACTCATCTAAAAGACATAATGAAGTTCCTCCTACAGAGCTCTGCATGCTATTTAGATATGACACAGAGCCCTTAGAAGCCTTGAACTTCTATGGACCCGTTCTTTATCTTTCCAACAGGAAAACAGACACCAGAGAGGGGAGGCTGTCACTGCCATCCCTCCTCCGCAGGCCATGGAGATGTGATCACTGTCGAGACTGCTCCTGAGATTGTGAATGGCAGATTGTGAATGGCAGTCTCAGGAGTAGTCTCCACAAGCCCCTCACCTCCTGAGATGCAGACCTTACTGAAAGATTCAGATCTTTGGAGGTGTTTCTAAAACTCAGAATAAACTTGGACTTCCAGGTTTATTCTGGGGTACTGTGCATTATCATGAGGTGTCGTTTGGATGCCTCATGATAATGCTGCCCCATCTAAACTGCATTTTTGTGCAGTTTAGATTGGGCTCCAGAGAACTACATAATCAGTTAAACTCAATCTCTGGAGCAAGGATGCTTTTAAACCGCCTGCTTAGGATTAAACCACAGAAATAATAGTTATGTTTTACATACTCTCCACCTATCTCAGTTTGGCAGGCACAACCTTAATTAATTTTCTGCCATCTCACTTTTTCAGAACTTTTTAAAATGTTCCAGCTCCTCTTTCCACCTTTGTATTCAGCTTGCTTCAATTGCTATGAACTGCAAAAGTAGTTTATAATCAGTTAAGTCAGTGGAAATAGAAAGGAGAAACTGAACTCCTACCTTTTCTTATAGAGACAGGCAAAAGCAAACTGCTACAGCTTCTTCTTCATCATTAACCTTTGTCATCTTGACCTAACTTTAATGTTACTTCTTCACACATGTTCAGTATTGGAGCATATGGTTTTGCTATCCTGTATATTTCAGGAATCCTGAACCTGTGAACAGCTGAGATAATGGGAGGGGGTGTTTGATTACTTTTTTAAAATTCTATGCATATTCCACCTGCTACATATGTGGGTTTTCCTTCTTCACAGATTGAAATAATATAATCCCTCTAGGAATCTCTAGGTCCTCTAGTACAACTCTATGGTCAAGATCCAGCAGACATTGACCATACAACCACACTGGAGGACTTAGGCCCCATCTACACTGAGAATTTAATGCATTTCAAAGCTAGCTTCAAACTCTAATAGCCAGACAACAAATTCCCACAAAGGATACGAAATGTGACCAGTGCTCTGTGGTTTGTGTATTCACCATCTGAACCTCAGACTGGTTCCAGGATTTCCTATGTAATCACCCCCCAACATTGTTTATTCTGGTTTAAATGTCTGAAAATGCGCTGCAGCATGGCTTTCCGGCATGTATTTGAGAACTACCACACTATCAAGCTGCCTTCAAACTACATTAAATGGTCAGTGTAGTTGTGAAAAGAGGTGTTCTCTCAGGTTTTAAAAAATTGTATTTTATCCGTTGTCGAAGGCTTTCATGGCCGGGATCACAGGGTTGTTGTATGTCTTTCGGGCTGTGTGGCCATGTTCCAGAAGTATTCTCTCCTGACGTTTTGCCCACATCTATGGCAGGCATCCTCAGAGGTACCTCACAACCTCTGAGGATGCCTGCCATAGATGTGGGCAAAATGTCAGGAGAGAATACTTCTGGAACATGGCCACACAGCCCGAAAGACATACAACAACCCTGTATTTTATCCATTTGCAGGTTTTTTACATTTACAAGTGTCTTGTGCTCCAATTTTAGGGAAGGTGGAAGAAATGCTGTAGGTGTTGATTGGGAATTCCGCAATTTTAGAAGCCGGTGACTTATTTTCTAAGGCAGAGGACTGGGAATGGAAACCCACTAAAAGCTGCTATCAAATTTTGGACAAGTCAAGCAGTCTCCAATGCCTGGAGCTACTCTTCTAAGAGATTCATGACTTTGCATGGCCATACAGAGGTAGAGTGACGCAACTCATTTTCCAAAGAGCTCTGAGCAAAGTGACCTGTTAGAGTACCAAACTGTTCTCTTAATTACACACTGCTCATCTTAAGTATTTTAACAAAATCTCTTTTGTCTAAACAATTATTAGGTTCCTCTTGACAGACACTTCAGCTATTCCTCGGAGTTGGCAAGTACAGGTCACTTCAGCATGTGGTCTGTCTGAATAGGAACCTGGAAAAATAAGTGTTTCCCTTCACAGCTTGAATAGTAAATATAGAAACACTTGTGACCCTATTATCTTTAGCTGTGACTAAACCCCAGTGTTTCCTGCATGTGACTCAGTGGTGTATATCGAGTACATCAGTTTCTGCAAAGGAGAGACATTTTCCTAAAAGTTTTTAAACAACTGGCTTTGACACAATCTGTGAAACGTGGGAACAGAAATGACGAGATGGAGGAGAGAGCAGGACATTAGCATGTCAGAAAACCCTCAAAATGGGCCATTTGAGAGAAAAGTTATTATTGTTATTACTATTCATACAATTGGTATTGCTATTATGATTAGTAGTATGGTACCAGTAGAAGTAGTAGTAGTGTCATTATTATTGTTATAGTTATTGGTATTATCATGTTTCCCCGAAAATAAGACAGTGTCTTATATTATTTTTTACTCCCAAAGATGCACTAGGTCATATTTTCAGGGGATGTTATTTTTCCATGAAGAAGAATTCACATTTATTGTTGAACAAAAAAATGAACATTTATTCTATACTGTACAGTAGTTGTCATCACAAACCAACATAACTAAACCAGACAAGAATTTCTTGTTACTACCGTTATTTCCATATACAACTGGTATGTACATTTACCAATCCTGCATACTATGGTGTTTTGTTTGGCGGACGCCGGGCATGCTTCCAAACAAAAGCTTTGCTAGGTCTTACTTTCGGGGGAGGCCTTATATTTAGCAATTCAGCAAAACCTCTACTAGGTCTTATTTTTTGGGGATGTCTTATTTTTGGGGAAACAGGGTACTGTCACCATTATTAGGTAAAGGTTTTCACCTGGCATTAAGTCTAATCGTGTCCGACTCAAGGGGTTGGTGCTCATCTCAATTTCTAAACTGAAGAGCCAATGTTGTCTCCAAGGTCATGTGGCCAGCATGACTGCATGGAGCATCGTTGCCTTCCCGTTTGTCAGGACCCAGGCTGCAGAGCACCAATAACCAAACACAGAGGCCAGAATCTATCTAATATCTTTATTGTAGAAATATATAAAGTTAATAAAAGCAAGTGTAGAAATTAGTCCAGAAGTAGACCTTTCAGGAAAGGTCAAAATTAGTCCAAAGAAACAATGTCCAATATGAGATATTAAGGTCCAAAGTTGTAATCCAGTAACCGAAACACTCACTTTGCCAGGCAAAGTGAGGGGAGATGACAAGGTCCTTTAGTCCATGAAACTTAAGCAAGGCTAGGAAGCAGAACTTGATTCTTGGAACACTAGGCTTATTTCAAGGCAACAAGAAACGAGGAGCAAGAACAGGATCCGTGGTAAATTCGTGGCGAGGTCCGGGAAGCAAGGCAAGGTCCGTGGAGCAAGACAAGGTCCTGGGAAGCAAGGCGAGGCTGGAAACGGGAACAAAGGGCTTGGACGCGGGAGTAGCGAAGTCCACACACAACCTACTCCCGAAGCTGACGAATTGACTCCGCAAGATTCCTACGTGGGCAAAACACCTAAATAGGGTCTCGTTTCCCCGCCAAAGAACAATTCTCTGGGGAACCAGAACCGAAAGCCATTCTCTGTGTCCAGATGCATGACTCCCTAAAGTTTCCCATGGGAAGCAGGCTTAATCATCTGAATGCCTGGCAGCAATCCTAGTGCTCTTGCGAGAAGCCTCCTGAGCGCCTTTCTGTTGTTTATAATAATCGCGGCGAGAAAATGGGGGAGATTTCGGCTCAAGGCTTGTTTGGCAGACTTCTGGAAGGCAAGTCTCCTGCAGGTGCAAGGGCTCCAATTCTGGCTGGAAAAGCTCCAATTCTGGCTGAAACGGTGGGAAATCGAAGTTTTCCTCTTCATCTGTCACAACAGTGTTAGGAACGGGACTACATGGCCCATGAGTCATCACACTATCCCCCTCCTCAAGGCCCCCCTCAAAAATGGGCTCCCTTCCCGAGGTGCGGGGCCGCGGCTTGGCGGGGTAGGCCTGGTGGAAGCGGCGGGCTAAATCGGGGGCATGGACTGTGGAAGCGTCTTCCCAAGAGCGTTCTTCGGGGCCAAAACCTACCCAGTCAATGAGATACTGAAGGCGGCGGCGATGAAAGCAAGAATCCAAAATGTCCTGAACCTCGAATTCCTCCTCCCCATCCACCAAAACAGGAGTGGGGGCCGGCCGGTCTGCATCAGGGCGCACACCATCCGCCGGAAGGAGCAGGGAACGATGAAACACTGGATGAATGCGCATAGAGCGCGGAAGTTGAAGTTTGAAAGTCACGGGGTTAAGTTGCGCCACCACTGGATAAGGACCAATGAAACGGGCATCTAGCTTCCGGCAAGGGCGGTGGGAGGGCAAAAAGCGAGTGGACAGAAGAACCCGGTCTCCTACCTTGATTTCGGGGCCCGGCTGGCGATGTTTGTCAGCGTGACGTTTATAGTCCTCCTTGGCTTGGTCTAGTTGCTGGAGCAAAAGTTGTTGCACCGCTGTGAGTTCTTGCAGCCAGTCCTCTGCTGCGGGAACTTCTGAGGTTTCAATGACCGAAGGAAAGAAACGTGGATGGAAGCCGTAGTTTGCAAAGAACGGGGTTTCTTTAGTTGAAGCCTGAACACCATTGTTGTAGGCAAACTCCGACAGCGGTAACAGGGAAGCCCAATTGTCCTGCTGATAGTTTACATAACAGCGAAGGTATTGTTCCAAAGTGGCATTGGTGCGCTCAGTTTGCCCATCCGTTTGGGGATGGTGAGCCGAAGATAAACGAGAGTCTATGCCCAATAGTTTTTGTAGTGCTTTCCAGAAACGAGAGGTGAATTGAGTCCCACGGTCTGTGACCAAACTCTTGGGCAAACCATGTAGTCTGAAAACATGCTGAAGGAATAAATCTGCAGTCTCTTTGGCCGTGGGGAGGCCATTGCAGGGAATGAAATGGGCTAACTTGGTAAAAAGGTCCACCACCACTAGGATCGTGGTGAATCCAAGGGAAGGTGGTAGGTCAGTGATAAAATCCGCAGAAATTATTTCCCATGGACGAGATGGAGTAGGAAGGGGATGCAGTAGCCCTGAGGGCTTTTCCCTTCTTGTCTTGGAGCGCTGGCATACCGGGCAGGTATTGACATATTTTTCCACATCCTTGCGGATCTTGGGCCACCAGAAATCTCTTAGGATCAAATGCATGGTTTTAAATAATCCGAAATGCCCTGCTGGCTTGCAGTCATGACACAGACGAAGTGCCTTTTCCCTGCTCGGTCCTGGAGGGATGTAGACATGATTTCTATAGCAAAGCAACCCATCCTTAATCGAGAAAGGAAAATGTAGTCCTTGGCGAAGTTGATCTTGAGCCCAGGCATCCGCCTGTTGACTGGCCCTGATTTCCTGAGCACAAAGGGGCCCTGGAGCAGAGGAAGTAGATTCAATTGAAGTGGATTTGGTGTTCCCCACTGTGAGCGTGGCAAAGTTCTCGGGCTGCAGCAATTGGGATTCAAAGGTCTCTCTGCGCCCTGCAGCATATTCTGGTTTCCGTGATAGAGCATCTGCTTGCTTGGTCTGAGCTGGGGTTACATAATGGATCTGGAAGTCAAAACGCTCAAAGAATAAAGCCCAGCGCTGCTGCCTCTGATTTAACTTGCGGGCAGTTCTTAGATGTTCTAGATTCCGATGATCAGTATGGACCTCAATGGGAAATTTGGCCCCTTCTAACCAATGTCTCCAAGTATCAAAGGCTGCCTTTATGGCCAAAAGTTCTTTTTCCCAAATAGTGTAATTTCTCTCTGGGGCTGTTAGTTGACGGGAGTAAAAGGCACAAGGGTGAAGATGATCTCCCACTGGTTGCAAGAGTACAGCCCCAATTGCCACATCGGAGGCGTCAGCCTGCACAACAAAAGGGGTTTTAGGATCTGGGTGCTGAAGGATTGGCTGGGACGTGAATAATTTCTTTAGTTGCTGGAACCCTTTCTCTGCTTGCTCCGTCCAGCGGAAAGGCTGTTTTCCACGGATGCAGCTGGTGATTGGATCAGACCAGCGGGCAAAGTCTGGAATGAACTTGCGGTAATAGTTCGCGAACCCCAAGAAACGCTGCACCTCTTTCTTGTTGGTTGGCGTCCGCCATTCCAATACTGCTGAAACCTTTGCCGGGTCCATGGAGAGCCCTAGTGGCGAGACACGGTATCCCAGGAAATCTACCTCTTGTAGATCAAAAGCGCATTTTTCCAGCTTGGCATAAAGTCCATGATCCCACAATCGTTGTAACACCATTCTGACGTGGTTCTCATGTTCTGATTGTGATCTAGAAAACACCAAAAAATCGTCCAAGTAGATGATCAAGAACCGATCTAGATAATCCTGAAAGATGTCATTGACAAAATGCTGGAACGTTGCGGGAGCTCCACATAATCCGTAATTCATGACTAGGGACTCGAATAATCCGAATTTAGTCTGGAAGGCGGTTTTCCACTCGTCCCCCTCCCTGATGCGAACTAGATTATAAGCCCCCCGAAGATCCAGCTTGGTGTAAACCTTGGCCCCTCGAAGCCGGTCTAGTAGGTCCGAGATCAAAGGTAGGGGATAGCGGTTCCGCTTAGTGATATTGTTCAATGCTCTATAGTCCACCACCAAGCGTAGGTCCCCTGACTTCTTTTTCACAAACATCACTGGGGAAGCAGCCGGGGATTGAGAGGGTCTGATGAACCCCTTGCGGAGGTTTGACTCTATGAACTCCCTGAGAGCTTCTTGCTCTGGTTCAGTCAGGGAGTAGAGGTGTCCTCGCGGGATCGGGGCCCCCTCCACCAAGTCAATGGCACAATCATAAGGCCTATGCGGGGGCAGTTTCTCGGCTTCCTTCTCATTGAAAACATCCCAAAAGTCTGAGTATTTCTTGGGCAAGGTGATGATGGATTCAGCGTCTGTGGCATGGCAGACCTTGGCTACAAGACAATGGTTCTGGCAATACTTAGAAGCAAACTGTAGTTCTCTGTTGGTCCAAGAGATGCTGGGGTCGTGGAGTGTCAGCCATGGAATCCCTAGAATCACAGGGAAATGAGGAACCTCGGTAACAAAGAAGGAAATCTCTTCCATATGTTCCCTTATCCACATTCTGGTGGGTTCAGTC
This sequence comes from Anolis carolinensis, assembly GCF_035594765.1. Classification (NCBI taxonomy): domain Eukaryota; kingdom Metazoa; phylum Chordata; class Lepidosauria; order Squamata; family Anolidae; genus Anolis; species Anolis carolinensis. The sequence continues at coordinate 42,713,995 of NC_085841.1, forward strand.
CATTGGCTTACTGGACCTGTCTTTAGGGGGCGGCCATCTATGGCTTGCACCACCTGGGCGTTCTTGAAATCGTGATATTGTAATCCCAGAGAGTCGGCATACTCTCTATCAATGAAATTGTTTGTTGCTCCGGAGTCTATCATGGCATGGATCATGACAGGTCCTTTTTTCGCTGACCACAAGGTGACCACTAGGAGAAATAGGACCCCGGTTGGCGGCTCTTGAGTGGGGTTTTTGACCGGGTTGGCGAGCCTCTCTACGCCCGGTCGTTGGCTTCCCCCGCCGGCTTTGCGCCAGCCGCCTCGGCCGTCTCCGGCTCCACGGAGGACGCCGCCGCCAAACGAGCGGCAGGTTTTCTTTTGGCTGGGCACTCTCTGGCAAAGTGGCCCCCGTCTCCGCAGTACCAACAGAGGTTTAAACGTTGGCGGCGGGCCTTCTCGGCAACGTCTAACCTGGGGCGCACATTGCCCAATTGCATTGGCACCTCCCTGCTTTCTCTGGGGTATGGGGCTGGTGGCGGGGGTCTCCACACTGGACGTGGTTGGGCACCGGCGGGAGCGGGAGGTTTTGCCCCTGCTCTCCCACTCTGGCCTCGGAGCCATTGTTTCCTCTTGGCAAGCACGACTCGTAAACATTGGTCAATAAGTCTTTCAAGAGAGTTCGGAGGATCCACCTTGGAGATTTCTTCCAACATCTCGATATTGAGACCCTCCCGAAATTGTCCTCTGAGGGCTATGTCATTCCAACCGGTGCTTTGAGCCAGCACTCGGAACTCGGCTATGTACTGGGACAAGGGCCTGTCTCCTTGAGAAAGGCGCCGGAGTTTGTGGCCGGCCGCCTCTAAATTGTCCTCGATCCCCCAAGTCGCCTTAAGGTGATTCAGGAAGTTTTGCGCGGAACTTAGGTGTGGGGAGGCTTCATCGAACAGCGCCGTGGCCCAATTGGCCGCGGGGCCGTCCAGGAGACTGTAAATCCACGCTACCTTGATGTCCTCTTGGGGAAACTCGGCATTACGGGCTTCTAGGTATGCCTGGCATTGTCGACGGAAAACGTGAACCTTGGAAGCTTCTCCAGAAAACTTGGTTGGCAATGCCAGGGCAGGGAGACGGATTCCGCGTTCCTTCAAGCCCCGTATTTCTCCCTCCTGCGCATGGATCATATCACGGATTCTGTCCACTTCATCCTTGGCAATGGTGTAGCTGAGTGGCTGGTCTCCCGGCCCGGCTCCGGTAGACATTCTGGCCTAGGTTGATTGGTGCTTAAGGTGGCGGAGTCAAACTGTCAGGACCCAGGCTGCAGAGCACCAATAACCAAACACAGAGGCCAGAATCTATCTAATATCTTTATTGTAGAAATATATAAAGTTAATAAAAGCAAGTGTAGAAATTAGTCCAGAAGTAGACCTTTCAGGAAAGGTCAAAATTAGTCCAAAGAAACAATGTCCAATATGAGATATTAAGGTCCAAAGTTGTAATCCAGTAACCGAAACACTCACTTTGCCAGGCAAAGTGAGGGGAGATGACAAGGTCCTTTAGTCCATGAAACTTAAGCAAGGCTAGGAAGCAGAACTTGATTCTTGGAACACTAGGCTTATTTCAAGGCAACAAGAAACGAGGAGCAAGAACAGGATCCGTGGTAAATTCGTGGCGAGGTCCGGGAAGCAAGGCAAGGTCCGTGGAGCAAGACAAGGTCCTGGGAAGCAAGGCGAGGCTGGAAACGGGAACAAAGGGCTTGGACGCGGGAGTAGCGAAGTCCACACACAACCTACTCCCGAAGCTGACGAATTGACTCCGCAAGATTCCTACGTGGGCAAAACACCTAAATAGGGTCTCGTTTCCCCGCCAAAGAACAATTCTCTGGGGAACCAGAACCGAAAGCCATTCTCTGTGTCCAGATGCATGACTCCCTAAAGTTTCCCATGGGAAGCAGGCTTAATCATCTGAATGCCTGGCAGCAATCCTAGCGCTCCTGCGAGAAGCCTCCTGAGTGCCTTTCTGTTGCTTATAATAATCGCGGCGAGAAAATGGGGGAGATTTCGGCTCAAGGCTTGTTTGGCAGACTTCTGGAAGGCAAGTCTCCTGCAGGTGCAAGGGCTCCAATGCTGGCTGGAAAAGCTCCAATTCTGGCTGAAACGGTGGGAAACCGAAGTTTTCCTCTTCATCTGTCACAACAGTGTTAGGAACGGGACTACATGGCCCATGAGTCATCACACCGTTGAAGCGGTACCTATTGATCTACTCACATTTGCATGTTTTCAAGCTGTTAAGTCGGCAAAAGCTGGGGCTAACAGTGGGAGCTCACCCCACTCCCCAGATTCGAACTGCCGACCTTTCAGTCAGCAAGTTCAGCAGCTCAGCGGTTTAACCCACTACACCACCAGTTGCCATTATTACTGTCTATTAATGTTGTTATTGTTCAACTATCTTTACTACTATTATTAAATTATTAACTATTATTACTGTTGATACTATTATTTTAAATTTGTATAGAATCATCATAATCAAAATATTATAATATGAGTGTATGCATTAACAGATTAACTTATATCCCCTGCTCTCTAAATTTGAAGGACTTTAATGAGAAAATTGAAATAATATATTTGATGCAGTCCAGTGCCTTAAATCTTGAGTTAGGTCTTGGGGATCCACGACCACAGAAGATATTTTAAAAGGGTTCTGGGGTGAAAACAAAGTTGAGAAACGCGGTTTTAAATATAATGCATCCTTAATTCCATTCATGTTTTATTCTGTTCTTTGTGAAGACCATTGGCTAAATAGAATAACGTTGATACTGAGTATTTGTGTGTCAGTCTCACATTCCCAAACTGAAGATGTTTTTTTTTTTTACAGTTTCTCAATTGCCATATTTTCCTTTTTTCGTTTTCCTTTTCTTTCTTTCACAAACATTTTTTTCACTTAAGGCAGTTGTGGTTCTTTTTTAAAATCTCCCCCTGCCCTCCCTAAGAATACATCTACACTGTAGAATTAATAGGGTCTGATATCACCTCCATTGCCATGGCTCAATGCTATAGGAAGTCTGAACGTTGTAGTTTGGTGAGGTACCAGCACTCTTTAGCTGAAAAGGCCAAATTAATTGGAAAGTTCAGATGCAGTCTTAAAGATTGAGGGAGACAGAGATCTTACTTCAGAGTCAACCCAATACAATTTGATGCCTCAGGCAGAGAAGCAAATATTGCCCACCCATCGCCCTTTGAAGGCCCATAACACCCAGGCTGGGGAGGTGATTTTGGGAAAGTCCCCCTTGTGCCTCTCCCCTCTGGCAGTTGAAATGCAACAACAGGACACTGAATAACCCTACCAATTACCCCCTTCTCCATGACACTCAGAATCAGCTGCCTGGGGTGTCCGCCTCCCTCTGCCTAATGATAGGGTGGCCTTCTGCTGGAGGGATGAATCATCTTGCCTGGGGACTCTGATGGGTTTCACATTCCTGTAATATTTTTGCCCCAGAAAACAGTCTGGAGCATTTAACCATCCTTTGCCCAGACAAAAGAAAGGGTTGGCCATGAGACCACAAATGACAGAGCCTGTTTTCCTTGTGTTTCAGATTTCCAAATTAATGTGCTAAAACCTGTTCCAACACTGTAACATCAGAAGGTTACTTTTTATGGACCACATCTCCCAGAATTCCCCACCCTGGCTACAGAATTCTGAGAGCTGTGGTCACCAAAAGGTTCCCTGAAAGACTAATGGAATAAACAGAGCAGCCCATCACTATCTGTCATTTCATTAGATTCATAGAATCGTATAGTTTGTAGAGACCTCATGGGCCATCCAGTCTAACCCCCTGTCAAGAAGCAGGAAAATCACACACAAAGCACCCCCGACAGATGGCCATCCATCCTCTGCTTAAAAGCCTCCAAAGAAGGAGCCTCCGCCACACTCCAGGGCAGAGAGTTCCACTGCTGAACAGCTCTTACAGTGAGGTAGTTCTTCCTAATGTTCAGATGGAATCTCCTTTCCAGTAGTTTGCAGCCTTTGTTCTGCATCCTCATCTCCAGGGCAGCAGAAAACAAGCTCCCTCCCTCCTCCCTATGACTTCCCCTTACATATTTATAGATGGCTATTATGTCTCCTTTCAGCCTTCTCTTTTGCAGGCTAAACATGCCGAGCTCTTTAAGCTGCTCCTCATAGGGCTTGTTCTCCAGACCTTTGATCATTTTGGTCATCCTCCTTTGGACACTTCCCAGCTTGTCAACATCTCCCTTCAACTGCAGTGCCCAGAATTACACAGTGTGATTCCAGGTGTGGTCTGACCAAGGCAGAATAAAGGGGTTTTACATGTTTTGATATGGTCAAAAGTAACTAATCAATAAAGAATTGTTGTTGTTGTTGAATAGAGGGGTCGCATGACTTCCCTGGATCTAGACACTATACTCCTATTGATGCAGGCCAAAATCTCATTGGCTTTTTTTCCTGCTGCACCATAGTTGCCGCATGTTTAACTTGTCCACAAGGACTCTAAGTTCTTTTTTACACGTACTGCTGTTGAGCCAGGCATCCCCCATTCTGTATCTTTGCATTTCATTTTTTCTGCCTAAGTGGAGTATCTTGCATTTGTCCTTGTTGAACTTCATTTTGTTAGTTTTGGCCCATCTTTCTAATCTGCTAAGATTGTTTTTGGATTCTGCTCCTGTCTTCTGGAGTATTAGCTATCTCTCCCAATTTGGTGTCATCTGCAGACTTGATGATCATGCCTTCTAGCCCTTCATCTAAGTCAGACATGGGCAAACTTTGGCCCTCCAGGTGTGGAATTGTGGGAGTTGAAGTCCAAAACACCCAGAGGGCTGACAAACCCCATGCCTGATCTAAGTCACTAATAAAGATGTTGAACAGAACCGGGCCCAGGATGAAACCCTGCGGCACTCCACTTGTCATTTCTTTCCAGGATGAAGAGGAAGCATTGGTGAGCACCCTTTAGGTTCGTTCACTTAGCCAATTACAGGTCCATTTAACTGTAGTTAGGTCAAGCATTGATTAAGGCTTGACTTTTTTTTCTATTTCAGCTTTGTCCTAATGGCTAACAATGAATACTAAATAATGCTAATTGAAAGCAATACAAAGACATTAAAACATAAATATAAAATTTATAAACAACAATTAAATAATTTGTCTTGTTAAAACCTTTAAGCATTAAAATATTAAAATGCATTCAAAATGCTATATACAACATCCTGTGGAATCCTGGGATTTGCAATTCAGGGAGGGCATTTAGAATTCCAAACCAGAGAATCAAGTGCCCTTGCAGACTATAGTCCCAAGCAGCCATTGCAGTTAAAGTGGAATGATAATGTCATAATTACATAATGTGAAATGGCCTTAAGGCAATACTTAATGTTTCTCCTGATGCATGTACTGTATAGACTTGCGCATCTTACCCATGGGGAAGTGGAGGAGCCCTGGGTTGTGATGTATTCCTTCTAGTGAAGCATTTCTGTCCTCCAGATATTTTCTATTGTAACTCCAAAAAGCCACAGCCAACATGACTAACAGCAAGGTATTTTCGATGTTAATGCCCCAAACATCTGGAGGACCAGCTTAAATCCTGTTGTGAGTTGCAGCTACTTTATACCCAATGACTCAATAAGGTTTACCTAAGTGTTGACTCACTACTCAACAATTGAATGGATCTGCTCAAGGTGGGACTGGATAACAGGATGTCAGCCCTAGGCTATTTTCAGAAGACAATATTTATTTCCTTATTGACCACATTTGTTATAAGCTACACCACAACCAAGAAATGCCACCATTTAAAACTCAACAACCATAAAAGCAACAACAAACATTTAATAGCTGTGTAGAAATAACCCCAAAGAAGAAAAACAGCTCAAAAGGTAAAGCAAGTAAGCCTGGGAAAACAAAAGGTGCCAGAATTGTACTAAATCAAAAGCTAGGTAAACCTCTCAGTTGAGGGCTGCAGCTGGTATATATGGAGAAAGGTAATCCTTCAGACACTGAGCCTGGGCATGGAAGTGAAGATAGAAATCTTTGCATGAAATGCAGCCCTTTTTAGTGCTGACTTTCACAATAAAGAGACAGTCCTATCCAGAACCTCTACAGGTACCAACTGGTGCTATGGATTTTGAAGAGGTATGAATACATGAGAAAGAGGAGGGCATGTCAAGCAAACCTTTGCCATGACCTCCTTTCACCTGGAAATCTACGTCCTTATTGTGAAAGATCATACGGAACCAGAATAGATCTTCATAGTCATTTACGGAACCACCGCCAAGAAGACGATCACATTTGGCCATGAGTGATTTTCCAAATCTGGTGGACAGCTATTCTCAAGACTCACTACCTGGAGCAAGAGATACTCTTAATACACAGCTCCAGAACTGTGTGACCTCAGGAGGTTGTAGAACGGTAATCTGCACCATTCTTCACCAATGCCTGTCTTGGTGAAGGCTGGTGTAATCTGCAGCCCAGAACTCAAAGAGGTTCACACAACTCCAATTTTTAATTTACTTCCTTAAGGTTCAAGAAGACTCACCTGGTTGCTCACTATTTCTGTTGCTGTGTGTCGTTAAATAATTTCTGATTTATCCTGAGGTCTATCATAAGGTTTTATTGGCAAATTTTAAGATGAGGTTTCCTCTGAGGCTGAGAGAGTGTGATTTGCCCAAAGCCACCTACTGGGGTTCCATAGCAGAGTGGAAATTCAAACCCTGGTCTCCCAAAGACCTTTTAAACCTTTATTTATATACCGCTCCATCTCCTTGAGAGGACTCAGGGCAGATTCTGACATGTGTACAAAAACAAAACAAAACAAAAAGTCAATAGTCAAAACATCACCTTTGGCCCTTTAATGCTCTGTCCTATAATTTTTTTTAAGTTGTCAATAACTTGAGACCTCTCCCTGAACTCCTTTTTGAAGTTAGTGAGAACATTTTTGCCTCTGTTCTGTGGGAACTCTTCTATTCTCTGATTTCTCAAAGATTATTAGCAAAGGCTCTTGTAATAACCTGCAAGTCCCTTTAGTATCATTAGACACAGTTAATCCAGCCTTGGTGACCTGGCTTCATTTAAAGAAGCAAGATATCCATGTATGTCCAAGTCATTTTCATCTTATCACAACCCTAAGGCAAACCCGTCTCAGGGTTATCTTGGCAAGATTTATTCTGAGCGGGTTTCCTTTTGACTTCCTCTAAGGCTGAGAGAGTGTGACTTGTCTAAGGTTACCCAGTGGGTTTCCATGGCCAGGCAGGGATTTGAACTCTGGTCTCCAGTCATAATCCAGTGCTGGAACCACTACACCACATTGGTTCTTGACATGCTCCTTTTGAATTTCAGCTTGCCCCAAAAAGATTTCTACATCCATCCTGCTTTATTGTAGCCTACTCTATAATTATAATTACATTTTAAAATTGTAATTTCTCTCATAATTGCATGTGTATTCTGTTTGTTTTACTTAGTTTTAATCATAATGTGTAATTACTTGGGCTGTTCTCAGAAGTTCCAGGATGTGCGCCAAGAAACAATTCATTCCCTTGGATCTCTTTTACTTATATTTAATTTGAATGTAAACAGTGAATAGAGAACACTGTTTGGGAGACCTCATTTCATTTTGCATATACAGCATTTCCTACCCCTTTCATGCCAAAAAGAAAGATGGCATTGGAACTCCACTGGGTAACCTTGGAGAAGCCACACACTCTCAGCCTCAGAATAAGTCAAGGGCAAACCCACTCGGAATAAATCTTGCCAATATGACATCGAGACAGGTTTACCTTAGGTTTGCAATAAAATGGAACAAACTACGAATTATATTGGCAAAAATGCCAGACTTTGTTTCTGATATTTCACTGTTTAAGAAACATCAGTTTTAAAATATATGTGAAGGTAGGGTTCAGATTTAAATGTAGAATTGGCATCGTGAATGCCCACCTAGTTTCCCCCAATTTAGAGGCCACATACTGTATGTTGGACAGTAAGTCCCATCACCTTCAGCCTGCATATCCATTGGGGCGTTTTATGATCATTTCCACACATGCCTTAAACAAAGTCTGTTATAAGCAGACCTACTGCACATTCTGTTCAGATGAAAAACATTAAGACCAGGTCCTATGACCCTTAAGAATTTGAGTGTAAAAGAAAACTATAATCATCCAAGAGGGCAAAAAAAAAAGCCAGAATACAGAAATGGAAATACAGCAGTATTTCTACTTCAGAAAACTATTAAAATGGGCTATTAAGATGGGATGTGTGTGTTTCTTAGTCATCCCCTAGAGAATCTAGCTAGCACTTAGTACATGTCTTTAACTGCTGTGAAAATTGAGAGAAGCTGAAATTCCAGTGATCAAATCCCATTAGGATGTCCTCTTCAGAAAGAATAATTCTGAAGTGTACAGTGAAAGAATGCACAGTCTTGCTTCTGTTGGTTTCTATTTTTGGGGACTATGAAAGAAAGACACCCACTTCATTGCTGGTGGGCTGATAAAGAACTTTTAGCACCTGAGGAGCCAGCGCTAGATGAACAAAACTCCTGCTGATGCAGTCTGCTTGGCAAATTTCCAGAGTGTGCAAGAAAAAGCTTGGTACAAAATTAGATGCTCTCTTTCATTCAGTGCCTATATTTAGGACAGTAAGCTATAAAAAAACCCAGTCCTGTTTGCTTTATATTTAACCAGTTGGGGAGAGGGCCATTCTGATGGGCCCAGGGAAACATTGTATGGATGAGATATCAAACAAAGGAATACGCTTGAACAGTATGGCTGAAAAAATACACAAATTGAATGATTATTCCCCTGCCACTATCCACCAATGCTTATGGGGTGTATGAGAAGATGTCCTGAAGCTTCTGCAAATGATTTTGGTTTCCGTTCTATCTTATCTTCAGCTAGAAAATAAATAGTACAGTAGAGTCTCGCTTATCCAACTTTTGCTTATCCAGCATTCTGTATTATCTAACTCAGTTTACCTTTTAGTAGTCAATGTTTTTGTAGTCAATTTTTCAATACATTGCAATGTTTTGGTGCTAAATTAGTAAATACAGTAATTATTACATAACGTTATCATGTATTGAACTGCCTTTTCTGTCCATTTGTTGTAAATCATGATATTTTGGTGCTTAATTTGTAAAATCATAACGTAATTTGATGTTTAATAGGCTTTTCCTTAATCCCTTATTATCCAACATTTTCACTTATCCAACATTCTACTGGCCCGTTGATATTGGATAAGTGAGATTCTACTGTAGTTAAAAGGAGAATGCCAAGTTACTCTTTGATTAAAGATGGCATAATAACAATATTTCCAAGTTCTACTAAAAATTGGTCATGAAGGGGCCTAGCACTAGGAAATAACCATGGGCATTTGGGTGTTCTAGGCAAAGCAAAAATAAAATCACCATGGGAGAACGTAGTGCTATGGAGTAATAGAGGTATGTGTGGATCACAAACTTAGGGTCTCCAGGTGTTTTGGACTTCAGTTCCCACAGTTCCTAACAACGAGTAAGTTGGCTGGGGTTTCTGGGAGTTGTAGTCCAAAACACCCGGAGGCCCAAAGGTTGGGAACCACTGCTTTACAACATGCAAAATACTCCAAAGCAATGGTTCTCAACCTGGGATCCCCAGATGTTTTTGGCCTTCAACTCCCAGAAATTCTAACAGCTGTTAAATTGGCTGGGATTTCTAGGGTTGTAGGCCAAAAACATTTAGGGACCCCAGGTTGAGAACCACTTCTCCAGAGCATACTTCTCTGGAGATGCTTCAGATGCACCATGGGAGCACCCCAACCCTCTTTTGCCACCATGGCCACTTTGCCACCCAAAAGCAGCTCCCCAGTCAAGCCTTACTGGTGACATCACTTCTAGTTAGGTCACAACAGGGCAACCAGCTATACTAATTATAAATGACATCATCAGCAAGGCTCTGCTGGGACAGCTTCTGGCCAGTGACACAGCAGTCTTTTTTTTTTTTTTGGAATAATTTTTATTAAGGATTTTCCAGGGAAGGGGTGGGGAAGCGTGGAAGAGGAGGGGAGTGAGGGAGTCAGGAGGGGGGAAAGGGGAAAGAAAAAGGCAGTGGGAGGGAAGAAGAAGGGAAAAAGAATATAATAATAATAATAATAATAATAATAATAATAATAATAATAATAATAATATTCCAAGCAAAAAAAGGGGGGATATAATAAAAGAGGGGAGGAAAGAAAAAAAAGAGGGGGGGATGCGTCAAACTTCCTTTCTTCTTTAAAGTGGGATGGAACAAAAAATAAAAATAAAACAAAAGAGTATGTTAAATAGATACGATAAAAATTGCCCGTCGTGCTTCTGTTTACTGTGTTCTTCTATAAGTCAGTCCTTGTTGTATTCTTCATTATTAAATAAGTAACTTAAGCTTATTTTCTTTCATCCATTCTTTAAATAGAGTCCAGTCGGTCTTGTTTCTGCTCTTTTTGACATGTTGACACTGGATCGCCTCAAATTCAGTCCATCTGTTCACATATAAAAACATTGGGGTCACCCCAGAGTTTCACGGAAGCTCCAGAGTAAATTGTTCACCCTGTGCTGGATTAACAACTGCAAATAGCCTCATGCAGATTGCTCACAATGAATTCAAGTGAATACAATTTTCTTGACCTTTGGTCAGTCCCATCACAAATTAAACACTAATACGTAGAGATGATCTGATGACAAGAAAATAGAGAAGAATGGAAATATGTTGGCTCTCTCACCCATATTCAGTTACTATTCTGCAAATGGTAGTTTTTGGGCTGAGAACCAGGATTGCAAGACTGCACACTACTCTAAATGTTTGTAGTGTTATAGAATAGTCTGGGAGACTTGGAAGGCACTGAACAGACTGCACTCTGGCACCACGAGATGCAGAGCCAACCTTAAGAAATAGGGCCACAAAGTGGAGTCCACGACATGCAAGTGTGGAGAAGAACAAACCACAGACCACCTATTACAACGCTGCCTGAGCCCTGCTATATGCACAATGGAGGATCTTCTTATAGCAACACCAGAAGCACTCCGAGTCGCCAGCTACTGGTCAAAGGACATTTAGTATAATGCCAAGTTATTAACTTTGTTTGTGTTTTTAAATACATTACCCTCCATTCTCTTCTGACACAATAAACAAACAAACAAACAAACAAACAGTTAGAACTTTACTCCTTTTGCAGGATAAAATGAATCCCTATCCAGGTTGGTCCAGCCTCTTTCTGTAGTTCTTGAGTCCCAAAGTGACAATCATAATGGGCAAGAAAATGTGTTGATTGCTGGATTTGGTGTGGCATATGTGTCCAGGCTCCCTGATGAATTCTTACATTCAAGCATCAATCAGATGTAGAAAATAAATATTCATTGTATAATAAGTAAGATAAACATCTAGGCTTGTGCTGGCTTCATGCACAGTACAATGCGACATTTCAGTTAAAACAAAATTAACACTTCTTTATTTCTTTCCATGTCTCCTGCCCCCAAACCGGATTCCCTCTTTCACTCACTGCCCTTATCTGTTCCTAACCCTTATTATTTCTCTATTTCTAACTGGTTCTATGCTTATTGTTCCTGTCAATATTTAATTTATTTCCATTCGTGCACATGCCTGCCAATCTTTTTTTCTAATAGGCCCTATCTAATAGTTTATCAAGCAAGCCTCTGGTTTCATATTTTCCCTATAGATCAGTCTAGGACAGCATTCCACAAAGAGAGACAGATAAATCCATGTATGGACTTAGGCGCCTCATATCTATCATTCCAATAATCAGAGGTTTGCTCAAAGGTCTGTGTGTCTTCCATATCTCCAGTTAATGCTCTGATTGCTATTGGCACCAAAAGAAGAGATGACCACTCAGACATAAAGTATATTTCCTACAAAAAACGCCAAATCATAGTTGCATACCATCTTGGATGACAAATGCATATATGAATTTTGTACACTCACTCTTGAAGGAGGGCATGGTGGAGCTAAGGATCTCCATTTGTTCACTCAACATAAAAACCAGTCCGGGCTTTAGCACAGCAGGTTAAACCACCAGCTGCAGTAAATCTTGTCAATTAAGAGGTTGACAGTTCGAAGCACAGGTCAGGGTGAACTCTTGGCCTTTAGCCCAGCTTCCACCTACCTGGTGGTTTGAAAGCAAATGTGAGTAGATAAATAGGTACCGTTTAAAAGTGGGGAGGTATTTTAAGACTCCCATAAGGAAATGCCAGGAAAATGCCGGCAATTCAATCAAAAGAAGGAAGTTTACAACCAAAGCTCTTCATTAGGGAAATTGAATGATAGCACCCACCCCCACCCCCGCTGCGGCCAGAACCGAGCACAAGCCTCCAAGATGCCAAAGATGGGAAAAGCCTATATACCTCTATCTATGGATAATTGTCCGTCTTGTCAGTGTATAAACAGCATTAAATGTTTTCTGAATATGTATGTTCAGTAATCCGCCCTGAGTCCCCTTCGGAGTGAGAAGGGCGGAATATAAATACTTTAAAATAAATAAATAAATAAATAAATAAATAAAACAGTGAGTGAATAAGGCTATAGTTAAATGATCATTTGGGCACCATCTTCACCTGTATTACAATATATATGTTTTCTTTAGTCATAGCAATATCTCCAATGGATGACATTTCTTTCATTTGAAGTCATCCTCTATTTTATGGACTTTTCTAGGCTAGGTTTGGGTTTAAGATGAAATCATCAGAAAAGAATGACAGTCTTGAAGTTGTCCTATCAACAAGTCACCTCTGGACAACTGCCTGAGAAGAGACCTAAGTAACCTGGGGGCAATCTTTCCATTACAATGTATACAACAACCCCTGCATTCACATCCAACATTTGTCTTCTCTAGGCATTTTCTAGGTTCTCTACCACAATTTGATGTTATTCTTTGGCCTGAAGTCATTCATTGAATTGAGACGCACTATTGTACATGCTTTTGCATATCCAAAAAAAGTCCAGGAATGTATCCTATTGGATATGAATGTTGTACTATATTGTATTCCTATTAGAGTTATAGTAATAGGTTTCTACATTTGTTTTGAAAGACCAAAATTACCATATGCAACTCTATGCAAGTTTCTGCTTTCTTGTGTCTTCCTTTTTGTTGCTGCATTCCCACCCTTGATGATGTGTAATTTGCCATCTTTTTTCCTACAAGGAAAATATATCCATGGGAAACCTTGGGGCAGGGGAAAGCCCTTAGACTGTACCATAGGGGTGATTCATCCTGCTACTACTTTGTTTGTTCAATTCTGAGCCCTTTGACTAAGTTCAAAAGCAGCAGCCTTTGGATAAAAAAGAATGTAAGAAATGCTGAATGCTCCTTGAAAATTTGTTATTGTCCAGACCTTTTAAAAGGGTACGTTGTTTTTATAAAAAAGCAAAACAACTGGCTGGCACGCTCACCCTACAGCTGCAAAGGCTTAAGGGAGTGACTCTGGGATCATTTACATTAGCACCACCCTTGAAAAATTCCATTGGGCTCAGCTGCTTTTGAAGCAGAACAGAATTGGGTTCTCCCAATGACCGATGCTCCTTTGCCTGCTTTCCCTCGCTCCCACGCACACACATACACACAAACAGACACATGCACCCCAAAATGGACCCAGTTCATCCCATGAGAAAATAATCAGCTGTGTATAAAGTTTAAGATCTTGTGGTGATAAAGTCCTTCTACAATAAATTACTTGGCCAAAATAATTCCAAAACAAGCCTGCCTTGCAGCGCCCCAGACATAGATGTGGAGCTGCCTGCATTGAGCAATAAAACCATCTGTTTCCCCAAAAAACAAGAGATAACATGCATGCTTGCTAAGTCCAGTCTTGCCTGAGCATTAGGCAAGTTAAGACCAACCCAGGTTCCAGGGCAAAGAAGGTACACTGACAGGCAAATAAGGGAGGTTTTGGTGCTCTGTGTTCCAGAGAATCCGTGGCAGCTTGCAGAATGGAGCAAACAATGAAGTAATGGTACTGCTTGAATTAGTACTAATTCCTAGGTACTGTAGCCCCCATTCAACCAGCCTAGTAATGCCTGGTTATCGCTAAAGCACCAAAGGTAGAAGGAATGTAATTATTTACAAAAAGCTATTTGGTTATTTTTGTTTCGGAAACGTAAGTGTAACAACCTAACAAAAAATGAGCATAATGTATCCTTCAACTTTTAACAAGGAGCCTCCGATGGCCTAGGGGATAAAAGCCTCATGACTTGAAGGTTGGGTTCCTGACCTGAAAGCTGCCAGGTTCGAATCCCACCCGGGGAGAGCGTGGATGAGCTCCCTCTATCAGCTCCAGCTCCATGCGGGGACATGAGAGAAGCCTCCCACAAGGATGGTAAAACATCAAAACATCCGGGCGTCCCCTGGACAACGTCCTTGCAGACGGCCAATTCTCTCACTCCAGAAGCAACTCCGGTTGCTCCTGACACGAAAAAAAAAACAAAAAACTTTTAACAGATGAAAACCAGGACGTGTATGGCCAAGCATGATCAGAGTGTTGTCAAGGTGGCAATGGTTAAAAATTGGGGGGAGGGGGGGTTAATAAACCTTTTTATTCAGGCAGACTTTAAAAATCTTTTTTAAAGAGTGAGACGGGGAGGTGCTGTAGGGTATTTGATTATTTTAACAGTTTTTAATCATTTTAAGTGTTTTAAGTATTTTAATTGGTTTGTCTAATTCTATTTTAATATTTGTGTGCTGCAGATCTTAAACTGCAGTTTTAATGTTGTGAGTTATTTTGCATCTCAATCAAGAAAAAACCATAATAACAATAACAACAATAATAAACAGACAAACTGGGAGAGGTTGCAGTAGTTTGCTTTTGCTTGACCCTAGAAAGGACAAAATTCCACCTCATTCTCTGTCTCCTGGTTAATTAAAATAATAGCATCACAGAGCTGGATACCAAAAGGGCCATCCGCTCCCATCAAAGCATTCCCAAAAGATGGCCATCCAGACTTTGTTTAAAAACCTCACACTCCAAGGCTGAGTTTTCCACTGCCAAGCAGCTTTTCCCAACAGGAAGTTCTTCCTAAATTTTAATGGAATCCCCTTTAGTCCATTGCTTTGTATCCCAGGCCCTTTCCACACAGCTGAACAAAATCTCACATTATCTGCTTCGAACAGAAACATACGCCAGTGTGGACTCAGATAAGCCAGTTCATAGAAGATATTGTGAGATTTTCAGCTTTGATATTCTGGGTTATATGACAGTGTGGGAGGGCCCATAGTCTCTGGAGCAAGAGAAAACAAGCTTCATCTTCATTATAACATCTATTTCAAATATTTAAACATGGCTATCATCGATAGAGATACCATTGCCATGGGGGGCTGGAATATGCTGAGGCTAGTGACCCCAGCCACAAAGGGCTTTCTTTCCCTTCCTTTCCTTTCTTCACTTCATTTTCATTCCTTTCCTCGCCGTACAGACCTTTTCTCCCACACTTCCCTAGCTTCCAGAACCCCTTTCCTGCATGGCAGAAGGGGGTTGGACTGGATGACCCCTCAGGGTTCTGCTATTATTATTATTATTATTATTATTATTATTATTATTATTATTATTATTATTATTATTATTATTATTACACAGCAAACAAGATAGATATCCTGGATTTCGTATCACAGAATCACAAGTTGAACACTTCCCAAGTGTTTAGGACTGTGTGATGTATTTTCAGATGATGTGCGCAGATCCCAGTAGGGTAGCCTTTTGCAGTTGGCAGATCGTGATTTTGTCAATGTCTATTGTTTCCAAATGTCAGCTGAGATCTTTTGGCACGGCACCCAATGTGCCAATCACCACCGGGACCACCTGCACCGGTTTCTGCCAGAGCCTTTGCAGTTCGATCTTGAGGTCCTGATAGATAGAGTTTTTTCTGTTGTTTTTCATCAATGCGACTGTCACCTGGGATGGCAACATCAATGATCCAAACCTTTTTCTTTCCCACAACTGTGAGGTCTGGTGTGTTGTGTTCCAGAACTTTGTCAGTCTGGATTCGGAAGTCCCACAGTATCTTTGCGTGCTCATTTTCCAATACTTTTGCAGGTTTGTGATCCCACCAGTTCTTTACTGCTGGGAGGTGGTACTTGAGGCATAAGTTCCAATGAATCATTTGGGCCACATAGTTATGCCTCTGTTTGTAGTCTGTCTGTGCGATTTTCTTACAGCAGATGATGATATGATCAATGGTTTCGTCGGTTTCCTTGCACAGTCTGCATTTTGGGTCTTCAGCTGATTTTTCGATCTTGGCCTTAATTGCATTTGTCCTGATGGCTTGCTCCTGGGCTGCAAGGATCAGGCCTTCTGTGTCCTTCTTCAGGGTCCCATTTGTGAGCCAGAGCCAGGTCTTCTCCTTATCAGCTTTTCCTTCAATTTTGTCAAGGAATTTTCCGTGCAATGTTTTGTTGTGCCAGCTGTCAGCTCTAGTTTGTAGTGCGGTTTTCTTGTACTGATTTTTGTCTGCCGTGCTTTGAGGAGTTTCTGATTTTTGACTTCAATCAAAGCAGGTTCTTCACTTTGCTTTACATATTCTGCCAGGGCATGTTCTTCTTCTTTGACTGCTTGTTTTACTTGTAAGAGTCCTCTGCCCCTGATCTTCTAGGCAGATATAGCCGGTCAACATCACTGTGAGGGTGCAGTGAATGATGAATGGTCATGAGTTTTCTTGTTTTTCTGTCCAAATTGTCCAGTTCCACCTGTGTCCAGTTTATAATGCCAGCAGTATATCTTATGACAGGTATGGCCCAGGTGTTTATGGCCTTGATGGTGTTGCCTTCATTGAGCTTGCTTTTGAGAATTTTTCTCACCCTTTGTGTGTATTCTTTGCTGACCACAGTTTTCACATGTTCATGCTTGATGTTGTCCAGTTGTAATATGCCCAGATATTTATAGGCCTCTGGCTGGTGACACTTTATTGTTTGGCCATTAGGTATATTTATGCCCTCACTTTCAATGATTTTTCCCTTCTTCAATGCCACTGTTGAACACTTGTCCAGACCAAACTCCATGTTGATATCAGTGCTAAAAATTTGGACAGTGTTAGTCAAAGACTGGATTTCAGTTTGCATTTTCCCATACAGCTTCAGGTCATCCATGTACATCAGATGCGAAATTTTGTGAGATTCCTTAGATGTTTGATAGCCGAGGTTTGTTTTTTTGTAAGATTGCTGACAGAATGATGACTGAGGGCTGTGCTGGCGGTAGTGTAACTACTGGCAGGTCCAACCAAGCCAGAGAGTCCTCAGCTGAGGAGCAGAACTAAGAGCACCTAACCCATTAGCATTATGGAGAATCAAACCAAAACTAAGTCTATACTGGCTCGGTCGTCGCCCAGGATAAAAAGGACCGTGGTGGATGCTGCTGATTCTGGACATCCATCGACAAGTGGGCTACGGAATCAAAATACAAATGAACAGTCACAGAAGCGGCAGAAATATACAATGCCAGAAAACCGCACTGTTGTTGTTGTTGTTGTTGTTGTTGTTGTTGTTACAAAGGCAGAATGGCCATTGGTTAGGGTGCTTTGATTTGTGCTTTTACTGTATGGCAGAAGAGGGTTGGACTGGATTGCCCCTGGGGTTGCACCTATTATTATTATTATTATTATTATTATTATTATTATTATTATTATTATTATTATTACAGGATGGCCATCTGTTGGGTGTGTTTTGATTGTCCTTTTCTTGCATGGCAAAAGGGGTCATCTTTAAAAGCCTGTCTGAATAAAAAGGTTTTAGAATTGAAAAAAAGCCAAGGACAAGAAGAAAAGGTGGGAGGAGTAGAGAAAAACTTTGGCCCCATCTACACTGCCATATAATCTAGATTATCAAATCAGAGAATCCACGTTATCTGCTTTGAACTGGATTATTTTAGTCTACACTGCCATATAATCCAGCTCAAAGCAGATAATGTGGATTTTATGTGGCTGTGTGGAAGGGCCCTAAGACATTATGAAGCAGCTGAAAAAGTGGGACAGCAGAGAATTAACTGGAAGTATTATTGCCAAATGGAGACATCTGGAGGGTACGATGCAACAAGTATTAACAAAGTCACTTTACTAGTGCAATATTACCTTACCTTAAGTTACTTTTTAAGGTCATGTTTAGAGGCATATTAATGGAACCTTATTTATTTATTTATTTACAGCATTTATATTCCGCCCTTCTCACCCCGAAGGGGACTCAGGGTGGATCACATTACACATATAGGCAAACATTCAATGCCTTTTAACATAGAACAAAGACAAGACAAACATAGGCTCCGAGCGGGTCTCGAACTCATGACCTCCTGGTCAGAGTGATTCATTGCAGCTGGTTGCAGCTGGCTTGCTCTCCAGCCTGCGCCACAGCCTGAACCTTTTGAAGTTTAATGCCATTCTGTTACGAATTCTACATTTCCCATCTCTCCTTTGCACAAGAGAAGTAACAAGCAATGGAATGGAAACAAATGTACTACAGGTTTGGTATATAATTATATCTTTATTATTTAATCTAGTCCTGTACTATACCTAAAAATCTACAACTATACCAACTCTAGCAGATTACTATCCCAAGTCTATTTAAAACCTGCAATGGAGGTCCCTTCTACACAGCCATATAACCCAGAACATCAAGGCAGAAAATCCCACAATATCTGATTTGAACTGGGTTATCTGAGTCCACACTGCCATATATTCCAGTTCAAAGTAGATAATGTGATACTTTATTCAGCTGTGTGGAAGGGGCTGGAGAAGAACCCTATTCTTTCCAAGATAAACTGGCCTTTCAAAGACAGAAGTAACAAAGCTCCTGAACTGGATTGATCCTAACAGCTTTTCATTAAATAACTTGTTTCATGTATCAATCAATTGATAATTTTAAAATGTGTAAACTGGCCAGAATCCTATAAAAACCAACTAGAGTAGACCCATTAAATCAATGCAATTTACTTATGCATTGATTAAATAATCTTATTTTGCTTGGAACTAATAGGATTAAAACATATTGTTTCATCCCAAAGAGGATATAATGATTGCCCTCATTATACTTTTTAAATATGTTCATCTTACGTTATTCAATCTTACTTAACAGAGGAACAATGTTAATATTGTGTTATTCAATAAATGTTCATTCAACAGATGAAAAATATCAGGAAACTGAAACATTAATATAGTAAAATTGTGTGGGGGAAAATACTTCAATCAGCTCAAAAATACAAATTTAAGAGTTTGGATGCAATTTAGAGTAAAGTATCTGAGGCTGGTTTCTATTAAAGATTTTGAGGTTTTTTTGAAGCACAGTAATATTTGAACATTAATATAATATGTTAATATAGTTTAAAATACAACATTGGCATTTTAAAGTAATCTTTTTTAGGCGTTTCATATTGGCAGGTAAATTGATTTGGAGTTGCTAGCAGCATAGAAGTATATTTACTACAAACTAACATGCCTGTTATCCTTTCCAAACCCAGGACAAAGTTTTGTTCCACAAGCCTCTCGTATGAATTTGTAATTACTATCTACTCCAGGCACAACCTTCTAAAGGTAATACCAGAAATAGCCCATTAGTTCAGCACACTGACAGACTTTGTGAAAACATATTGTGAGCCAGAGGGCCGTACCTAATTTGCACAGCTTATTTACATACTCCCAATATAATTCACATAATATTTGCACGAACTCAGTGGTCTCCACACTGCTGGTGGACATATGGCACCACTTCTGCGACGCCATTTGTGCAATCTCATGTGACAAACAAGCAGTTGCAGTTTTTAGGGGTAGACACCGTTGTCATATTTACACCCAAGGTTTTGCAGTTAATGCTTCCTTTGCAAATGTATGAACAGGTGGAGATAGAAGTAGACAGAAGGCCTTAGATTGATGGCACATCTCCTCTCTTCATGAACCACTCTCAGACACACTAGAAATTATGACATTTGAAAACATCACAACGTGGGTTTGCTATTGTTACATCTGGCGTATTTAGCTCTTGCTGAAAACATATTTTCATGGTCCTCCAAACCCAAGGTATTAGAGCTAAAGAGTTATTGCCGAATCCTAAATCTTCAAGGAGATTAATTTAATTAATTATATTACTACATTTTCATTCTGCTCTCCCTCCAAAGTACTGATAGCAATATACAAGGTCAGCCATCCCAATTTTATTCTCATAGCCACCATACAAGGTAGGAAGGTTTTATCTGGTACATCTACACTGTATCATTAATGCAGCTTGATGCCACTTTAACTGTCAATGGAATAATGGGGGTTGTGGTTTTACAATAGCTTTAGCATCCTCTGCCAAAGAGTTTCAGTCAATTTCATTAATCTTCCAGTGTCTTGGGGAAAGGGAAGCACTGTACAATCCATGTTTCTTCAGGCTGGCCTTGCTGTAAGGCAGAGTGACTACCTCAGGCACAGATTTTGGGGAACAGTAACAGCAAACCCCACTGCTGTTATGATGTTTCTTCTATCTATTCTCCTCTGTTGGAGGACAGAACTGTGTACGTCACCCACTTTTTAGGGGCCTTTTAATGAATGCATTGTTGCAGGTGCTGCAGGTGCAGGTGCTAACCCAGTGGTGTTGGTGGTGTTCTGCCCACTGTGCAGACATGGTGCAAGGCAGGCTGTTGTGCTCTTTGCTGCAGCCAGAAAAATGTCTTATAGGCTGTTTTGGTCATATCTTTCCTAGTAATTGCTTTACAGTACCCCTATGCTTACAAATATCACGAAAAGAAAGAATTGAGTTCATTAAAGCTTTCAAGGAATTGTTGGCACCACTATTCTCTTTACTAGCTGTTGTCCCTTCAGGAGCACCTGGATCTATCCCAATATTAGGGCTGTGAAAAGCTTCAGCTGCAGATTTTGAAAGTTATCGAAGGCACGGAAGGAGATGAAGCATTTATTTTGCTGTCTTTTGGCAAACATATGAGGGAGAAAAGTATAAGTAACAGCAAGGTTTAATCTCGGATGTATACATGAAAAATATGTGCACACACTCCAACATGTGTTTTGAAAACATCTGTTTCAATTACCTTTTAAATCTTGCATAATAACTGAAGATAAAGGTACTCCTGTGGGATAATGATGTCTGCAATGCAGGAAAATAAATTCTCCTTCATTCTCCTCTCTAATGACCTTTTCACATAGCCACCAGAATCGCTGGATGTCATTTCACATTACGCCCCATACCCCGCATTGCCCAGCTCGAGTAAAGGGCAATCCCATGGGGGGGGGGGGGGGAGCGTGAATCACGTGGCTTCCACCCATGGATTCCAATGGCAATATGGGAAGCATGTGTTGGCTCCACCCTACTTCATCCACAGAACCCTGCTGGCATCATTTAATGGGAGCCGGAGGGTTCTATGGGTGACCTGGGCCAAACCAGTGCACGATGCCAATTTTAGCCCTTTGTGATAATGTCTTGGGAGTTGTGGGGAGATTATTACAAATTGTGTAATGATAAACCTACTGATAAATTTTGAAGTGAAATCTTGACAGTCTTAATAGAGAACACTGCTTTTGGGAAAACCCAAAAACACAGGCAGACACAGAATCATAGAGTTGGAAGGAACCCTATGGGCCATTTGGTCCAATTCCTTGCTGAATGCAGGATCTCCAGCTGGGTCATTCCCAACAAATAGCAGTTCTGACTCTTATTGAAGACATTTGAAGAAGTAGACCCTACCACCTCCCTGGAATTGGATCCATTACCAAAACTTACTTTCTATCAAAAAAATTCTTTCTAGTGCTGAATTAAAATCTACCCTTCTGTAACTTAAACCCATTACAAATATGTTCTTAAGCAGCAGAGATCAAGTTTACAAAGAGTAGATATGGACATTTTTGGTAATCTGCAACATGTCGACAATCTCTTAGAAAAAAACAAGGAGATGCGCATAGAATTTCATGGGATCTTTGGCACAGCACGATCAATGGTGGAGTCTATGTGGGGGGAAGTTAGGATTCGTCGCATCTGTTCAAAGCAACATCCAGGCAACTTCACCAACACCAATGAAATATTATAGGCTAAATGTGTACATTCAATTTCTCGAAGGTTTCTGCAGTCAGCTTCAAGAAAGGTTTGAAAGACACAGAGAAGTAGTTCAGGAACTGCAAATATTCCTCCCTATTAATTGTGGCGATTTAAAATCCAACTTGAACAAGTGCACAGAACGTTGCAGTCAATGCTTTCAAGATCCTGACACACTAATGGATGAGTTTGATCTGTGGTGTAAAAAAGGGAAAAAAGATTACACTTGCAGAAAAACCATCAAATGTACTGGAAGCATGTCTTGTCTTTGATAAATAGTTTTTTTCAAATGTGAAGAAACTTCTTCAGATTTCTGCAACACTGCCAGTTACAAATGAAAGGTCATTTTCAATTCCTAAACATTTGAAAACATAAGAAGCACAATGGGGCAAGAAAGAATGACTTGACTTGCAATCTTGATTTTTATAAATGGAGCCTGATTTCTGTTAAAGTGTACTGACAGTTTTCAAATGTTTCCAACAGGCGTTGTGATGTTTTTTTGTAACCACTAAATTACCAATTGAGAATTATTTTCAGTTTTTTTTAGACTTGAAACTTTGTAGCCAAAACAGAAATTTGATTTAATTAAGTCTATATAAAATATAGAATGAGTCATAGAATTTAAATTATTTTGTGTTATGGACCTACTCATGATTCGGTCTGCTAATTGAGTCCTGCTCCCTTAATTGATTTTATTTCTGGCTATGGCCTGGCTATCCCCAAATACAAATGGCAAAGCTGACCAGTATACTGAGATATCTCCTTCCAAACTACTGTGAAGACTAAAACTAAATTGCACCAAGGATCCAATACACATTAAATATAGCCAAGAAAATAATATCACCTTGTTTAGATCAGAGTAAACCTGGTAATATAAAGTGAATTGGTTAAAATAAATAAAAATAATGCCAGTGCTGTTACCTTCCAGGTAGGTAAAGGTTTTCCCCTGACATTAAGTCCAGTCATGTCTGACTCTGGGGGTTGGTGCTCATCTCCATTTCTAAACCGAAGAGCCGGCATTGTCCGTAGACACCTCCAAGGTCATGTGGCTGGCATGACTGCATGGAGTGTTGTTACCTTCCTGCCGGAGCGGTACCTATTGATCTACTCACATTGGCATGTTTTCGAACTGCTAGGTTGGCAGGAGCTGGGGCTAACAGCGGGTGCTCATTCTGCTCCCAGGATTTGAACCTGGGACCTTTTGGTCCGCAAGTTCAGCAGCTCAGCGCTTTAACACACTTTGCCACCGGGGTTCCCTTCCAACAATTGGTAAAATGGATTGTGCAACATAGTTGGTTTCCCATTGACTATAGTTGGTTTCACCCACCCCATTACACATCATATGACAATTTTCCATTGTTTGTGCAAAAAAGCCAGATATATCTCTGTTTTCTCAGAAGTTCCCTGCATAGCCATGTTTTCCCTGGGATAATAAACAACCATGTTTAAACCCAACACCTGGCAAAGTAGCAAAGGCTGTTGTGATTACCATCATTCCTGTTTGCCATCTCATGCTAATGAACCATGCTGGAGGCTCCTATTCAAGAATCACATGAAAAGAGTCAGGTTACCTCTGAACTGGCCTCACTGTCAATATCACAGACACTGACTGTGATATTGGTATAATTTTGGTATAAAATGCCTTAAACAGAAAATTAAATGGAGGGGGGGGGGGTGTTTCACACCTCCAAGAACATACTAGCTAGTATAGCCTCTAGGTAAAGGTAAAGATTTTCTCCTGGTTTTCCCAAGTCCAGTTGTGTCTGACTCTGGGGGTTGGTGCTCATTTCCAGTTCTAAGCTGAAGAGTCAATGTTGTCCGTAGACACCTCCAATGTCATGTGGCCGGCATGATTGCATGGAGCGCTGTTACCTTTCCTCTGGAACGGTACATATTGATCTACTCACATTTGCATGTTTTTGAATTGCTTGATTGGCAGAAGCTGGGGCTAACAGCAAGAGCTCACCCTGCTTCCCAGACTCAAACCACTGACCTTTTGGCCAGCAAGTTCAACAGCTCAGTGGTTTAATTCACTACGGCACTGGGGACTCCTGTATAGCCTCTAGCTAAACCCAAAACTAAAGTTTTGGATCAGTTTACCTTTAACATTCATTTCAGTTCTATAATATTAATCTCAAATCAAAGCTTCTAACTTCCTCATGCATATGGGGCCTAATTTTGTTTTCTCTCCTAATCTGGGAGAATCCTCAATTGCATACTACAATCATAGAATTGGAAGGAATCAGCAAAGCCACCCAGTCCAACCCCTTGCTATGCAAGAATATACAGTGAAAGCACTCCTGACAGATAGCCATCCAGGCGCTGTTTGAAACCTTCCAAAGACGGTCAGCATATCCCAGTGTTGAAGAGTTTTTATCATCAGGAACTTCTTCCTAATATTTAGGTGAAATCGCTTTTCCTGTACAGTAGAGTCTCACTTATCCAAGCTAAACGGGCTGGCAGAAGCTTGGATAAGTGAATATCTTGGATAATAAGGAGGAATTAAGGAAAAGTCTATTAAGCATCAAATTAGGTTATGATTTTACAAATTAAGCACCAAAACATCATGTTATACAGCAAATTTGACAGAAAAAGTAGTTCAATACGCAGTAATGTTATGCTGTAATTACTGTATTTACGAATTTAGCATCAAAATATCACAATATATTGACAACATTGAATACAATAATGCATTGGATAATCCAGAGGCTTGGATAAGTGAGACTCTACAGTAGTTTTAATCAGTTGCTCCATGGTCTAGTACTACTTTGCCTTTGCCATTTTTAAAAGCTGCTTTATTTTACCCATCACATTTGATACAGGGCTGGATAAAACCTTGTATGAGTTATTGCAAAATTGCAATTTGTACCATGAAGCAAACATGAGTTTTCATATGTTAAACATTGGTTAGATTGTAGCAGCACAGGTAGCCTGTCTGCTTTATCTCATTTGTTTTATTAGAGGAAAATCATGTGTGCAGTGCACCTTATGCCATATTGTCCATTTTTGGAACCAATCCCTTTTTTTCCATTCTTTCAAAAAAAAAACACGGAATTCCTTACTTTAAAAAACCCACTCAAACTTCTAGTAGAGAATAAGACATTATGCACATTTGAATCTTCTTACAAGCACCAAGGATGAGCTGAATTTGTAGGTGATCCAGAAGAAGTAAAGAGCAGGCTGGGCAGGTTTAAAACTGGCCAGAGGCAAATCTAATTACACCTCATTTACAGAGATCTAAAAGCCCACACAAGAGGCAAGGTTGTAAGGAATGGTGCCTTAGGTTAATCCAATGTTTTCTTCTTCAGCAATAGTAACCTCGTACCAACAGTTTGGGAAAAAGGTTATGCTTCATTGTCAATTTCTAGAATACTTGAATATGTTATGTCTGAGTTTTAATCTTGTATTCCTTTTTCAAAAAGCAGTGGCTCTGGCTTCTGCTCAGGTGAAAGAGAGAGATTGCTATGTAGGTACAAGTTAAAATAATTATTTGTATGTGTTAGCACTTCATTCTAAGAGAGCTCTAAAGTGGTGATCCAGTCATGCTTGTTTGACTAATTTATACCATCATCATTGGTGATCAGTTGTGTCTGAGTATGATTGCCTTCCATGTGTAAGGTCTTGGTGGTGGGTCCATAGGTGACTGTAGAGACCTTTTCTTGACCTGCATGTTCTTCTGCAGGGAGGACATTGATTTCCAGGTGGTAGGCGGTCTACTTGATGCATCTTCCTTTTGACACGTTTCTCCCTTACGCCCTCCATTTGTGCCTCTTCAAATTCCACAGCACTGTTGGTCACAGCAGACTTCCAGTTAGAACGCTCAAGGGCCAGAACTTCCTAGGTCACAGTGAGCCAATCCATATATTCAATAGAATCCAATAATATTTTATTCTACTGAATGAGAAAATACAAAGTGTCCTTCTGATCAGACTAAGGGCCTCTAGTCCAGTTGTATGTTGACCTGGTGGTCACCTTGCTATCTACAAAATGCCTACAGGCTGAATGTAAGTGTACTACTACCCTTTCCTTTGTGTTTCTCAGTAACTGGTATCTTGACTAGAAGCCATTGACATCTTCCATGGATTAGTCTAATCTCTTTAGGATATCATCTAAAAAAATCTTCAAGGGGAGATGTGCTTCTCATTTGAATGCTCCCACCGATTAACATCGCTTCTGGAAAAACAATACTTCAGGGTGACACCTAGCTAAGACCTCTCTTGTTGACATCTGACAGAGCTGGCTAATAGACAAAAAGAGGTTGCCATCCCAGGGAGGTGTTTTGAATGTCAGGAAAAGGCGACAAACAAATGGTCCTCCTTTTCCTGTACTAGCTGTAGAATATTATACCAAGCAAACCCTCATGCATTCTGGGAGAAGCTTTATCTGAAGATAGTGATATAAACACTATCAGTTCTTCCTAACTAGACCCATCAAATCATTTGTTGAACAATCAGTCTATGCATGGGTAAATTATATGGATTTGTTGGGTCTGCTCTGGTTGGGACTAACCAAAAGGCTTCAGTCCAGAAAGCAGAAGCATTGCTGAGTAAAAGAGATGGAACAAGAAT
Source organism: Anolis carolinensis (assembly GCF_035594765.1). NCBI lineage: Eukaryota > Metazoa > Chordata > Lepidosauria > Squamata > Anolidae > Anolis > Anolis carolinensis. Next base: position 42,740,537 of record NC_085841.1, read on the forward strand.
CAAACTTGATGGACATGATGTTTAGGTGACTATTTCTTTTTATTCATGCCAGTGCCCTAAAGCTTGGAATCATGCTCTAATTAGTTGGGACACGAAAATTTGACATCTAGATGCAGGGGACCTGTCCCTGATAAACAGAACATTTTCTTTCTGGCAAATGACATTGATTAACACTTGAAAAGTCAATTTACCAAGACAGCTGGAGAGAAAGACTGCAGGACTTTGCTATAATAATGCTGTAACAATAGCAATCTGAAAAGAATAGAATAATACCTATCTTAAAAATTGTTGTAGTATTCTAAGTTGCCTTTTATGTGCTGTGTCACTTGCTGCAGTATGTCATCTTTCTCTCTCCCAAATTCTTCCGGCATCCTGTAGCTAAAAAATAGCCAGGATTGTCTCCCGGTATAGCAGAGTGGAACGTTGTGGTCCTGCCAGCCAGCCATGAACATAAACAGTGTGAAAATTGCCTGATTAAGATGGCTGAAGTAAAAGTCCCTGAGATCATTCACCAAAACCACACAGGTGAAACATATCAGATGGATGCACTGATCTGAACCTAGAGCAAAACCTCTAAACATCCTGATGTGGGTGTAGAGAATATTCTTTCAGCAGCATTTGATTTCAAAATAAAAACAAGTGAGAAAGTCCAATGAAAACAGTTGGCACATATATTTGTTTGGTCTGGTCTATACAAAGAGCACCACAGGTGGTAAAGTTGTCCCTGGATGTGACAACATAGGCTGCTAACTGAATGCACCTCCAAAAAAAAAACACCCCCAACACAATGTCCCAGCATATAACAAGCGGGAGGTTTTCACCAAGCATTATGCCATGTCATCCTATTTGCAATCTAAGGTGCTACCAGGCAAGACTATACCAAATGCCTACATAGTGAGATATCATCATCATCAAATTGGCATCTCATTTTATTACACAACGGTATCTAAGTTGGATGCACTGAAAGTAGAGAATCCAGCACAAAACAATCCGGTAAAATGTAAATAGAAGTCTAGCATATAGCATTTGAATGCTGTGCTCTGGACATGTGGATTTGGTATGTGTATGTGCATTTATCAATTTATTTCTTAAGCATTCTGGATTAGATGAACTATTCATGTTATGAGTTATGCTGTATTGGGAAAGTTTAGAGGATGGTGAAATCAGCAGGATAATATAAGAGCAAGAGCCAAAGTACATGATACTGAAAGTCAAGCATTCTGTTCTCATAATGGCCAACATATTGTCCCCAGAAAAACAAGAAGCAAAACATAGGCATAGCACCACCTCCTGCTCATGTTTCCCATCAACTAGGACTGATAGTGTTAAACACTGAAAAGAACAACATTGGTTGACTGGTTGTTGATAATCATTGATCTCATTGCTCAGAAAAAAGGAGAAGAAGGAAAAGGAGTAAGACAGTGATTTTCTGTTCAAGGCAGAAGAAAGGTCTCTTAATGAAGTTAACCTCAGTAGCTCAGAGGTTCTTTCGATGAGTTACAGAAGCTCTTATAGGAAAAAAAAGACTTATCAGTAGCAGCCTGTTAAGCAACTTTCCTTTGCAGAGCAACCTGCTTCTCATTTACTATAGAAGCCAAAGCATTAACTAACAATTACCTGTTTGACTTGGATGAGCAGACGACATCCAGAAATGAAAGCTTCTGTTTGCACAGGCAGGTTTTGAACATTAAAGATTAATAGAAGCTAATTTGCATGACGGGTTTGATTTCAGAATACAGAAAGAGGTGTCATCCGGAGAACAATGGGGCTTATGCAGGTGAAACGGTGCTGTCCAACTGTCTTCCCTGCTGCAATAATCCACGCAACATCTTTGTCAACAGTATGTGATGCAACTTAATCAATGTATGCAGGATGACATGCCTCATCCAAGTAGCTGTTGCATGTTGACAGTGAGACCTAGGCACTCTGTCCTACTTGTCTTGATCATTATCTTCCATAAAGATGAAGCAAAATTAGTCATGTATATAGGAAATCTGGAGTTTCCTATGAAAGAATGTGTTGTAAAGCTGCAGGCCTATGGCTATTTGAATTGCAAATATTTTGCTCCTGCCCCTTTCTTTTTCGTTTTGGGTCTTGAGATCTAAGATTGGTTGGGGAGGATGACATTAAAAAATATATGTCTATAGTTTAGGACCTGAAGATGTTACTTCTTTGGACTGCAGAGTCTGCCAGACAAAAAGTAACCATTGTCAGCTCCCCGAAGCAATATTTCAAATCTCTGTTATTTTGCTACTCATAACTCAGTTGCTTCTATTTATCACAAAGATAACCAAATGCCTCCAGATCCAACACTGTGTTTTCTTTCATATCCAACTTGTCAGTCTGCTTAGGCAGACCACAAAGATAAAAGAGTTATTGTGCCTTTTGCATGTGCTTTCTGCTTTTCTCGGCTTTGTTTACTAGCCATGCTGATTGAGGGATTCTGTAATCTTTAGTCCAAATATTTTCTCTTCTAAGTTCTGTCCTTGACCACAACAGTGTGCCAGATGAGGAATGTTTTTGATACCTCCCTCATTTTTTTCAGTGTTTGACTATTTCCTGTTTGTGTTGTATCTGGAGCACACAGTTTGCATGTACACTGTATCTCGCCAGTTGGAGTTGTAAACTGCAAGCATGGACCTGGTAGCAGTTGCTTATACACTGTCTTTAATCTACACTGTTTGCTGCTACTATCAATTACACCATAGATGTAAAGAAAGCTTTAGCACAATTGTGCCAGTTTACATGTTCACAAAGATGAGCTGCTACCACCATTTGTTTCAGATGACAGGTAGATTGCGGTCTAGGTAACCAAGGATGGGCACACCCTGTTGTTTGAAATTCAAGCAGTGACCTAGACTGACTGTCCTTAATTCAACCTTCAGTGGAAAATCTTGCCCGTGCAGAAACAAAGAAGCTGGACTTCATGATATTCTGTTTCTTTCACTCACCTTCTCCTACACTTGTACAGCATTGCTTCTGCAAGTTGATCCTCACACAACATATATGCCCATATACTTTTAATTTTAATTGATTTGAAATGTACTGTATTATTTTTATATATGTGCTTTTATTGTAAGCCGCCCTGAGTTCCCTATTGGGTGAGATGGGCAGGATACAAATACTGTAATAATAATAATAATAATAATAGTAATAATAATAATAAAAACCAGTACAAGAAAACCGGACTACAAACTAGAGCTGACAGCTGGCACAACAAAACATTGCACGGAAAATTCCTTGACAAAATTGAAGGAAAAGCTGATAAGGAGAAGACCTGGCTCTGGCTCACAAATGGGACCCTGAAGAAGGAGACAGAAGGCCTGATCCTTGCAGCCCAGGAGCAAGCCATCAGGACAAATGCAATTAAGGCCAAGATCGAAAAATCAGCTGATGACCCAAAATGCAGACTGTGCAAGGAAACCGACGAAACCATTGATCATATCCCCAGCTGCTGTAAGAAAATCGCACAGACAGACTACAAACAGAGGCACAACTATGTGGCCCAAATGATTCATTGGAACTTATGCCTCAAGTACCACCTCCCAGCAGCAAAGAAATGGTGGCATCACAAACCTGAAAAAGTATTGGAAAATGAGCACGCAAAGATACTGGGGGACTTCCGAATCCAGACTGACAAAGTTCTGGAACACAACACATCAGACATCACAGTTGTGGAAAGGAAAAAGGTTTGGATCATTGATGTTGCAATCCCAGGTGACAGTTGCATTGATGAAAAACAACAGGAAAAACTCAGCCACTATCAGGACCTCAAGATTGAACTTCAAAGACTCTGGCAGAAACTGGTGCAGGTGATCCCAGTGGTGATGGGCACACTGGGTGCCGTGCCAAAAGATCTCAGCCGACATTTGGAAACAATAGACATTGACAAAATTACGATCTGCCAACTGCAAAAGGCCACCCTACTGGGATCTGCGCGCATCATCCGAAAATGCATCACACAGTCCTAGACACTTGGGAAGTGTTCGACTTGTGATTTTGTGATACGAAATCCAGCATATCTATCTTGTTTGCTGTGTCATAATAAAATAATAATAATAATAATAATAATAATAATAATAATAATAATAATAATAATAAACTTTCTAACTGTGTTTAAGGAGCCTCAGGTTTATGCTTCTGCATGTACTCCGGGCCCATAAGTTATGGATGTGCCTATAATCACATCATTGATCTTTCAAAGGTTATGACAACCGGAAAGATGCAACCTTCTCAATGGACGAATGATCTTCTCAATTGATTAGTTATAGGTCATAAAATTGTATAAAATGCTTACTCTCCCTCCCCCCGCCCCCGGCCCAAATCTTTTATTGTGAAATTATAAAGATTTTCTTCCATTCTTATCTTCTAAAGAGGAATCTGGAGATATATACTGTTTTCAGGTGTCATCTATTCTGGCATTTGGCATTTGGTGAAGGCACACTGTCATCAATCACCCTGCTCATGTCCTGCAATTTCAGTTCTATCCACAAGTAATTAGGTCTTCCTCTTTTATTACTGCCTCCCACTTCAGCTAACATTATTGTCTTTTCTAATGAGTCCTGTCATCCCATGATATGATCGAAGTCCCTTCGGGTGAGAAGGGTGGGCTAGAAATATTGGAAAGAAATAAATAAAAAATAAGTATGATAGCTTCATTTATATAATCCTGGGTTTTAGGGACAGTTCAGTCTTGATATGACCCTGAAGCCATTTATTGAGCAATAGAATTATCTATTCTACTTCAATAGAATTATCCTCCAGCACTACATTTTAAATAAATTGACAGTTTTCCTCATTGTCCAACTTTCACAGCCATACATAAAATCAGAAATATGAAAACATCAATAAGCCTGACTTTGATATTCAATTATGTATCCTTACACTCCAGAATTTTATCAATATCCTTCAAAAGTGCTCTTCTAAGTCTTAATTTTCTTCTGATTTTTTACAACAGGATCCAGTATGGTTTATAATTGAGCCAAGGTATAAAAACTCTTTATCTATTTTGATGTCTTCATTGTTCATTGATGTGTTCATTGTTCATCAATAGTGTAAATCAGTGGTGTCAAACTTGTAGCTCTCCAGATGTTTGGACCTCCAACTCCCAGAAGCCCTAATCAGCTTGTCCAATGGCCAGGAATTCTGGGAGCTAAATCCAAAACACCTGGAGTGTCACAAGTTTGACACCACTGGTGTAAACCACCTGTATTTACTATTATTACTATTCAGCTGTAACCTTCCTTTTTAATTTTCTTCTTGACTTTCCTCAACAGTTGTTCCAAATCTTTGCTGTTTTCTGCTGTTAATACGGTGTCATTTGTATATCTCAAATTGTTGCTGTTCCTACCCCTGCCTCTTTCCTTTGAATCTAATCCTGATTTCCATTGCCTATGTTTTGTGTACAAATCAAACAAGTAGGGTGATAAAAGGCAGCCTTGTCTGGCCTCTTTGCCTATTCTTGTCCTGAATATCAGTTCACACCAGGGCAATCAGTTGTTGTGGCATTCATTTCTTTTAGAGATCTTAAATAAATTAAATCGATTCTTGAAGCTGTGGAGCAAAATTATCAACACTCATCCTTTGTTCACTGCCATAACCATAAAAAGAAATGGCATGACCAGGGCAGTAAACATGCCCACTCCCTTGCTGGATCCCAGAGACAGTCTTCACCAACACACCTTCTCCGACTGGAATTTTAAAAGCTGCTAAAAACACCTGCTTGGCTAGCTCTGTACTGGAGCTAACCTGCCCCAAGCACAATAGGCTCGGCTGGTTCAGAGAAGCATAATTTAGATTGCTTCACGTCTGCGGGTGAGGCTTTCTGTTTTATGGAACACATGCCTCCCTCCTCTCCCCTGATGTCTCTGCTCAGTTTTAGAGCACCATGCCACTGTAGCGGAAGCCAGATTTCCCCTCTTCCCGGCTTCTCGTGTGTCTGTGCGGACGCAGTGGAAGTAGGAGACAGACAACTGGAGGTTTTTCCAAAGAAAGCAGTTTTACTAACGTTCCTGCAGCTGCAGAGGTTCATCCCACGCACAACTAGATGCTGAAAAGGGAGAACCCCGCAGACAGGGTCGAGTGTCTATTTATACAATTCAGTGGGTTCAGTTTACGACCGCCCACATATCAAACCATTGGTGCATATTTGTGGTGCAGTATTACATTTCATTACTTTCGTTTCTCTCAAAACACATGATTTCAGGGAAACCATGTGATAACCCATCGGCTGTGTTCCTGGCCTGCTCGTACCTCCTTATATGGCCATTTCCTCCTACCCCTTCATTCCTGCCTTACCACCTTTGTTCCCTGAAGTCTTCTCCCCTCACCAATTGCCACCAGCTCCTGCCTTGTATGGAGTCTGGTTTTAGAGGGAAAGGTCTTTATTTTTTTTGTTCCCTCCAAGAACAGAAGCAGGTCGAGACATTGTGTATTCTACAGAAACCTGTTTCTCTCTGCCTTGCAATTGTCTGCTCCCTCACGCTATGCTGGCAATTTTCAAAGATGTTGTCTATTATCAGCATGTTAATAACCTTTCATAATGTTTAATTACTTGGAAAGGTAAATCAGTTCTGGGGTAATTATTTAAAAGGCATGCCCACTTTGTTTGCTCCTGGCAGAGACCTCAGTTCTCTTGCTCCCAGTCTATGAACAGATATCAAATCAGTCGACGGCACTTCATGACAACAGGTGACAAGTATAGCAAGGAGGACTAGGGGAATTTCTTGGTTTTCCCTCCTCAACCCACTGCCACTTTTTCCCATCTAGGGCACTTTACAATGACATTTTTATAAGCTACTGAGCTGAGTTATAGACAGGTGTGACAATCTTTATTTTGATATAATCCTGACAGACAGAAAGAAAGGTAGTAGAATTGACAGTCACAGGTAGCCAATGTGGTGGGAAGGCAACAGCTCCAAAGCCACTTTGCTTCAGTCCTCCGGTCATTTCTTTCAAGAAAGAGCTGTGTATGTCACACAACTGCATTCTTTCCACAAGCCACTTACGTTTTCAGTGGTTCTCAGCCTGGGGTCCCCAGATGTTTTTGGCCTACAACTCCCAGAAATCCCAGCCGGTTTACCAGCTGTTAGGATTTCTGAGAGTTGAAGGTCAAAAACATCTGGGGACCCCAGGTTGAGAACCACTATTGTAGAGGATATTGTCCAACTGCTACTGCTGAAGTCAAATTTGAAATTAGTTCAATTCACTTCTGTACATAAGGTCAGATCAGTGGGATCCTATCCTTTGCCTGGGATAACAAAATGTTTTTGGTTATATGCACCATGCCGTCCGACCCAAGGGACCTTCTATTAAACTAAGCTAGAAATACCAAATATTTTGTGTACTGGCTCCCTTTGAAAAAATATCACCAAAATTTACCAGCTGCTGATATGATGACTGAATCATACCAAACAAATGTGTACAGTAATGCTTTACTCACATTTTTGCGAACAAAATCCACTAGGACTGATTCAGTCCTGTACTATGTTTACAATCTTTCTGTTGGCACAAGATTATATTATTAGAAATATTGCTAAATATGATTTCACAATACTCTGCTCATTCATTTAATTTTTTATGCCAGATAATCATGTTATGAATGCACTGAATCCATTAAGTGTTCCATTTGGGTAGCTGTGGGGTGGGTTAATTCCATCTTTATGCACACAAAGAAAACTGGTACTTCAGGAAGGAGAGAGACAGACAGATATGCATTTCTTTGATGTTTTGAAAGATATAGGCAACCTCCCATTAAATCCCACGGAAAGCACTGGATTTTGTGCCATTGGTTGCCTTGATAAACTGTCAGGCTCAATCTGAACTCTACTTAGGTCACAATAAGGTCCTGAAGTCGGGGAACAGTGGGGTATTAATTGGGCAGTGGGGCAAATCCAGCAGGCGGCATGGGAACCCATCATCCCGATCGCCCCCTTCCCCATCCCCATCCCAACCCTCCCCTCCTGCCCCCGGGCGCTGTCCCCATTCCATCTAATTAGATAGAAGCCTCCTGTGTTCTCTGGGCAGTGTCCTAGGACGCTGCCAGGACACTTCCTATATGGAGCTCCGCCAGAAGTAGCCTTGTGTCATATGGTGGCCTTAGTCAAGGAAGCGTCCTAGGATGCTTCCCAAAGACAATGTGATGAGGTCACATTGTGATATCCTTAGATACATGTAAAACAAGGAACACATACCTAGGGCATGTCTACATTAGCTAGAATCCTCAAATTGGGCCAAAAATCACTTTTGGACATTCAGATGATGTGCAGGGACTTCTGATCCATAATACGGGGTAAACCTACAACATGGGATAAACTCTGGAGGGCTTGTGGTCATTGTGGATATCTTTGCTGATATCAGGACCTGCTGAAAGAGTGGAGCTGAAGACCTTTTAAAATTTATTTTATTTTATTTTTTATTTTTTAATTTATATGGCACCTTTCTCCCAGACTGGGATCCAAGGTGGCTTACAACAAGTTAAGAAAGCATATATTACACAACATAAAAACAATTAAAATTATATAGTACATTTAAAAATCAATTACAAACATACAAAAGTTAAAAATATATAAAACCTGTCCAATAAAAGCTATATTGCCTTATACATTAACAACCTGATTAAATAAATATGTCTTCACCTGCCAGCAAAAGGGAAGTAGGAAGCCAAGTGGGCCATGAAAGGGAGTTCCAGAGGGTGGGAGCAGCTGCTGAGAAGGCTTTCGTGACCTCCCAAAACTACAACTTCATGATTCCATAGGACTGAGCAATGAGAATAAAAGTTGTGTCAAAGTGTATTGATTCTACCATGTAGATACACCCTAAGTAGTGGAACCCTCTGCTTGGAGATTCAGGGTACATTTCATAGAATCATAGAATTTACTGTTATAAACTGACCATGACTTTCCATTTTCATTTCAATAAAAGGATGGTTGTTTATTTTGCTTTTGGGCTGGTAAAATAGCATTCCATGCCTGATGACCAAAAACAGGAGGACCTTCAGGAAAGAGAGTGAATCGTGAAATTGTGTGATAGTTTTGAGGCCTGTTGAGATATCTTTGCATTAGGATGGTACCCATCTTTAGTTTTTCCAGTGTTGCCAGCAGTGCTGTGGCTCAGAACAGCAATAAATGGCAAAGTATTACATTAAATTATTGTGATACCATGTATTCTTTACTAGTACTGCACTAGCAGAATGCTATGCCAAATTTGGGGAAGTGCTCTTTTTCAGAATTATTTGGACTGGGGCAGGGCAGGCTGTTACTCAGTTATTTCAACAAAAGTCATTTTATTTGTTTTTCTTTCTTTGTAGCCAGCATGGAGGTATTCTTCTAGATAAATACAGGTATTGTAAAACATAATCCATGTTGGTTATCTCCAGCTTTTACTGGATTTTGTAGAAGATTTATTCTGAAGCTTATCTGTAGCTGTTTTTCATGTCTGAGGACATAGCTGCTGTTGTTATTGAAGAGTTGTCTCTAATATAGCATTTTAAACTATGGGACACATGGATGTTTGGGGGCACAGGAAAATGAACTTGTTTGCAACCAATTTTTTTTAAAGTAAACAGATTTGTTGGGAGATAAATTACTGTGCACCAATGTATCTGGTAGTTCCTCTGCTTCTTGTTGTATGTTTCTGCAGGTATTTAAGTGCCACTCCCAAGGTCTCCAGTTAGGACCTCTGGGGATGATGCTGTTCCCAATGATGAAGGGTGTTGTCATTAAACCCATCTGGATGGAGCCATTATTTTGGTGAAAATTGCATTATGTTTGTATGGCGATGCTTTGTCAGTACAGATATCTCATGTTAACAACCTTTGTAATTTGTCTTAAGAGTCCTGTAATTTAGTTTCACTCCATAATTGCTACCATTTGCAGAATAAACTCCCTTGCTGTTTTGGTACAGTTAATGCTTGTTAATTTAGGGCTGAAGTGGTAGCACCCAGTGGGTCTTGAAGTACTGAGAGGCAAATAGAAGATCTCCAATGAGGCTGAAAAACAGGACTGGATGTGACAAAATGACTTACTTTTCCAAACAGAATGGAGTTGAATTCATGTCTCATCTCTAAATTCGATGCTAAAGTGATGTTAAAATGGCCGGCTTATCATGTGATATAACTATGCTCTACCTTCTATTTTTCTTATAGAAAAGCATGCATTTTGTTAAAGAGGTATGTTCCTGGGCACACAGAAGACTGGGTGACTTGGAAGGGGCTGAACAGACTGCATTCTGGCACCGTGAGATGCAGAGCCAACCTTAAGAAATGGGGCTACAAAGTGGAGTCCATGACATGCGAGTTGGAGAAGAGCAAACCACAGACCACCTCCTGCAATGCAGTCTGAGCCCTGCCACATGCACAGTGGAGGACCTTCTTATAGCAACACCAGAGGCGCTCCAAGTGGCCAGCTACTGGTCAAAGGACATTTAGTATAATGCCAGTTTTTAAACTTCGTTTGTGTTTTCAAATACATTACAACTTGCACCCTCGGTTCGCTTCTGACACCATAAATAAATGTTTCTGCTCAATTGGTGTAGTCAAAATCTTACTTTGTGTTTCTTTTTTGATCTTGCCACATTCCTCCTCCTATTTTAAAAAAGTTAACAACACCTCATGGCAACACTCTCATGGGATTTTGTGGGCAAGATTTATTCATCACAGTTTTACCCTTGCCTTTCCCTATTGCTGAGAAAACATGATATGCCCAAAGTCATCCTAGTGGGATTTGCTTTTGGAGAGGAGGGTGGGATTTAATCCCTGATTTTCTGTAATCCAAGGTCAACACTCAAAGTACTACATCAAGTTGCTAACTTTTTTTTCTGTTAGTGAAACTTAAAGCTGTAATGAAAGGAACTATGATACCACAGTTCTCTAAAGAAATCCTCCCCCCCCCCCCCCGAACGTCTTGATTCACTGGCTTGGATCCAGAGTCTTCCTTCAACAGATGGAAACATTTCCTCCATCCATGGAAGGCTTTTGAGCTACTGAAGTATTTCCCCTGGTAAAACTGAGAGGAGAAGAAGGTGACAGTCACTGCTTCTGTTCTCCTGGAAGATGATGTTGGCATTTGTGAAAGGTGAAACGAATTGGCCCAAAATGGACTCTTCCTCCTTCATGCTGGCCAGAGCATCTTGATTAGAATTTGCTTCTGGTTGTTCTGCTGGCAGTAGTAGGCTGAAAGCTGGGTACAATCCAGTAGAATGTACATCCATGGAAGTGTATTAGTTAAATGAATGAATAATAGAGGAAACAGACCATCAAAGAGAAGGAGACATTAAGACATCAAACATAAACGTCCTGGAGGAAAAAGTACCCAGGGATGGTAAATGCATAAAAGCTATTTCAGGTCAGTGATGGACTAAAACTGTATCAAAGATGAAGTGGGAATACATTGCTGACTCAGATCAATGGGCTGATGACAGGTTGAAATCCTAGTCCTCTTAATTCCAGAAAGTCTGGGAGTATCTCAAAAGGGAATTCAGGTTTAATCAAGAAATGCCTGTAAGCCAAATTCTATTTGATTCCCAGTCAGTGTCCTCTGTTAAACTTGTAGAGAATGTGACCATACAACCCCTTCTAAATGACTTGATCCACCTCGTTCCATTCCATGCAAATGATTCCAGCATGTTGTCAATTTGTGATTCCTCTTTTCTAGTTTCCTCCTTTCTTCTCTGTTTCTTAATTACATTTTACATTTATATTCTACATTTCTATTAAAAGTGCCCAAGGCAGCTAACACCGATGAAATCCACAACAAAAAGTGGCAATCTGAATAACACTACAAATATGATACAATAAAATTATATAAAATCTGTTATGAGAAGACAACAAGGAGGGGGGGGGGGAAGAGGAGGAAAATAATGAAAGCAAAAAGAAAAATTATTGAAAAGCAAAGCAAAAAACAAAGAAAGCTTATTTAAAAATAATACACATTCTTCTACTGGCTCCACAGTATTGGAAAGGATATTGTAGATCTCAGATGGAAAGTTCATTTGAAGTGGTGATGTAGGATAGCAATAAATCTACTAGCACAACAACCTATAAAGGCCTTAAGTAGAAAGTGTAGCTGCCTATGCAGTACTCATTGGTAGTTAAAATAGGACACTGCTGCTATAGGAAGATGGAGTTGTTAAAGCAACAGACAGGAGATGGGAGGGAGCTCTCTGAGGTCGCATGAGGTTGCATGTTATGTGAGGAATGACTTGGGTGTGGTTGTTGAGGGATGCCAATACTTTTGTACAACTCAATAGCACAGCCACACTTGGAATACTATGTACACTTTTGGTTGCCACAGCTCTCCCCCACCCCAAGAAAGATGTTATACCCAGAAATATACATAAGGAAGCTGTTGAAATGTTCAAAGGGTTGAGAGAACACCCTTAAGAAAGAAGGTTTATGACATTGTTTTACCTTGGTAAAACAAGAAAGGAAGAGGCATAACAAGGGCTAATGAATCTGGTAGGTAGAATAGAGATATGTTTTCATAAGCCCATGATACTGAATGGTGGGAGATTCAAGAAACACAAGGAAGTATTAATTCATAAACAATATGTACTTCAGTATGGAAAACATGATTGTCACTTTAGGTATCTATGTAAACCAATGGAAGATGTGACCAATGATGCCAAGTACAGTAGTTCTTTCCCAAATTGAATTTTTTTAAAAAAACAAACAAACAAACAAGTTTTTTGTGTGTGGATACTTGCATTAGTAATAGCACATCCCTACTTAACAAATAATACACTTATTCACATGCATAATGAAAAAAATACAAAAGTGGAGTGTCAATGGCCATGTGGCAAAAATTGGAAATACCGACCACCTCCTAAAAACCCTTTGAGTTCAGCAGGGGAAAATGTTTGCAGCAATCTCACCACAATGTCTGGTTTGTGTGTGGTATTAACAAAGGGAAATTGGTAAATAGGGAAACATAGTGCTCACCAGATTTTGTTTCATCTGTATAGACAAGACCTTAGACAAACTTTTGGCCCTGGTTGATGTGGAATGGAAGGTGTGGCTCTTTTTTCTCATTTGTAATGTTGTAAATGCCTTTAAACTGTTTTAATGAGCACTGTTTTTAATGTAATTTATTTGTTTTATTTAACTACTAAATTTGATGTTAGCTGTATTCTGGTTCAAGATAGATTATAAACTCTGTTGAGTCTTGTATCTGGAAAAAGTCAGCATATTCAGTTATCAATCAGTCATACAGTACTAGTCAAACAACAGAATCTGGATGTCTATTGAACTCCTCGTGAGCTCCAATACTGTATACTCTCAACTTGGTAGGTCACAAGTTTTGCAGGTTTGACCTAGATCTGCTCTCAGATTTCCCTGTTGCTTTGAACTTTCTAGTCCAAGCAAGATTTTATATTGCTTTAAAACCCTTTTTGCTGTATTGTTCACTTGCTTGAGCAATCTATAGGCTGTATGTGAGAGGGAGCAAAAGAGAACCATGTCAACTTGCAGAAATATTTTCTTGCCCCCTTTCCCCAGGGGCAAGGATCGCACTTTCTAAATCATCAGGTTCCTTGCACAGAAATGTAGGGACATGCCCATAAGTGGGAACGGGCTGTCTTTGCTCTTTCTGAGCTGCTGACAGAGCCCTTTGAAAACAACATTGCTAGATTCGCCTCCTTGATATTAATTGGCACAAGATCACCAGCAATTACATATACAAAAGACAGTTTTCCCACAGCAGTCATTCTACAAATTCACTTCTGAATCTGGCTTATGAAAGACTACACTGCTAGTTCATCTCAGAGCCTTTAAAAGTTCCTTTTTGCAACATAAGGTGTTTTGGAGGCTGTGGTCAAAATGACTTTTCCCAGTAAGAATGAGAAAATATCAGTTGGAAAAGAAGGAAGAGTGTAAAGAGAAGAAGGTTTGATCAGATTTATTTTATTTATTTATTTACAGTATTTATATTCTGCCCTTCTCACTCCAAAGGGGACTCAGGGTGGATCACAATGCACATATACATGGCAAACATTCAATGCCATTAGACATATGACATATATAGACAGACACAGAGGCAATTTAACATTCCAGCTTCTGGCTTCATGAGGGTATGCTCAATTCTGGCCACAGGGGGAGCTGCTGCTTCACCGTCCACTTGTGACACTGAGTCCTTGATGGAGTACTTCCTCATTCTTCCGCTCGCTGCTGGAGATTTTATAGCATTGTAAATTAGTTAAATTAGCCTCCCCACATAAAGCGGTACCTAAATGTCCTACTTGACAGATGCAACTGTTTTTTGGCTGCATAGGTTAACAGCAAGCTATGGTTCAGAGCTTATTCTAACCCGGGCTGGCTTGAACTCATGACATCTCAGTCAGTAATTTATTGCAGCTGGCTACTACCCAGATGTGCCACAGCCCAGTCGTACATTGGTTCCCTTTCCCTTTTGCCATGGAACTCAATGACTCCCATCCCACGACACACAGCTACTTCTGGTGGGAAGGGGAGCTGGCATATGCTTCCCATGTTGCATAGAGATCAATGGGGAAAATCCAGATAGATCAAAGGGGGAAGCTGGGCAATCCAAGGCATGGGGCAATTGGTTCCCCTGTCGGGCAAATGGGCTGACGTTCTGGTCAGAGCAGCCAGGACAGGTTTGCATTAGGAAAATTGTATCAGGGGACACAATTTTCCTCCTCATAATGCAGGCAGGTTCCCTTGATTATACATTTTGAGAAATGTTCTATTTTTCTGTCTCCTCTATGGATGCAGCTACACTGTAAAATTAATGCAGTTTAACATCACTTGAGCCGCCATGGCCCAATACTATGGAATCCTGGGTTTTGTAGTTTGATGAGGGACCATCCCTTTGTTGTAGTGAAGGCTGAAGACCTTGCAAATCCCGACTCCCATGATTCCATTGCATTTAGCCATGGCAGTTAAAGTGGTGTCAAACTGCATTAATTGTACTGTGTAAATGCAACCTATGAGCATCTTGCTGAAGTGGTCCAGTACTATGGAAGCACTAGACTTCCAGTTTGGTTGTAGCTCTGCTAACCAGAAGGAATATCCGTTTTTGGTTTGTTAATGAACTTTTAATAAAATAGGGTTGTTTTTCCCCTTCTCATGAAAAAACATACAATTGATAGAGAGACAATATTTTGTGCAAATAGAGAATAAATAATACATCATATTTCCAAAGGCTTTTTTTTGTTTATTTCCTCTGTCTCACCCACTGCTTCCTTGGGGATTTTGGCACTGTGTTTTCTACACTTCCTCTGAGAAAAAAACAAATAGGATGTTGACATGCATTGAAAGGTTCCACAATTTGAATACTCTTTTCAAACAATTTACCAGCCCACTCCCATCTCAATTCCTGACATGTCAATAATATGGCCAATTAAGGAGGGAAGGCAATATATAAGTTAGCAGTTGTGCTAAGAGATTTGTAGGCTGTAGTCCAAAAAGGTAACTTCTTCAAGCTCTGTGGATAACATGAGTGTGTTCTTTCCTTCCTGCTTGAGTCAGAAACCATATGCAGTTGAAGCAGCAATGATCCACTAAATCTTGGAGGCTGGCTAGCTTGAACTGGCTATCTGCCATTATGCCCTGGAATGGCTTATCAACATGACACTGTAAGCTGGTAAAGAAGAACATCATCCAAATTCTCTGGCACTGGAATATAATATAAACATTGGACATTAATCTCTCAGAAACTAACCATGCTAACACAGAGCTTGAAGATATTGTTTGTTGGACTGTATTCTCAGAATCTGCTGGATCTCATCATTTGCAGCTGATTGTTTCAAAGCTCTGAACAGAACAAAAAAACACACAAATAAAAGGAAAATATAAAGGCATGTTGCAGCAGCATATACCATATTCATGAATTGCACTCGCATATTGCTGGGTATCTTTGCAGTTTGATAGATTGACAATATTGCTTATTGGGTACTGCAGTTGATAAGAGTCCTCAGCCAGCATCCCCAATGGACATGTTTGTGTGGGACCTAGGCAATTCTGGGAACTATAGTGGGATTCTAGGAGCTGTAATCTAAAAAGAACCCATTTGTAAAATTCTGTACATACCAAGTCTGTCTCCTACGAACACACCTATGGGTCTGGCTCACTTTTTTCAGAATCTATATTGCCTGCACTATGAGATGAAATGTTTTTTTTGCTCTGCTTCTATTTCATGGCTAGAAAGAAGCATCTATGAAGAATGCACTTTCCTGGTCACTAAGTCCCCAGTGTACTGGGATTTGAAGGCAAGGATATGATGTAGACCTTTTGGGCAATCGAAACAAGTAAGTACTAGTTAAGAACTATTTAGAGAACGTACTAAGATGTGGAGTGGAAAAATTAAGAATGAGATTGATATTTCAAATGTAATTTCTGTAGTTTGTTGTATAAAGTGTATGTACAAGGAGGGGAGGGTGGGAGTGGGATAAAACGACAAAACAACAATAAAAACAAATTAAAAAACAAACAAACAAAAACAAGTAAGTACTGGGAGTAGACCTCTTTGCGGCTGGGTTTGTTGTATTGCTTAAAGATTCTCTGATTACCAAGAACAGAGAGATCTAAAAGCACCAGCTGTATATCTTCTCCTTGGCAGTGCTGCAAGGTTAAGGTGACCTTGCTCTGGCTTGAGAGTTTGGCAGTTAGAAAAACAAATCTGGCTCTGATAAGCAAGACTGAAGTGGCAGCAAGGTTGATTGAGATTAAATTGTCCTTTTGGGGTGAGGGGTTGCTAAGATAACACTCACCAACACACATTTATTTTGGTACCTCAAATGTTAGACTTGTTTCTGGATATAATTGACCCGCTGATTCCACAAAAGGCACCAATTTTCCTCTATCAACAATATGTTTTGAGATACAGAACATATGTCAGAGACCAGTTGCCATCTGCCTGCCCACAGAAAATCATGATAGCCATATCTAAGAAATGAGAGCTGATGTAGTCTATCTGATGCAGTGTCTCAAATAACCTCAAGAACAGGTCTAAAACCAAAGACATCTTTTTTTTTGTTTGTTTGGCCTGCATAGCTATTGCTCCTGGGGTTGTAACTTACCCCAAGGTAAGGAAAAAGAAGTAGCAACTGGTGCACGCCAGTTATTTGTGCACAATTAAAACTGGTGGTGCAGCGGGTTATACCTTTGGGCTTCTGTACTTGCTGACCGAAAGGTCGGCAGTTCGAATCCGGGGAGCGGAGTAAGCTTCTGTTGTTAGCCCCAGCTTCTGCCAACCTAACAGTTTGAAAACATACAAATGTGAGGAGATCAATAGGTACCGCTCTGGCAGGAAAGTAACGGTGCTCCATGCAATTATGCTGGTTACAGTACCTTGGAGGTGTCTACGGACAATGCCGGCTCTTCAGCTTAGAAATGGAGATGAGCACCAATCCCCAGAGTTGGACACAACTAGACTTAATGTCAGGGGAAAATCTTTATCTTAAAACCATTGCTTTGAATGCTTAAAGCCAACCAATTCATTGCCATTGCAGATTTCTAAGGAACTCTTCACACATTTATTTGCTCTTAAATTTCTTGTTATTTTTTTCTGAAATAAATATGGGATGCATAAGAGACTGAGACATAACATTTGAAAACTTCAGTTCAGTTCATCTTTAAAAATATATATCCTAAAATGCCCCCAAAGGAGAACAGTTGTTAGTTTTCATGTCAGTGAGATGGTGATGTCACACTGTATTTTATTGTTAGCTTTAAAGAAGTTCTCCAGATTGCTCCTCTTCGTGAGTGTGAGTCAACATCTTGGACAGCTCCTTTAAAGTTTAGATTAAAACACAGACACAGAAGCCACTAGCTGCTACTGCATGGAAGATCATAGACAAGTGACTAAATTATATTATTATTATTAATGTCATCATCACTCCTAAATAACCCATCAGAAAAGATAACATCTCATCTTGTCACATTACTTTTGGAATGTAACATCATTATGCCCTCATCACAAAAACAGATTGAATTCATTATAGGCAAGTAAAGAGCTTCTGGCCTGTTACTTTTTAAAAAAAAGACCACTTCACTACTTAGGTTTATTTTAAAATTCCATGCTGCAAGGACTCCATCTGTTTTTTTTAACACTGAGCAAAGACTATTTAAAACCTCTTTCTCTTGAACGTGACAGGAAAACATTCTCTACGAAAGACTATCTTGGCAGGAAACATAAGCTGAGGTGAGAGGCTAGAATTCATCTACATATTTATGAGGCATAATTTTACACAAATATGGTGACCAAACTCTGGATCTAAGAATTTCACAAAAATGTTATCAAGCACTGAATGACTTTTAAGTGAGTTGTAGGGGCAATAGCTACTTCAGGCAGGTGAATGGAGAAAAGAAGGATGGAGAAAAAGATAATACATAGAATCTTAGTTGAAGGGGACCACAGGGGCCATTTAGTCTAACCCCTGCCAAGCAGAAATGTACAACTAAAGCAATCCTGAAAGATGCCCATCCAATCTCTATTGAAAGATCTCAAAAGAAGGAAAATCTATTACCTTCTGATGTGTCCATTCCACTGCCATAATTCTTCCTTGTTGGCTATACTTGCTAAAGCTGATGGAAACTATAGTCCATCCACATCTAAATGGCCACATTTTCGCCATCCTTAAGTACATGATGTGGGATCCTTAAGTATATCTGTGGGATGATGAATCACTAAGCAACTTTAAGGGTGCTAAACCCTTGTTGATGGTGCTCAACCCTTCAGATAGCTACGGTAATTTACATTTTAGACTAAAATCAGGAGTGGACACATCATTCATTAAGACGGAAGCCACTAACAATCATTGCCTGAGTACACATTGTGTTTTGCCATGAATATTTGTGTTTTTTTTAATGAACAAATCAAACTTGAATTGTTCCTCTGTCTGTAAGCCAATGATGGAGCATTGAGGACTTTTGGAAAAAAAATCCATAGGCTTTCAGCATGTAAAACATATTTCTTATCACAAAGGGATAGCTCCTCCTATTATTACAAATACATATTTTAGGAATAATCTCAAACAAAGGGCAAACCCATACTGAGCACTTACGTCCGTGTTACCTAGGTTCAGCCCTATGGGATCTATGACACCACATGGGGATGATCCAGGTCAACCTGGGGAAAACCCAAACACTGAGTCAAGAAAACTCAAATCCTGAGTTAGGGGATCTAAATACAGCTGGGATGGTTTCTAACTGGGACTGGCTGCAGCTGCATTGACAGCCATCCTGCAAGTCTGATAAATAGTTTGATAATAATACTTGACAAATAACTTCTGTGGCCGGAGGTTATGGATATCTTTAAATGGTGCTGGCTGTAAGTTTTAAATTGTTTTATTCGATATGTTAATTGGATTTTTTATATCGGGATATGATGTTCTAACTGATTATGTCTTGTGATCAGATGTATGTGTATGAATTTTATATGTTGTATGCTGCTTTGAATCCCACCCACGGGAGAAAAATGGGATAGAAATGAATTAATCCTCATCCTCATCCTCATCCTCAGGCTCGTGTGGCCCTGGAACATGAGATGGCAGTCCCCTCTCATCTCCATTCCCCACCTAACCTTTCCTGAGGGATCTGGCCTGCTACCAGCCAGACTGTCACCTCACTAAGACGGCTGAGTGATTGATGTAGGTAGACATGGCACAATTGACAACACAGCCATGGCATTGGGAGGGGGGCACTTTAGATTATCGTTAGATTAGCAGCACTGAACCATGTTTGGAGCATCTGGGCAAAAAGAACTCCCTGCTGCCTCTGAAGTATCTCTCTTGGGCCACCAAGGGGGTTCCTTTGTCATCTGGGATGCCAGATCAAGCCTGTTTGCAAGTCAGTGTAAAACCAACCTAAATAAATATATGGAAAGGATCCAGATTCTGTTTGCATTCAGGTTCCAACCTAAGGATGGTAGTAATATACAAAGACAATGGGTGTACCTCCTGTGACTTTCCACGTAATAATCAGACATAATAATCATGTTTCATGAGTTGCCAGGAAAGGATAACCTTTGACTGTAAGCACGGACATCTTTTTCTTCTAATGTTTTTTAAACTGTCTGTGACTATTCTTCCCTTTTACTGACCAATTCCTTTTTTACTGGAATTGTAAAATGGGTAAATTTTGCTGAAAAGCAGCCCTGACATTTCTGTAGAGGAAGATCTTATAAACAGAGCAGTCGTAATGGGTGCAGGTTTTGTGTGGTTTACCTCAAGACGTCATGACAGTTACCCAAGGGAAATCAGGAAGTCTGTTGCACTAACTCAGCTCTGTTGATAGGAAAAGGAAAACATGTGCTGCTTTATAATTTTCACTACCAGTCTACTTGATGAAGGAAATGTTCAGTCCAGCTCTTCTGAAGAGACATATTGATGGAAATAGATATACATTCTGTGGTGTAGTGAAAATGTATATGGAGGCATATACTTGCAGATAAAAGTTCAACCATAGTTATAATGGATGTGAAGATCCACCGACTAATAGTCTTAAGTATCATAAGACAGATTCATATAGCCGTCAGCCACCACATTCATTGGGGTAAGAGGCACAGGTCACCCATGAAAGTGACAATAGGTAAATAAAGAAACTGATTTTAAAAAACCTGAGATAACACCTTTGTAGGATTTCTGAGTCCTCCAGCATGATCCTATGTTCTGGCTGATGGATTTCTCAGCAGATCAGTGGTTCTTAACCTGTGGGTCCCCAGGTGTTTTGGCCTACAACTCCCAGAAATCCTAGCCAGTTTACCAGCTGTTAGGATTTCTGGGAGTTGAAGGCTAAAACATCTGGAGATCCACAGGTTGAGAACCACTGTCCCAGATGAAGAAGTGTACAGGAGATCACCCACAAGTGCCAAAAAACACTGATATATGTGTTGTGACCTCAGAACCAAGCAGCTGGGCATAAAGCATGCCTGCAAGGACAACAGAACCTGCCACCGAGCTTGCTTTAATTATCTTTTTACTTAGTATTAGAACTTTACTGGTTACGGTTTAAAGGGATCTTCATTTCTGCAGTGACAGCATTACCTCAGTGAGTTTGCCTCCTTCTTGGACTATAAGAATTAAGACAAGAGATTGCAAGAACTATTTTAAGATTGTACCGTGCACACAAGGAGCTTAACTGGATGGTGATTTAGTGATGGGATGAAGGATTTAGCAACAGTAAATCTCAAAGTTTGAAACTCTTTATTTTTTGGTGAAAATATGCTTGATTATTTTTAAAGGTTGAGAGATTTTAAGGGAATCAAATCTCTCTTGATAAAGGGCCACACTATACTTGCTGGCATAATAAAACAACAAATAAGGCTGTAATTTAGCAGTGCTAACATATTTATAGACTTCATAAGTGAAATTAACTTTTTTATTATTGTGCTGGATATTAAAGATGACATATTTTAAAGAAATGAATAAGCTTATGGGGAAGAGGGAAGAGGTGCCCAGAAATTCCCGAAGCAGGCGGTGAAACAGCTGAATGATCAACTAAAGCAGATGCTGATAAAGGGAATTTGGAAGAAACATTGGAAGAAAGAGGTGAAGAATGAATTTGAGATGGATTGGGATGGTCCAATACTTTCAGAGGCAGAAGATCAACAGGGTGTGGTTTTAGAAGAAAACTGGTGCAACCTTCTGAAATCAAGGGATTTAGTATTTGAGAGAAGAATGTCATTTTGGATAATTCTCTCTAGACCAAGGTTGTTTGTGTCAGGGAAGAAATGAGCATCTTAGAGGTTGGCAAGTTTTAAAAAGGGAGAGAAAAAGGGAGAAGGGGAAGCTTTTTGCCCAGGGAATGAGGAAAGCATGGAATTGCATTGGCTATTCAAGATCAGGATGGAGAAGGAGTCTTACAATGGTCTTGTAACAAGACCGTTGGATAGAGCTGCTTGAGAACCTGGACATGTCCAAGAGTAGCCGAAAAGCCTGGCAATTGCTGAGACGCCTGGATAGTGACCCTCTGGTCAATCCTGGACACGCGAACGTGACACCAGATCAGATAGCTCACCAGCTAATTCAGAATGGGAAAACCAACTGCAGCAGAATAAAGATGAAAATCAACAGGGTGCCAGAACTTGAAACCCACCAGTTGTCTTCTCCTCTAAATCTGAAAGAACTCAGAGAAGCCATCAAGCGATGTAAGACTGGTAAAGCACTTGGCCTAGATGACCTGATGATGGAGCAAATCAAACACTTGGGGGCCAAAGCTGAAAACTGGCTTTTGAAATTCTACAATCAATGCCTGGCACACAAACAGATTCCCAGAGCATGGAGGAAAACTAAGATAATTGCCATCTTAAAACCTGGTAAAGATGCCTCCAATGCCAGGAACTATCGACCAATCTCCCTCTTATGTCATCTATATAAAGTCTATGAGAGGATGCTATTAAATCGATTAGGACCTGTTATCGAACCCAAGCTTATTGCACAACAAGCAGGTTTCAGACCAGGGAAAAACTGTACAGGTCAAATTCTTCATCTGACTGAACATATCGAGGAAGGCTACGAGAAAGGCTGCATCACGGGAACAGTTTTTGTAGACCTTACGGCAGCCTATGACACGGTGCAACATAGAAAAATGCTGCATAAAGTCTACCATATCACCCGGGACTTTGACTTTACAAAAACTGTCCAGACCCTCTTAGAAAACCGCAGCTTCTATGTGGAGTTTCAGGGCCAGAAAAGCAGACGGAGGAGGCAAAAGAATGGTTTACCCCAAGGCAGCGTTCTTGCACCAATCTTATTTAACATCTTCATGAACGATCAGCCACTACCACCACTCACAAAGAGCTTTATATATGCTGATGACCTTGGCCTTACAACACAAGCAAAAGATTTTGAAACAGTTGAAAAGCAACTCACCAATGCCTTGAAAGATCTCTCCAGCTACTACAAAGAGAACCACCTGAAGCCTAACCCTGCCAAGACACAAGTGTGTGCTTTCCACCTACGTAACCGAGAAGCCAACAGGAAACTGAAAGTTACTTGGGAAGGCCAAGAGCTCGAACACTGTTTCCATCCTAAATACCTTGGTGTCACCTTAGACCGAACACTAACGTATAGGAAACACTGCATGAACACCAAGCACAAAGTAGCTGCACGCAATAACATCCTGCGGAAACTGACTGGCAGCGCATGGGGAGCAGACCCACAAGTAATAAGAACATCAGCCCTGGCCTTGTCTTTCTCAACTGCAGAGTATGCCTGTCCTGTCTGGCACAAGTCTGCCCATGCAAAGCAGGTGGACATAGCACTGAATGAAACATGCAGAATCATCACGGGATGCCTTAAACCTACACCTGTTGATAAACTCCACAAGTTAGCTGGCATTGCCCCTCCTGACGTGCGACGGGAAGTTGCTGCTAATGGTGAGAGAAAAAAGGTCGAACATTGTGAAAGCCACCCACTGCATGGCTATCACCCTCCTCCCACCAGACTCAAATCAAGGAAGGGCTTCATGAGAACCACCACTCCTCTTGATGTTCCTCCAGCAACAGCAAGGGTGTCCCTCTGGGCAGCTAAACCAGGCAATTCCAACTGGATGGCCCCCCACGAGGGTCTTCCTCCAGGGGCAAACCAGGAATGGGCAACTTGGAAGTCCCTGAACAGACTCAGAAGCGGAGTGGGCAGATCTAAAGACAACCTGGCAAGGTGGCACTACCTGGAGGAATCCTCCACCTTGTGTGACTGTGGAGCAGAACAAACAACTTCGCATATGTATGCTTGCCCACAATGCCCTGCCTCATGTACAGAGGAGGAGTTGTTTAAAGCTACAGACAATGCGGTTGCTGTTGCCCGCTTTTGGTCCAAAACTATTTAGTTGCTTGTGATTTCTTTTCTTTTTTATTTTATTTCCATTATTTGAAATGTATTTGCTGTACCAATGCTTTTGACACAAAATAATAATAATAATAAGTCTTTTTAGGACAGAGCCATCTTCATAAACAGTCCACAGATCTGTCTGAAAATTTCCCATTTGAAATATGGTTCTGGGGGGAAAAAACACTTTCAAGTGTATTTCCAGAAAAGAATTTGAACTGAACCATTAATATTATTCAATGAGATTTACCCCAGAATTAGGGAGTTATTTTCACTGGAATGTATGCAGTTTTATTTATTTTTTACCTACTGCTAATGACAATGGCAGTGTGGTTTGACTAATTGAGCCATGTAGGTAATTGAGCCTATTGAGTGTGAATTTGCAACAAAAAACAATTTTGATTGAGTTTGTGACAAAAAGCTTGGTGACCATTAAAGACAGTGTGCTTGATGTTTGCAGCCATGTTGAGCCACTAGAAGACAAGATAATTAGACACTCTGAGTTTCCTTGTGGGGAGGAAAAGCGGAGTATAAATAAACATAAGAATAAGAATAAGACTAATCCAGTTATTAATGACCAAAATTTACAAAAGTTAGAAAACTCAGGTTGTTGTCTTTAAAAGCAACAACTGTGTGTACTTTTCAGGAATGTAAAAAAAAAAAAAGTAACAGCAATTTCAGAATTAAAACAATGTTGTCATTGGTGATGGGATTTGACAGGTTAAACATTTATAGTGTGGAAAGAGGCCAAGATGGCAACATTGTTTTGCCCCCCCCCCAAAAAAAACAACAACAAAAAACAACACCATGATCAAGATTTGTCAATGATAACCACTGGTTAAAGGATTGGTCTTTAATGTTTCTAACACAGTGACATCACTTTCCAAGAAGGAGTGAATGTCAGTAAACATAAAATATTCCTGCGAAGCAGTGAGAACCGCTTCAGATCCAGCCTACTCCCATGGACTGGAACACCATCTTTTTCCATGTCTTTCTGCTTCAGATGTTCCTCTGTTTGACTAGTTAACTATTTTGGCTCTTTCCCACATGGCAATTCTGATGTCATAGGTGGGTGAGGTTCTTTAAATGAGATCTCTGGATCTCTTTTCCATATTGGTCTTCTGCCCAGGACAAACACAGTAAGCAAGAGACATGCCTTTAGTGCCTGCTGAGCAAAGCATGCTGGCCCCAGGCAAGAAGGTATGTGGATCTCAGGAAAATCCTCAATACACTGTTTCAGCACTGATTGTGCAACCTGTGCAGTATTTCATGATCTTTATCTTACTCTTTACTGTACCTAAAAGCTTGAAGGTGCTCCCTGATTATATATATATTTCCCAGTAAGCTGGCACACCAGCAAAAAATTTGACTGTTTCAGCCTGCAAACAAGGCAAAATCACAGTAATAAACACAGATGCCTGAGCTATTTCCAAAGCAACTGTTGCAACTAGCAGTACACTCTTTGCATCTTGTCACATTCTGACAGGTAGAAGAGTTCCTTTTCATCTTTTCACATTCAGGCAGGTAGAAGAGTTCCTCTTGGGAGCCACGCAGAGGCGGTCCAACAATGAGGTGAATTAGGCAGTCGCCTGTGGCGCAAAACATACGGGGGCACAGTCGAGTCTGCTTTTTCTGTTGATTTGTTGTAAAACATGATGTTTTGGCGCTTAGTTTGTAAAATTTTAATGTAATTTGATGTTTAATAGGCTTTCCCTTAATCCCTCCTTATTATCCAACATTTTCGCTTATCCAACCCTTTTCTTTTTCAGTGATTGGTTTGGGGGAGGGTGTGCCAAAATTCTGTTCGCCTACACCTGAAAAATACCTAGGGCCGGCTCTGGAGCCACGATTGGGGTAAACAATGTGCATTGCACTAACCCTGGGTTATTCTTTTGTAGCCATGAATGTTTATGTCTTTTATAGCATTCTTCTAATGGGTCACAAGGTGTTTGGGCTGCAACTCCCAGAAATTCCAGCCAGTTTACCAGTTGTTAGGTTTTCTGGGAGTTGAAGGACAAAACATCTGGGGACCCACAGGTTGAGAAACATTGGTCTATGGCTTCTAGAAACTCCAGTTTTTCTCAATTAAGATTGCAGACCTGATTTATTCCAGACTGGAGGCAGGAGGGTGATTTCAATTAGCCTAAGTATGCCTAAGACTATTCACACAAGATCTTTAAGCTTGACTTGTAGAACTTATGAAATGGCTGGGCTGCCTAGAATATCTCAAGGACCCAGTATGAGTAATAGGAGGACTTAGGGATGCACAGGGGTTTCATAACAGGCAAGCCAATGTAGAAAGGGTAACCTGAAGGCAGAAACTTTTGAAAAATGGCACAATGCCAATTACTCATTCATGGTGATGTGCTTAGCACCTGGGCACCTTGTCTGCCTGCTTTCCAACATGGAACCCGAGGCAGCAATTCATGACATCAGAGAAGTTGCAAGGGCCAACACATCTTTTTGCAGTGCTAGGAAGGGGCAATTCAATATTGAGACACCCCTGCCCCCCATGAGCTGAGCTCTCCTTCCACACTTGCTTTGGAAAGAGAAGAAGCAGAGTAGAAAGAATCCCAAATCATATTGAGAAAGTTATCGTAACAATACTATAGCAAACATCAACAGATATAATAACCTGAATGTACCTGAGATATAATTATTAAGCTTTTGTTGGGAGATTAGTTGCTCCTGAACCATAGGAATCTCAGCATCTGAACAGGACAGGCCTGCACCCTGAAATTTGAGGGTGTGGCACCCCACCCTGCTGCAGGTATGAACTATCTCTTATTTGATCCTATGAAGCTTCAGGAAAAAAAAGCTTTGTTACACTTCACACCTTTGACACCATTTGAATGCTGTTAATTAGAAAGATATCATTAGTGTTTCTAATGATAGTGATCTACACAAAAGGTCAGAATGAAAGAAGCAACAGTGGCATATATGTCTCCTCTATTAACATCTATGCTTTGGCTTTTAAGAACTGATTTTCAGGACAAACCACATAGTAAAATAGAATAATAGAATCATAGAGTTGGAAGAGACCTTGTGGGCCATCTAGTCCAACCCCCTGTCAAGAAGCAGGAAAACTGCATCCAAAGCACCTCCGATAGATAGCTATCCAGCCTCTGGTTAAAGGCTTCCAAAGATGGAGAGTTCCACTGCCGAACAGCTCTCACAGTGAGGAAGTTCTTCCTAATGTTCAGGTGGAATCTCCTTTCCTGTTGTTTGAAGCCATTGTTCCGTGTCCTAGTCTCTAGGGCAGAATATACTTCTGTGTGACTAAGGTTGCATCTCATTCAGTTAGGATTATCAACAATGTCAAATTGCTCAGTGTTATGGAATCCCGGGAGTTGCTTTACAAGGTTTCAGCCTTGTCTGCCAAAGAGTGCTGGTGCCTCACCAAACTATGAATCCCAGGATCTCATAGCATTGACTTATTGGTCTAGACTGCATTAATTCTATAATGTAGAACCATAGTAGCCTTGAATCTTTCACTGCAAATATTCTGATGGAAATGTACATGGTGGTCACGTCTAAAGAGTTTATTCATATAAGAGGCCAGGTGATCTATTGGTTGGAAGGCTGAACTCAGATAATTTTGAGTCAGTGTCCATCTGAGTCACTCACTCTGTGGTTATTTTCATCACATGATGGGCACAAAGCCTTTTGAATATACTTCCATAAATATAATCCCACCTGCTCAGTACAAACAAAACCTGCTTGTGCTTTCCCATGTTATCACTAATACACACAAAAGCAGGTGACTAACGTAATACTTTTAAAAATCAAAATAATTTTTAAAAAACAACAACTTTTAATTGAATCAAATATTTTGTTACATAAGAGTATTTAGTCTGAAATTATGTAAACCACACATAAGTTCAGGAGCAGCAAAGGGCTGCTCTGCCTCAGCTTTCTTCAACATGGATACATACAGGCCTCCAAACCATTTTGAAATCAGCATTGCCTCTTTCTGAATAGCACTGTCATGATTGCTTATTATTTTGTTCTTTAAAAACATATGCATTTAAAACTCACCCTGTCTTCACCCCCAAACTATTGTGATGAAATATGTTATTTTGCCTTCTTTCAAGTCTTTTCTCATGCTGTTTGTGTGATCAAAGGGTTTTTTTTAATATCCAAAACCATAGCATGAGTCTGTGTTCTTCTTGAGATGTGGCAACCACAACAGTATACAATATGGTGACATAAAAGCATAACAACACTAACTTTTCTGTCCCTATTCTAATTCTCCCTAGTGTGGAATTTGCTGTCCTCATAGTATCTGAGGCATGAGGAGATGGGGAAAGAAAGGGCGAAACTTTTCTTGAAGCAGCCTTTCTTGACCCCAGATCAGACTACATCAATGTCTTTTTGTTTTAGCATATATCACTTTGCACTTTCTTACACTGAAACACATTTGTCACTCTTAATTTCTCAGGATTTTACCCAGTCTACAGATGGGCTGTATACTCTCACCCTACCTATTCAACTTGTATGCAGAATACATCATGCGACGTGCGCAGCTTGATGAATCCAAGGCTGGTGTTAAAATTGCTCAAAGAAACATTAACAACCTTAGATATGCAGATGATACCACTCTGATGGCTGAAAGTGAGGAAGAGCTGAGGAGCCTTATCACCAAGGTGAAAGAAGAAAGTGCAAAAGCTGGGTTGCAGTTAAACATCAATAAAACCAAGATTATGGCAGCCAGACTGACTGATAACTGGAAAACAGAGGGAGAAAACATGGAGGCAGTGACAGACTATATTTCTAGACGTGAAGATTACTGCAGACACAAACTGCAGCCAGGAAATCAGAAGACGTTTCCTTCTTGGGAGGAGAGCAACAACCAATCTCGATAAAAAAGTGAAGACGAGAGACATCACACTGGCAGCGAAGGTCTGCATAGTTAAAGCAATGGTATTCCCCGTAGTAACCTATGGATGTGAGAGCTGGACCATAAGGAAGACTGAGTAAGATAGACACATTTGAACTGTGGAGTTGGAGGAAAGTTTTGAGAGTGCCTTGGCCCACAAGAAGATTCAACCAGTCCATACTCCAAGAAATAAAGCCTGGCTGCTCACTGGAAGGAAGGATATTAGAGGCAAAGATGAAGTACTTTGGCCACATAATGAGAAGACAGGAAAGCCTAGATAAAATGGAAGGAAAAAGGGAGAGGTATCGACCAAGGGCAAGATGGATGGATGTTATCCTTGAAGTGACTGGCTTGACCTTGAAGGAACTGGGCGTGACTGTGGCCAACAGGGAACTCTGTCATGGGCTGGTCCATGAGATCACGAAGAGTTGTAAGCAACTGAACAAATAAACAACAACAACATGGATGCAGCATCTCTCAGATGATTAAAAGGAGCGCTGGACTAAGTGATGGTTCAATATCTGTCCTCAAGTCACTGTCTACTGCTCTTTAGAGAATTTCCTGGAAATAAAAAAACAATTCTAGACAAAAGACACCAACATGGTACCTGTCCCTGGCACACTGGGCTGAGAAGAATGGAGGAATTCCTGCTCCTGGACATCAAATTGCTTAAAGATGACAGCTCCAAAAGACGTTCAAAATAGGACTTGGTATTGCAGAAGCCGTATTTAATTTTCTTCAGCAAGATTTAGCTATTTGTGCATTTGAAAAAACTATAATTAAGAATGTTTTTCACTAAATTTAGCTGGAGAGATTAGGCAAATTGACTTGCATTGTAAGGAAGCTCTTAAATGCCACAACATGGCTAAATTTCTACTATTTTGTTGGAAAAAATGTATAAAATTACCCCAACACGTCTAGCCTTCTATAATAATAAAAGTATGTGTCTGAACATACACATGATTGCACACGTAAATGCAAGGCTTATGACCCACCATATAATTTGCATAATGTGCAAATAATTAGTATTATATGCAAATAGTGCTGCTTGAATTTGAGAACTACAATATGTAAATTTTAAAAGAGGGAGGAAAAGGGGAGAAATATTTGCCTGTAATATATAAAAGTTAGGAGACAGAAAGGTTGACCAAATATAGAGGGAAGTCTATGAGAGAAAGACAAACAGATAGACAGTTCTAGTGAAGGGATTCTGTGCTATTGATAACACAGAGCAAGAATAAGAAACCCTATAATTTTTTTTTGCGACTGTACCTCGTCCATAGCTTGTGCTAGTTTTAGATTCTGGTTTTTAAAAAGCACGGGAAGCTTGGTGAATTCTGGAAGAGGGAAAGTACAGACATCAAATTTGTTGTCTTGCACTTTTGACTTTTTAAGGCAAAAATAAAAATGGACAAAAATCAACCTGGATTTTTTTTAAAAGGGACTTTGGGGAGCTGTTGGAGGGATTCAGAAGTGGGATTTTTTTTGCCACCCTTGTAACAGACTTAAGTTACCTATATGGTTGGAAAACTGTGGCTTTCCAAAAAATTTACCCTAAAATTCCTATGTGTTCTACCTAACAATAGACAATGAAGAACAATTATGGGCAATGAAATCTGAAAACATCTGGAGAGTCACAATCCCCCCCCCCCCACGGTGTCCTATATATTTCTGATTGTTGTGTGCCTTGAAGCAACCTTATCATGGGGTTTTCTGGGGCCGAGAGTGTGTGCCTTGCCAAAGGTTGCCTGGTGGGTTTCCATGGCCAAGTGGGAAATTGAACCCTCACCTCCAGGGTCATAATCCAATGCTCAAACTAGTACATCACACTGGCTTTTTGTCCTCTGCATACAATTATTTATTTATTTATTTATTTATTTATTTACAATGTGCCAATCAGCTGTTTTGCTGGGCTGTTGTAAACTTTAATTAATTAATGCTTATGATGTGCTTTGATGCTCTCAGATGAAAGGTGCTGTGTAATTGCAAAGTGTTATTAATATTCTAATCCCCAACTTGGTACGCTGTCTTCACCTGGCAGGAGGAGTGATGAGATGTTATCAGTTGTGCTGCATATATTAACAGAAGCTGCCTGAGCATGACTCTTGTGATGTTTATTAACAGTTCCTCCAGTTACTATCAAGCCAAGCAAAGTCCTATCCAGATATCAAGGGTACTTTGATTGTGCGTTTCCTGCATGGCAGGGGGTTGGACTAGATGGTTCACGTGGTCTCTCCCGACTCTATTTTATATACCCCAACTAATTCCTATAACAAGTTCTGTACCAAAAGTGCAATTATTACTTCCAGACTCTTCGGGTATGTCCCATAATGTGCTAGTTTACCATATGTTTTATGTTCAGTTCCTGGCATCTCTGCTTAAACTATAAGAAGTAGCAGAGTTTGGAAAATCTCAGACTCATCATAAGATAATTCCTCATCATTTTACATGAAGGAAGAAGTAGTCTGGTGGAAAAAAAAAATCTGAGGTCAGTATCTGAAGTGGAATGGAGTTTAAAATCTAAGTCAAGAAACAACAGTGGAATAAGGATGTATTTCTATTACAATTATAAAATCATAGAGTTGGAAGAGACCACAAGAGCTGTCCAGTCCAATCATGCAGAAACATACAATCAAAGCTCTCCCAACAGATGGCCATACAGTCTCTGTTTAAAAACCTTCAGAAAAGGGGACCACTACAACATTCAGGCAGCATATTCCACTGCTGAATAGCTCTTACTGTCAGAAAGTTTTTCTAATGTTTAAGTGGAATTGTCAGTCTTGTAGTTAGAATTAATTGATCCATATCCTAGCAGCTGGAGCAGCTTGCTTAATATGACACTTTCAAATATTTAAACATGGCTTTCTTGTCACCTATTAACCCTCTTTTCTCCCAAACTCAGCTCCCTAAGATGCTCTGTATAGGCAGTGGTTCTCAATCTGTGAGTCCCCAGATGTTTTGGCCTTCAACTCCAAGAAATCTGGACAGCTGGTAAACTGGCTGGGATTTTTGGGAGTTGTAGGCCAAACCACCTGGGGACCCACGGGTTGAGAACCACTGGCATAGGGCATGGTTGCTGTCTTCTGCAGACTTCCCAACATGTTACAATCCTTATTGAACTGTACATACTATTCCAGGTGAGATCTGATCAAAGCAAAACAGAGTGCTACTATTACTTCCTTCAGTCTAGACACTAGATTCACACTTTTGATTCACACTTTTGACTCATACTCAATTAAGACTCCTAGTTCCATTTCCCATGTACTGTTATCAAGCCAGTTGTCACTCATTCTGTATCTGTGCATTACACTTTTTCTGCCTAAGTGTAGTACCTTATTTTTCTCCCTGTTGAAATTAATCTGTTAATTTGGTTGTTCTACAATCTGTTGAGTCATTTTGGCCTCTGATCCTGTTTGCTGGGATATTTGGTGTCATCTGCAAATTTGATAAGCTTACCCTCTATTACATCATCCACATCATTGATAACAACGATGAATATAACTTGGCCCAGGAGAGAACCTTGTGGCCTCCTACAAGTTACTTCTCTTCAAGATGAAGAGGAGTCATTGGTAAGCACCGTTAGGTAAAGGTAAAGGTTTCCCCCTGACATTAAGTCTAGTCGTGTCATCTCCATTTCTAAGCTAAAGAGCCGGCATTGTCCATAGACGCCTCCAAAATCATTTGGACAGCATGACTGCATGGAGCGCTGTTACCTTCCTGCCGGAGCAGTACCTATTGATCTGCTCACTGTTTTTGAACTGCTATGTTGGCAGAGGCTGGGGCTAATAATGGGAGCTCACCCTGCTCCCCAGATTCGAACTGCCAACCTTTTGGTCAGCAAGTTCAGCAGCTTAGCGGTTGAATCTGTTGCGCCACCAGGGGCTCCCAGCTTTTTCTGTTCTCTTGAATTTTATCTCATTGTTTAAAAAAGTGTTGCTCTTCTTGCAGAGTTTATTATCTCCTTATATATCATCTTGAGAAATTGTACAGAATGGATTGAAATCTTCAAGGTAAAGATGCTGCAATATTTTGGACCAGATGATAAAAGTGTCCAGAGGATGGCAAATTCTGGAAGACAAATGTAACAACACAGCGCCAGCAAGTTTAGTTTGGGGTTTATTTTTAAACCTCAGTTGTCAGTTTTGTTCACTTTTTTCCTCACCTTAAACCAATTTCTATGCCAGGGTGAAAGCAGTCAGGCACTTGCCCCTTTAATTAATGAAGCCACAGATGTTAATCCCTGCTTGTTGGGTGCCAGGGAGGGCCCCTTGGCAAAGAGCCAACCAGGCAGGTGTCATGGAGCTATCTAGTCACCTGTATAACAAGCTCCTTGGGACTGTTTACACACCTGGAGGAGCTCCTCAGAGCTGCCCGCCTGCGTGCCGTACGCCCAGGACAAGATGTCTGTCTCGGTGAGCCTTGAAAAGAGCAGCAGCTCTGGCAGCACAAAGACTTGAGTAAGCACATTTTAATGGCTTCTCCCTATGCTCTCCTGGCTGCAGTTCAAAGGACAACCAGCAGCCCTTGCACATTGCTTAGTGGTGAGGAAGTGGTGAAGGCCGACACAGAGCCAACACTCAGCACCCTTCTCACTGGGAAAAAGAGAGAGGCAGGGAGGTGGAGAAAGAGAGGGAGAGAGAGGGAGAGAGAGAGAATACACCACATGGAGGGGAAGGAATTGAAGGAAAGTTCAAGAGCTAGCAGCTGGATGAAGGAGCCCACCCAATGGGAGGAGAAAGAGCTTTATTAAAACTCTAGAAAAACCATGCCAAACCACACACTTGAAAAGAGCATGCTTGCCCCATTTGGTAATTTTTACTTCATATGTGCTGTGAATGGTCAGTCACTAACATTGTAGAGAAAACATCACACACAAGCTCCACATACTCTTCAACAGTTCTCATTTGGCAAGGGTGATCCTGATTATTCCTCTGGTGTCCCACTTTTTCAGCTGTTTTTAAAAGTATTCAGTTTCTCACTTCTCCTCTCATTCTCACCATTTGTCATCTGCATGTACTTCAGTTGGTGCAAACCGAGTTCAATGTGCAAAATCCATTTGCATTCAATTTAACTGGGGGGACGGGAGACAAGGGGGCGAACTCTTGCTCTTTTCAGTAGGCTCAGGCAAAGGCAAGCTACTGCAATCTCTTCTGGCTTGTACATTCTTACTTATAGCTTTCACCATCACTATACTCTTATGTTGCTTGGTCAAATGTGCCCTGGTTTTCATCTGTAAAGTTCTGCTGCTACTCCATGGAGCCTTAACTATAGCACAGGGTTCTAATGATTGATTGCACAAGCTTATGCATAGAACAGAGATCAGTAATAGGGCTTATTTCCTTGTAAAGAAGTTTTAAACAAGCCTCATCTCGGTACAGAGTTAGGGAGTCTGAAGAGACAACAAGGGCCATCCAGGCCAAGCCCTTATCATGCAAGAAAACACAATCACAGCATTCAGGACAAATGTTCATCCGGCTTCTGTTTAAAGGCCTCTGAAGAAATAGATTCCATCTCATCCACATGGCATTGTATTCCACTCCATGGCAGCTCCAATAATTCAGGACATTTTTCATATTTTTCCTGCAGTTTGAATCCATAGCTCCATATCCTAATTCTTGGAGCAGCAGAAAACAAGTTGCCAGCATCTTTCATATATTTAAGCACAGTTATAATCTGAACACAGTATTTCAGGTCCGAACAATGCTGAACAGAGTGTACTCTTACGTCCCACAATCTAGAAACTGCACTCTGATTGATTTCCCTTTCCACTGTATAACAAACTCCAGGAGAACATGGTCATTCCCACCTATGGATATCGCCACTTCCATCACAGTTAGGATCAGATCTAAAATATCTGATCCTGTTGTTGCCTCTTTCATCTTCTGGACAATGAAATTGCCTGCAGGGCAAATGAGGAATTTGTGGGAAGTGATAGTCTTGGCAAAGTCTGATTTCCAACAAATATCAGGGTAGTTAAAATCTCCAACTACTACTGCATTGTCTATATCCACAGTCTTGCTTGGTGGTCTGTCATAGACACCCACAATGACATCATTGTTATTTCTCTTCACCTTAATTTTTATCCCAATGTGCTCAAGCTGACTTCTAGGATTTAAGTTATGAATCTCGTCACAGGCGTGAACATATAATGCTATGGTTTGGAGCCAAACATCAATCTGTTCCCAGTCTGGAAATGTTAGGGTTTTTAAATCACAGCTCCCAGAACTGCTTGTATTGTTGGGGTATCCTGTGATCTATTTTAAAAATACTATATTTCATTGCATAATAGTACACTTTCACCCTCCATTTTGAGGGGGAAAGGGGAGTGTGCGACCATTATCTGGTGAAAAAGCCCCCTTTGGGAGAGGCTTTTTTCACTACATAATAGTCCCTTTGAGGTCTTAGCTGTGTAGGTGGGCACCTGAGTTTGCCTGCCCACCCGCCCTGCCCCTCCTCTTCCTTCTGTAGCTCAGAAGGGACAGGCTGGGGCTGCTCACTAGCCTCTCCCTTCCAAGCTACAGAAGTTCTTCTGTAACTCTGAGAGTACAGGCAGATGGGCCAGTGGACTTACTCCCCTGCCCACCTCTCCCCTTTCCTTTGTACGACAGGGTTTGACTTGGCTTCCATCTGAGTCAAATACCATAGTGCCAAAAGAACAGCTGCACCCTTAATTCATTCATCTATTATGCGGGGAATGACGAAATACCAAATTTGCCTTCCCCAAAAGAAGATGTGATTATTATGTGATGGTGACTAATGCGATGAAATACAGTTAACTTTTCTTTGTTTAAAGTCTTAACAAGTATTTTGTCTAGTACTTATGCAGGGTTCTGACATGTAAGACATCCTTGTAAATATCCACATTGCTGCTGACATAGTGTCACTCCAGGGCATTGTGGGAAATTAAAAATGGCAATGCATAACCACAGATGAGGCCCTAATAACATAGAAGGTCACTTTGTGGTCGGCCCTCAGATTTGTAACTGACCCTGGTTTAGGGTTACTGACTCTGGCACATTTACTTAATTCCAACTCTTGTTAAAATGATCTGCTCCAGGAGACTTATGGATCCAGAAGGATTCCTGACGGCTCTTGGGGAGTTTCCTGCCTCCTTGGCAGGTGATCCTGTTGATGCTCTAGTCTCTCTCTGGAATGGGGAGACGACTAGGGCAATAGACACGATTGCTCTGGAACGTCCCCTCTCGAGTAACCGAGTTAAACCAGCTCCTTGGTTCACTGAGGAGTGATTCTATGATTCTATGAGAGCACTTGTTTGTCCAGTTTTGATGGATTCATTTCAATTGGTTGAGCTCGAGGATGTGGACAAGATCCTTGGAGAGGCGAGACTGACCACATGCATCCTGGACTGGTGAGAGAAGCCAGAGGGGGATTGGCCGAGTGGGTGAAGGTGGTGGTGAATGCCTCCCTTCGGGAGGGCAAGTTTCCAGCGAGCCTAAAAATGGCTGTGATCAAGCCGCTGTTGAAGAAGTCATCACTGGACCCCACTCAACTTGGAAACTTTCGGCCTATTTCTAATCTCCCTTATTTGGGCAAGGTCTTGGAACATGTGGTTGCTTTGCAGCGCCATGGATTCTTGGATGACACTGATTTTCTGGATCCGGCATAGTCTGGCTTTAGGCCGGGGCATGGTACCGAGACAGCCTTGGTCACCTTAGTTGATGATCTTCACTGGGCACTCGACAGGGGGAGTGCGTCCCTGCTGGTTCTGCTGGACCTCTCAGCGGCCTTCGATACCATCGATCATAGTATCCTTCTGGGACGCCTCGCGGGGATGGGTCTTGCAGGTACTGTTTTGCAGTGGCTCCACTCATTCCTGAAGGGTCGGTCCCAGATGGTGTCATTGGGGGGACGCCTGCTTGGCCCCACAACCGTTGACTTGTGGGGTCCCGCAGGGTTCTGTACTGTCCCCCATGTTGTTTAATATTTACATGAAGTCGCTGGGAGAGATCATCAGGAGTTTCGGGGTGCGGTGTCATCTGTATGCAGATGATGTCCAGCTCTGTCACTCCTTCCCAACTGTCACGAAGAAGGCTGTCCAGGTCCTGAACCGGTGCTTGGCAGCTGTGTCGGACTGGATGAGGGCCAACAAATTGAAACTGAATCCAGACAAGACAGAGGTCCTCCTGGTGAGTCAGAAGGCCAAACAAGGTTTAGGGTTACAGCCTGTGCTGGATGGGGTCACACTCCCCCTGAAGGCTCAGGTTCACAGTCTGGGGGTGATCCTAGACTCATCGTTGAGCCTGGAGCCCCAGGTCTCGGCGGTGGCTAGGAGAGCCTTTGCACAGTTAAAACTTGTGTGCCAGCTATGCCCGTACCTTGGGAAGCTGGACTTGGCCATGGTGGTCCATGCTCTTGTAACATCCCATCTAGACTACTCCAATGCACTCTACATAGGGCTGCCTTTGAAAACTATTCGGAAGCTTCAACTAGTCCAACGGGAGGCAGCCAGGTTAATAACCGGAGTGGCGTACAGGGAGCGCACTACTCCTTTGTTACGCCAGCTCCACTGGCTGCCGATCAGCTACCGAGCACAATTCAAAGTGCTGGCTTTAACCTATAAAGCTCTAAATGGTTCCGGCCCAGCTTATCTGTCTGAACGTGTTTCTCGCTACGACCCACCTCGAAGTTTAAGATCTTCAGGTGAGGCCCTGCTCTCGCTCCCGTCAGCCTCACAGGTGCGGTTGGTGGGGACGAGAGACAGGGCCTTTTCAGTGGTGGCTCCCCGCCTATGGAACGCCCTACCAAGCAAAGTCAGGCAGGCTCCCTCCCTCTTGTCCTTTCATAGGAAAGTTAAGACCTGGTTGTGGGACCAGGCATTCGAGCAACACTAGAAGCATTAAGTATTATAATGTTTGCTGGAACTCAATTTGATAGACTCGTAATGTTAGATCTGATTACGCCTATCTGCTATTTAGTATTGTATTTTATGAATGTTTCTGTAATTAATTAGTTAACTATTTTAATTGATTTGTATTGTATTTTATATTTTTATATGTGTGTTTTATTGTAAGCCGCCCTGAGTCCCCTTTTGGGTGAGAAGAGCGGGATACAAATGCTGTAACAAAAATAAATAAATAAATAACTCCATTTTAAGGAATCCTGAGTGCCAATCTGCTTTTATACAGTCTTCATGGGGACTCCTGGGTGGATTCTGCCCAACCACCTACAATTCTAACATGAAGCATAGTGTTGTGGAGTCCAAGGGGAGATGTTGACATGGGTTTTTCTTAGAATGGCTAGATATCCTTGTTGGAAAGAGAGACAGTCACACCGCAGAGTGTTTATGCTTTCTGATGCTCTTTCCCCCTCCCTTTGACTTTGTTAGCTCGCTACCTAAACAGATGTATGATTAATGTAATTCATTTATGAGATGTAAGTACAGGCATCTGCATATGCACACATGCACATGCACACACACATATACATATAGCATCAAAACAAATATCTTATGGTGAAAAATGACTGAATTGCAGTAAATGAACTTGCCAGCAAAGGTAAAGGTCTGGACCCCTGGTGTTTGCCATTTTTTGAGTTCATAAGAAATGCCCTGAAGATATTGCTCTGAATCCTTCAGGCACTGCAGCTATGAATTACTGGTCACTTTTTTTTTGCCTTCCCTGCTCCATTTGCATGTAAGGGTTACTCTGGTGGATCTTAAACAATCAGACCATCTGATCGAGTGCGAATGGGCAATGGCAAAGAGTCTGCAAGCCAATGCACAGGGACGTCTAGAAATTGTATGGATTTCTAAAAATTCAATTAAAACGTTACACCAAAATAAAAGTATACCTCCTGTTTTGAAAAAAAATCTTTTGTTACAATCTTGAATTTAAGCATGTGTATGCATAGAACTATTTTTAAAGCAAATTGTTGCTTCAAGAGGCTTTAAAGGGAGACAATTCACTCTTTCTCAACGAATCTGCAGGAGCAGTGGACCACAAAAATATCATTGCAAAAAATTAGGTTGTTCCTGGACCATACCTTGCCCATCTCTGTGCTAAAGCCTCCTCTAAAAATCTGCAGAATGTTTTTCCTATTTCATTTCAGGGCATCAGATAGAAGGGTGAAGTTTGCATGTATTTGTGTGTGTGTGCATGTGCATATATGCACACACATGTGTAAAGGGGTTTTTGCCTTTCAATTATGAATTGTGCCCTCCCAAGTTTTTTCAGTGTCTATATTTTCTAGCATTGGAGCCACTTAAAATCGCCATTAAATATTTAGAAATATAAATTAGGCTCCCAAAGAAAAGAAGCAAAGTTTTAAAGAAAATATGAACATAGCAAATATGAGAATTCTAGGAGAAAAGGATTTTTAGTGGCTCATTAAAAATTACAAAAATTTTCAACTACTGTATAAGAAAAATACTATTACATAATTGGTGAGGAATTGGTTTGAGGTGCTGGGCTGGTTCTCCACTCTAACAATTCAGTATAGACCATATGATGTGTTCTATCCTCACTTTCCTATACAGGAAAAAAGAAGGGGAAAGAGAAAAATCTGTTGACGAGTGATTTCAGAAACTTCAGTCATTTAGTACTTTCAGCTATCTGGAGACATTGGAACATAAGAAGGATGTTGGATCGGACCAAAGGTCCATGTAGTCTGTTCACAGAGTGGCCAACCAGTCCCAGAATGCAACTCCACCCTCCATATCATCCTCCTCAGTGAATAATACAGAGGCAAAGTTCCTTTGATGCTAGAGATAACCAAATTGACTGGTGGCTACTGATTTTCCCATAAATGGCACAATGTGTGAAGAAGGCTCTCTGACCAACCAGTGTTTGAGGAGTGATGCGTATCAAAAGAAGTGATTAACACTTTTTTTTCTAGATTTACAGTTAATAGGCAAAAAGGTGCCTTTGAAACAAAGTATGGGCCACTTGTGATCCTCTGGACATTGTTGGACTGCATCCGTCATCACAAATTGCCCAGCTCTGCTTTGAAGACCTAACCTAGAATATATTTCCTCAAAACAAGCAGTGCCCTAAGCTGATGAGATGGGTTGGATTCTACCTGTTTGAACAGAGAGCTGGAGAAAAGCACTTGAAGTGGAGATGACCAAGGCCAAGGTGAATGGATGGTATCCTTGAAGTGACCTGCTTGATCTTGAAGGAGTTGGGGGTGGCCATGGCTGACAGGGAGCTCTGGCGTGGGTTGGTCCATGAGGTCACGAAGAGTCGGAAGCGACTGAATCTTCTTATTCTTTTCTTCTTCTTCTTATTATTATTATTATTTCAACAGTTTCTAAGTGATTTCATCCTCAACACTTCAACTTCCTTTCTTTTATTTTCCTCTTTCATGGATGCCATGTTCTTTGGAAGCGTGTTTAGACCATGTTAATGGTTTTTTAGACTTCATCCACATGAATAGTTGTCACGGGGGGGGGGGGGGGGATCAGGATTTTAGAAGTGCTTAAGTGGGGTATGACCAAAAACAAAAAGGTTGGGAACCTCTGGTCTCGCAAGTTCCTGGTTTTTGGGGAAGCAATTTGGGGGGGGGGGGGGAGAGGCAGTATTTTCATGAAGCAGGAGAATGTAATTTCTAGAGTGCTTTTAATCTTTTTACAATTTCTTCACACTCTGCTGCATGTCACAAGCATAATGATCAAACATTTTGGGGTGTTTTAAAAGTGAACTCCCCTGCAGCATGTCTGATTTCAGAATCAGATTATTAAATTTTGTGCCGCAATGGAGCAATGCCAGCTTCTCCACAAAACACCACGTATTTGGATAACACACCACAAGAGGGGAAAATCCAAATCAGTGCGCCGACATTTAGGTCAGCAAACCCAAAGCTTCCAAGTCAAAGGGCTACTTGTGCCAGTTAAAGTTGTCCACCTTTGAATTTGTCTTAATGTCTCATCACACAACTGGATGGCTCTGTAACTTTGCAGCAGCCAATCCACATGGGAAATGAATACCACTTTGTTGGCAGTTGCACAGGAAGATCCAGTTACTTTGCTTTTGCATTCAGGTAGCCCATAATTAGGCTCAAACACATTGGGTGGGTCATTTATAAAAGGAGTCCCAAGGTGCTATTAGATCCAGACACGCCAAGGCTCCAGCATATAATTAGCCAATCCACCACCATGTGGAAACTGACCCACTAAGCTAACTTACCTCATTAGCATCAAGACATGATTTATTCTTGTGTTCTAAAAGTACGGTTAGTGCTCTGTACTGAAATGATGATTTTTTTTCCTCAAAATTCATCTTGTTCTGGCTATTCTGGTTCTTGGTCTAAAATCCTGTGGACAGAAGTCATAGACTGATGGAACCATTCCAGAGGGAGCTTTTAGGAGGTCTTATGTCTTCTACAGAGACCAAAGCACGGAACAGATCTTTTTGTTTCTTGCTTTTCTGAATTTCTATCTAGTACACATCTCGGAAAACATAGTTTACATGGATATTTTTTGCATTCAAAATTTCATCTAGGATGGGACCCCATCTCAAAGTGCTAAAGTCCTAAACAGATCCTAAGATCTGCCGGGGAGGCCTTCCTCACGATCCCATCACCGTCACAAGTGCAGTTGGTAGGGACAAGAGGGCCTTTTCAGTGGTGACCCCCGGCTTTGGAACTCCCTTCCCAGTGAGATTAGACAGGCCTTTCGTAGGGACTTGAAGACATGTCTCTGCAATCAAGCCTTTGAGAATATTTAGCCCCTAGTTGTCCTATATAATAATCACACATCCTGCACTTTATCCTGTGCCCTCTCCCCATTACTATGGCTGGCACTTATTTTATTCCAATGTTTATAGCCCGACAATTTACCGCCATGGTTAGAGGATCACAGCTTGATTGAGATTGAATTGATGTTTTATATGTTACCGGTTCGGGTCCGGCTTATCTTTGTGATTGCATCTCTTACTATGAACCTACAAGAACCTTGAGATCTGTTGGGGAGGCCCTCCTCTCGTTCCTGCCGCTGTCTCAAGCACTTTTCAGCAGCCTCCTGGCTCTGGAATTCCCTTCCGAGGGAAATTAGATCAGCCCCAACTCTGACAACATTTTGAAAAGGGTTAAAAACTTGGTTATTTCAGTGTGCGTTCGATTGAACAGGCATATTGGATGCTATTCCTCTCCTGTGACCCTACTCATCCTATCTACTGCACTTCCTGGCCCAGTTCCAGAAATTGAAATGACTGCACACACCTGACCCCACTGAATACTCTTAACAGTCCTCTTCTATTGCTCATTGGGTTTTATTGGTTATATGTTTGTTGTATGTGTTCTTGTTTTAAATGTGTTGATACTGTATTTTATGATGCACCGGGCTTTGTCCCCATGTAAGCCGCCCCAAGTCCCTTCGGGGAGATGGGGAGGGATACAAAAATAAAATATTATTATTATTATTGTATGACACAGCAAACAAGATATGCTGGATGCTGCTGATTCTGGACATCCATCGACAAGTGAGCTACGGAATCAAAATACAAATGAACAGTCACAGAAGCGGCAAAAATATACAATGCTAGAAAACCGCACTATTATTATTATTATTAGTTTTTATTTTATTGTATTTTATACTGTGTTCACGTTTATGTTGCTTTTGGGCACTTTGTACTGTTTATAAGCCACCTTGAGTCCCTTTGGGGAGATGGTGGCAGGATATAAGAAGTTGTTGTTGTTGTTGTTGTTATCTTGGCAGTTACACCTAACTGCAGACATGATGACCAAAACATTTGGACTGAATGTGGAACATTCTCTTTCTTCACCCACCCTTTAAAAAACACCATAGTCAAATAAGAGAGCCACCATAGTTTCAGCATTGGACTATGATGACTAGGGTTTGAATTCTTGTTCTTTGCCCTTCTATTATCTTAGTCTCAGATAAGGGAAGGGCAAACTTTATTTGCCAAGAAACTCCTGTGATGGGGTCATTTTAAGATTGACATAAATCTGAAATAACTTCAAGGCATATAGCAACAACATAATCAGAAAACAGAGTTTTGAAGAACTGGAAATCATAGAATCATAGAATAATAGAGTTGGACGAGACCACATGTGCGATCTAGTCCAACCCTCTGCCATGCAGAAAAAGCACAATCTATAGTTTTCAATGTCAATAAAAGGGTTGGTCAACTCTGGATTGTGTGTTTAAGAAATCTGATTTCAAAAACCCACAATCCTTTCTGTACTGCTTAATCCATTGTCATTCAGTATATTCTCCAGATGAAAGTATTATCCAGCCTTCCATCTCTTGCCTATAATTATGTAAGCTGTCAAAAACCTTAGAGGACCCACCAATATTAAATGTGGAGTCTGTCAAACATTCAAATGCTAAGTAGAGTGACCTCAATTCAAACCCATGGTCTGCTATGATCTGTGGGCACTTTCCCAGCCCACTCTACCTCACAGAGTTGCTTTAAGGATAACATGAAAAGTGGGAAGGACTCCATATGTAATAAACTGCCCTACTGAGTGCAAAACAAAATGAATAAATAGAGACAAAATTCTAGACATAGCAACTGATGAGAGTTTAGCACTCTGAAAGAGATCTGTGCTTGACCACAATCTTTCTTGGGTGTGAATAACCTGTGACCCTAGAAACTTATGTATTGCTGTGCTTAATCCTATGTGCCCAATAGCTCAAAAGAAATTAGTTCAAGCCTCTACTAAAGTGATCTATTGCATACAGAATGGGGAACGCCTGGCTCGACAGCAGTACATATGAAAAAGATCTTGGAGTCCTCATGGACAACAAATTAAACATGAGCCAATAATGTGATGCAACAGCTAAAAAGCCAATGGGATGTTGGCCTGCATAAATAGGAGTCTAGTGTATAGATCCAGGGAAGTCATGCTACCCCTCTATTCTGCCTTGGTCAGACCACACCTGGAATCACACTGTGCCCAATTCTGGGCACTGCAACTGAAGGGAGATGTTGACAAGCTGGAATGTGTTCAGAGGAGGGCGACTAAAATGATCAAGGGTCTGGAGAACAAGCCATATGGGGAGCAGCTTAAAGAGCTGGGGATGTTTATCCTGCAGAAGAATAGGCTGAGAGTAGACATGTATAAATATGTGAGGGGAAGTCATAGGGAGGAGGGAGCAAGCTTGTTTTTTGTTGCCCTAGAGACTAGGATGCAGAGCAATGGCTTCAAATTAAAGGAAAGGAGATTCCACCTGAACATTAGGAAGAAGTTCCTAACTGTGAGAGCTGTTCAGCAGTGGAACTCTCTGCCCCAGAGTGTGGTGGAGGCCCCTTCTTTGGAGGCTTTTAAACAGAGGCTGGATGGCCATATGTTGGGGGTGATTTGAATGTGATTTTCCAGCTTCTTGGCAGGGGGTTGGACTCTTCCAACTCTATGATTCTATT
This sequence comes from Anolis carolinensis, assembly GCF_035594765.1. Taxonomy (NCBI): domain Eukaryota; kingdom Metazoa; phylum Chordata; class Lepidosauria; order Squamata; family Anolidae; genus Anolis; species Anolis carolinensis. The sequence continues at coordinate 42,784,544 of NC_085841.1, forward strand.
TTATTGCTGGCAGCCTACAAGATAAGAACAGAAGGAAGGAGAAAAGTGTAAGCTCTCCTAATTTTGGCTGTTAGTTTGTCTACTGCTGGCTTTACTCCTACTCAGCTTTTATGCAAAGTGAGGGGAAATATTGCCCACTGATGATCTGCATGTTCAAGGTGATACATCCGCATGCCAGCTATGACTAGCCTGGGCATATGACAATGAACACAATGGCAACACTACTACTGCAACCAAAACATCCACTACAGACCTTAAAAAGTGCCTCTTGCTCCTTTAGTTGGGTGAAGCACAAACCTTATTTGTAGATCGGTTAATAGGATGCTCCTTGCCAGCCCTGCAACTTCTCCAAAGATAAACAACCTGTTTTTCTTTTCAAAGCAATTATTAAAAATCTTTTAGATGCAGGGGCCAGTGGGCTCAAGGAAACAGTATGTCAAATTGAGATCAGCTTGAATCATACTGAATAAAAACAGAGGCATGACAAAAGTACCTCGGTTCACTGGCAGACTTAACCAGCTTGCAAAACGACATGCTCCACTGCGAGTCAAAGTCTTTTACAGCTCTGCACAGTTGGAATAGAACACAAGGGTTTTGCATTTCATTGGCACGGCATGGCAATCCTCACAGGTGGAAAAGAAACATTATGGCTTCAATATACTTTGATGAAAACATGTAGCAACCCAAAGATCAATTTTCATGGCAGGGGGTTTGCATAGGACATTTATTTAACAAGAATGTATTCATTCTTCAGCCAGGTCTGGAGGCAAGCAAGCTCTAGAGAGCTGCAGGCATAAATAACATTAGTCTTTTACTGTCTATTTATTCTGAAGGCACCTGCAATTAAGCTCTTTCTTGGTTTCCAGCCGTTTAATATTATGCTGATTCTTTATTGATTCATGAAAAGCCTCATGTTCAGATGCTTTATTTCTTTTTAAGCTGCAACCAGGGACTCATTCAATGGTTTGGACCGTGGTGTTGGCAGATCAGCAGGACACTGTTAAATATTCCATGCCTGCTTTCTTTACTCATTGCTTGACACTTCAAGCATTATTTTCAGCCATTGATCTTGGCTTTCCCTCTTGTCCACACTCTTTGACAATTAATTGCTGTACAAATTATGCCGTAGTTCAGTGGCTGAAAACAGTGGAGCTTTGGAACAGGAGCGCATTTTGAACACAGGTTACCTGGCAGGCTCAAGGACCCGCAAAGCCCGGAAAAAGGGACATAAGTAGATATGATAACAAGAAGAAACAAACTGATGGCACCCTGCTGGTTTTTTATACAGTTCGGTTGGAGAGGAGTATGGGAGGGAGGAAAAAGCAAACCAGCTCCTTCCTCTCATACGTTTTTAAAAAATTACTTATTACATCTATTTTATTTTCAGGAATTGTTGTTCTTGTTCTTTTTTCCTCATTAGAGAGAAAATTCCTTAAAAGATAAGTAAAAGGATAAGTAGCTGGCTACTTCTCAGTGTCCTAGATAAAGGCTTTTTAATTTAGCAAGATATTTTATACCTGACCTCCCTTGCTGTGGAAGAACTGTGTGTGTGTGTGTGTGGTGTCCAAATTTTCTTTTATTGGTGTTCTCTCATGTTTTCATTTTTAATATACTCATTATGTACTATTCGTACATTTCCCATTTGTGTAAGAAAAGGAAAATATTAATTTAATAAATAAGTAATTAACAAAAGCACTCCAGTTTTATAGTTAAGGGAAACAAAAGGATACATTTGATTACTTATAGTATTATAAGGTTGGGTATGGTGTTAGTAGGTATTCCATTTACAGGCAGTCCACAAGTTACAAACATCCAATTTACAAATGATTCATAGTTACAAACAGGGCTGAGAGAACAGGAAGTGAGAACAATCTACTCCTAGGAAAGGAAATTTACTCCTGAAAGAGTTATCATGGGGAAAAGGTGTCTCCACTGAAGCTTTATCACCAAACTTGTTTCTACAACAGGCCAAATTGTTCAAAATCCAATTATCACAGGGACAGAAATGAGATGAAATTTAACATAAGAATAAACCTACATAACCTATCTTGTGGGACTGCTTGTACTTCCTTAAATCACAGCAGAACCAAGGTATGTTTTCAAAAGTTATTTGGAAAAGCAATGTATTTCATTCCTTTTTGGAAAGTACCCTGAGCTATTTGCAAAATAGGGGAAGTTACTCCATGGATAGTCAGAGACAAGTGCCTTGCCTAAATATATCGCAGGAAAGGAAAAATAAATGGTTGTGACGCTGAATGTACTATTTCTGTAGTAGAAAGAGTGATACATCCAGTCAGATTTTCTCGTAAAGTCCTTTAAACAGCAGGTTTTATGTTCAATGACTACACAGTATCTATTAATAAAGGAACTGGTACATCTTTTGAAGTTATAAACCTGTTTGAACAGTAGATTTACGTTTTTTTCATCAGTACTGAAAAATTAGGTAGAGACACTATCACACTGTCATAACTTACGCTGCTTGTTTGACAATATGTGTTCAAATAGCAGACATTCTTTTGTTGAAATCATCAGATGAGACCTAAAAATTGGAAAACAGTTAACAAGTAGAATTATGAGGCTGAATTCTATAATAAGGGGGACGCCCAAGCAAAGGTACTGGAGCAATGTACCACCAAGTTCACTGCTGCAGCAACAAGAAGTTAATTTGTTTGTATTTTTTCAGGCTCATGTGGACATTAACCTTGAACACAAATAACTGAAAAGGCATAAACACAGCAATTGACTAATTGTTTTTATAGGTGTTTTTAAACAGCAAACAAAAAAAATCACAGAAGTATCAAACTGGTACAAAAAGAACTGTACAAATAAAGAATCACAGGAAAAAAAACCACATTGATCCTTTTCTTTTCTTTTTTTAATTTCAGTCAAGCGTGAACATAGAAAACATGTTTACATATAGCAAAATTCCACAAATTAAAATGTATATGAACCAACCAAGGCCCTTGCCACTTGTACAGAGCTAATTCACTAGGTGGTGAACGAAAGATGCTCCAGAGACATTCCCTCCCCAAAATGCTATCGAATATCCCTTCCCAAATAACCACACACATAAAACAGAAAAACAAAACACCATCAGAGACTGAAGGCCAATTGATTTCAGGAAGTCATCCTGCAGTCTGTTGACAAGTATGTGGATGTAAGAATCTGTTTGGCATCATCTCAGGATAAGGTTGCCCTTTGTTTCCCTTCAGAGCTTTCCGTTGGCAAAGGCTGCCTCCTGGAACTGGGGGACAAATGTTTTGAAATATGCCCTGAGAGAAGAATAAAAGAGTTGATATTAGTAAAGATCAGACGAAAAATACAATTGCCGTGCATGGACAAAATCTTCTAAAACATGCATGCCTAGGAATTAAGAGCTTTTCCGATTCGTTTTGCACTCTGCCAGTGCCTGTCCTGATCAAATACAACAGCATGACATTGCTTCCTCAGATAATGGATCATGGATATCTTTGCTGTAAGAGAAGGATATATTTGTATTATTTTAAAAGGAAACAAAAAATCAAGGGATATGCTGAATCACAATTGTCCAGTGAATTTCCTTGTTTTGTGGAAATGCTTGCAGTCTTTGTTGCTATTTTGTTACTAAATCTATTGCCATTCCTAATGAAACAGGAATATGGGTAATGCACACTACATACTACTCTTTTCCTTTCTCTACAGCTCATATTTAATAGCCTGATTCCTTTATTCTATGCAGAGCAGTATTCAGCAGAGAGGGACATGAAACGTATACTCTTCTCTGAAAGACTTCAGAAACTGACATACTAACCAATGCCTATCAGTGTCAGGTAGTAGGAAGCCTTTGTTATCTTCCGTTCTCACCATGCTTCTAGAGTAATCACATTTATCCATGTTCTGACAGGCCACCAGTACTTAGTAGATATGAACCGTCAAGGAGGAATAAAAAAGCACAGCTGGTTGCAAACTATACTATGGATCTGATAAATCTCAGATCAGGGCAGTTACAGAGAGAGCTAATATTAAAGGGATTAGTTAAATCAATATACTGAGGGAACACATTGGAATTTTAGAACAATTTTAGGTATAATTAGAGCCTACTGGCCAGGATCCAATGATGATACTACACTCACATAACTCCCAGTTGTGTGTGTTCGTGGTTACTGCTTTTTAAAACGCAAGGAAGAAGGCATCTGATGCTTCCCTGCATGAGAAGGTCTTAATTGTGTGCTATTCTGTCCCTCCTTGAGCAGAGGTGGCCACTGAGGCTTGAGGGGTGCAGCAAGTAACTCCAGTGCCATCTCACAGCAGATTGGCTACCTTCAGGCTGCTTATCTGTGCCTAGCCTTCAATTCCCTGTAATACACTGGCAGACCTTTCGGCTCTGCTGCCATTAAATAGGAGAAAGCTAGTTTGCATTTAAGGAGAATATGCTTTATGCCCAATGTATCCACCCTGGAGCTATGGAATACATGATCTAAACATTTTAAAGGTTTAGGCTCTGTTTTCACAACTCTAGTGGATGTAATAGTGGCTCCTGCTATGCCCAGTATCAATGGATTTCAGTTTGTGCAGCCTGAGGCTGTGGGCAGGATCCTTGGAGAGGTGAGAGCCAACACACATGGCCTTCCTGGCAGGGTAAAGGGTGTTGTCAATGCCTCCTTAGAACCAAACTGAATCCCAGCTTGCCTAAAGGAGGATTGTGGTGTATTGGTTTGAATATTGGGCTATGACTCCCAATATCAGAGTGTGACTCCCCAGTTTATGACCCTGGGCAAGTCATACATTCAATCTCAGAAAACCCTTGTGCTAAATTCACCGTAGACTTGCCATAAGTTGGACATTATAGAATCAAAAAGTTGGAAGAGACCACAAGGACAACCAGTCTAATCCCATTCTACCATGCAATAACACATAATCAAAGCACTACTGACAGGTGGCCGTCCAGCCTCTGTCGAAAAACCTCTAGAGAAGGAGACTCCATCACATTCCAAGGCAGCTTATTCCACTGGCAAACAGTTCTTACTGTTAGGAAGTTTTTCCTAATGTTAGGTGGAAATTACATGAAGGCACACAACAAATGTTGCATTTTGCCCATTATTTATTTATTTATTTATTCCCGGTATTTCTACCCCACCCTTCTCCCCTGGGGGACTCAGGGCGGCTTACAAATTGGCAACACAGTGCTATCACATCAACAATACAATACAAAAGGCATTAAAAACTAAAAACATTTAAAACATCATAAAAACCAATAAACAATAACAAAACATTACCATGCACCGAGGTAATGTCCTTTCATTCACTAAACCTTGTTAATCCAGAATCTTAAAAACTCGAAAGTTCATTCATTGAACGCTTGAGCACATTAGGCAAAATAATCCAAATAATTTCAAGATGACCTCCCCATGAAACTTTGTCATTAATGTGCTTCATTTTGCAACTGTGTAACAACACCAAAATAAATTAATTAATACAATTTGTAGGATTCAGTTTAAAAAACAAAGTTGGAAAGATAAAAGGTTCCCTTTCTTCTGCCATTATACTATGTTTTTTGTAGGAAAATTATTTTAACATATGCATATTTCTCTTTCCAGCAACATCTTTCTGAGCAAATTTCTGGAAAGAAGGTAGCTGTAAATTATATTTTCGGTTTATTATTTCCAATGACTAGTATGATCAAACATGCCAAAAATGCCAGGCATTTCTTAATGCAATATTCAATACCAAGCATGCCTGAAGTGAATAAAAGAAAAATAGTACTGAATGTCACAATCTGTACAGGGAATTTAGCAGCTACTGAACTCCAATTATTCATCTTAATGGTAGAGGGTGATAAACCTGAGTAATCAAGGAATCACACAATTGCTACATACCAAAAGGTAAGTTGTTCTACTTTCTAGCAATTTTATGATTTCCTCTATCTAAAGCACACTACAGACATTGAAATATTCTATTTTATTCAAGAAAAATAGAACTAAATACCCAATCAAACAAGACGATCAGCTGCTTTTTAACATTCTACAGAATGGCAGATGGACAGCTTCCCCCACTGTTCTATATTTACAAGAATGTGTCAACAATTTTCCAAATACTCAGCTATCCACATACCCACTGGGTACTAGTCTTAATCACCTTCTTAATAGTAAAGGCTACATCTAATTGTTATTCCCAACTAGAACAGAGTCACCAAATAAGGATGTGGATGTGGACAGGCTCCTTGGAGAGGTGAGAACTACCACTTGTATTCTAGATCCTTCCCCCTCCTGGCTGATCAACAGGCCGGAGGGGGACCGGCAGAGTGGGTGAAAGTGGTTGTCAATGACTCCTTGGAACAAGGCAAAATTCCAACTTGCCTAAAAGAGGCAGTTGTGAGACCCATTTCAATTTCAAGCCTGGCCATGTTTCAAGCCTGGCCATGGAACAGAGACAGCTTGAATCACCTTGATGGATGACCTACACAGAGAACTGGACAGTGGGAGTGTGTCCCTGTTGATTCTCCTGGACCTTTCAGTGGTATCCTTCATGGTATTCTTCTGGGCAATCCCGCTGGGATGGGACTGGGAGGCACTGTTTTACAGTGGATCCATTTCTTCCCGTAGGGATGTACCCAGAAGGTATTGCTAGGACAACCCTGGGGGTTCAAATAGATTTCCCTTTTGTCCCTCATGCTTTTTATCATATACATGAAACCACTGGGAGAGGTCATCCAGAGGTTTGGAGTATTGTACCATCTATATGTGGATGACATCCAACTTTACTACTCCTTCTCACCTAAAGCCAAGGAAGCTGTTCTGACCCTAAATCAGTGCCTGTCATCAGTAATGGACTGGATGAGGACAAACCAATTGAAACTTAATCCAGACAAGATAGAGGTGCTCCTGGTCAGTTGCAAGGCAGATCAGGAAATAGGGATCCTGCCTGATCTGGATGAGATTACACTCCCCCTGAAGACACAAGTCCACAGTTTGGGGGTCCTCCTGGACTCGACACTGAACCTGGAGGTCCAGGTATTTGTGGTGGCCAGGAATGCCTTTGCACAATTAAAACTTGTGCGCAAATTGCTCCAGTTCCTTGAGAAGCCAGATCTGGCCACAGTGGTACACGCCTTAGTTATATCCTGTCTGGTTTATTATAACATGTTCTATGTATGGCTGCTTTTGAAGAGTGCTTGGAAACTTCAGCTGGTCCAACGAGCTGCAGCTAGGTTGCTAACAGGGAGAGGACACTCCCTGTTACAGCAGCTCCACTGGATGCCAGCCTGTTTCCGGGCACAGTTCAAAGTGCTGGTTATGACCTTTAAAGCCCTAGATGGCTCAGATCCTGGCCATTTGGCTGACCGCATCTGCTTGTACAAACCTGCCTGGGCCCTGGGATCTTCAGGATCTCTCGGTCCCACCTCCATCTCAAGCTCGGTGGGTGGAAATGAGAGAGGGCCTTTTCGGTGGCTGCCCCATAACTCGGGAACTCTCTGCGCAGGGAAGCCAGAATGGCCCCTTCCCTGATGTTCATCCGGTGGCAGGCTAAAACCTTTTGATTCAAGCAGGTTTTTAAAGAAGAAGGCTTTTAAGATTGAGCCAAAGAGTGCTGTGGTTTTTAGGTTTGATGTTTTTATTAATTTTAACTGAGAATGTTTTAATCCCATTTATATTGAATTCTCTTTTAACATTTGTATAGTTTTAGATTTCAAATTGTTTTGAAATGCTTTTAATGCAAGTCACTTTGAGTCTCCTTGTGAAGAAAAAAAGCAGGATATAAATATAATAATAATAATAATAATAATAATAATAATAATAATAATAATAATTATTATTATTAATAATAATAATATGATTTAAAAAGAGAGTTGGTAAATCCACTTCCTCTAGTGGGAAAGACATGGTGGTGTCCTTGGATTTTGTTGATGTTGTGTGTTTTCAAGTTTTTTCTGACCAGAATATAGGTGAAAAATAAATTAATCAATATGCAGAATACGAGAATAAGAAAGGTAAAACAAAAATGTTCAGTGGTATTTTTCAAAATTATGAACGGTAACAGGTGACAGTATATGTTTCTTTTTACTTTTATATAGTATTCTTTTTCTTTCCTATAAAACTATGTGACAATTGCTCCCTTTAAAAAAAATGAAATTTTAAGAAACAAATATATTTGGTTAGAGAACAACACAAACAATACTGCTTGGTTACTGTTACAGAACAATTTTCTCAGGTTTATGGAACACAGGTCAGCTTGTGTGGGAGAAAGTATAAGCCTATAAGGTTGTACTTTGAAAATACCGTATTTTTCGCTTTATAAGACGCACCTGATGATAAGACGCACCTAGTTTTCAGAGAAGGAAAATGGGGAAAAATAATTTGAACTAAAAGATGACCCACACGTTCTTGTGAAATGCCTCCAGCTTCCTCCGCCGGCCCGGGAGCAGCGCATCTTCCCCGCTGGCGGGCGCTTGCGGGGCGGGCATTTTCCCCGCCGAGGCCGCCGGCTGCTGTGGGGGTCGGTGGTTCATGCCTAGCCCTTCCTCCTCCTCCTCCTCCGCTGGCTTCCTGGCGATGGCGGCTGCTCGGCCTCGAGGGGGGAGGAGGAGAAGGCAGGCGCAGCGGCGGCGGCGACAAGCGAGGGGCGCCTCCCGCCGCCAGCGCCTCCTGCGGGGCCTACTCCGAGAAATCCAGGCGGCGGCTCAGGCCTCTTCTGCCTCGGAGGGAAGGGAGGGAGGCGAAGGCGAGAGAGAGCGAGAGAGGCCCGCCCTCAGCAGCCAGGGGGGGAGGAGGAGGAGGAGGACGGCCCCTTCCCCCCACTCACTCTCAGTTCCCAGAGCCAAGGAAACGGGCTCAATGGCGCCTCCCAAACTCTCCTCTTCTTCTTAGGCGGGAAAACAAGTCGCGTCCCTTCCCCTCAGGGGGGCGCTCCCCAGGTCACCCAGGTAACCACACAACCCCTCTAGCTCCGCCCACGTGAGGTCATATTGCGTTTATAAGACGCACTGACTTTTCCCCTCTATTTTGGGGGGGGGGGAAGTGCGTCTTATAAAGCGAAAAATACGGTACTTTTCTATTTTTCTCTAGGTGAAAGCTTTAGTAAACTTAGAACTGATGCAAATTCATAGTTTGTAAAAATGAGAGCACACATAGTAAATACAGCAAAAGAGTTATCACCACTGTTAATAGGACAAATTTCCTGATTTTATAATAAAAACAAAAAGTGACAATATTTGTTAAGACTTTCTGTATGGAAAATTGGGAGGGGACACACAGGGGATCTCAATTATAAAATAATAGAATTTCTAACAACTTGGGAACAAAGGACACCAGTTCACCTAGTTACCATCTGGTATGCATGAGATGCGGGTAGCTGAAATGGAGTCTTTCTATTACTAGGAAATAAATCTGGATTAAAGAGGCCACTGCCCTCGAACAGATGGAAACAGTTTTTGTGAATGTTCACTATGATATATAAAAGACTGCTGTGAATATAACAAAACCAACCTTAACCTAGACAAGAAATAAGAAATACATTTTCTGTATATGTCATACACAAAGAAATTCTGGTAATGTAACATCTATTCTTTAAATGTTAATCAGTTTTATGTGGAGCTGATGCTTCCATATATACAGGTAGTTCCGAAGGTCTAAACAGGATAGATTCTGTAAGTTTGTTCTTAAGTTGAATTTGTTTGTAAGTCAGAACAGGTACATTTTTAAGTGTAACTCCAGCCCAATATCTATCTATATCTATCTCTATCTATCTATCTATCTATCTATCTATCTATCTATCTATCTATCTTTGGATAGCATAAGGAAGGAAACACCCCTGTGGTGTTTGTTTTGCTGTCTGTGCCGCTGTTCAAATTCCACATTGCTTTCCATCTCTGTGACAATTGGATTTTGAAAATTTTAGCTTGTTGTGGATTGGTGATAAGGCTTCAGTGGAGACACCTTTTCCCCATGATAACTTTCAGGAATGAATTTCCCTTCCTAGGGATAGATTTCTTTCATTTCCTGTTGTCTCAACCCTGTTCTTAACTATGGGTCATTTGTAAGTCGGATGCTTGTAACTGGAACTGCCTGTACACATATATAAGTTGACTGCATGTAGAAGTTGAGGGCAGGTTCTGAGACCAAAAATACAGATTTTGATATGACTCGTGAAAATATTGAGGATAAAGCTTAGGAGTGTGTAAAAAAGAATGTAAATGATGAATCAAAGAAAAATGATGCCAAAGTCTTTACCTGACAGGCATAACTGTTTGCATTCACCCCAAAGGCTGAATGGATGAGGAGGGAACTACAGTATATGGTAGCTGCACAATTTGTGTGGGAGGTAGCAGGGGAAGGCAGCACTAAGATAATACAAATCCATTCTGCGAAGAGGCAAAAGCAGCAGCATCACCCAGGGGCCAGAAGCTCCTAGCCACCTCCACTGCCATTTTCCCACCAGACATTCAAAACAGCCAGAAATGGAACTGCAATAGAGAAAGTAGAAAGGATCAGCAGTTCATTAGATTCTCCTGCGACAGAATAAGCTCTTGCCTCAGAGAAGGGGATGGTTCCTTTTTTAAAAATGAAAGTTTACATTGACCCCTGACTAAGTTGACCCAGATTTATGGGGGTGATATTTTTACTAAAATGTCTAGACTTACACATTAGTATATATAGGAGTTCCTAACAGGCTGCCATCACATGGATTGCTTCCTTGCCACCTGAGGAATTGATCTCTTGTATTCTCTGATAGTTTGCCATGCTACAATTTCCCTGTGATATTTGCACAATCTTTCTATGTGATGCCAATTTGACTTATATTAAATCTGCTCCCAACTATATGATTATCGATTACAAAGCATTCAGCTGCTCCAGTGGTGTCTCATTATGTTGTTTCTGTCCTTCAAAATGGCTTGATAGTGTATACATGTAGCCTGACTTTACATTTCTATGCAGTCATCGACTACCTTCAACATATATTCAAACATTCACCCTTTGAAAGCAGCAGAATATGGCAATATCCACACTCAGATGCATACCTAAAATGAGCATGCAATTTAAACTATGGCTGCTGATCCAAGAAGTGATATGCACATGAAAGTATTCTTTTTATAGCACAAAATGCTTGCGATGTCTATTGTTTTTATCTTTAAATCATTCAAAGCCAACAAATTAAAATAACAACATGTTCCAAACACTGTACATAATCTATGTGTAACTTTAATCACTCTAATGTAATTTAAAAGAAAACAGAGCAAGGTATGTGGTCAAATAATATGAAATGACACACAAAGCGTGGGAAATTATGTGCTGGTGATATCAAGTGTTTCTGCTGCTAGGAAAGAAAAGCTGGCTAGTGCTCTGCGAAAGAGGGAAACATTCTGAATGGATTGTCTCACTATAATTAACAACAGACAGAGGTTAAAAGAAAGACATCATATTCTGTCTCTAGTGTGATATAATGCAAGAACAAAGTCTTTGGAAAAGCTCCCATTAGCGAGCTGTTATCAAGGAATAGTGAATATAATTCTCTAAATGCTGTTGGGAGGGGGATGGGAAACTTCTTTGTCATAAAAAAACCCCACCTCTCTTTAACCATTCAACACATTCAAAAATCTAAAACTGACACAACAAGTAATCCATGCTGCCCAGGAAATGGTCTAAGTGGGTCTGAACAACCTTTCATGGGAAAATTCAATATAAGCAAATGCTGGAATCGACTGAAAGGAAGCACAAAATTAGATGTTGAAGTAGATGTTAGTTACTAGACATACGCATTTACTAAACCTCTTGTGCTTGAATGAGTTGATATTCAGAATCTCAAGCAAAATATTTCTGAACACTTCTAAGTCATGTTTGTTCATTTTTAGAGTAATGACTCTAAAAAACACTCCAGAAGTGGTTTGAAATCTTCTGTCCCATACCTCTAATACATATTCTTCAGCAAGACCCTCGGAGCTGTCTATCTGCTAAGCCTATTGATGCAGCTCCCCCAGTGCTTCAAATGCCAAGAAGTGTCATCACAAAAAGAAGAAAAATACTATGCGATTGTCCAGAGATAGTTGGAAGAGGTTTAGTCTGAAGTGTAAACTCATCACCTAGAGCAGACAACTCATCACGTGTACAGTCTGACTTTAACCTCATTTTCAATAACATGTGACAGACTTCAAGTATAAAATAAACTGCAGAGTTGTTTGTCATCAACATTATGTAACATACAGACTAGAATCCTGTTGGTGATATATACTGAATTGACAGGGGGAAGCTTACGGTGGAAGCAGTGGCTCTTTTTTTCTTCACCAGATGTGCAAGAGCAGCTGGAATGTGTTGGGACACAGATCTTTAGTTGATCAGTGACAGGGGCTAGTACTGGAGCTACACTCAAAATCTCCATCTGACCATTGAATACTGGGAAAAAGCTAGGAAGAAGGTCTGACCTTCACTTCCCAGATGACTAACATAAGCATGTAGGCAAATGCCCCTGTCACTGATCAATCCTTTTGTTCTATAAGATCACAATGGATGCCCTACAACAGTGGTTCTCAACCTGTGGGTCCCCAGATGTTTTGGCCTACAACTCCCAGAAATCCCAGTCAGTTTACCAGCTGTTAGGATTTCTGGAAGTTGAAGGCCAAAATATCTGGGGACCCACAGGTTAAGAACCACTGCCTTACAATCTTATCTTGGGACAATTATCTATTTCATTTGGGGTTCCTGCAACAAAATATATGCAAATAATCTATCTGCTAGTGGAAAGGATGATAATATGAATCCTAGGAACCATAGCCAGTATCCATTCCCGAGTGGAAATTAGAATATTATAGCTTGGTTTGAGAAAGCAGTTAGATGGAGATTAGTAACAGTGGAACATTGTTGCTAGCAACACAGAGGTTGTAAAATAGGTGAATAGAAAATATCCTAAAGGCAGGGCAAATGGGTGGGGCACATGGGGCATATGCAGAAGACACTGGACAAAGAACATGGGATATGAGGGAGGTATGTGGCGTAGGAGGCCAGGGAATGATGAACCAAGAGGCAGGGCACTGCTTAGAAAAACAGAAAGTGGAGCTGAGGAGGAAAAAGATTCTTATTCTCACCATCATCAGAACACTAAAAACTATACAATATACCATTTTAAACCTACAATAAGATTAAACATCACAACTATTAAAAACAAAAAGTTAAAACCTTAAAAACCTATTAATGTATTTTTAAAAAACCAAACAACACGCCCTGGGTTAGTCTTTAAAACATTATTCTTACAAAAAACTCCCTGAAAGGAAAGGTTTCAGTCTGCCATTGGAAGGACACCAGAGAGGGGACTTTTCTAGCTTCCCTAAGCAAGGAATTTCAGAGTCGAGGGTTACCTCTTGCGTTCCCACCAACCTAGTTTGTGATGGTGGTAGGACCAAGAGAAAAACCTGCACAGGCAGGTTCATACTGGGAGATGTGATCTGCCAAATTGCCTGGCCTGATACATAAAGAGTTATATAAGTTACTAGCTGTGCCCGGCCACGCGTTGTTGTGGCTTAGTCTGGTGGTGTTGGTCAGTCTACATTAGATTGTATTTATGCGGTGACCTCCACCCTTCTTTATACTCACATTAGTAGTAGTATTTGAAGTCTGTTACCTTCTTCAATTTTTGTGTTGATTGATAATTGCTTGAGATCCCTGTTGTCTTTGGTTTGTTGTTAATCGTGATGTCTGATTCTGCTGAGTGCGGTTTATATTTTTATTGTGGTACAATAGTTTTTTTTTGTTTTGTCTGTGTAGGTGTTTATTATTGTTGTTGTTGTTGTAGTGGTCATGAAGGTTGGATAAGTTAGATGCTACTGTATTGTTTTTTTGGAGGCCCAGTGTAGCACTGACTGGCTTATCAGCCTCAGTGCCTGGCTGCTTCTTGCCTGTGATGGTGTTGATTCTTATTGTTGTTGTTGTCATTGTTATTATTGTAATTGTTTTTTTGGAGGCCAAGTGTGAATGTAGGGATTGGGGAGGTGGATGAGCACTGAATGGCCTTGTAGCCTCAGTGCATGGCTGATTCTTGCCTGTGTAGGTGTTTATTATTAGTGGATGAGTGGATGGATAGATGAGTGGATGGATAGATAGAGTGGGTGCTCTCCTTGTTTCCTTTATTCCTATGCTGTTCCCTTTCTCTGCTCCGATCCTGAGCTCTCTGATAAGAACACACTGGTCAAAAAGGAGGGTAAATATAACCGGATCAATGGTCTTTCTCTCCCTTTTGCTCTTGGCCTTCCGGGCAGAGAGGGAGGGCTCTTGTTCTTGGCGTTCCTTCGCTTCTCTTCCCTCCTTCCTTCCTTCGTTCTATCCATCCCAGCCTTTCCTGCCTGCGGAGCCACGGAACTGGGTCAGTGGGTTGGATGGCGGGGAAAGGGAGAAGGAAGAGGCCTCTAATTGAAATGCATGGACTCCATGCCATGGGGTGCTGGGATTTGTAGTTTGCATCCAGTCCAACCCCTTTCTTTCTTTTTGTCATGGAGGAAGACCCCACCCAAACTCCTCAGACAGATGGCCATCCGATGTAGTTGTGTTGTTATAGTCACAATGCATTGTTGTGAGTTTTGTGGGTCCGGATTGTGGTTTTGTGGTGTGGTTGTGTTGTTACAACCGGGAGGCAAGGCTTTTGCATTGTGTTGTCAAGTTTTGTATTTCTGGGACGTTTAGTTGTGTTGTTATAGTCATGATGCGTTGTTGTGAGTTTTGTGGGTCCAGATTGTGGTTTTGTGGTGTGGTTGTGTTGTTACAACTGAGAGGGAAGGCTTTTGCGTTGTGTTGCCAAGTTTCGTATTTCTGGGGCATTTAGTTGTGTTGTTATAGTCACAATGCATTGTTGTGAGTTTGGTGGGTCCGGATTGTGGTTTTGTGGTGTGGTTGTGTTGTTACAACCGGGAGGCAAGGCTTTTGCGTTGTGTTGTCAAGTTTAGTATTTCTCGGGTGTTTAGTTGTGTGCCAAGTTTCGTATTTCTGGGGCGTTTAGTTGTGTTGTTATAGTCACGATGCGTTGTTGTGAGTTTTGTGCGTCCGGATTGTGGTTTTTGTGGTGTGGTTGTGTTGTTACAACCGGGAGGCAAGGCTTTTGCGTTGTGTTACCAAGTTTCGTATTTCTGGGACGTTTAGTTTTGTTGTTATAGTCACTGTGCAAACAACTTTATCCTTTTATATATATAGATTACTGGATCTTGAATTGTGCCTACAAAAGACTGAAAGCCAGTGGCGCTGTAGCAACCAAGGGGTCTTGTGCGGCCTGTATCAGCCCTAGTTAGCAACCTGGCTGCAGCTCTTTGGACCAGTTGAAGTTTCTGAATACTCAAAGGTAGAACCCATGTAGTGAGCTACAGTATACAAGGGGGGTGTAACAAAGGTATATGTACCACACTGGCCTGTTTAGGGTCTCAGGTGCAACTATAGGCATAGTAACAGGTTGCTGCTGCTAGTGGGATTGACTGGGAAAGCAATATGAATTTTAATAGGTCAAAAAATTAATCTGATTATTTTATTTAGTGATTTCTTTAGTTCTACAGTAAGTGCAACAGGGCATCTACTGTTTATTGGCCCATATTTCTTTTCATCGACTGGCTTCTCAAAACATCCCAATAATAATAATTACAAATTCTGTCGCTACATTAGTTTCAGTGATGCGGTCAGGGGCTGGGGAACAAAATGAAGATGTGTGTGAAAAAGAAGTCCAAAATGGCTTTCAGAAATATTAAAGCCTTCTAATGGCATACTTTCTTATCAAGCATTTCTATTCATCTTAAGATACCTGACAATCTTGATTTATGGAAACATATCTATGGACAGCATTTGAATGTCAATTCCTTTTCATTTCAGATCAAAAATTCCCGAATCAAAATAGTTCATATAGAGGGGCAAAAAATAATAATAATAAAAAAAAATCAAAAGAAAAATCAACAGAACTGTTCCATTCTCCACCACAAAAACCTAAACCTAAGCTCAAAAAGAAAGACCAGGCAGAGATCATAAGACTCTATGTCTTTGACCTATTCATCTCAGACTATAATTATGATGTTGCCAATTCATAATAATGTCATGTTACATAAAGGATGTCAACAATGTGGCCACAAAGTGTATCCAAATTCTTGTAAAACCCTCTGACGATACAGTTTTTGAAGCTCAGACTGGTAATTCTAAAGGCTTTATAGTTCCCTATTCTTGCTGCAACTTGTCTTGAAACAAAGAAAACTTGTTTTGAAAATGCTTGCCACCCACAGCAGTCTGTTCTTGGGCATTTGACGAGGAGAGGACCAGCCCTTCCCTGACCACACGTAGTCTGGCTGGCTGTTTTGTACAACTCCCAGTAATTAACATTTAAAAGCACAAAAGACAGATAATAGGATGCTCTCAACGACAGGGTTGCCACCTCCCCAGATGCACTGACCCACAGACACATGGTAGAGAAGGAATTATAAAATGAAAGAGGGGATTTCAACCTATTTAGTTATATAAGTAGCAATACAACTCAAGTGATCAAGGCAAAGGGGTTAAATCATAGAATCATAAAGTTGGAAGAGACCTCGTGGGCCATCCAGTCCAACCCCCTGCCAAAAATCAGGATAATCGCATTCAAAGCACTCCCGACAGATGGCCATCCAGCCTCTGCTTAAAAGCCTCCAAAGAAGGTGCCTCCACCACACAGATAATTCCACTTCTGAACAGCTCTCACAGTTAGGAAGTTCTTCCTAATGTTCAGGTGAAATCTCCTTTCCTGTAGTTTGAAATTGTTGTTCTGCGTCGTAGTTTCCTGGGCAGCAGAAAACAAGCTTGCTCCTTCCTCCCTATAACTTCCCCTGACACATTTATACATGGCCATCATATTTCCTCTCAGCCCTCTCTTCTGCAGGTTAAACATGCCCAGGTCTTTAAGCCGCTCCTCATAGGGCTTTGTTCTCATTCCAGCTTGTCAACATCTCCTTTCACTTGCGGTGCATAGAATTGGACACAGTATTCCAGGAGTGATCTGACCAAGGCAAAATAGAGATGTAGCATGACTTCCCTGGATCTAGACATTATACTCCTATTTATGCAGGCCAAAATCCCATTGGCTTTTTTGCTGCCGCATCGCATTGTTGGCTCATTTTTAACTTGTTGTCCCCGAGGACTCCAAGATCTTTTTCACACTACTGCTGTCGAACCAAGCATCCCCCATTCTGTATCTTTGCATTTCATTTTTTCTGCCTTAGTGGAGCATTTTGCATTTGTCCCTGTTTAACTTCCTTTTGTTAGTTTTGGCCCATCTCTCTAATTTGATAAGATCGTTTTGGATTCTGCTCCTGTCTTCTGGAGTATTAGCGATCCCGCCCAATTTGGTGTCATCGGCAAACTTGATGATCATGCCTTCTAACCCTTCATCTAAGTCATTAATAAAGATGTTGAACAGAACTGGGCCCAGGATGGAACCCTGTGGCATTCTACTCATCACTTCTGTCCAGGGTGAAGAGGAAGCATTGGTGAGCACCCTTTGGGTTCGTTCACTTAGCCAATTACAGATCCACCTAAACCTAAATGTCAAAAGAAAAAAACCCATGTAGGAACATATCCTAACAAGCTGTTGAAGCAGCAAACAGAGGTCGTCATGGCTGCAGGGAAGAAGGAATGAAGTCAATGTACTTTTCACCATGGAAAAGGTATCAGAACCACTTTGCCACTAACTCCAGCACAAGACTGTGCTGATAACTGTGTTAGGACAAACTGAAAGCCTGACTGAACAAATTGGAGAAATAATGGAATTTAAGCGAAAGAAAATTGTAACTGTATTTGTTATCACATCTCAGACACAAGAAAAGCATATTTTTCCCTATGCATAAACATAATTTCTAAAATGATGATGGAGGAATGAGTATATTTTTTGTATGACAGTAATATTATCATGTTGTCCAGAGCAGCATTAGAGAGCCAGGTCACCTGGTCTGTAAACCAGGTATGGTGCTGTTCTGTCTTTGAAAAACATCTGCCCTAATCTAAACAAAGCATGTCCCATTAAAATGCCCCCAAATTTTGACATGTGGTAAAGTGATGTCCATGGGCTATGTGACACACACACACATCAGGGTCAAAAAAGACTGGGGGGGGGGTGGTTGTCACGAGTGGCCCATGGACATTCCTGGTACACAGACAGCCAACAAGGCACAGTGTCTTGGTATAATGGCTGGCTGGGCTCTTAAGTCTCAGTAACAAATTTACGTAAAGGATACAGATTAAATAGGAAACAACTTTGTAAACCATTAATCAAACTGCATGGGTCTGGACCCTTCTCCTCAAACAGTAGATGATACACTTTATCTGCATTCAGAGGTACTCCATGAAGCTATGAAAGCCAGCAGTAGTTTGGAAGAGGTCTACTGTGTGGCATGCCCTTTCCTTGTGCATGGGATTTGTCTGCCAGTGTTACTGGTTAATACTGTGTTCATGTGTCCTCAGGTTACAGTTGCTTTGTCTGCAATCCTAAATCAAAGGCATGCTTTTTCAATCTCTTCATGAATAGGACAAAACAATATACTTGAAGGCCTTTTATTTACTTGTCTGTTTTTAAACTCAGACATGTAGAGCCTTTTAAAGTGTTGCCTAGTTCTGAAAGGTTTTATTCAGATAAACAATGTGAATACAACATTGCAAATAGTTATCCTTTCATATGTGGTTTCATATATAGGTCAAATTTCATAACAGGATTGCTGTAATGTTATTATACTCCCTCTGATCTCAAACATAAAGTCTTGTGTTTAACTTTCACCTAATAAGCAAAGTTCATGTACATCCTAAGGTCACATATATGATAAATATACTGAATAATAAATACAAGTATTCTTCAAAATAGCCACTCATTCACATTAGCATCAATCTAAATTCAGATTACTATTTTAACATTTTGGGTATTATTCAAATCTAAAACTCATTTAACAAGAGAAAATAATATCCAGCAATGATATATGTTATGTGGGTCTTTAGATTTACATGCTTTTACCTGTACTAACATCCCCATTTCTCACAATCAATACTACACAGTTGTATTAATACTTTTCATAGAATCATAGAATCATAGAATAGTAGAGTTGGAAGAGACCACATGGGCCATCTAGTCCAACCCCCTGCTAAGAAGCAGGAAATCGCATTCAAAGCACCCCCGACAGATGGCCATCCAGCCTCTGCTTAAAAGCCTCCAAGGAAGGAGCCTCCACCACGGCCCCGGGGAGAGAGTTCCACTGTCGAACAGCTCTCACAGTGAGGAAGTTCTTCCTGATGTTCAGGTGGAATCTCCTTTTAAATATTCTCCATAGCCAAAACTATCATGCTTTAAAACACAGTTTTGGGCATATTGTTAAATTATCTACTTAAACCATTTTAACATATCACATATTAAGATGAAAAATGTTATGGCTTCTTTTACTCCTTAAATGTTTTAACAGTCATAAGTATTTTACTTGTAACAGAACAAATCCCTGGCTTGGTTTTAAAGTCCAAATTACAGAACACTTCCAGGTGTATCAATAGAATTCTATTTCGCCTTTCAAAGGAGTAGATTTATATTTCCTTCACATTTTCCTCAATACATATAAATACATTTAGTTTCATCAGGTGATGGCCTTTTGCCCTAGAAAAGATTATTATTTCTGCTTTCCTTCTTTTAGAAGTTAGAGTCAAATATTCATTTCTGCTTATCAAATTTTCTTTTTCCTTATAACCTTTGTACTGGTGGACTCAATGGTTTATAATGATAGGAGCTTTGATGACAGTTGTCATGTGAAAAAACAGAACATACAATATATTTATTTTGGAAACATTGTCTCTTCCCGTATTATAATTCAAATTAAAAGCAACATTAGTAAGTAAGGACTCTTCAGTATACTATTTTGAATCTTACCCCATCTCAACACCATTAAACTAGTTGCAGTAAAAGCTGTTTCACAAGTCCCTGTATAATTCATTATGACTTCATTAGTCGAGGTGGTGCTTCCACTAGTTATGCTAACTCTTCTATTAGTGGGTGCACAAGAGCCAGGGAAACAACGCCACCCCATTCATTTTTACTACTAGCACAATACTGGATATGGTCCAGAATGTCCAAACTGGGTTTGCCATATAAGAAGTCACAGACTAATGTTTATCTTCAGCAAAGCAGAAATTACATTTAATTCCAATAATTCCAATATTTAAGTTAAAAACATAAGTAAAGATCACCCATTTCTGCATACAAGAAGCAACTCATAAAAAGCAGGTATAATATTACATGTTTTAATACAAGATAAATATTAACCTAAATGTAATAAAATCTCATTTCATAAACAAAATCCTTCTACTCTCTAGAATTTCACTAGATTCAACACTGAGGTGCAGTCTTTAGATATGACCCGCTCATTATTTAGAACACTCTTTATTTTGTCAGGAATTTTACATATGCATCTCCCACCATGGTATTACATCTTTAATCATTGTTTTTCCTTTGCTACAGTCAAAGATTTAATGAGAAGTGACCAGAAATAAGTTTCCCAGCCCTCCTAATTTGGCTGAAATCCATATTATGCATGACAGCACTGAAGATCCCTGGCAGGCACCTGTCAGAAATCAACATACCATGTCTTAAGAGCTGCACTCAGCTATCGAAGATGACACTTTTCGAGTTGTACATGAAAAATGTGATTCAACTAGCCAGACTTTATTGTACTGCCACACACTGTCATGAACATACAATAATTCCACTGCAGTGGAAATTGTTGCTTTATTGCAGGCTAGCATCCACATTCATTTTTGATCTATTGGCTTTCTATTTATCCCAACAAGAGCATCTAATTAAAGGGGATTTTGTTACTAGAACTGTTATACTAATTATGAACCAAGGAGATTAAGAATAAAGAATGAAATGTACTTGATCAAAATGTCATTCTTTCAGAATGTCAGCATGTTATCCCATTAGTAGCTACAATTTCTCTTCAATGTCATGAAATTAAAATATGTAGATTTAGGCTAGAGTAGGCTTTGTATATACAGGGGTTATTCAAAGGTACTTTGAAAATCATGGTGCCATTACCTCTAATTAAGTTATCAGTGTTTAATTAATAAGTCAAGCTATTTTCACAGATTTTTAGCATAAAAATATCATTACATGTTATTTACGAAAAAATGTGATGCAGCAGCTTCTCTTGTCTGTGAATTGTGTAACATAAAAATGGTATGAGCTCCAAGATGAAAGGATACATAGCAAAGTGTCACCCAGTGAATCCATTCTTGGGGCATTTTATATTCTCCAATTTTATTTTGCTAATACAGTATTCCAAAAATCCTTTGACTGTGACATCTAAAGGGCATTGCTGGGAAATAAAATGCAAGTTGAACATACCTTATCTGAATTTCCAAAATCAAAAACTGTCCCCATAGAAGGCTGAGTTAGTGACACCTTTGCTTTTTGATGATTCAGTGTACACAGACTTAATTTCATGCACCACATTACTTACTGTTGGGCTATGTGTATAAGGTTTATATGAAACGTTAAATGGATTTTATTTTTAGACTTGGGTCCCATTTCCAAAATATCTCATTATGTATGTACAAGCAGAGTCTCACTTATCCAACATAAATGGGCTGACAGAATGTTGGATAAGCGAAAATGTTGGATAATAATGAGGGATTAAGGAAAAGCCTATTAAACATCAAATTATTCTATGATTTTAAAAATTAAGCACCAAAGAAATTGACAGAAAAAGCAGTTCAATACACGTTATGTAGGAATTACAGTATGTACGAATTTAGCACCAAAACATCACAATGTATTGAAAACATTGACTACAAAAACACTGACTACTAAAAGGCAAACTATGTTGGATAATACAGAACGTTGGATAAGCGAAGGTTGGATAAGCGAGACTCTACAATATATGCAAATACAAAATGTGACTAAATCTGAGATCTGAAACATGTATAGCCCCAAGTATTTTGAATTAGGGATACTCAACATGTATTCAGGTTAAAAAAAATGCCAGTGCAGTATTTGATGGGTGCCATTTCTTTATCTATGTCCTGGCATAACATCTTGAAGGCACCAGCACATTAGGGCACATGATGGCAATTGTCTGAGATATGTCTCTTTGTGTTTGATTTAACCAATTTTGTTGTTTCTCTTAGTTACTGAAAGAGCATACAGAAAAAAAGATCCAGAATTGTGTACGTTCTGATCTCTGAAACAATATATCCTTCCCATAGTTTGTTTTTGCACCCAGAAGATCTGGAAACCTGTCTTTCCTCTCCAAGTCAAGATTAACATTCTCAAAATGGTGAAGCAATTTTCCTGTCTTTGCCTGGCTTTGTAGAATATGCACAAGTGGTATGTTTTAATTCCAATATGGTTGATATGAACAAATCCTAGGAAAGATGGCTAGAAAACGGCTTCTCCTGCATTTGCTGAAGCCTCAAGGGAACCTATGGTATTGCAGAGCATAACTGAGAACAGACACTAAATCGGCATGCATCCAACAGTTAAGTATTATGTGCCCAAACAACAAGCAAGCTTTATTTACAATATTCCTACATAAAATTGCAGGCCGAGGAGCTGTATGTTCTGTTTACACAGATCTGAATGCCTGCTTAAGACGAGACAAACACAAGATTTTTCCCATGGAAACAAAATCCAAGGTCTGTTTTATATCTATACCAGGAATAAGAACACTGGTTTTCCATAATTAGCTGTATTTTATGCCCACCACAGATCACCATGAACTGTGTGCTTCAGTGTGATGGCCTACAGCTGTCTCTTTGCATTTTCTTTTTCTGCACAAGCAGCCTTTGTGCTGTGCGAGTAAGACTAACCATGGGCACAAATGTCCTATTAACCCATACAGTACTTCTATTTTCTTACAGGGCATTAAAGCCAAAGCAAACTTTGGGACAAAAACATTCCAAGTGACTGTTTTCTACTGCCTTCCTCTGCCCTTATGCTATTCCTTTCTTATTCTGCGTTCTTATTCTAGTGCAGTGCCCCACCATCAAGTCTACACCACCCTCCTTTTTCTCCTTACTATATTCCCAGTTTGTTTAGTATATTTTGGTATTATATCAGAGCAAAAGCATATGAATTTCAGCAGGAACAAAAACATGTACTGCTTTTCTTCCTGTTATTGCTTATACTTTTCTTTGCATCACATCATTCATACTTTCCCTTTCTATAACAATAATTTCAATCATGTACATACTATTCCTTCTTCGTATACAGATATTATAATTTGATTTCTTTTTTCTCTATTCCGTCCTTCCACCCTCCACAAATCACGAACTCGTAAACCTTATTTCTATCAATCACCATAACTATTAATTATCTTCTAAATATTTACATATTGTTTATACTGTATCTACTGTATCTTAATCATAACCCTAAATAGGTTTGTTGTACAGCACTGAATGTTTGCTGATGTCATTGTTCACTGGAGAT
Source organism: Anolis carolinensis (assembly GCF_035594765.1). Taxonomy (NCBI): domain Eukaryota; kingdom Metazoa; phylum Chordata; class Lepidosauria; order Squamata; family Anolidae; genus Anolis; species Anolis carolinensis. The sequence continues at coordinate 42,807,950 of NC_085841.1, forward strand.
AGGATGGTATATAAATAAAGTATTATTATTGTTATTATTTTTATCAAAAATCTGTCTTGATCCAAGGAGGCTTAAGTCCAGTTTTGCCTAAAGCAATATAAGCTTTGTTTTTTGAGGTGTTTCTACTTTAGAAATTGTTTTCCCAATTTGTTTCCTTGGTAGCAGGGAGGATTACCAGAGTATTTAGCTATGCCTTCTTACTCATTAGTAATCCGGGAGTGAAAGAGTCTTTGAAATAAAGCGACACTCTTGTAAAATCCATAGTCTCCATCAAAGGCTTAACTGCAATTAGAGATGTATTCCTGCAGTTTACAATCTGTCTGAAGTAGGTGTTAACTTTGTATGTAGAATTCCAGGTGGATAGAGTTCCATTTAAAGGATAGATGTTGAGCACTAGTATAAAGTTTTGCAACACCAAGCTGGTGTCGTGTTCTTTTGTGAGCCGTTCATTTTTCATTTTTGTCTAGAACAATAAATAGCTTCAAGTACTCTCAAACATGCCCTATTTTATGACCCCTCTTACTCTTACATTGCATATTAATTTTTCTGAGACCTATGGACCATATCTTATTTAACCACCTTTATATCAAGAGATAATGCTTTAGCTATTTTTAGTCTTTCAATGTTCATTGGACAAGTTTTCATTTTCATACAGAAATCAGTAAGTGGATGTTTTTGCTCAACATTTGTCCTATTTATCCTAATATATTGTCTATCTTTATTTATTTATTTATTTATTTTTTTTTCAAACTTATATGCCGCCACTCCCCTAGGGCTCGGAGCGGCTTACAAGAACCGGCTAAAATCAACAATTTAAAGAACATCTTAAAAACATCTTTAAAAACATCTTAAAAACACCCTAAAAGCACCTTTTAAAACATCAACAACAGAACTCAAAAGCCTGTCGAAACAGGTGTGTCTTACATGCCCTGCGAAAGGCCAACCACTCCCGCAAGGCACGAACTTCAGGTGGCAAGGTGTTCCAGAGAGATGGCGCCACTACTGAAAAGGCTCTGCGTCTAGTTGCAGTTAGATGCAAAGTCTTAAAACTGGGGACTTCCAGTAGGTCTTGGTCCTCAGAACGGAGGGATCTCTGGGGTTTGTAGGGAGTGAGGCGGTCCCTCAGGTACATTGGCCCTAGACCATGTAAGACCTTGAAGGTAAGCACCATCACTTTGAAAGTGATCCGGTGCTCAATTGGTAACCGGTGCAGCTGCCGTAAGATTGGTGTTATGTGGCATCTTATCGGGACTCCCGCAAGGAGCCGGGCAGCTGCATTTTGCACCAATTTGAGCTTCCGGATCACCGACACAGGAAGGCCAATGTAAAGGGCGTTACAGTAATCCAGTCTTGAGATGACTGTAGCCTGGATCACCGTAGCCAGGTTGTCACTAGACAGATAGGGGGCTAGCCATCTAGCCTGCCGAAGATGAAAAAAGGCAGTTTTGGTAATGGCGGAGACCTGGGCCTCCATCGTCAATGAAGGGTCCAAGAGGACTCCCAGACTCTTTACCAGTTGAGATGGGCGTAGCACTTCGCCATCCAGGGTTGGCAACTGGATATCCCCACTGCCCGGTCGGCCCAGCCATAGGATTTCCGTCTTTGCTGGATTCACCCTCAACCTACTGGAACGCAACCATCCAATAATGGCCTTGAGGCACTGATGAAAACTGTCGGGTACAGACTCCGGTCGGCCCTCCATCTTTAACACAAGCTGAGTGTCGTCAGCATATTGATAACACTCGAGCCCGAAATCTCGGTCCAGCTGAGCAAGTGGTCACATATAGATGTTAAACAACAGAGGGGAGAGAATGGCCCCCTGAGGAACCCCACAATGTAGAGGGGACCTCTCAGAGACCAGGCCTCCCCTCTCCACTCGCTGTCCACGGTTGTGAAGAAAGGAGGCCAGCCAATTTAAAGCTGTCCCCCTAACTCCAGCAACGGCAAGGCGGTGGGTCAGAAGATTGTGATCGACTGTGTCAAATGCTGCTGTGAGATCCAATAACACAAGCAGCACCGACCCGCCCTGGTCAAGCTGGCATCGGAGATGATCTGTGATGGAAACCAATACAGTCTCTGTCCCATGCCCCACACGGAAGCCGGACTGGAAAGGATCCAGTCCGGCTGTGTCATCTAGGAACTGCTGCAGCTGCACCGCTACTGCCCTCTCAATCACCTTGCCCAGAAATGAAAGATTTGAAACTGGGCGGTAGCTGGAGGGAACCAAACGATCTAAATCTGGTTTTTTCAGCAGAGGAGAGACCACCGCCTCTTTTAATCCCTCTGGAAAGACTCCTTGCTCAAGGGAGCTGTTTATTAACTTCAGCAGCGGGTCACGTAATCCCTCCAAGCAGGATTTAACCAACCAAGAGGGACACGGATCGAGGGAGCAAGTGGTCGGTCTAGCTGCAGCTATGAGCCTATCGACAGCCTCTGCGTCCAGTGGGATGAACCGGTCGAGGGTGGGCCCAGCAAGTGGCCACGGAGTCTCAAGTTCTCTCATTGTATCAATTGTGGTGGGGAGGTCCCGGCGTAGTAGTGAGATCTTGTCAGCAAAATAGCTTTGAAAAGCCTCGGCTGAAGGGACCTGATCATCACTTTTTGGGTTGGTAGGAACCGTCGTTAAAGATCTAATTATTTTGAACAATTTTGCCGGGCGTGAGCTGGCGGACGCTATCAAAGAGGCATAGTATACTCGCTTTGCTTCGATGGTAGCATGCTCATAGGACTCCATAAATGCCCTGTAAGCTGATCTCGAAGCTCTGTCATGAAGTTCTCGCCACACGCCCTCTAGCCATCTCTTTTCCCACTTCATCGATCGAAGTTCCTCGGTGAACCAAGGAGACCGATTTCGGCGGGGTTGGAGAGGGCGTCTAGGGGCGATCTCGTCGAGTGCATTGGACAACCTGATGTTCCACGTGTCCACCTGCACATCGATTGAGTCGCTGACAGCCTCCAGATCCTTCAGAGCATTCTGGAACCTACTAGGTTCCATAAGTCTTCTTGGGCGAGCCCAAATCGGCTCGGCGCCCTTGCCAAGTGGCTAGGCATGCTCCAGCCTGACTCTCAGGGCACAGTGATCCGACCATGGAACCTCTAAAATAGAGGCTTGGGTCACTTGAATTCCTACGCTGAAGATCAAGTCTAGCATGTGTCCTGCCTGATGCATGGGCCCAGTACTGCAGAGCAAGAGTCCTAGTGTCTCCATGGTAGACACTAGGCCCATAGCCGCTGCTGAGCAAGAGTCCGTATCAGCATGGACATTGAAGTCCCCCAGGACAACAAGTCTGGGGAACCTCAAGGACCACTCCGACACAGTCTCGAGCAGCTGGGATAGGCTGTCTGCTGGTGCACTAGGTGCATGGTACACCAGCAGAAAGGCCATGCTCTCAGGGGAATCCCACACCAGGACAACACATTCAGTGCCAGAGATGTCCACAACAGGAACTGCCCTAAGAGAAAAGCTTTCTCGGGAGAGCATAGCCACCCCAACCCCCACCTCCCAGTCCGCATCTGGTGGATGATTACATAACCTGGAGATCTTGATACAACTTATCCCAGATATTTTTGGTCAATATTCCGACCGTCTGTTTTTCCACATCTTCAACTCTGCCCCATATACACTGACCATTTAGGTCAGTGTGTGGATGGGTCAGCCTGTGGGGGGCCACAAAATACTTGTGGGTTGATCCAGAAGTATCCCAGGTTAATATAATTCAAGAGAAAATCTGAATAGTGGTGCAGGATTCTGATTCTCTCCTGAGTTATGCCAGTCCGGATGCCTGCAGCCGATTCTTATGTGTAAATGGCTGCTGGTTCTTGATAGCTATCAATGCTTCCTGGGCTCAGCCGGCCCGGGAATGTGAGATGACTGTCCCCTCCTGCTCCTTTCTCTTGTGTCGCAGCTGGATACAGAAGCAACAGGGCAACCTACCTTATGCTGGAGGCTTCTTCATTCTCCTTCTGTGTCTTGCAGAGTACAGAACGAGGGAAAGATGGGCTTTTAGTGGATAATAACACCCTTTAAGAATATTTTAGTGCACATTCTTTGATCTGGGGAAATATTCATTTTAGGCTAGCATCATCTGTGGTTAAATGAATATTAACCTTCTTCACTGCATTTATAATTAACATTTTTCTAATGCAGAGAAACTTGAAGCAGACCTGCTGTCTGAGAACTTGTTACTTGCTACCAGACAGCAGGGTAATTTTTCACTTCAAAATAAAGCTATATGAAAAAAAACAATCAAACTGGTTATGGTAAACCAGGGATCTACAGGAACTCCAACATGAAAAGGAAAAAGAGTTTATTTTGTATTTTTATGGCAGACATGGTGGAATAAACTACAGATGACCAAGTTTGATACTAGTGAGATAATAGCTGAACTAGGTCCCCCCCCCAAAAAAAAATCTTATGGTGAGAACTTGCAATGACCTCTGATTACTGTAGTCTCCTATCTATGTTTTCCAATATTATATGGCAGAGAGGAGGCACAGAAATAAGATCGCTTTATAACCTTTTCTCTTGATCTATTGAGTAACATATATACTTAAAGCATTCCATACAAGTACCCTAAAAAGACAAAATAACAAGAACATATTTATTTATTTATTTGCGACATTTATATACCGCCCTTCTCACCCCGAAGGGGACTCAGGGCGGTTTACAAGTATATATACATACAATATATTATATTAGGGTATATATTAGGGTAACATACCCAACAAGAAAAAAAAAAGAAGAAAAGAAAAAAAAGCAAGCATGTCTGAATCCGTAGCAACTCCCATTAAGAATCAATCCTTTAAAAACTCCCACTACAGTATATTGTTTACCATGTCAAAAAATACCTGGCATTCATTTTTCCTTCTAAAGTACAACTCTCAACTATGTTAGATGTTTGGTTTACTAAGTTATTTTTAATCAGTGTACTAGTACAGAAAATATAATCATAGCAAATAAATTCTAATTCAAAATACTATTTCAATTTATAGGCAATAAGCAATGCAGAATAATCAGGCAAGTTCATCCAGAAACTGGTCACTTCTAATAATGAAGCATATGCAGGGTCGTGTCTCCTTTTGTCTATTACTGAAGATACATTGTATATATGTACTATGTGTATTCTAATGTTTACACTAAACTGCGCAATGGGCTCATGGCTATCACTTCATAGTGACAGACTTTATTTGTATCAGCAAAAATGCTTCTTTTGTCATTGTTCAAGGCTGTTTCCAGGTTCTTATATACTCAAAATAAAACAAAAGATTAAGTGAGAATGATCTAGTATGATATTTCTGAACATTCTGTTAAAACAAGAAGGCCCTTTAAATATTTTTTTGTTGCCATGGACCCCCAAGACTTAAGTCAAAATTTAAAACCCTAAAGTGCATCTAATATTTATTTCAAGGTTTCTCATGAGGGGCTTGACATTTGTAAAGAAGGGAGAAATAAGTAAATGCATGCACTTCTGCTGTATTACTTTAACTGGTATAATTTCATAAACATTTAAATTATTATTAATAATAATAATGATAACAACAATGTAAACAACAACAATTTCTTTGAAGACTGTCATGGCTGCATGACAGGAGCCAAGACAAAAGCTGGTTGGCTGGATGTGCCTGCATGCAAGGCAGTTAATGAAACATAAGCTTTCTTCCCTGCTGCCACCATCTAACACCTTTCTAGCTTTAACTGTTCAGCCCTTTTGTAACTCAACCAGTAGTGACCCTCCATATACAACAGTGGTATCACTGGGGTTGGTGTCACCCCAGTAATTGTAAGCAAACCAGCTGAGGCGTGCATGTTTCTAGATGCCAACTGTGATTTGAAAGGAAAATAAAATGTTCCTAGACTTATAAACATTGTATTAGACTGACACACAATTTCCCAAGTGATATATGCTGGCCATTTTCTATGATCCAGTACTGGAATTGTTTTTTTGGATCACATTTCCAGAGTCTTTTTTGTGTCTTCTTTTTCTGCCTTCTAAAGCACCATTTCCTGAATTTAGATAACTTTCATTTCATTGTTGCTCCCTAAATGCAATGGAAACTTGGTCACTTGCCCTGGGAACTGGGTTTTAATTTGTGTATGCAGATACAATTTGTATCTGTTTGTGATGACTGCAAACCCATTCCCTGTAGCTTGCAGCAAAGGGTGTATCTTGCTGAAGGGGTAAGTTGATTAACATACCATGGTTTAAGCATGAACTTCATTCTCCATAACTTCCTACAAAATTTGGACAGGTATGTAGCCAGAAGAAAACAGCATGCAACTACACATACAATATATTGCAAAACGACTTCAGAGAAAGAAATAAAACTTACTTTGCTCTTTTGGCCATCTCGTTGCCATCCCACCGTGGACTATAAGGATAGTTTTTCTGAGCTTGTGAATACAGCTCTCCACTGTTAGTGAAGTGATAGACAGATTGAAATGTTAAAGTTGGCTGGTCCCGAGGAAAGTATAGTGGGAGGTCAACTACAAAAGGAAAAAAGATGACACGTTAGAGATTTCTTGCCTTCATTTTCTAGAAAGAAGTTACATGTCAACTCACCTATTAAGAAATGCAGTCAAATCAAACAGATGCTTAGGGAATTTTTTTTTTCTAGTCAAAAGAGGGTTAATATAGAGTTGTATTCTGAAGCATTGTTTTATTATCTTCTGTCAAAATGTGATAACATGGGTTAAACTGAAAGAATCTTTTGACTGAACAATTATTCTAAAATGAAACATTTTCAGCACTTTTAACACTTATGCAGAGCATATACATCAGTTTTAGCATCTCATAGAGATTGGAGATAGGAGACCTGAAAACAGAATGGAAATCCATCTTATAGGTGTATGTTGCTGGGGGCTAACTGGCTGAGCAATATCCTGCAGTGGCATTCTCCGGGGGTCATACTGCCTTATGCTTCAAGTCCAACACTACTGATTAATGTATTCTTTGTTCTGATTTCCCATTTCCAGAAATATTCAATTCTGTGCTATGCTAAAGTTTTGCCTTTGCCATTATGGAAAAGGCAATCTAAGCCATTCAGCTGTGCTAACACAATAGTATGGATTAGTTTGGGAATAATGCACAAAATTATATGCAGTGCTTATAAAATGTATCAAACAAAACTAAGTTTACATTATTTAACTAGAACAGCCCAGACAACACCATTCTAACTGTTCTAGAAACTATGGAGACAAATTTTTGTTGTTTGAACTGTCTCTCTCCCACCCCCAATCCCTAATCCAAATAACAGCAAGTCTATTCAACAGCTGATCTGGATATAAACTTATTCTTTTATTGCCTACTGACATAATTAAATAAAACCAATGACACAAAGGAATGGTGCGAATAATAATAATAATAATAATAATAATAATAATAATAATAATAACAACAACAACAACAACAACAACTTTATTTTTATACCCCACCTCCATTTTCCCAAAGGGACTCGGGGTGGCTTACATGGGGCCAGGCCCAAATGGTTACAGACATAGTGATAAAAATACATCAAAATAAAACAGATCAATTAACATAATAAAATCACATTAAGATAAAACCTGGTTTAAAAAAACCCAGAGGAGATTCATAAAAAAGACCTGGGCCGAGGAAAGTGCATACAGTGAGGAATATAAACTAGAGAAGAAGTAGGTAACCCGGGACTGTTATTATTGGTAAGGGACTTGGGATGGGGAGAACATAGGAATTATTTCCAGCTGAAGGGGTAGAATAAAGTGCAACAGAGATGTTATTGAGCACCAGGACAAACCCTAACATGACGACGAGGGTCATTCACCAAAGGCCTGTTGGAAGAGCCAAGTTTTTAGGCTCTTCCTAAAAGTTAGGAGATAAATAAATAGGAGGTTGATTTATTGTTGATTTATTGTTGTAAATTTGTGTTTTTGTTTTGATTTTATATTGTGATGTTGGGCAAGGCCCCATGTGAGCCGCCCCGAGTCCCTTCGGGGAGATGGGGCGGGGTACAAGAATAAATTATTATTATTATTATTATTATTATTATTATTATTATTATTATTATTATTATTATTATTATTATTATAGGGGCTTGCCTGATCTCCCTAGGGAGAGAGTTCCAGAGCCGGGGGGCTACCAAGGAGAAGGCCCTCTCCCTCGTCCCCACCAACCAGGATTGTGAAGGTGGTGGGAGCGAGAGGAGGGTCTCCCCTGATGATCGGGGAGGAGGGCCTCCCCCGACTACTATCTTTTTTGCACATCCCTTGAATATTAAAAAAACCTTGAATTTTTATCCCTACTGATTGTCACAACACATATTTTATGTCATTTCCAGCAACAGTAACAAATCACAAAGAATCCAATGACTGTTGTGTGTAAACAACATTTGGACAAATATTTTCTGAAAGTAACCATATAAGTGTATATAAAGGTCCCAAAAGCAAAACTTTACCAAAATAAAGAAAATGTGAATATAAAATGTTCTTTTTACAATGAAAAGCTAGCAAAGTGTACATTTTGTAGGATTTGGTACATACAACACAGAATCAGTTTGTATTAATTAGTAAAAATGTATTATCTCAACTCTTCTTTAGCTCCTGACATAAGGAGTCTATTGGAGCAGAGTTTGAATCTTTTTTTAAAATAATTTTTATTCAAGACACACATATAAAGTATTTCCATATATATATGATAAAAAGGGAAGGACAATATATGACAATATAAAGAAAAAGCAAGAACGAAAAAGGGTAAAAGCTAAAAGGAAGAGTCTGAATCTTATAGTTGTCTGTTGCATCCACAATCCCTGGATTTATTAATTTATGCTTTTAATTTTGCAAACATGTCTTATTTTGACTGCCACTTGTTCCCAAAGGCATGTCAATGTCTGTCCTGAACAACTGAACGAATTGAAGCAACTTTGTTACACATATCCCCTGCTCCATCTGAATGATTCTGTAATGACTTCACTCCCAAACAGTGAAAGTGTGGATTCAACACAGAATGGACTTAGCCATATTGCTATCTGAGAGGTGATTCCCTAACACATGGTCTCTGAGGCTACTCTGAGACTAATTATCACTGAACAAATTTCTTGAAGAAATGGATCATAATGCTCATAGCTGCTTGGAACATAGTTTTTAAAAACTGAGAATGAGCAAGGCAGAGGACAGCATAGAATGGGTGCCCAATATCTTCTTGTGTTTGAGTGTATAGAAGTGTTGTGAATTAAAAACAACTGATTGCTTGTTTGGGATTGGGTGGCTGGTGAATTTGCATACAATTTATTATACTGAATAAGTAGTACAGGAACTATCATTAATAAAGTGTGCTCTGTTGATTGATCACTGATTATCTACTCAAGCAGATAGAATTTAACTACTTTGCCAGCCCTCTGAACAATTGTTACATGAATGACATATCGGTGACGTGTTGTGAAGCCAGAGGTTATCTGCATTATTCCAATTATCTAAGAATCAAAAGGTCCATTCTAATATATGGGCTTAATATAAACCACTACAAGTGGGCAGCAATTTTGAGATGAGCATCTTACTGTTTGTGCTTTGCAGTTCAACTCTATTTCCTTTATGTGCCTTGTTGATTTTTAAATTACTTCCTCTCAACTATCAGGTTTTTAAAAAACTAAATGGCTAGTTTAAAGCTGTGAAGGGGGATAATAAGACTTCAGTGCAAAAAGTTAACAATATCTGCCGTATTAGTTCCATTTGTCTTTTTTTTTACTGGAGAATTCTCGGTTTCCATTATCTTGATTTTTAAAATATCTGACTTACAGAAATAGTCAGTAATAGCACTTTTTCTTATTAAGTAAGTCAAAAGCTTTGTTTTATGAGCATGAATATAGCACTGAAGTCATGTTTAAAAGCACAATAGAGACAAGATTGTCAATTCAGAGAAGCTTTCATTTGCTGTGATTAGCTTTTCAGCAATTGCAGATTTTTTTCCCCCAACACAGGGACGGTTTCAAAGAAAAAAAGAAGGAAAGAAAAGGGATTATTTTTGTTATCTAAAAAATCACAGAGATGTTATAAGCTATAGCCAATTACTAGGTAAATGTACACAACTAAGTTACCATGCCTGATCTCTTCCCCTGCTCTGTGTTTCCTTAGTTCTTTGCCTACATCTTCAAAACAATTCTCCCAGACCTAACTGAATATTACCCTGCTGCAGCTCAAGGTAACGTCCAGACTTTTTTTTAGACAATGTCATTCCCTCACATTCATGAAAACGTATTTTTGCAGACTTGATATGTACCCTACATTTATTCCAGAGGCATAAATAGTTATTTATTAAATATGTTTGTATAGTATGTATTTCTTTAAAGGAATGAGGGCAGCATACTTGGCTTCCTTTCCGCCCCTTTTGTTGTTACTGTAGGGGCTTGTGGTCATACAATACTTCATAGATAAGAAGTATTTTGGAATTACATCTTCCTAATTCTAGTCAGTCACTACAACACATTACATCTACTATAAAACACTTTATATCTGCTAACACAATAACTATACATGGCTCTTTACTCAGTAACGTGATGAGGTAAAGTCAGGTGTCTTGTTTCCAAAAGCTTAGTCTATATCAGTGGTTCTCAACCTGTGGGATGTTTTGGCCTCCAACTTTCAGAAATCCTAACAGCTGGTAAACTGGCTGGGATTTCTGGGAGTTGTAGGCCCAAACACCTGGGGACCCATAAGTTGAGAAACACTGGTCTAAATGTTTGTGAGTGAAGGAATGCAAGCTTATGTGGGCACAGAATCACAGAATCCAGTCCAATCCAATTCTGCAGGAAAATACAAACAAAGCACTCCTGACAGAGGTCATCCAAGCCTTTGTTTAAAAACCTCCAGAGGAGATTCTACCATTCTATAAGGCAGAGTATTCCACTGGCAAACAGCTCTTACTATTAGGAAGTTCTTCCTAATGTTTAGGTGGAATCTCTTTTCCTGAAATTTGAATCCACTGCTCTGTGGTCTAATCTCTAGAACAGCAACCTTGCCCCTTCCTCAATATGATATCCTTTACATGGCTATCATGTCCCCTCTCAACCTTCTCTTCTCCAAGCTATTAGGGGACTACACTTTGAATGTGCACTTAAGTTTGCTCCCCTTTCCTCAGATATTTGGAAAAAAGTGCTCCACCATAGCCTTGTACTTGAGGACACATGATGCCACACCAAGGGACATCATAGAAGATGTCTACTATATAGAAGAGGAAAGATTATTTGATATGTATATGTTTTTATAGTTTTATAATATTGTTTAACTGTTATTGGTATTGTCTGAATCTGACATTGAATTATTGCCATAGTTTATAAGCCACCTTGAATCCTCCTTCGAGGGCGAGAAGGGTGGGGTAGACGTACAGTAAACAAATAAATAAATACTCTATCATTTCCTCTGGATATTATTTCTGAACATGGAAAGGGTTACATGCAATTTCAGGTCCTATTACTGTGGTCACACACCCAATTTCGTCCTTGTAACCAGTGTTATAGAAGTTTTAAAAATACAGAGGGTCAGGAATATGTAGGTATTTACATCTTCTGAAGATATACACATTAAAATCTAAGGATATTTAGTATTCTTAATCTGGGTTCCTTTAGTTTGTTTTCTACTAGGAGAGAAAGGAAACATAAAACTGGGCACAGCTGCAGTTGCATTGACATATGCTTTGTTTCAACTGTAAGGTGTTTAGTGAAATACACCAAATGAAGGTGTGTTTGTACTTGAAGGAAATGAAAGGCAGCAGAGCTATGCAGGAGTTTTAAGAAAAAGTTCAAGGAAAAAGCAGAATTGGTAGAGTTATTTTAGCAAAGAGGACATTTAGACAGGAGAGGTAGCAAAGCTGGAAGAGTCAAAGGAGATAAGGACAGAATGGTGGGATGGGGCAAAGTGTTGTAAGTGGTAAAACCAGGGAGTCTGCAACTGATTTCTCAGGGTAGAAAGTCAATGCAGAGATTTCACTTGACCTAAATGATTTTAATAGAAATCATGAAGATGACAGCACAGCTCTCCAATGGAAGGCCGAAAAGGAGGTTGCAGCAGGCAAGACAGGAATAAACCAGAAATATGAACCTGAATTTTAGGTGAATTGATAAAAAGGAGGATGTTTGAAGTACAGAAAAATACAGTCTAACACTGAACCAAGGGAGGGAGGGAGGGAGGGAGGGAGGGAGGGAGGGAGGGAGGGAGGGAGGGAGAATGAAGGAAACACAAAGTTCCTATATAGAATTTAATATCACTGGCGGCTGTATATAAAATAAAGAATAGTTCTGATTATGCTACAAAATGCGGACATCATAATATATATATTTTGAGCAGGTCCACAAATTAGCCCTATGTAGGAATCTGACTTCTGAACTCTGAAATACCATGTGTAAGATTAAAACACTGACGTAGTATTCATGCCCAATGCTGCAAATACTATTTCCAAACAGAGTTGACTCATAGGTACTTTTTGCTCTGTCTGCAGACAATGGATGCATGACTCATGTCTGTAAATTCCTGGAAGTGCCAACAGACCCCTTGCTTAGTCATCTTTTCAAAGGATGCTGAGTTCATGAGCTCTGTAAGTCATAATATGGATTCTAGCTCAATACTGGCTTTCTAAAAAAACATATCCTGATCAGTATACATAGTCTAAAAATAACTTGATATGCATCAGTCATTTCATCTACCAGGTTTACCTATGTTATGTGGTAAAGTAGTAATGTCGGATCTAGAAAAAACAGTTTTACTGCCATGTTAAAAATAAAAAGGAAAAAATATCAATGAATGATATGAGATTCCTTTATTCCAAGACTAAAAACATTTCTGGGGAATATTTCCTGTAGATCTGTTATGAGTTACATAAGTCTCAATAGTTCATTTTAGGAAGCAAAACTGAAGAGGAACAAAAGTAACCTTCCAAAACTATGGCCATGGCATTGCTAGAATAATAGGTGTTGATCTATAAATCATTGTCATTTTGATATATCCTTCTTAAGAAGAAATCAATTGAAAATTATCAGTTAAAATAGAAAAACTTTTCCTCTGATGCAATAACATAGTGACAAGGGAACATAAGTTCTTCGCTTTCTACATGGAGGGGTCTGCACTAAACAGGTTCAGTGTGTAAATAATTAAATCATTCTAATGCACTGAAAAAATTAACAATAATAACGAATTTAACTGTATATTGGGCCTTGAAAATGCACATACTTTGAAGAGCACAAATTAACATCCTAAAAATAACTTCATACACCTTAGACATGCCCAACAAGTTTTATTTAAGCTGTGAAATTTAATCAACAAAGCCTGGTCTGGAATATGTACTTTTTTGGCAAACTAAACACTGATTGGAAAAAAATGATTTATATCCCCATACCAAAAAAGGGAAACGCTAAAGATTGCTCACACTTTCGTACAGTGGCACTTATTTCACATGCCAGTAAGGTAATGCTCAAGATTCTGCAAGGCAGACTCCAGCAATAAATGGAGCTAGAGTTGCCAGATGTACAAGCTGGGTTTAGAAAAGGCAGAGGAACGAGAGACCAAATTGCCAATATCCGTTGGATAATGGAGGAAGCTAGGGAGCTTTGGAAAAACATCCATTTCTGCTTTATTGGCTATTCTAAAGCTTTCAACTGTGTGGATCATAACAAACTGTAGCAAGTTCTTGGTGGTATGGGGATACCAAGTCACCTTGTCTGTCTTCTGAGAAATCTGTATAAAGACCAAGTAGCCACAGTAAGAACAGACCACAGAACAACAGACTGGTTCAAGATTGGGAAAGGACTATGACAGGGCTGTATATTTTCACCCTACCTATTCAACTTGTATGCAGAACACATCATGCAACGTGCACGGCTTGACAAATCTAAGGCTCGAGTTAAAATTGCTGGAAGAAACATTAACAACCTTAGATATGCAGATGATACCACTCTGATGGCTGAAAGTGAGGAGGAGCTGAGGAGCCTTATCAGCAAGCTGAAAGAAGAAAGTGCAAAAGCTTGGTTGCATTTAAACATTAAAAAAAACCCTAAGATTATGGCAACCAGACTGATTGATAACTGGCAAATAGAGGGAGAAAACGTGGAGGCAGTGACAGACTTCATATTCCTAGGCGCGAAGATCACTGCAGATGCAGACTGCAGCCAGGAAATCAGAAGGTATTAACTTCTTGGGAGGAGAGCAATGGCCAACCTCGATAAAATAGTGAAGAGCAGAGTACACTGGCAACGAAGGTCTGCATAGTTAAAGAAATGGTATTCCCCATAGTAACCTATGGATGCGAGAGCGGGACCATAAGAAAGGTTGAGTGAAGGAAGACAGATACTTTTGAACTGTGGTGTTGGAGGAAAATTCTGAGAGTGCCTTGGACCGCAAGAAGATCCAATCAGTTCATACTCCAGGAAATAATGTCCAGCTGCTCACTGGAGGGAAGGATATTAGAGGCAAAGATGAAGTACTTTGGCCACATAATGAGAAGGCAGGAAAGCTTGGAAAATATCATGATGCTGGGGAAAATGGAAGGCGCAGGCAGGGGTGCAGGCTGCTCACCAGCCTGAGCCCGGGCTATGGCGCAGGCTGGTGAGCAGCCAGATGCAGCCAGCTGCAACAAATCACTCTGACCAAGAGGTCATGAGTTTGAGGCCAGCTCGGAGCCTGCGTTTGTCTCTGTCTTTGTTCTATGTTAAGGCATTGAATGTTTGCCTTATATGTGTAATGTGATCTGCCCTGAGTCCCCTTCGGGGTGAGAAGGGCGGAATATAAATACTGTAAATAAATGTAAATAAATAAAAAGGAAGAGAGGCCGACCAAGGGCAAGATGGATGGATGGTATCCTTGAAGTGACTGGCTTGACCTTGAAGGAACTGGGGGCGGTGACGGCCGACAGGAAGCTCTGGCATGGCTGGTCCATGAGGTCACGAAGAGTCGGAAGCGACTGAACAAATAAACAACAAACACTGAAAAGAAAAGTCATGGCCATGTAAATGTAACCTCAGGACTAATTTTGGTCATCTACGTCCCATGCTCCTATTACGGGGCTACTAACTTCAGACTCCTTTAGCTTTTTGACACACAAAATTGATTCAGCATGGCCTGCTTTCCCCCATTCATCCCTGGCAAAGTTACCCTGCTTAAGGAGAAAACAAAACAAAATTGTTTCTAATCTTGACATTGAGAAGCTTGAATTTCTCTTTAAGATTGGCACTACTGAATTTAGGGTTAAAAAGTAATGTGTGGAGAGATAGGACTTTGCTCTCAATACTTGAAAGTAAACAACAAAAAAGTAACATTGTTAGGGTGCATCTACAATGTAGAATTAATGCAGCTTGACAGCACTTCAATTGCCATGATTCAATGCTATGGAATCCTGGGATTTGTAGCTCAATGAGGCACTAGCACTCTTTGAAAGAGAAGGCGAAAGATGTTGTAAAACTACAACTTCCATGATTCCATAGCAGTTAGCCATGGCAGATATAGTGGTGTAAAATTACATTAATTCTTCAGCGTAGATGAACCCATAGTTCTTTAATAAAACTGAAATGTGTGCATTACATCCGATTACGTTGTGATGCCTCATGGGCCTTGTAGTCCTGCTCCTAGTGCCTTCGTGGCAGATGAAGACGAAAACATGGGGTTTTCGCCGGTTCAACAAGAGCCGGAGTCCTTTCACCTGCCGGATGTTGATGTTTGTCCCCAAGAATTCAGTAAAACAGACCTTGGGCATTCCTCGCCTCCGTTTCCCAGAAGGGAATCTTACTCTAGAGAAAGAGGAGTCAGAGAACAAAATCGCAGGAGTTTACGGATTGCTGCCAAACAATAGGTTGATTAGGCCTGCTTCCCTTGGGAAATTCTAAGGAGTCTTGCATCTGGATAGAGTTGGGTTTCGCTTCTCGTTCTCTAGGGAAAGAGATTGTTGGCAGGAAAACGAGACCCCAATATAGGTGCTTGACGCGGGAGAATCTTTGCGGAGTCAACAGAGCAGCTTCAGGAGTAAGATCGTGTGTGGACTTCGTAACCCCAGTTCCTTGTTTCCCGGATTAAATAATCAAGACTTTCCTCGCTTGCTTTTAACCACGGACCTTGTTCCAAGAATCATTGTTTGCCTTGTATCCAGCCTAGTTTCCAGCCTTGTTGTCAAGCTACCTAGGACCCCAGAGACTCAGACATTTCCCCACACTATTGCTTGGCAATAGTGTGTGTTTCGGTATTGGACAAAGAACTTTGAACTCTAATATCATTTATTGGACAATACATTTTTGGACTATATTTGACCTCATTTGAAAGGTCTGCTTCTGAACTATATTCTTCACTTGTTTTTATTGCTTTTATATATTTCCTTAATAAAGATATTAGATAGAGATTGGCCTCCGTGTATGGTTCTTGGTGCTCTGCTGCCAGGGGTCTGACATACGTTTTCTTCATGTGAGCTCAGTTGCCTGTTATGCTAGTGTTTTAAACAAACATTACTTTTTAATTTGTTACAAGGCCAAACTACCTTAGGGAACAGTGGGCAGTAGTTCGAGGTCAAGCACTGAATCCTCAGGTTGTGGTGGAAACACAAGGTCAACCCCGTGTCTTCTGACCCCAATATTTACTTTTCCTGTGCTCTGGGAAGATGTTGAATTTGAATTCAATCTTCAGTTCTGCATGTGTTGGTTTAGGACTTTAAGGCTCAAAATGTTGCTGTCTCAGGAAATATACTTGTCTCTCTTTCTGCATATTTTTAGGAACTATGTCAGTGATACTATCAGTGGTTGACTTATTTTGGGTTATTTTATCTTACAGTCGCTGCTACTCTTAGGGATTTGCTGTTGTTTTGTTATTTATTACTACTTGCTGTGATTTTACATTTTCATTTATACACTCACACACACACACACACACACACACACACACACACACACACACACAGAACTCACCTGGATATGCTAACAAGAATGAAAAAGATGTAAAACTATTCCAAAAAAGAGATTAAAATGTTACAGCAATGTACTATGCAGAATTAATGCTGCAGAGCATTATTTTATGTTTCTAAAATCGCATTAACAAACTTTACTTATATCCTGATTTTTAAGAAATGAGTATTAAAGATTACTGTAGCAAGAGTCTTTTACTTCCATAACCATACACTATGTAACTAGATCTTTTGGTGGGTGGAGCACAGAAATTCAAGTTTGTTTTTGGCATGGTTCACAGAACAGTAGCACATAAATGCCGGGGATTATCTGTATAATTTCTTGCCTTGATGAGATTAATCCTTCAAGCCATGCTCTCCTTTTCCTCGGGTACAAAAGGCATCTTTCACTTGATGATAATAGAATGTACTTGTTGAAACAAACAATGGGATGAACTAATCACAAGCAGTGAACTTGCAGCACAGTCTTAACCAAATTTACTCAGGAACGGGTTTCATAGTATAACAGTATAGTATTTAGCACTTTGTTTTCATTTTTGACCTGCATTACACAATAGTTTTCTTTTAGAAACAATATACATAAGGTTGTAATTATCTATTCATTCTTATGTGAGGAAATAAAATGAAAATTTCAGCTTTATGGTTATCTACTTTGCATCATGGTATGGCATTACTTTATCAACCAGATTTGTTAATATTAAATAAACATGAAGATTCTAAACCATGTGGATAATGTACATTTATTCCATTAAGTAATTTGCCTTAAAACATTTATTAAAGCACCCCAAGAGATAACTACTCAGAGTACATGACTGTATTGATACTCCATATTGACTAGCGGAATACGTTTTTCATAATAAAGATACCCATATGGAACAAATTAATTTTCACATGGTTATCATAAGTTAAAAGTGAGTAATTTCTGTTAAAAACATGTTTTCCCATTCTTGTATTGTACTAGGTGAAACTAGATGAAACATCTTGATTTTATATACACACAATGAAATTAACAAAATTCAAATTCTTTAATAAAAATCTGTATACCATATATACTTGAGTATAAGTCGACCCGAATATAAGCTGAGGCTTATATTTTATCACAAAAAACTGGGATAACTTATTGACTCGAGTATAAGCCGAGGGTGGGAAATGCAGCAATTATGGGTAAATTTCAAAATAAAAATAGATATCAATAAAATTTCATTAATTGAGGCATCAGTAGGTTAAATGTTTTTGAATATTTACTGTATTTCAAAGAAAAGCAGTAAACTAGCTCTATAAGTGGAAAAGTAGGCAACAAAAACAATATGGTATCAACAATAAACTAATAATAATAATAATAATTAAAAAAACTTCATTTGGATCCCACCCTATCTCCCCATGGGGATTCAGGCCGGCTTCCAACATAGTAACAGGCAAACATTCAATGCTTATATAAACAATGCAGAGCTAGATATAGATCTATAATTATAGATACTAATTTCACATATGCATTTTCCCCTGAAATGTTTGCAAATTCCTCTGTGTGTGTGTGTGCATTTCCCCTACAATATTTGCAAGCCTGAATATATATATATATATTCAGGGGGCCCTGGTGGCACAGTGTGTTAAAGCACTGAGCTGCTGAACTTGCGGACCAAAAGGTGCCAGGTTCAAATCCTGGGAGCAGAATGAGCGCCCGCTATTAGCCCCAGCTCCTGCCAACCTAGCAGTTCGAAAACATGCAAATGTGAGTAGATCAATAGGTATCGCTCCGGTGGGAAGGTAACGGCGCTCCATGCAGTCATGCTGGCCACATGACCTTGGAGGTGTCTACGGACAACGCCGGCTCTTCGGCTTAGAAATGGAGATGAGCACCAATTCCCAGAGTCGGTCATGACTGGACTTAACAACAGGGGAAAACCTTTACCTTTACCTTATATATATTCATATCTGTCTATACATGTTTATATATATTTGTGTGTTATTAACATCTTAATAGTTGTAATATCTTGGAGTTATTTATTCTAATTTTTACTTTATTTTTTAATTCTGTGGCTCTCATAAACAACAAAGGATCTGCCTATTGTCGCAACTGCATCTTCCCCTATGAACCTGTGCGATCTCGAAGATCTCTTGGGTGGCTCTCCTCTCGCTCCCACGCCCATCATAAGCATGGCTGGTGGGGACGAGAGAGAGGGCCTCCTCGGTGGTAGCCCCCGGCTCTGGAACTCTCTCCCCAGGGAGATCAGGCCGGCACCCACCCTGTCCAACTTTCGCAAAGAGCTAAAAACATAGATGTTCCACTGTGCCTTTAATTAGATGTTTTCCCAGAAAACCTTGGCCCCAGCTATGACCCAAATTCTAGTCCTTGCATTCTACTACTGGTTTCCTACCAGAGTTATAGTGCTCTATATTGTGCTCAGAGTTATATTGCCCTTATCTCTAATTTTCCCATTTGACATTTGCACTTTATCCATCAGCCCTGTCCTCGCAACCGATTTGCACTAGCCCACCCACCCGAGCCTATTAACTGTTTACTATTCCAAGGTCACTGGTTGTTATTTGATGGCTGTTTTATACTGTGTCATAATGTTGTTTGTTTTATATTGTTGTATGATGCTGTTTATAAATTTTAATGTTGTTACATTTTAACTATGTTGATTGGGCTTTTCCCCATGTAAGCCACCCCGAGTCCTTCGGCAAGATGGAGGCAGGATACAATAAAGTAGTAGTAGTAGTTGTTGTTGATGTTGTTGCCATTATTTTATTGTATGACACATGCTGGATTTCATATCACAAAATCACAAGTTGAACACTTTCCAAGCGTTTAGGACTGTGTGATGTATTTTCAGATGATGTGCACAGATCCCAGTAGGGTGGCCTTTTGCAGTTGACAGATCGTAATTTTGTCAATGTCTATTGTTTCCAAATGCCGGCTGAGATCTTTTGGCACGGCACCCAATGTGCCCATCACCACCGGAACCACCTGCACTGGTTTCTGCCAGAGTCTTTGAAGTTCAATCTTGAGGTCCTGATAGCGGCTGAGTTTTTTCTGTTGTTTTTCGCCAATGCGACTGTCACCTGGGATGGTGACATCAATGATCTAAACCTTTTTCTTTTCCACAACTGTGATGTCTGGTGTGTTGTGTTCCAGAACTTTGTCAGTCTGGATTCGGAAGTCCCACAGTATCTTTATGTGTTCATTTTCCATGACCTTTGCAGGTTTGTGATCCCACCAGTTCTTTACTACAGGGAGGTGGTACTTGAGGCATAAGTTCCAATGAATCATTTGGGCCACATAGTTGTGCCTGTTTGTAGTCTGTCTGTGCAATTTTCTTACAGCAGCTGAGGATATGATCAATGGTTTCGTCGGTTTCCTTGCACAGTCTTCATTTTGGGTCATCAGCTGATTTTTCGATCTTGGCCTTAATTGCATTTGTTCTGATGGCTTGCTCCTGGGCTGCAAGGATCAGGCCCCATTTCTGTCAGGACCCAGGCTGCAGAGCACCAATAACCTTACACAGAGGCCAGAATCTATCTAATATCTTTATTAAAGAAATATATAAAATCAATAAAAACAAGTGAAGAATATAGTTCAGAAGCAGACCTTTCAGATAAGGTCAAATATAGTCCAGAAATGTATTGTCCAATATAAGATATTAGAGTTCAAAGTTTTAATCCACTTGACCGAAACACACACTTTGCCAAGCAATAGTGTGGGGAAATAACAGAGTCTTTAAAGTCCAATGAAGCTTGACAACAAGGCTGGAATAAACTTGATTCTCGACTAGATCCTTGACTGGAGGCAAGATGAACATGAAGCATGAAACATAGTCCGTGGTAAAAACGTGAGACAAGGCAAGGCTTGAAACTTGATCCGGGAAGCAAGGAACTGGGATTACGAAGTCCACACACGATCTCTCTCCTCAAGCTGATCAATTGACTCCACAAAGAATCCCTCGAGCTAAGCACCTATATTGGGTCTCGTTTTCCCGCCAACAGAACTCTTTCCCTAGAGAACGAGAAGCGAAACCCAACTCTGTCCAGATGCATGACTCCTTAGAATTTCCCAAGGGAAGCAGACCTAATCAGCCATTTGTTTGGCAGCGATTCTCAGGCTTCTGCGATTAGCCTCCCTGGCTCCCCTATCTTTAGAATAATTTTCCCTCCTGGAAAACGGGGGGAGTTCTGCCCAAGGCCTGTTTGGCTGAATTCTTGTGGACAAACATCAACATCCTGCAGGTGAAGAGGCTCCGGCTCTTGCTGAACCGGCGAAAATCCCATGTTTTCCTCTTCGTCTGCCACAATAGTACTAGGAACAGGGCTACAAGGCCCATGAGTCATCACACTTTCTGAGCGATAGCCAGGTCTTCTCCTTATCAGCTTTTCCTTCAATTTTGTCAAGGAACTTTCCATGCAATGTTTTGTTGTGCCAGCTGTCAGCTCTAGTTTGTAGTGCGGTTTTCTTGTACTGGTTTTTTTTTTGTCTGCTGTGCTTTGAGGAGTTTCTGATTTCTGACTTCCATCAAAGCAGGTTCTTCACTTTGCTTTACATATTCTACCAAGGCATGTTCTTCTTCTTTGACTGCTTGTTTTACTTGTAAGAGTCCTCTGCCCCCTGATCTTCTAGGCAGATATAGCCGGTCAACAGCACTGCGAGGGTGCAGTGAATGATGAATGGTCATGAGTTTTCTTGTTTTTCTGTCCAAATTGTCCAGTTCCACCTGTGTCCAGTTTATAATGCCAGCAGTATATCTTATGACAGGTATGGCCCAGGTGTTTATGGCCACAGAAAATTTAAGTCATACAATCATAGAATAATAAAGTTGGAAGGGACCACATGGGCCATCTACTCCAACTCCCTGCCAGACAGGAAAAGCTCAATGAAAGCATCCCAGATAGATGGCCATCCAGCCTCTGTTTCCAAGGAAGGAGCTTCCACTAGACTCCGAGACAGAGTTCCACTGTCAAACAGCTCATATAGTCACAAAGTTCTTCCCAATGTTCAGGTGGAATCTCCTTTCCTGTAATTTGAACCCATTGCTTCTAGTCCTAGTTTCAAGGGGAGCAGAAAACAAGTATGCTCCCTCTTCCTTATGGCACCCTTTCACATATTTATACATGGCTATCATGTCTCTTCTAAACCTTCTCTTCTGCAGGCTAAACATATCCAGCTCTTTAAGGAACTCTTCATAGGACATGGTCTCTAGACCTTTGATCATTTTAGTCACCATCCTCTTTACACCTTCCAGCTTGTCAATATCTCTTTGCTTTGATGAGGTCTAACCAAAGCAGAATACAAAGGCACCATGACTTCCCTCGATCTAGACCAGTGGTTCTCAACCTGAGGCCCCCAGATGTTTTTGGCCTACAACTCCCAGAAATCCCAGCCAGTTTTCCAGATGTTAGAATTTCTGGGAGTTGAAAACAAAAAACATCTGAGGACCCTAGGTTGAGAACCACTGATCTAGACACTATACTCCTTTTGATGCAGCCCAAAATCCGATTGGCTTTTTAAGCTGCTGCATCACAATGTTGGCTCATGTTCAACTTGTTGTTCACGAAGACCCCAAAATCTTTCTTACATGGACTGTTGTCAAGCCAGGCATCACCCATTCTATATCTTTGTATTTCATTTTTTTCTGCCTAAGTGGAGTATCTTGCATTTGGAATTCTCTTGTTTTCCAAGAATTCTCAAAGATTATTGGTTTAGTTAAAAGTTCTCTGGACATCCATTCTGGTAGTTTTACACTTGTATTTTTCCCTTATTGGCATTATTTGCAATTGTGCCTTCAGTATCTCACTTTTAAGAAACTCCCATTCATAATTAACTCCCTTCTTTTTAGTATTCCTGTCCATGGAATCACGCTCAGTATTTCCTTAAATTTTTGGAAGTCAGCTCTCCTAAAGTCTAGAATGTGTGTCTGACAAAGGGATTCCTTTGTCTCACATGGCCTCTCCCACCTAAGGATCCCACCACTTCCACTCCATTGACCAGATCTTCAGTGTTAGTTAGGATCAGATCCAGAACAGCTGATCCACTTGTTGCCTCTTCTACCTTCTGGACAATAAAATTGTCTGCAAGGCAAGTGAGGAATTTGTTGGACTTTGTACTCTTGGAAAAGTTTGTTTTCCAACAAATATCAGAGTAGTTGAAGTCACCCATTACTACTACATCTCTTCTTTCTGCATGTTTGGTCATCTGGTCAAGGAAGACTTCATGCAGTTCTTCCATGTGGCTTGGAAGTCTGTAGTAGACCCCACAACTACATATTTTACAGTCCTTGTTCCCTTAATTTTTTACTCAGATGCTTTTAACCTGGTTTCCAGGATTGAGGTCTTGCATCTCTTTACAGGTGGAAATATTTTAGACATATAATGCTATTCCACCCCTCTCCTACTTAGTCTATTTTTCTGAAATAGGTTATATCCCCTCTATTGCACAGTGTTGTGCAGGAATCAGGAACCAAAAGCAAGCTGCACAGGGCTGCCACTGCCATTTTGTTTTATGAAGAGGATTGGCCCATCTCCTTCATACTAGGTTTCAGCAGAGGATGTATGGGCTTTGGAAAATTAGTCCTAAGTTTCAGGCTGAGATAATAATTATGTTCTTAACTCTGGAGCAGATGAAAGTATTTGTCTATTACATTATGTTAATTTTAGGGCAGTTTCAACTGTTTCTTGTGTTAGTCCCTTTTAGCCTGACAAATTTAAGAGCTCTCCAGAGATGTTTCAAGAGGGAGCTTTCAGTGTCACTCAAATGTTTGATTTCCACTTTTTAAACAGTACCTGGATAAACAGATTTTCTTATCCTGAGAGAGAGAGACTGCAGCTCAGAAACTTGCAAGGATGTGCATCCCCTAAGCCTCAAATAATATAGTAGAGTGTATTTAAAAGTAAACCCGCATGCTGTAACTTTATAAGGATGACATAAGAAAAGCTTGGCATAAAACATAGCCAAAGTTGCAATCCCTTTGTATCTTCTAATTGACATTATGACTAGCGTGAAGAAGATACCTGGATGCACACTTAAAAGAACAATAATTTTCCACTTCATTCTCTCCTATGAAGCTTGGGAGCTTTCTGCACCCAAGATAGCCTACTAGTCTTAATGGCATGCACTTTATCTTCTTTAAGTTCTGAAGGCTTTCCTCTGCTTTCCAGTTCTTTGCTTTAATTCTAATGCACCAGTTTCTATAGCAACGCCTTCTAACAGTAAATTACCCTGGCACTAATATATGTTTCACTACAGAGTACTAATTATGTCAATGTGAGCCATTTAAAAAAAACTACATTGTAGCCCCAAAGGATGCACAGCACCAGTTACGGGAAGTTTGTGTTTTTCATTTTTTAACAGAACACAGTGTCCTTCAGCGGTGAAATTGAACTCTATTGTTGGTGTACTATAACCGTGGGAAGGCAAATCTTCGAGATGCGGATGACTACTAAGGAGATTGCTAAGGAACAAAGAGGATATTTTACACTTCCTGTATCCAAATACAGCTGTTGGAGACTGCTTAAGTTTGGACATAAGTGGTAACTAGAAGGTAATTCCCAATTTATAACAGGGTAACATTACACAGATAGGGCAACGGTCACATACTTAATTGCATAACAAGTCATGTAGTGGTTTTCTCTATGCTATAAAGGGGAAAACAATGTTGACCATAGTTTGTATATGAGATCAGGTTGCAAATCCATACTCAGCGATGAAAACTTACTTACCTTGGCCAAGAGGAAGGCAAAGGCAAACCTATTCTGAAGAAATCTTGCCAAGAAAACACCATTATAGTTTCGCTTTCAGATTGCCATAAGTCATAAATGACTTGAGGGTACATAACAATCAAAAGCTGTTAAAACATTCTGGGATTTGAAATAAACATTCTGGGATTTGACAAAAAAATTAATCAAACGTATATCTAAGTGTTTTGTTGTTTATTCATTCAGTCGTTTCCAACTCTTCCACCTCATGGACCAGCCACGCCAGAGCTCGCTGCTGGTTGTCACCACCTCTAGCTCCTTCAAGGTCAAGCCAATCACTTCAAGGATACCATACATCCATCTTGCCCTTGGTCGGCCCCTCTTCCTTTTTCCTTCAATTTTCCCCATCATTATCTTCTCCAAGATTTCCTTTCTACTCATTATGTGGTCAAAAAACTGCCTCTAATACCCTTCCCTCCAGTGAGCACTTGGGCTTTCTTTCCTGGAGTATGGACTGGTTGGATCTTCTTGCGGTCCAAGGCACTCTCAGAATATTCCTCCAACTTACTTACTTAGGCGATCCCTCGTCGTTCGAGGACGATAGTCTTCCAACCTTGGTATCTTGGGTGTGTGTTCTTAGGTGGCTGAAGAGACCGATTCTTGACCTGCATATTCTCCCGCAGTGAGGACATCGGTTTCCAGGTGGTAGGCGGTCCCGGTCGGGGTTAGCTTGACGCTCCTTCCTCTTGGCACGTTTCTCCCTTAAGCCCTCCGTTCGTGCCTCTTCGAACTCCGCAGCACCGCTGGTCACAGCTGACCTCCAATTGGAGCGCTCAAGGGCCAGGGCTTCCCAGTTCTCAGTGTCTATGCCACAGTTTTTAAGGTTGGCTTTAAGCCCATCTTTAAATCTCTTTTCCTGCCCACCAACATTCCGTTTCCCATTCTTGAGTTCGGAGTAGAGGAGCTGCTTTGGGAGACGGTGATCGGGCATTTGGACAACGTGGCCAGTCCAGCGGAGTTGATGGTGTAGGAGCATCGCTTCAATGCTGGTGGTCTTTGCTTCCTCAAGCATGCTGACATTTGTCCGCCTGTCTTCCCAAGAGATTTGCAGGATTTTCCTGAGGCAACGCTGATGGAAACGCTCCAGGAGTTTGGTGTGACGTCTGTACACAGTCCACGTTTCGCAGGCGTAGAGCAGGGTTGGGAGGACAATGGCTTTATAAACAAGCGCCTTGGTATCTCTACGGATGTCCCGGTCATCAAACACTCTCTGCTTCATACGGAAGAATGCTGCACTCGCAGAGCTCAGGTGGTGTTGTATTTCAGTGTCGATGTTGGCTTTTGTGGAGAGGTGGCTACCAAGGTAGCGGAAATGGTCAACATTTTCTAATGTTACACCGTTAAGCTGTATTCCTGGCTTTGCAGAGAGATTAGCTGGTGCCTGTTGGAAGAGCACTTTGGTTTTCTCGATGTTCAGTGAGAGGCCGAGCTTCTCGTATGCTTCTGCGAAGGTGTTTAGAGTGGCTTGGAGGTCCTCTTCTGAATGCGCACAGACTACGTTGTCATCAGCATATTGGAGTTCTATAACAGATGTTGTGGTGACCTTGGTTTTGGCTCTCAGTCTGCTGAGGTTAAATAGCTTGCCATCTGTCCGATAGATGATTTCCACTCCGGTGGGAAGCTTCCCATCAACAAGGTGAAGTATCATAGCGATGAAGATGGAAAATAAGGTGGGGGCAATAACACATCCCTGCTTGACACCTGATTCCACCTTAAATGGGTCACTTTGGGAGCCGTTGCTGTCCAAGACTGTTGCCATCATGTCATCATGGAGGAGCCGCAGGATGTTCACAAATTTGTCAGGGCACCCGATTTTTTGGAGGATGGTCCAGAGAGCGCTGCGGTTCACTGTGTCGAATGCCTTTGCAAGGTCAATGAATGCCATGTACAGAGGTTGGTTTTGTTCCCTGCATTTTTCTTGGAGCTCTCGAGCAGTGAAGATCATGTCCACTGTTCCTCTGGAGGGGCGGAAGCCATTCTGGGCTTCTGGGCGGGTGTCTTCTGAGACAGGGAGAAGGCGGTTTGCAAGGATTCTTGCAAGTATTTTCCCGGCAGAGGTTAGAAGGGAGATACCACGATAGTTCCCGCAGTCTGTTCTGTCCCCTTTCTTGAAAAGGGTGATGATGGTGGCATCCTTGAAGTCTGCTGGGATTTTCTCGGTCATCCACACCTTTTCAATGAGCTGGTGGAGTTGTTGTATCAGCTCAGGTCCACCCTCTTTGAAGATTTCAGCAGGAATCCCATCAGGTCCGCTGGCTTTGTTGTTTTTTTGTTGGCTGATGGCATTGCTGACTTCTTCCAAACTAGGCAGTGCTGCAAGCTCGTCCCTGGTTTGTTGTTGCGGGATTTGTGAGAGGGTCTCTTCGGCCACATTGGAGCTGCGATTCAGCAGGTTCTGGTAGTGCTCTTTCCAACGTAGTGCAATTGATGTTTTGTCCTTCAGAATTTTGGTTCCATCTGATGAGCGTAGGGGCTGTATGCCATGGTTTCTTGGTCCATAAATTATCTTTGTGGCTTTGAAAAATCCCTGAGCGTCATGGGTATCTGCAAGGTGTTGGATTTCTTCAGCCTTCTTTGTCCACCAGATGTTCTTGAGTTCTCTGGTCCTTCTTTGGACCTCAGCTTTTGCACTGGCATAGATCTTTTTCTTGGCAGCACAGTTGGTGTCTCTCTGCCATGTTTGGAAGGCTTTCCTTTTGTTATCAATCAGCTGTTGGATCTCTTTGTCGTTCATTTTGCGCCTTGTTTTTCTTCCTTGGAGTCTGCGTTTGGGGATGATCTTGATAGCCATCGTGGATCGGATTAACCTGTGGTCTGTCCAGCAGTCATCAGTACCTGTCATGGCTCTTGTGAGAAGCATATCGCGGCGGTCTCTGGCACGTGTGATAACATAGTCCAAGAGGTGCCAATGCTTTGACCGAGGGTGCTTCCATGATGTCTTGAGCTTGTTTTTCTGGCGGAAGAGCGTGTTGGTGATGACAAGGTTGTGCTCTCCGCATTTGGTGAGAAGCAAGATGCCATTCGAGTTGCTGTTTCCGACCCCGTCTTTTCCTATGATCCCTGGCCACAGGTCAGAGTCCTTTCCGACTCTTGCATTAAAGTCCCCCAGGAGGATGATTTTGTCCTCCTTAGGTATCTCCGATAGGATGGTGTCCAGCTGACAGTAAAAATTTTCCTTGATGTCTTCGTCAGCATCTAGAGTTGGTGCATAGGCGCACCAACTGGTTGCCTGTTGGTTTTTGGCAAGGTTAATTCGGAGGGTTGAAAGTCGTTCATTGATGCCAGTGGGTGCTTCAGTCAGGTGCTTCACCAGGTCGTTTCTGATCGCAAAGCCAACTCCGTGTATTCTTCGCTCTTCTTCAGGCAGTCCCTTCCAGAAGAAGGTGTAGCCTCCCTTTTCTTCCTTCAGCTGTCCCTCTCCTGCTCTCCGGGTCTCCTGAAGGGCTGCTATGTCGATCTTAAAGCGTCCCAGCTCCCTTGCAATGATAGCAGTCCTGCGTTCGGGGCGTTCGCTGTCAGTGTTATCTAACAATGTCCGTACGTTCCATGTTCCAAAGTTCATTTTTATTTTTTGGCTGCAGAGTGGTGACCCCTCTGGACGCGGCAGTCCAGTCAGGGTAGGAGAGGCAGACTATGTTTAGGGCACCTTTTCTAGTGTGCCCTTCCCCGTGTGGGCTGAGCAGAGCGGATCCTAAAAAGGGCTGCTCAGTCATGGATACAGCTGCCGGACTACTCAACTGCCTCGGTCCTTGAGGTAGAACAATTGAGTCCATATCCACCACCCATGTGCCAGTCTGTGACTAGGGGCTTCCAGATTTTACAGTCCTGCCCCCGTCGCCACTCGCTGATCGCCATGGGACTTTTGTAGGTTTGTTTTTATTTTTGTTGGAAGACGCCTGTGCGTGATTTTTTTTAATGTGTGGAGATCGGTGCACGGCCGGTCAACACACAGTCTTCACAGAGTGAGGTTCCAGCAGTGGTGTGGTTAACACAACGAAGAGTGGCTTCTCAGTCTGTTGCAGCCTTCTTCCGCCTTCACAGCCATTGTAACATGTACCATGTTATCCTCCGCCTGCTCCGCCGTTGAGGTCTTTGGGTCTTCGGATTGTGCTTGGTCTGGAACCTCCCCTGCGGCCACTCCAGTGGTTGTGCCCACAGGTTCATCGGAACACGCAAGCCCCCTCACCACGGCAAGGTGACAACACCACAGTTCAAATGCATCTATCTTCCTTTGCTCAGCCTTCCTTATGGTATAGCTTGAAAAAAAATAAGCATTACTTCAACTAGCCCTATATACTATCTTCCAAGACATCAGGATTGCATGGAACTGAATGCAGACTTGTTCACTAAAATATCGAAGTATAACAGAATGTGAGTACAACTGAATGTTCCAAATGTTCTTTTGTGCCATTGGCTCAAGACTAGTTAAAGAGAAAAACTTGAGAAAAAAAAGCTTAAACTTAAAATGTCTATAAAATTATCACCCCGTTTACTAAACTGGAGCCTCCGGTGGCTCAGTGTGTTAAAGCACTGAGCTGCTGAACTTGCAGACCGAAAGGTGCCAGGTTCAAATCTGGGGAGCGGAGTGAGCTCCCGCTATTTAGCTCCAGCTTCTGCCAACCTAGCAGTTCAAAAACATGCAAATGTGAGTAGTTCAATAGGTACCGCTCCGGTGGGAAAGTAACGGCGTTCCATGCAGTCATGCTGGCCACATGACCTTGGAGGTGTCTACAGACAATGCCGGCCCTTCGGCTTAGAAATGGAGATGGGCACCAATTCCCAGAGTCGGACATGACTGGACTTAACAACAGGCGAAACCTTTACCTTTACCTTACTAAACTAGAATTAATAGGGTTGTAGAAGAGAAGACATTAAGAGGACAACCCATGATGTAGTAGTAGTAGTCTGCCTTCAAGTTGTTTCTCACATATGGTGACCCTAAACTACCTTCATCACAGGGTTCAGAGGGGCTTTACCTTTGTACCTTTTTGAGAAGACTGTGACTTCTACAAGATTTCACTGATTGCAACCATTCGTGATCACTCTGTAACTATACCAATTTCACAAACCAATATTGTAGAATATTATAATATCCTTTAAATATAAAATAACAAAATTCTTTAGAATTTTCACTCAGAATAATACATTTATCTGTACTCTAAACTTCAGATCATCACAAAAGTGTAGATGAAGACTTAATCTTTTAAATCAACATAAGCAAATAATCAAATAGTGTGTGTGTGTGTGTGTGTATAGCACTTTTCTCAACTTTAAAATGTGTCTACTTCTATCATTTCCACAGATAACTGAAAACAGAGAAAATATGTTTTGTTCCATAAACACTGAAACACTTCATGTGATATTAAACATTTCATGATAAAATGCACATCTTGGAAATGAAAGCCAACATCACTTAGGAAATGAACTGCATGTTTCAGTGCTTTCTTTGCAATAACCTTTATTACAAAGAACAGTTCGCCCTGGGTTATTCAACAAAACTAGTGATGCAACTGCTTGCATCTATAAGTTGCTATGGAAGCTCTAAGGATGTAGGATTAATTGACAGTGACAAGCTATTCAGTTGTAATAATCTATCTCAAGAGCTTTAAAATTAATTAAACTGAAAGCTCAAAATATTATTTTACAGTTAAAAACTTTGGCTACTAAATACTGGATATTCATTTTAGCAAAGATGTGTAATTTAAAATCCAATGGGAAAATATTCAAATGCCTGACCTCAAATGTGGGCAACTTTAAAAATTATATATAGAATTTATAAAATTAATTTTCTATCTTATTAAAAACAAGTATTAAAAAGGTAAACATAAAACACTGGTTTATAGTGAAAATCTTGATAAAATAACATACATTTCAACTTTATCAGAGCACAGAATTTCAAAACTTAATGAGGAAAAAAGTCCAGTTTTACTTCAAATATTGAAGCAAGCTGCATTTTTTGAAATAATGAAGTAGGCAAGAGGTGGAGTCACTGACAGCGTCTTTCTCCTGCTACAAAAAGCAGATTTGGATGCCAGGAAGTTGAAGCAGCCACAGTAGGAGCAGCAAGGGATAGGCAATTGCCATGTGAATATTTGCCAGATAATGTACCAATTACAAGACAGGCAAGTTGTACAGGTTTCAATTACAAGGAATAATTCAATCTTATCTGCCATATAATCATCCACTGCTATAGATTAAGAATGAAAGCTGTGTCAAAATCAAAAAGGCATACCTTGATATGGCTGAAATCAATCCACGTTATATTAATAAAATAAAGAAGCCATTTGCCCTCACAATAGAACACATTAGGGAACTATTTAGTCACAGAGTCAACTGGAATGCACGATAAACTAGATATCTACCAAAGACTAATACTTGCTGCTCTGAACAGTCAGAAATGGTAAGTTCAATAATAACGAAGTCATCATGAACAGTATTGGTGAGAGGAAATTGGTAAAAAATACTGTCCCAGATTGACATAAAATTTGACAATAAACACACACTTCAAATTATGTGTGTTGACAAGGAAAAGAGGAGGAGAACAATCTGGATAATATGTCAGTTGCGTCATTAATACAGAAAGGAAATAGCAGTGTGGGATAAAGGAATGGCAAGCAGGGTGGTTAAAGATAGAGGAAGGGCGACTGCAGCACGAGAGCAAAGTTGCCTGAATAGAATACTTGTCCTTTCTTTTTATTAGAATAGGTAAATTACTAAATGTATCAGTAAGTTTATTTCTGCTTAGCATAGTTTACCTTTCTCTTTCACTAGGCAAGGCTAAATGTGAATTGCATTTCAGTCCAGCGCTATTCTGCATCTTTGTTAGATGTAGGGAGCTGAACATTGTTTTCCTTACTATTAGAGGTCTTAAGAGAAAATTTCTGAATGTCAAGTATACATAAAGATGATCAGATTCTGATTCACCCTGTACACCACTGTGGTGCTTCTGAAGGCTGGGTTGCATGAAGCAGTAGCAAAATTAAAGAGAGAACACAATTCAACAGGCATTGTGGGAGAACACCCAATCAGTACAACGTGTTGAATGCCTATTGACAGATAGACAGTTAAGAACACCCCAATCTGTTTCTCTGTCTGTGAACTTTAGGGAAATTTCTTTTGTATCTTTGAAACGTTTTTTTAAACTAACAAGCAAGACAAAGGGATGGTGCCAATCTGCATAATTCACTACTGCCCTTTTTTGAGATGGCAAGTGGGACTTGCAAGTGTAACGACAGCATCAAAAATTCATAAACATAGAATAAAAATAGGCAAAACCTTTATAATTTTCCTGTAATTGTTTTTATCATTTCAAAAAAATGTTTTTATCTCCAAGTGGTTCAACATTCATGCCCAAGGCAAATAACTACTCACTGTGAACAAGGAAGCAAAAATCTTTCCACATCAGCAACAAGGTGAGTTTTGTAAAACCTTCGGCATCGTATTCTACCACACCGCTATTTAAAAAAAAGGTATCAATTATTAATACTGAAGCATATAACTGAATTAGAATATGATCACAGATCAGACAGTATGTCCAGATAACAACAACAACAACAACAACAACTTTATTCTTATAGCCCGCCACCATCTCCCAAGCGGGACTTGAGGTGGCTTACATATGGGACAATGCCCATAAACAAAATACAATGACCCATCAAGGTAAAAGCATAAATCAAAATAAAAAGAGTTAAAAACACAGATTCAATAAAATATCAGAATATCAAATGTGAATATGAATGCACATCTACAAGAAGCAGATCATCACAGGTCCTAATGTTGTGCGTTCTTTCTTTTCCCACTTTTTTCATATGTACCAGAGGAGAAAACTGAAGGTCAGGTATGTGTGGTATCAAACTGTTGCAGTCAACAGGAGGACCATTAGTCTCTCCCAGATATAAATACAACAGGATGCTCTTTAAGCTCCATTATGCTTTGTGAGAGGATCCTCCTGCACAAATAGCTCTTTGATTGCATACATTAGAGGTTCCCTGCCTAATATTTATACTTGTTTTGATACCAGTAAGTACCCACAAAGGCAGGTGACAATACACAGGATAAATATACAATTTATAAACAAATCGAAAAGAGACACAACAATTATTAATAACAGCATAATTAGAACTGAATATGTTGTTTGACAACTTGTGTGAAGAAGTGGTTTGAATGTTGAACTGGGATTTCAGGACTCGGGTCCAAATCCCCGCTCAACCATGTAAACTGTTGGGTTACCTTGAACAAGTCATACTCTCACAACATTAAAGACAAGAAAAGGCAAATCTCTTCTAAATAAATCCTACCAAGAAAACCTCTCAATAGCTTGCCTCGGAGTTACCATAATCTGGAAACAATGTGAAGGTACCCAACACATAGGCTATTGGGAGCAGAAATATTATAGGTTATTTAACTGTTCTCTGTGGTGGAGAAAAGTAGTTCTACTTACACAAATTGGAGCATGCAATTTTTGCACATCATGTCTACTTTCTGCAAGGTGAAAGACTTTCTGCTAGTATAAAGCTACCACTGGTAAAAATCAATTTGATTTTTTTATTTGAAAAATACCTCCAGGGTAGGTTTTCTTCTAAGTTTTTGCTTTATGTTCCATCCCAATACAGCTCAACTTGAGCACATGCTTGTAGTGAACATTTGATAGTTTGAGAGAGAAAGCAGAAACTATTTTGTAGATTGCAATTGTGTGATTGCTTTTTAAAATAACCCAATAGCAATTGTAAGTCTATTCAGAACTTAATCACAATGAGGGAGTTCTTTCTGCCAGAAATGGAAGTCTAGAATTGGGGAGTTGCAATAGGAAGGGACAGGGGATTAGCTTTTCCCCATTTCAGTTATGATCACTATCTTCCCCCAAACAGATGGCTATTTATGCTAGAAGAAAGCTACCATTACTTTCCCCACCAAGTTTAGGTTTCTGCTGAGTCTGACCTGATGTTATCTGCAACACTAGTGATCTCCACTTGGATCCTAGCTTCAATGTTTTAAATAGGAAGAATTCCTTTAATTCATAGGAGAGCTTTGATCTAACAAAGGTATTTGCCAGTCAGAATGATATGCAATTCCCCAATTCTCTTTTTGCAACAACTTCCTTGCTGTAGTGCCTTCTTCAGAAGATGATATAGAAGATGCTAGAATTGGTGATAATCACCTGCTTCCATTCCTTGTCAGCCTTTCTTGTGTTGTTAAGGAAGCAGTGCAAAGGGCTAACAAGGGCTAAACATCCACATTTCGAACAACCAGTACTGAAAACTACATGTACTGTTCGTAGACACAGACAGGATTAGTTAGCTAGCTAGAGCATAAAATAAACTTATTTTGGTTGTATTCCATTAAAAAAAGTGAAAGATAAATACTTACGTTCCAAAATGACTGAGAAAGGCTGCAATATATTCTCTTCTTTTGTGGTAACCCTGAATAACATATTGTACCTATATCAGAAAGCAAGAAAGAACCCCAGTGAAGATATGATCAAGATAAAGATAATTGGTACTGTACCATTTTTTCTTTATAGCTGTTTTACTTGGAAGTCTTTTTTTCTCCCTTTTTGACATAATTCAAACATTTTCTATGTACCCTGCTGAAGAGAGCTTGTAAAGAACTGTTTTAAACACTCAAAAACAACAAAAAAATCAGTGAGTAAAATCACTCACATAAGAACAACTCAGTATACTTATTACCCTCATTATCAAGATATATTAATACTTAAGGTGCTGTAAATGTTGTTTTTATAACAGAGTAACATACTACCTTCTGGAATTGAACAGTGTTAGCTAGATACAAAATAACCTACAGTAGAAGCCTGAGAGCTACAAAACATTATGAAACACATCAAAGAAAAAATATTATACTTATTCTACTTTGCTGATATTTCCTTTGCCAATACTGAAGTGCTTAGGCTAGAGAAATGCCAAATAGAAGGCAGGCACAATGCCACAAAACACTGAGTTATAGAAATACTTGAGAGATGTTGTTCTTTGTGTATATTCTGGACCATATAACTCCCCATTATTGTGTGAGAATGGCAATTTTCTACAATCTCTTACAGGGTGAAAGCAAATGTATATGTTGTTTATATTGGCTGTGTTAATGCTGGATTACCTTGGTTGGCAAACAGCTGTGCTAAATTACTTGACATAACCATGATACAATCAGTGCTAAGAGCTATGTTACACCCTCTCAAAAATAAAATAATTCTATTTATAAAATTGGATTCATTTCGGTTTATACAGAGATGCTTATTCTGAATGCTTTGGGTGGGATCTAAAATATTACTCTGGGAATAGAAAAAAATAGATTAGCTAGTTAAAAAAAAGGTTAAAAGCAGGCTTGTGCACTTGAAAACAATATAAATAAACCTTCAAAGGGCAGCCACAACAAAAACAGCTCTATAGATAGACTCTAGAATAATAATAGAAATGCATTTGAAATAATGTTTTATAAAATGGTACTTTCTAAGCTTCTTTAAGTGAGAACATTTTTTTTAAAAAGCACAAATCTAAATTATCTGATAACCAGATTGCTTAAAACTTTGACCTGATGTTATATTTTAGAAGCTTTGAGGCTATAATCCAAAAAAGGACTATGCATAGTCTTTTCAAACACCTCTGTTACTAGATTACAACCTCCAAAAGAAAGTATCAAGATGATTATATCACCATCAGGCCTGATGGCTTGCCTTTAGGTAACATGGAAATTTCATCAGGTATACTTGGGGCACTTGAATCTTGGTCTAAACATATGTATTTTAAAAAACCTTAAATGTATTCTATCCCAGAATGCACAACTACTATCTTTTTCAGTTGTTTGAAGTACAGCACCTTTGGAATGAACACCAATAAGGTAAGATGCTTAGGTTTCTGCAATAAAATATAATCAGCCTTCCATATTCATTGGGGTTAGAGGCACAGGACCCCCATGAAAGTGAAAATCATGAATAAAGATGTTGCTAATTTTTTAACCAGAAGGAACATCTCTCTAGAAATGTATACATCTTCCAGCAATCTACTCTGTGATTGATTCACACTGGAAGCGGACCACAAAATTA
The DNA here is from genome assembly GCF_035594765.1 of Anolis carolinensis. Taxonomy (NCBI): domain Eukaryota; kingdom Metazoa; phylum Chordata; class Lepidosauria; order Squamata; family Anolidae; genus Anolis; species Anolis carolinensis. The sequence continues at coordinate 42,843,638 of NC_085841.1, forward strand.
CACTGAAGGACCTAAAGATCTATAGGTTATCAAGCATAAACAGAGGATGTTGACCATAGAGTTATAATGGAGGACCCAGATATTCCTAGAGGGAACTTTTTTAAATCAAATCCTTTAATCATCAAATCTGCAAATGTTAAAACTGCAATTGTGGAGAAATAAGTGTTTCTTAAAAATAGAAAAAATACAACTGATTCCAAAGGCTTCCGTTGGAAGCAGAATATCATTTTTTCCTCTGAATATATTATTAGCCAATAGGAAAATGCAGTAGTTTACTGGGATACAGAGAGATATTTTAGGTGTGACTGATTTTCAAGTATGGAAAAGCAAGAGGGAACATGGGCTTTTTGTCATTTAATGAGAGGAGATCCTTCCTCCTCAGTATCACAATGGCTTCTGAAACTTAATCCACAACATGGGGAGATGATGATCAAGGAATATGGCCTAATGTAGAGAAAAGTCACTCTTATAATAAATAAGAGAATGTAGCTCTTTAGGATTTTGTATTGTACAATCTTTTAAAGAGAAAATGTAGTTTACCTCTGATGACTATATTACCTTGTTAGTTAACAGCTGGCATACTTGAGGCACATAATCAATGAGGCAGCCACCACCAGGAAAAGCTGGTATATGAAGGGCAGAAGATCCTCCAAGAGCACTAGAAAGACACATCCATTTAATATTAGATACTGATTCTGTTATTCCGGCTATACTTTTTTTCTTATCCAAATGCCTTATTTATTAAGAATGCTGACTTCCCTTAAATATATACATATGTGAATACATAGAAGTTAATATTATATAGCCCCATTTTATTACATTTACACCACAAATACAGTAGAGTCTCACTTACCCAACATAAAAGAGCCGGCAGAACATTGGATAAGCGAATATGTTGGATAATAAGGAGGCATTAAGGAAAAGCCTATTAAACATCAAATTAGTTTATGATTTTACAAATTAAGCACCAAAACATCATGTTATACAACAAATTTGACAGAAAAAGTAGTTCAATATGCCGTAATGCTATGTAGTAATTACTGTATTTATGAATTTAGCACCAAAATATCACGATATATTAAAAACATTGACTACAAAAATGCGTTGGATAATCCAGAACGTCGGATAAGCGAGTGTTGGATAAGTGAGACTCTATTGTATAAAAGAATGTACATTTGTATAAAAGAGTGTAAATTTTCTCAGATATTTTAACCTCAAATATCTTAGAAGTACAGGCAATGCTATTTGTTTCACCCAAAACACAATTTTTCAGACTGGCCATATTTTAATGTTCAAACAGTCTTGAAAGTAATGAAAACAGCTGGAAAACAACCAGGCTATAGGTTCACTAACAGTTTTATAACAAAGGGATAGGTACAATGGAAGAAAATACCTTCCTCAGGGACAGTAGAATACTGGATTTATAGTTGTTTTGAGCAATATACAAAGGTCAGCAAATTAAACTAAACAAAATGATACAAGAAATAAATATATTGTTAGGCAATGAAGAAAAATTAGCGAGGGGAAATATTATATAATATATGTAAAGTATTATATAATATATGTAAAATTCCACGGCCTCTTATTTTGAAATCTGCAGCTAATAGCTAAAAAGTAAGCAATGTTAGTTGAAGGTAAAGTTTCTTCACTACGTAAAACACAAGGTACAATACTTGCAAGAACAAGAGATAACACCAACATGTTTATGAGGAAGAATGAAATACCTAAAGGAAAGATTAAATTGTTGAAAGTTTAATGCCTAGAAAGAATGGAAAACTCATGGTCAAGAGAATCCTATCCTTAGCTATAGTTTCTGCCATGTTAAGGGAAGTCTGTGACCCTTAGAGGAAGGCAAAGGCAAACTTGTTCTGAGCAAATACTGCCCAGAAAGATCTCATGATAGATTCAACTAGGATTGCCATAAGTGGGAAACAACTTGAAGGCACAACGACAAAACGTTCAACAGGGACAACGTATAGATTCATTTATACAGCAACACTTTAAAGCTACAAATGCCATGAAAAGGCGACACTCTAGCCACATATCCTATTATACACATTTGTATCATTACCTTGTAATAGTGTGTTCAATCATATTAGTGTCAGTTTTTACTTTGTCAAATAGTGGTATCAATAGACTTGAGAAACACCAAGATTAGCAAAAGAAGAATGCCCATGCAAAGCAACTAAAGGAAAGACTATTTTCTCCTCCTGGAAATACAGTCTAGTAAGCACTGAGCATGGGATTCAGAATGACCTGGAAAACTGTGAGAAAAGGTAAAGAGGAACAGCATTCCATAAGGTTTTGTGATAGGTCTGATTTAGTGGCAGGTCCCATTTATTGCACACTGTGCCTTTCAGCAATTTGTTCAGAATAAGTGTAATTTCTGACAAATATTTCTTTTAAAAAAATCATTGTTGACAGCACTGGCAAACATAACAGTAGCTTAAAAAGACTAGCCAAAAATAATAAGGGACAAATGAATTCTTAACTAAAGAACAAAACAAACAAAAAGAAGAAAATTTATCCCCAAGCAATCCTTCTCCCCACAGTTTTGCTGCTGGATATATAGAGAAAATGATTATTAATTGGCTTTCTGAGGTGTCTGTAGGCAAGAGGAGAGACTTAAAAATTAGACATGGAAAAAAAGAGCAAAAAGAGCAAGATGATGATAGAAATCCTTTACTTGCATTTACTGAAGAAATTGAGAACAGTGTGGCTTGACTTTATGAACCACAGGCATGATGAAATAAAATTTTAGTGATTCACTGAGAGATCCTTGGGTACTTTTTTTTAGTTTAGACATACTGTCATTTAATTGATTATTTTAAGGGATATAATGGCTCATCCATATGAACATATGGGGGTCAATATGGTATAGTGGAAACTGCTGAATTCGGATTAGGGCACCGCAGGTTCAGAGATTACATTATATGACTACCCAGTGTGGGATTTCTAATCATTCATATAATGCACTCCGAGTTGCATTACATGACTAGACCGCAAGTGTGGGATCTCTAATCAGACCAAAATAGGGGTTGCAAGAATGAAGTCTAGTATGCCTCACTAGAACATCACTCTAAAACTGTCTGGAAAAACTGGATAAAGATTATTAGGTCAGGAACAGCTGATCAATACTTCACTGTTTTACACATTCAACATTGCTTGTGAGCTAGTGTGCTGTTGTGGTTTAGATGTTGGACTTGGAGTCTGCAAAAGTAGAGATCAAATCTCTGCTCAGCCATGAAGAAGGGCCTCGGGAAAAATTTAGAGGAGGGTTATGGCAAATCTCATCTGACTAAATCTTACCAAAAAGTTTCCAAGCTAAAAAATAGGGAATGTCGGACAAATCATTCCCTCTACTGAGAAATACCTTGAAAATGGTACCCTAAAAGCTTTAGCGGAAAAGATAAGATAGAAGTAAGATGCACAGCACATGCTTGCAACTCTGCACTGTTAGTAATCATCCCCCCCCCTCTTCAATTACACCTTTTGTGCCTGTCACAAGTACCGTTTCCCCGAAAATAAGACATCCCCGAAAAATAAGACCTAGTAGAGGTTTTGTTGAATTGCTAAATAAAGGCCTCCCCCGAAAGTAAGACCTAGCAAAGTTTTTGTTTGGAAGCATTCCCAGTGCCTGCCAAACAGAACACCAGAGCATGCAGGATTGGTAAATGTACATACCAGTTGTACATGGAAATAATGGTAGTAACAGGAAATTCTTGATAGGATTCACAGTTTGTCTGGTTATGTTGGTTTGTGATGACAACTACTGTACATTATATAATAAATGTTCATTTTTTGTTCAACAATAAATGTGAATTCTTCTTCATAGAAAAATAAGACATCCCCTGAAAATAAGACCTAGTACATCTTTGGGAGCAAAAATTAATATAAGACACTGTCTTATTTTTGGAGAAACACGGTAATACTTCAAGAGAATTCAAGGCCCAGGAACCTAATATTTGTTTGGTGAAAAAAGTCTCAATATTCAATATTCATTTAAAGTAGTTTGCCACCGTTAACTCCACTGAAGTCTGTAGTTTGCCCAACAAATGATTATTTGCACAAGGCGAGCTGTTTTCCTGTTTTGTATTACAGGAATAACGGTAAAGCCATTCTGGTAATGTGCACGCTTCTTAGAAACAAAGGAAGGAAGGCTTTGGAATGCTGAGGGATAATATGAGAAAATCAATCGTTTCCCCATTAAGGATAAGGCAGCTCTTCTCTAACATAATGCTCTCAAGATATTTTGAATGACAACACTCTCAAACTCTAATTTGAGCAGGTTCATCCTGTAGCATATTTAGGTAACACTGGGAAAGACCACAGTCTTAAAACACTGGAGAACTGCATGGAATAATTTAGTTCCATATAAGGAAGCTTGCTATGGTTGGATGACTAGTCAAAGCAGGGTGAAGTCAAATTATTAGAATAGTAAACTGCTGCAGCAAAACTGTGGAAATGGGCAGAACTCTTGAGCCTGAGGGATCCCACCCACTCTTGGAAATATCAACTTTGCTTTCCACAGAATCAGCAACAGGTAGCGCAGGCAGATGAGGTAACCCTGTATGTCTTGGAAATGGAATAAACAGGCATTTCTTTAACTACACAACAATGTTTTATGTTTATTCTGTGCAGAGAATTGAGTCAGAATTTGAAATTAGATTGTGCAATTAGAAAACCCACATAATTGTCTATAACAACCGACAGGCATAGGTATGCCCATGTATAGGTACTACCAAGAGTTACATGGATACAGAGGCAGTGATAATAATAAATATTCTATATACTAAAAGGGAAGACTTGAAGAAAAAAATAATTTGTGTACTCATAAACCATATAAGTGGAAGCTTACTAGGCTCTAAGATTTTAAACAATGATGTGCCTGCATTTATTTAACTTAATGCAATTTAGTTCTTCCAATGCAGTTGGAACTTCAGTATATTTTATGAATGAGTAATATTGAGAGCTCTATCATTTACTGTGTTTGAAACTAAGTAAAAGGTAAAGGTTTCCCCTGATGTTAAGTCTAGTCGTGACTTAACAACTTGAAGCTAAGTAGCACTCTGAAAAAACCTAAATAGAAAAAAACACCACATGTATCACTTCCCCAGCCTCAATTTGGAATGAACAGGTATTACGAGCTTTTGATCTTCATTTATGAACTGGGCATGTTTAGCCTGCAGAAGAAAAGGCTGAGAGGACACATAATGACCATATACAAATATGTGAGGGGAAGTCATAGGGAGGAGGGAGCAAGCTTGTTTGCTGCTGCCCTGCAGACTAGGACGCGGAATAATGGCTTTAAGCTGCAGGAAAGGAGATTCCACCTAAACATCAGGAAGAACTTCCTCACTGTGGGAGCTGATCGGCAGTGGAACTCTTTGCCCCGGAGTGTGGTGGAGGCTCCTTCTTTGGAGGCTTTTAAGTAGAGGCTGGATGGCCATCTGTCGAGGGTGCTTTGAATGAGATTTTCCTGCTTCTTGGCAGAGGGTTGGACTGGATGGCCCATGAGGTCTCTTCCAACTCTACGATTCTATGATTCTATGTTCCATATTTCCCCTTCCTTTTTATTACTAACCAGTTCTTTTATCTCCTGCCACTTTTTTTAAGAGATTCATCATTTTTTACAGATTTGTCATTTTTCTACATTCCCCATTTGACACAGAAACCACATCAAAAAAAGAGAATGTGACCACAAATGCTGTCTTGAAATTTTAAGATTCAAATCTGCTTTATGTTTGCCAGTTTCAGACTCATTTATCCATAACCTAACATGCATAACAAGACAGATTTTTACCTTTTATCTATCATAAAAAGAGAATTTTGCTCCTGATGTTATTAAGCAGTCTGTACAAGTAAAGAGATTGTAGATTTTGCCACAGTAAGGTTCCAAGCCAAACACAAATATACAAAAACACATTAAAGCCTCTCTAGTTGGGCAATAAGGGCAAATTGCTTTGAGTCTCCTCAAAGAGAAAAAAGCAGTATATAAATAATAATAATAATAATAATAATAATAATAATAATAATAATAATAATAACCTGGATGAATACATATCTCCTATCACCTCAAGAGAATAACAGAATTGGCCCTGAGAAGCAGAAGATAGTTCTAGATAACACTGCTGACAAAATGCAGTTGCATACATGAAATACCATGGGAAGATTTGGAGAGAAATTTATGCTTTCTCTATGCACCTGTTTGTATATCTTTGAGTGGATCCACATCTCAATAGAAGACCTGGTTTTCATGTATGTGATCTCTATCATTCTGACCATCAGTTAGCAAATGCCAGGTGAACATGCCTGCCTGCTCTTTGGAGTTCGAATTATATAGGTCCAACACACTAATGAACAGGATGGGATATCCAGACAGTAACATGAAGATGATTGAGTCCCCGCTGCCAAAATTTAGAAGTTCTCTTGTTCAATACAACTGGATAGGAAATAAGAGTTCAGCCCTGGAATCCTCTGAAGGAATTATGGTAGACAAATACATCGAATACATACATTGAATAATTTATCTTGGTTGGATATTCTTTCAACAGAGAAAAAGCATAATAAGAATATTTCTAACATTATTCTCATCTTTGGTTGCACCATATAATCCAAACAGAAAATATACTAAAATAAGTGATCATCCAAAAAAAATAATAATAATTTAGCTCCATAAATATATGTTGCCCCAGACAACAGCTTGGGTTGCTTAATGGGTAAACCAATCCTAGAGGCACATAATTTTTTAAAAGTGTAATATCCAGTTTTCAATGTCAGGTGATAAATATAAATATATTTCAGTGTTACATTGTATGACTAAACAGCCAGTGTGGAATCTCTAATCAGACCCAAATAATATAATGTAATAATAATAATAATAATAATAATAATAATAATAATAATAATGGCAGCACAACAAAACATTGCATAGAAAGTTCCTTGACAAAATTGAAGGAAAAGCTGATAAGAAGACCTGGGTATGGCTCACGAATGGGACACTGAAGAAGGAGACAGAAGGCCTGATCCTTGCAGTCCAGGAGCAAGCCATCAAAACAAATGCAATTAAGGCAAGATCGAAAAATCAGCTGATGACCCAAAATGCAGATTGTGCAAGGAAGCTGACAAAACCATTGATCATATCCTCAGATGCTGTAAGAAAATTGCACAGACAGACTACAAACAGAGGCACAACTATGTGGCCCAAGAAAAAGGTTTGGATATTGATGTCGCCACCCCAGGTGACAGTCACATTGACGAAAAACAACAGGAACAACTCAGCCACTATCAGGACCTCAAGATTGAACTTCAAAGACTCTGGCAGAAACCAGTACAGGTGGTCCCGGTGGTGATGGGCACAGTGGGTGCCGTGCCAAAAGATCTCAACTGGCATTTGGAAACAATAGACATTGACAAAATTACGATCTGCAAACTGCAAAAGGCCACTGTACTGGGCTCTGCGCGCATCAACCGAAAATACATCACACAGTCCTAAACACTTGGACTTGTGATTTTTTTGATACGAAATCCAACATATCTATCTTGTTTGCTGTGTCATACAATGTCATTGTGTCAATTATCTATATATATAAATGAGTGATGGCATCAGGGCAGCGGACAAAACAACAAAACTACAGGGCCCCCCAACCTCGAAATTTGACAACACAACCCATCATCCACGGTTCTAGGTTGACACAACAAAAAGAAAAGAAAAATAAAGTCCTAATTAGAGAGAGAGGAATAATTGTTTTTATCCAATTGCTGCCAGTTACAAGGCTAAGTTCCACCCCCTTGGTCTCCTAGCAACCTACTCAGCCCAGGGGAAAGGCACAGTTAGGCCTCACTTAGGCCTCCACAGATTATCTAATTTGCACTGGATTATATGGCAGTGTAGACTCAAGGCCCTTCCACACAGCTATATAACCCATTTATAATCTTATATTATCTGCTTGGCACTGGATTATCTTGACTCCACACTGCCATATAATCCACTTCAGTGTGCATTTTATACAGCTGTGAAGAAGGGGCCTCATATAATCCAGTTCTAAGCAGATAATATAAGATTATAAATATACAGTAGAATCTCACTTATCCAACATAAATAGGCCAGCAGAACGTTGGATAAGTGAATATGTTGGATAATAAGAAGGGATTCTGAAAAAGCTTATTAAACATCAAATTAGGTAATGATTATACAAATTAAGCACCAAACATTATGTTATACAACAAATTGGACAGAAAAAGTAGTTCAATACGCAGTAATGCTATGTAGTAATTACTGTATTTACATATTTAGCACCAAAATATCACAATGAATTTAAACATTGACTACAAAAACATTGACTACTAAAAGGCAGGCTGCATTGGATAATCCAGAACACTGGCTAAGCGAATGTTGGATAAGTGAGATTCTACTGTAATATGAAATAATTACTGTGGTAATCCAGTCCAACCCAATTCTGCCATGGAGGACACAATCCAAGCACGCCTAACAGATGGCCACCCAGCCTCTCAATAATAATAATAATAATAATAATAATAATAATAATAATAATAATAATAATAATATCATACAATCATAAGGTTAGGAGACACCCCTAAGGATCATCCAGTTCAACTTCCTTCTACCATACAGGACGACACAAACCAAGCACTCCTGACAGATGGCCATCCAAGATCTACACAATAATAATACAAAACGAATCATAGAATCAGACAATTAGGAGAGACCCCTAAAGACCATCGAGTCCAACCCAACTCTGCCATTGGACGATACAATCCAAGCACTCCCAACAGACTGCCAGCCAGCCTCTCAATAATAATAATAATAATAAAAAGAATGTCATACAATCCTAAGGTTAGCAGATACCCCTAAGGATCATCCAGTTCAACTTCCTTATATCATGCAGGAGGACACAATCCAATCACTCCTGACAGATGGCCATCCAATATCTGCACAATAATAACACACATTGAATCATAGCATCAGACAGTTAGGAGACACCCCTAAAGGCCATCCAGCCCAACCCAATTCTGCCATGCATAACACAAGCCAAGCACTCCAAACAGATGACCACCCAGCCTCTCAATACTAATACTAATAATAATAATATCATCATACAATCCTAAGGTTTGGAGTGACCCCTAAGGATCATCCAGATCAACTTCCTTCTACCATGCAGGAGGACACAATCCAAGGACTCCTGACAGATGGCCATCCAGCCTCTACATGATAATGATTAAGATGAAGATGATGATGATGATAATACTAATAATACTAATAATAATAGAAGCATAGAATCCAATAGTTTGGAGAGACCCCTAAGGGCCATCCAGCCCAACCCTTTCTACTATGCAGCAGGACACAATCCAAGCATTCACAACACATGGACAATGTATAAATACTATACAATACTACACAGGGACATAGACCCCCTCTACCCTCACCACTTTCACAGTACACAAACAACCAAATGCATACTAAACATAAAGACAACCATACAACAGACATTCAATACCACCACTACCTCAACAATTTCTCACCAACACCACCAGACGACATCACAGCCACACGTGGCCGGGCACAGCTAGTAATAATAATATAATGATAATAATATATTTTTCTTACCCACCTCTCCTTATGGCTCGAGGCAAGTTGCAGAACAATTAAAACACACAAATGCTGCAAAGGTTTGCCATGAGTTAGAGTTGACTTGAAGGCACACAGTAACAATTACATTACCATAAGCTTTTGTATTTATTGTAAAAGCAAAACATATGGGATAAGGAAAATCCTGCCTTATAATACAAAAACAAAAATTAAATTTGTATTATAGAAGAATTATGTTACTAGTTGATTAAACTAGTATATATTGCCCTAAGACATAAGCATCTGATATGGTCTTTTTCTACTCCTCTTTTTACAGCTGAGTAATACACATTTTGTAGAAACATTCCCACTTGTCTTTTATTAGTTCTTTCAGAGAAAGTCATGATGAAAAGATAAAACATTACAATTAATATAATGGGCAGAGTGCACAGTGGTACTTCCAATCCAGGGTGCCCTCTACAAGAAACTTTTTAAAACTCCCTTCAATTTTACCAATTTTTCACAGAAACCCAGAAAGGAAAAAGCAAACCTGGCTTCTGTTAGCGACTTTTGTTATCACTTTACACCTCTCAATCCATACCACACTCTGTAATAACCCAGAAATAACCTTCTTAGTACTGCATCTGTAATGTTTGTAGCAGCCAATTCTGATAACTTTTGTATATATTTACTGATGAACTCTTACTTATTTGTCTCAAAATTGACTAGGCTAAGAAATGGCAGGGACCACGAGATTGTTCAAATACTATCTGACTTGTTCCCACCTAGAGTGAGATTAGAAAAGTCAATTTATATTTGATGTTTAATATTTAAGTAAAAAAAACCCTATATAGCTATCTACCATCATTTAAAAGTACAATTACCTTTCTTTCAGAAGCAGTGATGTAAGAATATAAGAGGATCTGACAAAAATGACATCTTGCTTTCCCACAGTAGAAAAACAGATGTCTCCAAGAAGCCCACAAACAGGACATGAAAGCAAGACTTCTACCGCTGTTCAACTGTTATTCAGAAATGATGCTTCCAGCCCTTGATATAGGCATCATAACCCGTAACCATTGATAAACAATAAATGTTAATTTGTCTAATCCAAGGGTACTCAAACTTTTTCAACTGCGGAGCCCTTTTTGAAGCAAAAGTTTCTCATGGAGCCCCAAGAAATGTTTACATATCACATATTATATAATGGATATCAGGCATGGGCAAACGTTTGGACACAAGGGTCACATTGTGTTTTACAATTTGTCCGATGGACGGGGCCAGTGGCAGATGGATGGAGAGTGTTTGTGTGAATTAATTGAAAAAAATATTAAATTATTATGCACACTGCAATATTTTGTTTGTAGTGCAAAAAAGATGAAGAAAGAATGAAAGAACAATACAATATTTAACATGAAGAAAAATTGTAACCAACATAAAGTTAACAGTATTTCAATGGAAGACCCCAGGTTCCACCCAGTCCAATCCCCTTCTGTCTTGAAGTAAAAGCACAAAGCACCCATCTAGCCTTTTTAATAGTAGTAGTAGTAGTAGTAGTTTGATGAATCCACTGCACAATGGCTATACTAGGCCTAGTATAACCATTGTGCAGTGGAATCATCAAACTAGCACAACATATTTGTAATTAATACCAATGACAATCTCTCATATGTGTGAAAGTGGATCTTGAGTGCATGCCTTCCCCAGATGTCCTTAGTCAGTTCTTAAGTGTCAGGCTCACTTCAAAGGACCAGTCTGAACGCAGATCAAAGATAGCTGCTCTCAAATTCAATCTTTATTGAAGAATACATGACTTTGGAAAAGTCGAGAATGACCTAATGTTTACATACATCTAATTTTATCACTTCTGATGCAACGTAATATCACACGCAAATATCATCATCAAACCCCACCTTCGGGATCACATTTCTACCATGATTTCTATTCCCACACACTACAGCAATTATAATTGTTTATACTTTCAACTCTGAGTTCCCAGGCTCATTTTATCTCCTCCCGCCAGGTGCTTGCAGGGTTGTTTTATGTTATGAAGTCAGATTCAGGGCTTGGAAATTCAGCCCTGGGATCTGGCTCCATGACATGGCGCCCTCGTTTTCTTCGTCCTCCTCTTCGGTTCTTCTTTCATCATAGTTCTGAAACAAATCAAACAATAACTCTATGTGTCCATTTTGTCCAAAGTTCCCATATACTTTTTCAGTAAGCTGCGATGGAATACTGGGTGTATTTTCCCTAAACTTTTTGGCAATGCCAACTGGAAAGTCACTTCATTGATAACACCCTGTATTCTGAATGGTCCAATATATTTGGGGCCCAGTTTTCTTGAAGGTAGCCCCAATTTGATGTTTTGGGTACTTAACCACACTAGATCTCCTTTATTTAATTTATCGCCTTCCACCCTCTTTCTGTCTGCGAACGCTTTATACTTTTTGTGTGCTTCCTTTAAGGATGCAGTCACTTGACTCCAACATTCTAGCATTTGCGTTTTCCACTTCCCTGCCTCTGTTTCCTCATTTTCTGTCCACCTTGGCAACTGGGGTAAAGGCTGTATTTCATACCCGTAAACTACTTCAAAGGGGGTTTTATTTGTTGCTGAATGTATAGTTGAATTAAAGGCTAGTTCCGCAAAAGCCAACCACCTAGACCAGTCATTTTGTCTCAAGTTAGAGTACATTCGAAGGAACTGCCCAAGCGTTTGCTGAGTACGTTCTACCGCCCCGTTTGTCATGGGGTGAAAAGCAGAACTTAGACTCCTTTCTGCTCCTAGCATTTCCAAGAATTTTTCCCAAAATTTTGCTGTGAACTGTACTCCTCTGTCACTGACTACTCTACTGGGACATCCATGTAGTTTGTAAATATGATTTATGTACAATTCAGCTAGTTTCTCAGCCGATGGTAGTTTCGTCAGCGCTATAAAGTGAGCCTGTTTAGAAAACAGGTCTAATACTGTCCAAATATAACGATGTCCTTTGCTAACCGGCAGTTCTCCCACAAAGTCCATAGCTACACATTCCCAAGGTCTGGTAGGTTCCGCTACTGTTTGTAACAATCCCATAGGCTTCCCTCCTCCCGATTTATTTCTGGCACAATCATCACATTGAACAACATGATTCTTTATGTCCTTCCTCATTCCTGGCCACCAACAATGTTTTACTATTGCCTTTGTTGTTTTTGTAATTCCTGTATGACCAGCGCTCTGGTTGTTGTGAAAACGATGCAGAATCTTAATCCTTAATATTGCTGGGATATACAGTTTCTTGTTTACAAACCAAAATCCCCCCTTCTGTTCCCCCTTTTCTGCGTTGGACGCGATCCATTGATCTCCTTCATAAGACTGTTTAAGTTCATTTCCCCAGTTTTCTTCCCCGCCGAGTTCAACAAAAGCCGTGTCCTCCTTTTGGGTTTGTGCTCTTGTCCTGACAGCTAAGCCCCATTGTTTGTCAGAGAATATTGTCCCCTCTTTTGCTGTGGTTATGCCTTCGTGTTGAGGCATGCGTGAAAGAGCATCTGCCAAGACGTTCTGCTTCCCTTGAAAAAACTTTAATTGGAAATCGAATCTGCTGAAGTATTGCGCCCATCTAATTTGTTTGGGGGACAATTTTCTAGGAGACTTTAAATACTGTAGGTTCTTATGGTCAGACCAAATTTCAAATGGGATTCCGCTTCCTTCGAGGAAGTGTCGCCAGCATTCTAAGGCTTTTAATATGGCTAATGCCTCTTTTTCCCATATTGGCCAACTTTTTTCAGTTTCGCTGAACTTCCGTGACAAATATCCACAGGGTTTTAAGTTCCCATTTTGATCTTTTTGCAATAGTACTGCCCCATACGCACAGTCTGAGGCATCGCAATGGATTATGAAAGGGCTCCTGATATCGGGGTGTTTTAGGATGGGTCCTTCAGTGAAGCATTCTTTTAAGGTTTCGAATGCCTTTTGGCATTCTGGCGTCCAACTCAGTTTGGCGCCAGGAGCTTTCACTTTTGCTGTCTCCCCTTTCCCTTTTGTTTTTAAAAGTTCTGTAAGGGGTGCGGTTATTTGCGCGAAACCTTTTATGAAGGGTCTGTAAAAATTTGCAAACCCCAGAAATGATTGTAATTGCCTCCTTGTTTGAGGCACTCCCCATTCTTTCACATCTGCTACTTTAGCTGGATCCATAGCTAACCCTTCTGGAGATATCCGATACCCCAGAAAGTCAATTTGAGTTTTATTGAATTCACATTTGGACAGTTTTGCGTACAGCTTTGCTTCTCTTAGTCTCTGCAAAACTTCCCGGACCAATTTTACGTGCTTTTCCTTATCTTCAGTTACAATCAAGATATCATCAAGAAATATGAATACCCCTCTGTACAATAACGGGTGTAGTATTTCATTTATAAGCTGCATAAAGCAGCCGCCTCCGTTTTTTAACCCGAAAGGCAAAATTTCGTATTCAAAATGGCCGAATGCGCAGGAAAACGCAGTTTTCCAAGTATCCTCCGGTTTGATCCTTAATTTATGATACGCTTCAATTAAATCCAGTTTAGTAAATATGCTCCCTTTCTTCAATACGGTAATTAAATCCTTGACTAAGGGCATAGGGTATTTATTGTCCTTAGTAATTGCGTTTAAATTTCGATAATCAATGCACAATCTTAGGGAGTTGTCTTTCTTTCTCCTAAATAACACTGGGGCCCCGAGAGGAGAATTGGATGGCTTAATGAAGCCTCGCGCCAGGTTTTTATCAATGTATTTCCTCAATTCCTCCTTCTCCTGCACAGACATGGGATACACTTTTGGTTTGGGTAAGTTTGCTCCTGGGGTTATTTCAATTTCTACTTCTATATTCCTTTTGGGAGGCAATTTACTGGCCTCTTTCTGATTGAAAACATCCACAAAGTCCCTGTATTCAGGTGGCAATAGCTGTGGGTCTATTTCCCCTGCTTCATCTTCCTCGTCCTCCTCTTCTGCAATTTTGCTTATCTCCCATTGCATCTGCTGTTCTTTGAATGCTAGGCTTTTTCCTCTCCAATCTACTTCAGGATTTGCCTGTTCGAGCCATGGTATCCCTAATATTACGTGGTATGTGGCAATAGGGGCTATCACAAAGGATATTCTTCCTTCCCATTTGCCTATTTTACATGGGATTCCTCGTATTTCCTTTGTAGATACTTCCCCAGCAGCGACTGATCCATCTAGCTGCGAAAATGCAATTGGGGAGTCAAGCGCCATCTGCTGGCATTTCAGCGCTCCTGCTAACTCCGGGGTTATAATATTTCTAGAACACCCACAATCCACAAATGCCTTGCAGGTGGCCCGATTTTCTAGCCCTGAGAGGCAGATGGGCACTACTATCATGCGGTTGTCCCGACTCACCAGTTTTTCTGAAGATTCTGGGGCCTGCACCTCCTCTTCCGCGCGCCTCCCGGTTGCTGGCTTGGGCTTTGGGGGTTTTGGCGGCTCCCCCTTCCGGGCCCAGCATTCTGCTGCTCGATGGCCCGTCTTCCCACATACAAAGCATCCCGGTTTAGGTTTGTTGTCGTCTCCTCTGGAGGGAATCCCCGGCCTCCCTCCGGGTCTTTCCTGCTTCCTCGTTTCTCCTCGACCCCTCGCCACCGGTCTTTGCTGGCCGCTGCCGCTCCTGAAGCGCTTTACTTGGGCCAGGGTGGATTCGACGCGCCCCGCTAGTTGAATCCATCCCTGGAGCGTTTCGGGGTCGTCTCTGTGCGCTGCCCAGCTGAAAATCTCGGGGCGCAGTCCCTCTTTAAATAACTCCACTTTGGTCACTTCAGACCATTCTGGTACCCTTTCCGCGAGGTGAAGGAATTCCTCTGCGTACTCGGGCACTGTTTTGTCCCTCTGCTTTATTCCTTTCAGCTGGTCTCGAGCCCTCAATTGCTCTAGCCGGTCTCTGAACCGGTTTTCCAGTGCGGCGAGGAAGCGGGGCACTGACCTCAGGCATGGGTCGCGTCTGGCATGAAGCTGCACATACCAGCTGGCTGCTCCTCGCTTTAGTGTGTTGCCGATGGCTCGAACCCTGCTTGCCTCGGAGGGGAATGTGTGTGCATTGTCTTCCATGTATCCTCTGATGCTAATTAGAAAAAAGTTCAGTTCATCTGATTCCCCTCCGTATTCTAGTTTGAGATCTTCCCTTCTAGGCATCCATTCTGCAGCCCGTTGATGCTGTCTGGGAGGCATGGGGAAGGGTTGCATCAGGTTTCCTCGGGCGGCTCCTTGGAACACGCCGCGCCCCACTCCGGTGGTCAATCTGCGCGGCTCCCGAAAGTCTGCCGCCGCTGTCGGCTCTTCCGCCCATCCGCATACTGGCCTTGCTGTAGCCCCCTCATCTCGCCTTTCCTCGTCGTACGGCACATCCTCCTCCTCTTCCTGGATCCCCCGCTCCTCTCCGCCTTCGTCTGCTAATCCACTGGACCCGATCCCTGGCCCCAGTGGCCTTTCCACCCCGACGCCCATTCGGGGGGTTGGGAGCTCTGTTGGAGATGGCGGCCTCAGAGTTCCCAGGGCTCGCTGACGCTCCACTTCTCGCGCCATTCTGTCCCGGAACTCCAGCTCCCGCCAGTATTCCTCATCTCCCTCGTCCCTTGCCGCCACGGGACTCTGCGTTGACGCTCGCTGGCCCCTCTGGCTCCAATCTCCTTCTTTACTTGGTTCTCTCTCGGCGCCATATCGGCTGGGCTCCTTTTGGAGATTCTCTTCCAATAATGGCACCAATCTCCCCACGGTTTCCGACAGCCTGGATAAATTAGTTTCCAGGATGGATAACCGCAGGGCCACGGTCTCCGGCATACTTCCTCCAGATCCCCAGCTGGTTTCTGCAGCCGCAGAGACGCCTCTTCCTCCCCTGGGAATTCTCTGGGTCACGCCGTTCGGCCTGGGGTACTCCGTAGAGGAAGCTATGGCTTGCAGCGTTTCTTCTCTCTTCGGCCGGGCCCCTTGCAAAGGCCTCTCTACCCCATTTGGGCTTTGATCTCCTTCTTCACTCATTATCACTTCACTGCGAATTCCGCAGGAGGGTGAGAAATGGATTCTCGACTTTAATGTCAGGCTCACTTCAAAGGACCAGTCTGAACGCAGATCAAAGATAGCTGCTCTCAAATTCAATCTTTATTGAAGAATACATGACTTTGGAAAAGTCGAGAATGACCTAATGTTTACATACATCTAATTTTATCACTTCTGATGCAACGTAATATCACACGCAAATATCATCATCAAACCCCACCTTCGGGATCACATTTCTACCATGATTTCTATTCCCACACACTACAGCAATTATAATTGTTTATACTTTCAACTCTGAGTTCCCAGGCTCATTTTATCTCCTCCCGCCAGGTGCTTGCAGGGTTGTTTTATGTTATGAAGTCAGATTCAGGGCTTGGAAATTCAGCCCTGGGATCTGGCTCCATGACACTTAAGCTTCTTCAATTTATATAATCCTTTCTTGGTTACCTGAAGAGCCCCATATGTGAAAGGAGAACAACGTGATTTTATACAATATATGGTTCTTTGTCAAATTCTTGGTAGACAAACACAACCTGTGTATAACATAGGTAGGTGAGTCTCTTTGACTACAAGGAGATGGCTATCATCAAGATATGCAGAACCACTCCATTCAGTGGTTTATAGCCTTTAAAAAGTACAACTAGCGATCTTACTATACTAAAGAGTACTCTATATAATCATGTATTTGGCTAGACATTTTCATTAAAAACCAGTCCCACCCCCATATTGGGTCAGCTTATCCCTGGGTCAACATGAGTACTGTACCTTAATTGTTTTGTTTTAAAAAAGGATCCATCTACTTTTTTGAGTAGAATGGCAAAGGGAAAAAAAATAACACAAGGGAACCTAGAAGAAGCACCAAGACACTCTACTATCTGTGGCACAGCTTGTCACTATGGTTTATGTAGCAAAGCATAGGCATTTTTGATAGAGGACATGAAATACTAGAGACTATGTAATGACAAAGTACTGATGAGATCAAAAGAACAAAATGATGACAATGAAGTACAGAAAATAAGCTGAACACATTAATCACTGGACCAGAAACCAACAGTATTAGTCTGCCAGATAGCATATGGGATGCCAGCAAGCTCCCTAAAATTAGCAGGGCAAGCTGGTATACCACAGCATTTACTATAATGACTCCTTCAATCTTGACTGATGGGAAGAATGTGCTTCCCTTGCCTATTCTTGCCTAAAATAATGCTAACCAATAAACACACCTTTTAGGGAAATAATCACATGCCAAATGGATATAAATAAGAGAACTGAAGAAAATCGAGGGACTGGGATGGCTCTGCCTTCTCCAAACTAATGTCTTCCAGAAGTTCCATTATTTCTAGCTATCAGAGACAGTGAGGATAATGAGAGCTGTAGCTCAAGAAACCAAGAAATCCAGATTAGACAAGTTACATTTGAGGTGTCAATGTAGTGTGGCCCTAATAGCCAATTTTACCAATTAAAACATTTTGAGGAGGATGCATGTTGGGGTGACAAAAGGGGTGGGTTGCACAACTCTCAACCCTACCCCAATACTGTGCTACAACTCTCAGGCTCCTACTTCCTTAAGGAGTGCTAGGTGAGTGAAAAAGGACAGGGATGTTGTGAGTAAAGAAAATCTCCCTGTTAAGCTACTTTGAAAGATGACTATTGAGGATATATGTAGTATGAACATCTACTGTGGCTTCATCTAAGCAATAATAAAATATGTTCCTGTACCACAATATTTAGCATTTCAGGAACCTTTTAACACTTCAAAAGATAAGGTACATAGGAGGAAACAGGAGGAAGACACTCATTCCCACATCTGCCAATAAATGTTTCCAGTTTGATCAAAACTGACACTTCCTTACAAATTGATGAGATGGGCTCTGCCCAGACAGGAATGTTCAAATATGCTTCCATTTTTGATCTTGGCAACTGAGAACAAACTGAGAAAAAAAATCAATTTTGTGGAAAAATCTTTGACTTAAATAATTTTCCTCAGATATTTTGCCAGACCATGATAATTTAATTTTACCTTTAATTTCAGTTTGACCAAAACTTTAGGGATGGCACTTTGCATAATTCTTGTATTTATTTGTAATATGCTTTTGATTCAAATGTTAGTTTCTTATCTTTTTGCTTTCCAATATGTTTGGCTATTACAGCCAACAGTACTAGCTACTTATGCAATAGGCTGACATTTCCTTTAGAAAAAAGTGAAATCAAAATTACAAACTTTTATTCCTAAGGCCACATAGTTTGTTTCATGCCATCTGCAAATACAGTTGAAAAAGAACTGAGGTCTAGAGCTACTGTTAATTATTCCACAAAGATAAAGATAGTGAAATGGCAGTATAGCTTCCAAAGAAACAGATGCAAAGAAAAACTGTAACCATTCTTCTTGAATTTCTTAAAGCATTTTCTTTGTTATACTGCCAAGAATATTATTGGTACTATTAAATAACAGTGTTCCAAGAAACCCCACTACACAAACTGTAAGGTTACTTAACAGTGTCTAAAGCATAGATTACGGGAACCTTTTATAGTAGCAATAAAATATCTGGCAGTGTAACAAAGACAATACACAATATTTGTAATTTGCATCTTTCTTCTTTTCCCTGATTATAAAATGTGTGAAAGCACGCAATTTTTAAAATCTATTTTCTTTTTTAAAAAGGAAAACGGCATATAAGGAATGTCATTAATCCTGTCTGAACAAATGGAAATCAGTGGTATAGCTGTACCTTACACAAGTGTTTCCAATCTCAATGGGGGTCAAGATGATATGTTGAACTGCAGTACATAGTAGATGTTTTGCACCTTAAAGGTTGATATTAACTTTCATTCCGATATCTCAGTCTGCAAGTTAAATAATATGTTGTGGTATGCACTACACTTTTTAATCCTAATCTCAAAAGGTAAGCAGTGCTTGAATTTAAAACAGAAAATTAGTTGGTGAATACACACACAAATACGCCTTCCAAAATCTTCCTTTTCCTGCTCTATCAACAATACCTGAAGTTTTGCAAATACCACACTATGCAATTATATCATAAAAATGTAGTGGTATTAGATGAATATAGGCGTTAAATTAGTGTTGTAGATTTTATTATATATGTGGATCCCCCCATTTTGTCTTTTAAACCATTATTGAAGACTATCTTCACCATAAAGAAATAATGTAAATGTGAAAGGGAAAAGAGTTCTGGAATATGGATACAGTTTAATACCAGTGACATGCTTAGTCCCCACTTCCACACACAGTTATTTGAGAATGAGGAAGAATATTTAAGGAGTAAAAAGAAGATGGGGGAGAAGAGAAGGAAAAGATACCTAGCCAGAGTTTGAAGGGCAGGAAGGGAAGGGGAAAAACATAAGAGAGTCAATGCTAGACTCCCTAAAATAAAGAAAGTGTTTTTCAATTTACGAGTTAGATTTATTTTAAGAAATCTCCCTTTCCTGATCTCCTACTTATATGTAGAATGAGGAATGGGAGAATATAATGCATTAACAGGTGTCTACATCTTCATATTGACCCTTCCATCAAACTATCTAGAAAAAGCAAATGAGAATTTGCAATCAGTATTTCCAAATAATTCATTCGATTTTTAAGTCTTCAAAACTGGATTATTCTACTTCAGTGGGAAAGAATGGTCTGTTGTTATTACATCAGGATAATTCTGCAAACATTTCATGGTGAACACGTATTAGGTACTTCCCACAGATTTTGTCTGATCTGAGGACAAAACATAGGTGCTGCTCTGTCTATGATAATGTTATTGTCATGCCACACAATGAGATTAATTCTTCATGGTAACAGACATAAACACAAACATTTATTATAGGCTTGCTGCTTGCTGCATTGTCTGATCACAACAGGATTGGAGGATTTCTTCTAAATACGTCATTTTTAGCATTATTTACCTACCTGAATTTTCATTGTTTTGCTAAAAGAGATGCTGTTGCTTTCTATTTTACATTCTAAAAAGTGTTTTGTAGATTATTAAAAACCAACGGAAATGGAGTGAGAAGTGATATAAATCCATATGTCGTAAGAATGGTAGCAGCCAGGGCAGTAACATTACAGATCAGTCAATTCCTAAGCACACTTGTAACAATTAATTTTATTTTGTGGTCTCAAAAGAAAAATGAATGAATGTATGCTTGCTGGTACATGTAGGACATAGCTCTTACATTTCTGCATGACAAAAAACAGAATCCTACTCTAAGACTGTGTCAAACTGACAGAAAGAAGAAAAAAAGAGGGCTACCAATTTCTTCAATGTCATTTATTCTTATTTTCTTTATTTTTAATTCTACTTTTCTCCTGTAAAGAGGCTCATTCTTTAGTTTTTTCAACTAAAGGTTAGAATTTGTCCTTATGATAAAAATGGCAGATAAAAATTAGCTTTGCAGTAAGAAAAATTCCACAGCAATTTGGCTTGTGCCCTTGTATGGAATTACTTACTGTTTCTGTTTGTTCCATTTGTATGGCCCCATTTCTGTTTCCATCCGCCGCTTACAGAAACGCGGCACCTATACAAATCGGCTTTTCCATCCAAGGTCCGGAAAAAAAAATTTCAAGCCTTGCGCAGCAAATCTTCAGGCCCTGCGAGCCAGGCCTACGGGCCACTGAGTGCTTGATGCTCGTAGGCCAGGCTCACAAGGCCTGTAATTGAGTGCTGAGAGCTTCAAGCATTGAGAACTCAATGGCTTGTAGGCTCTAGCTGCAGGGCCTACCGTTGAACGCTTGACTGTAGGCCTGGCAGGCAGGGCCCACAAGCATAGAGCGCTTGGTGCTCGATTTTAGGCCTTGTAAGCTGGGCCTAGGAGCACTTGATGGCCCATTGGCCTGGTTTTCAGGGTCTATAATCAAGAATTTGGCGCTTGTCTGCAGGCCCTGGAAGCCGAGCTTATGAAACATCGAGCGTCCAGCGCTTGGCTGAAGGCCCTGCGAGCCAGAGCCAACTGCCAAACACCGAAAATCAGCCGACTAAATGGCTACTGTTCTTCTCTGCCTTTCGTTTCACTGTTTCTTTTGTTCCTGTAGGGTTGTATCGTTCCATGCAATCTGAATGGACAAAATTATACAAAACCACAAAGGAAACAGATGAAACAGAATTCGAGCCCTACTCTAATAGCAATGCTATCTTGTTATCTGCAACTCTATAAACAAAGAACAGCAGAGATTGGTATATTTTTTGAGAACATAGATTAATGGTAAAAAATAGTAACACAACCTCATTTTAATTTTAAAATGCTGTGTCATGAACACAAAATATGTATGTTGTCATATTGGAGGGAAATATGTTTCACAATAACTACTGGTCTCATAACAGTACAGAAAGAACATCCTGTTGTTAATTGTTCAGTGACAAATGCTAGGATGAAAATGAGTTTCAAAGGCAGACCTCAAAGCAAGGGTGTGAGAAGTGTGCCCATAGGGTTGTATGCGACTGCCCAAGAATTTTTTTTGTAGACCTCAAAACCTTCAGAGACCCCAACACCTTCAGGATCTTCAACACAACTATTTCTGACCTAAAAAGTCTGTAAATTGCTGCTCCTGTTGCTTCAGATAAAACAGTTTATTTTAAAAATTGACTTTCTTGTGCTGTTTGACATAAAGGGCAGGCTTCTAGGATGAAGAAGGAGTTGTGCCATAAGAAAATGGCATCTCCTGCTGTTCCTACACTTTCCATATTTTACTAGACCCCCAGTACATTCCAGCCATTTAACAGGGGAACGGATACAATCTACAACTCTTTCAAAACAATGTAATTATAGAAGTTACACGATATGTTAAAAATAGAGACTAAAATTGGCTTACTCTGTATGTTTAAAGGTGCAGACAGAAAAGGACGTCATGAATATGAGGGAGTGGGAGAAGCCATCACACATTCATTAGATTTTATGTACTGTATTTTCTGATGTATAAGACTATTTTTTAATCCAGGAAAATCTTCTCAAAAGTCAGTAGTTGTCTTATGTGCCGGGTATCGTCTTATAGGGCGCGTGCTGAAACTTCCGAGCTGGACTGGAGAAACTGAGGTTGCCGCATATGGTGGGGGGAGCTCAAAAACGGCCATGGCCACATCCCTGTCATAAGCGGCGACCATATGAAAGCAGCAAGGGCGGCGCTGTACAAGTACAGTAGAAGAAAATCAATTCACCAGGATTTGTGGACAGAAGTGACTTAACGCAGTCCCAATGACGAGGTGAGGGGGTGACTCACCGGGAAGGTATAAGTGAAGGGCGGAGCAAGGTGCAGGTGTCCGGGACACCCGGGGTATAGAAAAAAGAGATAGAGTGGCGCTGTGCCCAGAAAAACATGCCTCTTTCACCTGTCTAGCTCACCCTTGTACTCTATTACCGTACCTCCTTCGGGATCCCTGGAGACAGGGAGGACTGAGCAGGCAGGGAGACATTTTTCCTGCTAAGTACTTGCATGTCATAAGCATTTGAATTAAAATTACCATGTTGAAATCAAATCTAATATTTTCTTTAAAAAATTTTTTTTGTGTGCATTGAAAGAGGGGTAGTTTTATACGGTGAATATATCCCAAACTCTATATTATTTAAAAATCAATCTTTATTGATTTTCTTACAAATATTGATAGACTGAAGTAAAATAAGAATCCAAGAAAAACCAGAAAAAGAAAAATTCCCCAAAATAAAGTATATAGATGAAGTACTGTATATACTCAAAGATAAGCCGAGTTTTTCAGCCCTGTTTATGAGCTGAAAAAGCCTCTCCTGGCTTATAATCGGGTCAAGGTCAAGCCGACAGTGGAGCCTGGAGGCCGTTGCTTGCAATATATGATATATTTATCTCTCATCTTACCCTCCGTTATCAATGTTTACTTTTCCAAAGCCTCCCTCACTCTTAACCAAGGGAATGTTTTGAAAAGGGTTTTTCTTTTCTTTTTTCTTTTTTCTAATAATGATTTTTATTGTGATATATAAGTAACTAGCTGTGCCCGGCCACGCGTTGCTGTGGCAAAGTGGTGGTGGTATTGGTTAAAAATTGTTGTGTAATTTTTATTTGACGTTATTTGCAATTTTTTATTAATTTTATTGTAAGTTATATTTTTATTTATTATATTTTATTATTTTCTTGTATTGTTTTTAGTTATTTTCTGTTATTATAGTATTTTATTGTATTAATTTTTAGTGTTTTTTATTATTTTTTATTGGGTTGCTAGGAGACCAAGTTGGAGGAGCTTAGCCTTCTAACTGGCAGCAATTGGATAAAAGCAATTATTCCTCTCTCTCTAATTAGGACTTTATTTTTCTTTTATTTTTGTTGTATCAACCTAGAGGCATGGATGATGGGTTGTGTTGTCAAATTTCGAGGTTGGGGGGCCTGTAGTTTTGTTGTTTTGTGGGTCGCCGTGATGCCATCACTCTTTTATATATATAGATGTATACAGTGAAAGCGAGGAAAACATTGGTGAAAGATTAGAGAGGTTAAAGTACAAGATGAAAACCAAGGATTGAATAAGTAAGAGAGATAGTTCAACAAGATAATAATAATAATAAAAAAATAAAAATAAGAAAAGAAAAAAAATGACTTCCCATTGTCGACTTGGGGTCTACCATCGTAATTTTCTTTTTCAGTAGTCTTTTCCAGTCTTGCCATCTTAATGTAATAGAGGTATTTCAAACGTTGGATATGTCTATTATTAATGTGTATCCTTCTTTTCAAATAAAGTCTTTAAAACCTGACCAGTCTGATGTTTCCTTTTTATCTTGTAACTTTTGTGTTAGGCTGTCCATTTGGATTATATCAAAAAGCTTTAAGATCCATTCTTCTATAGTGGGGAAAAAAATTGTTTCCAAACTCTTGCCAGAACGAGTCTTGCTGCAGTCCCTATTAAGAAGAGTAATTTGTCTTGATTTTTGTTCAACTTTGTGTTAGATATTCCCAGCAGGTATGTTTCTGGCAGTAAGGGCAGTACTTTTTAATTATTTTGCATATCCACCATTGATGGATAAAGGTGCCTATTTCTTTGTTGCACTTCCAACATTTATTGGAGGCGTCTTTGTTGAATTTAGCCAGTTTTGTTGGGGTGTAATCTCTTTGTTCAATAGAGTTACGAGTTGGGTTGATACAGGGAACGCTGTGGATATAGCCTACCTAGATTTCAGTAAAGCCTCCGACAAAGTCCCCCATGACCTTCTGGCAAACAAACTAGTAAAATGTGGGCTAGACAAAACTACGGTTAGGTGGATCTGTAATTGGCTAAGCAAACGAACCCAAAGGGTGCTCACCAATGAGTCGTCTTCATCTTGGAAAGAAGTGACGAGTGGAGTGCCACAGGGTTCCGTCCTGGGCCCGGTTCTGTTCAACATCTTTATTAATGACTTAGACGAAGGGTTAGAAGGCACGATCATCAAGTTTGCAGTCGACACCAAACTGGGAGGTATAGCCAACATTCCAGAAGACAGGAGCAGAATCCAAAACGATCTTTACAGATTAGAGAGATGGGCCGAAACTAACAAAACGAGGGAATTTCAATGCTAAAATAATACCAATGAAAAGATTCTGTCACAAGTTACATAGCTTTGCCTTCTTCAAACAGTGATCCATTTCCAATCCAAGGGACTTAGCAACTCTGGTAGCGCTTTGCAAGAACCACTATAGATTTTCCAAATATCAAAAAAGGTAGTTTTCCAAGTTACATATACTGCTGCTTTACCATTCTTTGAAAAGTGATCAATTTTCAATCCAAGGGATTAGGGTTGGCAAATCTGAGAGCGCATAGCAAGAACTACTATACATTTCCAGTGTTCAACGACTACACATTTTGAGTTGTTTTTTTAA
This sequence comes from Anolis carolinensis, assembly GCF_035594765.1. Classification (NCBI taxonomy): domain Eukaryota; kingdom Metazoa; phylum Chordata; class Lepidosauria; order Squamata; family Anolidae; genus Anolis; species Anolis carolinensis. Next base: position 42,869,051 of record NC_085841.1, read on the forward strand.
ATAACATATTTAAAAAGGAATATATAGTTCTCCAACTCACATATACTGAAGCTTTATGCACACCGGTGTAGTCTAGCCTTCTTTGAAAAGTGAACCTTTTTTAATATGTTATAAAAAAAACAACTCAAAATGTGTAGTCGTGCTCGCTATGCGCTCTCAGATTTGCCAACCCTAATCCCTTGGATTGGAAATTGATCACTTTTCAAAGGATGGTAAAGCAGCAGTATATGTAACTTGGAAAACTACCTTTTTTGATATTTTTGCCTAATGAACACTGGAAATCTATAGTGGTTCTTGCAAAGCGCTACCAGAGTTGCTAAGTCCCTCGGATTGGAAATAGATCACTGTTTGAAGAAGGCAAAGCAATGTAACTTGCAAAACTGTATGTTCCTTTTTTTGATATTTTTGCCTAAAGAACACTGAAAATCTATAGTGTTTCTTGCAAAGCGCTACCAGAGTTGCTAAGTCCCTTGGATTGGAAATGGATCACTGTTTGAAGAAGGCAAAGCTATGTAACTTGGAAAACTATATGTTCCTTTTTTGATATTTTTGCAAAAAGAACACTGGAAATCTATAGTGGTTCTTGCAAAGTGCTACCAGATTTGATAACCCAAATGCCTTGGCTTGAAAATGGATCACTGTTTGATGAAGGCAAAGCTATGTAACTTGGAACACCATATGTTCCTTTTAAAATACTTTTGCAAAAAGAACACTGACGGGCCAGCAGCTCCACAGCGAGCTAGACCCTGGCACAGCTGACCTTGACAATAACCTCCCTTCAAGCCTACTCCCTTCTCCAGCAGTGCAGCACTCAAGATCGGTTTAGGCGTCACCCAATGCTCTGCTCTCCCTTCTATTAGCTTGGCTTGCCCTTGCTCTGCTCTCCCTTCTCCGCTTCCCAGCCCAAGAAGCCACCCTCTCACTCTGCTCTTCCTTCTATTGGCTTGCTTGCAGCTTCGCTTCCCCTTGCTCTCGCCTTTTCCGACCGCTTCCCAGTCCAAGCCACCCTTCTCGCGCGCTCGCCAACCCCCGAATGGCTCCGGCCAGCACCAACATGGGCTTTTATAGAGGAGTGCTGCATGGACACGCAGAGGATGTTTGCCCCCACCTTTGAGTCCACATGCACTCCTCTGATTGGTCGGGGAGCAGCAGCCATGTTAGGCTGGGCTGCGCTCCCATTCAAGATAGGTTGCAGTAACAAAACAAAACAAAATTAAAAATATTTTTAAAAATATAAATTTAAAAAAATGGGAAAAAAGATACATATTAAGAGCCATTCCAAGAGAGGGCCAACGTTGCTTCATATTAAAATGCTTGATGCGCCGTGATACCACGTGTCGGATAGTGGAAGGCAAGAACAAAACGAGTTTAATCCGAAATTAGAGACAAATCGAGAATTTGCTCATACCTACTAGATACAAACACTTGGATTTATTAATCATCTAACTATGATTTTATATGAGATAAGGGATTTTATAACCAAACAACTATGAAGCTCATTGTAGGAAATCACATAAGATGGAAATAACTATCCACACAACCAGATGTGCACATTTGCCAATATAGATGAAAATCCTCACCTTTGCTCTGAGAAAATGGTTTAGTAATTGTAAACACACCATGGACTTAAGCACACAATCAACACTTAATATTTTTAAATGAAAAATCTGTGGTAATGCTAAACTTGAAAAGGAAAAAGAAGTTGAATATGTGCAGAAGCTAAGCTAATAAATTCAGGACATTCTACAAATAATTGAAAATAAAAGGGAAGGTAAACTGGTATGTCTCCATCATTCACATTGGAGCAGCCTGTTCTAAGTAAGTTAGCTAGGTGCTAAACCTCACATTGATGTAAAAATTTCTTAAATATCGGCAGAGCGATAATATAGCAACAAAACATGTCTAGGGAAGATGTATTTAGAACATTTAGAACAATTTGCCTCACTATAAGAAATGGATATGTAGCAGCTACCTACTCTATCACCATCTGCTATTTACATATACTAAATACTGCATATATTCAATATCCTCTGAAAAGCAGCGATAAAGCAAGCCCATCTGGAGGTTATGCCAAAAGGGTTGGAGGTGGGAGGAAAACAAACTATGAATGGACTATAACTAAGAAATAATATAGGGGCCAAAATCCAATTATTAGTCTGAAATAGAAGAGACCCACTGAATCAGTTGATGCTGTAACTAGATTTAGGCCCAATTTTTTTTAAGGCAATTGGAATAAACTCATTATTTGCAGACTCCACACGCCGCTCAAAATCCCCATGACAGCAGTATATTTTAAAAACAATTGAACTAGTTTGAGTAAATTATCTTCATTAATATATCATCTTACAAAACCCCAAGTGATATGAATACCAGAAACATTCTATCACCAAGTTACAGTTACAGAAAACTAGTTAGCAAATGAAAATTCAATCTGATTTATTTGAGATGATTTTTTTTAACCACAAATTAATGTCAAGGAAAGAGAAGACAAATTGAGTACAGTAAGGAGATATGAAACCTTACAAATATATGTTTGAGATACAGATGTATGTTTCAGGGCTATTCAAGTTAATACAATAGAAGAAGAAAGGGGCATAAAGTTTAAAAAAGGACAAAAGGCAGTCAGCCACAGGCAGATTTCCCCCCCTTTTTTGCATTCAGAACTAAACATATGGAACATGCACAACCAAAAGCTGCACAAGGGAACAATTAACATAAACAGTTTTGAAAATAACTTGGAAAAATATCAGGAGGAGAAAATACTGTGGGATACATCTGCTTATGTAGAAGAGGGCAGGGCCCAAGATGTCCTTCTCCTGGGCCGCCTGTGTCCTTATGTGACCTGGTCTTATTTGTATGTCTTCACCCTGTATATAGGCTATTCAAGGTCAGAACAGTATTGGAATAGCATATCTCCCCCCAGCAAAACAAGAGCTCCACATTGTTGAGCCTCACCAAAGAAGAGAAACTTTATCTTGGCTACATAGCAGATGTTTGTTTTCCTCTATAAACGTTTTGTTCCCAAACAACCTGATGTTCTTTCTTTTTCTGATTCTAACAAGTTCTGTTCATTAAATATGAGAATTATTAATTACTAAAATAAGTTTAAAGTGTTTAAGCTTTGCTTCCTCCTTCTGATGATGTATCAGGTAGAAGGTATTTACAACCCAGAAGGAACAGAACTGATCACTGTTTTGGATTAGAGGCAACTACATTTAGTTTATCAGCACAGAAAAAGGAAACATTTCATCTGACACATTATGTTAAAAACCATAACTGTGTTTTTAATAAATAATCACTTATCAATAAATAGATGTCTGGAAAAATTAGATGAGAAAAGGGGAGTGGATGAGTGGGGGGCAAAGAAATCTAGCAGCACCTTTAAGATTGATTTATTTCAACATGAACTTTAGTAGATTGAAACCTACTTCTTCAGATGCATTATCGGAGTGAAAATTAATACACGGGTATATGAGCAGTTTCATGGTTGTAGCATAATAGCTCATAGAATCATAGAATCATAGAATAGTAGAGTTGGAAGAGACCACATGGGCCATCCAGTCCAACCCCCTGCTAAGAAGCAGGAAATTGCATTCAAAGCACCCCCGACAGATGGCCATCCAGCCTCTGCTTAAAAGCCTCCAAAGAAGGAGCCTCTACCACGGCCCCGGGGAGAGAGTTCCACTGTCGAACAGCTCTCACAGTGAGGAAGTTCTTCCTGATGTTCAGGTGGAATCTCCTTTCCTGTAGTTTGAAGCCATTGTTCCGTGTCCTAGTCTGCAGGGCAGCAGAAAACAAGCTTGCTCCCTCTTCCCTATGACTTCCCTTCACGTATTTGTACATGGCTATCATGTCTCCTCTCAGCCTTCTCTTCTGCAGGCCAAACATGCCCAGCTCTTTAAGCCGCTCCTCATAGGGCTTGTTCTCCAGACCCTTAATCATTTTAGTCGCCCTCCTCTGGACGCTTTCCAGCTTGTCAACATCTCCCTTCAACTGTGGTGCCCAAAATTGGACACAGTATTCCAGGTGTGGTCTGACCAAGGCAGAATAGAGGGGGAGCATAACTTCCCTGGATCTAGACGCTATTCCCCTATTGATGCAGGCCAGAATCCCATTGGCTTTTTTAGCAGCCGCATCACATTGTTGGCTCATGTTTAACTTGTTGTCCACAAGGACTCCAAGGTCTTTTTCGCACACACTGCTGTCAAGCCAGGCGTCCCCCATTCTGTATCTTTGATTTCCATTTTTTCTGCCGAAGTGAAGTATCTTGCATTTGTCCCTGTTGAACTTCATTTTGTTAGTTTTGGCCCATCTCTCTAGTCTGTCAAGATCGTTTTGAATTCTGCTCCTGTCTTCTGGAGTGTTAGCTATCCCTCCCAGTTTTGTGTCGTCTGCAAACTTGATGATCGTGCCTTCTAACCCTTCGTCTAAGTCGTTAATAAAGATGTTGAACAGAACCGGGCCCAGGACGGAGCCCTGCGGTTACTTACTAGAAAGCTTACTAGAAAGATGCTGATTGTACCCCCCAGCTACTACTATCAAAAAGTTGGTTAAGGTGACAAATGTCTCTCAAGCTGCTGATCTGCTAGTCATGAGGTATGAAAGCAATTCATCCAGAATTCAAACTGAAAGTCATTCCTCTGAAATCATTACAGTTGTACAGATGTAATGAAAGAAGTACAGCCCTGAACTGGGCGAAGCTTATGGATATCTCTCATTCATAGAGTTGCGTTAAGTTGAAGCCAACTTAATGGCAAACAATAACACATTTTGTTCCCAGGGTAGCTGGAGGGACAGAGAGACCATATGGGCTTGCAAAAATGACTTCTTCCTGTACTTCCATCTAAGCTACACATTCTTTTGTAGACAGGTTATTGTTTAAGGTTTAAGAACAACCATAATTTAATTTCTAATCCACTTCCCCTTGTGACCCAAGGTGGGTTAAAGCATAACTAAAAACATATTTAATATATTTTTAATCTTCTAAAATGATTATTACTATTAATAGAATTATAAAGTTGGAAGAGACCACAAAGGGCCATCCAGCCCAACTCTATTCTGCCATGCTGATACACAAAATCAAACCACTCCTGACAGTTGGCCATCCAGTCTCTGTTTAAAAACCTCCAGAAATGGATATTCCACCATGTTCCGGGGCAGTATATTTCACAACTGAACAGCTCTTACCACCAGGAAGTTCTTCCTAATGTTTAGGTGGAATATTTTCTCCAGTAATTTGAATCCATTGCAATGTGTCATAGCTGTTATCATGAATTTAAACTGATTTTTGTCAATAACCCTGCAATCTTTTGACATACAGTGGGATATGAAGATGTGTGTGTGTGTGTGTGTGTGTGTGTATATCACACAACACATCTGATCAGGGTTTGCATTCATACGAAGAACAAAACTAAACTAGAAAAAATGACTTATAGGGGGAGAATTCATGCTTATCAAGAGCCTCAATTACTCCTTCAAATATGCATTGCAACCAGTAGGATGACACATGTTAGTTAATTTAACTAACTCACATTAGTAATTAGTGCTTGGGATTATATATTTTTTGATTGGGAACTACAGCGAGTGAGAAGTAGAATATGGCAATGGCTGAAGCTTTCATGCTACAGCTGTGATAATATACATTAAGGGGATAAATTAACAAATCTAAGATAGACCTTTTGGAGAACCATTAAACTCTATAATTCTGGCATGCTTTTTCTAGCAGGAATCAAATTTTGTTCAAGCAGACATAATTTGTGTGGGCTGGACAATCTTTAGTTCTGCTTCAATGTGATTTCCTTTCTTCTGTCCTAAAACATTCTGCAAGTGTAACAAACACAGTACAGAAAAACTAATTAGTTTCTGATTTATATACATACAGGAACTGTAAAAAATAAAATTCATAGGACTGTTACTTGAAAAGAAAATCAGACTGGGAATGTGGGGCTCCACTAGCAATAACAACAGGACATTTCTACTGTGAAATGAAACCTGGTATATAGCACAAATGGCTCCATACAATTTTACATTTTTATAAGGCTTACACTTGTTCTCAAATATAATGGTAAAGTATTTGGCGTCATCATTTAGTGTCATCACAAAGGTTTGTTCCGAAAAACTAGTTAAAGAAGAGAATTTATCCACCACTGTAGGACATGTTTTGTAGTAGCACTTTTGAAATAATAATACTAAAAGGCTCTATTGTTCAGATAAATCTAATTAAAAACTAGAAAGAAGGAAGTGCATATAGACTTCAAAGTTTAGCCAAGTATGGTTTAAACAAACACAATGCAACTAATAGGTGAATCTAATTACATTATGGCATGCAGGAAAAAGAATAAATCAGCAAGCTTCCCTTCCATCCCAGCTATGAAGGCAACTTTACTAAAAGGGCAGATAGTTTCCTGACAGTCATGGAAGAATGTGGGATACCTGTGAGCCAAGTCAAAGGAACCAGAATCTTTCCCTCTTTTTCATTTTCTCTGCCCACTCCATCCAACTTCTGACTGTGGAGAAGCAAGGGTGTTGGATATATAACTAGCCCCCTTTCCCAAATGAAGAAATGGGTGGCTGGTGGCCAAAAATTTTGCCTTTAGAGTATTTTGGATTTCTGGATAAAGAACCTGTACTACACGTTTTTATTTCATTTAGTAGTAGAGCTTATATGATCCAAAGGATCATCTTCTTCATCTCCAATTAACACAGGAAATTCACAGCTAAAGCAATCCTGATGGACGGTCAACTAACCTCTATTTAAAATCTCCAATAAGGAGAGCCCACCAATTTTCAAGGTTATTTATTCCATTTTCTACCACTCTTACCATCCCAATGTTTCTTGTAGTTTTGAAATTTGCCACCACATAACCTTCAGAGCTACAACAAACAGTTTTTTCCCTCATTAAGCATGTCAAGACCTGCAGTGATGTTTATGTAAATATAAAATTTGAATCTGCCTGCCATGGATGGAAAAGCTCCTGTCTTCTCCAGAGCTATTCAAATCCAATAGAGAAGTGGTTCTCAACCTGTGGGTCCCCTGATGTTTTGGCCTTCAACTCCCAGAAATCCTAACAGCTGGTAAACTGGCTGGGATTTCTGCGAGTTGTAGGCCAAAACACCTAGGGACTCACAGGCTGAGAACCACTGTAGTAGAGCATTTCCACTGATGGAATGAAGGAGGAAGTGATTCACTCATCTTTCCCTTTCCTTGCAGTCCCCTATACACCTGGAAAAACTGCTCCATATAGTTGTGGGAGTGAAGGAGCAAGGGAGACTTAATTAAAACTGTTCTTCTCCTTTGCTGTTAAAATATCCTCAGCAGAACACAACTGAAAGAAAACTCCAACACCTATTTTTAAAACCTACTGTTTGTTAACTTCAAATGAAATTTTTTGAAAGGTAACCTATCACCAGAAAGATAGAGGACTGAAAAAAAAACATATCTAAGCAAGATCTTTCATTTCATGTAATAATGCAGTGTATAAAATAAAATGTAAACATAATATCACATTTTTTAAAAGCTCACACCATCTTTTTTCTAGTGTACCCTAATACTTTGCCATATATTAATTAGAATGTCATGCCCTTTAGTTGATTAAGTGGATTCCCATCATTTCCAGCCAACATGCTAATTATAAGATTGGTGAGAACTGGAGTCCATCAAAGTTTGAAGGGATACTAGTTGCCTACTCTGATCCCATACTATTTACTCTCCTTTTTTGTTTTACCTAAACCATACACAGTAAGAACAGACCATGGAACAACAGACTGGTTCAAAATTGGGAAAGGAGTATGGTGTCGCACCTCAGAATAGTTCACCTTGCTATGGACACCAAGTCACACACAGAAGAAAGTCTTTTGTAGTTTTATTGAGCAAAAGCAAATATATATGTAAATCAAAGCAGGTAAATATAAGGTTTCCAAAGTTGCTGTAAAAGTCAATAAAAATCCAATAGTTCATAAGCAAAACAGAGTCAGTGAATCCAATAGTCCATAGGCAAAAAAGTAGACACTAAATCCCAAAGAACAAAGGCCCAAAGGTTACAAAGATCCAGGAACAGGAGACTTCTAAGGCAGGAAGCAGGAACATCCACTCAGATGAAGCAAGACTTTGCTTTGACAAAAATCTGTCTCAAAACACACAGTTTTAAAAGCAACCCAAGAATGCATTTCTCTTTCCTTCAGAGGCCTCTCGCTTCCCAGCTAACCTTACACTCCGACGAGTCTGAGACATTCCTTTCCATAACAACCGATCTACTCTAGATAATGATGGCACCCCTTCAAGGCCGCCGGGTACCTCGTTATCTCGCACCTGAACCAGAGCTTGAGACATCTCCGGCTAATTAATTCCCATGGGAATGTCATCCTGGCTGTTATCTATGGCTGGCTGGATCAACAGTTCATTCTGCTCAAGCTGCATTTCTCGAGCCTCTGAATCAGCCTGTATAATTCCCATCCCCATGCTATCATCCAGAAATTCATCCCGCATCCCATCATCTGACTCTTGTATCTGAAACCCAGAATCCCCTTCTTCATCCTCACTCTGGCTATGCTGTTATTGCTGAGTCACAACATATGGCAGGGCTGTATACTATCGCCCTACCTATTCAACTTGTACGCAGAACACATCATGCGACGTGCAGGGCTTGACGAATGCAAGGCTGGAGTTAAAATTTCTGGAAGAAACATTAACAACCTTAGATATGCAGATGATACCACTCTGATGGCTGAAAGTGAGGAGGAGCTGAGGAGCCTTATCACCAAGGTGAAAGAAGAAATTGCAAAAGCCGGGCTGCAGTTAAACATCAAGAAAACCAAGATCATGGCAACCAGACCGATTGACAACTGGTAAATAGAAGGAGAAAACGTGGAGGCAGTGACAGACTTTATATTTCTAGGTGCGAAGATCACTGCAGATGCAGACTGCAACCAGGAAATCAGAAGACGTCTACTTCTTGGGAGGAGAGCAATGGCCAACCTCGATAAAATAATAAAAAGCAGAGACATCACACTGGCAAAGAAGGTCTGCATAGTGAAAGCAATGGTATTCCCCATAGTAACCTACGTCTGTGAGAGCTTGACCATGAGGAAGGCTGAGCGAAGGAAGATAGACGCTTTGGTGAACTTTGGTGCTGGAGGAAAATCCTGAGAGTGCCTTGGACCGCAAGAAGATCCAACCAGTCCATCCTCCAGGAAATAATGTCCGACTGCTCACTGGAGGGAAGGATACTAGAGGCAAAGATGAAGTATTTTGGCCACATCATGAGAAGACAGGAAAGCTTGGAGAAGACCATGATGCTGGGGAAAATCGAAGGAAAAAGGAAGAGAGGCCGACCAAGGGCGAGATGGATGCACGGTATCCTTGAAGTGACTGGCTCAACCTTGAAGGAGCTGGGGGCAGCGACGGCTGACAGGGAGCTCTGACGTGGACTGGTCTATGAGGTCACGAAGACTCGAAAATGACTGAACGAGTAAAGAAGAAGAAAAAACCATACACAAAAACTGGCAAACATTTCAGTCTCCAGACTGACAGTTCATTACATATTACCAACAAAACACAAGATTCTCGCTCTAATAAGAAATTAAATCAAGGATGGAATAGAGCAGCTCAGGGCATGGTTATACCTTAATCAAATCTGTCATCATGCCATGTAAGGTGTTGATGGCAATTACTTCTCTAAGTGCAAATTGACCTAAAATGGCTACTTACAGAGTTAAGGGAGGGGGGTGCTATCATTTATTCAATGTTTGGAGATGCGGCAATGTGTCTCGCAGTATGGTTGCAATGGAGTGGGCTTCCACTGGGTTCACTGGAAATAGTATACCCTCTTTACTTTCCCACATATGGAAGCTGGCCACCTCAAATTCAATATGAGATATAGAACTAAAAGTTTTTAGAAGATCAACATTTTACAGATGATAACTTTTTAAAAAAAGGGTTAAGTACCTTTGTAAACTCTGTCTTACTTTGTTAGTGAAAAGAAATCAAAGTTCTGCATTTTATTTGCAGAACAGTAAAACTAGATTTAGTCATGCATGTATGCATGATGATAATTCTATAAAAACTGGCCCTTATGAGTGTATATGCACATCAAAAATAAATGTTCCTAAGAAAAATAGTTGTAAGTTACATTTTTCAGCTTTAATAGAGAAAAATCCATGTTTCAGTCTTCAAGGTCTGAGATGTTGTTTTATTGGTCTGGGAGGAAGGCCAGAAGGCATTGGTATGACTCATGATGGACTTTCAAGTTCAAAATGTTTTCCATATTATGGGCAAAAATAAAAAGCAACATACACAGAAATCCAAAATCAATTGTTAGATTTTATACACCTTAGTGATGAAAGATAGGTTTTTTTTAAACACACACACACACACACACAAAGACACATCACATGTGAACTTGGAATTATTTATAGAAACATTCTGTTATTAACGGCCTTGAAGCAAGTCTGTAATATTTATATGCTTTCACTGAAGAGCAAAGAGAAAAAGAAAGTAAATGTGACATGGCAGAACTCTTTTTACAACTTACTGAAAGGTGAAAACCTGTTATAATTGTAGCCTAGTATACATTTAAGTAATTAAGTAACACAACAAGCATGAAAGGAGACATTCCTTCATGTTCAGAGTTCTTCTGTTCTTGCCTGACTAAACCTCTCACCTCACCAAGTCCTATTTGTTCCTATATATAGTGTTACTGGTAGATAATTTTTCAAAAATAACTAAATGCTTAAGTGCCTTCTGCCTATCTCAGTAGCCCTAAGGCAGGCCTTCATGGTTCCAGGCAAAAATCTATCCAGGCAATAATGGCTTAGCTGCAATCAATCCAACTGGCCTGAAAACCTGTCATAATTTCTTTGACATTCTAACTTTGGAAACTGAGGCAGGCTCAGTTTGAGAGCTGCCATTTATACGGCTGCTGCTGTTACATGCAGTATCTTTTAGGACTCTTGGGTTCACTGGAGATGAGGAAAACTAGTAGAGAAGGCTCCTCCACCATGATAATTTTATGAATGTGTTTCTTCTCCTTGTGCTTGAGGTGAGATGAGATAAATATTGTAACATGATTGGCTCTTGTGGTGGCAAATTGATTAATCTTTGATCTCCTGAGCCCTCAAACAACTCAGATATCCTGGCGGCTCATCTGATGAGCTCAAGGGTCTTGGTACTTTATTGGCAGTGGTTCCCAACCTTTGGGCCTTCAGGTGTTTTGGACTTCAACTCCCAGAAATCCCAGCCAGCTTACCAGCTGTTAGTAACTGTGGGAGCGGAAGTCCAAAACACCTGGAGGCCCAAAGGTTGGGAACCACTACTCTACTGTATTCACCTTGTTATTACACCAGGATTGCTTGATAAAGATGAACAATTCTCTCTTGTGGCCTCAGTTTCTACATATCAATCCCAAGTGAAAGCTACCTCCAACACCATGTGTTCTGGGGTTGAAACTGTAGCAAATAATCTATGTGGCTATTACTGTTCTCCCATGTTAAATATCAACCTGCTCTTTTCCAATAGTTCCCCTTGCTGTTCTTGATCTGAATGGGCCTCAGATCAACACTTCTGTGGGGAATCTGGGGAAAATCATCTCTTTCTTAAATAGCAATATTTTCTTCATCATTGATAAAATTAAAACAATGGAAACGGCTTCTATTCATTGCAGTGGTGGGAGATTATTGTTTGAAGGATAAAATCAATAAAGATGTCCTGGGCAGACAAATGGCAGTCGGTGCTTTGTAGCAATGTATTTTCAAAAACAAATTGTTTATTTTCAAGTGAAGTGCTTTCGCTAGATTGGGAAAGCATGTGCTAGCTACATCCTGCAGTGATGCCCAGAGGTATCAAACTCATTCTCATCAGTACTCTACTCTTTTTATCCAGTTTTGGTCCCCAGATGTTACTGAATGACAATCTCCATCACTTTTGATTATCCACCATGAAGACTGAGGATAACAAGAATTGTAAACCAATCGCACTTGTGGCTCTGAGGTTAGGTAAAGGGACTTTTAAAGTCAGATATCATATCCACAAGCCTTGTATCTAAATTCAAATTACACTATCCAGCCTAAACAGAACAAACTGCAGCCTTCCAGATGTTACTATACTACAACTCCCATCAGCTCTAGTCATGATGTCTACAGATGAGGAATACAGGACTTTAGTCCCGCACCTGAAAATGACATGGCAGGCTAAATTTGGCATATGGGTCTTGAGTTTGACACATATGTTCTAGCCCAATGCAGACTTTCAAAAACAATGGAGTAAATGGCAACATACCAGCACATTCACTCAGGCTAAGGATCAACCATTCTGTCTAGGTTTTTATGCAAATATGTTCACTCTTTATTCTAGATTTATTCATTTATTTGAAACATTTAAACCACCTTCCTACAAAACAGAAACTCCACAATGTACCTGACAAGAGAAAATGAATGCACAATTTTTAAGGCTGAGGGGAATAATGATGGCACATGTTCACTCCCTTAGATGCTGCTGTAAATCATATAGATAGAATCGATATATATTTGACTCTTTATGTTTAGACGATATTAAATCTAATTTACCAATGTCAGAGACAGAGAAGGGCTGCTGCAATTTCAATTCCCCCTTGCATTTAAACCTCTGAAAGAATTTCATCTGAACAAGTCGACTGGAATTGAGTTGTTTCATGTAATTCACAATAATACATTTTGAAGTAAACTGGTTAAATTGTCTAAATGGTGGCATAAAATTTCTCTTGTTCTTCATCCCCGTTTTATGCACTATTTTTTACACAATATTCTGCCTACGTTAAAGACAAATTCACTTAATGGAGAATGAAGTCCACTATGTTCCATCTATGCACAAGGGATAAATTTGAGCAGCCTAACCAAGGACAAAAGTATTTCCTAGAGAGATTACTGTTTAAAAAAAAACATGCTAGCAAGTTTTAAACTAAAAACTGGTATTTATGAAATAGGCCCAAAACAGAAACAATCTCATTTGAAATCGTGTGGGTTCATGTGGGATTCCCAGGTTTCACCACAAAAATGCCCACCAAAGAACATTCCGAGAAATTCTGAAATGATTTCAGGGAGATGTTCATAAAACAGTGCTTAAATTGTCCCATCTTAATTAGCAGCAGCCGCCTCCTGCATTATTAAATCAGTATGCCTATGTACAGCTACAGCAAGCCAAAGAGCCCCAAATGTTTTTTTCTATGCTGCCTGAGAATATAGAGCATATACAAAATTTAGAAACAGAGGTCGTGTGAACCACTTTAGAGTGCACTTGCTGCCCCAGAGTTGAAATCCCTCATGTCCTTTTCTTAACAACTGCCAGTTAAAGCAAATGCAGTTACAATTAGTATTGCCAGCAAGAGTACCATCCAAAACAATGATAATTATGGTGAGATACACAGTCAGTTGTATTTCAAACTAAACACTGGGGGATCAGAACGACTACAAATTGCATTTTTTCATTTTTCTACTAAGCCCTAACCTGAATATTATTTTTACCACCCAAGAAAATAAAATGTATATTCTGTAATTATTAACCACGTGGTAACAGTATGATTCTAAATGTTTTACATTTAATATGTCCTTTCTCTCTGTGTCTTATATCTTTACCAATTGAAACATACAGAAAACCAAAGGAAAATATAGTATACAGTACTGGTTAACAGAAGGGCAACTGCTTATTGAAAGGACTGAAAGTTCTGCAACTGGTCTGCTTTTCCAATTATGAGCAAATATTTATAGCTTGAATTTGGAAATAGTTGGATAGAATGAGTCAAACAATAATTCAGTGTTTAGAGTATCTAAAATGTAAACATGAAATTCTAGTTGGTATTAATTGCAATACAGGGTGCTTTCAAATTTGTTATAAAAAGAGGCAGAGAGAAATTTGGCATCTCTCCATTGCTCAAATTACTGCTAAATTATTTGGTTCTCAAATCCTTGTTAATCATTCGATGTGAGTGTCCGTTATTACACCATCTATTTAACAATAGTAATACTGATTTTGAAACTGTTTCTTGAGGTGCTATTTTTTCTCCTGATGTCTTCACACAGGATAGGGAAAATTGCTATTTTTTTGGTACAGGCAGTCTCTGAGTTACCGACATCTGACTTACATCCAACTCATAGTTAAGAAAGGGGGTGGAGACAACAGGAAATGAGAGAAAATCTACCCCCAATTCCCACCAGTACTTAAAGTTTATTATGATGGGGGTTGCACTCTAGTCTGGATTCACCTTTGCATCACACAAGAATCCAGTATTACTAACTAAACAGTTTACTGAAGAAAAGTTAATATAAAAAGCAAATAGGCAAAGGGCAATACAAAAAGCAATGTCCCAAAAAGCAATAGGAAAAAGGCTATTAAAAGGCAATAATCCATACATCAGAGTTCCGTTTCAAAAGTGACAAGGTACAAGGAAAAACAGAAGTCAAAACATAAGCATATATTCATAAACAGGAACACAGGAACTTTGTCCAAAACATGAATCCATGAACATGAGCACAAAACTTTCCCAAAGAACTTAAGCAGCGACTTGAACGCGAAACAAGACTAAGATGTACACAGTAATGCAGTGTTGCCTGCTCTAACTCTTAAGTAAACAATCATTTAATTTAAGGACCACAAAGCCATGAAATCATGCATTTGACATCTGTTGTGTTGCTTCAAGGATTTCCCACTTTGTTGTTTCTCACAGAGTCTTTGCTACCTCCGTAATCTGTTTCCATCCTTCCGGAGATCGAGCCTCAAGCTCCTTCTGACCTCAGGTGTATTCCTAGGGGAAAGATCTCTCCCTTCCAGCTCCTTATCTTCTGTTGCCAAGTAACAACTAGGGGAAAGGTTCTCCCTATCGTCTGATGCCCAGCTCTCTGCCCAGCTCTAAAGCCGTTTCTCTCTCACCAGACACAGACTCATTTTCCCAGACAGAATCATGATTGAAAATCCTCTCATTTCCCTCACTGAAAAGCCCATCAGTCCTCACAAACTCTGAGAAAATAATCCCCTCATCTTCAGCCTCTGGCTGAACCACAACACTGGGTATGTGTGCCAAGTTTGGTCCAGATCCATTGTTGGTGGGATTCAGAGGGTGCTTTGTACAGGGAGTCATTGAGTTGCAAATATCTGACTTACAGATGACTCATAGTTAAGAATGGGGTGAGACAACAGGAAATGAGAGAAATCTATTCCTCGGAAGGGAAATTCACTCCTGGAAGAGTTATGATGGGGAAAAGGTGTCTCAACTGAAGCTTTATCACCAGTCCTTGTTTCCACAAGTCAAATTTTTCAAAATCCAATTATTACAGGGACATAAAGTGAGGTGAAATCATCTGAAGAGGGGCATAGACAGCAAAACAAATGTCACATGAGTGTTAACCCTTACCTATGCTATCCAAAACTGAAATATATTTATATATTTGGCTGGAGTTATACTTTAAAATTGTACCTGTTCCGACTTACATACAAATTCAACTTAAGATCAAACCTACAGAACCAATCTTGTTTATAATTTGGGGACTGCCTGTATTGGGCCGGGCTGTGGTGCAGGCTGGTTAGTAGCCAGCTGCAATAAATCACTATGACCAAGAGGTCATGAGTTCAAGGCCAGTCCGTGTTGAAGTGAGCACCCGACAATTAAAATAAAAAACAGCTCGTTGTTGACCTAAGCAACCCAAAAGACAGTTGCATCTGTCAAGTAGGAAAATTGAGGGACCGCTTATGCGGGGAGGCTAATTTAACTGATTTACAACACCGGATGCGGAAGTACTCCATCAAAAAGAACTCGTGGTCACAATGGATGATGAAGCAGCAGCTCCTCCTGTGGCCAGAATCGAGCATACCCTCACAAAGCCAGAAGCTAGGAAGTTAAATAGCCTCTGTGTCTGTCTGTCTGTCTGTCTGTGTGTTGTTTTTCTAATGGCATTGAATGTTTGCCATATATATGTACATTGTGATCCGCCCTGAGTCCCCTTCAAGGTGAGAAGGGCGGAATATAAATATGGAAATAAATAAATAAATAAATATTGCTTAATTTAGACAATGCTTCCATACTAGAAAGGTGGATGAGTTTATATCATCTCCTCATTAATTGTCACCTTTAATGGCCACTATAAAGGTCCAATATATAACCTCCAAATCATTTTGTTAAGCCTAGGACACCTTGAAGAGAACAAGGAAGCATGATATAGAATTTGGATGAAGACTGTTAATAGTGCATTCATCTTACCTCAATAAATATATCTATGTGAAATGCTAGTCAATCAAAATAACTCTACTTGTATTAATGTAAAATGTTCTATATTGTGCTCTTTGTTAAGACTGATTAGATGCAAGTCTTTTTTCTGAATGTGATTGCAAAATGCTCAACAACAAACTTCAGCAACTCTTGCAAACTTCTGTCAAGCAACAAATATAAACAGAACATGTCATGGCCTCTAGCAACCAAAGTAAACCCTGTAGGTTTCTGGGGGCTTTTTATGTCTCTGTCAGAATTACAAGAAAGCAGACAGAAAATTAAACATCTCAAGTGCTATTTCAAATGAATTTCCAAAATGCCACGATGTACTAAGTTTACAATGAACAAAAGTATCTTTTCAGCATAGAAAAATTGACCAAGTGGGGTATTACAGGAGGGTCACAATTAAAAGACAAAGCTAAAAAGACTTCCCATGTTTTGCATGAATTGAAGATTTGCAAAGGAGGACTAGCTTGCTTCTCTCCAAGAACACCTGATGAAAGCTGAGCAGTGAACATTCAAACTGAACAACTGATCTCAGAGGAACATGGCAGTTTCCCCCTTTCAGTTCCTTGTTCCTTTTTTATATGCACGCTACTTGCAATACACTTTTTGTTTCGGGGGGTATTATTTGGAATGTGAGTAAATGAAACAACAGATAACAAATCTGAAGATAAGTGGATCACACTGTAAACAGAAAAATATCTTACAGTGACATCATTCTTGGCTAACTCTTTTGCATGGGCTATCTAATCAGACTGCGTAATTATCCATTAAAGTAGGAGTGGAGAAAGTGTAGCTTATGAGCCACATGAGGCCTGAACCTCATGTTCTGCCCCCCAAATATAGCATTGAAGCAAAACAAAATGAGGCAAAATGTAATGTAGCTAAGAATAGGATAAAAAGAAAATCTGAATTCTGGACATTAAACCTTTCCTTAAAAAATTATCTTGAACAGCTTTCAAAACAGACACAGGAAAAGAATCAGTCAAGCCTCTCTTGGAAAACTATTACAAATAAGAGGTAACATAGTGGAAAAGACAACTCTGTCTGATTGCTGCCTGCAAAAGACAGAAGGGAAGGCACCAAATGCAGGAGTGGAAGAAGAGATCCACAGATTCCATCTCTGCCCCATTAATGCACACATACTTCCTGAAGAACAAAACAGAATCTGAAGCATATTGAAATATTTTAAGGCATCCTGAAACTGATTTTAAAACAAAAGAACACAGATTTTAGAGAAGAGATTTTTTTTCTCCCTTGCATATAATAATGCATACGAGGTTCAAATAACAGAGCCATGCCATTTAGGACTTGAGCATTTAAAAACCAACAATAAAATTGAGCCTGGGATATCACTGGTAACCAGAGCAATGTTCTGATAACTAGGATTTGTTGTTTTTCAACCTCAGCCAGATAATAATAATAATAATCCCCCCCCCCCCCGCAGGTGCCACCTTGTCGTGGTGGTGGTGGGGGGTTTAACCACTCCAATGATGACTGAGGGCTGTGCTGGCGGTAGTGTGACTACAGGCAGGTCCAACCAAGCCAGAGAGGCCTCAGCTGAGGAGTGGAACCAAGTGCACCTAACCCATTAGCATTGTGGAGAATCAAACCAAAACGAAGTCTATACTGGCTCGGTTGTCGCCCAGGATAAAAAGGACCATGGTGGATGCTGGTGATTCTGGACATCCGTTGACAAGTAAGCTACGGAATCAAAATACAAATTAACAGTCACAGAAGCGACAGAAATATACAATGCCAGAAAACCGCACAGTTATGAAATGCCATTACAAATCAGAACCTCAAAGGTGTGGCTACCAAAAAAGGATGCATCAACTGTGGAAACAAGAGTACCCTGACTCACAGATAACAGAACCCCAACTGGCTGACCAACGAAGATTCATAATCAGAAACAAAGTGTTCAGTGAAGTTGAACTCGAAGAAATTCAGAAAATTTGCAAAGCAAATTACCATCACACCACAGTACAGACAGCAACAGAAACTCCAGCAACACTTGGAATGGTGGAACAGATTGAACCAGAAGAAAGTATGAAGCCTTTGCAAGAACTTGAAGAACCAGCACTTGAAACACATGTTGAACCACAAGGAACCTTGGCAACAAGACAACAAGAGCTCAAGGATAAGATCATGGCTCATGCTGCAGCAAATGCAATAAGAAAGCGGCTCCCAACTCTAAAAACAGTGCCCAAGAGACACGGCGCATCTCATGAAGGACGTGAATGCAGTACTCTCCACTGTCCAAATAACATCAATTGAACAAACAAACCAGTATGCCTACAGTGCAGCAGTGATAGTAACAGAAGAGCTTGGGCTCTTACAACCAAGGCAGCCCCAAAGAAAATCGACTGGAAAACCAAAGTGGAAGGTCAGGCTAGAGTTGAAAATCAAAAAACTTAGATCAGATGCAAGTAACCTGAAAAATATGAAAGAGAAGAAAGTGAAGAATAACAAAATAAAGCAATACCTGATTCGAAAGTACTGGCTGAACACCAGAAAAATTGAAGAAGCTTTGGAAATCATGAAAGAAGAAATTACAGCAACAGGAAAAAAATTGAAAGATATGAAGCCAGAATCATCCAGTACAGACAAAATCAACTGTTTCAATCAGACCAAAGACAGTTCTACCAGAGCCTGAACCAAACAACAGACACAGTAACCATAAAGCCAGAGAAAACTGCAACAACGAAGTTCTGGAAAGAACTTTGGGAAAATAATAAGAACTACAACAAAAATGCTGGGTGGATAAAGGAGTTTGAAGGAAAATTCTCACAGAACAAAATGGAACAGATGGAAATAACAACTAAAATGATCAGCAAACGAGTGCAAAAAGTCAAGAACTGGACATCGCCTGGTAGTGATCAACTTCATGGATTTAGGATCAAACATCTGATTAGTTTACATGGAAAAATGGCCCAACAATTCAATGAGATGCTGCAGAAAGGAAGTATCAGTGAATGACTAACAACTGGAAGAACATACCTGATACAAAAGGATCCAGCAAAAGGAGCAGCACCAGGAAACTACAGGCCAATAACGTGTCTGCCCACTATGTTTAAACTACTGACTGGCATCATAGCTGACAGAATTCAAGACTATCTTGAAGAAAAAAACATCTTGCCAGACGAACAGAAAGGCAACAAACGGAAAAGCAGGGGCACAAAAGACCAGTTATTGATTGACAAAATGATTCAGGAGAACTGTAAAAGCCGAAAAGCTAATCTTCACATGACGTGGATTGACTGCAAAAAGGCCTTTGACTCACTCCCACACAGCTGGATCATCAAATGCCTGGAAGCCATCGGGATCAGTAAAAACATTGGCACCTTTATTGAAAACATGATGGAACACTGGAAAACTGAACTGTTTGCTGGAAATGAAAGCTATGGACTTGTCAACATCAGAAGAGGAATTTTCCAGGGAGATTCATTGTCCTCTCTGCTTTTCATTATTGCCATGATCCCTCTGTCAACAATCTTACAAAAAACAAATCTCGGCTATCAAACATCTAAGAAATCTCACAAAATTTCCCATCTGATGTACATGGATGACGTGAAGCTGTATGGGAAAACGGAAACTGAAATCCAGTCTCTGACCAACACTGTCCAAATTTTTAGCACTGATATCAGCAAGGAATTTGGTTTGGACAAATGTTCGACAGTGGCATTGAGGAAGGGAAAAATCATTGAAAGTGAGGGCATAAATATGCCTAATGGCCAAACAATAAAATGTTACCAGCCAGAGGCCTATAAATATCTGGGCATATTACAGCTGGACAACATCAAGCATGAACATGTGAAAACTGTGGTCAGCAAAGAATACACACAAAGGGTCAGAAAAATTCTCAAAAGCAAGCTCAATGGAGGCAACACCATCAAGGCCATAAACACCTGGGTCATACCTGTCATAAGATATACTGTTGGCATTATAAACTGGACACAGGCGGAATTGGACAATTTGGACAGAAAAACAAGAAAACTCATGACCATTCATCATTCACTGCACCCTCGCAGTGATGTTGACCGGCTATATCTGCCTAGATGATCAGGTGGCAGAGGACTCTTACAAGTAAAACAAGTAGTCAAAGAAAAAGAACATGCCCTGGCAGAATATGTAAAGCAAAGTGAAGAACCTGCTTTGATTGAAGTCAAAAATCAGAAACTCCTCAAAGCACAGCAGACAAAGAATCAGTACAAGAAAACCGCACTACAAACTAGGGCTGACAGCTGGCACAACAAAACATTGCATGGAAAATTCCTTGACAAAATTGAAGGAAAAGCTGATAAGGAGAAGACCTGGCTCTGGCTCACAAATGGGACACTGAAGAAGGAGACAGAAGGCCTGATCCTTGTAGCCCAGGAGCAAGCCATCAGAACAAATGGAATTAAGGCCAAGATCGAAAAATCAGCTGAAGACCCAAAATGCAGACTTATTTGTGATAATTTTTATTATGTTATAAGTGAGGTTACAGTAAAAGCTAGGAAAACATAATAAGTATAGGATAGTGAGGAAAAAGTGCTAGAGAATAAACAAAACAAAAAACAAACAAAAGAGAAGAGAAAAATAAAAAATGGGGAAAAATGAAAAAAAATGAAAAAAAATATAAAAATATATATAAAAGGACTTCCCATTGTCCTCTTGGGGAAATACTTTTTATGGATTCGTCATTGTCCTTTGTTTTTCCCAGTTTTTCTTCTTTAGATTTTAGTGATTTCGTACGTCAGATAGGTCTATTATGAGAGTATTTCCTCCGTTTCGGATAAAAGCGTTGAAACCAGACCAATCTGTTTTATCCTTGATGTCATTTAGTTTCTGCGTTAAACTGTCCATTTGTATTAAATCAAACAATTTTATAGTCCAGTCTTCGATAGTAGGTATATTTTTTTGCTTCCAGACTTTAGCTAAAACAAGTCTTGCGGCTGTCCCTATGAGGAAGAACATTTATCCTGATTTTTATTCAGTTTCACCTTTGTAATGCCTAAATGGTACATTTCTGGTATCATAGGGAAATTTACTTTTAAAATTTTTTGTGTTGCTTTATGTATGTTGTTCCAGTATTCTTTAATTTTTTTACATTTCCACCACTGGTGGAAAAAGGTACCTATTTCTTTATTGCATTTCCAACATTTATTGGAGCTATTTTTATTACATTTAGCTAATTTAGCTGGTGTGTAGTACCATCTAAAAAACATCTTGTACCAATTTTCCCGAATCTCTATTGATGTAGTAAATTTTAGTTTTTTGTTCCAAATTTCTTCCCATTGATTTATGTTTATGTTTTGTCCAATATCCTTTGCCCACTTTATTTGACAGTTTTTGATCTGCTCTTCTTCTGTTGACCATTGCAACAATAGCTGATATAGTATCCTAATAATTTTTTTATCTTTTTATCTTTTTGCTGGGAAATAATAATGCAAAAAGACCCAAAATGCAGACTGTGTAAGGAAACTGACGAAACCATTGATCATATCCTCAGCTGCTGTAAGAAAATTGCACAGACAGACTACAAACAGAGGCACAACTATGTGGCCCAAATGATCCATTGGAACCTATGCCTCAAGTACCACCTCCCAGCAGTAAAGAACTGGTGGGATCACAAACCTGCAAAAGTATTGGAAAATGAGCATGCAAAGATACTGTGGGACTTCTGAATCCAGACTGACAAAGTTCTGGAACACAACACACCAGACATCACAGTTGTGGAAAAGAAAAAGGGTTGGATCATTGATGTTGCCATCTCAGGTGACAGTCGGATTGATGAAAAACAACAGGAAAAACTCAGCCGCTATCAGGACCTCAAGACTGAACTTCAAAGACTCTGGCAGAAACCAGTGCAGGTGGTCCCGATGGTGATGGGCACACTGGGTGCCATGCCAAAAGATCTCAGCCGGCATTTGGAAAGAATAGACATTGACAAAATTACGATCTGTCAACTGCAAAAGGCCACCATATTGGGATCTGCGCGCATAATCCGAAAATACATCACACAGTCCTAAATGCTTGGGAAGTGTTCGACTTGTGATTTTGTGATATGAAATCCAGCATGTCTATCTTGTTTGCTGTGTCATACAATAAAATAACAATAATTAATAATAATTAAATAATAATAATAATAATAATAATAATAATAATAATAATAATAATAATTGCTGTGTCATAATAAAATAATAATAATAATAATTTTATTTTTATACCTCGCCCCATCTCCCCAAGGGGACTCGGGGCAGCTTACATGGGGCCAAGCCCCAGAAAAACAGACAATATAAAACACAACAATAAAACAAATCAATCAACAATAAAGCAAGTAATAAAACGAATAAGATCATATAAAACAAACATGCTTGATAAAATCCTGGGTTGGCTCCTAAAAAGAACTGGGCCATAAAAGTGCTAGTAGTATCAGATACAGTCGGGGAGAGGACGATACAAAACCATTATCCCATTAAAGTGCTGGGGAAGGCATAAACAAAGGAGACTATGGCCGATTAAAGGAATAAAGTGCAGTAAAAATAAAAATGGGCAACAGGTCAATCCTTTACTATGGAAGTCAATCACCAAAGGCCTGTTGGAAGAGCCAGGTTTTCAGGCTCTTCCGAAAAGTAAGGAGGGTCGGGGCCTGCCTGATCTCCCTGGGTAGAGAGTTCCAGAGCCGAGGGGCCACAATGGAGAAAGCCCTCTCCCTCGTCCCCACCAACCACGACTGCGAGGGTGGTGGGAGTGAGAGGAGGGCCTTCCCCAACAAGCGAAGAGATCGTGGCCCCAATAGAAATTATTGGGAAAATATAATCAGCATTCTGGTTATTTCTTTATGCCAACTATAATCTGTTTCTAGGTGATGATTAATGAATATACTATAGTGTCCAGCACCCATTTCTCAAAATCTAATATACAGTATATACTCTTGTACAAGTCAACCTTATCTATAAGTTGAGGGCAGCTTTTAGTGGCAAAAACATGGATTCGGATATGACCCTTAGATAAGTCAAGAGCTGTTCCATAGAGAGGGTAAAGCACCACTGCGGAGAGAATAGAATGGGTGGTCCTTCTTTTAGGTTCTCCTGGGATGGACTTTCACCACTGTTCAAAGAAGAATACAGTTCCTTTTAAAATAAGAGTTAAGGTACTCACACAGACCTTTGAATAAGTTGATCCGGTTTTGGAGAGTAGAATTTTCAATTAAAATGTATAGGTGTATACATGAGTATACTTCACATACTATTACTGGTGTTGGGGGGGGGGGGGGGGTAATGGCCAGAGCTGATACCTAAGAATCAAGTTGCAAAGCTCTATCCAGGCAGTGTGATTACAATTAACAATTAATCTTGTACAACTGCAGTTTGATTAATGGTTTGTTTGCTTATACACACATGAGCCAGCATGGAGTATTCAAGGAATTTGCAATTCCAATATATTCACACTGAACATCTAATTTAAAAGAAATTGACATATTTATTCCATCAATTTTCTAAACCCAATTCTTTCTTCTTTCAGTATCAGTGTGCCCAAAATACCTTGCCCATTTAA
Organism: Anolis carolinensis; assembly: GCF_035594765.1. Lineage (NCBI taxonomy): Eukaryota > Metazoa > Chordata > Lepidosauria > Squamata > Anolidae > Anolis > Anolis carolinensis. Next base: position 42,892,822 of record NC_085841.1, read on the forward strand.
GGATACTTCAAACACTAGTGGGGTTTTTTTTGTCTCTCTTCCAGTTTCACAACTTATAATTTTCTCTGTGGAAACATTCATTTGTTAAGGCATGAAGCAAAACAAGAACATTTTTCATGAATGCTTATCTCTAAGGTAAAGCACTTGTAAGCTTGATCTCTGAAGCAGACATTTAAAGACAGAAACACAAGGGGGGACGTTGGATAAAGAACAGAAGTGTATTCGACTCCAAAAATGGAAGAAGGGAAATCTGATGGAGGCAGTTGATTTCAATCTCTAACATTTCCATTTCTGGAACAAAGTTACTTTATTAGAAATCTATTTGTTATATGTGTTATAACATAACTTTACAGTAAATTATGATGACATTTACTTCAACAGATACTGTATTACTCCTTAAATTCCTGCCTGTAGTTTAGTAAGTATTTTCTAATAGCTTTACTCAAGTACTGCAAATTTCAGTAAATTTCAGCAAATTTCTTTTGATCACTATAAAGAATTTATAAGGGAATGTTGTATAACACACAGGTAACAAACCTTATGTCTTGATACTGTCCTTCATTAAGAAGATATGATAACAATTAAACATTGTTCCTATTACCTGTAGAATCCAACTGACAGTGCTGTACTCATATAACACATAAAAGACACATACAAATGCCAGCAACATTTATTCTTGCCTTCTGTAGCTATGTCATTATGTTTCCATTGCTAGTGGTATGTGATGGAAGAGCACAAACTCTGAAGTAGAAAGTTATTTGATATTTCATCCACAAAAGTAAGCACAATAAGCATGGATAATATTTCCATTCCAATTAGTTAACCCTATACTTGACCTCACCCCTACTTTTAACTAGACAGGGTGAAGAATTAAGACTTCTCATAGTGTTACCATCAGTAGTGGTGCTGCCCAGAACCTAATGTAAGAGGTAACTGTAACTGAATTGCTTGGGAAGAGTGACCATCAAACTGCGATAAAATTCATTTTTTAATTAAGTGGGGGCATGCCAAGGAAGTCTACCAGTGTCATATTAGATTCCAAAGAAGGAAGGACTACTAAAAGAGGAAACTGGTAAAAAGGAACTTAAAAGGTAAATTCAGACATTTCCCAAATGCTTGTGGTTTAGTAAAAAAAAAAAAAAGTCACCTTCATAGAAACCTTTCTAGAATGCATACTTCAGGACAAGAAAAGTAATACACAGCCCAAAAAATCATCATCAAGATTAATAAGCAATGCCAAGGGGATTTTTTTCTTTCAGAAACTGCAAATTCTGTATTAAATATTACAGGAGGATAAGGAAATTACAAAGAAGCTAAAATAATCCACTAGCGCCCTAGGGCAGATATCTGTTTTCAGGATCTTTACCAGAACACTGGTTATTAGTAGAAAAGGAGGGAATGTGTGGAACAGAGAACCTGCCCAAATGAAATGAAATGCAACACCCAAAGCACCTGCACTAGGTGGTCTTCAAGCACATTAGTGAGAGCACTGACAATTGTCTGTGCTGGCAAAGAGCTTCACCAATGGGTGGTCACATGAATAGTTTAACTTAAGAACCTGTGGAAACACTCATGAGATTGCGACTAGGAATTCCTGAAGACAGTGCCATGAATGTCATCCTTACCTACAAGATATAGTGCTAAGGCTAGATCTTCCTCAGGATGCAACAGTCCCAAAACTGGATTGTGAGATCGAGATCAGTGGCTGAGCTCCCTCGGCTTATTAATGTATAAAACAACTATAGAGTTGTGCAAGGTGACCTTTTGACTGCTGACTCTGAAAGGAAGATCGTTAAGATGTGATGCTCGATTTCTAAACACCCTTAGAAGAAACTGCAATGGAAGCATCTATCCACAATATGGTCCTTGTCTAAGCAAAGAAATAAGGCACTTGGAGTTGCCATCCATTTGGAAAAACTTCTTTTCACAATGGAAACACAGACCTCTGAACAAACCTCTGAGGATGCTTGCCACAGATGCAGGCAAAAGTCAGGTGAGAATGCTACTGGAACATGGCCATACAGCCCGAAAAACTCACAACACCCCAGTGATTCTGGCCATAAAAGCCTTCAACAACACAAAGCACATTTTACTCATAAAGAATGTTGTAGATGCTACACACTAGCAGGCAGTTCAGAACAGTTAAAATCACCTGACAAAGAAAAAGATTGTGGCGGGGGAAGAGCCAAGAAGGAAATAAAAGAAAAAAGAAAACATGCCAAAAGAATCAGTACCTCATGACAAAAGAGTCCACAATGCAGCCACAAGAAGGGGGAGGGAGCATGAACTGTTCAGGGAAGGGGGTGGGTGGGACTTCTGCCACAGATATCTTAGCTCTTGAAGTTTCCAAAGACAGGTTGTGTATGCACAGAAATCCCATGTGTATGAATCAAGCAGAACATAAAGAAGAGTGAAATTTCCAATATCAGTTCATAGTTTAACTGCACTTAAAACATTATGTAAGAGTTTGGCCAGTGGAAGTCAAAAGGGATATTGTAAAACTGGGAATGATGCAGGAAATGATAACCAGAATGATCAAAGGTCTCAAACACTCCATTACAAGGAAAGATTACTTAGAAAAGTCAAACAAAAGTCTAACAAAAGGAGATATGGTGGTCCATGCCTTAGTTACCTCCAGACTGGACTACTGTAATGCGCTCTACGTGGGGCTTCCCTTGAAGACGGCCCGGAAATTACAATTGGTCCAGCGCTCGGCTGCCAGATTAATAACGGGGGCGAGCTACAGGGAAAGATCCACTCCCTTGTTCAAGGAGCTCCACTGGCTGCCGTTCGTTTTCCGGTCCCAATTCAAGGTGCAGACCATCACCTATAAAGCCCTAAACGGTTTGGGACCCACCTACCTTCGTGACCGCATCTCCTATCATAAACCTGCCCAATCTCTTTGATCATCAGGGGAGGCTCTCGTGTCGCCACTACCTATATCTCAGGCCCGCCTTGTGGGAACAAGGGAGAGGGCCTTCTCTGCTGTGGCCCCCCGACTGTGGAATTCACTGCCCATTGAGATTAGACAAGCCCCCACATTACTAGAAAGACTTCAAGAAAGACTTAAAAACATGGCTCTTCCGTTGTGCTTTTGGAGAGTAACTGTCATATACTTCTTTTTTGTTGCTCCCCTCCTATATTTATCCTCTAGACCAGGGGTCCCCAAACTAAGGCCCGGGGGGCGGATTTGGCCCTCCAAGGCCATTTATATGGCCCCTGCCCTCAGTTTAGACTTAGGCTCGCCCAAAGTCTGAAATGACTTGAAGGCACAACAACAACAATCCTACTTGATTATCTCATTGCTCAGAAGCAGGCTCACACTTCCCACTGAAATCTTGATAAGTTTACAGTATGTTGGTTAAAATTATTTTTATTTTTAAATATTGTATTGTTCTTTCATTTACTAATATTGTAAATGAAATATTGTAAATGAATGATATGGTAATAATATAATACATATAATAGTATACATATAATATTGATAATAATATTATAATGTAATACAATATAATATTTATTTATTTCTTACAGTATTTCTACCCCGCCCTTCTCACCCAATAGGGGACTCAGGGCGGCTAATAATAATAATACAATATAATAATATTGTATAATATAATAATATTAATTATATATTATATATTAAATGTAATGCTACTAATAATATTATAGTATAATGGTATAGTACAATATAGTAATATATAATGCTAATGTTGTGCTATGCTAATAATATAATATATTGTATGTACATACAACTTGTAAGCCGCTCTGAGTCCCTTTCGGGATGAGAGAGGGTGGGATATAAATGTAGTAAATAAATAAATAAATGTTGGGGGGGTGGGGTTTGCACTATAAATAAGACATGTGCTGTGAGCATAAGAATTTGTTCATTTTTTTTTTTCAAATGATAATTCGGCCCCTTAGCAATCTTGAGGACCCCTGCTCTAGACTGTACCACTATCTTATGACCCTGTTCCCCGTGGTTTTTATTCTTATTTCTTTCTCACCCTGAGTTTTAACTTAGTGTTCATGTGGCCCGCCCTGGTTTTTATTGCTTTTCTGATTTTGTGCTGTATTATGTATTTTATTATCTATTGTATTGTTTAATTGTGTTATGATGTGTTGTTTTATATTTTGTTATATTGTATTGTTCTGGGCATGGCCCCATGTAAGCCGCCCCGAGTCCCCGTTGGGGAGATGGTGGCGGGGTATAAATAAAGTTTTTATTATTATTATTATTATTATTATTATTATTATTATTATTATTATTATTATTATATGTAAAATATGGATAATATAATCTGGGGTCAAGGCAGATATTTGGACACATTTCATCAAGACAGTACACTAACTACACAATTTGCAACCACAATATATGGTATTTGTAAATTTTTATTGTTTTAAATAGGGATTGGATGAATTCATGGATAATGAAAGTTATCAAAGTTATGGATGGCAGACATATGCCCCTTATACTGTGAGAAGCAGCATTCCTCTATATATCAATTGTTGAGGAGCAGAAGCTACATAGTGTTATCACACGCATATTCTACTTGCAGGCTTTCCATAGCATCTGGCTGATCAATATGTACAACTGGATAGGCCTTTGGTCTGATTGAGGTGATCATTTATATTCTATTCCCTATTCAAGGAATCTAGGATAAAACCAGGAACCATAAATGACCAATATGCAAAAAAACAATATCCAAAAAGATTAAAAGTCAAGAGGAAATAAACAGAATCTTCAATGATTATGATTTCAAAGAAAAGGAAGCAGCTTCATCACACTAGAGCAGGGGATCTCAAACTTTTAAAGTGGAGGGCTGGTTCACGGTCCCTCAGAATGTTGGGGGGCCAGGCTATAATGAAGAGTCCAAAATTAGGATTTTTGTTGTTGTGTACCTTCAAGTCGTTTCAGACTTAGGTCAAGCCTAAAGCTAAAGTTTAGAACAGGGGCCACGTAAATGACCTTGGAGGACTGCATCCAGCCCATGGGCCTTAGTTTGGGTACCCCTGCACTAGAGCATGAATCCACTTTAAATCTGGTTTTTGCCTCCTGCAGAATTCTAGAGTTTGTAGTTTGGTGACGTCCAGGATCTGTCTGGCTGAGCTGTTTAAAGTGGATATAAAGTGGATCCAAGCTCTAATGTGATGAGGTCCTAATAATACCACATACTTGAAATTGAAAAACACATGAAGAGCAAGCACACAGATTCACCAACATAGCCACTTGCAGATATCATACTACTGACTTTAGCCAGTTAAAAAGCTGAAGTGGCTATATACCACCCAAAATTTCATGTATATTCAATGAGAGATACAACTGAATTTTGGAAGAACAGGGTACTTACTGTTCAATTCGTGGTGACAAATACAACTTGGGAAAAACCTGTGTAGCTTCTGTATCCTCAAAGCTAACTGACAGAAGAGCAACATCTTCTCCAGGGTCTTCATTTGCATCCTAAACACATAGATATACAAAGAAAGAAAGAAAATGTTTCAGACCAATAGCAATCACCAGTAGGAGAGAGTTCAAGGCCTGTCTTTAAGGTTTTTAGTCTGCACAGCTGGTCTTTAAAAATGTCTAAAAACAAGCTGCTCAGTACCATGGGTCACATTAATAATATAATATTAGTAGCAACTAATTTGCATATTTTATTTGCATGTGGTTGACATAAATTACATGTCATAGCCATGAACATGACAGATGTCAAATTACTGCTAGTGGGCATATCAAAATATTCTTATGCAGAAATTGCTGCCCTTAAAACTCAAGTCAGCTACTATAAAATCTTGAGAAATGGAAAGCAAGGAATTGGCTGAATTTTAATTTTCTTCATGATTGTAAACTTAAAACATTTTTCTACTAGTGTCTTTGTCCTCATGAAGGCCAGATATTTTTTTTAAAAAATGGACAAAGACTCAGAGATGTCCACTAAAAACTCAAGGTATCAAATGTAGCACCAAACGCAGTGCCCAAACACGAGTCAAAGAACAAGAAAGGCACTGCAGACTAACTCAACCAGAGAAATCAGCCATAGCAGAGCACCTGATGAACCAACCTAGACACAGTATATTATTTGAGAACACAGAAATGCTTGACCACTCCAACAACTATCATGTCAGACTACACAGAGAAGCCATTGAAATTCACAAACATGTGGACAACTTCAACAGAAAGGAGGAAACCATGAAAATGAACAAAATCTGGCTACCAGTATTAAAAAACTCAAAAATCAGAACAGTAAATAAGAAGCAACACTCTGAGACATGGGAACTAGGGGCAGTTAACAAAGAATGCCCCCAGGCAGAAAGTAGCTAGTAGATGTAGCCATTCAATGCAAATTAGGGTGATTAACTGCAACATTTACGCTGGCCTCCAACTGACAAGAGTTCTTCCCTCACCCTGGACTTCCCACAGATATATATAAACCTTCCTTGTTTAGTTTCTCCATACCTCACAACCTCTGAGGATGCCTGCCATAGATGTGGGCGAAACGTCAGGAGAGAATACTTCTAGAACATGGCCATACAGCCCGGAAAACATACAACAACCCCATTGGCTATAATTTTACTTATTAAAAATTTAAAAGAATATACAGCCATTTAGTTACTTCCATTTTTTAAATGATGTATTACTCCCTCCTTTTTTTAAAGGAACTAATTCTAAATAGGTTGGCAAAAGACAAGAGATTCTTAATAGAACCGTAAAGAAGCACTGCCCCCCTCTACTATGCTGTGGAAACTTTCTGGCCTTTTTAAATGCCTGGGTGGAGAAATGGCAAAAGTGGCCAAGGGCTGCTGGTCTCTAGGCAGTGCTAGTGCTTTACGCTCTACAGAATGATCTTTATACATGAAGTCGAGTTATGCAGCAGTTTCAAAGAGTTGATTTAAAATCATAATATTTTAAATTAATAATTTCAATTTGTTTGGATATTTTAAAAAACTACATTATGAAATCTGGAGCACCTAATGGCTCAGTAGGAATCAAAAACATCAATGCTAACTTCTCATCCTTGAGTTTTTCCCAAACTTTCTCAGTTCAACAACTTGCATGCATTTTCACTTGTCACCATACTACTAATACAACCAACCCTTTCTGTATCAGACATCCCTCAAAAGAGATACAGAGCTAAATTCTGATATAAAACATATTGCAAAATTAATATAATTGTGTCCAGTGAAAATACTCAGAAGATCTTCCCATGTCTTTTTTCAATTTAGTTAATTTTACAGAAAGGCCATCAGCTATTATGTGTAAGTAAAAGTGACCTTCAGGAAAAGATGGAAAAGGAAAGTATCAATACTACTACAACAATGATTTATCAGCTGTTACCTAGGAACAGAGACATGAAAGCCCTATTTGCCTTTATTACCAAATTTGTGGTTTCTATTTTTATTTTTCCCTATTTTTCAAATGGCAAGAACTAGGATTAATGTTCTTAAATACACTGTCACACTGTCACACCCTCTCTCACACACACTGCGTATATTCATAGTTTTGATTGTACACTCCTAAGGTACAGTACTTAACATATCATCTATTGTACAGATGGCAAACTATTTAACCTCAGCAGACTGAAAGCCAAAACTAAGGTCACAACATCTGTTATAGAACTCCAATATGCTGATGATAACATAGTCTGTGTTCATTCAGAAGAAGACCTACAAGCCACTCTAAACACCTTTGCAGAAGCATACGAAAAGCTTGTCTTCTCACTGAATATCGAGGAAACTAGTGCTCTATCAGCAGGCATCTACCAATTCCTCTGCAATGTCAAAAATACAGCAAAATAGTGTTATGTTAGAAAATGTTGACCATTTCCGCTACCTTGGCAGCCACCTCTTCACAAAAGTCAACATTGACACCCAAATACAACCCTGTCTGAACTTTGTGAATGCAGCATTTTTTTCAAATGGAGCAGAGTGTTTGACAAATGGGACATTCGTAGGAATATCAAGATGCTTTTCATAAAGCTTCTTTCCTCTCGACCCTGTTATATGCCTGCAAAACATGGACCGTCTACAGTCATCACATACAACTTCTGGAACGATTCCATCAACACCTCTGAAAAATCCTGCAAATCTCTTGGGAAGACAGACAGACAAATGTCAGCATTCAGGAAGAATAAAAAACCACCAGCATGGAAGCGATGATCCCCCATCATCAACTTTACTGGACTACCCACGTTGTCTGAATGCCCAATCACTGTCTACCAAAGCAGTTACTATACTCGCAGCTCAAGAACGGAAAACATAATGTTGGAGGACAGGAAGAGAGATTTAAAGATGGGCTTAAAGCTAACCTTAAAAACTGTGGCATGGACACCAAGAACAGGGAAGCCCTGACCCTCGAGTGTTCCAACTGGAGGTCAGCTGTTACCAACAGTGTTGTGGAATTCAAAGAGGCACAAATGGAGGGCGAAAGGGAAAAACCTGTCAAGAGGAAGGCGCATCAAGCCAACCCATGTCGGGATTGCCTTCCATGCCTTCTCTGCGAAAGCACATGATGATCAATAATAGGTCTCTACAGTTACCTACGGACCCACCACCAAGACTTTACACTTAGAAGGCAATCATACTCGGCCACGAGTGACAGCCTATGATATGATAACTTAACATATACACTCATGCATATGTCAACCTGTTGAGGGCAAGTGTGGGGACTGAAACTATAATTATCAACATGACTTGTGGATAAATTGAGGGTGATTCTGTGCAGAAGGAAAAGCACCAGTGCTATCTCAAGGAGCCATCACTATCTGCAAATCAATCTCATCTCCCAACACCACATCCTTTCCCATTTAAAATGTTTCTCTCTGTCTTTTTCATGCACACAGATGAAAAGCATATGTAGATATATAGATACAGTCATATACATAGATGTTTCTATATGTTGCAGGGAAAAGAGGAGGCTGCTTCCAACTTGTACCATTCATATGTGCAATGTCTAGTGTCTGGATAAGAGCAAAATGGAAGAGATTGGAGAAAGCAGTGCGTAGGGAGAGAAGGGTGAACAAGGCACAAATATGGGACATAAAGGAGAGAAAGGGTGACCTCAAAGATCAGAGGCAGGCCCGTAGCCAGGGTTTTGATTCGGGGTGCTGGGATTTTGATTCGGGGTGCTTGGGGGGGGGGGCTGAGTCTGGGTGGGAGAGGATCTACCCTAGCAAACCTTTTGTATCATCATCCCAATACCCCCATGCATATGGGATATATTGAGCATGGTGATCAGAACATGATATGAATAACATAACAGTTTAAATAATAAATGTCAGGCCTTCTCGCAGACCACTATGAGAATTTCGGGGGGGGGGGGCTGAAGCCCCTCAAGGCCCCCCCCCCCAGCTACATGCCTGACTGCAGGTTCTTCCCCTGGCATTTGAGGTGCTTTATGCAAATTGTTAGGGCATGGAAGGGGCAGAAAGAAGAGAGGGTAGAGTCTCACTTATCCAACATAAACGGGCCGGCAGAATGTTGGATAAGCGAATATGTTGGATAATAAGGAGAGATTAAGAAAAAGCCTATTAAACATCAAATTAGGTTATGATTTTACAAATTAAGCACCAAAACATCATGTTATACAACAAATTTGACAGAAAAAGCAGTTCAATACGCAGTAATGTTATGTTGTAATTACTGTATTTACGAATTTAGCACCAAAATATCACAATATATTGAAAACATTGACTACAAAAATGCGTTGGATAATCCAGAACGATGGATAAGTGAGTATTGGATAAGTGAGACTCTACTGTACTGTAAATAAATAAATAAATAAATAACCTGCTCAGAGAATATTATTTGTGACATCTTATGCTCACTTTTTGGCCCTAAAATTTCAGCACTTGGGATGCTGTTGACCAGGCAATCTTATCCAGAAACCTAATATCCTTTTTTTGGGCCAGAAAAGAGTAAGAACAACAACAACTAAGACTTCTCTACATCATTGGTTCATATGCTAGCAGCATGCAGCCTTAAACCAAGTGAAACACACTTTGGGTAAATAAGCACATTTATTGTTCCATAACTTTCATGTGAAATAGCAGCTATCATTATGCTACATTAAAATTAACACATGTCATGTTCAGTCAACATTATTTAACAATTGTGGAATATACTTCAGCGATCAAATCACACTTTTCCAGAAGAGGAAAATAAACAGATTGACACCCCCCCCCCCCAATATATATTTACCATGGGTTCAAAATCTCCTAAAGTTTTACTTATATACTGTTTTGTCTAGTTTTGAAATTTGCGGTTGTTAACTGGGTTGCTTAATACAACCAGAGATTTTTAAATCAAACTATATATTTCACAACAAATTTCTTACACAATTTATTAAGGGTTTTTGACAGTGTTTTCAGTTGTGTTTAAGATGTTTCAGGGATTATAACACACAGGATAGCATATATTTCGGCTTTAGTAAACTGGATTTAATAAACATACATTTTAAAAACAGAGGCAAACACACTCCTTAATCAGTATATATAACATAATTCACCTAATTCAATATGCATAGTCTTTCATGAGTAATAAGTGAATTCTTATTACCATTAATGATGTATGTTCAGAATATAGTTATCTGATGAACTAAACAATTGAACAATAGAGTATCCCTTTCTAAAAAACAGATTCCTGGCAAGTATTAATTCCCAAACACATTCAAAGCACAAAGGATAAACACATTGTTTTCCTGAATCCTCTACTACCTACTGTAACTGAAAACTGGGAATTTACTGGAACTGAGGATTTATTATGAGTCAGAGTGTTAACAGCCAGTCCAACCAAAACATCTGCTCTGCACCATTACGACTGCTATAATTCATTTCCTCTTGGGTTTGGAGTAGAATCAAATTATATAGTAAGTCTCTTGTTTCTAAAAAAATGAAGAAATCCAAAAGCAGGTAGAAGCTCAGGGAAGAGTATTTATTTTTCAAAAGAGAATGTTTAGACCATCTAAAGAACACATAATTGTTTGTAACGTCAAAATTCATGTGAGATGATTTTCTATGTTCTCAATAAGGCATTTCCCACAAACCTCATAACCTTTCTAAGCATTGTCCTTCAAGTTGGTCCCACCTGACTACCTTCATTATTGACATTTATAGCCTTGTGCAAATGGAATAGAGGTAATCATTCTATAGCTGATGTAACGTAAAATTATTTGCACAAGGAAACAGAGGCAACAACTGTTTAAACCTTTTATTTATGATCTTCTTACTTATTTCCAGCACCATAATCACATATTATTACAGGGTTTATGTAGTCATTAGAAACTAACAATACTAAGAAATAACAATTTTACGTCAAGATGAAAAGGTTACTTACATCATATTCCTCTTTGCTAATATTATAATCCTATAACATTGCAGAATTCTGAAACAGGCATCCTACAACTCTAAGGGACAATGAGAGCACAAGATGGAAACTCTTTAAGGATACCTCACAGCATACGCCTAAAGAGTAACATTATTCCTGTCAAAGGTCAGACGCCAACTGAGACGCCTAGGATCTGGCGTCCCAAACTCCTCATCAGAATCAAGATCATCCTGCCCACACCCAACTCTGTCCACACCTGTGGAACTACCCTCATTCCTCCAGGCAGACCATGTGGGATCTGCTTCTGAAGATACCCAAGCCTCTCCAGCATCTAAGGACCCAGATTCCTCCCCAAGATCCTCCGGAGCCCGTGCCCAATCTATGCCAACTTCCTCTGTCACCACCGATTCCTCAGCATCCATTTCCACCTCAAGATCCCCTCCCAAGTCCCCACATGAATCCTCCTCGGAAGACTCCTTATCAATCTCCCTGATTCTCTTCCTGTGTAAATTTTCCAGCGAGCCCTCCTCTCGAGGGTTCTTCCTTCCTCTCCTGATCCCACCATTATCACTCACAGCCTCAGAAGACCCATTCACAACAATTCCTGCATGATAATTTAGGATTAACCAACATCAACTGGGCCCTAGAAAAGCAATTCAACAACACCTAAGATAAAACCTGAGCATTTATAGGTATAATCAGGTGGGAGGTAGGTTTGAATAATATGAGATAATCTTCCTTTCTTCTTTACCTTCTGAAATGGTCTTTGTTCTATAGGAGAACTTTAGGTCTCAAAACATGTTAAGTATTAGCAATTGGAAAATTAATTCAATCCTGTCAATGTTAGAAACGTAAAGGTTAATTAGCTATGTCATTGCCAATAATTCAACATTTCCTTGGAGCTCCTGGTGGCGCAGTGAGTTAAACCCTTGTGCCAGCAGGACTGCTGACTTGAAGGTTAGGTTGCTGATCTGAAGGTTGCCGGTTCAAATTCAACCCGAGGAGAGCGTGGATGAGCTCCCTCTATCAACTTCAGCTCCATGTGGGGACATGAGAGAAACCACCCAGAAGGATGGTAAAAACATCAAAACATCTGGGCAACATCGTTGCAGATGGCCAATTCTCTCACACCAGAAGCGAATTGCAGTTTCTCAAGTCACTCTTGACATGAAAAAAAGAAAAGAAAACATTTCCTCACTATTGCTAAAACATAGCTTGGGCATTTCATATTTAAAGTTTATTTTATACAAAAAGAATTTAAAAAAACTAAAAAGGAACTCACTAATATGATGTTACTCTTTTACTGAACAATAATGGCAACAATTTGCTTTCTTACAAGCTAATGGCATTACATTACTTTCTCCAAAGCAGTATTCAAAGCTCTGAATTAAACTACCGATAATCTAAAAGTTATTGACTGTTAGTGTTGACCATGGGATGATGTAGCCACTATGTATTTTTCTACAATTATATTTGTTAAAAGTCTGTTTTCAAATCAGATAGAATGTGCTTCTTTATCAAGGCCTATGATCACACAGACCCTAATAGTTTTATTATTAAAAAGAAATGATGAAATGTGACTAAATCCTAGCATTAGTCCCAACTAGGGTAGACCTACTAAATCAATGGGATTTCTAGTAGTGTTGAGTCAACAAGTCTCATTCATTTAAAGCGTCCATTCTAGCTGGAATTAACCATTGGATTTAAACCCAATGCTCCCAATTTAACTGGAATGAAGTTTGGGTACCTGTGTCTGAAATGTCTTTTCTACACTGTTACTGAACAACCAACCTGTGTACAGTAAGCAGCAATATCTAGATTGTTTACTAAACCATCACCAGCTTCCATAAAACTAGACATGTTTTTCTCAGTAACTGATGGCTTTACTACAACTAAGTCTATGGAAATGGAATGAGATTTACTATGGAAAGCAAAGACATACAACATGAAAACCTTAAGCCTGCTATACAAAGATAATTTCAGGAAAGCCTAATTTGAATTTAAACGTTTATGTTTGCTTGTTTGCAAAGCAACAGAAATCTAGGCAAAATATACAGACTGGATTTCAACAAGAAAGATGTCCTTAGGTCCCATATCTTTACGACCATCTGCACATGATAAATATTAACCTCCTTCAAAGTCATCTTGTTAAGCTATGCAATAGATTACAATGAACAATGGAGTCTCTTTCTGCTGCACAACTGTATGATATTTAGCTAAAAGTCTTTTTGTAGGGGGCTAGGCATAATTACTGTAATTGTGCATGAGACAAATTTGGAAAAAATCTCCCTACGTACAGATTACGGCAGTAAAACTCCCAGTGCATTTTTAATACATACATACATACATACATACATACATACATATATATATATCCATCCCTTTGTACAAGAGCCAGTAAGTAGGATGGATGGCAGCTCCTTTGGCCTCTCAGAGGTACTTTGTTATGGTGAGATGTAGCTCATCAATATCTAAAGAAAATATCCAATGTTACTAACTAGTGAAAAAACAATGGATGATTACCTTCAAGGATGAGGCAGAAATTATATACAATTAACTGGGAACAATTCCCACCAAATTCATTGAAACACAGCTCCATTGTGTTTTGGCCCATCCTCTATTCCAACTATCATGGCTCTGTATGCCACATCATATTTAGACTGTAAATCTGAGCGCAGGGAATTGCCAAAATTAACAATTTATAAGCAGCTTGGGGAAGCTTTTTGGGTGAAGAGTGGGATAGAAACACTCTAAATAAATAAATGTGTTGGGGTTTCTATATGAGCAGACCACAGAACCATAAATACCTTCAGACATTTATATTTACTTTTCTGCTCCAGCAGTTGCTTACAGAACCACATTTTTAAATACATTGTCTGCAATGGATACATAAACAAACAAAATCCAACAATCGTTCATGCTCCAATTATCAGGAGACTGGATTACTCTAGCAGATTTTATGTTGAGCTACCCTCAAAAGGCAATCCAATGCTTCAACTTGGGTAGAATGTGGTGGTTTGCTTTTTAAAAATGGTCAGAGTATAGTTCATTTAAAAATTGTTTTCCCATGGGCGATTTTCATGCATATCAGAATTATATTGTTAAAATCTAGTGGTTACCAACACACTTCATCTCCCACTGAGTCATGGCTTACTGTGATGTCCAAACACACTCTGCAAAGATTTTAATGACATAGTATTAACAGTTCCTTAGCACTTTCTCTTTTTTGAATCAAAGCTCCCCAGAAGGATGAGCAAAATACAATGTGGTGAAGCAGTGGAGGTAACTAGGGAAATTCAACCTCTTCCTTGCCCATCATGCCCTTGCTCCACAACACTCCAGATATCTTCTTCGTATGGGACGGTAAACACAATTTATTCCTCTCTCCTATCTTCAGCTTTGCTTTTTAAGTAGGCAATGGAGTACTGCTACATACTCAAATACATGGTTTGCCTCTCATGTAAAATCTCTGTGGCTTTTTAAAGCCTATAACCCACTAAGTTGAGCTCAATCTTTTATTCCTACTGAATAATACTTAGATGTAGGAACTATAAATATTTTAAAAGGATTAAGAGTTCAAAAGAAATACAATATAATGAAATATTGGATTGTCTCTGTTGACTGATATTCAAATTCACAAGAAACAGGGAAGCCATAAGATTGGCCTAGTGCTAGCTTATGATCCACAGGGAACCATGCAGTAGACACAGAGCGTGCCTTTTCTATGGAGCAGTACCTCTGTGTTGGTCATTATACAAATTGCTCCAGTTGCTAAGTATAAAAGAAAGCATTTGAGATATTTTATCTATCTCCCAGGAAATATATATTTTGAATACATATCATTAAAGTTAAGTTCTCTTGGTAATCTTTCAAATCCAGGCTAGAAAGGATTTAACCAAGCAGAGAAATATGATGTAAAAACTTCCCATCCCTTGCTCAAATGTATTCAGTCCAGTTCAAACTATGTCTAAGACAACATTAGATAAGCTTTTGCTGAGATTGTGGAACATACTGGTTTGCATAAATATTTATAGGTTTTCTTGAGCTTGTACATGGACACCACATATGAAAGCTGTTTTGTGTCATGTATAAAGATTTCTGGAGTAAAAATAACTATATCAAAATTCTTAATAGAATTAAGAATTTACATGACTCCCATCCAAATTAAAATATACGTTGATTCCTACTTTCAACATTTAATAGACAAAAGGTCTCAACATGAAGATTCTGAAACTCTGTAAAAACTTTAAATCTTGGTAACATTTCTGGGAGTAGGATAGCGTCTTATGGGAAAAACAGTTATGACACTGTGCCCTGTGTAATGCTACAAGTTACCTTCAGTCAACCAGGTAATATAGAGATAATTTTAAAAGATATAGGAAAAATAACATTAAATACATACAAGACCTTTAAGTTGAGTTGACAGACTTTACTATTCATAAGGAAATCTCATTATATGGGTTAACATAGTACCTAATAGCATAGTTAGTAAAACCAGGATAAGCCCCAACAACCAAAACTGACAATTAGATTCATATCATTTTAATGTGGGCTATTAGTTTTCAAGATGGCAGAAGTCTTCATTTGTACAAAAAGGGAACCATCTATTGCTTTTATTAAACAATTTAAGACACGGTTCTTTCAGCACGCTTTCGATTAAACAAGACACTACAGACCCCTTGACAACCATGCTGCTATTCTGCACTTTATCTCTGGTCCCACCCCATCCTACCTCTAATGTCATCTTAGGAAACCTTGTAACACTTGGCCAGGCATTTTATGGAATAACCTAGTTATTACGCACTTTGCTTTGACCCCCCCCCCCCTTTATTCCTTTTGTCCCTTTGGTGGTGAAACTGATACTGTTTTAAAACTTTTTATCTTGTTTTATGTATTTGTAAAACTGTGTTTGAAATCATTTTTGATTTTATACTGCTTATAGCTTGTTTTTTTTTGTTTGTTTGTTTTATATTTTAACTTGTTTACACTTTGTCTTTTCTGGGCTTGGCCCCATGTTAGCCGCCCCGAGTCCCTTCGGGGAGATGATGGCGGGATACAAAAATAAAGTATTATTATTATTGGGAATTTTTCTATCTAGAGTCTATTGGAATGAATGAGAGCTCTGCAATAGTATTGTGTAGAAGAGCCTCTTGATTATGCTGTTATTCCTCTTTCACACATACATGCTTCATTCCTTCCTTGAGCCTTCAGGACAGAGAGTTATATATCTAAAAATATACTGGCCACAGTTCTGTGAAGACAAATGTCTTCTGAGTGAATAACATTAAAATGCAGTAAATTAAAAGTTCTATCTAATTATATTAAAATGATATTTTAAAAACTGACACATTGAGTTATTTTAACCAATTGCATATTGTCAAATAACATAAATCCTCAAACTAACTGGAGTCTAGCTGAAGAATATTTCAATGCCTATCAGCAATACTATTATGTGACTACGCAACTAAGACTCTTCCAATTCCTGTCCATTAACTATAAGTACTGCCTATATCTTGTGAACATCTCATGACTGATGAAATCTAATTTGAATCCTAGCATCTTTCCTTTCTTTTTTATCCTTAGAAGCATGTCTTTTATTCTGAATCACAGTAATTTGGAACCATTGCACATACATGGAGTTGGAATGCTTTAAATGCTATTTCCTGCTTCTTGGCAGGGGGTTGGACTAGATGGCCCATGAAGTCTCTTCCAACTCTATTATTCTATTATTCTATGAGATATTATTTATCATAAAAACCTAGGAAACATTGTGTTTAAGTTTACATATGAGGGTAGATTTTTTGCAGCACGCCATTCACAATAAAGAAGATACCTAACCTTCTTCATTGTGAATGACAGTTCAGTAACAATAATTAACATTAGATATGTGCCCATATTTAATCAGTAAATAAGACACTCTCAACACATTTAACTACTTAGAAAGCTTCATAAATCTATACCAAAAAAAATGAAATAAGCCTTCCAATATAATTGCTAAGCAATGACAGTTCACATGAGCTATTCAAGACAAAGGAAAAAAATAAATAAAAACTCTTGCCTAAGGAGCTTGTAGTTCTAATGTGAGGAGATAAGAACTGGCAACATACTAGTGAATCCAGAGCATGTTGTAACACAGAACTCTTGTCTTGTGGACCACTAAATAGTACTAGTCAAGAATGATCCTTAAAATTGATTCCAAAAAACAAAAGCTGTGCATTTTATGTATGCCATATTGATTTCAATGACATATTGATATAAAAAACTACTATCAAAATTACCTTTTAATTCCAATTTTCTTTTGTGACATTTTAATTGGGCATCTTTAGCTGAAATTATCTTTTTTCCCCCACTTAAGCTGTCCAATCTTTAAAAAATATATATAGTAGAGGTATGACCGCAAGTCCCGATATTGTATACACCTCCCCCTTCACAAGAACCAATCTTTTTTACACAGCACAGGAAAGAAAAGAAGATTCTATCCAGCCAAACCAAATTAAGAGCGATACAAATATGATATGAGTTAGAATTGTTAAATTATTTGTCCTGAAGAGTTACCTAGCAATCTTCCTGTGTCTGACACTCAAGCCTAATAAGTTAACTTGTCTTGTCAGATAGAGAAAGTTACTTTTGTCAAGATAAAAAAATGAGCTTACCAGATGTGAGAGAAAGAGCAGATCTGTGGAGACTGTTCATAATTTCTCCTATTGTATTACTATTTTATCTTTCTGTTGATTAGCTCAAATCCCTTTGATCTATGTTGAATTTTCAGCACTATGCTCTATGATCTATGTTTTATGGTCATTATTCTCTTACCACTGGCCCCTTCTTTCTTCCAATGTTCTTGAAATCTTTTATTAACTCTCAGAACATTTTTTCTATTCCTCCATTTTACTTACTCATTCTCTCCCCATTCCCCTTCTTGCTATTTCTTCCTCTGAGTAACTACCCCTTCCAAAAACCAAAAAAAGCCAACACTATTCTCTTCTTCTTCCCATTCTCTTTTCTTTACACTGAATCTCTACTTCCGAACTTCTAACTTGGGATAAATAAGTATATGTTATCCCAAAGCAATTGCTCTAACAGCATCTGGAGGACTACAAGTCACTCAAGCTGGATGCAGAATTTGTCTTTCAAGGAAGATTGGACTTGGAATACTAATCCAGATTTTCCTAACAAATTTAAAACTAAAAAACTTTGGACAACAGAAGTTGTTGGTATACAACATATAGATAGATAGATAGATAGATAGATAGATAGATAGATAGATAGATAGATAGATAGATAGATGGAGGCAGGGTCTAAAAAAAGTTGTTGTTGTTGTTGTTGTTATTATTATTATTATTATTCGGTTTGAAAGAACATTGAAACCCTGCCCTTCACATAATATAAAAACTTTATGATTCTCTAATTTCCTCATGGCAGAAGAAAGAGCAATATTTTATCTTTACTAAATATGAGAAAGAGAATCACAGTGCTGAAAGTTTAAATTAACATGCAAAAGAAAAACAGAGAATGGTTTGACCGTATTTTTTTTTCACAACTCCTGAGACTGAGAAACTCTATGCTTTCTCACAACAAAATGCACAATTTTCACATCATAAATTGTTTGGCTGCTGCCATTTTTGCTTAGCATCTCCTTGCACTTATCCCCATGGGAAAGGCTATCATAATGCTGTAGCACATAGAAAACAAAGTATTCAGTGTTTTCACTTACATCTGGGCATAAATACAAAGTTAAGTATAAGGCAGAATGATTGCCCATAAAAACAGATCCTTTGGAATAAAATATCAAAATGTAACTTTGTTTTAAAAACTTTTTTCACATTATACTTTGACTTCAGTTGTTTCCTCAGCTGTTTCCTTCTTTACTTATCTGCTCACAAGTGTAACATAAAAAGGAAACAATAGTGTGTAAACCATTCAAATTAATGAACACCTCCTTTTAAATTTTAATTATTTTGCTAAAACGATAACTCAAGAAATTTTCCCAGTCAGTTCTTTCTTTGTGAATGTGATTTCAGGTGTTCATAGAATAATATAGCAATTATTAGGCAGAAAGTATGTAATTCAAGCAATAGTTTGTACAACATTTTGTTTGCAGGCACACTACCGTATTCTAATACGTTTTGTCTAAACATACATTATTTCCATCCTGCCAAAGTTCATTTTGTTTCTTTCCCAATGATACAAAGCAGGAAGACAAAACACATCACCCTGGATCACTATAAAAAATCAAGCCAAAGTTTTGAATGCCCAAACCATTTCCTAAATACTTTTTTAAACAAACCAATATTTCATGATGAAAATGCTTAGAATGCTCTAGGCTTAAAACAGTTTACTGGCAAGACAAACTTTGGCAGAAAGGCTCACCAAAATAAGGCAATTGATTAATCATCAAGCATAAGGCCAAATTGCTATTCAAGTTTATAAAAATTGTAAATTTCTGTGTGTGGCAATATGAAGGACTGCATGCAATTCCACCACAGAAAAGCAGCAATATCTGAATCTGTTCATACAATGAAAGAAATATGTCAAACTACATTAGACTCACTTGGGGTCAATATACTAGAGCAGGGGTCCCCAAACTAAGGCCCAGGGGCCGGATGCGGCCCTCCAAGGTCATTTACCTGGCCCCTGCCCTCAGTTTTATAATATAATATTTTTATATCATTTTTAATAATATAATATATTGCATATACATATAATATTGATAATAATATTATAATGTTATACAATATAATACTAACACCATATAATAATATTAATTATATGTTATATATAACATATAATATTACAGAACAGTGGTATAGTTCAATTCTATATAGTAATATATAATGCTAATATTGTGCTATGCTAATACAGTAGAGTCTCACTAATCCAAGCCTCGCTTATCCAAGCCTCTGGATAATCCAAGCCATTTTTGTAGTCAATGTTTCCAAAATATTGTGATATTTTGATGCTAAATTCGTAAATACAGTAATTACAAGGTAACATTACTGCATACTGAACTACTTTTTCTGTCAAATTTGTTGTATAACATGAAGTTTTGGTGCTTAATTTGTAAAATCATAACCTAATTTGATGTTTAATAGGCTTTTCCTTGATCAGTCCTTATAATCCAAGCTATTCGCTTATCCAAGCTTCTGCCGGCCCGTTTAGCTTGGATAAGTGAGACTCTACTGTAATATAATATATTGTATGTACATACAGCTGCTCTGAGTCCCCTTCAAGGTAAGAAGGGCGGGATATAAATGTAATAAATAAATGTAGTAAATTAATAAATAAATAATTTTAGACTTAGGCTCGCCCAAAGTCTGAAATGACTTGAAGTCACACAACAACAACAACAATCCTAATTCACTTGACTATCTCATTGGCCAGAAGCAGGCCCACACTTCCCATTGAAATCCTGATAGGTTTATGCTGGTTACAATTGTTTTCCTTTTAAAATATTGTATTGTTCTTTCATTGTTGTTGTTGTTTTGCACTACAAATAAGACATGTGCAGTGTGCATAGGAATTTGTTCGGGTTTTTTTTCCAAATGATAATTCGGCCCCTCCACAGTCTGAAGGGTTGTGGACTGGCCCTCTGCTTTAAAAGTTTGAGGACCCCTGTACTAGAGGAAACATTGTGTGCAAACCTGTTTGTTCACAGGTACAACCACAGTGAACCAGCTATAGTATTACTACAATGGACCAATAGACATTTCTTCTATTATTTATTTATTTATTTGCTACATTTATATGCCGCCCTTCTCACCCCAAAGGGGACTCAGAGCGGCTTACAAATTAAATTTACATACAATATTATATTATTGGTATATTGTACTGTGGCCCCCTGACTGTGGAACTCACTGCCCGGTGAGATTAGGCAAACCCCCACATTAGCAGCCTTTAAGAAAGATTTGAAAACATGGCTCTTCCATTGTGCTTTTGGAGAGTAATTACTGCATACATCCCTTTTGTTACTCTCCTCCAATATCTGTCCTCCAGATTGCACCACTAATTTATGACCCTGTTTTCTGTGGTTTATTCCTATTCCCTTTCTCACCCCGAGTTTTTAACCTAGTGTTCATGTGGCCCGCCCTTGGTTTTATTGTTCTTTTGATTTTGCTTAATGTGGTGTATATTATCTTTTATTGTATTGTTTAATGTGTTATGATTTGTTGTTCTATTTTATTCTGTGATATTGTATTGTTCTGGGCATGGCCCCATGTAAGCCGCCCCGAGTCCCCGTTGGGGAGATGGTGGCGGGGTATAAATAAAGATGATGATGATGATGATGATTATTATTATTATTATCATCATCAATATATTGTAATATTATTAGTAATATTACATGTAAAATATAATATATAATTAATATTATTATATTGTATTATTAGTATTATATCGTATAATATATGTTATTATGTTATTAGGATATGTTTTCTCCTAATAAAAGAAGCTATGACTACAAAAGTCTCTGCAAAATCACAATAGCCCTATTCATCCATAGATTAATTTATATCATCGTTATCATAGTTATACTGTATACGGTCTATTCTGTATCCACATGAATACTACATTCAAGAGTATTCTGAATGAAGTTTCTCTTGAACATGTGAACAGCTGTTTTACAACATTGCTTGAAGATAAATGTTAAGTTTGTGCCATAATTATCAGGTTGTGATGTCAACTCAATTTTAATAACTGTGTTTTAAGATGATTATTAGAAAAATCTTACTGCAGAGGCACTGCAGAGTGGTCCAGCTACACAACTGAAGGTTACAATGCATTATAGCACTGTTTTATCTACAGCAATTGCTGTATTTTATTGTTTTTACCGGGGGGGGGGAGGGGTACTGTGAATTTATGATGTTGTGTTGACTGTTTGTTGTCTGTGTTTTGTTTTGCACTTGTTGTATTTTGCATGTTGCACTTTGAGTGTTCTTTGAGCTGCCCCAAGTCCCTATGGGAGATGGTGGTGGGATATAAATAAAAGATTATTATTATTATTTCTTGTTATTTTATCTGGAGAGCTTTTTCTGTTGTAGTTCACATTCCCTTGGGAACAATCTGTGGAGAAAGCAAGGTGAACAGGGCAAGCTGGGGCCACTTTTTCCCTTTCTCTCTTTCAAAGGGCTATCAAGGAAGGAACTAATCTTGCCAGAGATATGCACTGCAGGGAACTGCATGAAAGCAAGTTAAAAGTGTCCCCATGGCCACAAGAAGCCTAAACCTACCTTAGTCTGGCTACAAGATCTAGAACATAAGCCAGTAATTTTCCAGCATCACTGATAAAAGCTTCGATTTTCAAAACACTTTATATGCAATGACAACATGAAACATATGACAATGGAACAAAGATTGCCTCTTATTAAATGAGATGCATGGGGATCTGCCACAAGTCCAACACTTGATCATCTAATTTAATGAATCAGAATGTGAGTGCATTGCTATTTAAATAAAAATTATCAAAGTAGGATTAGAATAAATTTTCTGTTGAACAGTGAGATTATGAATGCAAAAATGGCTAAAATTCTGATTTGGAACATACTCCTGTAGTAATTATTCTTTGAGGTTAAGCAATCAACCAGCCCCAGGGATCCTTTAAACAAATAACTGATGGTTTACGTATCATCAGAGAGACATCAGTCAGCTAAGATGATTTATCCCATCTGTCTAGCATTTTATACAACTGAAAGCACTTTTCAGCTAAAGAGAGGAAATTTGCTGGCTCAAATAATACATGCATAAAGAAAACACAGAAAGAAGGCATGTTTATTTGACTCGAAAACATATCAATAAATACATTTTGAGGGGTGGGAAGAGCATTGGAGCCAATATAAAAACTTGCTTTTCAAAATGTATTTCTTCTTGGTGACAGAATAGTTTTAATTTTTTCTCAAAGTTGCTATCATACTTCCCTTTCTCATTCTCACTCCCAATTCTCTGAAACTTTATTAGCAACATACTAGGAGATAAACTGATCTCACTAGTTCTTGAACTTTCACTTCATGATCCCTTCCGATGTCACCAGCAATCTAACTTTCTCAAACAAATCTTTAGTATTTATTCAGGAAGGGAGGGGATGCCCTATCCTTTTGAGTACAAAAAGAAGCCTGCTATACAAACTAAGTTTTTGTACTTCTGTATTTTTAAACCAACACTTTATCTCTATTCCATTGGCAGTTAATTGAACACTCCATATTAAGATTCAGAAATGACACATAACTACTTAAACAAAAAACATTTATCTGAACATGTCATGTTTTTATGTCTACTCAGTATCACAGAATCATAGAATCATAGATTAATAGAGTTGGAAGAGGCTACATGGGCCATCTAGTTAAACCCCCTGCCATGCAGGAAAGCACAATCAAAGCATCCCCGACACATGGCCGCCCAGCCTCTATTGAAAGGTTTCCAAGGAAGGAGCTTCCACCACACTCCAAGGCAGAGAGTTCCACTGTTAAGCAGCTTGTACGGTCAGGAAGTTCTTCTCAATGTTCAGGTAGAATCTCCTTTCCTGTAATTTGAACCCATTACTACAAGTTCTAGTTCAAGGGCAGCAATAAGCAAGCCTGCTACCTCTTCCTTATGACACCCTTTCACATATTTATATCTTCTGCAGGCTAAACATACCCAGCTCTTTAAGACGCTCCTCATAGGGCTTGGTCTCCAGACCTCCAGACCTTTTATCATTTAGTTGCCCTCCTCTGGACACCTTCCAGCTTCTCAATATCTCTTTTAACTGTGGGGCCAGAACTGGACACAGGATTCCAGATGAGGTCTAACCAAACTAGAATACAAAGGCACCATGACTTCCCTCGATCTAGACCAGGGGTCCCCAAACTAAGGCCCGGGGGCCACATGTGGCCCATTGAAGCCATTTATCGGGTCCCCATGGCGGTGGCTCCATCCTCCTCTGCCGAGGAAGGCGCTTGCGGCGCAAGGGAGGAGCACAAGCTTTCCAGCCCGCCTCCTCCCGAGACTTCCAAAGCTTTGCTTGTTTATAATAGTATTTTAATTATTATTTAATTAAACATTGAGGCTGTATTTGTTCCCGTTCTGTTTGTTTACTTCAAAATAGGATATGTGCAGTGTGCATAGCAATTTGTTCATAGTTTTTTTAAAAACTATAGTCCGTCCCTCCAACGGGCTGAGGGACCATGAACTGGCCCCCTGTTTAAAAAGTTTGGGGACCCCTGATCTAGACACTATACTTCTTTTGATGCAGCCCAAAATCCTATTGGCTTTTTTAGCTGCTGCTTCATACTGTTGGTTCAAATTGTAGTCCACAAAGGCTCCAATATCTTTTTCACATGGACTGTTGTTGAGCCAGGCATCTCCCATTCTATATACAGTAGAGTCTCACTTATCCAAGCTAAACGGGCCGGCAGAAGCTTAGATAAGCAAATATCTTGGATAATGAGGGATTAAGGAAAAGCCTATTAAACATCAAATTAGGTTATGATTTTACAAATTAAGCACCAAAACATCATGTTATACAACAAATTTGACAGAAAAAGTAGTTCAATACACAGTAATGTTATGTTGTAATTATTGTATTTATGAATTTAGCACCAAAATATCACGATATATTGAAAACATTGACTACAAAAATGGCTTGGATAATCCAGAGGCTTGGATAAGCGAGGCTTGGATTAGTGAGACTCTACTGTATTTGCATTTCATTATTTCTGCCTAAGTGTAATAGCTTGCATTTGTCCCTGTGGAAATTCATTTTGTTAGCATTGGCCCAGCTCTCTGGAGTATTAGCTATCCCTCCTAATTTGGTGTCATCTGCAAACTTGATAAGTATGCCCTCTAAATCTTCATCCAAGTCATTAATAAAGATGTTGAATAGTAAAGGGCCCAGGACGGAACCCTCCTTGCAAGAGATATGCACTGCAGGGAACTGCATGAAAGCAAGTTAAAAGTGCCCCCAGGGTTACAAGAATCCTACTAGTCACTAGATATGTGCACAAACTTTGTTCTTATGGTTTCTTCAGTGTCTTTCGTGTCTTTTGTTTATTCGGAAGCACGAAACAGAGAGCCCACCTCCCAACATGAAACTCAGCTCAACACAAAAGCCTGTTTTCGTGTGGAGCAGAAATTGCATGCGTGCGAGCTTCATCTCTCTCTCCTCCTCCCTCCCTCACACCCACAATGCCCCACATTCACTCACGGGACTCACGGCCAGGCAGCCCCACATTCAGACCTCAGTAACAGGGCGGAAGGAACAACCTCCCCTCCCTCCTTTCCAGGCGTGTGACTGTGCCGGCACCCGACTGCAGGCAGGACTAAGAGACGAGTGTGTGCTTTCCAGGCCTGCCTGAGCCCCACCACACACTTTCTTTCTTTCTTTCTTTGTGTGTGGCGTGGTTGTGCAGGCAGGCCTGGAAAGCTTGTGCTCGCCTCTCAGTGACAGCCTGCAGCTGAGCGCCTGCACAGTCACACATGCCATGCCGCCCACCACACTCTCCGAATTGAAAGGAGGGAGCAGCAGTGGTTCCTTCCTGCTTGCTTGCTGAGGTCTGGATGTGGGGCTACCTGGCCATGACTCCTATGAGTTAATGTGGGGCGTTGCAGGCGTGAGGGAGGAAAGGAGGAGGAGGAAGAGAAGAAGCGCAGTGCCTGCCAAGCAGCCTCAGGAAGGGGAGCCAGTGGGTGGGAAGCCCCCCTCCCAATAATGGGCCAATTTTTGGGCCCTCAAAAACGAAACAATTGAAAACAACCCTCCCAATTTTAGGAGGCTTTCCGAAAACGGATCGGGCCCCACAATGAAAGCCAAAAACAAAATGAGACAAGCTTTTACCTGAATGCACACCACTACTAGTCACTCCTTTCCAGGATGAAGTGGAACCATTGGTGAGCACCCTTTGAGCTTGGTCACTTAACCAGGTATCCCAAAATACCAGAACACTGAGCCCTTACCCCCCAGTAAAATGGACTATCTTTCTCTTTCTAGCCTCCCTTTTGGGCTTTGCCCGGATAATGGAGAATTACTGTTTTTTTCTTACTAGCTGTCTCAAAAGTCTCATACTCAAAGTAGGTTTTATCAATAACTATAATAAATTCATAGGCTTTTCTCCCTTTATTTTTCTCCCACATCTTCACAAGGATAGGTTGAGTTGATTATATACAAAGACCACATTGAACTCAGACTTACCAACTATAAAAAACAAAATATTTTCTAAGAAAAATTGTAACTTTTTTTCTGAGAAGACAAATGTTCTTAAAACATACATTCATGAACTCTATTTAATCGTTAGGAATATTTGCCTGCACACTGCACAAATTTGCCTGAATAAGGTTTGTCAGAACCACCTTGACAGAACCTGCAATTTATGATAGTTTTGTACAGAAACATTATGTTATTCGACTGGAATAAAACAGCTATAAAATAATTACAGATCATTACATAATAGAAGCACTTTTCTTCTGCTTGTCTGGATCAGTAATAATAAATAATAATTTTATTACTTACCCATTTCTCCTTGAAACGGGTTACAACATTGCTAAAACAAATAATCATTATATAAAATGCACATATTAAAACATATTTCTACAAAACACATATAATAAAAATATACAGAAAAATTATATATATATATATATAGTGGACACAAAACACGAGTTTAAAATTCATGATTAAAACTGGCTGGGTAGTAGGCTTGTGCAATACGGCTGGAGAGTGATCCATTTTTGGTATCTGAATTTCGTTGGGTACCCAGATCTGTTTTCAGGAGCCTCCCGAAAATCAGCTAATGGAAAAATCCGGGAAGATCTGGCCCATTGGCAGGAATGGGGAATTTACGAGGCTCCCCTGGATTATTTCCTTCCTTCTTTCAAGGGAGTCTGGGTTTGAGCAACTGAGTTAAGGAAGCACCCATCCTGGGATCCAGGAGGAGTGCTTCCTTAACCCTGTTCTTCAAACCCAGAAAGGATGATAGGAAAGGTTCCCAGGAGTGCTGAATTCTTATCCATAAAGCTCTTGACTTTAGTTTCGCTTCACAGTATCAGTATCACAGGTATCTAATACTAACAGGTCAAACATTTACAATAAGAAGGATTACAATTTTATGAGTTTGGTTTAAGGGTTTGTTACTGGAAATGATCATCTTTGGAGCAATCCACATACATAATACCCACCACTACCAAAAACAGATAAAAATTTAAATATTGTCCAATTAGAAGAATATGCCATATTTTTGATCAAAGTATCTTTTTATTTTGAGTGGGTGAAGGTAGCCTTTTGTGTGTGGATTGCTCCCCCAGTCATCCAGAGAATGAAGGGCATCCTCCTATCTTAAAAGTGCCAATAAATGTAGAGGCCACTTCTTATCTCTGTGATTTCTTTATTCTTTTAATCCCACCACTGGGTGCAACCACTTTTGAACTATTGCTATCACCACAGGCATCAAGTATCTGAACTCAACTACCTTGAAAACACTATTGTCAAGCTTCCAGAGACAAATGGGATGATAACAATTTATTAAACAACTGGTATTAAAGATTGCTTATTTAATATATAAATCCTAATTAGCTCTAATATTTCTCGCTATCTCTTCCCTATCTCACTAATTTATTCTCTGTCTCCCCATATCCTAGCTAAACTAATAGTTCAAAAACCAACTAATTCCCTGTCTTTCCTCAAACTATCACACTCACTTGCCACTAACCCCCTCCCCCCTTTAAACATTCAGCCAATCATCACTCACTCTGATATGCAGTGCTCTCACGCCTTCTCAACCCATCACTTTTTGTATCACACTGTATCCACTTTGTGTTCAATAGAGTAGGCCCTTGGTAAAAAACTTAGCTGTGACACAAATTGACCTTCTGCATTTTAGTAAGAATTAAATGGGGAAGAGACACAACAGAGAAATACAGTTATCCATGGTACTGTTAGGGAGGGGTATCACCGCAAGCCTAGTAGACTAGAAGCATGTTCCTGCCCTATAAAAAGATGGGAAGAGAGAACGAGAACTGCATTCCAATGATGTCTGTTTCATCTCTAGTCACTTTCCTAAAGCAGACTACTTTAGTCGAACTGGATCTACAGCTATGTGGTCATCAATCCGTCTCTCGCTGCCAATGTTATTGCTTCAGAGACTTTTCTCACAATATGACTAATGAGACAGCAACAACAGAATAAGTAAAAATCCAACGATCCCCAAATAAATAAATGAAATACAGGAGGAATTCCAGAAGAGAAGACATGGAGATACTGAAATTCATTATTTTGCCCATCATATATATATGAAATTAAAAGAAAGCAATATGATCCACCCTTTCTCAAAGATTGCTGGATGTTAGAGAAAACAGAAATCAAAGCTTCTACGGACTGATCCAAAACAATCAACGTCAACGTACAGATTTCAACTTGCCATAAACCAAACCAAAGAGGAAATGATTCTTTGGCAATAATGCTGCAAGGCATTAAAGCAGTGACTCTTACAACTGTCAATTTAAATAGGTGTAAGTTATTTAACAGTTACATTAAATCAAATAGCTAATCAAGTATTTAATTTTAGATAGAAGAAGTCTTTAAATTGTATTGAATTTCTGGGTATTCAAACAGCCATAAAAGCATACCTTAATTGATAAGGGTGCTTATATTCATTTGAACTGGATACAGGCAGCATGGTTCCAATCATTTCTCAGCAATTACAGTAGTTCTTACTTTATAAATAGAATTCAGAAGTAAAAGAACAGGAAAGGCATACATTTTCCAAAGCCCATTACATTGCTGGACCTTTAAAAAAAATCTAAGGAAACAATGCAATAAAACCTCTTTCCATAAGCCCACACCAAGTTCTTTTGCCATAGTGAAACAATAAAAAATAGAATCTAGAAAATAGTAGGCAATTATTGAAATAGCAGCCTGAAATTGTAAGAATAGATTGAAATTGAGGCACAATCTGAGTTTTGAAACGATAACTTTGCAGGCCCATAACACACACATTGTCTAAAAACACTCAGAGTTCATAGCAATGTGAAGAACTGTTTTGGCTAACATTTTGGCTATTTTAAAAGTAATCAGAAACATTTAACAACATATTCCTATTTCTGTCTAGCCAGATATATGTGACGTTAAATTCAATGAGCTTAGTTTTGGATATAATACTGCAGATTAAACATAAAAAGTATACATCATACCCAAATGAACTGGACGTATTATCTTCAAAATAATGTCCTTGTCCTTTGATTATCTAAATTTTATGACATGTAATATCTTTGACATTTGTGTCTCCTAGTTGGTGTTTTAATAATGCACCCAATGCAACACTTGCTTTAGCTTCAGGATTTTTGCGCCTCTCCTTGCAGCATTCTGTCTTTCCAAAAACATGGCTTTTGATTGTCCTTGATTTCCTAGTTTCAACTATGCAAATATAAAGCCTCCTAAATATAGCTATTGAGTTATCAAATGAAAACTGGCAAGGATGCAATTAAATTTGGAAGTCTTCTTTCCATTGTACAACCAATATATTATTACAATTTGACAGTTTTACTTTCAAGTCACAGTTACCTTTCTTTAAACCCATGAAGGATTAAACACTCAATGTGTATCATACCATTCAAGCAATACCCAAATCCCAAAGAGCTCTCTCCTGACCTGATCTGTCAAAGGAGCCTGAATAAAATGATCAGTAATGTATAAAATACTACAGAATTGAGAAGCTTCTTGTGTGGTTATGTCTTTCAACTATCTTGGCTTAAAAAGAGATATGCATTGTAGTTCTGCTTTAGGGTTTCAACCATAAATTATATCTTCTCACTTCAGAGAAGTACATTCCACAGAAAAAGCTGGCAGAGATTTGGATGGGCATGTTTTCCAAGTTCTCCTTCCTCCCTTTCTTTTCTTCTACAGTAGTTCTTAACACTGCATTTAGGCAGTCACTCTATATTAGAAGTGCTCCAGGCAGTTCACAAACACAGCTATTAAAATTCAGTATAATGAAACAGTCAAAAACATGAAATAATAAAAATTCAATGACTATTCGTAAGTATCGAAGGTTTAAGTGCTGAACTAAAAACAAATTATTTTAAAGGCTTGGATGCATAAAAAGTCAACATATGGAACTTACGAGACTATCAAGAAAAAGCCAGGAGACCCTGGGATTAATACTCCATAACTAATACTTCACTATCGAATAGCCCTCTTTTCCCTACTTTCCGCAGGGATGTTCACAACAAAGCATTGTAAGGGCAAAGCAGGGGAAAAGGCTACTTTTTGTGTTAAGCCTAAATCTTCCTTCAGCTCTGCACAGCTGCCAAAGAGAAGCCTGATAAGTATCTTAATTCTGCTTGTATATTTCAATTCCTTGAGAATAAATTGAACAAGATACAATTTCTTTGGCTTCAATTCAGTAATATTAGCAATATTGGCTTGACAACTCACTGACAAAATTGCAACAGCTTAACCAGATTTTTCTCATTTTAAGGCAATTTGGATATTAAATGTCATGCTGAAAACTACTGAAAGGCCCATTTGTAAATTTAAAAAGAGAGCATGTTCCTGAAGCTAATTAAAAATAACTTCATTTCTTGCACAAGTAGGTGTGCCAAAGAACACACAAACCAGTGATACAGAGTAGCGTTCAAAAATTTAAGGCATGGTTGTTCACAAATTATGTTAAATTGCAGTGAAATCATCAGTATTATATAAATTCAGTTTCACTTAGTTACAATTTTTGCCACTAAGTAAATAACCTAACTAATGAAGATTACTTTAATTGTTCCTACAGAGATTTCTGAGCTTTATTCCTGGGGAAAATTAAGATAATATTTGATTCCTGTCTGTATTATCATTTTAGATTTATCCACAGTACATATTATCTATCGTTACAATGATACATTTTACCTTGAGAAGGTAAGTAGGGATATTGCTGAAGTCCACTGGCAATTTCAGAAGAAAACGAGCTGAGAATTCACCTGTCTGTAAATAAAAGTAAACAGTGAGATCTATAATAAATAACATTCTTGTCAGCAGCAACTAGTTTTACATTAAACCTCTTAAAAGATCACTGTTCACTGTTAATAAATAAGAGAAAGTACTTCAGTCACAACTTGAAATTAAGTAAATTTAACAAGTAGCACTCCAAACTCTATCTGTTAAAATTATAGGACTGGAAATTTTACTAAATTTTGAAATTTGACTCAGATGGCAACCAGTAAGTACTGGTATACTGGACTATGATTAAATATCCACAATTCATTTATCCCTGGTTAATTTTTTATTTTTGCAGTCACAGAATAAAGGGTTTCAGAATTTGCCTTCTTTGTAGGCAAATTCTTTCCCAATTGATACCTATGAACACTGAAAAAAAGCAGCATTACAAAAAGTGATGCTATATTAGCATGACCTGAAGACTAGTTCCCAATAAGTTTTGTGACTATATTTTCTCAGTATGATCAGCCCAGCATATGAAAACCAATAAGGGAAAGTACTGAGGCATAATTACATAAAAATACTTCTAATGTCACACTTTTGATGCAGTGAAATAATTCTTACACTATATTGTTTGATTCAGAAATGCTTTGAGACTATAGTTTAGGCCTCTTTAATCTGGTTCAGTCCAAACTTTTGGAACTACAATTCTAATTATCCTTATTAACTATAGTGCCCTGGGGCTAAAGGGAAATAGAGACCAAATGTATACAAAGCCACATATATTCATGGATGCTAATGCATAGCCAGGCAGCTCACATCCTAACATATGTAACCCATTTTCCCTTCTTTCACAGTCTCACGGCTACCTTAATATAGATGTATAAAATGATACTGGCTTGTATAAATAAATATGTTTATATTAACAAGTAAAACAAAAATTTAAAAAGTGAGTGACTGCAAATAGTAATATTAATTCTACAACATAATCTGCAGACAAGTTAGTAGCAAATTGGTTATCCCAGAAGACCAGTTTAAGAGCTGACACAGCATCTCAACTTCCATCTCTTAAAGTGATGTGACAGTAAGCACTATTACGATTTCCTGACACTTGTTCACCTCTAAAACTGGCAACTGAAGAAAGTTAAAGGAGGAATCAGCACATTGTCACAGACACTCTTGGGTTGCTGACTATTAAACTAAAATTAAGTACTAGAGTAATTGTGATCAGATTACAAATCTTAATTTTAAATCTTACATTAGCAGAATTTGAATTCTTTTATTTTATCTTTAAACTACATGGGATAGTTTTGTAGGGCTTAGATCCATACAACAGTTTCAGAATTAGCTGTTTACCTAGGAATTGGGTTCAAGTAAGGTAATGTAGCTGACAAACAAAAAGTGGGAGTGAAGAAGAAGGGTAAATTAGGGACAAGTCATTTATTTTAAGAACCCAAAATCTAAAACAAATAGGTTGACCAAACCAATAGGTACAATTACTAGTGGGAAGGATTATCGAGGAGTCTTGCATAACTTTTCCAGCACACATACCCAGTTGTTCTTCTTCCCTGCATAAATTTCCATGTTCTCTCCATATTGCGGTTCCTCAAGTAATGTTTGATATTCAAACATGAGGCGAGAGCTCTCGCGTAGTCTGCTGCACTGAAACTGGTGATACTGTTGCACAAGCTCTTTTACAACAAGCAGTAGACATTCAGGATCTGATGGATTCCAAGAGGCTAAGTTCTATGCAATAGAAAGACAAGGATTAAGGTAATCTTCAAATGCGGTAGGAGTAACATAATTGGTTATTCACTGTTCAAGTGTGGTGTAAGTTAGACCAGCCTGTATGGCATTTCAAATGCATAAGAGGTCATTTACAGCTCCATCACTAAGTTTCAGGTTTTGTGGGTCTTTTGCTGCCTCTTCCTTGTAAACCCTTTGAACTGAAAGAAGATGAGTGCAGCAGCTAAAGGAATGGTCATGCCTGAAATAAATATGGAGCCCAATTCAGCACTATTCTAGATGATGATATGAAACAAGGACATAAATGGTCAACAAAAATAGGGAGTGTCAACTAGAATTACGTATTTACCTTGAGTGGCTGTAACCAATAGCATTTTTAATTTTTTAACCTCATTGTGGCTATGACATATCTCTAGTGAATACCTATGATTTTATTGTTTATTCGTTCAATCGCTTCCGACTCTTCGTGACCTCATGGACCAGCCCACGCCAGAGCTCCCTGTCGGCTGTCGCCACCCCCAGCTCCTTCAAGGTCAAGCCAGTCACTTCAAGGTTATTATCTTCCATCTTGCCATTGGTTGGCCCTTCTTCCTTCAATTTTCCCCAGCATCATTATCTTCTCCAAGCTTTCCTGTCTTCTCATTATGTGGCCAAAGTACTTCATCTTTGCCTCTAATATCCTTCTCTCCAGTGAGCAGTCGGACATTATTCCCTGGAGTATGGATTGGTTCGATCTTCTTGGGGTCCAAGGCACTCTCAGACTTTTCCTCCAACACCACAGTTCAAATCCTTTGCTCAGCCTTCCTTATGGTTCAGCTCTCGCATCCATAGGTTATTACGGACAATACCATTGCTTTAACTATGCGGACCTTCATTGCCAGTGTGATGTCTCTACTCTTCATTGCCATAGATGCGGGCAAAACGTCAGGAGAGAATACTTCTAGAACATGGCCATAAAGCCCGGAAAACATACAACAACCCTGTGATCCCAACCATGAAAGCCTTCGACAACACATCTTCACTAGTTTATTGAGATTGCTCATTGCTCTCCTCCTGAGAAGTAAACATCTTCTGATTTCCTGGCTGCAGTCTATGTCTGCAGTGATCTTCGTGTCTAGAAATATAATCTGTCACTGCCTCCACATTTTCTCCCTCTATTTGCCAGTTATCAATCAGTCTGGTTGCCATAATCTTGGGGTTTTTTAATGTTTAACTGCAACTCAGCCTTTGCACTTTCTTCTTTCACATTGGTTGTAAGACTCAACTCCTCTTCATTTTCAGCCATCAAAGTGCTATCATCTGTGTATCTAAAATTGTTAATGTTTCTTCTGGTAATTTAAATTCCAGCCTTGGATTGATCAAGCCCCACACGTTGCATAATGTGTTCTGCATACAAACTGAATAGGTAGGGTGAGAGTATACAATCTTGCTGTACTCCTTTCCCAATCTTGAACCAGTCTGTTGTTCTGTGGTCTGTTCTTACTATTGTTACTTGATCATTATACAGATTCCTCAGGAGACAGACAAGGTGACTTGGTATCCCCATACCACAAAGAACTTGCCACAATTTATTATTATCCACACAGTCAAAGGCTTTAGAATATATGATAGCCATTTTAATGTATTTTAATTGTTTTACAGGGTATATGTTTTAATGTTGATTCATTTTATTAGTGTTATCATGTCTGTTGGATTATTTTATACTCTTTTAATTCTTTTACTATAAGTTTACGGTTACTATTGTGTATTACTTTGATTTTGGATGTGTTTGTATTATTTTGGCATTGAATGTTTGCCTTTTTTCTGTGTGTAAACTGCCCTGAATCGCTTCTGGGAGAGAGGGTGGTCTAGAAATAAAATAATAATAATAATAATAATTATTAAATGAATAGCAAGACAGCAGTCTCCTCCTGTGCCTCAAGCTACCAACAAATGTGACATTGCCAACTCAATGGCAGATCTGACTGGTACAAGTCAACAATACTTTAACACAGCAAGTTAAAAGGCAGACTTTCATTGCAATATTTGTCATTTGTTTCCTACATAATACCAACATGGCTATCAATTCACATATGTTCGGTTGAGTTGGACTGAACAGAAAATAACTCCAGTTCATTCAGTTTAACTGTCTGAAATACATCATGTATTCTGCAGAAAATAAATCTTGCATCACAAGGTCAGAAGCAAGTAAGCAAACTGTCTGTACAACTTCCACTTCCTTTTCTCAAGGTTTTAGGTGAACACCCTTCCCAGAAAGTTTTAAGATAGAATGTGCTAGTACAGGCTGATATCAGCACAATGAGGAATGAGAATAAACTCCCACATTTTTATTTTATGTTACATCACTAATATTGTGTTAAAGGAAATGACCAATGTTTTCATAATTGACCTATATTGAAGAGGAATAACTCCCCACCCGATGCAATAGAGCCAAAGAAACAATGCTCCTGATGGCACCTTTTAAACAGATGGAGAGAACAAGAAAGGACAAGATTTAATCCACTGGCCTTTGGGGGGAAGACAACAATGATATGACTGTTTCAAACAACAAATAATATTGCATCAGGATAGTTTCTGAGATTTTAATTTTAGAAGCAAACAAAATTCTCTCATCAAATAGTTATTTCTCTCTAATGCCAAATAGATCTTTTAAGAATAAAGTCATAACAGATGAGTCACTCAGAAAACAATTATTTTATGTCTCCTTTTAAAGAAACAACTTAAACTGAAGTCTGAATTTAATATTGATCTGTTAAACTCAATACTATAACCCATATAAAGGGAAAAGCTACTTTTGCACATTAAAGAACAAAGAAAAATATGACTTACAGGGATAATTAGACACAATAAAACGGATACTTTAAAAATAATTTTTATTAATAGCACACAAAAGAGATATTGTTTTTGAAAGATTCGGAGAAATTGATAATCAAATAAGATCTTCTAATTGTCTCTTTGAAAGAAAAACCAAGTCAAACCATCTCTGGTCAAAATGATACCATTAGGCAGAAAAACAGGCACACGTTCCACAAAACTGTTTGTCTGTCTTATTATCCTAGACAGTGCAAGGGTTTGACAATTTTAAACCAGAGTTTTGTTACAGAAGCTAAAGAGCATATACACTTCTTCACAAAATTCAATACCTGAATTCAATTTAATTAAGTG
The DNA here is from genome assembly GCF_035594765.1 of Anolis carolinensis. NCBI lineage: Eukaryota > Metazoa > Chordata > Lepidosauria > Squamata > Anolidae > Anolis > Anolis carolinensis. The sequence continues at coordinate 42,928,937 of NC_085841.1, forward strand.
GTCATCTTCGTTAGTTAACCAGCTTCATTATTTTTAAATTAAAAAATGTCATTTAGGATTTTTCAGTTAACAACAGAAGATTGTAGCTAGAATATTAAGAAAGAAATGCTGTGAAGAGATGATTAAGCACTATAGGTAGGTTGACATCATTATTAGTCTTCGTGGGGGAAACAAATACGGTTACTTGTGCCGCACAATAGAAATGGCTATATATATTGGCAGAAGAATTTTGTAGATGACTACCTTCTCTCCTGGCACATTATAGGATAGAATGACTTAAAACAGTTTTTCCATTTTCACCATGTGCTTTCAAGTGGGTAATATTCCAGAAATCAGCCATTCAGTAGAGTTTGTAAAGATACATTTGGTTTAAAAATATATATATTCAACACTTGGGCAAAACATTCACTAGCTGTGTTTAACCAGACTTTTTTTCCTTAAAAGGATCAAAAAGCATCAATTTCAAAACGAGAGAAAACAATACAGTCAACAGAGATTTTACACTCAGTGATTCCCCCCCCCTCCAAAAAAAAATCCCAAAAGCAAAACTTAATTTTGCAATTTGATAGAAGGGACATCCCATTGTATATAATGGGATTTGAGCATCCATGGATTTTGATACTCACAGGAACTTCTGGAACAAAACCCTGGCAAATATTTTTTTTCTGTTATGTTGTACACAATATATTTGGACTCTAGACCTAGACATTTTAAACACAGAAATTGTTGTGGCTCAGCCATCATGGCCCAGGTTACATCGAGAGTTGGAGTCAGAAACAGATGAGGTGGCGGAATTCAAAGACATTCCTGCTCAGAACTCAGGCCCCATGGCCTTGCAGGTGCCGGATATCACAGATCCGCTAATTGGCAAACATTCTGAATTCTCTCCAGCATTAACCACACCAGATGGTACAGACCTGGGGGAGAATGGAAGTTTTAATCTGAGAGATTTTGTTACCAAAGATAGAAGTAGAAAACAAGGACTGAAAAGAAGTCAAAGACTCACTCTCAAACTAGATAAGGATTAGTTTTCCCATGAGAACTTTTGTGGGCCCTGTACTCCCTAATTCTTACAGACTTGGGATTCTGTTAAAAGTACTCTACACTGTACTTTCATTGCGGTGTCAACTTTGCCTTTCCTCGGAAAAGGTTCCAGTTTCCAGCTCCTTGCCTTGTCTTCTCAATCAGTGATGAGTTTCCAGTTTCAGGAAAGCCGTGTCGAGCCGCTACTCCCAGGTACACCTTGCCTTGTTACCACAACTTCCTTGTTCCTGGATCGAGATTGACTCTGCTTTGTTTACCTTGCTTCTTTGACTTTGCTTTGGGACTTTTCAAGCGGATTTGCAGTGCTTTGTTTTTCGCTATTGTTTCATGGACAAACTTTGAGATCTAAGGGAAGCTATCGAGCTTCACTTGTGGATTACAAATTGGACATTGATAAACTCTTTCTGAATTGCAATAGACTATATATTATGGACTATTTCTTACTTTGACTTTCCACATTAAATGCGCATAGACCTATATATTTACTCTGCTTCAATAAACAGCTTGTGTGTTATATTGGCTCCTGCCTGGTTTTCGAGTGCTCGCGCTGCCTTGGGGTGCAACAGAGATCTTAACTAGGCTTTACAATTTAACACTGTCAATTGCATTTTCTCAAAAGTTATGAAAGAACAGGAAAGGAATATGAATTTTGAAGACTGGTAAATTGTGGGCTGACATAGGGAGCACCTGATATCTTCCATTACCAAACAATAAAAATATATTTCCTGCCTTTGTAATACATGTAGCAAGACGTGAACTTCAATTGAAAAGTATGTAAGATTTTGACTGGACAGTACACTAAAGATATGGTGACACCATTGTTCAAATATTCTATAAAGCAAGTAATATCCTTCTGTAAATTGAGGCCTCTATTAAAAACTAGGGTTGCTTTTTCTCAGCAAAACAAAACTTCATAATTTAAATTGGTACCAATTTTCCTTAAACAGTTAAGATCTCCTATAATTGTTGTAGTTATTATGGATTGTATTTGATTAATTTCCTGTAAATAAAATTGTAAACATTTGGACTACCCCTGGAGATTGTATCATTAACACACACTAGCATACTACTCCTTCAAATTAATTTGAATAACATGCTTCTCAAACATACTTTAATTTCTGTTTTTAAAGAACCAGCACTGGCAGGATGGCAAATAGGAAATTTAACAGAGATTACAACAATGTAATATTAGAGTAAAAGAACACCATTTCAGTTTTATAAACAAGCATTCTACATAATTTACTGTTGTGTCAGATAATACTTAGTGAAACAATTGACTACTGTGGAATTATTTAACTAGATAGACATACTTCTGATTGCTTGAAAAGCAGGTCAGAGAATCTTATTATGTTGGATCAGATTACGTTCCTATTGGAGATGCAAGTTTGCAGGTAAGGTAGCCTTCCCAATTAAGCTCTGAATATGGATTCCCAGGTTTCTGAAGTGGCCAGAAATGCATTTACACAACTAATACTTCTGCTTCAGTTCTTGGAGTGCTCCATTTGGATTACAGTATCATGTTCCACATTATCTTTGTTTGGACATTTCTACTGGTCCAAATGTTTTTAGCCAAACTGTTAACAGTGGCTGATTACAAGGAACACATAAGCTTTTTGTTACAATAGTTCCACTCATTACTGGCCCACTTCCAGGAACAATTCAAAATGCTGGATATAGCTTGGTCCAGGCTATCTGAAAGACCAAGTTCTTCTGCAGAACTTAGATGTGGACAAGAAGCCCTTCTTTGACCTTGCCACTTTCACTTAGATCTCTCTAAGCAAAGCAGAGAGATCCTTTTCAGTGGCTCCTCTCAGGGGTTGGTCTGCAATTCAAACGACTGAAAGAGAATCCCCTCCATTCTCTTTTTGCCAGTAGGCAAAAAGCTTCTCATTCAAGCTTGACTTATTTAATTATATATTAATATTGATAACTTATTATGCTTTTATTAATACTGGTTTCTTTAATTATTTTGTAACTAGCCTTTGGCTGTAGTTCTGGAAGAAATCTAAGATACAAAGAGAGAGATCTTCCATAGATGTTATTTTTCAATTTTTCGATCAGAAAAAGCCTGCAAGATATGCAATTTGTCGATATCAATAAAAGAATTAGCAAATCATGGGTTTTTTAAAAAATAAATTAAATGGAACCTGTTTTTCTTAAGAATGTGCTTAAGCATCCAGGTTTCTGGAATATCTTCCAGGAACGTGACTCTGAAGAAGACAGCTTGCTACTGTTTTTCCTGGCTGAACTACAGAAAACAGCAAGATCTTCAGTTAGTGGGGTTTTTTCCCATATTTTTAGGAGGAGGGAATTAAGTGAAATAATTGTCAAGAAAAATAAATGTCAAGAAACACAAGATATCAAGCCCTTGATAGCAGTGAACAAGAGTAAATTTATGCAGAGTTTTTCTTCACTGATGACTCAGAAGGATGTCATAAGTTCAACATGAAAGCAATAGAAAGATTTAACTTGCATATTGTGATATGTCTTAAAATATCTATATTTTATTCTGAAGTAGTTTTGAAAACTACCATTGCCAAACACTAGTATCCAAATATGAAGTTTAGTCATCTAATAATTGTTTTACGTATGCAATACTCTTTTCTATCACTATACAGTACTTGTAACTCATGACTCTTTCTGTTGTACAAAAAAATCTCTTAGCTTCTTCACACATTACATTTTTGTACACTTTCCAAATATCTTAGAGGTTTGATCAGAATTCTAGAAACTGAATGTTCCCACAGACAGTAGATAAGATGCAAATTCTATCATTTCTTCTTTCTCTTTACAGAAATTATGTCCCCAATATACACTTTGAATTGCTGGACAATACTTCTAAGCAGTAGGGATACTGGGAAAAATGGAACATTGATCAAAACTACCCTCTGCACACATGTCTTCAAGAGCCCCAGCAGTGTAGAAACCACTGACTGAGTTCTGCAAATTGAGAAAGGAGTTTCATTCACAGAAGAATATTATGTGAAATTCTTACACCTAAAAGTATAAATTGTTAAATTTAAAAAAATGTATGAATACACTTTATCTCATGCAGTTATACTTATTAGAGTATCAGGATTTGTCACTTTTGTGGCAATTTCAGGTTTATGCTTTCTAATGTATGAAAATAGTCCTGATTTTGTAGTACAAGTATTTTAGCAAGGAACCTGTGTCCTTGAAATTTGCACCCTCTCATTATACTCATAATTTAATATAGTCTTGAAATAAATCCTTGTTAAAAAAAGGATATTTCATATAAACTGTTAGAAAAGGTCTGCTACTTTAAATTCAATAAATTATTGTTAGTGTTTCTATTATAGTAAGGTAAAGGTTTCCCCTGACGTTAAGTCCAGTCGTGACCGACTCTGGGGGTTGGTGCTCATCTCCATTTCTAAGCCAAAGAGCCGGCATTGTCCACAGACATCTCCAAGGTCATGTGGCTGGCATGACTGCATGGAGCGCCGTTACCTTCCCGCCATAGTGTTACCTATTGATCTACTCACATTGGCATGTTTTCAAACTGCTAGTTTGGCAGGAGCTGGAGCTAACAGCGGCCGCTCACGCCGCTTCCGGGGTTTGAACCTGGGACCTTTCAGTCTCCAGCTCAGTGCTTTAACACACTTTGCCACGGGGGCTCATGTTATATTATGTCAGAAATCAAGGCAATGTAGTGCCACACTGAAAAAAACTATCAAATCAAAAGGATCCTCAAGAAGAATGATACTGCTTTTTAAAAGAGCAGAAGTTACAATGGACTTTATAAGATGTAGTATTTTATAGAATCACTAGCTTTGCCCGGCCACGCGTTGCTGTGGCTTATGGGAATCCTTTGTTGGCCAGGTGGAATAGCAGTGAATAGCCTTGCAGTCTCAAAGCCTGGCCGTTTTCTGGAGTAGCTGGAGCTTTTTGTTGTATGAACGTAGAGGCATGGATGTGGGGTTGTGCTGTCAAGTTTAGTTTCTGGGATGTGTAGTTTTGTTGTTTTGTCCTAGGCCGAAATTTCATTACCCTTTTATATATATAGATAGAGCTGGAAGAGGCCACCATGTACCGTCTAGTCAAACCCCCTACCATGCAGAATCAAAGCATTCCTGGCAGAAAACAAGTTTGCTCCAGTTTAAATGTGCCAGTCTTTCAAATACAAGGTGTCCTAAAAACACTTATAATTGTGGAAATTTATAATTCTAACTGCCTTCTCCTTTAGTATTGCCCTAAAGTTTGTTAAAAACAGCTTTCTTAAAGGCTAAAATGCAAATCTGATTTAGCATGACTTTCCGTTTCTGCCATATAACAAACTCCAGGAGACTATACCCCGGTCACTTCTATTCCACCCACTAGGCCATCCCTGATGGTTAGGATCAGATCTAAAATAGCTGCTCCTCTTATTGCTCCTTCTACCTTGCACTTCTTGCAGCTGTAAATACTCACATCATCTAGCAATAACACAAGCATACCATAACTATTATGGGTGACTGAAAAAGAACTGAGCATTCACCTCAAAATTCTCCTGCCAAACAACCACACAAAGTATCCTGTTGGCCTTCCCTGTTAGCAAAGCTCCTGTTCGCTCAGCTTCAGGGATTGGAGATGCAGCTGTATAAATAGCTAGTGGCTGCTAGCTTTACCCAAAGATGCCCACTCCCAAAACTATGAGGACCTGGATCTTCATGCAAAAGTGTAATAGAACACTAGCCAGCACAACCAAGGCTTCTCCCAGCTCACACAACAAACAGCCTTACCTCAACAGACACAACAGCTTTAACTCCCAAAATACTTTCTGGGGCTGGGAATGTTCAACCCAGCAGATACAAACTCACCTTATACTGTCTCTTCCACAACGCCCATGTAAAGTACCCTTGGCCTTCCCTGTTACTCAAGCTCCAGTTTGCCTTTACATGAGCAGTTTCTAAGGCAATCCATCCAAAAGAAGGCTCAAATATGTTGATTCAACTAAAACTGATCAAGCTAGTGTACCTGAATTAGCCAATGTTTACTGGTTATTTATAAGAGACAGGAGAAATGCCTTAAAATACAAAGCCAAATCTGGAAAATTCCACTTTTCAAAATGACAGTTGAACCCTTTTGATTTAAAAATAAGGAGGTTAAGTGTCCCATATAAATGTCCTAAAAATAATACTGATTTTCATAAACTATGTCTATGGGATGTAGAGTGACATATCTCAGAGAACACATGGCATTCAAAGTAAAACACTGGTCTTGATTACATTAACATTATTTATAGTAAGTTGAGTGATGTTCAACTGTCCAAATCCAGAGTTAATTTAGCAAGGATTGTTCACAAACTCAGTAATTTGAACAAGATCCTATCTAAATATTCCATACACTAGGAAAACAAAACCCAAGAACATATTGTGATAATATACATCAGTCTTAACCTAGTACTGTCCAAACTAGAACTTCCATTATTACTAGTTAACATGGCAATAATTATCCTGTATAGGGCCTATAGTAAAAAAATGTGTGGCAAATCAAGTATGACTGTTGAATATGAGAAAGAACAATATAAAATTAGCTCAAAAAGACAAATATATTGCACTCTTATACCTTGAGACTGGCAAGATAATTTCAAGTTTAAATACTGTACAAGCAAAATGTATTTATGTTAATTATAGCATTGAGACATGTATACACACACAATGAGCAAGAAAAATATCAAATGTTTTAGATACTATATTATCAGTACATATTATAGCAACAACAAAAAACCAACCTCAATGTGATTATTAACACATTGATCACAGAATTGGTTAAAATAGTTAAAATTGTTGATATCTAGCATCTTATTCATTAACAACAAATAATCAATATAAACTGATGACTAAATGCCAGTTTGAAGAAGCACATCATCAAAAAACTGCAAAGATGGAGTGAGGAATTTAATTGTGGATTCATAGCCATATCTAAAGAGTCAACTGTGTGTATTGGTAGATATGTCAATCCACACAAACAGAGCAGAATATACTCACATGCAAGGCTGATGGATCAGGAAGAAATTCTGCATCTTCTCCAAAGATAAAGTCAGGTGGCAATTCTGGATAGTGGGCATTAAAAATTATATCCCCTAGATCAAACAAAAAAAAAAGTTTTAACTATAGACACACACCAAGAGCATAAGACTAGAGCTCTATACAAACATGGAGTCATGTACTCCTCTCTCATTGGCAAGTACTTTCTATTTTATACTTGCCAGACATTAGTATACTGTTTGAACACCTCATGTCAACTGTAACTTTTCGTAATTGTGGTTGGAAACCAGAAGTCAGCTTGTTTAATTAAACCATAGTTAAGATTAAATATGATTTATTAGGTTTTAGATGAAACCACAAATTTGTTGCAAGAAACTGCTGACAATCAAGAAAGCGAAGCAAAAGCTTTTGAATTTCTCATGGCAGTTTCAAGGAAGAAGTTTCTTGCATCTTGTTCTTGTATTGCTAAATTGGAGCACACAAACTCTTCCAAAAGAACATTTTATAACCAAATTCTGCCTCTTTTTTAAAACAGTATCTTCCAAATTTAAATATTTTTTAAAATATTATTTTTAATTCCTTTTACTGATGTTTAGCTTGAAAAACAAAGGTTGAGAGGGTACACGATAACAATGTTTAAATGTTTGAAAAGATATGAAATTGAAGAGGGGGTAAACTGCTTTGCAGATACTCCAGGGTTAAATTTTTAAAAGGAGAACCTGCTGCCATATGAACATGTCCTGCTATCAGAGGAGTGTTTCAATATGTCACTACAGAGTCCAGCTGGCCCCATCCCTCTGCTGCACAGAAAGAAGCAAAGACTGCTCTCTACCAGCTTTTGGAACAGTAAGTGGTATTGCTTTTCAAATTTTAAAAACTATTTTCAAGCTGTGTATGGTTAAATCCATGGATGCAGAATCTGTGGATATAGAGGGCTTACAATATATTTTAAAATCAATAAAAATAATGACATCTAAATCCAAACCTACCGTATTTACCGTATTACAACATAGTTACAATTATGTATATTGTATTTACTGCATACGTCTATTATCAAAATCTGTAAAGAGAAGAATTTACCTAAGCTATGGATCTGGAGAATTGTAAGTATCTTTAACCAGTTCCTTAAAACTACAGCCACACACTGAAAATACACTTCAGGTGTCAACAGCAGAAATGGAAGCATTAACACAGATATTCCTTTTTAAAAGTTTCACTACTACACCTCTACCTGTATCACAGAGCTATATGTAGCAAAGCCTATATGGCAGTCTTCTTCAAAACATACAGTTTTACTTTCATATTGAATGATCATGTGTGCATACATCACCTGCACTTAACTCCTGCATTCCAATATCAAAACACAGAATTATATCTTTCATAAACACGAAAGATATAATTAAGCCATATGTATTCTCAATTCCTCCAATAAACAAGAAACGTAAAAAGGTAATTGGCTGACTTGTGGGCTATACATTGACTCAGACAGGAATTTTCCATAAAACAGCCACCAGACACAGGGCATTGCCTCTGTAATATCTTAAGAACTTCCCAAAAAAGCAGGGTGGAGGGTGGTTTTAAACAGGTATATGGTAGACTGCTTTCTCTAGAAGACACCTTTCTCCACTGTACTAAAGCTCTCTATTCCACCCAGGCAACAGTAAACAAAGGAAGCTGTCCTGTTAAGATGTAAACTATCTCCAAGATAATTGTCACATATTATATCATCATTTCCCATGCCACTGAAATCAGGACATTATTATTTAAAGTGCTCTTTAAAGAGCACTACTAAAATCACTGCTACCTCTGTACCACTACTTCTGATACCCTCTTTTCAATTATAGTAACTAATTCATCAAGCTTAATCTATTTTCAAAGAATTAAGATAAAAAAATTGGGTTCAGGAATTGCAAGATTTGTCACAAAATTCAAACTACCTATCCAAGAGTTGTTCTGGTGAGATGAAATAAAGTAAGGTTTTTTTTAAATTTGTAGTGATAAATAATAATAATAATAATAATAATAATAATAATAATAATTTATTTTTATACCCCGCCTCCATCTCCCCAAAGGGACTCGGGGTGGCTTACATGGGGCCAAGCCAGGATAAAAACAGCAAACCAAATAAAAACATAAAAAATACAGACACAAATATTAAAATTCAAAACTCTAAAAATAACAAAAGTATTAAATGATAATTATACTAAGACATGGATTTGGCACCCAAGTAGAGGGAGTAAAAATGAATTGGGCAAAGTGCAATGAGTAAGTATCATAACACAAGGTAGTTAATTCAGTGCAATCGTCAATGAGAGAGCAGCTTGGGATGGGGTGGACCCTGTGACTGTAAACAAACTGATAGGGCAAGATAAAGTGCAACAGATGAGGAAATGGCCGCAGATACAAGGTCTATCATAGGGATGGGGAATTCATTCTCCGAAAGCCTGTTGGAAGAGCCAAGTTTTGAGGCTCTTCGTAAATGCTACCAGGGTGGGGGCTTACCTAAATAAATAAATATTTATATACCGGCCTATCTCTCCAAAGGGACTCAGGGCGGTGAGGGACTCAGGGTGGTGACAGTAACTTTTCTAAAAATAAAATAGCACCCATGTAAGTGAAAAACTATTAGAGATAAACTCTCTCAATATCACTCCCTCTCTCTCTATGTATATATAACATATGAAAGAGTTCAGAAACTTATAGAAAGATTAGAACTCGCATTTGAAAACCAACCATGTTTAATGTAATAAAATGATTCTAAAAACTAATTATCAGTTTCAAAAATATCAGAAATTCAAATTTCCCTTGAAAGAGAGAGAGAAATACTTCTAAAGTATTATCTGTCCAAACGTATCTCCCCCTATGAGCCCGCCTGGAATCTAAGATCATCTGGGGAGGCCCTGCTCTCGATCCCGCCTCCTTCGCAGGCTCGATTGGCGGGGATGAGAGACTGTTCTTCCTTGCAATGTTTTAATCTGTTTTTACTTCAGATGTTTTAAATATTATGGGTTGACCATTTTTAACACTATGTTCATTGTTCATATATTTGTTGTAAACCACTTTGGGTCCCCTAGGGGAGAAAGGTGGTATATAAGTGAAGCAAATAAAATAAATAAATAAATAAAGATTATGAGAAATAAAAACTCTCTGTACAGAGACACTCCAAAATGCCAAGTGATGAATGAATAAGAAGAGACTACTTGGCCTTTCAACATGACAGCCATTCTCGCTAAAGGCCAGAAAAAAGCTGGTATCTTACAAAGAGGATGTAGCTATCTATACCCACAAGGGGAATGCTTGGCTTATGACTAGCACTATTCTCAGAAGAGAAAACCATGGCATCTTCAAAGGTTTCTTACATTTTGCGGTCCTCCTTCACAGTAATATATCCTGTTCTTAAAAGATAACAACCACATATCTAGCAACAGGATGTCTGGTATTCCTGAATGTTGTGGTCTTGCAGTAACACCTTCCACTTATGGTCAGTAAACTTTTGTTTTATTTTTGCCCATTAACAGACACTTTCCTCTAAGCCACAAATCTGATTTACGCAGTAAATTGTAACAGTTCAAATATTAACTCTTTCCAATTATTATTTATCACAAGTTATATTATTTCAATTTTTCCTAAATTATTCCAGATTGTCTATATATTGCTTCATATATTTTTTTTCTTTTGTGAGCCCCCCACTTAAGAATGTTTATTTGTCCCTAATATGGATTTATAAACAGGCACCAATGACATTATTATATACACAAGATACTGTGCATATAATAATGTACATTATAATGTGCACAGAAGGGTTTCCACAGTGCTTCTAACAGTATTATTAAAACATAAAATCCAAACTACAATTCTGCTTCTTAAGTATTATTCACCATATTTGCATCTCACTCTTCCATTGCAGTACAGAGCCTTAATATGTGAGATCAACCTTATTTTAATTTCACAACCTTCCTATGATCACAGTTTACCTAGACCAGTTCTTCTTAAACAATGTAAAGTTGGGGACCAGCAGGATGTCTTCACAGTGTCCCCTGGCTCTGACTGTTTATACTCTTACTGAGAATTTATTATGGATTGGCAACCAATGGCTACCACTTTTAGTAGCACCAACCTAGACAATGCCACAGAAACTAGGGGTGGATCTAAACTGATCTAATATATTGGAGCTGTTCTGGCATGGCATAAACTTGATTGGATCTGGGATGAGTCAAACAGGCACTCTCCTGGCTGCTGCGGAGGTGGACGAGTGACAGTCCAGCAGCATCAAGCATATTTTGGCACCCCTGGAAAACCACCCTTATCATGCCTTCCCATCCTCCATGTCGCGGCAGTCTTCAAAAGTGACATGGATTCTGTCACTCGTCAGCTGCAATTGCATTGCCTGGGCTTACGGAGAATAGGGGAGAACAGGAATCATCACCATAGATGACAGCAAACAGGTAAGACAAGAGGATAGGTGGCAGACAGGGAGAACACAGAGGTACCATCCCATGTTCTGAGACCACACTACTGCATCCATTTTCTGTACTTGACCTCTCTCTTGCTGAGCTAATTATTTCCCATGCAGGAATCTATAAGGAAACATTCTTGTTTTAACAACTCCTAAAGCGATTGCCTACAACTGCAAGCATTAAAAACATCTCATTTAATATGTAAGAAGTAATGGTTGTTGTGTTATATAAAAGGTATTAAGATATACAAATTTTTATATCTCCTACGTGACATGTATTTTTTATTATTATTTGTCTTGCCAGCCCAACTCCTCTGCCATAGCAGCTTGCCAGAAAAACTGTGTGCAACCTTGTGACACATGTACACTTAACAATCTGGTAAATGTTTTGCAGGTTCAAAAATGGAATGTGATTGGGCACTTAATAAGAGGCTTATAACAAGGATATCTAAGAAGGGAAGAAACAAGACTGCATTCTACCCATACTGCCTACATTTCATTAATATAAGCAACTCTTATTTTGTTCAATGAAATGTATACTTATGTAGGTATGTACATGATTGCACCGAATGTGTCAATCCACATCTGAAAGCATGTGCAGGAGTTCATATTTACCAAAGATGAATACCTAAATCACAAGTCATTCTCAATCTCACCACAAAAATATTATTCAATATTGAACAACACTTAACATCCCACTTTCAATGCTACATATGTATCAGTCTCCAAGTTTGTCATATAGTATGAATAACTGCACACTGATATATGAACATAGTACAAGCCAGTATAAAATGATGATTCACTATTTTTAAATATTATTCATTTTTCATCTGTTTGTATTTGTATGCAACTAAATTCTAGGGTAAGGTGTCATGGAACCCAGTTACAGGGCTTTGGTAATTCAGCCCTGTAACTGGGAGTCATAACATAAACAATCCCAGGAGCACCTGGCAGAAGAAGATAGAATATGCCTGGGAACTTGGGGACGAAAGTATAAACAATTATAATTGGTCTAGTGTGTGAAAATGGTAGTAATGTGATATTGGGGGTGGGACTTGATGATGATATTTACGTGTGGTGTTACGTAGCATCAAAAGTTATAAAAATAGTTGTATGTAAACATTGGGTCATTCCTGACTTTTCCAAAGTCATGTGTTCTTCAATAAAGATTGGATTTGAGAGCAGCCATCTCTGGTCTGCGTTCAGACTGATCCTTTGAAGTGAGCAGGACAGTAAGGTTTCTGAATTGTCAGGAAAACAACTGGAAAGGGAGGCCATTCTTCTCTCCACATTTGCAGGTTTAACTTCGTCATGGACGAAGGATTGGGGGAAATCCAACCCCAAATAGGGAAACAAGTTGTCCAGGAACACTTGGCCTCTCTAAACGAATTCAAGTCCCCAGGGCCAGATCAGCTACACCCAAGAGTACTGAAGGAACTAGCGGAAGTTATTTCAGAACCACTGGCAATTATCTTCGAGAGTTCTTGGAGAACGGGAGAAGTCCCAGCAGATTGGAGGAGGGCGAATGTGGTCCCTATCTTCAAGAAGGGAAAAAAGAACGACCCAAACAATTACCGTCCGGTCAGCCTCACATCAATACCAGGCAAAATTCTGGAAAAGATCATTAAGGAAGTGGTCTGCGAACACTTAGAAACAAATGCGGTCATTGCTAATAGTCAACACGGATTTACCAAAAACAAGTCATGCCAGACTAATCTGATCTCTTTTTTCGATAGAGTTACGAGTTGGGTCGATACAGGGAATGCTGTGGATGTAGCGTACCTGGATTTCAGTAAGGCCTTCGACAAAGTCCCCCACGACCTTCTGTCAAACAAACTAGTAAAATGTGGGCTAGACAAAACTACGGTTAGGTGGATCTGTAATTGGCTAAGCGAACGAACCCAAAGGGTGCTCACCAATGCGTCGTCTTCATCATGGAAAGAAGTGACAAGTGGAGTGCCGCAGGGCTCCGTCCTGGGCCCGGTTCTGTTCAACATCTTTATTAACGACTTAGACGAAGGGTTAGAAGGCACGATCATCAAGTTTGCAGACGACACAAAACTGGGAGGGATAGCTAACACTCCAGAAGACAGGAGCAGAATTCAAAACAATCTTGACAGACTAGAGAGATGGGCCAAAACTAACAAAATGAAGTTCAACAGGGACAAATGCAAGATACTTCACTTCGGCAGAAAAAATGGAAATCAAAGATACAGAATGGGGGACGCCTGGCTTGACAGCAGTGTGTGCGAAAAAGACCTTGGAGTCCTCGTGGACAACAAGTTAAACATGAGCCAACAATGTGATGCGGCTGCTAAAAAAGCCAATGGGATTCTGGCCTGCATCAATAGGGGAATAGCGTCTAGATCCAGGGAAGTTATGCTCCCCCTCTATTCTGCCTTGGTCAGACCACACCTGGAATACTGTGTCCAATTTTGGGCACCACAGTTGAAGGGAGATGTTGACAAGCTGGAAAGCGTCCAGAGGAGGGCGACTAAAATGATTAAGGGTCTGGAGAACAAGCCCTATGAGGAGCGGCTTAAAGAGCTGGGCATGTTTGGCCTGCAGAAGAGAAGGCTGAGAGGAGACATGATAGCCATGTACAAATACGTGAAGGGAAGTCATAGGGAAGAGGGAGCAAGCTTGTTTTCTGCTGCCCTGCAGACTAGGACACGGAACAATGGCTTCAAACTACAGGAAAGGAGATTCCACCTGAACATCAGGAAGAACTTCCTCACTGTGAGAGCTGTTCGACAGTGGAACTCTCTCCCCGGGGCTGTGGTGGAGGCTCCTTCCTTGGAGGCTTTTAAGCAGAGGCTGGATGGCCATCTGTCGGGGGTGCTTTGAATGCAATTTCCTGCTTCTTAGCAGGGGGTTGGACTAGATGGCCCATGTGGTCTCTTCCAACTCTACTATTCTATGATTCTATGATTCTATGATTATTTTTTGGATTTGATTAATATGTGCCCTCTAGGAATCTCTAGGTCCTTCAGAGCTACTACCACTAGAAGTTGACCATAGACTCATGCTTGAGTACATAGAGCAGGGGTCCCCAAACTAAGGCCCGGGGGCCGGATGCGGCCCATCGAAGCCATTTATCCGGCCCCCATGGCACAAGGGCAGAAGGGGGTTAGACTAAATGACCCAAGGTGTCTCTTCTTCTCTTACAACCCTTATTATTATTATTATTATTATTATTATTATTATATTTTATGACACAGCAAACAAGATAGATATGCTGGATTTCGTATCACAAAATCACATTATTATTATTATTAACATTGAGGCTGGGTGGCCGTCTGTCAGGGGTGCTTTGCTTGTGCTTTTGGTGCACAAAGGCAAAAGGGGGTTGGACTTAATGGCCCAAGGGGTCTCTTCCAACCCTCTTTATTATTATTATTATTAATAATAATAATAATAATAATAATAATAATTGAGGCTGGGTGGCCACCTGTCAGGAGTGCTTTGCTTGTGCTTTTGGTGCACAAAGGCAGAAGGGGATTGGACTCAATGGCCCAAAGGGTCTCTTCCAACCCTTTTTTTTATTGTTGTTGTTGTTATTATTATTATTATTATTATTATTATTATTATTATTATTATTATTATTATTTTATGACACAGCAAACAAGATAGATATGCTGGAATAATAATAATAATAATAATAATAATAATTATTATTATTATTATTATTATTATTATTGCTCGGTGGTCAACTATAGTTTGGCCCTCCAACGGTCCGAAGGATCATGAACCGGCCCCCTGTTTAAAAAGTTTGGGGACCCTTGACATAGAGATTCCTTCAGAAGCTGCCAAATTGTTTCTTGAATAAAAAAAGCCTGAAAATCCAAGTGAGAGAAAATAAGGGATTCTCTGATAACTTTTGTAGACTGAGGCCCCTTCTATGCTGCCATATAATCCAGATTATCAAAGCGGATAATCCACATTATCTGCTTCAAAGTGGATTATATGAGTCTATACTGCCATATAATCCACTTCAAAGCAGATAATCAGGATTTTATATGGCAGTGTAGAAGAGGCCTGAGGTCAACTTCACCAAATGTATCGAGTGAAGTACCTAGAAACATCTTTATGAGCAGGCTGTATGTATGAATAGCAATAGAAATGCAATACTTGTAGGTGTGGTGATGAGTTTAACTATGGGGGACAAAGGCAGGAGGAAAGTCCAATGGAATCACCAATAGTCTAGCTGAACAATATTCCTGGACATTCATACTGTGCAGTACTCATTTTGTTTGATTTTTTTTTCTTTAACAAACTTAATTTAAAAGAGAACTGTGCAATAGACTGTGCACTGATATGACATAAAAACATATAGAACAGAGCAAGACTTTGGACTAAATAAATACAATGTTCCCTGTAGATGAACTTGGGGCTACATTGAAACAGAACAACTGTCTATAAATTTAGGATACAGTATAAACAGTTCTCCTGAAAACTGACTTCTTAAGAAAATTATTTGAATATTTGGCCATTTCCCAAATTCATAATTTCCACATGATGTGTTTCTTCCTAAGGAAACATCTAGTCTTGCACAATTCGATTTCAGAAATGTCCATGTAATATAACATGTATGGAGAAATATAATGAAATCTAGAAGGAATAGCCCACAAAACCAAATTTTATTTCATCACAGAAGATGCCATCATAACTAAGGCAAATTAAACAGTTCAGCCACTGATTTAATGGGTTAGGTTACAGACCAAGGGGTGATTCACTGACCACCTACTGGTTTTCTCTCAGTGGTTTAAAACAATTTTCTTAATATACTGACAGTTTTGGATTGATATCTGTTGATAAGTTAAAATAATGCCATCTTTGAAATTTGCCAATACATCCCAACAAAAAGGAAATATTCTGAATTGGTTCTGAAATTATCAGGAATGCTTCATAATTAAACTGAGAAAACATTGTTCATATAAACTCAGGAAGACTTATATAATAATTGATGTTCCTATTTTTGAATACAATGGAGATAAAGAGAAAGCAGGGTTCCTGTTACTGAAGATGGTGGCAAGGTAAGATATGCAGCAACAGCATGGAATTAATTCCCTTCCCTCACACACACACACACACACACACACACACACACACACACACTCATCTCTAGAAATTTCTATGTCCTCCAAAATTCCCACAATAATTCCTAAACTGTCAAATTCAAAGGACTTCACAGCGAAGAGCCCCATTAAGGTTCAATCTCACATTTGGTGGAACTACAATTGGTTTTGTTATATGTGTGTGTGTGGAGGGGGTGTTCTTTGTCTTTCTTTTCGGGTTCTGGCAGGGTTTCCATCCCACAACCAAAATCCTTCTGCTTCCAATACTTCATATGACTGGACATGCCCTCAGACCAGATCTCTTCTACACAAACATAGTAAGTCCAGCAACTTTTTAAAATCCTCGACAGCTACCACTGTGGTTACACAGAATGACCAAAATATGATGAATAAAACCAACAGTAATGCTCACACGCGGTCAATTGTGTGTTTAAGGCCTCTGTGTAAGCCGCCTTAAATCCCCTTCGGAGTGGAGAAAGGCAGGGTATAGAGAAAATAAACAAATTATTAAGTACATTTCATTACATAAAACAAGGATGGATTATATACAGCCCACATGCCACTTGTGTTTTCCCACTATTACATTTCTGTTGTGGACTGGATGAGAACAAACAAATTGAAATTGAATACAAACAAGACAGAAGTCCTCCTGGTCAGTCGTAAGGCAGATGAGGCTATATTTATTTATTTATTTCCGATATTTCTACCCTGCCCTTCTCCCCGAGGGGACTCAGGGAGGCTTACACAACTGGCAGGATCACTACCAGTACATCATAATACAATAAAATAAGAATAAAACAGTTAAAATAGTTAAATAACATAGTAAAATACAATATATAAAAGATTTAACACAGTGCAACACCGAATATATATGCCAATCATCCATCAGACCTTGTGCAAAAGCCTTAATCCAATCCATGTCAATGCTGAGTTCATTCATTAAACGCTTGTGCGCATACCGTCCCCCTGTTACAGCACCTTTACTGGCTGCCAATATGTTTCCAAGCCCGATTCAAGAGGCTGGTTTTGACCTTTAAAGCCCTAAATGGTTCAGGCCCAACTTACCTATCTGACTGCATCGCCTCTTACTAACCTGTCCAATCATTAAGATCTTCCGGAGAAACTCTTTTCTCATTGCTGCCACTGCCACATCATCTACGATGAGAGGTAGCCGCCCCAGCCCTTTGGAACTCTCTCCCAATTGAGATCAAAACTGCCTTTTCTGCTATCTTTCAAGAACCAGTTGAAGACCTACCTGTTCAATGAAGCTTTTGACGAATAAATTCAATTGCTAATGACAGCAAGGTCGATTTGCGCCGAGCTTAGTGAAATATACTATTTTGTTGACGAGTCTCCACAACAATTTGGGTCCCATTAGGGAGAAAAGCAGGATATAAATAAAGATTTATTATTATTATTATTATTATTATTATTATTATTATTATTATTAACACAACAACATAGCCTGACACAGCAAACAAGATAGATATGCTGGATTTTGCATCACAAAATCACAAGTCAAACACTTCCGAAGTGTTTAAGACTGTGTGATGTATTTTCGGATGATGCGCGCAGATCCCAGTAGGGTGGCCTTTTGCAGTTGGCAGATCGTAATTTTGTCAATGTCTATTGTGGCTTCTGTCTCCTTCTTCGATGTCCCATTCGTGAGCCATAGGTCTTCTCCTTATCAGCTATTCCTTCAATTTTGTCAAGGAACGTTCAATGCAATCTTTTATTGTGCCAGCTGTCAGCTCTAGTTTGTAGTGCGGTTTTCTTGTACTGGTTTTTTGTCTGCTGTGCTTTGAGGAGTTTCTGATTTTTAACTTCAATCAAAGCAGGTTCTTCACTTTGTTTTACATATTCTGCCAGGGCATGTTCTTCTTTGACTGCTTGTTTTACTTGTAAGACTCCTCTGCCCCCTGATCTTCTAAGCAGATATAGCTGGTCAACATCACTGCGAGGGTGCAGTGAATGATTAATGGTCATGAGTTTTCTTGTTTTTCTGTCCAAATTGTCCAGTTCCACCTGTGTCAAATTTATAATGCCAGCAGTAGTTCTTATGACAGGTATGGCCCAGGTGTCTATGGCCTTGACGGTGTTGCCTCCATTGAGCTTGCTTTTGAGAATTTTTCTGACCCTTTGTGTGTATACTTTGCTGACCACAATCTTCACATGTTCATGCTTGATGTTGTCCAGCTGTAATATACCCAGATATTTATAGGCCTCTGGCTGGTGACACTTTATTGTTTGGCCATTAGGCATATTTATGCCCTCACTTTCAATGATTTTTCCCTTCCTCAATGCCACTGTTGAACATTTGTCCAAACCAAACTCCATGCTGATATCAGTGCTAAAAAATCGGACAGTGTTAGTCAGAGACTGGATTTCAGTTTCCGTTTTCCCATACAGCTTCAGGTCATCCATGTACATCAGATGCGAAATTTTGTGAGATTCCTTAGATGTTTGATAGTTGAGGTTTGTTTTTTGTAAGATTGTTGACAGGGGGATCATGGCAATAATGAAAAGCAGAGGGGACAATGAATCTCCCTGGAAAATTCCTCTTCTGATGTTGACAAGTCCTTAGCTTTCATTTCCAGCAAACAGTTCAGTTTTCCAGTGTTCCATCATGTTTTCAATAAACGTGCCAACGTTTTTACTAATCCCGATGGCGTCCAGGCACTTGTTGATCCAGCTGTGTGGGAGTGAGTCAAAGGCCTTTTTGTAGTCAATCCACGTCATGTGAAGATTAGCTTTTCGGCTTTTACAGTTCTCCTGAATCATTTTGTCAATCAATAACTGGTCTTTTGTGCCCCTGCTTTTCCGTTTGTTGCCTTTCTGTTCGTCTGGCAAGATGTTTTTTTCTTCAAGATAGTCTTGAATTCTGTCAGCTATGATGCCAGTCAGTAGTTTAAACATAGTGGGCAGACACGTTATTGGCCTGTAGTTTCCTGGTGCTGCTCCTTTTGCTGGATCCTTTTGTATCAGGTATGTTCTTCCAGTTGTTAGTCATTCACTGATACTTCCTTTCTGCAGCATCTCATTGAATTGTTGGGCCATTTTTCCATGTAAACTAATCAGATGTTTGAGCCAGAATCCATGAAGTTGATCACTACCAGGCGATGTCCAGTTCTTGACTTTTTGCACTCGTTTGCTGATCATTTCAGTTGTTATTTCCATCTGTTCCATTTTGTTCTGTGAGAATTTTCCTTCAAACTCCTTTATCCACCCAGCGTTTTTGTTGTAGTTCTTATTATTTTCCCAAAGTTCTTTCCAGAACTTCATTGTTGCAGTTTTCTCTGGCTTTATGGCTACTGTGTCTGTTGTTTAGTTCAGACTCTGGTAGAACCATCTTTGGTCTGACTGAAACAGTTGATTTTGTCTGTACTGGATGATTCTGGCTTCATATCTTTCAATTTTTCT
The DNA here is from genome assembly GCF_035594765.1 of Anolis carolinensis. NCBI lineage: Eukaryota > Metazoa > Chordata > Lepidosauria > Squamata > Anolidae > Anolis > Anolis carolinensis. The sequence goes on from NC_085841.1 coordinate 42,948,922, forward strand.
GGCTGTTGCTGTAATTTGTTCTTTTGCGGTTTCCAAAGCTTCTTCAATTTTTCTGGTGTTCAGCCAGTACTTTCGGATCAGGTATTGCTTTATTTTGTCATTCTTCACTTTCTTCTTTTTCATATTTTTCAGGTTACTTGCATCTGATCTAAGTTTCTTGATTTTCAACTCTAGCCTGACCTTCCACTTTGGTTTTCCAGTCGTTTTTATTTGGGGCTGCCTTGGTTGTAAGAGCCTAGGCTCTTCTGTTACTATCACTGTTGCACTGTAGGCATACTGGTTTGTTTGTTCAATTGATGTTATTTGGACAGTGGAGAGTACTGTATTCATATCTTTCATGAGAGGAGCCAGGTGTTTCTTGGGCACTGTTTTTAGAGTTGGAAGCCGCTCTCTTATTGCATTTGCTGCAGCATGAGCCATGTTCTTATCCTTGATCTCTTGTTGTCTTGCTTTCAGGGTTCCTGGTGGTTCAACAGGTGTTTCAAGTGCTGGTTCTTCAAATTCTTGGAAAAGCTCCACACTTTCTTCTGGTTCAATCTGTTCCACCATTCCAAGTGTTGCTGGCGTCTCTGCTGCTGTCTGTGCTGTGGTGTGATGGTAATTTGCTTTGCAGATTTTCTGGATTTCTTCGAGTTCAACTTCACTAAACACTTTGTTTCTGATTATGAATCTTCGTTGGTCAGCCAGTTGGGGTTCTGTTATCTGTGAGTCAGGGTACTCTTGTTTCCACAGTTGATGCATCCTTTTTTGGTAGCCACGCTTTTGAGGTTCTGATTTGTAATGGCATTTCATAACTGTGCGGTTTTCTGGCATTGTATATTTCTGTCGCTTCTGTGACTGTTCATTTGTATTTTGATTCCGTAGAGCAATTGTCGATGGATGTCCAGAATCAGCAGCATCCACCGGGGTCCTTTTTATCCTGGGCGACGACCGAGCCAGTATAGACTTTGGTTTTGGTTTGATTCTCCATAATGCTAATGGGTTAGGTGCTCTTACTTCTACTCCTCAGCTGAGACCTCTCTGGCTTGGTTGGACCTTGGTGACAGCTCTCAGTCATCACTGAAACAGTTAAGCCCCCCCACCAAGACAAGGTGGCACCTATGGGAGGGATTGTTGTTGTTGTTGTTGTTATTATTTTCAATCATGGGAATCATTGTCTCACCTCAAAAATAGTGTGGGAATATGCATCTTATTTTTAAAGTCAAATTAAACTCTAAGAACTCTCTCAGAATTTTGGTTTTTGCTTACTGAAAGAAAGAGTAGTATGTGTTCAATGTACCACCAAAACTTAGCTGCTTTCGGGTCTCAAAGGGGACAGAGTACTTTCTGTCCCTGTCTCTAACTGAAGTTCCCCACGCTTTGTCCCAAAAGACTACACAGGAAGGGATAACTGCCCTTGAACCACTTTCCTTTTCTCCTCATATTTCTTTACTCTCTGCAGAACAGTTGCTCGAATCCTTAAACTAAGTATAACCTAGTTCAAGTAAAAGAGCTGCAGAACTTCTCCGCAGAGTCAGGAAGCACTGATGAAGATTAAAAGAGAAGGATACAGAATGGGAAAATTCTATAGGGATATACTCCATGGGGGTCTACTAACCAGGAAGACAAAGTGTCAAAAATAATGTTTCCCACTTGTAAAGCAGTTCCAGATTCATTTTATTCCTTTTTTTTATTTTAAGAGAAATCAGACATCTACATCAGCCTACAATAGTTAATGTGCTGCCAAAAAAACTACTGTGCTTCTGTGGAAGGAACAGAAAGCCGGGTCAGGATTACAGTACTTTTGCGAATTAGAGTCAGGAATTAGAGTCAGGAGGTAATAATTCCAAATGAACCCAAGCACTGGTTTTGATAGAGGGGATGTGATCAAACTCCAACAGGAACAGATGCTTCTTTTCTGCTGTTACTGTATTTTGATTTTTCCAGCTGTTGTTGGTAAGAACACCTCTCTCCATTGTGAGTTCACTTGGTCTCTATGGGAATGATGCCCATAACTGAACCCTATCAACTGGCCTTCAACTGCTTGTCATTTATGACTATCAAATTAAACTTAGGACTGAAATATAGTTCTACATCATTTATTCAAAATATATATTAACACATTTCAACTTTATTTTTGAGATGCTGACAGTATATTTTTAATCAGGATACAAACAATAAAACATCAGCAAGGATGTTGCACAACAGGAACACCCTTAAGAGAGTGATGGGCTCCTGGACACATCTCAATGGAGTGTCCTTGACGAATGCACTTGGGATGTTGAGGAGGAGGACAACACCTTACACCTACACAATCCACTTCAACAGGAATACTTTTCAGGGGACCTACACACTACCTTGCACAAAAAGGACCCTGTCAATCCTCAAAGGAAACAGGTCTTGGTAGTAGGCGACTGCCTCCTTAAGAAGAATGGAAGCCATCATCTCCAGACCAGATGGAATGACTCGAGAAATATGCTGCCTCCCGGGGGCAAAAATACACCATGTCACTCATAGGCTCACCAGGCTCATAAAGCCCCTTCACCCTCCCCCCCCCCTTCATGTTGATTCATATAGGAACCAATGACACTGCTAGGCATACTTTTCAAAAGATCACAAACAACTCAAAATGATCAATGAACAAGCCCTATGAGGAGCGGCTTAAAGAGCTGGGCATGTTTAGCCTGCAGAACAGAAGGCTGAGAGGAGACATGATAGCCATGAATAAATATGTGAGGGGAAGTCATAGGGAGGAGGGAGCAAGCTTGTTTTCTACTGCCCTGGAGACTAGGATGCGGAACAATAGCTTCAAACTGCAGGAAAGGAGATTCCACCTGAATATTAGGAAGAACTTCCTAACTGTAAGAGCTGTTCGGCACTGGAACTCTCTGCCCCAGGGTGTGGTGGAGGCTCCTTCTTTGGAGGCTTTTAAGCAGAGGCTGGATGGCCATCTGTCTGGGGTGCTTTGAATGTGATTTTCCAGCTTCTTGGAAGGGGGTTGGACTGGATGGCCCATGAGGCCTCTTACAACTCTATGATTCTATTATTCTAGGAGCTGGAAGGAAAAGGCAGTTTGTTGCTGTTAGATGCTTGCAGTTTTGTTGCTGTTTTACAGCTGCCTTTGGCAAATGGCTCTTTGAAGGTTCAGGTCCTGACTGAATGAAACAAGCAAGGGTCCAGCAGAAACACCTGTTGCCTCCAGAGGCTGGGGGATAAGAGGAACACGCCTCTGGGGGGGGGGTTGATGCCGAAGTGGCAACACCAAAGGGGGTTGCCCTTTTTGGGGGGGGGGGGGGGAGCCATTTTGGAGGTGGTGCGAAAGCCTGTCATGGTTTGTATCACACATACCTGACTGGATGAGACTGGGGGGGGGGGGGTTAATCACTCTCAACTGTGCCCACCGAGACTCTCTTTGCAGTAGCAGGTGAGGGCTGGAGCGGGGAGATGGAGTTGAAATGGTCTATCGAGATTCCATCCCCCTGACCAGGTTCCCCATCCCACAGTTAACAGTGTTTGAGAGTATTTACCTAAAGGTGGGTGACTGGTAAAGAATAGGAATTACGTTGGTGTACTGCCCACCCCGCTGCTCAACAGTCTCCCTTTCTGAGCTAGCCTGAGCTACCTGGGGTGGTCTACGGTTGGTGTTGAAGTCTCAACGGTAATAATGCTAGGAGACTTCAACATCCATGTTGAGACTGCCCTGTTGGGAATGGCTCAGGACTTCATGGCCTCCATGATAACCATGGGTGGTGTCTTGCCCTACCCATGCTGTGGGCTTTCTGTGCCAAATGGGATAAAAGTGATTGTAGTGTGCAGAAACTTGTCAGTCTTGTTCACTGGACTGATCACTACCAGGTCAAGTTTAGACTCGAGACACCAAACTTCTGCAGGGGTGGGTGACTGATTGGGCCGGGCTGTGGCGCAGCTGGCTAGTAACCAGCTGCTATAAATCACTACTGACCGAGAGGTCATGAGTTCGAAGCCCGGGTCGGGTTAAGCCTCCGACCATTAATAGCCCCGGCTTGCTGTTGACCTATGCAGCCCCGAAAGACAGTTGCACCTGTCATTTAGGGAAATTTAGGGACGCTTTATGTGGGAGGCTAATTTGCAACACCATAAAAAACTGCCAGCAAAACACGAGGAAAGGAATAAGGAAGTACAGCCACTACTGGACGGTGAAGCAACAGCTCCCCCTGTGGCCGGAATTGTGAAGCTGGAAAAATGTTAAAAATGCCTCTGAGTCTGTCTAATGTATGTTGTTTGTCTGTTGGCATTGAATGTTTGCCATATATGTGCTCATTGTAATCCGCCCTGAGTCCCCTTCGGGGTGAGAAGGGCGGAATATAAATACTGTAAATAAATAAATAATAAATAAGATGGCCTGCGCCAGGAGGCTTATGGATCCAGATGGATTCCTGACGGCTCTCAGGGATTTTCCTGTTGCCTTGGCAGGCGATTCTGCCAAAGTTCTGGCTGACCTCTGGAATGGGGAAATGGACAGGGCAGTGGACACAATGGCTCATGAATGTCCCATCTCACAGAGCAGAGCCAAACCAGCCCCTTGATTTTCCAAGGAGTTGGCAGTAATGAAGCTAGTGAGACAGAGACTAGGGCGATGTTGGCGGAGAACTCAAAAGCTAATCTGACCGAGCACAGGCTAGAGCGTATTTGAGAACCAACTCTATGGCAATGGAAACAGCAAGAAATTGTTCCTTGCTGCCACCATTGCATCTGCAAAGACCCATCCAGATTAGCTGTTCTGAGTGGTCAGAGGGCTATTACATACTGGTCCCCAAGGAGCAATCCCTGACCATTCAGCAGCCTGCTGTAAAGAATTTGTAAGGAACTTTGTAGATGAAGTCACTCAGGTCCATTCTGACTTGGATGTTGTTATAGACACAGTTCCAATGGATGTAACTTTGGCTCCTGCTTGTCCAGTGTTGATGGATACACTTTTCAATTGGTGCAGCCTGAAGATGTGGACAGGATCCTTGGAGAGGTGAGAGCTACATGTATTCTAGATCCTTGCCCTTTCTAGCTGATCAAACAGGCCAAAGGGGGACCGGCAGTATGGGTGAAGATGGTGATCAATGCCTCCTTGGAACAAGGCAAAGTTCCACTTGCCTAAAAGAGACAGTTGTGAGACCTATATTAAAAAAGCTATCCCTGAACCCCTCTATAATCGACAACTATCGGCCACTGTCCAACGTTCCATTTCTGAGCAAGCTTCTGGAGCGAGTGGTGGCCTCCATCCCCAGAAATTTCTGGATGAAACAAATTATCTAGATCCATTCTAATCTGGTTTCAGGCCTGGATATAGAACAGAGGTAGCTTTGGTCACCTTGGTGAAGAGAGCTAGACATGGGGAATGTGTCCTTGTTGGTTCTCCTGGATCTCTCAGTGGCTTTCCATACCATTGACAATGGTATCCTTCTCGGCTGGGATGGGACTGGGAGGCACTGTCTTACAGTGGCTCCGGACCTTCCTGGAGGACCATACCCAGAAGGTGATGGTGGGGGGACTTCTGTTTGAACTCCTGGCCATTGACCTGTGGGGTTCCTTAGGGTTCCAATTTGTCCCCCATGATGCTTAACATATACATGAAACCACTGAGAGAGGTCACCCAGGGGTTTGAACTACGGAACCACCATGACACTCAACTCTACTTCTTTTCACCTAAACCCAAGCAAGCTGTCCTGACCCTAAACCAGTGCCTATCATCGGTAATGGACTGGATGAGGGGAAACAAATTGAAACTTAATCCAGACAAGACAGATGTGCTCCTGGTCAGTCAGAAGGCAGACCAGGGATCCAGCCTGTGCTGGATGGGGTCACACTTCCCCTGAAGACACAGGTCCACAGTTTGGAGTCCTCCTGGACTCAGCACTGAACCTGGAGGCCCAGGTATCTGAGGTGGCCAGCAGAGTCTTTGCTCAATTAAAACTTGTGTGCCAACTGTGCCCATTCCTTGAGTAGCCAGATCTGGCCACGGTGGTACATGCCTTCATTTCATCCCATCTGGATTACTGCAACGAGCTTTACGTGGGCTGCCTCTGAAGAATGCTCAGAAACTTCAGCTGGTCCAAAGAGCTGCAACTAGGCTGCTAACTGGGTCTGGCTACAGGGAGCAGACAACACCTCCACACCCCCACACCCCCGGTTGCAGCAGCTCCACTGGCTGCCAATCTGTTCCGGGTAAATTGAAAGTGCTGGTTATGATCTTTAAAGCCCTAAACGGTTCAAGCCCAGGCTATTTCACTGTCCGCATCCCCTTGTATGAACCTGCCCGGGCCCTCAGATCTTCAGGAGAGGCCCTTCTCTCAGTCCCACCTCCATCTCAAGTGTGGTTGGTGGAAACAAGAGAGCAGGCCTTTCCTGTGATTTTTAATACTGTTTATATTTAACCCTGTTTTAGTGTTCTTATGTTTGTGTATTTTAAATGGTTATGCTGATGCTTTTATGTTAAGCCACGTTGTGTCCCCTTTGGGAGAGATGAAGCCGGGTATAAATAAATATTATAATAATAATAATATCATCTATGAATCACCACAACTAAAACAGAACTAACATTATAAACTTATATGAATACAAAGAACTTCATTTGATAGGAGACTAATAGAGGACTCAACACCAGGCAAGGCTCTCAGCTGCATTCTACAACTGTGGCAAAGAAACATAGAAAAATGTCTATTCCCAGTGAGCACTGGAATACGAGGTACCTGGAAAAGGGCCCCGGAGGATCATGTAAAACTTAAAGGACTTACATTTCAGTGTTTCTCCAGCATATGGAATATGCAACTTAAAGCGATCACAGCTGGGCCCAAGAGTCAAGGATGTACAGCTAGAATAAAAAGAAATTATTCATAGAGATTCATACACAATATTAGATTCTAATAATGAACTACGCATTTCTCAGATGGACTGACACTAGGAAATTCTGCTGCAAAGGTATCATAGAAAGGATAAAGTTCCTATTTTTGTTTTCTAGGCTGGCACACATTGGACCAACAAAGTAAAAGTAATGCATACTATAAACGAAAAGATAAGAGCTTCTCTTCAATTGTTTACTGTGAACACTTACATAGAATACTAGCTGTGGCCGGCCACGCGTTGCTGTGGCATTGTCTGGTGGTGTTGGTGATAAATTGTTGAGGTAGTGGTGGTATTGAATGTCTGTTGTATGGTTATCTTTATGTTTAGTATGCATTCGGTTGTTTGTGTACTGTGAAAGTGGTGAGTGTAGAGGGGGTCTATGCCCCTGTGTAGTATTGTATAGTATTTATACGTTGTCCATGTGTTATGAATGCTTGGATTGTGTCCTGCTGCATAGTAGAAAGGGTTGGGCTGGATGGCCCTTAGGGGTCTCTCCAAACTCTTGGATGATCCTTAGGGGTATCTGCTAACCATAGGATTGTATGATATTATTATTATTATTATTATTATTATTATTATTATTATTATTATTATTATTGAGAGGCTGGGTGGCCATCTGTTGGGCGTGCTTGGATTGTGTCCTCCATGGCAGAATTGGGTTGGACTGGATTACCACAGTAATTATTTCATATTATAGTAGAATCTCACTTATCCAACATTTGCTTATCCAGTGTTCTGGATTATCCAACGCAGTCTGCCTTTTAGTAGTCAATGTTTTTGTAGTCAATGTTTTAAATTCATTGTGATATTTTGGTGCTAAATTTGTAAATACAGTAATTACTACATAACATTACTGCGCATGGAACTACTTTTTCTGTCCAATTTGTTGTATAACATGATGTTTGGTGCTTAATTTGTATAATCATTACCTAATTTGATGTTTAAGAGGTTTTTTCTGAAACCCTTCTTATTATCCAACATATTCACTTATCCAACGTTCTGCTGGCCTATTTATGTTGTATAAGTGAGACTCTACTGTATATTTATAATCTTATATTATCTGCTTAGCACTGGATTGTATGAGCCCCCTTCTTCACAGCTGTATAAAATGCACACTGAAGTGGATTATATGGCAGTGTGGAGTCAAGATAATATAAGATTATAAATGGGTTATATAGCTGTGTGGAAGGGCCTTGAGTCTACACTGCCATATAATCCAGTGCAAATTAGATAATCTGTGGAAGAGGCCTAAGTGAGGCCTAACTGTGCCTGTCCCTTGGGCTGAGTAGGTTGCTAGGAGACCAAGTGGGTGGAACTTAGACTTCTAACTGGCAGTAATTGGATAAAAACAATTATTCCTCTCCTGCTAATTAGGACTTTATTTTTCTTTTCTTTTTGTTGTATCAACCTAGAGCCATGGATGATGGGTTGTGTTGTCAAATTTCGAGGTTAGGGGGCCTGTAGTTTTGTTGTTTTGTCCGCTGCCCTGATGCCATCACTCTTTTATATATATATAATAATAATATATAGATATACAGATAGTTAGATAGATGTTAAGTACTGTGGGTTAGATCCATATTTAGTTGGCTTTTTCTTCAGTATTATGCTCCCACATTTCCTTACTACGCAAACCATGATTCACACCTGCAAATTTCTGGCATCCACCTCCAGAAAGCACAATCACAAGAATTGAGCCTGTGGCTTTAGAAAAAGACATACAGCATGGGATTTAATAGAATGGGAGGTAAAGATGTAGAGTTAATTTCTCTACTAGTAAACACCAGTAGCACTCTCTACTAAATCCAAACTAGCTTCTAAGGTCTCTGCTAAAAAGAAAGCCGCTACATTTGATATAAACAGAAAAAAGAGGCCCTCACAAAGTGGAAGTTTAACTTTCAACAGCTGTTAAATTTTTTAAATGGAGCCTCCCACTAACCTCATAGGTACATTTGGTGGGAACACGGAAGAATGCCTTTTTGTTGACTGTTCCCAAGCTCTCAACTTTCCTTTCAAAACAATTTGCACTGGCACCCTCCTTGCTGCCTTTTCACTGGAAATTAAAACTTTTAAAATAGAAGCAGGCCTATGAAGACTGACTGCTTAAGGCAGTGGTTCTCAACCTGTGTCGCCAGGTGTTTTGGCCCAAAACTCCCAGAAATCCCAACCAGTTTACCAGCTGTTAGGATTTCTGGGTGTTGAAGGCCAAAAACATCTGGTGACCCCAGGTTGAGAGCCACTGGTCTACAGCTTTGCAATATCATTTGCTATAATATGGACCTACGAGAACAATTGCCTTCCAATATAACATTTTTTCATGGGTAAAAAGATATAACAGACTAAATTTTGAAAACTTCAAAGTTTTCATGACAGCTCACATAAAAAGGTAGCAATTAAAAGATTCAGAAACATTCCCTCATCATTAGCCATTATGCTAATGACAGAAATACTGTCAGACAGGAAATCAGCTAAATAATTATTGAACAACTTTGGGATGGGGCTGTACTCAACTGAAAGATCAGATCCGCAGCTAAGGATGGTTCTTAGGGATACTATTCAGCAGAATCGGATTCATTTCCAAACACAGTCTGAAGTGTGAGTTCTGCTGCTAAATATTTATGCAAGTTGGATTTTTGAAGAACTGTCTCTACATTTTGCAGCTGGGGTCTTAATCAATGCCCCACTATCATATTAAGTACTTTGGACATGAAACTTAACACTGATCACCTTACTGCCATTAAAATGCTCCAGATATACGCTTGCTCTGTGCAATAATGTTTTACTATCATGTTTACATTTATTGTTTTCTCTAATGTGGATATTTTATTATAATGTGTATGTTATTGCCACTTTATACTTTTGATATTAGTGATGAAATTGTGGCATTGAATGTTTGCCATTTATATGTATGTTAACCGCCCTGAGTCCCTCTGGGGAGAGAGGGCGATCTAAAAATAAAGTTTTTATTATTATTATTATTATAACATTTCATTTTTACAATTTTTACAAATTAGCCAGTTTTTAAGTATTTACTGTAATGTTTAGTTTATATCAGATTATATGTACTGTTGGTTGTCCTAAAATAGACTAAAAGCAAAAATAGAATATTTAAACAAAATAAAATACAGGATAATTTCCCAGCAAAAGAAAGGTCTGTCCCATCTTATAATTCCATGAGCAAATGCCAGTTAAGAATGTAGTTATTATGTTATGCGAGCTGTGCTCCAGTATTCCTTACAGCTCAGAAATGTCAGCTGTCAAACTGTAACCCTTAATGAAAACTCTATTCAATGCATAATGCTTACCAGCATGGTAGTTCTAGCATTTATTATTACAGCTTCTCTGTTCTTTGGACTGGTGCTATAAAAACCCCACTATATTATACAGAGAGCATAAGCACCAACAAGAAGTCTGATAAACTTCAAATTACTATCTCAGGCTTACTATCTGCATTCTGGCCAAGAAGAACACTGAGGAATATAGGAAGCTGTCTTAGACATAGGCCATTGATTCACCACTCAATATCACAAAGATAGCAACATCTCTTTTTGGACTCAATCAGGCATTTGGGCCTGTTAGCTTTTATCTTTTTGTGAGGTAGCAACAGTTTATACATATGTCAGCTTTTATAATGTTACTTCAGTTTTATTTTGACTTACACTAAAGATATTCTTACAATGGAAATGTAACTGTGGTTCTACACCAGAGGCTTCAACAAAGATATTCATAGCAGAAACCATCTACCAAGATTTGAAACTGCAGATGCAGGCAAGATTGTGAATTTACATGACAATCTTTCCCAGTTTCCATCTCCAACTCCATGCTGAGTAAAACCAGAAACTATCTGCCTATCTTTCTTGCTTTGAGCAGGAAGGACAAAAGAAATGAAACTTTGGAAGCTTCAAATAGCAGGAATTTCATCTCTTACCTGATCTTCCCTACACAAAAGACGGAGTGAAGAAAATTGTGGATGCCTCTGTAAAAAGTACTCTGCCCCTCTATGGGAGCTGGCATCAAATATGCCCTCCTGCCGACTCTGGTAATCCTTTCTTTGCAAAGTGTTGAAGGGGATTTGGATCCCAGTATTTAAGTTTGCATGCTCCCTCCTCAACCATGCTTTTACTTGCAAGTGATTATCCATTTAATTTTTATTGCATCATAAAAATATGTTAGCATAACCATCAGTTCCAAAACGTCTTTCTCAATGTGAAATCTATATCTATATCTATATATATCTATATATATAATAAAAGTGAAATCGGAGTATGTATCAGCGTTTTGATTGGCCTGGCGGAATATGTGCTCGCGTTTTGATTGGCCTGGCGGAATATTGGTCAGCTTTCTGATTGGCCGGCCGGAATATGGGCCAGCTCTGATTGGCCGCCACTTTCACAGGCCACTGGGATCGCTGAGGGAAAAACTACTACCAACTGGCTTCGTTCGGCCTACTTATCTCCTCAGAACGATGCTAGCTTTGGGAGAGTTAACAGCATTTGGCCTACACTTTGGTAATAAAAAACACCACTGGGACCACCAGGAAGGCCGGACCTGGACCAAACTTGACACACATGACCCCTACGATCCATGAACCCACTGACAACAGATGGCTCCCTTTGGCCCCTCTGCTGACATGTTTAAGGCCTTCCAGGCTGGCCCCATGCCGCTAGGCCCAAAAGGGGACACCATCTAGCCTCAGCTTTCAACTTCTTTGTAAGGCCCTACTTTCTTCAAAAGACAGCAGAGAACATTATTATCTTTTTCATGATATGCTTATGAACACTTCTAGCCCCCAAAGCCCCAATCCAAGCTGCCTTTGATCATTTTGCTAACATGTTTCAGGCCTTGCAGCCTGGCTCCATTGTGCTAGGCCGCAAAAGAGGCGGCCATTTTCCCTGTTCCAAACAGAGCAGCTTTTGCCTGTGTCTTTTGGATACAGCACTCTCCTTCAACAAGGTCAGGAGGCAGTACGTAAATAGGTTGCTCTTGGGCTGATGGAAGTAGCACCACATCAAGTAGGAAATAAGGTACCACTTATAAAGTGGGGAGGCAAATTTAACTAATTTATGACGTTGGAATGAGGAAGTGCCGTCACAGTGGATGATGAAGCAGCTGTTCCCCCCTGTGGCCAGAATCGAACATCCCCTCAGGAGAAGGTTAAATTGTCTCTGCGTCTGTCTCTGTCTCGGTTCTGTGTGTATATGGGCATTGAATGTTTGCTCTATATGTATATAATGTGATCTGTTTATATATATATAAATGGTTCTGTTTATATGGTTATGCATTTTCTAATAGCTTTATTCTTAAATCCAAAATCCAACAATGCCTATTTCTAAAATATATCCTTACCAAATGAACCCAGGCAACATCAGGCACTTAGGCAACATTTTTATTTATTTATTTATTTACAGTATTTATATTCCGCCCTTCTCACCCCGAAGGGGACTCAGGGCGGATCACATTATATACATATACACATAGAACCGAGAGATCATCCACTGTGATGGCACTTCCTCATTCCAACATCATAAATGAGTGAAATTTGCCTCCCCATTTTATAACTGGTACCTTATTTCCTACTTGATAGATGCAACTATCTTTCGGGTTGCTAGGTCCTTTGGCTCTGGGAGTTGTAGTTCACCCTTATATAGACAGCACTGAACCCAGCCAACTTCGGATCTGGACCAAACTTGGCACACTGCCTCATCATGTCCAACTGAGCATACAGGCAGGGTTTCGGGGTGATTCTCCTTTGGCTCTGGGAGTTATAGTTCACCCTTATATAGTTAGCACTGAACCCAGCCGACTTCGGATCTGGACCAAACTTGGCACACTGCCTCATCATGTCCAACTGAGCATACAGGCAGGGTTTCGAGGTGATTCTCCTTTGGCTCTGGTAGTTGTAGTTCACCCTTATACAGACAGCACTGAACCCAGCTGATGACGGATCTGGACCAAACTTAAGTGATATTTCCTCACATCCCCAAACAACTCAATGCCGTCTACTAATAACCCGGGCACCGCCGGGACCCCAAGCTAGTTGCTTATAAAATTCATAACCAGTTTGATTATCAGTTCCCATAGTCTGAATTCCCCACATAATTTCTGGAAAACAGTAAGAAAGTAAAACTATTTTAACAAGACATTCAAGACCATAAACCTAGTTTTAAACTCTCACAAGCTTCAGTATATTTCAGTGTAAAAGATACTTAAAGCATACATAAATGATAGACATCATATACAATCGAGTACACAGATAAAAGTACACAGGTGAAATATGAGTACCAATAAGCATGCCAAGAAATTGATGGAAGTTTTTTTTCACTCTGGAAGTACAGTACATTAAATAGCCGCCAATCGGCCTAAATCAGGCTACATACAGAAACAAAGCTCTGTACCGGGTGCTAAACATCATTTTGATATCAATGTTAACAGTTAAAAAGTAAATTTAACACTGAGGGAGTAGCTAACTAGCATTAAAAAAACCCACTTTAGATAATATTCTTCACAGAGTTCTGTACTACTGATCTTATTTTCATTTCAGTCAAGAAATGAATTTTAATCCAAATTAGATAACATCTATCAAAAGTGAAGAAAACAAAACTTGACATGGGACATTAAATGCTCAGCACATTAAGTTCACTTCCAAAATACATTTGCAGGAGGTTCTGATGTAAACGTATTGACAGCAAAATTGTTGCATGCACATTATTCCAATACATTGAGAAAACCTACCCAGATTTCAGATCTGTAATCCTTAAAGAGTTAGTTGCATCCAATCCTACTTTTCCATTTTTGACCACACTGGAAATCAAAGGAGAAAGTGACGGAGAAATTCTATTCAAGGCGATTTCAGGGGACATATTAATTTGTATGTTGGATTCTGTCCTGCAAGAAAAAATAATTGAGAATTCATCAAAGAATACCTATCTCATTTCCGTGCAATCCTATATTCTACAACATGATAATTTGGAGGCCCAACAGACACATACATGATAGAACAAAAGGAAGTAAGCTGGGGAACACCAAAGAAATTGGTAGAAAGATTGAAAAGAGCAAAGGAAACACAGGGGTAGCCAAGTAAGAAGGCAATATCTGACCAAGCACTGACTGATCTACTTACTACAGTAGAGTCTCACTTATCCAACATAAACGGGCCGTCAGAACGTTGGATAAGCGAATATGTTGGATAATTAGGAGGGATTAAGGAAAAGCCTAATACACATCAAATTAGGCTATGATTTTACAAATTAAGCACCAAAACATCATGTTATACAACAAATTTGACAGAAAAAGTAGTTCAATACACAGTAATGCTATGTAGTAATTACTGTATTTATGAATTTAGCACCAAAATATCATGATGTATTGAAAACATTGACTACAAAAATGTGTTGGATAATCCAGAACGTTGGATAAGCGAGTGTTGGATAAGTGAGACTCTACTGTATATCCCACAGTTATAGGCATGAGTTATATGCCTTCCTATCATTTTGCAAACATTTCACCTGCACATCAAAATATTGTATGTAGCTTTTACATTTTCTCCACTATCCAGTTCAACTGCATATTGAAACTTGTCACCCACCAAGATGAACACAGCCCACCACTGACTTGATATCAGATATCAAAAATACTACAAGCCAGAAATGTATGTCATTTGCGGTATTTTGACACTACGTTTTTCATTAATCTCAAAACGTCAGTTCCACAATTACTGGCTGATTCAGTACAGTCTTCCTGTATATCTTTGCTACTAAGATTCACCACAGAGGAAAAATAACTGAGAGGCAACTTCACTGTAACAGTTATAATAGTGCATAAAAGAAGAGATATAAAAAATTCATCGTCTAACCTACCTAAAATCATACAATCACCATTCATTCACACAAAACACTACTTTGAAGAGCTCACTATTCCTTCTAAGAAAACAGAAACACCACATTCTGTATTACTATCAGCTGTCAACCAAGTTACAAGCATCCGAATTTTGTGGTTTGCAAGACATAATTATAATACTTACAATATGTGATTCCCAAATTTTAGTCTTTCAGCTGTTTTAGACTTTCAGCTCCCAGAAGCCCCAGCAGCTTGGACAAATGTCAGGAATTCTAGGAGTCACGAGTTCCAAACAACTGTAAGACCAAAGTTTAGGAAGCACTGCTTTAAAGCTACCAAATAGAATATTCACAATGCTAACTGTTCTGAAGGAAGTACATGCCACTATTTACAGGGATTTCTAGACATTGCTAGTTAAACCTGGGAATCAGCTTCAGTCATCTTGGTGATATGAATTCAATTCAGACATACGAGAAACCATATTTTATCATTATAGGAACTAAGATAATAGTAGAACTTTTCATTTCTATTTTCAATTAGTGGGAGCACTGGGCCTTACAATTTATCAAAATAAGACAGTTTCATGTAAATAGGTTGCTAAACCTGACATTTTCCCCGTATCATACTAAGGACTCAGTACAATTTAGCCAATTTGTAACATTAGATTGAACTGCAATTAACTGAATAAAGAAACAAAGATCCCCCTACCATACTCACAGCAGAGGAGAAGACAAATACGCATGCACATTCCTTCTCCTTTTGGCAAGTTTATTATTACAGTGGATCCTGGGTACCCACTAGAATTTGATTCCAGGTTCCACCCACCTATCCCTTGGATACCAAAATCCATGAATGCCTAACTTCTAATATATACAACAGCATAGTAAAATAATGCCCCTCATATTAAACAGCAAAATCAATGTTTGCTTTTGGGATTTAAAAAATAATAATAATTCCATGGCATGATTGGTGGGACCCATTGATACAGAATCCATGGATATGGAGGGTCAACTGTACAGCCTAACATAGTAATTTAGTTGTAGACAAAAGCAAGCAAGTATGCAGATGCAAGTTGTATGAAAACCATACACATTAACCAAAAGTATAATAACAAAATAAACTGAGAAATCATTGGAGTGAAGTGAGTCACTAAATAGCCAGTCAATCATTTCTGAACTTAGTATCATTCAAAAATATTCCGAGAAATACTTTCAAGAGATCCTGCCCTCCCCCAATCATCAATGTTGCATAGCCAGCCAAAAGCCAATCAATGACAAAATACAGAATTTAAGGACAGGGATTTAAAGTAAAAATCTGTAGAATCCACAGAGCAGGTATAACACTAGTATGGCTGAAATTACAATATTGCTGGAAATGGTTAGGAATAGTAATCGTTGAATGGAGAATGCACATCAGTAAAAAGGAAGCTGGCAGCTGGAGAACATCATGTTGAGGAAGGGTACCCTACCATTTTGACAGAGTGCACTAAAGGCCATAACTGGCACATATGCCAACTTTTATTACATTTGGCCAGTGAATGGATACATGGCCACCTGCATTAACAGTTCTTCACTTGTCCTTCATATGAAGTTGTCCTAGACCAAGTCAGTTCCTTGACTTGTTAGCCAACAAAACAACACTGATCTAACCAATACAATAAATTTTAAAATCAGCTCTCAAAGATCCAATGTTAATATTCACTGAGTAGGGTTGGATAGAAGAGTTTTCATTTCTAGTTATCTGATAAATAAAACATTACATTTTCCCACAAACATATCATGCAATAAAAGCTTCCAGTCACACATTGGAATCTCTCTACCTACTTTCTTTTGATGCTCCACAAATCTGCTATGGAGATTGTCCCAACCACCCAGGATGTATGTTTGGGAACACTGGGTTGGGGGAGAATCACTGTTGCAAATTTATTGGCAGACCAATCAACTCTAGTAAATTTCATCCAGTTAGAACACCTTATATTAAACCTATATTAAACCTTTTACTGGAGATGGGTGGCTATACTTGAAACAAGATGGCAAAGTAGTTGAGATTGTCAAAGCAGGTGTCAAGAGTCAGACGTCAGTTAACAAACAAAACAGAGTTTATTCCGAAGATAAGCCAAAAATAACATAAACACAGAAAGTATCCTTGAAACGCTTCACTTATCAGTGTTTCAAGAGTAGTTTGGACAAAAATAACTCAAAAACAAGCCACGCTATTGTCCCCATGCTGGCATTCAATAAAAACTAAAAGATGCTTCAATTCAGCTTTGGAGAACAAATAGAGTTGACTGCAAGAAAATGTGCTAAATAAACGAAGGCTAGAAACCTTCCAGAGGCTGCAGAGAATAACTGAAAGTGCAAAAGCCTCTCTTGGCTTCAAACCGTTCCTGAAAACAAACAGCCGGCACTGCGGATTTAAAGGGACAGTTCCCAAAAGAAAAACAGCAAACTGACTTGAAAACAAACAAACTAGAAGAGCAGTAAAACTGCTTCCACGGTGCAGATAAAGCCGAGAGCTTCAAAGGGATGATGAATAGCCGTCGTCAGAAGAATCCAAGGTCAGGTCAGGAGGCAGCAGCAAATTCCGAAAGGCAAACCAGTAGTCAGAAGCCGGGAGTAGTCGTCAGTCAGAGGGCGTAGACAGAAGCCAGGTCAAATTCAATCCAAAGTCCGAAGAGGGTGCAATAATCCAAACCAGGTCCACGATAAGACACAGCGAGAGCCAAGCCAGATGGTATCAGCAGATCCGAATCACAGTCCAAGTCCAGTCTTCACGGAAACACAGAGATCCCAATGGCGCCTCAGCAACACCTTGCCACACGCAAAGTGCAGTGGCCAAACATTCCCATTTTATTCCCTTTCCTCCTGGGTGACCAAACACACCCAAACACCAGGTGTCCCAAATCTACTCAGAGTCCGAACTCCACACAGCTAGAGCTCATGGATACGGAGTACCTAGCAATTCATCGGAGTCCCAATCATCCTGCCCACACTTAGCCCCATGAACACTTAAAGAACCATCCTCCCTTCTCCAAGCATCCCAAGTGGGATCAGCTCCTGCAGAAACCCCAGGTTCAGTAGTATCCATAGGCCCCAAATCCCCAGACATCTCCGGTGGCTGTGCCCATTCAGTGCCCACTTCCCCAGCCACCACCTGTTCCTCAGCATCCATTTCCCCAAACTCCCCATCTGAATCTTCCTCAGAAGATCCCCCATATAGCTCTCTAAGTCGCTTCCGGCGCAACTCCTTCAGTGAACCCTCATCAGGAGGGTTTTTTCTTCCTCTTCGAATCCCATCACCATCAACCATAATCCCCGAAGGCGCAGTCACAACAGCAGGACTGAGTCACTCCAGGCTCTAATTTTTAGTCAGCCCTGAAACTTTCTGGGTGGGCTTAGCACTAACAATCACTTCTCAGCCTAAAATACATCATAAGATTGTGAGGATAAATATGAAGATGAGGACTGTCAGGCTGAAAACAAACACAGCTAATTAACAGAGATTCATTCTACCAAATAAACTGGATCTTCTCAACCCATTATGTTTTATTTGTGAGGTTTTGTTTGGATAGTCACTTTTCTGCCTATCCATGGATTCAACAATCCATGTCTCAAAAATATGTTTTAAAGATCCAAAAAAACAAATATTGATTACACCATTATACAACAAGTGGGCCAAAAGTTACAAACAGCTTTCAATATTATTTAATAACTCCCTTTAATGTTTGTTTTTTGTCTCTTTATTTCTACTGGCTGTTAGGGATTGTGGGAGTTGCAGTCCAAAACACCTGGAGGGCCAAAGTTTGCCCATACCTGGTATATACCATATAAAGGAAATTATATTACAGGTACAAAATAAAATAAAATAAAACAGTGTAAAAGTGCAACTTTGTGACTTTTAGACCACCCAGTATAAGAGACACAATTTCATACCATTGTATGTAAAGGGGCTTGAGCACCCACAGATTTGGATATCTAAAAGGGGCAGTTATGGTCCTGGAACAAAACCACAGTGGATACCAAGTGCCCACACTGCATTAGCCAGATATCTTTACAGAACCCAAAAGCCTCTGAGAATAAAAGAAGTTGCCAAAAGTGTACCAGCTATTAAAGCTACATCACCTACACCTACACAGTGAAGACATCTGCCCTTGCGCGTTGCTACTCTGCTGCTGAATACGCATGCCCAGTGTGGAACACATCTCATCACGTTAAAGCAATGGATGTGGCTCTTAATGAGACATACCACATTATCACAGGATGTCTACAACCCACACCACTGGAGAAATTATACCGTTTAATCGGTTTTGCACCACCTGACATCCACTGGGAAGTAGCAGCCAACAATGAAAGGACCAAGGCAGTGACATCCGCTGTTCAGATATCAGCCAGCACGCCAATGCCTTAAATCAAGAAATAGTTTTCTAGGATCTACAGAGATACTTGCAGGAACACCTCAGCAAGCAAGAGTCCAAAAGCGGCAGGCTAAAACCCAGCACCTAAAAGCCATGGCTGATACAGAATGAGAGACTCCTTTGTAGGCACACAGAAGACTAGGCAACTTGGAATGCACTGAACCACCATGAGATGCAGAGCCAGCCTTAAGAAATGGGGCCACAAAGTGGAGTCCACGGCATGCGAGTGTGGTGAAGAGCAAACCACAGACCACTGATTACAATGCAGCCTGAGCCCTGCCACATGCACAATGGAGGACCTTCTTATAGCAATACCAGAGGCACTCCAAGTGGCCAGTTACTGGTCAAAGTATATTTAGTATATAGTAATGCCAAGTTTTTAACTTTTTTGTGTTTTAAAATACATTACAACTGTACCCTCGGTTCGCTTCTGGCACAATAATTACCTACATCAGTAGTTCCCAATCTTTGGTCCCCAGATGTTTTTGGCCTTCAACTCCCAAAAATCCTAACAGCTGGTAAACTGGCTGAGATTTCTGGGAGTTGTAGGCCAAAAACATCTGGGGATCCCAGGTTGAGAATCACTGGACTAACAGATTTGGGGGATTCAGTTCCCAGAATCCCCAGCCAGCCGTCAGCAATGCTGGGAGCTGAAGTCCAAAACCACTGGAGGACCAAACGCTGGGAACCACTGGCCTATACCAAGGCGCCGTCTTCCTAGAAATAGCAGCAACACAAGCCATTCTGAGGGAGAGGGGGGTGGGGGAGGGTACTATCCCGCATGTAAACAGGCCTCAGGTCGAGGTTTGAAGTGTCCAGCTTTGGATGATGACTCTCCAGTCTTCGTAGACCCACCCACCACTCCAGGCTTGGGAAGGAAAGCCACACACATATCCATCCCTGGAACCCCTTCTGGGGGAACTCGATGCGATATGTACCCCTTCAGCTGCGACCACTGTGGTCTCGGAGGGAAGGGGAACAAGCCTTGGTCCAAACCCCCGCGCCGACAAGTCGCCTTACCCCGGACGTTCTGCGCCTGCGCGAACCCTCCCACTCACTCCCGGGAAGCTGCCAAGGAGCGCGCCCACGCGCAGGCGCGCTCCTGAGCCCTCTTCATCAGCGGTGGAAATAGAAGTTGAAACAAAAACCGGGGGCTTCTGCCGAGCCATAGGTGCCCTTCTTCCGCCTGAAATAAAATACACAAACCACACACACACATAAATATATCGTCCTTACAAAGTTGTAACGAGGCTCTGCAATTCTAAATAGTGAGGGTAATCAGAGAGGAAATGTTGATACACCGTATGCTATCAGAATGGGACGGAGTAGCTTTCAGGCAAACGCAAGGGCAGACGCCACAGGTAAGAGAAGGACCCTCAGGCAAAGTGGCCGTTAGGGGCTAAAGAGGAGCAAGCTGTCACATCTGGTGCAGCTCAGTAGTGTAGACCGAGCCTTTTTTACTCTGACATGGCACTGGCTGAGGTCGTGGTGGTGGGATCCTGTATGACTGATCTGGTGAGGTTAGTACTGCACTTAGGAACCTCTCAGCTCTCAAGCTGAATTTTAGAAATAAAGAAAAATATAAAAATCTGAGTTGAGAAATTATATCTAATCACCAAGAATTGTATAAAAGCAGAGATGAGGTTCATGGGGTGCTGCAAATGTGCTGCCTTGGTTCTGCTGGGAGTTTCAGGACTCTCACACAGCTGTTTAAAATCCACATTGAACTGGATCATATGGCAGTGTGGCCTCAGATAATCCAGTTCAAAGCAGATACAGTATTGTGGATTATCTGCCTTGATATTCTGGGTTTTATGGCTGTGTGGAAGGGCCCTCAATCTTTCAACCTCTGGATGATTACTACATGATTCCCACCAGTGATTTAAAGAATAATCTGTCTTAATAGAGTACTGTAATAACATTGGGACAGTCCTGTAGTTTGTATGCAAAATGAGTCAACACAGAATTAATTGATAACCAAAACATTATTATGAATACTCTGTCTACCACTTAGGGCCGTTCCACACAGCCCTATATCCCAGAATATCAAGGCAGAAAATCCCACATTATCTGAGTGTAGACTCAGATAACCTAGTTCAAAGCAGGTACTGTGGGATTTTCTGCCTTGATATTTTGGGATATTGGGCTGTGTGGAAGGACCCTCAGGCCCCTTCCACACAGCTGAATAAAATCCCACATTATCTTCATTGAACTGGAATATATGGCAGTGTGGATTCAGATAACCCAGTTCAAAGCAGAAATTGTGGATTTTTCTGCCTTGGTATTCTGGAATATAGGGCTGTGTGGAAGGGCTGTTAGTAAGATTTATTGACAAATTTGGGGGAAGATTTGGCACAAAAAATATATTGTTTCAAACAGTGATTGTTGCACAGAAAACTTTACAAAACAGTTTCCTCAATGAAAAGTTGATTTGCTTAAGACATACGCTTAGTAATACATGGCTATGGATTCAGTGGGACTTAATTCTGAGTAAATGTAATAATAATAATAATAATAAAACTTTATTTATACCCCGCCACCATCTCCCCAATGGGGACTCGGGGCGGCTTACATGGGGCCATGCCCGGGAAAAATACAATATAACACAATATAAAAACAACATATCATAATACAATTACAACAATACAATAAAGAATCATATACAGTACAACACAAAATCCAAAGAGCAGTATAACAGGGCAGGCCGCACTGACACTCAGTTAAAACTCGGGGTGAGAAAAGGATAAGAAAAAGGATAAGAATAAAACCACAGGGAACTAAGGAAAAATGTACATAGCTGTGGGCTTCTTAGATCTTCTTGTCATAAATCCAAAACATATTAATGTTTTTTTCACTGTAGTAATCTCTTTCCACACAACCTTGAACTGGAGACATATAGGAATCCTTTATTTATTTATTTGTTGCACTTATATACTGCTTTTCTCACCCCTGGGGGGGGGGGGGATCAAAACGGTTCCCAATGTAATCAATCGTAAAATTCAATGCCTTACATGTATAAAACATCACATAGCAAAACAAGAACAATGGCAATAAATTAAAACCATTAAAACTATAAAACTAAATGTTCACACAAATCCTCCTCAATGGGTTACACCTTTTGAGATTAATTGCTCTATCAGACTAAGATCATACGCAGACACATCCAGGCTTTACTGTTAGATTTCCTTCTGAAAGAGATGTACAGGAGATTTATGAATTTAGCTGAAGTGTATTAAATCTCCAATAAGTTGGCTTTCTGATACCATCTTTTCCTTACATCTGAGGATTACAACAAACTGCTTTGTATCTTTTACTGTGGTGGTTGTGAATCAAATCATGAAAGCTTATGACAAAACCTGCTAGTGTTTAAGGTGTCATGCAACTCTTTGTAATAAATCCAGAAAGTTCACTACGGAGTGATTAATTTGTGACTACAAACCCTTTGAGGGTACTGTTCTGTGCACTTTGCACCTTTACCTTTTCATCATGGTCTTGGGCTAGTACAACAAACTATTGACCCCGAACCAACTCACACACAGATATGCACTAGTCAGAGTGAGGCCCCATCTACACTGCCATACAATTCAGTTTCTGAATGCAGAATAACTGCATTGAACCAGATTATATGGCAGCGTAAACTCTTATAATTCAGTTCAAGGCAGTTAAACTGCATTTTGAAATTGGATTATATGGCAGAGTAGATCCTTTGTGAGTCAACCACCTCAAGCTATAGATGTTGTAGGATAACAGTGGTTGTGCTCCAAATGGTTTTTTCACTCCACAGCAATTCCTTTCACTGAAGGATAGTGAACTATGTTGCCTCATGTAACCTGTCAAGTTTAGAGCAGAGCTTTCCAAACATTTCATGTTGGTGACACTTTTTAGATATGCATCAGTTTGTGACATAGTAATTCAGTTTTATTAGCAAGCCAGAGATTAAATCAATTCCTTATAAAAGACATGGACATATAGATACACTGTAACAAAGAAATGTATGGGGATACAACATCTCATGTAAACCTCTCAATTATATTTTTTGAAATACATATTATTTATTAGAGATTTCTTATTATGTTTGCATTACACACCTATACACTGTAGCCAACACACTAATGTGTTGCAACACACAGTTTGGAAAGCTCTGCTTTAGATGTTGTTTCAGACTGGAGTTGTTGGATCTTCAGTGTCAACAATGAACTTTGATTTTTCCACTTCCACTACAATAGCACAATGTAGTGGTATCATTGTTGGACAGTACTGGCAACCAGGGTTTGGATCCCTCTCAGACATGGCAAGTCACAGGGTGAACCTGGGCAAGTCACATTCTCTCATCCTCAAAGAAAGGCAAAGGCAAGCCCCCTATAAATAAGTCTTGCCAAAAAAATCTAGTAATAGAGTTGTCTTAGGGATGCCATAGGTTGTAAACTATTTAATAGCACATGACAACAACAAGGATGTAAGATCAGAATTAAAGAGATCTGATTTTCAACTGTACACACATCTGACTTACAATCATGTGGGGGTATGCTAGGTGGGCTCCTGAGCTGGCACACTAGGCCTTTTGCAGTATTTTAAAATGTTTAAGCATTTAAATGCACAGGTAAAATCTATATATATATAAATGTTATGTTCATTTTATTTTGGAGTGAACAACAAAGCCACTGAACCAAATCACACCAAATTTGGCCACAAAAGACATAGTCATCCAAAATATGTCGTTCAATTAAAAAACAAGAAAAATAAAGTCCTAATTAGAGGAAAAGGAAGAACTGTTTTTTTCCCCATTGCTGCCAATTAGTAGGGTAAGCTCTGCCCACTTTGTCTCCAAGCAACCCACTCAACCACTTAATGGCGCCCAGGGCCTCTTCGCTCAGGCCTCTTCCACACTACCTATATAATACAGATTATTTGATTTGAACTGGATTATATGGCAGTGTAGACTCAAGGCCCTACCACACACCTATATAACCCTAAATGCCAAAGCAGGATAATCTGCTTTGAACTGGATTATCTTGAGTTCACACTGCCATATAATCCAGTTCAGTGTGGATTTTATACAGTTGTGTAGAAGGGGCCTCATATAATCCAGTTCTAAGACAATAACATAAGATTATAAATATAATATATAATAATTACTGTGATATAATAATACAGAACAATATAATCTCTAAAATCAGGACAGTAAATAAAGAACAACACTCAGAAGACAGGGGAATTCCAGACAGGAAACAATCAGGGCCAGCTAACACCTCCCAACAAAGGTTTCCCTTAGGCAGGAAGCAGCTAGGCTTTGAAGCTGAAAGGCCATTAAATGCTAATCAAGGTAACTAATTACAGCATTCATACTTGCTGCACTGAGACTATTCATTGCTATTCGACCAGGCTAAACAAGAATTCCACAAGCGGCCTGGCTTGCAAGCAGCAGGGCTATTCAGTGCTGATCAACCTGGCCAACCAAGATTTCCCCTAGATAGAAAACCCTCAGGTTTTGAAGCCACGAGGCTACTTCGTCCCATTCAACCTGGCCAAGGAAGGATGCCCCTATATAGAAAGCAGCCAGGCTTTGAAGCAGCGAGGCTATTCAGTGCAATTCCAATTGGCCACAGCAACGCGTGGTAAGTCATTATAAAATACATCATAACCCAAGTAGAACATCACACACAGGGAGTAGTATATATTTATTTCAAAGTCTACTCATTCACTTTTAAGTTAGATAAAGTATCAATAATTATTATTTTGGACTTCTTAACATGCAAATCTATCCCTGCTTTTGTATTTTTTAACTGACTTTCATGCGTACTCAATTTTTTTGGGTTCTGCTTTGTTTTCTGTTTTGGAGTTCCAGTCCGCTATGATTACCAATATATCTCATTTTCATGATCATCAGTTTATTTCTGGATACTGGCACAGACTCTTTCAATTTCTTCCTCTTCCACTTTTATGGTTAGTGCATATCATTGGATTATGGCTATAGTAATAGATTTTTCATGAATACTTATTGATATTATTTGGTCATACTATACCATAATCCCAGACTGCTTTTTCTAAATCTTACACCACTATTTATGCCATCATTAGATTGTCATTTCCAGAATAAAATATTATGTAGTATTTCTATTTAAAATGTTGTATTCTTGTCTACTTTTGCTTGCTTGTTTGAAGTGTTGTTATGTTTATATATTCCATTTGTATAATGTATACAATTTATAGCTTCCCGTGATTTTTGTTTCCCACATTTCATGTGAGAATGTGAAGCTTTGGACTTTTTAATGTCTTGGGACAAAAGCTGAACCTTCTTTCAGATTGAATCGTTATATCGTCCTCTCCCCTTTGCTTTTTCCTACTAACTATCTGAGTGTCTTCAAACATGGATGCATCTTCCTTCATTTTGCATTGTTTTATCATAGGGTTTTCAAAGTAAAAGTAAAAGAAATAAGCTGTGATTTATCCGTGCTTCTTTTGTGCAGTACTAACATCATATCCTCAGAGGAATTACTTTGATATCCTAGCTTGGGAGGGGGGAAATATAAAATATGAAAAATGAATTAGGGATGTGTTGTTGAAGGCATTCATGGCCAGAATCATTGGGTTGTTGTGCATTTTCCCTGCTGTATGACCATGTTCCAGAAGCATTATCTCCTGACATTTCACCCACATCTATGGCAGGCATCCTCAGAAGTTGGGAGGTATATTGGAAAACTAGCCAAGGGAGGTTTATATATCTGTGGAAGGTCCGGAGTGGGAGAAAGAACTTTTGTCTGTTGGAGGCCAGTGTGAATGTTGTAATTGATCACCTTGATTAGCATTAATGGCCTTGCAAGCTTCATTCCTGCCTGTGTGAATCCTTTGTTTTGAGGTGTTCGCTGCCCCTGATTGATTCATGTCTGTAATTCCTCTGTTTTCAGAGTGTTGTTCTTTATTTACTGTTCTGATTTTAGAGTTTTTTAAATACTGGTAGCCAGATTTTGTTCTTTTTCATGGTTTCCTCCTTTCTGTTGAAATTGTCCACATACCGTATATACTCGAGTATAAGCCGACCCGAATATAAAACGAGGCAGCTAATTTTACCACAAAAACTGGGAAAGCTTATTGACTCGAGTATAAGCCAAGAGTGGGAAATGCAGCTGCTACTGGTAAATTTCAAAAATAAAAATAGATATTAATAAAATTACATTATTTGAGGCATCATTAGGTTAAATGTTTTTGAATATTTGTATAAAACTGTAATATAAGAGCATAATAAGACCTTACTAAGATAAGATTGTCCAACTCTGATTACCTATATTGTCAGAGACAGAACGCCAGCAAGTAAAACAAAACTCAGTTTATTGAGGTTACAGAACCAAAAACGCCCGTAAAAGACAAAGAACAGGGCAAACACTTGACTTCAGTGTGATAAGTAACAAAAAACAGCTCAGTTTGAGCTTAAACGGTTCAAAGGAATAAACCGGGTTAAACAGAAGTATAATCCGGATTAAATAAAAGAGCTTACTTCAGCCTGGCAAACAAAGCAAACAAAGGAGAATCAGCAGGAGACAAAACGTAAACAACAGACTGGTGGCAGATTCCTCTCTGCTACTCAGACACAGCAGGGGAATAAACCAGGCTTGTTTATTCCTTCCTGCAGCAAGCGAAAAGAGTGGTCGTAGACAGGATCCAGTTTAGGGTTCAGCGGCCAACGATATCCAGGTCCAGGCACAGTAGTCAGGATAACGGCAGTCAGCAGGGTCCCAATCCGGTCCAGAGGTCTACAGCCAAGCGAAGTCGTCAAGGAATCCAAAGGTCTCACCGATAGTCAGCAGAAGGGATAATCCGGAATCGAAGTCAGTCAGTCCAGCGTCAATTCAGTGCGAGAAGGTATTGCCCGTCAAAAAGACGACGGAGGTCAAGCTATCGAGATTAAACACAAGTTGCACAGAGAAAAACCCCACACAGTTCCTCCCTCCGTCTATGCCCAGTGTCCTTGGTAAACTTACGTATCCAGTAACGAATCACACCCATCTTCAGGAAGTTCCCAAACAAAAGCCCAAGCGTCCGTCCAGATTACCTTGCCCAACGCAATTAGACATTGGTCCCAAGCCCCATTTTATCCCAGTTCAAGCTCATCATCGCTGTCAGCTGCCATCCCAATTCCAGTCGCCCCAACATCATCATCCTCATCAGAGCTTAAGCACCTTTGACTACGCATCCCTCCAGCCAGTCCATGGGTCTGATCCTGCAACCCGCCAATCACCTCCCATGCTTTCATTGCCTGTTTCCCCAACACCCAAATCCTCCCTCACACGAGTCCATTCCATGTCATCCTCCTCCGAGCTGGCCATCTCTTCCTCCAAACCCTGAGAAAAACCCTCAAAGGAGTCCTCATCTGTCGGGTCTGTAAACAAATCCCGGAGCCGCTTCCTTTCACGCTCCTCGAAGGAGTCTGACTCTCGAGGAGTCTTATGACCCCTTCTTCTATTACCAGAGCCCGAAGGCTCAACCATAACATATATACTGTGCTCAAGTACAAGCCGACCTGAATATAAGCCGGCCAGGACCCTCACTCAAGTATAAGCCGAGGGGAGGTTTTTAAGCCCTAAAAAAGGGCTGAAAAACTAGGCTTATACTTCAGTATATACAGTAATTGTGGATTTCAATGGCTTCTCTGTGTAGTCTGACATGATAGTTATTAGAGTGGTCCAGCATGTCTGTGTTCTCAAATACAATAGAGTCTCACTTATCCAACACTCGCTTATGCAACATTCTGGATTATCCAGTGCATTTTTGTAGTCAATGTTTTCAATACATCATGATATTTTGGTGCAAAATTCGTAAATACAGTAATTACTACATACAATTACTGCGTATTGAACTACTTTTTCTGTCAAATTTGTTGTATAACATGATGTTTTGGTGCTTAATTTGTAAAATCATAACCTAATTTTATGTTTAATAGGCTTTTCCTTAATCCCTCCTTATTATCCAACATATTCGCTTATCCAACATTCTGCCAACCCGTTTATGTTGTTGGATAAGTGAGACTCTATTGTGATATATTGCGTCCAGGTTGGTACGTCATGTGCTCTGCTATGGCTGACTTTTCTGATTAGGTTAATCTGCAGTGCTTTTCATGTTCCTTGATTCGTGTTTGGGCAATGCTGCGTTTGGTGGTCCCTATGTAGACTTGTCCACAGTTGCATGGTATACGGTAGACTCCTGCAGAGGTGAGAGGATCCCTTTTGTCCTTCGCTGAGTGTAGCATTTGTTGCATTTTATTTCTGTAGATAGTTTGTAGGTTGTGTTTCTTCATCACCTTTCCTATGTGGTCCATGGATGTGCTCAGCTTGGAAGGGAAAAATGTGGAAATATAAAATATGAAAAAATGAATTGGTGTTAACCAATTAGGAACTGTTCCAAAACAACCACCACATACTGTATTGTCCATACTGTATCTTGATGGAGACACACACCAAAGCATAAACTTCTCAATTACAAAACATACAGTGATGCCACAGCTCTTGACCAGTCCATCAGCTCAATGAAACAGCCACCAATGTTTGCGGTAACTACATCCACTACCAGGAAATTCTAATCACCTAGTGCTACTTGTAAGTGCTGTTTTGGGCAACAGTGTATGAGGGGGAAGGAAAACAAATCAGTATAACATATGCCCTATACCTGGGGTCCCCAAACTAAGGCCCGTGGGCCGGATGCGGCCCTCCAAGGTCATTCACCTGGCCCCTGTCCTAAACTTTAGCCTTAGGGTTGACCTAAGTCTGAAACAACTTGAAGGCACACAAGAACAATCATTTTGGACTATTTCATCATAGTCCGCCCCCCCAACAGTCTGAGGGACAGTGAACCGGCCCTCCACTTAAAAAGTTTGAGGACCCCTGCCCTATAATATACAACCTGTTTATTGGGTAGTCCCCAGTAGAGTAGATCTATTCCATTATTGTTGAAAAGTGAGCTGACATATTGATAAATGTAAATGTTAAAAAGTGATTTAGACTGTAGTTAAAACGCTCGTAGTCTGGGACATTCTTCAAGGATCTATCATTATGGCGGTACAGCTGAAGTGTTGTCATCATGTAGTTCGTAGCAAATCTGAGAGCTGGCAGACTCAACACACTAAAAATAAGTGAAGTTAAAATGGAAAAAAATGGTAATAGATGTAATAAAATGTATAAGGCTCTGGAATAATGCTTCCACTTTGGGCATTAAAAAGGTTAATACCTTGAAACTGAGCACATGTGCTTTTTAATGTTGGCCAATTTGAAATTGTACCCTCTTGCAGGCATTTTCTTTCCTCCGGGTTACTATTTTTACCTTCTAAAGACAGAAACAATATCCTGGTTTCTAGTCTCACAATGCACTTGCTCACCTCTAATCATAAAAAATGTGTAAGCTTACAGGCTGAACAATTAAAAATAGTTGCCTCTAAGCACAGTAAAGAGAATGCATCAGCCCACCAGAGTTTCATGCCCGATTCTAGATAAAGATGAATGAAAAATCAATGCATATCATTTTTGTTGGTGCACAGCAATTCTAATGTATATACTTTTTAGCACCTTCTGGTCTAACAAGTATGATGTAGTATAAGATTTTGTGAGTGGCAGCCCAACATCAGATACATATCCACAAGAGATATATACAGGTTAAGTGTCCGATATATAAAATGCCTAGGACCAGAAGTATTCTGGATTTTGTTTTGTGGAATATCTGTATTTGCATATGTGTACTAATGAAATATCTTAGAGATGAGATCCAAATGTAAACATGAAATTCATTTATATTCATTCACTTTATACACATAGCCTGCAGATAATTTTATGCACAAGGAGAGCACTCCTCTTCTGTAGAGACCATACTAGGGCAACGCGAAAGACACCGAGACTCTTTGTCGCTTATGCCCCGGACAAACTGGGCAATCCAGTCTCCTCCCAGAGACTTTCTCACTGGATTGTGCAAGCCATTGAACTTGCTTATGTACTGGCTAAGCGCCCTCCCCTCCCCCGCCCCGCCCCCCCTGTCGATTCGTCCTAGACCTAGGCCTTTCTACCTCTACTGCTTTTCTCAGGGGTATCCCTCTTGACTCTATTTGCAAGGCAGCAATTTGGTCGAACCCTTTGACATTCGTTTCCCACTATAGAATGGACTGTAAGACCCAAAAGGACTCGGCCTTCGCCAGATCGGTTTTATCCTCCTGCTTATCTTAGAGGACACTGTCTTTCCCTACAGAACACTTACCAAAAAAAAAAAAGGAAAGGAAAGGAAAGAGAGAATACTAGGGAAAGAGAATGACAACGGAGATACAAACAGTGGGAATGGGGGAAAGTGAATTGGTCTCATTCCAATTGTTTTTGTTTACATAACAAGCTTTATTTCACAATGTTTATGTGATTGCACTATGTCTGTTTGCTGTTCTCTCCTATTCTAAGGCCAGGTTACACTGTGTTTTTCTCCTCTCTGGAGACACTATTATTCTATTTGCACCTTCTTCCCCGGGCTGCCTTACTGCCCATTTACCGGGGATACACCTCGACATGTTTATGTCTCATGTTTTATGCACTTGGCCTATATGTTGACCTCCTTGTCACTTGTGCCTCTTTCTCTTCGATGTGTCCTAATAAAAATTGGGTTTGGACATTCAAATCGTTGTCAGGTTTGCTCTGTCCCACCATCCTGGACCTCAGCGTGCTAGTCTCCACTAGTGTGCATTCATAGAGTACACGAAGAAAAAGGTCAAGTTGCTTACCTGTAACCATGTTTCTTCGTGTGTACTGTGTGAATTCACACAAACCCGCCCTTCCATCCCTGCTGCCAAACCTCTCCCTTTCTCGTTGCCTTTGCGGCGCAGGAACTGGAGAGCGGACACCCAGGGCTGCCTTATATGTCCTGCGGGGAGAGGGGCATGGCTACTGCCAAAATTCAAACTTTTAGCTTGGAAGCGTTTTCCGTTGAAGCCCGCGCAGGTGCAGTCTCTCCACTAGTGTGAATTCACAGAGTACACTCAAAGAAACATAGTTACAGGTAAGCAACCTGACCTTTTACTCCTTGTTTATCATAAATCCTATTAATCGCATTGGTGAATTGTAATCCCATGTCTAATTCTTTTATCAGTAATTTAAAGAAATCCCAATTCAAATGGTCAAAGGCCTTTTCCATGTCAATTGCTAGTAGTGCCATTTCTTCTTTGTTGCTTGTTTCATAATAATCCAATATGTTTATAATTTACCTAACATTATCTCTCAATTTTCTCTTAGGTAGAAAGCCTGGTTGCTTTTCCTTTATCAATTCCTTTAAGAATTCTTTCATCTTGTCAGTTAATATCCTTGAAAAGATTTTATAGTCTATATTCAATAATGATATAGGCCTATACTTTCTCACGTTTGTAGGGTCCTGTCCTTCTTTGTGGAGTATTGTTATTATGCCATACAGATTATCTAATATCATATTCATTATTTTCTCCAAGTAAGGGGCTATTTCATCTGCAAATACATTATAGTATAGTCCAGTTAGGCCATCTGGCCCAGGGGCCTTATTTCCCTCACGTTTCCTAATTGCTCTTTTGATTTCTTGCTTGGAGATTTCTTTGTTTAGTAATTCTCTTTGATTTTCTGTTATTTTCTGCAGCTTTTGGTTGTCTAAGAATTTTATGATGTCCTCTTTTCTTATTTGGTCTCTGTTGTATAGCTTGCTATAAAATGTATTAAATTGATTTGCTATCTCTTGTTCAGTGAAGAGACTTTTTCCTTCTGCAGATATTTCCGTTATGTTTTGGGTCTGTCTTTTTCTTCTAATTCTCCCAGCTAACCATCTGCCTGTTTTATTTGCATTTTGAAAATGCTGTTGCTTAAGAAACCTTAGTTGTTTCTCCATTTCTTCCATCTCCAAAAACAATTTCCAAAATTTCTAATTCTTGTTTAATTTTTCTATCTTTAGGATCTTTTTAAATTTCCTCTCCCCTATTTTAATTTCTTCTTTTACTTTATTAATAGCCTCATTTTTTACTCTTTTTTTTTTTTTGCACACTTTGCTGAATAAAGTGTCAGCGCATTATCGCTTTGCTAGCGTCCCAAATAGTTTGAGTCGACACTTTAGCGGAGTCATTCAGGGTAAAGTGTTCCTTCAGAATTTCTTTATTTTTCTTAATGTCCTATTCAGTCTCCTTTTATGTATTTTATATGGTTTGTTTATAGTAAATTCTAAGGGGCAGTGGTCGGAATTGTTTTTGGGAAGTATTCTATTTTTTCCATTTTGGGGATTAATGATGGTGTAATCCATACCATGTCTATCCTAGACCACAACGTCTGTCGATTTAAAAAGAAGGTATAATCTTTTTCTTTTGGGTGATTCGTTCTCCATGCCTTCAGTAGGTTTGCCAGGAGATTTCCTACATGTATTTTCTTTTCTTTTTTGTTGGGTCTTCATTTTTGTCTGTTTTCGGGTCTAGGACTCCATTGAAGTCCCCCATAATGATTAATTCATCAGAAATCTGCAAAGTTATTTTTTCTCTTAATTTTTTTGTAAAGGCTGTTTTGGGGCCATTTGGGGCATAAATGTTATAGAGTAATAATACTTGATTTCCCATTTTCACTTTTGCCCCACCATCCTTTCAACTTCACCTTTAAAGGCTAGTTTGGGTCCTAATTTGAGGTTTATATACAGTACCACACCTCTTTTGTTTCAGTTGATGAAGATACGAATTCCTTACCTATATTTTTTTAGTTAAGTTTGCTATATGTCTTTGTGAAATATGTGTTTCTGGAAACGCAACTACATCAAATTTACACTTTTTTATTTGGTTGAATTTTTTTGTCTTTTATTAGATGAATTTAATCAGTTTATATTATTAACATAGCATTTCAGCACCATGATTTAGCCTTGAGTTTCATCGTCCTCAACCAAATCCTCCAATTCCATGGTATGTAATCCTGTGGGGATATCCGTCTTTTCTGGGGAAATGGTTCTTGCTCTTTTTCTTTCTCTGTCACTATCTTGGTCCTGGGTTCAGATCTTTCTGTCTCTCTCGTTATTATTTTTGTAAAATTCTTTGGCTTTTTCCTCTGATGTTGTCCAATGTTTCTCCTGTTTATAAGTTGCTATTATTCCTTCATTTCTTTCCCATCTGAAGCGGATTTGTCATTTTTTGAATTCTTCCATTAGGAATAAGTACTTTCTTCTTTTTTGGAGGTTGCCCGTTTGGAGGTCAGTCCTTTAGGATTACAATCTTCTTGCCTTTATAGAAGATGGAGTTCATGCTGTTGCACCTCAGGACTTTATCCCTTGTTTTTCTCTTTGTAAACTGTATTATTACGCCCCTTGTTACTTTGTCATTTGGTCCAGGAGCAGATTTTGATTTTCATTTGGTCCAGGAGCAGCTTTTGATTTTCCGCTATCTTCTGTAGTTCTCTCATAACATCCTTTAGACTTAAGTCATCAGAAAGGGAGCCTCTTCTCCATAGTAATTTCTTGCTGTCTTTCTCCATTCTTAATTTCTGCATGGCCATCGTATTTCTCCCCCTTCCTGCTTCTTTCTGAGTTCTTCTCAAGCTTCAAGCCAAGCTCTGCTGAACCATCCTTCCCCTCGCCTTTCTTCTCATCTGCTTCTCTTCCATGACTCTTCTTTCGTCTGCTTCTCATCCTCAACCCTTCGATCGTCTGCTTCTCGTCCTTGTTGGGCCTCTTTATTTATTTCCTGGTTTGTCCCTCGCTGCTCACTGTCTCTTCCGGTCTTTCTAGAGATGTCACGTTCCTCTACTGTTCTGGGAGGTTTGCCTTTTTCCGTGGAACCTCTTTCCCTCCACTGTCTTGTTCCTTCTATTACTTGTATCTCCTTCAGCAATTTTCCTCCTCTCTAGGACTGTAGCTCTGACTCTTGTTACTGCCCTTCTGTCCCACTTGATGCTTCTTGCTTTCAACTTCTGTAGCCCCACTTTTGTCCCTCCTATAGCACTCCAACCGGATCTAGACACAACAACTATCCCTTCAAGGTCAGTTTGCTTTATTTTAACGTCTTTGGGTCTTTTTGTCAAATTCTTGCCAAATTCTTCACTTTCAGCTTTGCCTATTTCTCTCAGTTTCCCAATATTAATTAAATTCACTGGAACTGCTATAATTGTCCAAATCTTGATCAAATTTGCCTTGAGATATGCTAGTCCTTTTCACTCAAGTAACCTGTCCCAATTTAAAAGAAGTAGTTTCCTCCTCCTGAACACCCTCGATGTTTACATCCACACATAGATTTCTTCGTTTAACTCACATTTCTTAGTATCCTCCATTTTTCTTCATCTTTAAAAGTGCGGCTAGGCTGCCATTTTCAGGAACAGTCGCCTGCTCATACAGTCCAGATCTCTTGGCTGGCACCTTGAGGGGGGTCAGCACCCTGGGTCATCGGTGGGGGGTCCTTGTATGGGTTAGTAGTCTCTTGGGCTTCAATCCGCCCCAGAGAGGGAGCTAAATGGCTCTACCCAGTCGCTTTGGGAAGGCTGGTGCTCGAGAGCTCTCAGAGCACTCGCCCGGCTGCTGTACCCGGAAGTCTGTATTCTTGCAGTCTTTACATACAATCAGCTGGTGTGATTCTGGATCTCAGAGTCTATAGAATCCTTATTTTTGGAAGTAGCCTTTAAATAGTTTGAAATCAGACCTTTTTGCTGAACAAGAAACATATCTGAGTTCTCATGATTGTTGGATGCATTGTTAGATTTCTGAGTAAACTAAACCTGTTGTTTCTCATATGTTTAGACTTTTTAAAAATTGATGTTTTGAAAGGAGGTTTTCCATTGTGCTGGATCATAAATAGGAGAGTGGAAGAAAGCTTTTAGCCCCTTGCCGACACCACAGTCAAGATTGGAATTGGAACTGACTCCTGCACACCTGATATTTGCAATGGGAGCATTTCTCTTGTTGTGAATAGCAGGGGAGGTCCAATGGAAATTCATTAAACTCACTTCATAGACCTAGAAAAATCAGAATCTTTTAGCTTCATCTATCATACTGGTAAGACTTCTTAAGGTTACAATTATTGAAGATGTATTTCTAGACCACAAAGTCCTGAACAACTTGATGTTCCCCTTTGATGCTTAAATCACAAGCTATCATGTATTGTTTGTTTCTGCTCCATTTCCCTATACAGTTTCTCTTTGGATGCATCCACATAAGTCAGTATTTCTTCAAAACAGCCTTTCTTTGGTTTCATTATTTATCTGTTTCCAGGTGCTACAAGTTGTTTCCATTCCCATCATTATTTTCAAAGAGACCTGTTTATCTCTTAAGATCTAAAAATGTCTTTGGGTTCTTCACAGAGAAAAGGATCTACTTAAGTCTACTGTGCTTATCATCTACCTACATTTCTCCACTCCCCAGGGCCGGCCCCACTCATGCGGCAGCTGACGCCGCCGCCTCGGGCGCAGGCCCGGGGGGGCGCCGTCAGGCTGGGCGGGAGGCGGGGCACCGCCCTGACGGTGCCCCGCCTCCCGCCCAGTGCGCCCTGGCCCGTCTGGCCTGCTAGAAAAGGCCAGACGGGCGAGCGGGAGTAGCGTGGGAGGCGGGGCCAGCTCTGACGCCGCTCCCCCCCCCCCGCCCAGCGTGCCTTGGCCCTGCCTCCCACGCAGCGTGGGAGGCGGGGCCAAGGCACGCTGGGCGGGGGGGGGGAGCGGCGTCAGAGCTGGCCCCGCCTCCCACGCTACTCCCGCTCGCCCGTCTGGCCTTTTGTAGCAGGCCAGACTCAGCGGAGGTTTCTCCAGGCCGCGATTGCGGCCTGGAGGAACCTCCGCTGAGTCTGGCCTGCTACACAAGGCCAGACGGGCGAGCGGGGGTAACGTGGGAGGCGGGGCCAGCTCTGACGCCGCCCCCCCGCCCAGCGTGCCCTGGCCCCGCCTCCCACGTTGCGTGGGAGGCAGGGCCAAGGCACGCTGGGCGGGGGGGGGGAGCGGCGTCAGAGCTGGCCCCGCCTCCCACGTTACCCCCGCTCGCCCGTCTGGCCTTTTGTAGCAGGCCAGACTCAGCGGAGGTTCCTCCAGGCCGCAATCGCGGCCTGGAGAAACCTCCGCTGAGTCTGGCCTGCTACACAAGGCCAGACGGGCGAGCGGGGGTAACGTGGGAGGCGGGGCCAGCTCTGACGCCGCCCCCCCGCCCAGCGTGCCCTGGCCCCGCCTCCCACGTTGCGTGGGAGGCAGGGCCAAGGCACGCTGGGCGGGGGGGGGGGGAGCGGCGTCAGAGCTGGCCCCGCCTCCCACGTTACCCCCGCTCGCCCGTCTGGCCTTTTGTAGCAGGCCAGACTCAGCGGAGGTTCCTCCAGGCCGCAATCGCGGCCTGGAGAAACCTCCGCTGAGTCTGGCCTGCTACAAAAGGCCAGACGGGCGAGCGGGGGTAGCGTGGGAGGCGGGGCCAGCTCTGGCCCCGCCCCCCCGCCCAGCGTGCCCTGGCCCCGCCTCCCACGCTGCGTGGGAGGCGGGGCCAGGGCACGGGGGGCGGGGCCAACTCTGGCCCCGCCCCCTCACTATTCGCCCTGGCCCCGCCTCCCACGCAGCGTGGGAGGCGGGGCCAGGGCACGCTGGGCGGGGCCAGGGCGCCGGTGGCGGGGGCGCTTTTCAGCACCCCCGCTTTACATCAAAAAATATCTCCGGCCGGCCCTGCCACTCCCCTTGATCTGTTCCACCTTCTCTTTGTCTGGTTCTTCTCTTCACCTCTGCCATGAATTCTATGCCTAGTTTCATTTCACCTGATGTCCCTGGAACCGCCGTCCAGCTCCTGATTGCCATCCAGCCTTAAACATGCCCATTAACATCCAATGAAACATTTGATTTACCATTCTGTTGGATTATTAATTAGCCTGTAATTAAATCTGTTCAACTATGATGTAGCAAATACATTGTGTGCAATAGTATACAGGAACTGAAGTTAAAGAACTAAATGTGCTGACATTTTTTCAGAATGATCTAATATGGCTGGTGGAAATTTTTGCTATTTTTTCAGTGCCTTGTAAAGCTATCTGTTATATTTATTGGAATAGTGTGGCATTTGTGGATGTATTTATCCCAAAAAGACGAATATCCCTGTACCCAGAAATATGAACATCCTTGTTCACAGAAAGCATTATTGAAGACACTATGATATGGCTAAGCAGGGAATCGAACCCTAGTCTCCAGAGTTAGAGTCCAACACTCAAACCACTACACCACTGTTGCACCCCTAGGCTGCATAGGCATCTTGAAACCACACTGGAGCCCAGAATATAAGCAATCAAGCTGTTTATTGAATATTATAAGTAAGCACAAGCAAATAAGTTCAGAGTCAATAAAAGGGGTTAAATCCACAAGAGCAGTGTATTTGAAAGTCTTTAAGCAAGAGTCTAAGAAAGTCACTCAAATATTATAGTCCAAACCAGAACTCGAACTTAGTCCCATGAGAAGTATCAAGATTAGTCCAAAGAGGATTCAATTCCAAGGCAGGAAACAATTTGGAAACCACAGGAAACAAGGCTAGAATGCAGGATCAAACTCCAATATAATCCAAGGCATTGGAAATCCACATCAAAGTCACAGGAGTATTCAACTAGATTCAAAGGCAGAAACTTGAGTCAAAATCCATGGCTGCAAGGCATACAGAAACACGGAGTAAAGATCTTTCTCTCTTGAATTCCAAAGTTGACACCTCTGCCGTGCAGAGAAAGGACCAGGCATTTAATGAAAACCCAAGGTCTTCCTTCCATGGGAACACTATTTATCTCATGAGAAAACTACTCATTAGCATGCTTCAAAAGCAGTCGTTTACTCCTTCGTAAACATTCGTGCCCCTTTCTTCGATGAGTAATCGCCTCCCTCCTGTCAAACACATTATCCTCCTCTAAACTGGAATGTCCATCTTGCAGCTGGTGAACTAGCCTTGACTGCGGATAGGAATGTGGCTCAGAATGCCTGCTTGCAACCATTCTGTCTGTGGTCCCAGAATCTACTGGAACAGACTTTGTCTGAAACTCAGGCCCAAAATCTGGCTGAATGTCAGGCCCAAACAGTGAGTCCTCTGGCAAAGCAGGTGCAGGGACAACTACTGACTGAATGGGCCCAAACTATCTATCTGATGAGGCGCTGGCAACAGTCATCCATGCCACGGTCACTTCTAGGCTGGACTTTTGCAACGCCCTGTATGTTGGCCTTCCGATGTCCATGACCCGAAAGCTCCGTATTGTTCAGAATGCGGCAGCCAGGCTACTCACAAGAACACCCATGAAATGCCACATAACACCAGTGCTGCAGCATTTGCATTGGCTTCCAACTGATTACTGTGGTCTATATAAGATGCTAGTTCTGACCTTTAAAACTCTTTACGGCCAGGGCCCATCGTACCTTAGGGACCGTCTCTCCTTCTTCCATCATCGGAGGTCGTAACGATCATCCCAACGAGATTTACTTTATGTACCGGGTCCTAGAGAAGTGCACTTGGAAAGGACCAGACGCAGAGCTTTTTCTATTTCTGCCCCTGCCTTATGGAATGCCTTGCCGCCCTATATGAGAGCCATGCGTGAGTTAGGGCCTTTTACCCTAGCACTGAAGACCTGGCTCTTTACTAGAGCTTTTAATCTATGTTAATTTTATTAATATTTGTATGTATGTATTTTTATCCTTTACAATTTTATCTTGTAAATTGCCTAGAGCATCGTGGATGGAGGGCGATTAATAAGTAATTTGATGATGATGACGATGATGATGATGATGGATGATGATGATGAAACTCAACCACATTGGCAGGGTCTATATAAATCCTAGTATGCAGTTGGATGGCATAATATTGTGTAACAGGGCACATGACTTTACCATTGGGGGAAAAAGCAATAACTTTGTTTTGAGGAAAGAATATGTAGGATGTAGCAAAGTGGGAAGATAAAAAAAGAGTATAGAAAAACGTTGGTTATGGCCTGCTAAGGAGCAGAAACAACTATTGTTCTGTGTTTCAGAGCAGATGGTAGCCATGTTAGGAGAGCTGCATCAAAAACAACAAAAAGCCTTGTTGTATGTTCAAAACTGAACAAGTTTTATTTGCCTCTAAGCCCTATGAGCCCCAACCCACTGAGGAAGTTCACTGCCTCAACAGACTGCAGTCCTCAAAAGCTTATGTGAAATAAAGTGAGTCTTTAAGGGTTTTTTTTAAAGATATGTCATGACTTTCTCCCAAAATGGGACCCAAGTAAAAGAGAAAAGTTTTGTGGTACCTCAAAGGTACTGAAGGAATTTCCTTATTTCTGGGATGTTGTTGCTCTTATAGTTAATATTAAAGAGTGTAGGAGGAATGTATATTTGCAGGACCTTTTCACATTTTACAGTGCTATACTACCTTCAACTATTGGTGTGTGTGTGAGAGAGAGAGAGGGGGGGGAGGGAGGGAGAGTGCATGCACACCATTTATGGTACATGTGGGTGTGTAAGATGGCTAAAATAAATGTTTATTATATTTGAAGGTTGATTTATCCCAGCTGTCATTTCCATTCCACATAGTCTTCCTTGTTTTCCATGGAGGTGAGGTCGCTGTTTGTAGTAGAAGCTATTTCCATGGCAGTAGACTGTGATGCCATGGGGAAGTTTGAGGCATTCCTCAGAGAACTGGCAATTAAAAATTATGGATTGCGAGATAAGGCTTGCATTTACCAAGCTTCTCAGCCTTATAGCCCACACGAGGCTTGGAAAGTATTGCTTAATTCTTAAGGGACTCAACATGGGTAATGGAATAAATGAATTGATGTTGTTTGATCCTAGCAAGAAAACAATTACGTCTAACTCAAACTCGCCTTCTATACCAGGGTGGAAAGAGAAATACAAGCACTGTAAAATGACTATGGATTATGCTCTGAATTTCCCTGCTGTTTCTTTTGCAGTTATGGTTTATTGTTGTTGATTGTAGTGATAAATTGTTTATTATCATCATCTGTTCTTTCAGCATTGTGGTCAGCATAATTTTCATATTTTTAATTGCAAAGAAATGTGCAAAGAAATATCTTGCTGTATCCATTACAAAAGTAAAACCAATATGAAGAGTGATAGCTTTCTATGCACACTAAGGCTACATATGTTTACTCGGAAGTAAGTCAGTAGTGCCTACTTTCAGAATTGTTTTAATAGGATTGTTACCTTCCTTCAATATTTTATTTATTTGCTTGCAATCAGCTTCTGTTATTATACCACCTGCATTCCTTCTTAGAGCTGGAGGATTTAAAGATGGTTGCACATATATTGGTAACTTCTAGGCAGATCTTCTTCAGTGTGTGCACATTGGTTAGAAAATATGGTTGTTACATAATTATATCCATATTAAAATCACTCCACTGGCTGCTAATTGATTTTCAGACAAATCTAAAATATTGGTTGTCACCAAGCTCTTCCAGCAGGCCTATGTACTTTGGGTCTAGGGGACCACTTTCTCCCATATAATCTATCCCATACAGTCATATTTTTTTGGGAAGCATTTATTCCAGTAAGCCAAAATAAGGCTGCCAACTGGGACCCATTCTCTATGGAATAACCTTGCCTGGTGGGAATTCATCTGATAGACAGACTGCTTGAATTCATAATGACACTGATGACCAGGCTCTTCTTGAAGACTTCTTTACATATAAAGGAAGGGAATCCTACTAACCACAGCTTACATTTCCATGTACACTAGTGAAACCTATGCCTTACACCAAGAGCACCAGTGACAAGGGTACCATTCCAATAGAAAAACCAGTTCCTCTCCTACCAATATACTCCTCTACATGGAATTCTGGATGATCTATTGCTACCATGCAGTTTATTTAATATGAAGCTAGGTTAGGCATTTGTCATCTGCAGTGATTCTGCTACCACCTTCTGCTTAGAGTGAATATTAAATGGGTCTTGGGAAGTTCTATGAGAATGGGCATGTGGAATCCCAGTGAAACCAAGTCATTGTTGATATCTGGTTTCTATTGTTGTTGTTCTTTACAAAATTGGAGTGTTTCCATTACAGTTGGAAATGGAGTGGTGCTTTCACATTAGAAGGTCAGGACCAAAGATATGCATAGTGGTATGATGCTCAAAATGGATGGGGCAGGCAGCTGAAGAAATGCCAGGAAGCAAGCACTGACTAAGAATGTGATTAATTCTATGGGTACAGTTGTAGGCTAATTGTGCAATCACCATCCAATTTTTGTGCTATCATAATGCTAATATATTTTTGTATGCTTCGAAGTATCCAGTATCTCAGATAAATGGAATTTGGGCGTCTTGAGCATATAATGTGGGATAATGTCCAAGGAATGTAGAGAATTGAGTAATTTTTTTTCCATTTTCAGAGCTTAAATTTGACTGGATACATTGATCTGTCCTTACATCTATTAATTGCATGCTTTCATAAAACTGTCTTTTTCTCACCATGATTGAGCTATATTCATCTGTCCAGCAATGAACCTTTTCCAAGTACTGCTGTCAGCTGGGAGCAGAAAAGGAAATTTCTCATGTTATATTTCCTTCCAGAATCATCCTGGTCTGGTTTTCTGTGGTATTGAGCACTTTTTCTCACATGGAATTAGATCTGCACAGATCAGAAATATTATGTCAAGGATGAACTATGTCAGGCTCCCTAAGTCTGCTTGAATTAATTCCATTTGCTGTGCTGGCTAAGGCTGATAGGATCTGCAGTCCAGCATTTAGGGATATGCATTCATTATGGTTTTATATTGATTTACATTAATGGTCATCCAACCATGGTTTCAAGGACTATATAAATAAGATAGCCAAAATTTGAGATCAAGGCTCTGAACATTTTTGCTACTGAGCATGCATTTCAAGTAATCCTTACAAAAATTGTTTTAAATTGCAATGCCCAGCTTTTCCCTCCTAGTCAGAGTGCACTAAACTTTCCTGATTCTCAGACATTCCACTTAGAAAAGAACATAGATTCCTTCATGGTTGTATTTCTCAGTGGAATTTCTTTTCTTACCTCCTCCTCATTTCTGTCCCATTTTCTTGGACTGTGGAAACTGAGAAGTATAACTTGGACCCCCTGCTAGATTTTCACTCCATCTTGCTGTCTTTCAAGATATTCACAAACTGAACATTGTGCTATGTTGTCAACACCCTTATAGTATTTTTTTTGCCAGGAACAAAGTCCTGCACAAACATCTTCTGCCATGTGGCATTTAACATGTTTGCTTGCCAGTACTTTGCCTGTTTCCTTGGTTATTGTGTTTTCTTCCAAGCAGTACATTCCCTAATCATTTTAAGACTTTTGCTTCAAAAAATCTTAATGTGTGAGAAACTTTGTGAACCAAGGTTTTATAGAAGAGCATTCTCCCAGAACGGTGCCTATCAAGATTCCTTAACTCTGGGATACCAAACATGTTACTTATCAAAGATACAAACTGCATTTATTGAGGACACAATATATTTATTTATTTATTTATTTTATCCAGAATGTCTTCTACATTTATTGGGATTAGGGTCATAGAACTTCTGTGAAAGTGATAAATCTGTGAATAAATAAATTGCTATTTTTTTTTTTGCTCAGAGAACATCTCTCTAGAGATTTCTTGGTCTTCGAGTTGAAAACTGACTATAGCATTGCAGTGAAGAAACCAAAAAGATGTGCTCTGTCTAGAAATTACTAGGTTTTTCAGCATGACTAGAGGATGTAGAATCAAATTGGAAGACCTACAGATTTCTAGAGGAATAACATTTTTAGTCAATTCTATGAATAATAAAAAAGTTAAAACCATAAATGTGAAGGGATGGCCACACGTCTTTACGGGATCTAAAATGCTATATACAGAGAATGTCAGAATCCAGACTTGTTTTAACCTGGATTCTCACATAGCTCAAAGAGTAGCAGCACAA
Source organism: Anolis carolinensis (assembly GCF_035594765.1). Taxonomy (NCBI): domain Eukaryota; kingdom Metazoa; phylum Chordata; class Lepidosauria; order Squamata; family Anolidae; genus Anolis; species Anolis carolinensis. The sequence goes on from NC_085841.1 coordinate 42,991,846, forward strand.
AGCAGCTGCAAAAGAGGACACCAAAGGTTTGCTGAAGTAGCAATAAATATATTGAAAATCCCACAGTTAATTCAAACAATATTTTCCCCATTTTTAATTGGAACAGTCTTACTCCACGTCTGCCGAAAGCTGGAGAGACCATACATGGACATAAGTTTTTCACTGGATTTGGGGGGAAAGGTGCCAACCAGTGTGTGCAGGCTGCTCGACTTGGAGCTAAAACCTCAATGATCTGCAAGGTAAGCTCAGATTGATATATTCTGCTTACACATCTGTTACAAATACTTTGAAAAATTATACTTACATATGTTTTAGCAACCAACAACAAAACCAAACTAAGAGCAAAAGACTGACGTCAGCATTCTAGAAGTTCAACTTCTGCTGCCTCCTAAGAAGTTGAGCAAAAAAGGGTGGTCTTTTCCTCTTCTAAAAGCAACAGTAGAATAAATGTGGCACATTTCTCTCAAGTGCAATCCTTATAGAATGGGTGCCACCACTGCAAAATAGTCTATTTTAATAACATTTGAGATGGTGACATCTGCAAAGTCAAGTTACGCATTTAAAGCTGTTTCAGAGTGAATGGTCTCTAAAGTATACTCCAGATTCTAACTATCAGTTATTTGAACTGAGACCCTTTCACACTACACAGTTATAGCACAGTGATTTCACTTTAACTGCTTAGCATCATACAAAATACAGGGATTTGTGGGTGGGTGGGGATATTTAGAATTCTCACTAGAATATACTTGTAACTCACCAAGCTACAAGCTCTAGGGTTCTGCCAGGGCCATTAAACTGGAAACTTGGAGTCTGGAAGCTAAATGGTAAGAGCTATAGCAATATTGCTGTAATGAACTAGTACCCAGGGCCAGCTGAAGTTTGCAGACTGTCTTCAAGGACAGCCCCTTATATACCATTAGTCAAATGATGCTCAAGCTACCAAAGTTTTCCAGGTGATAGCTAAAGTCATATGTCCCAGAAGGGGAATACAAAACTGCCAATAATGCCTTTTTTGGCCTTTGAACCAAATGTAGACTGAGGGGCATTCCAAGCTGGAAACATGAACATTTACAGCAATATGGTGCCATCCTATTTCCAAATTTAATATCTATCCGGTGTTCTATTTGATCTAATTTAGGTTTTGCGGGCTATTAACAGTTTCAGAATGTACAACAGCTGAATGAGAGTCACATCCTCTCAAGGTACTACATGTGCTGAGTCCTGGGCACCCCATGTGTAGTTTCATAGTCTAACATCACAGCTTACAACTTCTGGGAGTTACCCAAATACCCATGTCTTTGTCCCCATCATTTAGCTTTCTACCCACTGTACAGTTTTCCTCTACCTGCACCAATTTCCCCCTATTCTGAGAAACTATCTAAAACAATATTATTTTTTTCTTTAAATTAAGAAGTAAGCATTTGACCCAGATCTGTTTCTGCTAAGACTTCAGTTTGATCCTCTGGGATTGCATAGATAGCCACGATCTCTTCCTCACTACTCCATCATTTGGTGGTTTCCCACTCATTGTACTGGGTTTTCTTGCAGTTCTAAAATGTTGAACCGCTTTTCCAAAAGCTTAGTTACTGCCATTATGAGCTTCAGCCTAAAATACGTTGGTATTTATTTTCATCTTCTCTTTTTGCTTTAACCAAACCCATCATTGGAATGTGGTTCCCAAGAAGCATTCTGAAACTGAATTCAGCCCTTGGGTAGACATATGATCTCCACCCTTGCTTCAAATGGTAATGTGAGTGTATCTGTAACAGTGATACAATTTAAAAGTTGAATATTGACAAACTTAATTACAGTCCCCATTATAATTGAAGAAATATGCTGTGTTACTTACAAAATAAAAATAAGCATATTTTGTTGCCTCCAAATTAACTAGTAAAGCATAAAGGATGGTGTATGTGAAAGGCTTGAAAATAGTTTATATTTCATTTACAAGTACTAAAATTATTTTGTATTAATTGGTACAGATAGAAGCAGAAATTATGCTTCTAGGATTTATCTTTCTTGTTTAACCCTAGATCTATCAATGGACATTGGTGGCAAAATGCTGGCTGTGGACAGAATATGCTTAGTAGTTCTGAAGGAACTTCTTGCCTCTGAACTAACAGGAGGGGGAGGCAAAACAAGTACACGGTCCCATAATGAACAGTCTCCCAAAATTTCCTTTCAGTCTCTAAACTTCCAGCACTACAGTAATTTAACATTTTAGTCCAGCATTTATAAATACAGTTTAGGTATCAAAAGAGGAGGTGCTGGCAAAGCTATCAAGGGAATGTGAGCACAACAAAGGTAAGGGTTCTAGGAGTGGACAGTTTTTGGTCTTACACACTGCAATGCTAGAAATTTGAGGATAAAATGTTATGGGAGGTGAAGAAGGGGCACTTCCAGATATGATTAAAACCTGCACCAAAGTGGGTTAAGGTAACCTGCTTCAGCACATGTTCTAGTCCCCACTCCCCAAACCAAACCTGGGGTTTCCGGCCCAGGGGGAGGTACATGGCATCCTGAGTCAAATTGGGATGGCAAGGTCACCTCGAAGCCCCCGATTTACTCTCTAAAACTTATTAAAAAGTCCCCGACAGCCATGAAGCCTCTCTTCGCATCCTCCTGGAATGAGACAATGACTCCTAAGGAGATGGGAGGGGTGAGGAGGAAAATCCCCCTTTGCCCCCCTCCTCCTCACACATCATTTTCTCACTCCAGGAGGAAAAGAAGAGAGACTTCATGGCTGCCAGGAACCTTTTAAAGTAAGTTTTAGGGGATAAATTGGGAACTTGGGGGGGGGGGGATGGCTGTTGGGACTCGACCCCAGAAGTTAGTCCCTACAGACCCAATACCTCATTAGACCTGGGCCTTTCAGGAAGGCCTGGATCTAAAGCGGTATTTAATTAATGTGGAATAAACCAGGGAAACCTTGATTTATTCCATATTTATTTGCTTTTACCGGAGGCATCATTTGGATGCCTCTTGTAAAAACCGGACAGGTCCAGCATTTTGGGCCATCTGGATGGGCCCAAGGAAATTGTATTTGGGGAGACAATGCTGACATTTAGCCCTCTCCTCTATTCTATTGCTACACCCCAGCTCAAACCTACAGTTTGTTTTTCATTTCAGAACTGAGTTGCTGTTTTCACTCTGAAATCTACTCACACTTTTCACATTCAACACTAAATGCTTTTTTAATTTCAGGAATCCAATTTTCAGGGACAGGGGGAAGCTGACAGTGAAAGATCTAAAGTTGTTAATCTTTGTTTTATAGGTTGGGAAAGATTCCTTTGGTAATGATTATATTGAAAACTTCAAGAAAAATGGGATTCCTACAGGTAGATGTTTTACATTTTAACTATATTCTCAGCTGTTGTTGTAAAATGCCTTTCCCTTAGGGAATGCAGTGACCTCTCAGCTGCAGGAAGTTAGATGATTTGTATTTAGGCTGTACTTCATATCATCACTCCTCTAGATTCTATTGAACCACAGCTCCCATTATCTCTCACAGCTGATTGGAGTACCTTGGATTGATGCAGAGTCAAAATCAAGCAGCAGTGGTCAAACATCATCTATATTTGGTTCACATCAATTAGCAATGTTTTATAAGAGTCTTTCTGGGCCCTTCCAGACCGGACCTATCGTGCTTTTGCCAGGTGTGACTAAACAATGCCTCCAGTTCAAGAGAATTAATTCAGAACAAAGCAGGGTTTGTTTCCGAATTAATTAGATACTGAGTAAGACCCGTATCTTCGGTAAGATCCAGGCCTTATTAGGTATGGGCCTTGTGTGGATTGGGCCCGGGGACCGCATCACGTAATCCCCTGGCCCAATCCACACAGTCACTTCGGTTTTCCGGGCTCCAGAATCCTGGAAAACCGAGAGGGCGCCTATCTTCTCCCCTAAAACCCCAAAATAAACCCTTAGAATTTAAAACAACTTATCTGGCTGCCATTAAGGTAGTTCTGGAGTCTTCCTGGCATGTAGAAATGACACTCAAGGAGATGAGGGGGTGGGCGAGGAGCATCATTTCTATGTGCCAGGACTACCTGAATAGCGGCCAGGTACATTGTTTTAGGAGCTCCTGGTGGTGCAGCAAGTTAAACTGCTGAACTTGCTGACCGAAAGGTCGGCAGTTTGAATCTAGGGAGTGGGGTGAGCTCCTGCTGTTAGCCCCAGTTTCTGCAAACCTAACAGTTCAAAAACATGCAAATGTGAGTAGATCAATAGGTACCGCTCTGGCAGGAAGGTAACGACGCTCCATACAATCATGCCAGCCACATGATTTTGGAGGTGTCTACAGACAATGCCAGCTCTTTGGCTTAGAAATGGAGATGAGCACCCCCCCCCCCCCCCCCAAAGTCGGACATGACTAGACTCAATGTCAAGGGAAAACCTTTACCTTTACTTAAGTTGCTTTAAATTTCAAGGGCTTCTTTTGGTGGGCTTTTGGGTATCTGGATGCCATCCCAGATACCCACCCGTTTTGGCGTGGATTTTACCTCTGTCTGGAAGCGCCCTCTGATTCCTATTAGAGATCTGTTGTTGTTTGTCTTCAGCTTGTTTCTGACTTAGGAAGACCATAAGGTAAAACTATCACAGAATGTTTTTGACAAGATTTCTTCAAAGGCTTGCCATTGCATCCCTCTGAAGCTAACCAAGGTCACCAGTGGGTTTCTGTAGGTAGTGATTTGAGTATTTAACTGATCCTTGAGAATAAATTGAATACTCAAATCACTACACTGTGCTGGCTGCTCCTATGAGAGACGTCAGCAGTTTACTCTGATGCCAGCAGTTTAATCTGAACCCCCTTAATGTCACAAATGTATTCTACTACTATGCTATGGTTGTATCAAAAGGACTCAAGAATGAATGCTGGTGACATGACACAAGCCACAGTCTTACATTCAAATTTCATTGTGACGTGAGTCAATACAGAAATCAACATAGTTTGTATTCACAGACAAAATTCCTGCCTACCTCAGCTCAGTTTTACCTGTTTTTAATTATTATTACTTTCAGAGTGCAACATAAAGATCTTATCTAAGTGCTGAGGAACACTGCAAGACCTGTTTACTAGTAAATGTGAATAGAATCAGGATATGGTTTACATGTTATAATTATGCATTGCTAAATATAAAGCTTAGAAAGTATGAATAAGTGCAAAAAAAAAACACCAATGCTGAGGCTAGTTGTGGCTGGTCAGAGCTAGCTAGCTGGGAATTCTAAAGACTGCATTGAATAATACACAAAACACATAACAGCTACCTGTGTGGTCTCTTCTAAAGCTGTGTGGCCATGCTTATTTAATAAAAGTCCAAAGGGAATTCTGCATGAGAAACAGGCAAGACTATATTTGCATCCATGTCCTGCTCAACATTTCTGTGCAGATTCCCCTACTTTACAAGAAAACAGGCCTGCATAGACAAAGCAGTTAGAAAAATTCCTCATGGTGTTGAGAAGGAAAGCAGTATTTCCCCTTTCTACTCTTACTTATTATTTACTTTTATATCCTGATTTCCTCAGTTAATGTAATTTTATTGGTATCTATTTTTATTTTGAAATTTACCAGTAGCTGCTGCATTTCCCACCCTCGGCTTATACTTGAGTCAATAAGTTTTCCCAGTTTTTGTGGTAAAATTAAGTACCTCGGCTTATATTTGGGTCGGCTTATACTCGAGTATATACGGTAAGTGTGTACCTGTGCACAGTATCATGCACAGCAAACGCTGACCCATAAATACATTAATAATAAGCTCACTAAACTGTTCTCCAATGTTGTCTGAACCTAGTGAGTTAACCATAATTAATTCCAAGTCTGTGTTTGCTCGCTTATGGTATGCTTTAGCACTTTTGTATTTTTATCTTTCTGCTACACATGAAACTATCTGTAAGGGCCAGAGTGTTAGCTCTAGTTTTCACTCATGCATTCTGCATAATTTCTTTTGTTTGCTGGAAGTGTAGGGCTACGTTGTTACTCTGCTTTTTCTTTATTCCAGAGTTTGTAAACCAAGTGGAAGATGCTGCTACTGGAGCTGCTTCAATTGTGGTCAATAGTGAAGGTATGGAATTTCCCATGTACCTAATTTTTATGAACTTAAAATGTATATATATATAAAGAAAAACTGTAGTCCTATTGTGCTATTTTGTGTATTAACCCTTGCTTGAATCTCATAGAAGTCGTTCTTAAGAGAAAACAGCTACAGAATTTGATCTCCTTCTCTGGAAGTTTTCAAACAGAGACTAGATAGCTATCTATCAGGTATTTCTGCATGGCAGGGGGTTGGATTCAATGATTCTTGTGGTCCCTTCCAAGTCTAGGATTCTATGATATATTCATTTGCAATATGCCATTGATTTAGCATTATTTTAGGCATTGAGTGTCACCAGAACGACAGCTTAAGAGTAGTAATGTTACAGTATTACTACTAGCTGCCACTACTAAAGGATAAGATGAGGCTTCTGAACACCAGCAAAAGTCTGCTTCAGCTTAACTATATCTTTTCCCATTCATTAATCATTACACAAAAACTGAAGTCATACATTTTCCATGCTTGCAGGTGCCTGAGTACAAAGTCTTAAGTGTACCTTGATACCAGTAAAAGCTATTTATGTGCGCTTGTGTATAATTTACATTAAAGAAATGACAAGTGAGATTAAAGAAAAATATACCAAACACATACTTTGACCATGGAGGGGGAATGGAAAAATATTACCTGGATCCTGATATATGATCACTGAATAAACTTGGCAGCTCTTGCAAATTCACAGGGTACATGTGGCTGGTAAGTACAGAGGCACTATCATACAGCACTACATCCACAACTCACTGACCTTGAACACTGTCACTTAGCAAGCTGCTATTTCTTGTTCAGTACAGAAAGAACGATTTAGAAAATAGTTGCATAAAATTCAGTTGCTGCTACAGTCATAAAGAAAAGACATATCAAAGTGTGTTCTCTGTTGTCCCATAACTTTAGCCTGCCACTCCAGATTTAAATGCTGCTGCATCATTTACCATCAATAATATTATGGTATAGTAATAATGGGTGTCAGCAGCTAGCATCAAAAGACCCTTGGCAGGTACTTGAAATTACAGCCAATTCTGGAATAAAACAGTAGATTTCTGTCTTCCTAGATACAGAGTCCATCTTATTAATAGATGTCTGTATAGTGACTACTTTACATTTTCAAAAGAGATTTTTTTTCTCTTTAACATGGAATTATATTGTTTGATATTCTGCATTATTTTACTGTTTGAATCTATGGCTGAAATCTTGATGGGATTAGTTTTAACTACAGTAGACACATTGAATCAAATCTTTAAAGATGAGTCAACACATAGGTAAATTCAGTTGATTTCATGGGTCTGTTCTAGTCAGGAATACAAGTAGGATTTAATTCCAAGTTACATTATTCCACAACATGTTTTTTTTAACTTTTTTCTTTTTTTAATTTAAAGTTTTTTTATTGATACATCTGCCGGCCTGTTTATGTTGGATAAGAGAAACTCTACTGTATATCATCTCCGTCTATTTTATCAATTAGAATAGACCATTTCCTATACCAGTCTTGTTTTGTATGACTATTCATATATTTGTTTTTTCTTTGGTTAATGAAATCATTGATTATATTTTCCAAGAGATAATCCACCTTGAGAATCTGATAAAGTAGATCTTCTTCTCCATAAGTGTTCTGTACTTACAAAATGTAAAAAATAATAATGCAGCTGCCAGTTTCTAAATCCCATCTTGTATTGTCTCTCCATCCTTGGGCTATCATAGCCTGTATTACGGCTATCATATATCTTAGGATTTCAGACCAATTATTATCTTACTTTGCCTCTATAGTGAGAGACATGGAGTTATTCCACAACTCACTTTGGGATCCTAGTCCATTAGTTTAGAGCTAGGCAATATTTGCGGTTCCAGATCTTCTTGGATAGCAAGGCTCACCAACCCTACCCAACATAGCCAATGATAAATTATGATTTGTAATCCAAGAACAGTGCAATCCAAGACTGTTGTACATATCTTCAAACTCCCATTTCAATCCACCTTGAGAATCTGATAAAGGAGATCATCTTCTCCATAAATGTTCTGTACTTACAAAATGTAAAAAATAATAATGCAGCTGTCCGATTTCTAAAACTCAGTAGTGTTCATAGTGTGAATAACAAAAAGGTTTTTTTTTTCTCCTCAAAATACTAAAACCTGCAGTTACCCAATGACATTGGTTAAGGATGGATTCAGACTACATGATAGAAAATACTTTTTCATGCAATCCACTCTTATTCAATTCTATGGCATAGGATGTTTTTGATGACCATTGTTTTTGATCACGAATTTATGGCAGAGCTATGGCAGCTGGAATAGTGTTCCCCACATTAGAAAATGCTAAGTGTTTGTGATATTATGCACAAACACCACAGTATCTCCACCTCACCGGGGCAACTCTTGAAGAAGACTGTCTTGGATGAGAAGATGCTGGTGGAAGTCAAGCTGGAGGTGAGCAGTGCCCGGCAGCTTCCTCAGCCAATCTTTGATGCAGCACCCATGGAACTACTTCTCAGTCTGCCCAATAAGTACAAGCAAGTTCCTCTGAGCAGGCTGAGGGGGAGTTAACTGTTCCAGTTTTTGTGGAACTATGAAAAGAGATTAGCTGAAAAGAGAACCAGCAACAGGTAACACCTGTGAATTTAGGAGCTCAAGGGTCACACCTTGTTGCTGGCTGCAACATCAAGTCAAGAAGCTATTACCTTGTCTTGTATTCCTGAACTCTGGACTTACCCTTGGACTTTAGCTTACAGATTCTTATTCAACTTTGTACCCTGGACACTCTGGTATTTGGCTTACTACCCTGGAATGGACATTTGGCTTCTCTATTGTGTTTACATTTCTGTTGATTAACACTCTGCTGGTATTTGGGGGTCAAGACTTCCAACGAAGACAACTTGTCTAAGTACAATTTTGTTGTCATTTCATCTATACCTTTGAAAAAATTTGCTACAGATGATACCATCTGCTTCAGGTCTATGAAACCATTGGTTCTCTAGATGTTGCTTGACTCTAGTTTCAAACAAATTCTTGCTCTCTTTATTGCTGTGATAGATGATAGTACTATTGTTCTCAACATCTGAAAAGCTGCTGGCTTCCTAGCTCTGATCTCCTTTGGTACTATGCTTTGTTTAGGACTTTTAGAAATAGTCATTGTTTAGGTCCCATTAGAAAATGGTCCCATTAGAAAATGTATAAGGTACTATTAGAAAATGTGAAAGAATGTGGGTAATCTGCAACTCCAACCATTTTAGGTCAACCCCCCCCCTCCCCACGCTTTCCACCGGCAGTTAAAGTTGGTCATGATGAGTATGTGTGCCAAATTTTGTCCAGATCTATAATCGCCAGTTTTACAATGAACTCTGGATGTGTTCTGTGTCATTGTCCCCCAAACTCCACTGGTACTTGCAGTTTATCATGATGGGTATGTGTGCCAAGTTTGGTCCAGATCCATTGTTGGTGAGGTTCAGAGGGGCCTCTGTAAAGGGACTCCCTGAGTTACAAACATCTGACTTACAAATGGGGTGAGGAAGTTACAAACTTAGGAACAGGGGTGAGATAACAGAAAGTGAGAGAAATCTACTTCTCAGAAGGGAAATTCACTCCTGGAAGAGTTATCATGGGGAAAAGGTGTCCCCAATGAAGCTTTGTTCCAATCCTTGTTTCTAGAACAAGCCAAATATTTCGAAATCCAATTATCACAGGAACAGACAATGAGGTGAAATCTTCTGAATAGGGGCGCAGGCAGCAAAATTTTTATCAATTTTCCATTGAATGATGTCAAGAATGCAATTCAAGGTGCAGGTTATCACCTACAAAGCCCTAAACGGTTTGGGACCCACCTACCTTAGGGACCGCATCTCCCCCTACGAACCCGCACGTTCTCTTCGCTCGTCGGGGGAGGCCCTTCTCTCGCTCCCACCACCCTCGCAGTCGCGGTTGGTGGGGACGAGAGAGAGGGCCTTCTCCGTCGTGGCCCCCCGGCTTTGGAACTCTCTCCCTAGAGAGATCAGGCAGGCCCCTACCCTCCTCTCCTTCCGTAGGAGCTTAAAGACCTGGCTCTTTCAAAAGGCCTTTGATACTTAATTTGGTGTCAGACTGATCTATCTGCCCATTTTAGAATAGCCCCATTCTCGAGGTGTTGCCAATGCTATATTGCACTTTGTTTGTCCATTTCAACTGTGAAATTACCTTCCCCATTTCGGCACATGTTGCACTTTGCTTGGGTTCTATGAATTAGTCTCCAGTGTTAATATTGTATGTTTTATGTTGATTTTAACAATTGTTTTTACTGTAATTGATGTTTTTATTGGATAACTGTTTTATTGCTGTGTTTTGATATTTGATTGTTTTATCGGGCAAGGCCCCATGTAAGCCGCCCCGAGTCCCTTCGGGGAGATGGAGCGGGGTATAAAAATAAAGTTATTGTTATTATTATTATTATTAAGAATGGCAGTGCTCCCAGATGCTTCAATTTACCTGAAATCAACGAACGTAAGCTGGAATGCCATGATGCCACTGACAGCAATGTGAAGGTGTCTCATCTCATACTGCTTACTAAATCAAAGAGCCCATGCCTGTGATTAAGCAGGTTCAAGCAAGTAGGAACATAGTGCCACCATGGCTGCTTCAGAAACTGCACCAACAGCCTCAGTTATCATCCCACCCGAGCAGATTCCTCAACCAGCATAAAAACACCATTTGCAATAGTCCCTAAAAGCAACCTTTCTAACACTGCCATATAATCCAGAGTATCAAGGCAGATAATCCACATTCTCTGCTTTGAACTTGATTATCTGAGTCTGTACTGCCATATAATCCAGTTCAAAGCAGATTATCTGAATTGTTTATGGCTGTGTAGAAGGGACCTTAGTCAGAATCACATGGATGCTGATGAAGAGGAACATCAAGCCCAGAATAGTGTTAGGGATGCAGTGTTAAGCCCTATAGTTCTGGAATTCTTCAGGAGTATAATCATATCAGACATTTGGATTTGTTCCATGGTTAGGAAATGCTGTGTGGGGTACTCATAGCTTAGATGTGTTATATTTTGGACTCCTACTCAAGTTTCAGAGTAACTTTCTACACTCTGGAATACTTCAGTTACATGAGGACTTAAGTCAAGGATGCTTGTCACAATAAATTATACACATGCCATGTTTTTCCTTGAGGTTTTGACCCATCGTTGAATAACATGATGTCTTTGGAGGAGGTATTTATAGTAGTAAGTGAAAGCTGTTACTAAAAACAGCAATAATTTGTCAAGATCTCCCCCTGCTATTTATAAATTATAATGTAAAACTTGACTATTTTTGATGTCACAGTACTGGCCCTTTCATCCTTTCTGCTGCAAATTGTTGGCTACAGTACAAACAGTGCAGAGAGATATGATGCTGATGTGTGGACACTCAAGAATGTTTTTTTTTTCCAGAATATTAACATAATAGCTATCTTGGGGTGTAAGTTTATGGAAGAACATTTCCTTTACCGTCTCTGAGCACAAAAGCATCTACTTTCTGCTTACTCTATTTTGAAATCTAGTTTGAAACTACATTTTGGAAGTGATCCCAAAATAATTAGTAAAAATAATCAGCATGAGAAGCTTGGGGACACATTGCTACAATACCCAAGGTGGGGAAATGTGAAGGATTGGGAGTATCATAATTATTATGTACACATGGAGGATAGTAGTCTCTGTAGCTGATACTTAAAATGTGACATTGTGTCTCTCCCACTGATGCTTTGAATTTAAATTGGTGGAGTGTGCCTTTTCACTGATGGTGAAAAAACATCACTGTCCCCCTTATCCTTGCTTCTTATGGATACACCACCACAACTCCTCCCTTGGAAGACAATCACCAACAAGTGATCGCCTATAGATATGTAGAGCAAGAAAGAAATGGTTATGTATCTTCTTCAGTGCTTTTTAAAAAAGAAATATATGGTATTTTGGAGGATGGAAAGATCTTATGGAAAGGGAGGAGTTAAGGGGCGTTATACGAGTCAAGACAGAAGAAGAGAAAACCAGGAGACGAGACGTAAAATTCAGAGACATCACTGTTGCTTCAGGAAAACAGGCTGGTATGCTAAAGTCCTAGACCTCTGAATGACCAGCAGTCAAGTCCCTAACCCAGTGTTCTCAACCTAGGTTTTAAAATACATTACAACTGTACCCTCGGTTCGCTTCTGGCACAATAATTACCCACACCAGTAGTTCCCAATCTTTGGTCCCCAGATGTTTTTGGCCTTCAACTCCCAGAAATCTTAACAGCTGGTAAACTGGCTGGGATTTCTGGGAGTTGTAGACCAAAAACCTCTGGGAACTCTAGGTTTAGAACCTCTGCCCTAACCCATTGGGTGACCTTGGGCAAGTCAAATTTTCTCTGTGTAAGGGAATGGCATTATTTTGAATACATCTCTTCTAGAAAATCCTAGGATACAGCCACTATTCATTTACTTGAAGACACATAGGAACAGCATCAAGGGAATGGATCAATATATTTGCTTTAGAGCATGACCAAAAGTTGGTGAACATCTCTGCTTAATAAATGCTTTGGAATCAGTAATGTGACCATTTGCTCTTCTTCTCTTTTTTCATGCATCTTTAAGTATAGGCTTGAATGCAACCAGAGCTCAAAAGACAGAAATGTTTGTTAAACTGCACACCAGTCCAAGAGAAAGTTCTCTTATAGAAATTCTATTGAAATTATGGCAAGCTCAACAAAGAGTATGGTTGAACTCCAATCCCTTGATTTCTAGGTGGCATAGGAGACTCAGAACATACTTTATTTTAATCACGTTTAACATTTCAACTTTTTTTCAGGGCAAAACTTTATTGTCATTGTTGCAGGAGCAAATTTGCTTTTAAATTCTAATGACTTGAAGAAGGCTGCTCATGTCATCTCGAAAGCCAAAGTGGTGGTTTGCCAGCTTGAAGTCACTCCAGCGATTTCTCTGGAAGCTATGAAAATGGCTCATGCCAGTGGAGGTAGAACAATCATGTGGTTTAATTATTTCTTCTCTCAACCTGTTTTTTTAAATATCTTTTTTCAAGACAGTGAGGTTTAAAGGCTGTCTTTAACACACACGGACAATTAAAGATAGTTGAAATTCAGGGGCTATAGAGGCAGTATACACTATACTTCATAGGGTGAATTTTAGGACTGCATCCACAGAGCATCAGCAGCTACATCAGGGTTTTATTTATCTCTCCTACTTTGCCTTCTCTCTGCCACTAAATAAACAGCTCTATAGTTTGAGGGAGTCCCGTGGAACTTTATAAAGGGGATGGGAAATGGCCTTCCTTCTGATTCTCTTGGTGGAAACCATTATCTCAGCCGGATCCCTGTTGGATACTGATTTTACCTTTGATTCCATTGAATTGGCATGTATCTTAACTACAATTTCCTGTATGGAAAAGGTTGACAACAATCACATGCTTTCTCGTTCACACCAGCATAAGCATTCTGTCAGATCAGACCCAGAGTCAATCTAGTCCAGTGTCTCACTTCCCACACTGGCCAGACATACTCTTCCAGGAAGCTCATAGAAGAGATGTAAGTCAGTAGCTATCTCTGGCAGTTGTTCCCAATGCTTTAGTAAGCTGATGTTTTAGACTACAACTTCTACAATTGCTTCACTTAGTAGCACTTCTGGCCATACTATCTGGGAATTCTCAGGATATTTAAAGGGATGTTTCCAGTATTTTTCTGGCCCCAGAAGTGTATTTTTACCTCTCTCCAGCTATCTATTAACATTTTATTCTGTCTTTTCTTTAAGGACCCATCTACACTAGCCATTTAATGCAGCTCAAAGCTAGATTCAAATTGCAGTGGTCAGACTCCCACAAAAAGTGCAAATCAGTGCTCTGTGGTTTTGTCAGGTCCCTGGCTGCTGGGCACCAATAACCTTACACGGAGGCCAATCTCTCTCTAATATCTTTATTAAAGAAATATATAAAAGCAATAAAAACAAGTGAAGAATATAGTTCAGAAGCAGACCTTTCAAATGAGGTCAAATATAATCCAAAAATGTATTGTCCAATAAATGATATTAGAGTTCAAAGTTTTGATCCACTTGACCGAAACGCACACTTTTGCCAAGCAATAGTGTGGGGAAATGTCAGAGTCTTAGAAGTCCAATGAAGCTTGACAACAAGGCTGGAAATAAACTTGGTACTTGACTAGGTCCGTGACTAGAAACAAGGCAAAACGTGAAGCGTGGAACAGGGTCCGTGGTTAAACAGCAAGGCAAGGCAAAGGCTTGAATGCTTGATCCAGGAAGCAAGGAACTGGGGTTACGAAGTCCACACACGATCTCTCTCCTGAAGCTGATCAATTGACTCCGCAAAGAATCTCCCGCGTCAAACACCTATATTGGGTCTCGTTTTCCCGCCAACAGAACTCTTTCCCTAGAGAACAAGAAGCGAAACCCAACTCTGTCCAGATGCAAGACTCCTTAGAATTTCCCAAGGGAAGCAGGCCTAATCAGCCTGTTGTTTGGCAGCGATCCGTAAACTCCTCCGATTTGCTTCTCTGACTCCTCTGTCTCTAGAATAAGATTCTTTCCTGGGAAACGGAGGGGAGTAATGCCCAAGGCCTGTTTTACTGAATTCTTGAGGGCAAACATCAACATCCGGCAGGTGAAGGGACTCCGGCTCTTGTTGAACCGGCGAAACCCCCATGTTTTCATCTTCATCTGCCACAATAGTACTAGGAACAGGACTACAAGGCCCATGAGGCATCACAGGTTTGTATAATCACCATCTGGGCCTCAAAACAATCCCAACATTTCCTATATAATCATCTGCATAGCAAAACCACTTTCTACAATACCAGTTTAAATGGTCAGTGTATTTGAGGTCTCCGTTACTCAGAACAACAGTCTGTATTGTTTTTGCCCTCACAAAGGTACACTGGAAAACAGTGATTGCAGCCCAATATCACTTTGACATGACTGCATGCAACTTGGAATCTCCAATCTTGAGGTCCAATACTTTATTCCCTCCTTCATGGGCAGAAAATAGAAACAGAACATTTTATTGTTTTGCGCTACAACTCCCAGAACTACCCCCTTGCCCATCTAAGCTTTGGTTGCCTATTTCAATAAATTATAGCAGTGGTGCACAATTTTAGAGGGATGGGAACCATTTTTGACTGTTTCTGATCAGCAGGTTGCCCAAGTATTTCAAAACTACTAAAAAAAACCCCAAACCATTATGCAAAGTACAGTGGCTTTACCATCATGGTGTAATGTTAAAGCAGTTGACTATGAATCTGGAGAGCAAGGTTAGAATCAGACCTTAAACCTATGGAATTACTTTGGACAAATCACACTCTCTCATTCTTAGAGGAAGGCAAATGCAAACTCTCTGAATAAAATCTTGCTCAAAATACTATACACCATTATAGATTCCTCTTAAAGTCTCCAGCAGTCGGAAAGCACACAACAGCAACAACAACATCCCAAACCTGCACGAAACCTCCCACCCCATCAGTTGAAATTGAAACAGCAAGACGGCATGTCAGCTCTGTTTTTGATTGTGTTGATTGTTAGCCATTTTGCTTAGGGACTCTAGCAGGCTCTAAAGTTATGTGAGTGATCTGGGAGAGTAAAACCACTATGATGCAGAAGTGTCAGTCTATTTGCGGGGGGGGGGGGGGGGGCGTGAGAAATCAGGATTTGTTTAAGAAGTCTGGAAGCTTTTGGAGGCTTCAGGGGCCACAGATTAGGGCCCCGAGGACTGTATGCAGCCCATAGGCCATATTCTGCCTACATAATTCTACACAGGTCCATACTATAGTAAATCTCTGCCCACCTGTGGAATAAATGTCACATAAAACATATTGAACCAACTTGTGTCATCAAATTGCCATGAACACTGTGCTAACACAGCAAATTCTTAAACAACTTCCCAGCTGGAGTGTATTAGCGGCACTTCTCTTCCTTTTAATCTGCAGATGCCTCATGTTTAATGCAGCAGTTTATGTTAGGAAGTACACTAGACTGTTTTGTGTTGAACAGATGAATGCCCAGATGCTGCACTCGGAAAAAAAGAGGAAACAGAAGAGACAGAAGCTCATGGTCATGAGCCCTCTTTTTCCCATTCACTTGTGTCAGTTTTATAGGCTGCAGATTAAAAGTGTTGCACTTGCTGATATGTCACTGTCTTACTACTAGTTGTAAAAAGGCTCCCTGGAATCTTTTCCACAAGCGTAGGAGTACTAAAACTTTTGTTTTTGACTGGTATTGTACCAGGTCAGACCATCCAGTCTGGTGCATCAATACTGTAGCCCTTTGGCTTCACTATTGGCTGATTGTAGCTCCAAGACTCTTACTGAAGTCCAAAGCAGAGACAAACTCCTTCCCCCTTCAAGCATTCACTAGGAATTGCAGGGTCCCCACTATTATCAATTTTCTTTGAGTGTGATTTTATTTGAAAAAAAGTTGAACAGAAAGAGTGTTTCTGCTTCAAAACAAGGTGTGCTTTTCTTATTTTCAAAGGTATTGCACCTTGGCTTTCAGCATGTTGAGGAAGACAAAAAAGGGACATATCTTCTTCTAAAGAGAGGTGTTGTTCCAACTATCATTTTGTATCCAGTGATCCACTGTATGCAAGAGCAAGTAAGCTTGTTAAAATGATGTGGAAATCATTGCCATTTGTACTCAAAAGCAATCAGCCTGCAAGTGAACTACCACAGAGTGATGGTGAAAGCTCTATCAGGCTGAATGTCAAAGCCTGTGGATTTTGTATGGTCCTGCAATGAGGACTGAATAGTCAATACTTGGGACAGTTGGCCTTCCGTCTCCATGGACTCTGTAACCATGGATTTAACCATTCACAACTTTTAAATATTTTTAAAAATCTAAAAAATAAATGTTGATTTTACCATTTTATATATGGAACATAATTTCACAGAACCAAACTCCACCAGATACCAAGGAGCCATTTTGTTCTAAATAGTTGCCTATTACTCACAGAATGCCATGATTGCGGAAAATTGGGAGTGATAGTCCACAAAAGTTTTTTTTCCCACAGATTTGTTGAAACTATATACAAAGACTGCCACATAGCCATTGCTTCTGATATTGCCGATCCATATTATGTGTGTGTGTGTGTGTTTCTGCTGCAATGATAAGTGAACACTGTTGTGTTTATACAACCTATAAAGCTTTTTCTATCAACTGATATAAGTAACCATATTAAGCATGCTTGGTAAGATGGAAGCTATCACAATTGCATTGTTTCCTTGTGTCTTAATGACTGTGGAGTTAAAGCAACCTTCTCCATGCTGATGCCACCCATCAACCACATCAGATACGATCAGTAGCTAGGGATGGTGAAGATTGTACTCTAAAAGCCACCATGCCATGAAAGACTGAAATAAACTCTCCATGTTCAAGTAGTGATGTCCTGGACTTTGAAGATGCAATACGACAGATAATGTGGAAAGAGTTGCCTGCTCTGTAGAGATGATGTCAAAATAGGCAGAGGCTTTTGGGGAGTCCCACTTCTCAAATCTTTACTTATCTTGTAACTATCTTTACAGCATGAGGAGGTCATGCTGCTATCATAGAGGCCAAGTACTATAGACATGGAGGAGCAAGTTTCCTGCACACACAGTCAGAATCAAGTTACTAAAGCAGGCATTGACCAGAAAAACTTCTGTCAGTACTGTCTGATCACACAATACTTCTGTCAGTTCTGTGTGACCACACAATACTTCATCCCTTGTTTAATCCTCAACCTATTGCTCCACCTTTTCTCTCTTGCCACTGAGAACTGTCCAATATCTTGTCTAGGCTCCATTTCCTGGACTTCAGCCACAATCTGCTTGTGACAACGCCTTGCAACAGACTGGTATCATTAAATATCCAAGTCTGACTTTGCACTTACAGCCTTTGGACTAGCTTTATGGTCGGGTAAAATGAATTAACAAATGCATAGGGAAAAGATGAGGTAGATTGGAAAATTATTGTTTCTCCAATAAATTAACATTTTCACGACTTCCCTCATGTATATTTACTGAGTTTACAGTGTCTCCTTAGCCTCCAGGTACAACCCTAAGAAGACGTGCCACTTGTGCCTGCTGTAATGAATTACTCTGTAAAAATAACTTTTCAAGCTCTCAGTATGTACATAAGATTTGTGAAGCCAACTATTTGTTGTTTGTGTGCTTTCATGTTGTTTCTCACATACAATGATCCTAATCATGGGTTTTTCTGGATATGAAAGTGTGTGACTCATCTAGGGACACCCAGTGAATTTTGGAGTCGAGCAGGGAATCAAACTCTGGTCTCCTGAGTCATATTTCATAGATATAGTACTACAAACTCATTGTCAATGGGCATCATATCAGCTCAGTTAGTGAATATGGCCATGGTTCAAGTCCTTTATCTTGCTCTGGATCATCTGCTTTTTAAAGAACTCCCATCAAGCTTATGATGCTTTTGCTGGCTGTTTTCCATGTTAAAATTGTAGCTCCGTCTGCTTAAGTTATCCTACCAATAATAGCATGCACTTCAGGATCTTGGAGTGGTGGTCTGTTAAGTCTAATAGTGGCTTTGCATTCACTGTCTGCTGAGTTAAGAGATAGGAACAAGGCGTTAATGGTTGCTTAAATAGGAATTATATTGCAGAAAAGAAACAAGAGCAGCCAAAAACAGATCCCTCTCAAAATAAGGAGAGCTTCCAACTGTTTTTGGAAGTTTGCCAACTGTAGCTGAAAGCAAGTTTTCTCCTTTCTAAATCTGGTGTGGGGAACCTCTAGCCTACATGCCGCCCACAAGGATGCAGAAAGAAAGAAAGACAGAAAGACAGATGGGTACAGAGAGAGAAGGTGGTACAGAGACTGAGAAAAGAGAGTATCTTGGCTTGTGGTGCTTGTGACTCCATCTATTTTGCACCTAATTTCAGCCAGTTTTTGTTCTTGCTCCACCCAGTATTACTAATAGTCTGAAAGGGACTTTTCTTATGTCAATAGCCCATAAGAAAAGTCCCAACTCTTTTTACATCTTTAGAGTTGAAGTGCTGCCTCTAAGGTTTCACATGTAAAAGGGGACTTATTTCATATGAAAGTATCATCTACTTCAGGTCTGCACAACTTCTCAGTAGTAAGGGGCCAAAATTAAATAGGCTAAACATCTTTGGACCACAGATAGGTTTTTAGTGCCTTAGTCCAGGTTTGCCTTTCCCTTATGGCAAGCAGCAAAGTGGATTAGCCTCCATTTCCCTGCTTCCCCTCAACATGGTGGTGAGTTGTAGGGAAAGAAGAAGTGCCTCAGCCTTCACTGCTTTTCCTTTCTCTTAGCCCCTGGGTTGCCTCTGTTGTCTCCTACGTCTCCAGAAGGAAAAAGAGCCAACTTTGCAGCATTAATTTCTCTCACTTGTGAGGAAGAAACTTACCCCACAACAGTTTCATGGTGAAGTTACATTTCTCCCTCATAAGGGAGGACAATTAACAGTGAGGAATTGATGGTTTTTTCCATTGAAGGAAAAGGAAATGGCAGAGGCAACCCAGGGGCACAGAAAAATGAAGAGCATCAACAAGTGTCTCCCTCACAAGCAAATGGTGCAGAGTTGGTGGTTTTGTCGCTGGATGAGAAGGAGATGGCAGAGGCAAGAACTGAAACTACTCTTCCTTTACTGCCTCTTCCCTCTAAAACGACCAATTAATGTGAAATTTTGACATAAACAGCTCGGCAGCTCGCTGTGAAGCATTTGCTCGGTTCTTCGCGGATAAAGTCGCTCTGATCCGCTCTGACTTCGATGCCATATTAACGGCAGTCTCCGGGGATGTAACACGAGCACCTTCTTGTCCTATTTTGATGGATTCTTTTCAATTAATTGAGCTTGAGGATGCGGACAAGGTGCTTGGAGAGGCGAGGGCCACTACCTGCATCCTAGACCCCTGCCCATCCTGGCTGGTGAGAGAAGCCAGAGGGGGATTGGCTGAGTGGGTGAAGGTGGTGGTGAATGCCTCCCTTAGGGACAGCATTTTTCCAGCGAGCTTCAAATTGGCTGTGATAAAACCGCTGTTGAAAAAGCCATCACTGGACCCCACTCAATTGGATAACTATCGGCCAATTTCCAATCTCCCCTTTTTGGGCAAGGTCGTGGAACGGGTGGTGGCAGCACAACTCCAGGCATTCTTGGTAGATGCTGATATTCTAGATCCGGCACAGTCTGGCTTCAGGCCAGGGCATGGCACCGAGACAGCCTTGGTCGCCTTAGTCGATGATCTTCGCCGGGAACTGGACAAGGGGAGTGTGTCCTTGCTGGTTCTGCTGGACCTCTCAGCGGCCTTCGATACCGTTGACCACGGTATCCTTCTGGGACGACTCGCCGGGTTGGGCATTGGAGGCACTGTTCTGCAGTGGCTCCGGTCCTTTCTGGAGGGACGATCCCAGATGATGTCACTGGGGGACACCTGCTCGGCTCCACAGCCATTGTCCTGTGGGGTCCCGCAGGGGTCGATATTGTCCCCCAAGTTGTTTAACATCTACATGAAGCTGCTGGGAGAGATCATCCGGAGTTTCGGGGTAAGATGTCATCTGTACGCAGATGATGTCCAGCTCTGTCACTCCTTTCCACCTGTCACTAAGGAGGCTGTCCAGGTCCTGAACCGGTGTCTGGCCGCTGTGTCGGACTGGATGAGGGCCAATAAATTGAAATTGAATCCAAACAAGACGGAGGTCCTCCTGGTTAGTCGCAAGGCTGAACAGGGAATAGGGTTTATTTATTTATTTATTTCGTGTCAAAAGCATTGTACAACAAATACATTTCAAATAATGGAAATTAAAAAAAAAGAAATCACAAGCAACTAAATAGTTTTGGACCAAAAGCGGGCAACAGCAACTGCATTGTCTGTAGCTTTAAACAACTCCTCAGTACATGAGGCAGGGCATTGTGGGCAAGCATACATATGCTGAGTTGTTTGTTCAGCTCCACAGTCACACAAGGTGGAGGATTCCTCCAGGTAGTGCCACCTTACCAAGTTGTCTTTTGATCTGCCCACTCGACTTCTGAGTCTGTTCAGGGACTTCCAAGTTGCCCATTCTTGGTTTGCCCCAGGAGGAAGACCCTCTTGGGGGGCCATCCAGTTAGAATTGCCAGGTTTAGCTGCCCAGAGGAACACCCTTGCTGTTGCTGGAGGAACATCAAGAGGAGTGGTGGTTCTCATGAAGCCCTTCCTTGATTTGAGTCTGGTGGGAGGAGGGTGATAGCCATGCAGTGGGTGGCTTTCACAATGTTCGACCTTTTTTCTCTCACCGTTAGCAGCAACTTCCCGTCGCACGTCAGGAGGGGCAATGCCAGCTAACTTGTAGAGTTTATCAACAGGTGTAGGTTTAAGGCATCCCGTGATGATTCTGCATGTTTCATTCAGTGCTATGTCCACCTGCTTTGCATGGGCAGACTTGTGCCAGACAGGACAGGCATACTCTGCAGTTGTGAAAGGCAAGGCCAGGGCTGATGTTCTTATTACTTGTGGGTCTGCTCCCCATGCGCTGCCAGTCAGTTTCCGCAGGATGTTATTGCGTGCAGCTACTTTGTGCTTGGTGTTCATGCAGTGTTTCCTATATGTTAGTGTTCGGTCTAAGGTGACACCAAGGTATTTAGGATGGAAACAGTGTTCGAGCTCTTGGCCTTCCCAAGTAACTTTCAGTTTCCTGTTGGCTTCACGGTTACGTAGGTGGAAAGCACACACTTGTGTCTTGGCAGGGTTAGGCTTCAGGTGGTTCTCTTTGTAGTAGCTGGAGAGATCTTTCAAGGCATTGGTGAGTTGCTTTTCAACTGTTTCAAAATCTTTTGCTTGTGTTGTAAGGCCAAGGTCATCAGCATATATAAAGCTCTTTGTGAGTGGTGGTTGTGGCTGATCGTTCGTGAAGATATTAAATAAGGTTGGTGCAAGAACGCTGCCTTGGGGTAAACCATTCTTTTGCCTCCTCCATCTGCTTTTCTGGCCCTGAAACTCCACATAGAAGCTGCGGTTTTCTAAGAGGGTCTGGACAGGTTTTGTAAAGTCAAAGTCCCGGGTGATATGGTAGACTTTATGCAGCATTTTTCTATGTTGCACCGTGTCATAGGCTGCCGTAAGGTCCACAAAAACTGTTCCCGTAATGCAGCCTTTCTCATAGCCTTCCTCGATACGTTCAGTCAGATGAAGAATTTGACCTGTACAGTTTTTCCCTGGTCTGAAACCTGCTTGTTGTGCAATAAGCTTGGGTTCGATAACAGGTCCTAGTCGATTTAATAGCATCCTCTCATAGACTTTATATAGATGACATAAGAGGGAGATTGGTCGATAGTTCCTGGCATTGGAGGCATCTTTACCAGGTTTTAAGATGGCAATTATCTTAGTTTTCCTCCATGCTCTGGGAATCTGTTTGTGTGCCAGGCATTGATTGTAGAATTTCAAAAGCCAGTTTTCAGCTTTGGCCCCCAAGTGTTTGATTTGCTCCATCATCAGGTCATCTAGGCCAGGTGCTTTACCAGTCTTACATCGCTTGATGGCTTCTCTGAGTTCTTTCAGGTTTAGAGGAGAAGACAACTGGTGGGTTTCAAGTTCTGGCACCCTGTTGATTTTCATCTTTATTCTGCTGCAGTTGGTTTTCCCATTCTGAATTAGCTGGTGAGCTATCTGATCTGGTGTCACGTTCGCGTGTCCAGGGTTGACCAGAGGGTCACTATCCAGGCATCTCAGCAATTGCCAGGCTTTTCGGCTACTCTTGGACATGTCAAGGTTCTCAAGCAGCTCTATCCAACGGTCTTTCCTAGCATTAGCTAAGGCTGTAGATAGTTTTTGGCCTGCTGCTATAGTCCCATCACTGTATGGGTTCTCTTGAAATAATCTGAGATATTCTTGTAGCTGATTTAGTGATTCTTCGTTTAGGCCTGGTAGGTAGCTTGTGCGACAGCCTCTAGGGATTGAGAGCCTTGAGGATCTTTTCACAGCTTCTTCGAACAGGTCATAATTTTCTATAGAAGGTTCTATATCAGAAATAGCAGCTTCCAAGGTCTCTGTAAACTTTGTCCAGTTAGCTTTATTGAAGTTATATCTTCTGCAGAATGGGACACTTTTCGGTCTTACAGCTGCATATGCTACGCAGCATATTGGTCTGTGTTGTGTGTTAGGTATTGGGTTTAATACCCTTTTGGTGCATTGGTGGCTTATGCTTTCCTTTACAAAAATCAGATCAGGGTTATAACCACGCTTCCATCGGCCGCTATTAAATGATGGTGGCAATTTACTGTCATGAAGGAGGCTCATTCTACTATTGTCGGCCCACGTTAGAACTGCTTCGCCATTTCTATCATCTTCGTCATAGCCCCAGACACAGCTGTGGCTATTGAAATCTCCCACAACAAAATGGGCTTCATGATTGTGGCAACTGGTTGGGGGTGTAAAATAGAAATCAGCCCCAGGTGGTTTATAGAGTGATGATACGGTGCAACTATCAAGTTCCACAGATAAGATTTCAATGTTGTTCACTTCTGTGAGGGAAGTTGCAGAGATTGCTACACCAGATCGTACAAAAATGGCACTGCCATATTGTCTGTGAGGTCGTTCCACTGCCAGCTGCATTCCAAGAATTTTTGGTCTTCTCATTGTGATGTCTCTGTGTGTTTCCTGTATACATAGGATGTCACACGAGATGTCCTCAGACATTTTGGCTAATAGTTCTTCCTTAGCAAGTGACAAACCTTCTATATTAATAGACATAATCATTAGCAATGGTCTTGATAATCCATTCATCCAATGCTTTTGGGGTGGAAAGATCGGCCGCTTACAAGAAACGTTGCCCAGGGGACGCCCGACTGAATTCACTCAATCTTCGGGGAGGCTCTTTCCGTGTCCCCCAGGGAATAGGGTTACAGCCGGTGTTGGACGGGGTCGCACTCCCCCTAAAGACGCAGGTTTGCAGTCTGGGGGTGATCCTGGACTCATCGCTGAGCCTGGAGCCTCAGGTTTCAGCGGTGGCCGGGAGAGCCTTCGCACAACTCCGCCTCGTGCGCCAGCTGCGCCCGTTCCTTGGGAGGTCTGACTTGGCCACAGTGGTCCACGCTCTGGTCACATCCCGGCTGGATTACTGCAACGCACTCTACGTGGGGCTGCCTTTGAAGACGGCCCGGAAGCTCCAGCTGGTGCAGCGGGCGGCAGCCAGGTTAATAACGGGAGTGGCTTACAGGGAGTGTACAACCCCCCTGCTAAGCCAGCTCCACTGGCTGCCGATATGCTACCCAGCCCAATTCAAAGTGCTGGTTTTGACCTACAAAGCCCTAAACGGTTCTGGTCCTGCCTATCTATCCGAACGTATCTCCTCCTATGAGCCCGTTAGAACCTTAAGATCTTCCGAGGAGGCCCTGCTCTCGATCCCACCTGCCTCGCAGGTGCGGCTGGTGGGGACGAGAGACAGGGCCTTCTCGGTGGTGGCTCCTCGGCTGTGGAACTCCCTCCCCAGCGATATCCGGCAAACCCCATCCCTCCTGGGATTTAGAAGAAAACTAAAAACTTGGCTCTGTGCCCAGGCATTCAGCGAATAAGCTCATTGGCTGTTTTAATCGGGTTGCAAATCTGTAATTGTAGCAGTAGTGAATGACTGAGGATGGTGCAATATCGCTGCTTTGCAGCGTTTTAATTTTTGTATACTTTTTATCATGTTTTTATCATGTTTTTATCATGTTTTAATTGTTTTGTTTTTATAGTATATTTGTTGCTAGCCCTCGTGGCAGAATGTAAGCCGCTCTGAGTCCCCTCGGGGAGAAGGGTGGGGTATAAATGCATGTAATAAATAAATAAATAAATAAACTGAAGCCCAAGATTCCAACATCCATGAATAAAGGTCCAATACCCATTAAAATTTCACTTCCACTCCCCAGTACTCTCCACTACTCCAACCTGAGTCTAATAACCTCCCCAGACCACATTTCCAACCGAGATCTGCATTTCTAGCTGCATCACTTGACTGCATCACTTGGTGGTGCCTCCTTTGACACAGGTTAATTTGGTAACTGTGGTGCATACAAAAAGGATATGTGTGGAGATAAAACACTTGGAGGAGGGAATGAGTTTCTGATTGCTACTCAGCTATAGTATTGCATGGGACCTCCCTCTCTAAGGCTTAGGCTAAGAGCCCCTGCAGGCCACACCAAAGCCTTGTGAGGGCCACATCTGTCTCCTGGGCCACATATTGTGCAGGCCTGATCTACTTGATACAAAATGAATATTAATGAACAGCTGCATTTTGTGTTGGGTTCTGTCACAGAATGCTATAAGCAAACCTGTATTTCTGAGTTTAGTTCAGCAATGGCAAAGTGCCACTCTTAAATAGAACATCTTCAAGAAATC
Source organism: Anolis carolinensis (assembly GCF_035594765.1). Lineage (NCBI taxonomy): Eukaryota > Metazoa > Chordata > Lepidosauria > Squamata > Anolidae > Anolis > Anolis carolinensis. The sequence continues at coordinate 43,017,251 of NC_085841.1, forward strand.
ATAAATACATAAATAAGTATTGAGCTGTTCAAATTCAAGAGACCTTTCATTTTGCTATTTAATTTTTTTCTTCTGATAATTGGGGCTTTTGTGAAAACATGAGCAAGCCAACAGTAGTATGATCTATTAATTGTGCTCTGTTTTGTAATGTCAGAAAATTCAATACTTTCTGGAATTATTGTGTATCTGCAAATAATTTATAGTTATTCATGTTCTAATATCACATGTCATTGATTTAGGCAAAATTTTCCATTATTTTTCAGTGAAGACTTTGTTTAATCCAGCTCCAGCACTTGCTGACCTAAATCCAGAGTTTTATACCCATTCTGACATCTTCTGTTGCAATGAAAGTGAGGTAAATACATCTATCATTATAGTAGCTTTGAGTCAGGTAAAATGTTGTGTCTGTGATGGAATGCAAGGAATATACCCAAATGGTGTTAATATTTTATTTTTGTGATGCTGGCATTTCTGTGTGCTGGTTTTTACAGTTATACCTCAGTTAATAAGTGTCCCTAGGCATTTCATTCTTAATAGAAAATTTGGTACCAGAGACACAATAACTTGGAAAGAACAGAACTAATTTTGTACACTACAAAATAGAATAGCAGTTCAACAGGCTTCAGAAAACTTTGTATTCCAAGCAAAGAATACAGAATTTGAAAACTTCTCCTGACTACCTGCTGGGAATGCTCTAACTAAAGATCTTCCATTGACCTAATGGCCCATAAGACCTCTTCCAGATCTATGATTCCGTCATTCTATTCTGTGAAACAACTGGGTCAGGAAATCCTTGCAAAAAGTAAACAAAAACAATCTGAATCTTCAAGAGAACACTTTTTTCTTCCAAAATGTGCAGGGATTTTTTTCTTTGTTTCAGCAGCTTCCACTTTTATTACTTCCATTTTGATGTACATATGTGTACTCTAGAATTTTAAAAATCATGTTTTGAGAAGCTAATGAAGTAGGCTTATCTGTTCTGCCCATTTTCCTGTTTTGTATTTATTCATGCTCAGTAAAGGATTCTGGAAACAGGTTCTCTTTACCTTATCTGGAGAAGATGAGCAGACATGCAGACATTCCCAAGAATGGGAAAGGCTATGGTTGGGATCCATGATTGTGCATCACAAAACTCTCCCTTCTTCTATTTTCCTACCGCAAGCCTGGCATGCCTGGAAACTAACCCTGATATTGGGGGGGGGGGGGGGGGGGGAGGGGGGGGAGAGAGAGTTGTAGGATGAACAGGGACTGCAGTAGGGAGATCAACCCTTTTCCTCGTTCTAAACCAATTCCATTCTCAGATTTCTCCAGTTGGGATTTATATAGTCCTATTAAATTCCTGCCAAATTCTACTTCTTTCCATTGAACTTAACCTTCTGAGAAATAGAGCATTCCACATAGTTGTTCCATTAATAATTTAGTGCCATTGATGCCTGTTTTTGACAGAGAGAATCTGTAAAACTTTTAAATACTGGTTTCAAAGAAATTGCTAGATTTACATTATAAGCATTAAAACTCTTCAGCAATAATACTTAATATTTCAGATTTCAAATGTTGAAATCCTTAGACAAAAAGGAATTTTCTAATTTGGTGATAAAAATAAAAGAAATGCTGGCAATCACATCTTCTTCAGAATGTCATTCCAAAACAGGACTAACTGCATTATGTATTTTCCACCTTTTGGGTACCTATGAAGATCTTAACTTCCAAACAGGATGGTATGGGAAGAATATGTTACATTTTGCTGTACCAAAAGTAAATGTGTACTCAAAAATCAGGGGTGGGCAGCTATGATCCTCCAGATTTTGTTGGACTAAGTTTCCATCAGATTAGTCAGCTAAGACAATGGAGAGGAATGTTGGGAATCCAAGAATATCTGGAGGACAAAAGTTGTTCACCTTGCCATAAATTTAAAGAGGCAGAGAAAATCTCGCTGTGTTATCACACACCCCATTAAATAAATGAACTTTCTTCACATAATCAGTAGACTTTTGGGGAATTCTTCATTCATTTTTGAATCTTGATGCTGCTCAATAAGCTGGCAAAATTAAGCACTTTGTCACAAAGTCCTCCATCACAGTATTGCTCTCACTTGAAGATGAATGATTGCCTGATGGCCATATCTCCCATGTCCTCTGAACTGGAGGCACAATAATGCAAGCATAATGTTTTAATATTGTTGAGTGCTTGCTTGAGAATTAAAGAGGCCTGTGGGCAAAACTAATGGTCTACTTATTTATTGTAATGACATCAAAGAGAAAATAATGAGCTGCCAATCACCTTCCCCTTAAAATATTTATAAAGGAAAAGGCAATTTTGAATATGTCAGAATTAATATCTGTCTAGAGTTTTGCATTGACTAGTCACCTATTTTGAAGGGAAGTGGAAATGTATTCCCCATTGTCAGAATAAGCTATGACATTTTTGCCAGTTATCTTAATAATTAATATGGTAGACACATTGTCGATAGCTTATGATTGGCTGAGAACAGCCATAAGACCAAGCTGAAAGTTTCTGCTATTTTTCCTCTCAACAGAAAAGCATAAAACCATTATGTTGCTTTCCAAAGCCTTAAGAGTATCGAATGTTGCTGCATATTCTGCCATGTGAGCTGCGAGTCTTGACTTGGTCTGAAAGATGTGCTTGTCCACTGAACACTGTGAATGCTTAGGCAACCACAAATACTTGGTATTCTGAAACATTTTGTTCCTTATGAATTTTTGTGCTAGAATGAAGCAAAAACAGGCATTTGATATCAATGGACCATCTACCACAAGGGACATCTCACAAGCTGTGGATGTTAGGGTTTTTTAAATTTATTATTAAACATATTTACTGTTTCAATAATAAATTGCCTTTGTGCAGCTCTTCATTCTTTGCATGTGGTTCATGTGCAAAACATTGTGAAAGCATCTTGCAAGGTTATCAGTTTGTGGATTTTTGCTTAGCTTGTAGTTTAGGGCTTTTTTCTCCTGTCTTTTCCCAGAAAGATCAAGCCTGTTGAAACTGGCTTGTTAATTCACTGTGCACCAGATGTAGCATAGCCTAATCCCTGAGGTTTGCCCAGGAATGTGCTGGTTCTCTATTCTTCCTAATACTTCTAATGAAAGCAATGCAGAATAAGTATATCATGTTCAAGGCCTGTGGAAGCCAAATCTTAAGACTGTGTGCTGCTAAAGTATTTCAAACTCAAAGGAATATCAAAAATGCCCATGGTGTTTTACAAAGTTTCCAGAGCAAAATGCAAGAGAGTCTTACATAAATGCACATAGCAAAACAACATGGGATGGATGCTACCGATCTATTGATCAATGTACAATAGAGAGGGCTCTATATAAAATGGAGGATGCATGAAAAGGAAGCAAAACCTACGATGCCATAGATCAGTGGTTCTCAACCTGGGGTCCCCAGATGTTTTTTCCCTTCAACTCCCAGAAATCCTAACAGCTAGTAAACTGGCTGGGATTTCTGGGAGTTGTAGGCCAAAAACATCTGGGGACCCCAGGTTGAGAACCACTGCCATAGATTTTCCCTCACTGTATGGATTTAAGTCATGGAAGAAAACTTATGGTCTGTAGACTAGCCAGTGAACAGTCTTGATTTGAATCAAGATTTCAGCCCAGCTCAGTCAAGAGCTTTCTGGTTCAGACATTGTGGCAAAGAGTGGTTTAACAGTGGTTTGGGAGAGGAACAACGCAGGAGTGCATGGGAACAAGGGTCATTTTTGATATATGGTAATGAACAATTGTTTATTGGACTAAAATAATTATGTTTGAATCAGCCCTTAAGATCCCCCCCTCCCCCAGGATAGAGAATAATTTCACATAGTCACTTCTATGTATAAGTCAAGGGCAGATTTGGGGGCCAAAATAATGGATTTTGCTTTAACCGTGAAAATTAGAAGTATGTAATAAATTTTATCCTCTCTGAAAGATGCATAGAGGGAACATACCTGGAAAAAGCTATAGAAAAAGAGAGGGTATGTTTATTTGATCGTGTTAAAAGGTCTATATCTATACAAATACAGATAGGGAAAGAGAAATACAGATATACATGAGAAAAAAAGAATGAAAACAGCCTAAAAAGGGTGGGGTGGGGAAGAAGAGCAAAGAAAGCAAACTGCCTCTTTTTAGGGACCAGGCATTAAGGCAGCAACACACAGCAGAGGCGAGAAGCCCTCCCACTCCATTACTCTTCCCTTGTCCAAACTGGAGGCAGCACTCCCTCCTTTCTCTCCTCCCCTCCTCCTTATTATTTTAACCAGGGTAATTCATCAGCAATATGGGGGGCTCATTTTAGGTGCTCAAAGTGGAGCAGAGCAGTGTTGGCCATTTTTAATAAGGGCTTTTGACATAAACTTCTCTACAAAGAGACAGCAGCGGACATTGTAAATACGGGCTTTATTTATACATGAGTGTATAAAGTACTTGAGAGTGATATTTCTCAAGCTGAAATGAAAGGATACTTTACACATTATGTGAAGCCACATAGGGGCTCTTGTGGGTGAGGCCTATGTCTTTCACAGATGTGGAGAGGTGGGATGCATCTGTGGTGTTACCAGTTTGGTAAGTAACTACTCAGCTGTATAATTTTTGAATGCAACTATCAACTGCTCTACTCCAGATAGTATCTGAATTGAGATAGAGAGTAAAAGGAAGAACTTCCAAAATGGGTAGCTGAACAAAATAGGGTGGATCTGTGGGACTATTGCCTACCTACTTATCTGTCTTTTGTCTGTTTGTCTGTCTATCACCTTTTCCCCAGAAACAATAGAGATAACCTAATTAAATTTCTAAAGATCTGTGATTTTGTATATCTATACCATAGAGTAGGGGCAGTCGAACAAGTATTGTATCAAATGATCCATGATGCTGCTTGGAATCTTCTATACATTAACAACACCAACAATGATCATATGTTTAATTTTATTGTTTACCGTTGTTGTTTGTTTATTGTTTATATAATTTTCTGTATCTGTGAATTGTTGTAAGCCACCCTGAGTCCCTTTGGGGAGAGGGGGTGAGGTCTAAAAGAAGAAGAAGAAGAGGAGGAGGAGGAGGAGGAGGAGGAGGAAGAGGAGGAGGAGGAGGAGGGGGAAGAGGAGGAGGAGGGGGAGGAGGAGGAGGAGGAGGAGGAGGAAGAAGAAGAAGAAGATGATGATGATGATGATGATGATGATGATGATGATGATATTTGGCTGCCATTTATTTTCCGAGCCCAATTTAAGGTGCAGGTGCTTACCTACAAAGCCCTGAACGGTTTGGGACCATCCTACCTCCGTGACCGCATCTCCGTCTACGAACCCAGTATCGGAGCCATAAGGCTCAACCATAACAGTTCACTTCGGTCATCTGGAGAGGCCCTGCTCGTGATCCCGCCTGCGTCGCAAGCGCGGTTGGTGGGGACACGAGACAGGGCCTTCTCTGTGGTGGCCCCCCGACTCCGGAACACCCTCTCCAAGGATCTCAGACAGGCCCCTACATTGGCAGTCTTCAGAAAGAACTTGAAGACCTGGCTGTTCCAATGTGCCTTCCCAGATTAATAGGAAATCTCCAATACCAAGTCCCATAAGCACTTTATTAGAATTAAGATCGCATATCGCACTCTGCACTTACCCTATAAGCCTTATATATCACTTGTCACATCAGCACTTTTAATCTTGTACCCATTACTCTGGCCCGGCCCAGTTCTATTGTGTTTTAGCGTATTGTTATTGCTTGTTGTTTATACTGTTTTAATTGTTTTTAATTTGCTTTTTGTTTTGTATTGTTATATTGTGTGTTGAGGCCTTGGCCTTTGTAAGCCGCATCGAGTCCTTCGGGAGATGCTAGCAGGGTACAAATAAAGTTTAATAATAATAATAATAATAATAATAATAATAATAATAATAATTTTATTACACATATTTTTTCATCTGGAGTGTTGTGTGGTTTCCAGGCTATATGACCATGTTCTAGCAGCATTTTCTCCTTCTTCCTGTGCACATTCCTATTTGGTCTGTTGCAGAAAACGTTTATAAATAATCTCCTTGGACTTCTCCTCTTGTGTTTTTTCTTTTCTTTTAAAAAGCAGTCATTAGTTATTTCCTTCAATTGTAGGAAGTTTTTTTAAAAAACATTTTATTGAAGGGAGGAACTTTCCAACACAACCCAGCAGTTTTATGTTTAATTTCGCAATTGACGCTTCGCGGCACATTTTAACTTTGGCACGTAAACTCTGTCTAGTGTTTTTTGCTACCTTTGTGAGGAAGTGGCTCCCAGCCTTTTCCATCGTGTCCTGATTTCCCCCTTTTCCTCAATTGTTTAATGCAGCTGGAAGCAACTCTTTGCAGATGCAGCAAAAACTCCTAAAGTCATCTGGGGTTTGATAAATACATAACTGGCACCACTATGTGCAGTGTGGAAAGGCGGCCAAATGAGGAACAATTGAGAGCTCTGGGTACACCCTGTGCTTAAAGGAACACTCAGTGTTCTGTGCTTGTGGTATCATCCAAATTGTAAAATCAACAGGGAATACTATAGACATGGTTGGTTGGCATTTTTGAACCACCCTCCATTTGAGGAGCTTGTTGCTGTTTTTCTGCTGCCTTCCTTATTTTCTAGGTGCTGAGGAATGTAAGGTTCTAGGTGATAAGTAAGTAGTGAGACTACCAAAACTACTTTGGCATTTCTCAGGAGAGCATCCCTGCTAACTTCAGATGGGGAGTTTCTGTCTCTTGCTGTTTCTGTCTCTTCAATAACTACCATCTCTGTCTTACATGAATCAAACCAGAGTCTGGAAAGGTAACTTATTTTGAGCTGCCACTTCTAGATGGTGCCAATATTGGGGTCATTTTAGCACCGAGTCAAAACTTGGTTTTATTAATGCCATTGATTTTATAATTGATTTTATACAAGATGCACATTTCTTATGGTGGTGCTATTTAAAATTGTCTCAATCACTGGGTTTTAATTGACAAATATATTTGTCACTTATATTTTAAAATCTTTTGAAACTATTAGTGTTATTTACTATTTTAAACCTATTTTATTGTAAGCCATCCAGAAATCCTCAGATGTAGGGCCTCCCTCATACATACTAGCTGGAAGAGTGCAGGTTCTTAGAATTTTGGTTTTAAAATACCACTTTTTGAAGCTCTGGTCAAAAGAGGCAGAGGACCAGATTTACACACATTTCTGGAGCCTTGACTCCTGAAATACTAGAAAATACAACAATAGAACACTCCATTTTAGTTTTGTGTAATACTTGGAGGCTCACTTAAACTTAATATAATTTAAGGCTTCATCATGTCATTATAAACATTCACTTTTTTACCAGTCTTTAGAAGGGTTAATGCTAGTATTACTTTTCAGTCTTTTGCTGAAAAGGACTGTCTTTCAGTTGTGAAAATAATGATAAAACAAAAGGCGAGTGGTCTAATTTGTGTTCCAGAAGTGATTATTCCTTTTTTCCTTGTAACTCCTGTGGTAACTACATGCCATGTCTTGCTACAATTGACAGAAGTGACTAATATCTAAGCTTTGTTGCCCTAATATTCATGACCAAATTAGTCAGTGTTTGTAATAGGTGCAGTCAGGTTAGGTTTCTGTTTGCTTGTGTGTTTTTGAAATGGTTTTAATGTTTTATCCAAGGCAGAAATTCTAACGGGCATTACAGTTGGTAATGCTGAAGATGCTGGACGTGTGGGATGTATCTTGTTAGAGCGAGGCTGCAAGACCGCCATTGTAACCTTGGGCCCAGAGGGTTGTGTCATGGTCTCCAAAAATGCACCCACTCCAAAACATGTTCCTGCTCAGAAGGTCACCCCTGTGGATACCACGGTATGTGCTTGCATTGGAAGAAGGTTATTTGAGTACGAAGAAAAGCAGAGCAAACAGCCAAATCTGTGGTCAAGACTCATTTCGTGCCAGCATGCTGTCATTTTCCAGTTTGTTGTGCAGTGTGTGTCAGTTCACCCAAGGTTTATAGGCTGGTGTTCTGTAGATAGACCAGAGCATTATGTGCAGATGATATCATTGTAGTCCTCCTTCACCCTTCTGCCACTCTTACTTTGCAGCTGGTAGTGTTAGTGATAATTCTGTCATTGCTTGTGCAAGATGGCAACATAATCCCTTAGCACCCTCACCTCAAACACCTCTGTATGTTCTGCACCGGAGGAAAGGAGACACCCAGTCTTTTGCTTCTCAGACTCCCCAAAATTGAAGGATGGGTTCTGCCCACACATGTCTGAATTGTTTGTGCTGGCAAGAGCTTTTGCTTTGTAGAGCTTAAGTAGTATCAGGTGCTCAAATTCCATAGTTAAAAGGCAGAAGCGTGGCATGCCATGCCAAATTATTTTTGTCCCGATTTGTAAGGTCAATGACCTGCATTTTTCATAAACTGTAGGCTTGGGGTTCTGTTCCACACATACCACTGATTCCTTTCCTGTTTATAATCAAGTGCTGAGTGAACACCTCTTTGCTGGAATGTGAGGATTATTAGCTCAGCAGCCACCCCAAACATCAAGAAAGGCAATAGTTAAGGTTCTGATAGCAATTTTATCTCAGACATACTTTGCAAGAGCTGGTACATTTTGTACTATGCCTTCAGTCTGATGCAAATCCAGAGTAGTTTGGGAATGTTTTTGAGAGCACTGTATGTACTAACTATACATTTTAACTGCCTGATGTCATGTAGCATGTGTTTTTCTGAAGCAGTTGTGACATTTTCCTCATTTTGTTGAAAGTAACACATAGTCCTATGATGTGCCTAAACCAGAATAGCTGGTTTAGTTTTGGGGACAGCAGTCCTCCAGAAGAAAACAAAATGAGTTCTCATGCTGGATGTCTGTATTGTAGGGACTGGCTTGAAATCTTTTTCTGTCTTCAAAAATACAAATCTGGATAGAAGTAACTGAGATGCAAATGGACAGGAAAGAATTCTGAGTGTTTCTGGGAGTCTTTCTCATAGAACAGTGGTTCTCAACCTGTGGGATCCCAGATGTTTTGGCCTTCAACTCCCAGAAATCCTAACAACTGGTAAACTGGCTGGGATTTCTGGGAGTTGTAGACCAAAATACCTGGGGACCCACAGGTTGAGAACCACTTTCACAGAAGCTGTTTCCATCTCCAATGCCCAACAAGAGAGCTTGAATGTAGCATACATATGCCAGGACATATGGAATACATCTAGCTGTTCTGTACAGCGTTTGAAAATATATGCAGAATTCACCCAACTGTACCTTCTTAAACCTGATAGAGCAAGCAGTGAATAGCTATGGACATGCTGACTGGAGAATTCTGGAAGCTATAATCTAAAAAGTAACATTTCCAGTCTTTCGCTAGGATCCCAGTGGCTCTATTTGTTGGTTCAGTATGTGCACTCTTCTTATTTTTCTTCTCAAAAGTTGCTGCTGTTAAATATTTACAATATGCTATTACACTGCCTTGAATTCCTTGGAGGAAAAGTAGGAAGTCAATCAATCAGTCACTCAATAAAACATTGTTGTGTGTACACTATTATCATCTCAGTTTCTCTAGTTCTACAGAGAGAAACCATATGCAAAGAGTATTTGTGCATTTGTGTATTTTTGACTTGGGCATGAGGTGAGAATGCCAGTGATTCTTACAGACCCACCTGCTGAGTTTTTGAAATGAAGTTTCTTCTGGGAAACGAATATTGTATTATGGATATCAGAACTAAAGCTATGAGTGCCACCAAATCCCAAGACTTTGGTGGCAGATGTCCTCAGCAGAATAATTTCTGAAAAATTCTGTAGTCTCATCTACTTGGCTGCTTTATCAACATTCTCATTCAACACAATCCAGAATTACTTAACAGAAGTGACATTTTCAGAGCTTGGGAAAGTTGCATTTTTCGGCCTGCAGCTCCAGGCTCAGAGCCTTCCAGCCTGACTAACAGCAATGCTTATTGGGATATTCCAATGGCCATAGTAAAAATAATAATAATAATAAGATGGCTAAAATTCTAGCTACCTTGCTTTTTCCTAAGAATCAAAAATAAAAAGTTCCCTTTTTCTGAAAACAATTTGTCCTTCTTTTAAAGTTATTCTGCTTACCTCAGTAATAATGAGAGATGTGTACTTACTTAGAAACATGCTTAGAGACACTTCTGTTTTCACTTGTTCTAGATCTGTCATAGTGTTGAATCCCATTTTCCAGTGCTAAACTTTGATTCAGTCTGAACTCAGTCAAAAAGTGCTGAAGTTTAATTTTGTAAGTGAAAGTGCTGAGCCATACAACCTTTTATGAGTTTGCTGTTTTAAGTTTACTTTCCATTTTTGTTGAGTGACCATTCTTTTATGCTCTTTAATCCATGTGAATTGCCTCTCAGTTAGTCTAAGGGGTTTCATAGATAGGGTCTGTATTAGGTAACACCAGATTGCTTTGGTGAAACAAAGTCATCCTGCTGAACTTGAACTCTTTCCTTTATTGGCACAGTAAAATGTGTACCAAAGAAACACATATCTCTTCAGATCCCAGATTGAACCAATTGTCGTTTTCATGTATCAAGAGCAAGTCTTTGGTAAAACGTATGGGTCTTAATTGCATACTCAAGATAAACTCACCTAAAAATACACAATGGCAATAATTTGCAGAAAGCCACCATGATGTAGTGGTTTAAGCATTCAATTCTGGGATCAGGACTAATCCTTGCTTGGTCTTCATGACCCACCAGGTGACTTTGGGAAACTCATGATCTCTCAGCCTCACGAGAAAGCAAAAGCAGAGTCCCTCTGCACAAATCTTGCTAAGACAACCCTATGAGTGCCTATAACCTTGAGGCTGCCATAAGATGGAAATGACTTGAAAGCACAGAACAAATTTATAACAATATCCTTCTTCCTCTTTTGTGAAGAAAACCCCCCTTTGTGAGCAATACAGCCAAAAGTGAAAAGAAAATGGGAAAGTCTGAGGATTGGGGCAACAGATAGCATAGCTATCAGTTAGTAAATTCTGGCACACCAACATGTGGGCTCTGTCTCCATATTATTGAGAGTTGATTCCATTAGGTTAGTATGTTACCACACAGAAAACAAAGGGCTGCCTGGGTGTGAAGAAAGTCTTAGAAAGCTTAATGACAACAAGCATCTAGCATTCCTGATAAGATTTTCTCAGGAAAGAACAAACAACTCCATCCATCGTGTCTGGCTGTCTTCACATGTTGTGGTTTGGGATGCTAAGGTGAGGGTTTTTTTTATGATCCCTTTGATCAAGTAAACACACCATTCAGGTTCATATTTCATAAGAACAGACCTTATCTTACAAAGAAAAAGGAACATTTAAAACCATTCATAAAGCTTTGCTGGTTTTAGCAAAACAGACCTGCTGCATTTCTGCAATATTTTTGTTGTGAAGTCAATACTGTCCCCAGTATGGCAACCTATAATAACAAGTTATTGTCTGAGGCAGTGAATTCCCTTTTTCTGCATTCATAACTAATGTTTTATAAGTACAGTGCAATCCTGTAATCATGGGACTGGTACCTATAGTATAAGAGGACCCAGACATGAACTTATTTCTTGAACAAATCTCTTTAGAGTTGCATCATTTTTTTTCTTCTGAGTTGACACATATAAGATTCCATTTGGCGGTCACTGCTGTTTATCTTGCCTGTTGTATGCTGGCACACATGGCTCCAGGAGGATTAACTAGAGTGGGGTCCCATTGTTTCACAATTCAACCTTTTATTGCATTGCTTATTGTATACACACTGATGTCAGCTCACCACAGCCGCTCCTGAATGAACACACGAGACTCTCTGTGGTATCACCAGGAACTTTTACTGTAGGAAACATGAACATCAGAAAAGCCAAGAATGGGAGGCTCCGGCCAACCCTCCTTTATATACCCTCCCCCTCATTTAAACAGTCTCTTCCCGCTCAGTAAAACCCCGCGCAAATTCCCCGCCAAGTCCAGCAGCCGTTTCTCCTCCGAGTCCTGGGACGCAGGTGTCTTATCAATGTCAGTGACCCTGAAACTCAGAGCCACATCCAGGCTCTAGTAGCAGGGTTCTGACATGGCGTCCTCCTCCCCTTCGTCCTGGAAGGAAAAGATTAAACACAACTATTGTTCTCCGCTGTCCAGAGTTCCTTTATACTTTTTTAACAGGCTGCAATGGAATACCGGGTGTACCTTTCCTAGGTCCTTTGGTAGCCTCAGCTCATAGGTCACTTCGTTTATTCTTTTTGCTACCCTGAATGGCCCTATATAGCGTGGAGCCAATTTCTTGGATGGGAACCCCAATTTCAGGTTTTTTGTGCTCAGCCAAACCAGATCTCCTTCGCCCAATTTGTCCCCCTCTCGGCGCCTACGATCCGCAAAGAGCTTGTACTTCTTTTGTGTTTCCCGCAATGCCTCTACCACGGTTTGCCACCCTTGCTTGATTTTGGCCGGCCATTCCTCGTCGGTCTGGCCCTCCCCTTCCTTCCACTCGGGTAGCCTGGGGAAAGGTGCCACCTCCTGTCCGTATACTATTTCGAATGGGGCACGACCTGTGGCCGAATGTACGGCCCCGTTAAAAGCCATCTCAGCAAACGGAAGAAGGTCCGCCCAATCATCCTGTCTATAATTGGTGTACATCCTTAAGAATTGGCACAGTGTCTGTTGGGTACGTTCGACCCCCCCGTTGGTCGCGGGATGAAAGGCCGAGCTCAGGTTCCTTTCTGCTCCTAACAGCTGTAAGAATTTTCCCCAAAATTTTGCAGTAAATTGGACTCCCCGGTCACTAATTATCTTGTCGGGACACCCATGTAGGCGATATACATGCTTCACATACAAATCAGCAAGTTTTTCAGCTGAAGGGAGTTTTGGCAGGGCCACAAAGTGTGCCTGTTTTGAGAATAGGTCCAATATTGTCCAAATGTATCTGTGGCCTCTGCTGGGGGGTAGTTCGCCTACAAAATCCATGGCTACGCATTCCCATGGCCTCATGGGCTCCACCACCTTCTGCAATAGCCCCTGGGGCTTCCCCGGTGGTGTTTTTCCCTCTGCACATAATTCACACTGCGTGACGTACCCCCTGGCGTCTTTCCTCATTCCGGGCCACCAGCATTGTTTGGCCAACAGTTTAATAGTCCTGGTGGGGCCTAGATGACCCGCACCCTTGTTATCATGGTACTTCCTTAACATTTCTCGTCTTAAACATTCAGGAATATACAATTTCTTATTTACAAACACCAAATCCCCACACAATTCTCCCTTTTCTTTGTTAGTTTGTAACCATTTGTCCATTCCATACGCTCGCTTCAACTCTTCCTCCCATATTTCTCCTCCCCCCGTGGAAATGGCAGTACGTTTGTTTTCTTTGGCCGCTTGTGCTCGAGTTAGTACTGCCAGGCCCCATTGCTTATCAAGAAAAATACTCCCTTCAGATTCCTGAATTCCTCCCCCGTGCTGAGGCATCCGAGAGAGAGCGTCAGCGAGTATGTTATGTTTCCCCTGGAAGAATCTGAGTCTGAAATCAAAACGGCTGAAATATTGGGCCCATCTAATTTGCTTCGCTGATAGTTTACGAGGGGATCTTAGATACTGTAAATTTCTATGGTCAGTCCACACCTCAAACGGTGTTCCACTTCCTTCCAGAAAGTGTCTCCAGCACTCTAGTGCTTTTAGAATCGCTAATGCTTCTCTCTCCCAAATCGGCCAGTTTTTTTCTGTATCGCTAAACTTTTTTGACAGATAGCCACATGGCTTCAGGTTCCCCCCCTCGTCTTTCTGTAGCAGAACTGCCCCATATGCCCGGTCTGACGCATCGCAATGTAATACAAAGGCTTTAGACATATCAGGGTGCTGTAGGACAGGCTCCTCAGTAAAACGCTTTTTAAGGGCTTCGAAAGCTTCCTGGCATTCTATTGTCCAGGTCAGTTTGGCCCCTGGGGCCTTCACTTTGGCTGTTTCTCCCCTGCCTTTAGTCTTTAACAAATCCGTTAATGGCAAAGTGAGGCGCGCAAAGTCCTTGATAAATGTTCTATAGAAGTTTGCGAACCCTAGGAAGGATTGCAGCTGCTTCCGTGTTTTGGGGGCTTCCCACCCCCTCACGTCTTCTACCTTCGCAGGGTCCATCGCCACTCCCTGGGAGGAAATCCTATACCCCAGAAAGTCTATCTGGTCTTTATTGAACTCGCACTTGGCAAGCTTCGCATACAGTTTTGCTTCTCTCAACTTTTGCAGGACTTCCCTGACTAGTTCTATGTGTTGCTCCTTAGTCCGAGATACTAACAATATGTCATCTAAAAAAACAAAGACTCCCTTGTACAACAATGGATGCAACACTTCGTTGATTAATTGCATGAACGCGGCACCTCCGCCGCACAAACCGAAGGGGAGCACACGATAATTGAATAATCCGAATGCACAGGAGAAGGCCGTCTTCCACCTGTCCTCTGGTTTAATCTGCAATTTATGGTACGCTTCAATTAAGTCCAATTTAGTGAATATCTGTCCCTCCGATAACTGGGCGATCAAGTCCTTCACTAAAGGTAGGGGGTATTTATTTACAGAACTGATTGCATTCAGGCCCCTGTAGTCAATGCAGAGCCTCAGCGTTTGGTCCTTTTTGCGCCTGAACAACACAGGCGCCCCTAGAGGGGAATTTGAAGGCTCTATGAAACCCCTCGCTAGGTTTTTATCAATGTATTTTCTCAGTTCCTCCTTTTCCCTAGCCGACATTGGGTATATTTTTGCCTTAGGAAGCTCTGCTCCTGGGACTAGCTCTATCTTCACTTCAACTCTCCGCTTCGGTGGGAAACTGTCTGCTTCCTTCTCATCAAATACGTCCACAAAATCCCGATACTCTGGGGGTAATTTATCTGCCAGTTCTGCTATCCTGATAGAGTCTTCCTCCCCCCTTTTCCCCGGCTCCCTCTCCACTTCCTGGCTCCCTCCTTCCAACTTCATCCTGAAGATCATGCTCTTATCCTCCCAGTTGATTTGCGGGTTGGCCTGCCCCAGCCATGGCATGCCTAGTATAACATTATAGCTGGCTATTTGTGATATCACAAATGACACCTTTCCTTCCCAACTCCCTATCTTACACTTTACATCTTCGGCACTGTACTTAGCTAATGATCCCGATGCTGTGGATCCGTCCAACTGCGAAAAAGCTATTGGGGATTCTAGGTTCGTTCTTTCGCATCCCAATCCCTCGGCTAATTCAGGGGAGATGATGTTCCTGGAACATCCACAATCCACAAATGCTTTGCAGGTTGCTTGTTTGCTGCCACTTTCCAGCTGAATGGGGACCACTATCATGGCTTTGTCCTGACTTACCAACCCCCCCGAGTGGTGCCTCATCGGTGGTTCTTCCTCGGCGCGTTTCCCTGCCACGGCTCTTGGTTTGGGCGGGCCTCCGCCTTCCCCTTTTCTCTGCCAGCACTCGGCAGCCCTGTGGCCCAAACGGCCGCACACGAAGCAGCCCCTCCTGCTGGCGCTCACGTTCCCTGTCGGCTCCGTTCTCCTCCCGGCTGGGGTTGATCCCTCCTTCCGGCTCCCCTCTTTCATCTGCGGCCGCTGCTGTAGCCCTCCTCGGTGCCTCCTCGCCTGGGCCAGCGATGTCTCGATGCGCCCCGCCAGCTGAATCCATCCGCGCAGTGTGTCAGGCTCATCACGATGCACCGCCCAGGAGAGGATCTCCCGCCTGAGCCCCTCTTTGAAGAGTTCTATCTTTGTCACTGCAGACCATTCCGGCACCTTTTCAGCGAGGCATTGGAACTCCTCCGCATACTCAGATACCGACCTCTGCCCCTGGGAGACGGTCTTCAACTCCTCCCTCGCCCGGATCTGCTCCAGTGGATCTCGGAAACGGGTCTCCAGGGCCCCCATAAAGCGTCGGAGTGACCCCAGACATGGGTCGCGCCGCGCGTGTAGTTGAACGTACCAGCTGGCCGCTCCCCTCTTCAACACTGCACCAATGGCCCGTACCCGGCTGGATTCCGTTCTAAAAGTGTGAGCATTGTCCTCCATATAGCCCCTCACCGTGGTCAGGAAAAAATCCAGTTCAGAGGACTCTCCCCCAAACTCGATCCTTAGTTCCTCTCGTCTCGGTAGGGGTCCCTGTGGTGGCAATCCCCAATTCTCCGCCCGTCGCAAGCCCCCTTGCGGGCCAGTGGGCCCCGCTGCTGCTTCCCTTTGTCCTGTGCCACGCCCGGCATTCGCCAGGGGCACCAGGGTCTCAGTTGGGAGCGTAGCCGGGATTCTCGGAGGCTTTTCCCCTTCGTCGTCACTCTCCTCCACCCGCGTCAGGCTCGTTTGGATCTTGGGCCGGGCGCCGGGCTCCTTTCGCATTTCCCTTCCCTTCGGTGCTGGGAGGTCTGCAAAGCCCTGGCTGCTTCCCATGCTCACGTCCCACATTGAGCTAGCCCGAAGTTCCCTTCCTCGCTCCGGCTCCGCCAAAACCGCCAGGCGCTCCATCGCCCTCGACATCACTGCCAGGGTGGTCTCCATCGCCGACATCCTCTCCTCCAGAAACACCATCTTTTGCGGGCCTGGGGAAGGTGAACCTTCCTCTCCTCCGGTGCTATCTCCCCGCACCACTCCGCGCCTCTGGGTTACCCCATTTGGCTGGGCATAAGCGGTGGATGACGCCAGGGCCGCCAGCTGGTGGAACTCAGCGTCCGGCTCGGGAGTGGCCCTTTCCGACCTTCCTCCTCCGGCGCCCAAGAGCTCTTCATCCTCCACTTGCATGTTACACCTCACCGCTACAGCGGGATGGTGTCCGTATTCTTGGCTTAGTGTCAGCTCACCACAGCCGCTCCTGAATGAACACACGAGACTCTCTGTGGTATCACCAGGAACTTTTACTGTAGGAAACATGAACATCAGAAAAGCCAAGAATGGGAGGCTCCGGCCAACCCTCCTTTATATACCCTCCCCCTCATTTAAACAGTCTCTTCCCGCTCAGTAAAACCCCGCGCAAATTCCCCGCCAAGTCCAGCAGCCGTTTCTCCTCCGAGTCCTGGGACGCAGGTGTCTTATCAATGTCAGTGACCCTGAAACTCAGAGGCACATCCAGGCTCTAGTAGCAGGGTTCTGACACACTGATGCACCCTGGCACCAAAAGTGTGTCTTTAGCCTTTCTTCACCATCCTTCCTCTAACTAGACAGAAGCGGTGGAAGAGGACGATTGAATGAGTAGAAAAAAGATTTTGCAAAAAAGAGCTTCTTTGTCTGGGGCTTTGTTAACTGTGGGAAGTGTGTACTAAGAAATAAATTCTACTAAAGCCAGTGAGGCTTACTTATGAGTAATCAAGCATAAACTTGTAGATCCCTTTTAAAAGTTACATTTTAAAATAAGATTAATTCACAGTATATGTTCCTGTGGGAAATAATGTGTATGTTCCAATGACTCTTTTCCCTTGCTCCTTTTTTCTAAAGACTCGTCCATTCCTCCCCCCCCCCCTTCCTTAAAATAACAGCTAACACACAAGGGTGTATTTAAGTATGTTTAGGAGATAATGGCCTTATAAAGAAAAAGGGAGAAACTTTTTTTATCCTGCTATGCCAGCCAGAATGCTTCAATAATCACAAAATGTCTCCTCTCTAATTGCCTTCTGTCTGTTCGGGGGTTACCTGGATGATGTTGTCAGAGCTATGACTTCTCCAGTGTGACTCACAGCATGTGTATCACTCTTCTTCATTTTAGAATAAGATGCAAGTGGTGAACAATTTATTATAAAAAGAAGATATTTCAAAGGAGCTTAAATAATGTTAACAGCTGAATGGGTCATATTTGATGTGGTTGTTGTTGTTGTTGTTGTTGTTGTTGTTGTTGTTGTTGACGACTCTCTACCCCACTGTGCCAAAGCAGTTAAAGGACTTCTTAAACTTTTCCACTAGGGATCCCCTTTGGCCTGAGAATTTTTTTACATGACCCCAGCTATACAGAAATATAAAATAGGTATGAAGATCAAACATTTACTGATAACAAATCAGCATTTGAAAGGCTTGCCTAAAAGTCAATTTTCTTTTTATGAAGTGCAGTTGAAGGTTCCACTGGAGAAACCACTGTAAACACTGCCTGTTACAGATTCATGTAAATGTCTCCAACAGCCACTAAGTGATGTTTAGAAAACTTTTACTGTTGCCAATTTTTTCACGACTCCAACATGAGCTAAGTTAGGGTCATTGGGGTTGGGACCCACAGTTTAAGAAGCAGTGCTTTAGAGAAATGCACCAGTGGCATTTCCCAATATTAATTTATTGAATTCTTCACTAGATTGCCTTCTAAGACTGCTTCCCTCTTTCCTGACTTTGAAACAAACTCTTAAAACTATTTTTTTCAGTTGAGCGAATGCTTCCTTTTCCTGCAATTATTTTTATGTTTTTGTAGTATTTTTTTTTACTTCTATTTGTTGCTACATTTGTTTTCAGAGATCCCCCCCCCCCATGAATGTGACTTTTAGGTTTTAGTGTAAACCCTCTTCAGTTGGATTTTTATCATAGAAAATTGGAATATACACATTGAGATAAATAAACAGAAAATCAATGTTACTAGTAAAGTAATTACTTGTGAAAAGGGTGTGTGTTCAAGCCCAGGGTGCCAGGTCTCATAATGACATTCATACTATGGCAGTAGCATGAAGCAGTTGCTATGTGTTCTGTTATGTCTAATGTGATAGCAATAATATGATCTGCACAGGATCTCCAGGCATTACTATTTTCAATAGTGAGAATCGGACCACTTCTTCACCCCAGGAACATTCTTCTGTTCCATTCCGTGTCTCCTGAAACTCTTCTTAACTATATAGGGTTGGATTGGATGGCCTTAGTAGTCTTTTCCAACAGTGTGATTCTATGATTCTATAGTGGACCTGTTGTATCTCCTGGGGTTTGGTTCCAGGACCTTCCAAGGACAGCAAAATTAATGGATGCTCAAGTACCATTTATATGCAAGGGCATGTTGTAGAAAACTGCAAAATTAGGGTTTGCTTTTTGAATTTTTGTTAATGTTTTCAAGTCGTGGATGGCACACTCTGTGGATGGAAGATCCATGGAAATGAAGGGCTTGTAGGAGACCCAAGGCAGCAAAGTGTAACAGTTGCTGGAAAAAATAGAAAAACATATTAACAAAGCCAGAAAGCTCTTCAGTACACACACACACACACACACACATACACACTTTCATGCTTTGTTTCCTGACTTTGTGGCCTAACGGCTATGACTCAGGAGAAAATAAATATGGAACCCATTCCAGTGACTAATTACTTAAAATTCTGTGCCTCAGCAGATGTAGAGCTTGTGGTTGACTCTCAATACTACTAAAATGCCTTTGCTATTAAGTCATAGTGCTTGGTGTTTGATATCTAGCAGGGCATTTGCTGAACGAACAGTGATTTTGTTTCTGTTAACCTCCTGACAATGAAGGAAACAGTCACTAGTAAATGAATCCCTTGGCAGACAACAAGTGTCTGAGGGCGCCTTCTGCCATTCATCCAAAGGGGAGGGTGTTTATCCTTTTTCTGTTCTTTGCTGTTTTGTGTTAGAAGAAAATGGCATTGGCCACTGTGTATGAGAGAGGCCACAGCAGCAGTCTATTCTCAGACAAGCTAATTGAGAGCTGTTGTGCTCTAATTGTGGTTAATTGCACTCCAGCCTGATGAGGTGAAGAGTATTATTTTAACTATAATGCCCTCACTAGGGATGTTATAATAGCTCTTTTAATTTATTATGTGGCCTACATCACCCTCTGACTTTGCTCTCTGCTTTCTTGCCTACAAATATACAATTCCGTGATTTTTTTGTAAAACAAAGACCCATGCAAGAATAAATTGGCCCTGTAGCTGCTCCAATCATCAGCGATTAAATTTTATTTAACACTGCACCTCTTATTTTCTAAAATTCAGCTTGTCTATTAAAGCCACATGACTTGAAATGATTCCCTCGGACTTGAATCACTATATAATAAACCCAGGGATAGGGGTTGTCTATTGGATCTTTGCAGTGTGGTTATGATTCAAGTTTTTATGACATTTAAAAATATCTGTCTATCTACAGTATCACACAGAAATACACTGAACATGCACTTGTTACTTGTTTGTTACCAAAGACCCCAGTATCTTTCTTCCAGGAAACGCATGGCAACAGAGGAAGCAGTCTTATACTGATAGGGCTCATAGGACTTGTGGTTAGGACCAACTTGTTTGAACATAATTCAAAATGTTGGGTTAGTTCCTGGAATTTATAGCCCCATAAAATAATATTCTCCAGCTCCGATGGATTGTACTACTGCTATTTGGGGGGGGGGGGGGGGGGAGAGAGAGAGAGAGAGAGAGAGAGAGAACAAAATATCCAGTTACTTTGGATCATGTTCATAAAATCAAACAGCTCTCAGCCTGTTCCCAATCTCCCATTCTAAGAGAAGGGTTTTGAGTAAGTGATCACCTCTGCCCAGAGGCGGTTCAACCACCAGGCCAACTAGGCAGTTGCCTGTGGCGCCATCTTGTTGGGGGCGCCATCAAGGCAATTCCTGCCTCCTGCGGCCTGCCTCTGCAAGGTATTGAACTGCTTTTTCTGTTGATTTGTTGTAAAACATGATGTTTTAGTGCTTAATTTGTAAAATCTTAATGTAATTTGATGTTTAATAGGCTTTTCCTTAATCCCTCCTTCTAATCAAACATTTTTGCTTATCTAACGCTTTTATTTTTCAGTGATTGGTTTGGGGGGGAGGGGGCAAACTTCTGTTTGCCTACATTTGAAAAATATCTAGGGCCGGCTCTGCCTCTACCTCAGATAAAACCTGATACCATCAGCCCTCCGGATTCCTGATGTTGTCCCATAGCCACCTTTCAGTTCAACTGAGAGCTGTTACTTGACATTAGCATCTACCTGCCATTGCTTTGAATAGTGATGGCCTGAAAAGAAGACAACTGAGTCTTGGCTCTGTAATTGTCCCTTAGTGTAGATGACACACTACATAGTTCATAGCTGTTCAACACTACTTAACACTAGGTTCCATCTGATGGTATCCTGGTATTTGTAGTTTGACAGCATGTTTACACTAATCTCTGGCTAGAGAGTTGTAGTGCTGTCATTCAGGAAGGTAGACTAGATCTCACTAGAACAGCATTCCAAATCACCAAACTACAAATTCTAAAATTCTATCAAGTAAAACCAAGATAATAGAAATGGTATCTAACTGGTATGATTCTAGTGTAGGTACAACCCAAACAACTGTTCTGTTATAGCTACATTGCTGGCTCCTTCCCTTCCATGATGCAAAAAACAAAAACAAAACAAAAAAAACTAGTACTGAGCTAGATGTTCCTGGTAATGGAAGTAATGCTACGAATAGAGTATTAAGGCTTTTTTTTAAATACTTAGGAAGGAACAAAATGATTAACCAGGCTGAGCAAATTCTGATTGTTTTTAGTAACAAGAAAGATGTTGGAGTCAATCTTCCTTGCAGGTATTTCTGTGGAAAAGGCATCAGATGTAAAGGGGCATGCACCAGTGATATTCCAGGCACCATACAACCAAGTTTTCTAATAAGGTACTAGAAGGAGGGGGATGAGAGTGAAGAGAGGGCTTTCTTTGCTTCTATTTGCTGGCAGCACTGCACTGCATATTTGAGGATAGCAATGCTCTGGATGAACTTTGGGCATGTGGCTACCATTGAGATCAGAAGGCCTAATTATCCCTCTTTTGATAAAAGGGAATAATATGAGGCATCGGGAGATGTGCAGGCTTTTGAAATATCACATCCACGTAATGAAGCAAAGGTTGCTTTTTGATACACCTCTGCACAGCCAGATATGAAGCTCCATAATACTTGATACCAAAGACCTGCCCTGACTAGTTCAAGACAGTACCATATGATACACTACCCCTGGGCCTGTAATATAAATGGCTATTTGATCATCCAGGAAGCATAGTTTAAGCAAATGGTGCAAAATGTAAACAGGTTTGTATAGTGTAGCTTTCGATCTGAACATATGCAGGAGGGAGGGGTGGAAGACCACCCAGGTCATGGTCTAGTATTATTTCTAAACCACTCAGAGCTCGCCAGCTAATTAAATCCCTTTCTAGCCCACATTTTCAGGGGCTTTCATAGTCTCCTTCCAGATGGGAAGGCATCATTTAATCAGGACCCAGCTGTCAGAGAGACATGAATTGTGAGCAATCTCATAAATCAAGACATCCATGAAAATCCAGTGTCTAGTCATTCTTTCCTTCTGAGTTCAAAGAGAGCCTCGCAGCTCATACATTAGCAGAACCAGGTCTTAATTTGACCAGGGTTCAGGCACAGTACATGGTTTTCTGTGCCAGGCATTCTGTGAAATCATAAAAATATACCCTTGGGGATTTGCAAAAGTTCTGGAGTATGTCACTGCATATGTAAAATCAGAGAAAAGACCTAGCAGGGTGTCACTTCTCTGAACTCCTGGCATTTCATTTTAGACTCAATCAATGCTCAAAGATCTAATTGACATATTTAAGCCCCTGTCCATCCCAGTATAGTCCTTTCTGGACACCATTCACACTATGGAATTATAATGCTATGGTTCCATTTTAACTGCCATGGTTCCATCTATAGGCAGTGCATCAAGGGAATTGGCAGTTAAATTGGAATCACAGTGCTATAATTGTATAGTATGAAAGTGCCCAAGACAAGATGATGCAAATGTATCCCTCTTGTTGCGACTGGGCTATTATTTTATGCTTGTGTGATTCATCCATTCATACAAAGAACAGCACAGGTATTAATTTCAAGTGTGTACTTCAGTTTGCTATAGCAAGAAATAGGCTGCTGAGATAATTTACAAGTACAATCACCATTAGATGACAGTCACAGGTTTCTTTAAAGGGTTGAAAAGTGTAGGGGGAACTTTTAATTAGTTTAAAACAGAGCTGATTAGGAAATGGTATGTCATATCTCATCCCAACCCCCAGTTATCTATTTTCCATCCCATAAATGGAATATGCTATTTCAACAACCAGTTCCTACTATACACACAATGATAAAATGGTATGTTGCCACCTACTCATCCAAAGGTACATGCTATATTTTCATGCACACCACTTTTTTCGTGTCAGGAGCAAGTTGAGAAACTGCAAGTCGCTTTTGATGTGATAGAATTGGCCGTCTACAAGGATATTTATTTATTTACAGTATTTATATTCTGCCCTTCTCGCCCTGAAGGGGACTCAGGGCAGATTCCAATGCACATATACATGGCAAACATTCAATGCCATTAAACATACAATATATAGACAGACACAGAGACAATTTAACATTTTCCAGCTTCCAGTTTTTATGAGGGTAAGCTCAATTCCAGCCACAGGGGGAGCTGCCACTTCATCGTCCACTTGTGACACTAAGTCCTTTGATGGAGTACTTCCTCGTTCCTTTCCGCATGCTGCTGGAAGTTTTTATGGTGTCATAAATTAGTTAAATTAGCCTCCCTGCATAAAGCGGTACCTAAATTTTCTACTCAATAGATGCAACTGTCTTTTGGGCTGCTAAGGTCAACAGCAAGCTAGGCTATTAAATGGTCTGGAGCTCAATCCAACCCGGGGTTCGATCTCATGACCTCTCGGTCAGTAGTGATTTATTGCAGCTGGATACTAACGAGCTGCGTCACAGCCCAGCCCAGGGGATGTCTGGATGTTTGATATTTTACCAAACTATGGGAAGCTTCTCTCATGTCCCCGCATGGGGAGCTAGAGCTAACAGACTGGAGCTCGCCCCTCTCCCCGGATTCAAACCACCGACCTTTCAGTCAGCTGTCCTGCCAGCACAAGGGTTTAACCCATTGCACCACTAGGGGCTCTATGCACACCACTGTACTTATAACATTTGATAGAAAAATGTAAAAGCTTCACATCAAAATGTTCTGTATATTTAAATATATTGTTGCATATATGTACCTTCATGTTGATTCCAAAGTATAGTGACCCCATCATAGAGGGGTTTTGGCAAGATTTATTCAAAAGAGGTTTGTCTTTCTCTTAGGCAGAGAAAGTATGGTTTGCTCAAAGTCATCCAATGGATTTCCATGTCTGAATAGGGATTTCGAACTCTTGTTTCCGAATCATGGTCCAGCTCACAAATCATTACCTCATGCAGATTCTCATATAAATGTAATGTTCTCATGTATTGCATATTTATCTCTTATATTGCTGGCTTTATACATCTATAGATGCACTGTTGATAATCATAATCTGTTCATATGGAGCACCATAAGTAAATGGAGTGTATTGCCTTTGTATGCACATCTTTTAGCCAAGATAAGTTGACAGAACACAGGATTAGCCCCAGAGATGATAGTATTGGAAGATAATGGTCCGGATTAAAATGAATCCAGATTTAAATGTACCCCTGAGCTTGTGTATTTATGGGATTGGGCAAGCAAACGGGAGGTGGGGGCTCTCTTTGAAGGATAACTTTTCCATATGGCAACCTGCAAGCACAGATTTGATATCATCCAAAATCATGTAGGTTTGTTCTTTTCAAACAAAATAAATAAATGGCTGGACATGGCACTGAAACAGTTCCAAGGATCTAGAAATTGAATGCTGGACCATTAGTGTATGTGCATGCACCCTGTTTCAATTAATTTCTAACTTATGGTGACCCTAGGTGAACCTATCTTAGGATTTCTTGGCAATATTTGTTCAGCGGATGAAAGGGTGTGACTTGCTGAAGGTCATGCAGTGGATTTCCATGGCTGAGAGGAGATTTTAACACTGGTCTCCTAGAATTCTAATTCAACAGTAACCATCACACTGCACTAGCTCTACTACAATTCAACCATCCATAGCTAAAGAATGCCCACCCCCAATAAATCAAAATGCAGAGTTTATGCATGTTGTGGGACTTGAGCATTCACAGATTTTGGGTTCTGGATTTGCGGGGGGGGGGGGGGGCACTGCATTACACTAAATACTTGTTTGTAAAGTATTGTACCAAACCTTTGCATGTCTGACATGAAAACTTACCGTATCTCACCTGTGCAGCCATAAATATACTAATACGTCAAATTACTAACAGTTTGCTGCCCTCTGGCTGCCTTACTTTGTGTAAGGGTAAAGCCAGACCTGGCTTCAAATTGGTACCTGCAAGTAATGTGGCATTGCTAAGCAGCTTCACTTTACTTGCAGGTACCAAGTAAAGTGGCAGCTTCTGATCTAGGGGCTGGGTCTAGCATGATCTCCATCCCCAGTTGACCAAAAGTGCTGAACACAATGAATGTCCCAAATCTAATAATTTATTCAGAATGTGACTACTTCCAAATATTATATCTCAAGGCCAACCTTTGGATGTGTTGTTTTTCCTCACATATTATGTAGAACAGTGCTTTTCAAGTATTTGATAGCATGGACCAGCACATTTTAAAAAATGTGCCAGGGACCAGTACCATATGGTTCCATATTTTCATAGTTATCTTATTATCTTATTTTCATAGATATCTGTAAAACTCTCTGTAGATCAGCAACTTCTGGCCAGCACTGGTCCATGGACCACCACTTTTAGAAGCACTGAATCTGCATTTTACTATACTATGTATATTTTCTAGTGTATTCTTAGTAAAATAATAACAAAAATAGTATTCTTACATATCTGGAAATAATAAAAAATATCCGTTTTAGAAAAATAGTTTTTTAATAGTTTTTTTCCTTTTGCTTTGACCCCTTAATTTCCTTTTTGTTTCCTTTTCTCTTTAGAAAGGATTTCTTCCTCATTTTTCTGTCTTTGGTCAGTTAAGATTCAGTGAACATATCAGTGATGGACAGAGCAGTTCAAAAGTTTCATTTTGTGAATTTAAGTGTCAGATTTAAGAAAAGAGATGAATGGCACACTGGTAAAAACTTGTCCAGAATTATATGCTTGAAATAAACATATGTTGTAAAATACCCTTAGAAGTGCTGGTGTGTGAAGCTGAAAAGAAACTTTAACTCAGGTAAATGAATTGGTTTGCTTGGACATGATTTGCAGTCTCTCAATTTGGAAGTTGTGTGAGAACTCTGATGAAATAAGTGGGTCAGTAAGATGCAGCTATTCCTAGGCATAACATCTATAGAACAGTCAGAAAGATCTTAGACTTTTTGCCATTATGATGTTCCAGAATTATTCAGTATAAAGAAAAGAGAAAGTGAAGGGGGGTACGATTAAGGCCTTAAAAGGCCACAAGTCATCTAAACCTGTTTTATAGTGTTGCCTGGCTTGATATCTTGAAGGCACTGGTATGATTAATAGACCATTTCTGAGTTAGGTCTCTGAAGACCCTACCAGTCCTTGTGGGCAATAGAACGTGTCTCTTAGACCAAGTGGTCCTTGATCTGATCTATCAGGACTTGAAACATGTTTTAAAGTCCATCAGACCAGAGGAAAATAGAACCTGCAATGAAATTATTCATCCATTTGAAATGTTGACTTGGAATAAACAAGGGCTGATATCCTGCATCTTAGATACTGCAGTGAAAATTGAGTTCCATCTTCATCTCTAATTCTGATGATGATGCTTCCCAGAAACTTATCGCTTAAGCTAGGCAATGCCCCAGCTAAAGCATTTCTGGGGTACTGCAGATCAGGGTACTTTCCTTGGAATCTTTTAAACAGAGGCTAGATGGCCATCTATCAGGGATACTTTGTGCATGGCAGGGGAGTGGACTAGATGGCCCATGTGGTCTCACATTATTCTGTGACTGATGATTAGTGTTCATTGAGAGCAGTTGCAGTAGGACCCAAGGGATCCCACAGCTTATCTTAATATGCCTTCACAATGAGGAGAATTAGGCGGGCTCATAATTGTTACATCTGTATGAAAAAACTGGAGTCCTCCATCTCTAAGAATCTTAAGGTTTTTTTTCCATATTCAGTTGCCCTAGGCCACATTAAAGGCACAAGTAAGGATATCACTTTGCCAGAGATAACAGTAAGAGTTTAGCACAAATTGCTCCCAGAGAAATCAGTAAGGCCCACTGTAAAGGTAAGCCTTTTATGAACAGTTTAACTCTGCTGTGAAAGGAGCCTTCATTAATCCGTCAAAATCAGGTAGATTCGTCTAAATTCTGAGGACAAGCAGAAACTCCCCAAAACATTTGTTTTAAGTGTTCACTTTATCTCTGTGCATGTCTTCAGATCTGTTCCAACGTGTGAGATTACCTGTCTCCCAAGCGATTGATGGGTTTTGAAAAATGTAAAGTGCTGTGAAAATGACAAGAATTAACAAACTGCCGAGCTTTTTGTGCCATTATACTGTAATGTATTGGGAAAGGGGAAGGACAGAACTGATTGTCTCTGGGTTCTTTTGCAACCTAGACCACAAACTAGATAACTCCCCATGTCTCTTTCTGCCAGCCTTTGATCTTGAATGGTTTTGTTGACTAGGATATTTTCAAGAAGAAAGGAAACCATCTATGCACTAGACAATGTCTCTGGACTCATCTTTCAGGAATGCATGGGGTTAACAGTCACCATCATTTAATCATTTGCAAATAACCCATTAGGAAATCTGTCAGGAAGTGGGTAGAGATTCCTTAGGACTGATGTAAAATTGTACTGGTGTAATTTTTAAGCAAACCTCCAGCTTGTGAATGTTTTCAGCCTATATATTCATGATTTTCATTGACACCAAGAACTTTAGATGGTTGTGGCTTAGCTGTGCATAGCTTATGAAAGGGTAGCAAATTAGCTATTCCAGCCTAAGCAGCCTTCTAACAAATTCTCCCAACAATTGAGAACTTTAGACAGATAGGGATGCAGACGTGCATTCGAGACTTTGGCCTTTGAATAGCATAGCATGCAGCGTGAAAAATAAGCATGTCATATTTGTAGGTAGGCCCCTGGTGGTGGCGCAGTGTGTTAAAGCGCTGAGCTGCTGAACTTGCAGACCGAAAGGTCCCAGGTTCAAATCCTGGGAGCGGCTTGAGCGCCCGCTGTTAGCCCCAGCTCCTGCCAACCTTACAGTTCGAAAACATACAAATATGAGTAGATCAATAGGTACCGCTCCAGTGGGAAGGTAACGGCGCTCCATGCAGTCATGCCGGCCACATGACCTTGGAGGTGTCTACGGACAACGCCAGCTCTTCGGCTTAGAAATGGAGATGAGCACCAACACCCAGAGTCAGACATGACTGGACTTAACGTCAGGGGAAACCTTTACCTTTTAATTGTAGGTGACATTGAACAAGGAGACTCTCTAAGTCAGTGGTTCTCAACCTGTGGGTCCCCAGGTGTTTTGGCCAACAACTCTCAGGAATCCCAACCCATTTACCAGCTGTTTGGATTTTCGGGAGTTGAAGGCCAAAACATCTGGGGACCCACAGGTTGAGAACCACTGCTTAGTTGCTAGAGAGCAGAAATGGGCATCATGTGCCTATTCAGGTGGACTGCACCCACCATAATCTTTCTTCATTATTTGGAACTGGAATCCAACAACCATTAGAGAACCACATATTAGGAAGCCCTAGCAAAGTGGGCTTAATATTCATTTGTTTATTTTAATATTTGTTTGCTGCCTTTGAAGGCAATGTGGCTCATAACACTAAGATTTAAAGTCACTTGTTCCTCCCACTTAGAGTAGACCTGTTGAACGAATTACATTTATATAAATGTTAATTTGGTATTCAGTTGTATCTCAAAAGCAAGAACTGATAGGGAAAAACAGGTTCCATTTTTGGAATCAGCAAATCAAACATACCCCAAAACAGGTCTAACATTTGAAGCACCAGAATATGTGTTGGCCAGTGTACAATTCGGATTGTCCTCTTCCTGTACATAGAACAATCTTAGCAAAAGTAGCCACATGGCATTTGAGGGGAGGCTGTGGGCTTGTATTTTCCCCATGCCTGATCAGAGGAATCCTGTCCCCTTTTGTGCTATTTTTTTCTAAGTGAAGTAGCTCAGACCATAGTTGCTAATGCAGTAATTCATCACATGTTGATAAAAGCAGCCATTTTCATTGAAGTCATTAAATTTATTTCATTCCTCTTAGTGTTTGCTATTATTTAAAAGTTATGTTAATGCAATAAAGCAGGAAAGAACCTAAAGTGCCAGTTGAGGTCACCAGAGCAGAATTTGACTTGCACATTGATGCACAATGACTCTTCCTTACCCTAAGAGAAAATAACCCCCAGACAAAAAGGTTGGCAGTGGTTGCCACTGTTGGCCTGAATGTTAAAAGAATGTGCATCTTCCTCTTATTCTTGTACTCCAAAACGTATTTTTGGCAAAATATTTCATTCCAAACAATAGATAATATGCTATCTTTTTTGGAGTGGAGGGACCAAAAGGAGCTTCACAAAAGGCAAGGAAGCTCATCTCCAGACATTTCCGTTTAACCTAGTGTCCTTAAAAGTGTCTAGGGAGTTATATAAAGGTACAATGGTAATTTGAACCACTGTATTTGCAAACCTGAAGAAATAGATATACAGCAGAGATAGAGAATACTTGGCCTTCCACATGTAATCACCAAATTCCTTGATCATTAGCTGTGCTGAAGAGGGCTGTAGGGAGCCGCCATTCTCTCACATTGTCTAGAAAGCCATGCTTTCTCCACTCCTGGTGTCTTTTGCATAACTTCCTGTTGCTCAATTTGATCTTGATTTGAGTATATTGGGAAAGACTATTTTACCGTTACAGCAATAGAGCAACAGCATGGACTGATGCCAGTATTTTCTTCCACATTTACATTCTGTGCTGGGAGATATACAGGCATATACAAGTGGCAGTTTTAAGTTCATCCCTTTAAAGTGAGACCTAGGAGAACGATGATGCCATCATTCTCAGCTATACGTGTGTGTACATCTGCTTTCAGGTCACCTGCCAACTTATAGTAACCCCATTAATTTTATATTTTCTTAGAATACTCAGAAATAATTGCTTCTTCTGAAAAATAGCCTACAGCACTTGGTAATCATTAGCAGCCTCCTACCCGAGTACGTACCAGGACTGGCCATGTCTAGTTATCAAAATCAGATAGGGGCTGGTGCCATTACAGTGGTGGAAAAATTGTGGCCCTTCAGGTATTTTGGAAATCAGCTACCAGAATTCCTGGCCATTGGACAAGTAGGGCATCTTGAGGGCCACAAGTTTCACCCCTCTGCTTTAGGATATTTTGGCTCTTCTTCCTGCTATAATAAACTGGAGGAATTAAAGTACGTCAAACGCCTGTTCAAAAGAGTAACTGACCTTCAGAGGCTAAGAAAACTGTGCCTGAAGGTGGTGATGAAGACACTTTGGAACATTAGAAACATGAGTATTCTGTGTATGACTGTAGTTATTCAAAGAGGCTCCGTAACACTGGAAAAGTGTATAACGGGACAAAGCTTGGAACTTTTAGAAATGTCTTTTAAGTCCTAAATGGGTTTGCCACAACTGACTCTTAAAGAACCTTGAAGATTTTATTGTGGATAGGCAAGTACCAAGTGATACCTAATCACTTCTAGATGCCAGATAAAATTGCTCTGATGGTGCATTAAATGTGTAATATAGACATGCCCTGTTCCATGTTCCTATTTTTTCCTTTTAGTCTTTATTTCTTTTTATGTAGTTTGGAAATTTGTATTTTATTGTATTTTTAATTTTAATAAAATATACTCAAAGAATAATTTGTGAAAATTCAGATTGCAATTTTGTGAATAACAAAATACATATATGCATATTAGGAATTTGAGACACATTCTATTCTTCATAGTTATAGAAAAGGCATGAATGTAAAAGTATTCAAATAACAGATAATGTATGAAATTGTTAATTTTAAGTCTTAAACATCACATTTTAGGATTAGAAACATCTGGAAGAATGGAAGATCTTTTGGCAGAATTGTTATTTTTTGTTTAAATAGAAGTTATTACTAATTGATAGATATTGGAACTAAGCTTTATTTTTCTGTAGGATGATAACTTGTTTATGCAAGGTATCTTTCCTATAATTACTAAAAAATCGATGTCACAAGTTTTTTATGTGTTTTGTTTAATGTTCAAAAAGATGAAAGAAGCTCAATTATGATTTATTTATAGCAGCTTTAGAAAACACTGGAAATCACTTTATTTCCTCCTTAATTTTCTTATTTTTCCTTTTAGTCTTTATTTCTTTTTATGTAGTTTGTAAATTTGTATTTTATTGAATTTTTAATTTTAATAAAATATACTCAACAAATAATTTGAAATATATTCTGTGAGTCTCCTAGCTCACCGATTCAGCAAAGATTTTGTCTTTTATATATATTTACCCACTTGCATCTGAGATAGATAGACAGATGTGTAGACATTTGTAAAGTTCCTATAGGTCTATTAGTATTGATATATGAATGCCAATATTTACCATATTATTTCTATAGGTGTACAGGTATGCATAGACCTTGCATTCAAAACTAACATTTCAAATACAGAGGTTTTTTGACAAGCAAGAAATTACATGAATTTTCTGTGCAAATCGTTTTCCAACACATGAGCTGGTATTAATTTATTTCTTTTAGGGAGCAGGTGATAGCTTTGTAGGAGCCCTGGCTTTCTACCTGGCCTATTATCCCCATCTACCTTTGGAGGAAATGCTGAAGAGGAGTAACTGTATTGCATCTATTAGTGTGCAAACAACGGGGACACAGACATCATATCCCTACAGAAAGAACCTGCCACAAAATCTCTTTTAAGTGACATTCCTACACCATCAAAATGGGCAATTTTTTCTTTGTTCAGGTAAGAGAATTATTAAGCAGGATTTTCAGCACATATACTTATATCCTATGTGGATTAATGGTTTAAAAAAACCCAGGTATGATTGTTTTAAACTTAACCTCATGTGCACTATCACACCAAGTGGTTGAGAGAAAAATATGTTTATAGCCCTTCACTTTTAGATCTAGGAATGCCCACATTTATTGCCCAAATAAGGGATCAATTACAAGATATAGTTTGTTTTGGTGCTTCAATGCTGTCTTCATAAATGTTTCTAAAAATTGGAAGTTGTGATTTCAAAACGGAAATACTGTGCAAGAATAAAATCTTCTATATTTTGTGAAATCTCTCTCTTTTCCGAAATAAAGATGTCAAAACAGGAATTGCTGTTCAGTGTTAATGTTGAAACTGCAAGCACCACTACAACCACACACACACACACACACACACACACACACACACACACACACACACAAATAACAGGACAGACTTTGGTTGTGTTTGCTTGGTTAGAGGTTTGGCCCCATGTAAGCCGCCCCGAGTCCCTTCGGAGAGATGGGGCGGGGTATAAGAATAAAATTATTATTATTATTACTACTAGAGGTTGGACTGGATGGCCCCTGTGGTTCTTCCAAGTCAATGATTCTATGGTTCTAAGGACTAATTATGCAGAGAAGGATTGTAACAATTTTAATGTCTGCTCCTCACCTTGGTGGGAGGAGGCAACTGAAGACAAATTTAGCATATATTCTCATGTAGAAATCAAAACATTTTGACCACAAATCAACCCCCCAAAAACTGGGTCAACTCATGCAATGTTGGAATAGAGACCAAAAGCAATGGGATAAAGTGCCTATTAAAAATGGCCACCTCACACACACTCTCTCTGGAGAGAGGCTGCCATTCTGCTCCACACCTCAAACACCCCAAGTGATGGACAAGCCACATGATGCATCCATTGCTGCTGTACACCACTTTGTGGTGGGGGGTGAGGTGTAAGAAAGGATAGAGGGAACAGTAATAAAATGGGAGCTTCTTGTCTGTCTTCATGCAGGGGTCCTCATAGAGGCAGACTGCTTTCCATGCAGTTCTCCTCGCCATATTTTTTTCCCCAGGATGCTTTTACATTCTTTTCCCACATTTATATTCCTTTCCTTATCTATGTTTGTATAGAAGTCACCAATGCAATTTGTACTCTCCTATATATGCCACTGTAATCCTTCAAATAAACAGATTCTCTCCTTTTCTTTGGCTCTTCCCAAGTGTGTTCCCATTGCACATTTTTGAAAGCATAGGAAAGGGGTTGCTTCTTATGCTAAGTTTTACCCTCACTTTATCCATGGAACACAGCCATTTTGTCTCCCAAATCTGCCCGACTTATACATGAGTCACTGCCGTTTCCTATGGTCCTACGTAGCTCTCACAGCATAACTGGATTTCACATTGGCTTCACTGCTGCAAATATTTCTAATCATGGCTTAAATATTACACTTAACCAGAAAATGCAGCAGGCAACAGTCTTCAAAGAATCATTCAGTCATCCACATTTGTGGTTTGACTTTTGCAAATTTGATCTTTCACTGATTTGATTACAGTGTTTTCTTTAGGAATCTTTGTCATCCATGTAATTCTATGGTCAGCTTGCAGTGGATGTTGATCATAGAGTCCTGCTGGACAATTTAGTACTTCCTAGGGAGGTGTTCTCTCAGGTAAGAAAGGTGGCATTTTTTATTCATGGCTTTTCACTTTCATGAGAATTCTATGCCCCTATCCCCAGTGAATGTAGAGGGCTGACTGTATTCCTTAAACACTGGCAATTGACTGCTTATGTACCTTCCAAGGGTGGCTAGTCAAGAAAACTCTAGAAACTATATTCCTGAAATTGTATTTGAGGAAAATGTTTCGTCTATAGCTGAAAGAACAAACTTTTTTGACGCACATAGATAATTCAACATCAGTGCTAAAATATAATGCACAAAAGCAAAGGAATTTGCTATTTTAATTGAAATCTGTAAAAATAACTCAGAAGGTAAATGAGTTAATGGTAATGATGGTCCATGACTGGACACCAATAATTTTCTTCTTTCACACTGTTCTGGTTCACATTGGTCTTCATACCACAGGAGGCAATCATCTCAGCATTCTGGGAACTCTACAGGGCCACCGGCTGAATGTTTCCCTCCATGACTATGCTTCAAGTACAATGAAATAATAACTATGTTCAAAAATCAGTCGTCATCTATAGGGAGCGGATTTTTTTGTGTTCTTTGAAGAGGACATACTGTTTAACTGTGGACACAAAAGGAAGCAGAAAGGTTATGCATCAAGAGGTCTCATAAAACCTACACACATCTAAGCACATACATTCAGCCAAAGAATTTAATGGTTCAGTTATCAACCTCTTGCCACTTGAACATAAGCATCCATTACAACTCCTGTCCTAAGTAACAGTGTCCAAACAAAATCCCACTTAAGTGTAGAATTACAGGTGATAAAACACCATAGTTAGAAAGATGGAACAGTCAGCTTGCATTCAGAGATTTACTTAAAAATAAAAACTGCTCAAAACCCAATATAATTTTAGTACTTTCTCCTCTTATAATTCTACTTGGTTTAATGTTAATAATATGTACTTAGGCCTACTGATTCTTCCAGCTACATTTAAAACCTGTAACATCATCTTCTCATTTTGTCTGTACTAATAGGTACATTCCTAGCTCTGTAAAAATTGAAATTTTATTATTTATTTATTTGCCCTATTTATGCCCCGCCTTTCTCACCCCGAAGGGGATTCAAGGCGGCTTACACATGGCACAATCCAATGCCCCAAAACACATATAAAATTAAAGCTTGAAATATTAAATATTTAAAATTTTAAAACATAAAAATTTTAAACATTACAAACAGTTGAAAATCACGCCATCCAAAATTTTATTTACATGCCTGTTCAACATCCTCTACTGTTCCTATTTAAAAAAAATTGCATAAGATGTTATTGTGAAAATTTTTAAGAACTGTAGATTATACATAATGGCCATCTCACAAAGGCAATCAAGCTCAGTGTGCTTTTACAATGACACTGTTAAGCTAAAAGTGCAAAGGGATCTGGGGGCACCTTAGATACTAATTGAAAGACTAAAGTTGGCAGCATAAGCTAAGTCTATTCCCCATGTTTTCTACTTCCTATGTCTGCTTCTTCAGACATAATCTAGTCTATGAAACCAACTTGGTGCTCCCAGTCTCTAAGACGCTACAAGATCTCTTTACACAATATTCCAGACTAACATGGCTATGCCCCAAATACATCATTACTGATGGCATAGACAGATGGTATGGTAAGGTCAGGGAAGCACACATTAAACCCTTAATACTACTACAGGTCCTTGCAAAGAATCAGTTTTCACTGCCCATATCTCACAGAGGTACAATCGCTAGTGCATCACTGACACACTGTCACACTGTCATCAGTAAGAGGTAACTATCAGAAGAGCAGCGCACAACAATTTGATGTGCCAGTTGTCAAGGCAATGTCAGTTTCCAGCACTCAAGAGTTCTTGTCACACTGAGGCTGGAAGCAAAATATTTTATCATCTCAACAGAAGGACTAAGCTTGAAATCAATGGCTTTCATGTGTGTAAACGAATCTCATGTAAATAAACACCATTGGGACAAATCAGATCCCAGATACACTTCAGATTATTATGTTGCTTTTTCAGCTTTTCAGGCAGTTTCAAAACATGTAGACTTCTGTGGAAATTCTTCCATTGAGTAAACCAAGGTTTAAATTCTGTTTTTGCAACTTCTCTAAGACAGAAAGGATGGAACTGCACCCATTGTTTAGAAATTAGTAGTTCGCCCACATCTATGGCAGGCATCCTCAGAGGTTGTGAGGTATGGAAAACCTAAGCAAGAACTGTTTATATATATCTGTGGGAAGTCCAGGGTGAAGAAGAACTCTTGTCAATTGGAAGCCAGCTTAAATGTTCCAGTTAATCACCCTAATTTGCATTGAATGGCTACATCTAGCTACTTTCTGCCTGGGGGCATTCTTTGTTAAGCAGAGCACTTGATGAACCAACCTGGACACAGTATATTATTTGAGAACGCAGAAATGCTTAACCACTCCAACAACTATCATGTCAGACTACACAGAGAAGCCACTGAAATTCACAAACATGTGGACAACTTCAACAGAAAGGAGGAAACCATGAAAATGAACAAAATCTGGCTACCAGTATTAAAAAACTCAAAAATCAGAACAGTAAATAAGAAGCAACACTCTGAGACATGGGAACTAGGGGCAGTTAACAAAGAATGCCCCCAGGTAGAAAGTAGCTAGTAGATGTAGCCATTCAATGCAAATTAGGGTGATTAACTGGAACATTTAAGCTGGCTTCCAACTGACAAGAGTTCTTCCCTCACCCTGGACTTCCCACAGATATATATAAACAGTATTTGCTTAGGTTTTCCATACCTCACAACCTCTGAGGATGCCTGCCATAGATGTGGGCGAAACGTCAGGAGAGAATACTTCTGGAACATGGCCACACAGCCCGAAAGACATACAACAACCCAGTAAAATAGTTGATAGTCTTACAAAAATATTAATCTATTTATCGAATTTCAACAAATTGAAACCACAAGTAAAGATGCATTTGGGAAAAAACTGAGGCTTTAATAAGAAGCCATGTATGGCCTTCCATTGAAATGAAGTCAATATCAGTGACAAACTGACCATAACAGGGGTACCACGGATGAAAAAGCTCTCTCCTATGTCATCCAATTCATTGCCCTCATTCTGGACACTGATCTCCAGCAGACCTCAATCCTTGAATAGATCAAACAGTACGGTTCTAATCTCAAGCAGTGATGTTCTTATGCAAGACAAGAATTTATTACCCTAAAAACAGGTGACTGCATCCTCTACTCTGCTCCAGTGTGCACTATGACGCCTCTTTTCTGTATGCTATTCTTGTTCTTGTGTGCCTTAAAATGATTTCTGACTTATGGTAACCCTAAGGCAAACCTATTGCAGGGGTTTCTTGGCAGAATGTGTTAAGTGGGCGTTTGCCATCCTGAGGCCGAAAGAGTGTCCCTTGCATAAGGTCACCTAATGTGTATCTGTGGCCAAACAGATTCAAACTTAGTCTCCCAGTGTTCCAGTCCAATACTCAAACCACTATACAATGCCAGTTCCCTTTGGTTATAGTATAGGTGATTTTAAAGAAGTCATTATGACCTTTTCCAGTGTTCCTATTAAAAACCAGGATACTGAAGAAACAAATGTTTGTGTAATTATTTGATTGTGCATGCTATTTAAATTCAATACGTGGTTAATTTCTTACCAAAAGGATCGTATCTCAGCATAACTCGCTTTTCATCAAGCCGTGCTCTTTTTATGTTGAAAGCATAACCTGTTCCTGCTTCACTCAGCATCCTCACAAGAATATACCTAAAACAATGAATACCAGAAATGAACAACTTCTTGTAATTTACTATTCTTACTGCTTCTTTTATTTCTGGAAGTATTAAATGTAGCTGTCAAGTAACACACAAAATTACTTTATAATTTCTATATGAAGATAATACCAGAACTTGGATATAACAGTTATTATACTTATATTCTGAATTGGGGGGATTATAGCTTTTTCTTTCTCCCCCACTTCCTATTTCAAGGGCCAAGGACTCCAGGGGCAAATTTGGTTGTCTAATTGCTCTCTATAGTATTTTTGTCATGACACCTCTGTGTCAATGTTTTCCAGCTTTTCTCCGTTCCCCACCAATACTCAAAAATATTGAAGTGCTTCTCCTATGGGGTTGTTGTATGTCTTTCGGGCTGTGTGGCCATGTTCCAGAAGCATTCTCTCCTGACGTTTCGCCCACATCTATGGCAGGCATCCTCAGAGGTTGTGAGGTATACCTCACAACCTCTGAGGATGCCTGCCATAGATGTGGGCGAAACGTCAGGAGAGAATGCTTCTGGAACATGGCCACACAGCCCGAAAGACATACAACAACCCTGTGATCCCGGCCATGAAAGCCTTCGACAACACATTGAGCTTCTCCTATGCTTAGCTACTGACACTATGAGCTTTTAAGGTCAAAGATGCTGGTATTTTTCATTGCAATTCCTATTCCCACTTCATTCCATTTTGCACCCAAGCCTGGCAGGAATAAAACTGAACGTCTAAATGTTGTAAGAAATCCAACAAATGGATGCTTATAAACAAACCTGTACTTGAGAGAACCCTACAGCAACCTTGCTGAACCCCAGAATCCTCACTGTTATTCTTGTGTGCATTCAAATTGTTTCTGACATACAGTAACCCTAAGGTGAACCCAGGGCTTTCTTTGCAAGAAGGAGAGGCACCCTCAGGGGAGGGTGCCTTTGTCTGTCTCTGGGGCTGAGAGTGTGACTTGCCCAAGGTCACCCAGTGGGGCTCCAAGCTAAGGCAGGGATTTGAAGCCTATAAGGTTGCCTCCAACTGGTATCATTCTGTTTAAGTTTCCATCAGCAGAAAGGGGAGAGAGGTGATTTCAGCAACTTCTCCCTCCCAAAACTCATGTCGGGTAACCTTTTTGAACAACATGGGGAATTGTGTAGGAGAAGAGGGAGAACATCATTGAAAACTGACACTTTTACGTTTTACTGACAAAATAATCTGCTAGAGTTTTCCGTTAGCCAAACAATACCAGTTGGATACAACCCTCACACTGCAGTCCTCTGCAGGAGCAATTCTCACTATTCCTTGCTGAGGAAGACTGAGTTCAGATCTGTTCCCTTGAAGCTTTCTTTAATTTGCACATTCTTAATTTCACTGAGACATTAGGAACTGGAGGGACATCTTTCAAACACAGCAGGTGGTTGGCAACAGTTCCACTGATGGCTGATTTATAAATGTTCTGCAATTGAACCACAAGACTGTGTTTTGATTCTTCCCATCACCACCACCTCCTCGCAGCACTTTATATTTGCATAGGTCTGTGCTCTCTACAAGAAAAACTAATTTTAATATTACTTATTCCTCCAAAATATTTTTTATTATACAGTACTTAGCCAGAAGCTCATGTAGTTTTTCTGCAATATCCTTGATATAGAAATATTTATATACAGTTTAATAGAGGGATGGGAGCTGTGTGGCCCTCAAATGTGGCTCTTGAACGTTCAACAGCCTTAGCCAGCATACCCAATGTGAAAAAACGCTGGGAATTGGGGCTTGACATCTGGGGATCACATAATTGCCATCTTTAATTCACAGCCTTTGCTGTGTGTTTCTACTTGATTAATATAGTGCTTTAGATTTCCTCAAAAATGCCATGGTTCCCAAATTATAACTAGTTTTCTCAGCAACACAGACATTTTGTTCTGTATCAATACAAAGAGAAAGAAGGAGTCTCGTGTCACCATTAACAACAACTGATGTATTTCAGCAAAAGCTTTTGTGAACCCATGGCATTTGTCAGATGCACGGAATAAAGCCTTGGTGTACAAGCATATATGCAGATATGGGGGAAAGAGGAGAAGTGTAAAATGTAATGGAAATGTAAAACCTGCTGACCAGATGGTGGTTGTAAAGAGTACTCAAGAAGACAAACATGGATAACAAGTTTGTATACACACATGGATAAGCAAGCAAAAACAAGCATCTGTTTATTAAAAAAAATTCTGTCTTATAGATATACTACACCAATAGTGTATGAGTAACCAAAAAGCCAATCCAGATGTTCAGGTAAAACAAGCAGAAGATTGTTACACTATGTAACAGGATTTTTGTTACTGGGTTTTAAATGTGATTTCCTAATTAGTTTTAGCCTAAAAAAACATGGAAAAGGTTAATTAAACTGCAAAATCAGTGGGTGCTGTGAGTTTTCCATGCTGTATGGCCATGTTCCCGTAGGACACCCTGAAAACGTTGAGGAACACTAGAACAAACTGAAGACCTCCATCATCACAGCCTGTGAAGAAACCATTGGATATCAAACTAAGAAACATCAAGACTGGTTTGACGATAATGACAAAGAGATCCAACAGTTAATTGATAACAAAAGGAAAGCCTTCCAAACATGGCAGAGAGACACCAGCTGTGCTGCTAAGAAAAAGACCTATGCTAGTGCAAAAGCTGAGGTCCAAAGGAGGACCAGAAAACTCAATAACATCTGGTGGACAAAGAAGGGTGAAGAAATCCAACACTTTGCCAGACACCCATGATGCTCAGGGATTTTTCAAAGCCACAAAGATCATCTACGGACTAAGAAACCATGACATATAGCCTCTACGCTCATCAGATGGAACCAAACTTCTGAAGGACAAAACATCAATTGCACTATTGGAAAGAGCACTACCAGAACCTTCTGAATCGCAGCTCCAATGTGGCTGAAGAGGCCCTCTCACAAATCCCGCAACAACAAACCAGAGATGAGCTTGCAGCACTGCCTAGTTTGGAAAAAGTCAGCAATGCCATCAGCTAACAAAAAAATAACAAAGCCAGCGGACCTGATGGGATCCCTGCTGAAATCTTCAAACAGACCTGAGCTGATACAACAACTCCACCAGCTCATCGAAAAAGTGTGGGTGACCGAGAAAATCCCAGAAGACTTCAAGGATGCCACCATCATCATTCTTTTCAAGAAAGGGGATAGAACAGACTGTGGAAACTATCGCGGTATCTCCCTTCTAACCTCCACTGGGAAAATCCTGGCAAGAATCCTTGCAAACCACCTTCTCCGTGTTTCAGAAGACACCCTCCCAGAATCCCAGAATGGCTTCCACCCCTCCAGAGGAATAGTGGACATGATCTTTACTGCACGATAGCTCTAAGAGAAATGCAAGGAACAAAACCAACCTCTGTACATGGCACTCATTGACCATGCAAAGGCATTCGACACAGTGAATCGTAGCGCTCTCTGGACCATCCTCCAAAAAATCGGGTGCCCTGACAAATTTGTGAAAATCCTTCGGCTTCTCCATGATGGCAACAGTCTTGGACAGCAACAGCTCCCAAAGTGACCTATTTAAGGTGGAATCAGGTGTCAAGTAGGGATGTGTTATTGCCCCTACTTTACTCTCCATCTTCATCGCTATGATACTTCACCTTGTTGATGGGAAGCTTCCCACCGGAGTGGAAATCATCTATCGGACAGATGGCAAGGTATTTAACCTCAGTAGACTGAAAGCCAAAACATCTATTATAGAACTCCAATATGCCGATGACAATATAGTCTGTGCGCATTCAGAAGACCTACAAGCCACTCTAAACACCTTTGCAGAAGCATACAAGAAGCTTGGCCTCTCACTCAGCATCGAGAAAACCAAAGTGCTCTTCCAACAGGCACCAGCTAACCCCTCTGCAATGCCAGGAATACAGCTTAATAGTGTAAACATTAGAAAATGTTGACCACTTCCGCTACCTTGGCAGCCACCTCTCCACAAAAGTCAACATCGACACTGAAATACAACACCTCTTGAGCTCTGTGAGTGCAGCATTTTTCTGAATGAAGCAGAGAGTGTTTGATGATCGGGACATATGTAGAGATACCAAGGTGCTCGTTTATAAAGCCATTGTCCTCCCAACCCTGCTCTACGCCTGCAAAACGTGGACGGTCTACAGATGTCACACTCAACTCCAGGAGTGTTTCCATCAGCGTTGCCTCAGGAAAATCCTGCAAATCTCTTAGGAAGACAGGTGGACAAATGTCAGCATGCTGGAAGAAGCAAAGACCACCAGCATTGAAGCGATGCTCCTATGCCATCAACTCCGCTGGACTGGCCACGTTGTCCGAATGCCCGATCACCGTCTCCCAAAGCAGTTACTCTACTCCCAACTCAAGAATGGAAAATGGAATGCTGGTGGGCAGGAAAAGAGATTTAAAGATGGGCTTAAAGCCAACCTTAAATACTGTGGCATAGACACTGAGAACTGGGAAGCCCTGGCCCTTGAGTGCTCTAATTGGAGGTCAGCTGTGACCAGCAGTGCTGCGGAGTTCAAAGAGGCACGAATGGAGGGCTTAAGGGAGAAACGTGCCAAGAGAAAGGAGCGTCAAGCCAACCCTGACCGGGACCGCCTTCCACCTGGAAACCAATGTCCTCACTGCGGGAGAACATGCGGGTCAAGAATAGGTCTCTTCAGCCACCTACAGACCCACCCCCAAGACACCAGAAATGGAAGACAATCGTCCTTGACCTACGAGGAATCGCCTAAGTAAGTAGTTCCAGAAGCATTCTCTCCTGATGTTTCGCCCACATCTATGGCAAGTTGTGAGGTGTTGGAAACTAGGCAAGAGGGGTTTATAGATATGTGGAATGTTCAGGGTGGGAGAAATAACTATTGCCTGCCTGAGGCAAGTGTGAATGTTTCAATTGGAAGAAACCATGAAAATGAACAAGGATGGAAAAAACATGAAAATCAACAAAATCTGGCAACCAGCATTTTAAAAATATCTAAAATCAGGACAGTAAATAAAGGACAACTCTCAGAAGACAAGAGAATTTCAGACAAGAAACAATCAGGACCAATTAACACCTCCCAACAAAGTATTCCCCTAGGCAGGAAACAGCCAGGCTTTGAAGCTGCCAGGCTATTCAATGCTAATCAAGCTGGCCAAATGAAACAGTCACACTTGCTTCAGGCAGAAAAGATTTCTTTCTCCCACCCTGAACATTCCACAGATATATAAACTCCACTTGCCTAGTTTCCAACACCTCACAATCTGAAGATGCCTGCCATAGATGTGGGCGTCAGGAGAGAATGCTTCTGGAGCATGGCCATACAGCCTGGAAAACTCACAGCAACCCAGTGATTCTGGCCATGAAAGCCTTCAACAACACATTGCGAAATCTTTGTTTTTGCAGGATATCCTGCAGCACATTTTGTTATAGTTTTTCAATGAATATCTCATTGAGTCTCAACCAATTCAACAAAGTTTCTGGAGTATAATACCTACTTCCATGGTAAGTACTGTTATGATTGAGCCTCATGGCTCTGTTACTGACAGACGTGGGCGTAAGACTCCTCGAGAGTCAGATACTCTCGAGGAGCGAGAGAGAAAAAGACTGCGAGACATATTTGCAGCACCATCTGACGAGGAGTCTTTCGAAGGGTTTACGGAGAGAATGGAGGAGGGGCTGGTTAGCTCAGAGGAGGATGAGATGGATTGGACTCGGGTAAGGGAGGAAGTGGGTGCCACTGGCCATGATGGGACAGAAGATGAATGGGGACCTTCAGGATTAGACCCATGGTTTAGCTGGAGGGATGGGACGGGATCCACAGCTGGAGATGCTGTTGGGCGTAGTCAGAGGTGTTCCAGCTCTGACGAGGAAAGTGATGAGGAAACGCCCGGGTTAAGGAGGACAGCTGACAGTGATGAAGATTTGTAACTGGCATAAAATGGGGCTTGAGAGCAATTGCAAATTGCGTTGGGCAAGGTAATCTGGGCAAACGCTTGGGATCCGTGTGTGTGTGGGACGCTTCCCTGAAGACTTGTGTGCTTTCCTGTGCTGTGACGTAAGTTGATTGGAATCCAGGGTCAGACGGCGGGAGGGATTGTGTGGGCATTTGTTTGTGCAAACCTGTGCTTACTCTTATTAGCTTGACCTTCCGTCGTCTTCTTGACGGACGCCATCTCCTGCTTTGAGAACTCGGACTGAACTGACCACGGCTTGTCTTCCCCCCTTCTTGGACTTGGAAAAACTACAAACGTCTGCTTCTGGCTTTGATCTACGGAACGGAACTGGTCTACTCAACTGCTACAATCCTTGGCTGATTTACTCGTGTCGGAGATCCTGTCTGCTGTGTGTGTGGGGGAGCGACGCAAGTTACTCTAAGCACAGTGTTGGCAGCAGAGAGGAATCTGCTGCCAATTAGTTGCATTCTTTGTATCTTTTGTTCCTTGGCTTTCGTTTCGTTTATACCCAGGCTGAAGCAAGCAGTTTGTTTTTACCCGGATTAAACTCCGGTTTAATCCGGTTTATCTTTTGAACATTTACTTTTGCCCCTTTTTGCTCCTAAAGGCAAAAACTGCCTGGCCCTTGTGTTTTACGGGCATTTTTGAGTTCTGTAATCTAATAAACTCTGTTACTTTGAATCTTGTGGCGTTCTGTCCTTGACAGATTGCCCAACGCCCATAAAAAGTTTATTGCAGCAATAAACCCGTCAGGAAGACGATGGATGAGTTAAGGGCCAAAGTAGACCAATTGCAAACGGCTTTTACCGTTATCCAAACAGCTCAGGCTGTGAAAGGACATGTTTTGACTCCTGAACGCTTTGACGGAACCAGGTGCAAGTTGCCAACCTTTTTGGCACAAGTGGAGCTTTATTTTTCTCAGCTCAGTGCTCATGCTTTTCCTACAGACACTAGCAAGGTGGCTTTTATTTTGAGTTTGTTGACCGGTCCCGCAGGACAATGGGCCACTAATTTAATTTTGGGAAATGACCCAGTCAAGGACAATTTGAATAATTTCAAAAAGTTGTTAACTGATACTTTTGGGGATCCTCTCCGCACGGAGAACGCTGGGTGGGCTCTGTATCGGTTGAAACAGGGAAAGGGGACTGTTTTGGATTACTTAAATAAGTTTAACCTGTATCGCCACCAGCTGGATTGGGGGGAAAATGCATTCATGCTTTTATTTACTGCCGGGTTAAGTGATATGCTCCAGGATGAATTAGCACGCTTGGAGCCGGCTGAAAGCTGGGACGCCTTAGTAGCTAAGGTGCTGCGTTTAGACGCAAGGTTCGAGGCTCGTAAACACTCAAAAGCAATGTGTGCGCCACCCATGCATGTAACCAGGGCACCT
The DNA here is from genome assembly GCF_035594765.1 of Anolis carolinensis. Classification (NCBI taxonomy): domain Eukaryota; kingdom Metazoa; phylum Chordata; class Lepidosauria; order Squamata; family Anolidae; genus Anolis; species Anolis carolinensis. The sequence continues at coordinate 43,061,657 of NC_085841.1, forward strand.
GTGGTGATGGGGGAAGAGCCCATGGAGCTTGGGGTCTTTAAAAAGCTGTCTACAGAGGAAAAGAGCCGTAGGAGGCAGCTGGGCTTGTGTTTGTACTGTGGGAATGCTGGGCATTTTGCCAAAAATTGTAATGTGAAACCTTCCCAGCTTTCGGGAAAAGGCCAGCCCTAGTGCGACGTGAGTCCAACGCACTAGGGCTCCTCAAGCAGTCAACTGAGGGGAGGAAGCATGTTTTCGTACCCATTACATTATCTGTTGGGGGAAGGGAACTTGTTTCTACTTTGGCACTGCTGGACTCAGGAGCTACGGTCTCCTATGTAGATATTGAGTTTGCTAAGAAGCATGGCATTCCTAGAGTGCGCAAGGCATGCGACGTGTGGGTGGAAGGAGCAGATGGGAGACTGCTGGAGACTGGGGTGGTTAACCATGAAACCTCAGCAGTAACGTGGGAGGTGCAGGGAGTAACGGGAACGTTTGTGTGGGATATTACGAGCTTGCCTAGATATGATGTGATCCTGGGGATGGATTGGCTAGCTGTAGTAAACCCACATGTAGATTGGGCAACACGTAAAGTGATCTTAAAGAGGCAGGATTGTTGCACTCTAAATGTTACTCATTCTGATATGGAGGGAGTGCCTGCTGAGTATGGGGAGTTCTCTGATGTATTTTGTAAAAGAGAAGCGGACAAATTACCACCGCACAGGCCATATGATTGCGCCATCAAGTTGGCAGAAGGTGCGAAACTGCCAGCAGGGAGGCTGTATGCCTTGACTGTACCGGAAAGGCAAGCTTTGCGGGAGTTTCTAGATGAAAATTTAGCCAAGGGGTTTATTCGCCCATCTAGTTCTCCAACTGCGGCACCGGTATTCTTTGTAGCCAAAAAGACTGGGGAACTTAGGTTGGTCTGCGATTATCGGATCCTAAACAAATACACCATTCGGGATAGGTACCCGCTGCCTTTAATCTCGGAACTGTTATCAAGGGTGCAAGGGGCTAAGGTCTTTACCAAGCTTGACCTGCGGGGGGCCTATAACTTAATCCGTATACGGGAAGGGGATGAATGGAAGACGGCATTTAACACGTGTTTCGGATGCCACGAGTTCCGAGTCATGCCTTTTGGGCTTTGTAATGCTCCTGCGGTATTCCAGAGGTTCATGAACGATGTGTTCAGGGACCTAATTGACCAATTTTTAGTGATTTATTTGGATGATATCTTGATTTTTTCTAAGGACGAGAAAGAACATCGTCAACATGTCAAGCAGGTTCTGCACCGACTGCGGGCTAATGGGCTTTTCGCCAAGGCTTCCAAGTGCGTCTTTCATGTGCCTGAAGTGGAGTTCCTAGGTCATGTAGTGTCAGGTAGGGAACTTAAAATGGACCCACATAAGGTTGACGCCGTCAACTCATGGCAGGAGCTGAAGACTAAGAAGGATGTACAAAGGTTCTTGGGTTTCGCTAATTACTACCGGGAGTTTATTCCGAATTTTGCAAAGCTCACGGTACCTTTGACGCAGCTTCTGCGCAAGAAACAGCCATTTGTGTGGGGGCGGGAAGCTCACGAGGCGTTTCTACAACTAAAGTCTAGTTTTCAATCGGACAACATACTAACCCATCCTGATGTTGACAGACCGTTCGTGGTAGAAGCGGACGCTTCTAGCTACGCGTTGGGGGCTGTATTGTCTCAGAAGGATTCCTCAGGGACCTTGCGTCCCTGTGGATTTTACTCGCGGCAACTAACACCCTTCGAGCAGAACTATACCATATGGGAGAAGGAGTTGTTGGCGATTAAGGTGGCGTTTGAGGTGTGGCGGCACTGGCTTGAAGGGGCACGGCACCAGATCGTGGTCAGATCTGATCACAAGAACTTAGAGCACTTGCAAACAGCAAAGAAGTTAAACCAGCGTCAAATCCGCTGGGCTTTGTTTTTCTCCAGGTTTAACTTCAAGGTGCAGTTCGTGGAGGGGAAGGCAAACTTGCGGGCCGATGCTTTATCCCGCAAGCCGGAATTTAAGACCAATGAGCAGGTAGTATGTCAGACCATCTTGCCTACTGCCTCTCTGTGTGTTGTAGATAATGAGCTTGGGTTACATGACCAGATCCTTGAGGCTCAGAAGGATGATGTGTGGACTCAGGAGCAACTGATGCTGCTCTCTGCAGGTAACCGTACCATACTGCCGCATCTCCAGGATCAAGACGGGGTATTGGTGCGTAGGGGGCAGGTTTACGTACCAGTAGGGACCCTCAGGTTGGAGGTGATTAGAGCCCACCATGACGAACCCATGGCTGGGCACTTTGGCAGGTTCAAGACCGTACAGCTTATCACCAGGAGCTACTGGTGGCCAAAGATGCGGCAAGACATTCTGCGCTTTTGTGACAGCTGCGCCGTTTGTCAGCAGAGTAAGACGCCTGTTGGGCGCCCTAGAGGGTTGTTATCGTCTTTACCTGTTCCGGAGAGGCCATGGCAAATCATTTCCATGGATTTTATTTCAGATTTGCCTAAGTCTGGGGGTTATACTTGTATTTGGGTGGTGGTGGATTTATTTAGTAAACTGGCTCATTTTATTCCTTGTTCAACCATTCCGGCGGCCCCTACGTTGGCCTTACTATTTACAAAGCACATCTATCGTTTGCACGGAGCACCCGAGGTGATTATTTCAGATAGGGCTCCGCAATTTGTGTCACGCTTTTGGAAACACTTCCATGAGTGTTTGGGGACTAAGTTAAACGTGTCTTCAGCTTTCCATCCGCAAACGGATGGACAGTCGGAACGGGTTAATGGGCTCTTAGAGCAGTATCTGCGTTGTTTTTGTTTAGATCAACCCACGGCTTGGGTAAAGTGGTTACCGGTGGCGGAATTTGCTTACAACAATGCGGTGCACACGTCTAGTCAGCATACGCCATTTGAGCTAACTTATGGTTTTCACCCACGGGGAGGTGTGGCGCCGTCGACCAATGTGGTCTCTTCGGACCCTGTGTACCGCTCTTCGGAAATGGCTGCATTGCATGATGTTGCCCGTCGCTTACTGTTGGAAGCTAAGGCAACGCAGAAGACTCAGGCTGACCGCCACAGGCAGGCAGGGGAGGAGTTGGAAGAAGGGGATTTGGTGTGGTTATCTTCCAAACATATTAAACAGGCTGGGGGAAAGTTTGCGCCTCGGTATTTGGGTCCCTTTCCTATCGTTAAAAAGATTTCTTCTGTTGCGTTTCGTTTGCGTTTACCGTCTAGTTTAAAGGTCCATCCAGTCTTTCATCGTTCGCTGTTGAAACTTGATACCTCTAGTCGTCGTGGTGCTATAGCGGAGGGTATCACTGCCACTTCTCCGCCATCGGGGGAGGAGGCCTTTGTGAGAGGGGATAGTGTTATGATTGAGCCTCATGGCTCTGTTACTGACAGACGTGGGCGTAAGACTCCTCGAGAGTCAGATACTCTCGAGGAGCGAGAGAGAAAAAGACTGCGAGACATATTTGCAGCACCATCTGACGAGGAGTCTTTCGAAGGGTTTACGGAGAGAATGGAGGAGGGGCTGGTTAGCTCAGAGGAGGATGAGATGGATTGGACTCGGGTAAGGGAGGAAGTGGGTGCCACTGGCCATGATGGGACAGAAGATGAATGGGGACCTTCAGGATTAGACCCATGGTTTAGCTGGAGGGATGGGACGGGATCCACAGCTGGAGATGCTGTTGGGCGTAGTCAGAGGTGTTCCAGCTCTGACGAGGAAAGTGATGAGGAAACGCCCGGGTTAAGGAGGACAGCTGACAGTGATGAAGATTTGTAACTGGCATAAAATGGGGCTTGAGAGCAATTGCAAATTGCGTTGGGCAAGGTAATCTGGGCAAACGCTTGGGATCCGTGTGTGTGTGGGACGCTTCCCTGAAGACTTGTGTGCTTTCCTGTGCTGTGACGTAAGTTGATTGGAATCCAGGGTCAGACGGCGGGAGGGATTGTGTGGGCATTTGTTTGTGCAAACCTGTGCTTACTCTTATTAGCTTGACCTTCCGTCGTCTTCTTGACGGACGCCATCTCCTGCTTTGAGAACTCGGACTGAACTGACCACGGCTTGTCTTCCCCCCTTCTTGGACTTGGAAAAACTACAAACGTCTGCTTCTGGCTTTGATCTACGGAACGGAACTGGTCTACTCAACTGCTACAATCCTTGGCTGATTTACTCGTGTCGGAGATCCTGTCTGCTGTGTGTGTGGGGGAGCGACGCAAGTTACTCTAAGCACAGTGTTGGCAGCAGAGAGGAATCTGCTGCCAATTAGTTGCATTCTTTGTATCTTTTGTTCCTTGGCTTTCGTTTCGTTTATACCCAGGCTGAAGCAAGCAGTTTGTTTTTACCCGGATTAAACTCCGGTTTAATCCGGTTTATCTTTTGAACATTTACTTTTGCCCCTTTTTGCTCCTAAAGGCAAAAACTGCCTGGCCCTTGTGTTTTACGGGCATTTTTGAGTTCTGTAATCTAATAAACTCTGTTACTTTGAATCTTGTGGCGTTCTGTCCTTGACAAGTACTGTACAATTATACAAGAATAACACTTTCAAATAGGAACATTTTTTTCAAATTTTGTCACATAGTGTTATGTATTGTCATAAAAACCCCTCTGCTATCTGTGACTTCTGCCTCAAACTTGACTGGGGATAACAATTTTAGGCAATGGCAACAGTATTTAAAACTGTAACATGGGAAGCAACTATCAAAGAATATACAACGTAACACATTTTACTGGAGATTAACACTCTGAAAAAAATCTCATTATTCCTGAGCCAACTGAAAATATCCCAATATGCCTAACAGTTCAATTTCTTAGAGAAGATATCTCCCACCTCCAGCATACAAAATGAGGTATATCCACTGGCAGAATGCATCTGTCACAGAAATCAGGAGGGTGGCAGTCACCCCTTCCCAATGCAGTCATTTATATACTCCCCAAAGCTCTTCTGCGAGACTGGGAAACATTCTGCAGCCCGGTTCTAAGAGAGGCTGAAGGGTCCAGGGTTTCAGTTACTCTGGTGCTGCAAAACCAGTGTGACATTGCAGGTAGGCCCATTAGTGTAGAATTCTGTGTGCCTTTTTTCTAATCACTAGAGATTGTTGAATCACATTCACTTTTCTTCGCAAGGTTTTTAGAGGTTTGCCGTTGCCCTTCTCTGAGGTTGAGAGGATATGATTCACCCAAGGTCACCCAAAGGATTTCCACAGCCTTATATCAGGTCCTAAAGCTTCACATGTAACAGTCATGTGAATATGTTTTGCTCTTGTTTTTTTTTTAAAGAGATAAATTGCAGGAAAAAAACCTGTAACATCCATAAACAATAGGTATAGCAAAACTGCACCACCACAGTCGCAACCTAGCATAACAGAGAAGAACATCAGGAAGAACTTCCTCACTGTGAGGGCTGTTCGGCAGTGGAACTCTCTCCCCCGGGCCGTGGTGGAGGCTCCTTCTTTGGAGGCTTTTAAGCAGAGGCTGGATGGCCATCTGTCGGGGGTGCTTTGAATGCGATTTCCTGCTTCTTAGCGGGGGGTTGGACTAGATGGCCCTTGAGGTCTCTTCCAACTCTACTATTCTATGATTCTATGATTCTATGATTCTAGAAAGAAGTTTCTACTTACTTGGATTTGGTCCTGGCCACTGGTTTTGGCAGAGGGAAAAGAGAGAAAAATAAATTATTTTACCAACATGTTTCAGTTACTTACTTAAACAGACGTTACTTGTTTGTAAGAAGCATATTGGATAACCAAATAAAAATGATGAAAAGGAAACTTTACCTGTTCTTATAAATACATATGCAGGCACACCAATTCACAAGTAATCTCTCCCTAACTTCATGCTGTCGTTATAGTTCTGTGATTCTACTTTAACTGTCAAGGCAACATTCTAGAAATCTAGTGTTTGCAGTTCAATGAGGCCCAAACATTCTGGCTGATAATTTTAAAGGCATCTCTCTAAACTGCAAGTCTCAGGATTTCATGTATTGCCATGACAGTTAAAGTGGAACATAACACTATAGCAGTGCAGTGTGATAGGGCTCTTCAAATAGATAAGGTTTAAACAACACATTGTTTAAAGGGATATGCACACATAAAACATATCCAATCGGAATATGAAAAACATGATCTGTAGCTAAAATAATCAGCTCATTCTCAAGAATTAGCCTACTGTCAGAAAGAAACGAAATAGCCAACTTGGACTCATTCACCACAATAACTGCAAAGGTTGCTAAAGAAAGCACATATGAATCATTGGTGGTTATCAAAGATGTTGGTCCCTCTGTGTTAGAGGTGGGCATCTGTCCTGCTCCAGAAGCTGTTGGAGTATACTGGCATTAATGCTAACCCCAGCCAATAGTGTGAGGTGATGGGAGTTATAATCCAACAACATTTGCCGGGCCACAGCTTCAATATCTACTCGATTACAGAGGCTAGCTTCAGTCTTTCTATCTACAATAACCTTTACTCAAGGTGAGAGGTACCATCTTGTCCAAGTTCTTCATTGGCTGGCGAGGGCAGGGTTCAAATCCCCCTCCCATGGATACTGGACCAATCATAAACTTTCACAATGATCTAGCCCTGATTGGTAGAACTTCAACTCATATGAAGAGTAAGAGGAATGTATGATTGTACCATTTATAGCAGTACTATCTATTTCCAAGTAACCCAATGGTGCTGATTCTGCACCAAATTACAACTCCCAAGATCCCACAACATTGAGTCATGGCAGCTGAAGTGGTGTCAAACCACATTCATTCTACAGCATAGATGCACCCATGGCAACAATTAAATAATTGTGTCATGAGTGTAAATGTTAATTGTATTGTAACTTTTACACTCATGACACAAATATTTGTACAGTAGAGTCTCACTTATCCAACATAAACGGGCCGGCAGAACGTTGGATAAGCGAGTATATTGGATAATAAGGAGGGATTAAGGAAAAGCCTATTAAACATAAAATTAGGTTATGATTTTACAAATTAAGCACCAAAACATCATGTTATACAACAAATTTGACAGAAAAAGTAGTTCAATACGCAGTAATGCTATGCATTAATTACTGTATTTACGAATTTAGCACCAAAATATCACGATGTATTGAAAACATTGACTACAAAAATGCATTGGATCATCCAGAACGTTGGATAAGCGAGTGTTGGATAAGTGAGACTCTACTATATTTATTTTAATTTTTACATTATTATTGTTTTTAAATTCTATTGTATTGTGTCATGTCACTGTTATCTGTCTGGAACAAAGAGTTTCATCTATGCTGATGATCCTGCCATCACCACTCAAAGGGAGCTTTGAAATGGTTGAACAGAAGCTCTCTGAAGCTTTAGGTGTTCTTACTAGGTATTACAGGGAAAACCAGATGATTTGTAATCCATCTAAAACACAGACGTGTGCTTTTCATTTTAAGCACACACAAGCATCTTGAGCTCTGAGGATTATCTGGGAAGGAATCCCACAGGAGCATTACAACACACCGAAATACCTGGGAGTTACTCTAGACTGTGTTCTGACTTACAAGAAGTACTGCTTGATTATCAAGCAAAACGTGGGTGCTAGAGAAAATATACAAAAACTGACTGGCACAACCTGGGGATCACAACCAAATACAGTGAAGACATCTGCCCTTGCACTTTGCTACTCTGCTGCTAAATATGCAAGCCAAGTGTAGAATACATCTCACTACGTTAAAACAGTGAATGTGGCGCTTAATGACACATGCCGCAATATCACAGAATGCTTACGCCCTACACACCTGAAGAAATTATACTGCTTAGCTGGCACTGCACCACCTGACCTCCGTCAGGAAGTAGCAGCCTGTAATACAAGGACCAAGGCAGTGACATCTCCAACCCATCATCTGTTCAGATATAAGACAGCATGCCAATGTCTTCAATCAAAAAATAGCTTTCTAAGATCTACAAAGATACTTGTAGGAACATCTCAGCAAGCGAGAATCCAAAAGTGGCAGTTGAAAACCTGGAACCTCAATCAGTGGCTGATGCCGGATGAGACACTCCTTGCTAGGCACACAGAAGATTGGGTGACTTGGAACGCACTGAGCAGACTGTGCTCTGGCACCATGAGATACAGAGCCATTCTTAGGAAATGGGGCTACAAAGTGGAGCCCATGACATGCGAGTGTGGATAAGAGCAAACCACAGACCACCTACTACAATGCAGCCTAAGCCCTACCACATGCACAATAGAGGACCTTCCTATAGCAACACCATAGGCAGTCTGGTCAAAGGAAATTTAGTACAATGCTTACTTTTTAACTTCGTGGTTTTTTAAATAAAGTAGAGTCTCACTTATCCAACATAAATGGGCCGGCAGAACGCTGGATAAGCGAATATGTTGGATAATAAGGAGGGATTAAGGAAAAGCCCATTAAACGTCAAATTATATTATGATTTTACAAATTAAGCACCAAAACATCATATTTTACAACAAATTGACAGAAAAAGCAGTTCAATATACTGTAATGTTATATAGTAATTATTGTATTTACGAATTTAGTACCAAAACATCGCAATGTATTGAAAACATTGACTACAAAAACATTGACTACTAAAAGGCAGACTGCGCTGGATAATACGAAACATTGGATAAGCCAAGGTTGGATAAGCAAGACTCTACTGTACATTATAACTGTATTTTCAATTTGCTTCTGATACCATAATTGTTGGGTAGCTGCCTCTGGGAGAGAGGTGGGATAAAAATAAATTCAGTAGAGTCTCGCTTATCCAACGTTCTGGATGATCCAACGCATTTTGTGGTCAATGTTTTAAATGCATTGTGATATTTTGGTGCTAAATTTGTAAATACAGTAATTACTACATACCATTACTACATATTGAACTACTTTTTCTGTCAAATTTGTTGTATAACATGATGTTTTGGTGCTTAATTTGTAAAATCATAACTTAATTTAATGTTTAATAGGCTTTTCCTTAATCCCTCCTTATTATCCAACATATTCGCTTATCCAACATTCTGCCGGCCCGTTTATGTTGTGAGACTCTACTGTAATAACAGTAATGTTGTTGTTGTAATAACACAACAGTAATGTTGTTGTAATAACGACAACATTAATGACAACAATATCCTGTAGGAATCTTGGGCTTTGTATTTTAGGGCGAGAAATCTAAAAGCCTTCCCTAAATTACAAATCCCAGGATACCCACAGGATGCTGCCCATGCCAACAGAGGTATTGAGAACAGTGCTTGGAAAGACTTCCTCTTCCAGGAAATCTTTAGGGACTTCCATTCCCAGAAGCCCCAGCCAGCTTCAGAGAATAATGGTGTTGGTTGCGTCGCTTCGGACGAGATTTGTATACACACGCGCCGCACGACGTTCCCTTCGCTCCACTTACAATTGGCTGCCGTGAGGAACATGCTGCTACCAGGCGCCCGCCAAGGGGGCGGTCAGAAGGGCCCCGGCCGTCGTCCCTCTCCGAGAGCGCCCAGCACTTCCGGAGCGCGCGCGCCCTCACTTCCGAGTCGCGAGGCAGCGCGCGCAGGGCGAGGGGGGCGGGTCTGTCTCTCTTCCTCGAGGCCTCCCTTCTCTCTCATTGGCTACCTTAAAAACTAGCCCTGCCTTTGCTCTTCTTAGTCCCAGAAATTGGAGTTCTACAGCAGACCTAGGCAAACCTCGGCCCTCCAGGTGTTTTGGACTTCAACTCTGAGTTGAAGTCCAAAACACCTGGAGGGCCGAGGTTTGCCTAGGCCTGCCTTAGTGTGATTAGATTGATAGTTCTATCTATCCACCCCAGCATGTGCCCTCCAACATTGCATAGACATGTAAGTACATTGATGCAGTCAAACAACTGAAGCTCTAACCAGTGAACCCAAAGTAAAATGTAAAGGTTATGAAGGAGGGGGGAATACAGGGTTCCCTCACTTATTGCGGGGGTTAGGTTCCAGGATCACCCACAATAAGTGAAAATCCGCGAAATAGGGGCACTATATTAATTTTAATATTTATACATTATTCTCCTCTCGTTGCCGCTTGGGCACATTTTCTCTCCCTTTGGCTTCTCCTTCCTCCCTTCCTTAGGCTGTAAATTGATATTTTTTTATGATTTATAATAGTATTTTAGAATTTATTGAAAATCCGTGAAACAGCAAATCCGCGAAAAGTGAACCACAAAGTAGTGAGGAAACACTGTACACAGAACTGCAGTATTTTAAGTACAGAAGTTCTTTAAATGAAGGATAATGGGATTTGTAGTCACAGAACATCCATTCGTGCTTAATAATCACCAGACGTCACACACAGGCCTATCCACACTGCCATATAATGCAGTTTATTTGAACTGCATTATATTTTGGAATATGGCATTCATAAACATTTGGAGATCATAACTTTTTGGAAAATCATGACCTTTCAGAGAAGAGCCAAAAGCCCGCTTGAGTAGAATCTTCTCATACAGTAAACAACAAAATGTTATATGCAAGGCGATGTCTTCAGTTGTTAGACTGAATTTATTGTCTCTGATCTCTTAGGAAAAAAGAGATTTGCCTTTGCATAAAAACAGCAGTGCTTCAGAAGTGTTTTTCAGTGCCCAAAAATATATCTACTCTCCCATAAAACAACTAGTTTTATATCATGCACTCAAGAAACAAAAACAAGGTAGGCTTTGGCAAAATAACATATTTGGTTTACTCACAACCTTCACGTGTTCAGGTACATAGTTTATCAGACCATTTTCAGATATGTTTGAGATAATATCTGTGTGCAGATGGTATAGAGCATGTTTCTTAAACAGAAGGCAAGTGTTTGATCATAGTAGTCCAAAATCTAAGAAAAATCTAAAATGGAGTCTGAGGTCTGAGCAGTCTCAGATCTTTAGCCCCTCCCACAACCTCTCAGGAAACATAGAGCAAAATAAGCTGCATGCAGAACATACATACAAACTAGTTAGTAAACAGAATAATAGATTAACAAATTACTAGAGGAGGATTAAGGAAAGTTATAATTTCCAACATTATATGAATCTAAACTGATCTTATAATATAAGTAAATAAGTAAAACTTTATTTCTATCCTGCCCTATCTCCCCATGGGGACTCAGGGCGGCTCATAGCATAAAAGGCAAACATTCAATGCCGTTTAAATAATGCAACAATAAATCAACAAAATTCCAATGGACATTGCAGCACATTCAACAATCATGCAAATCACAAAAGAAACAATAACAATAAAAAATTAAAACAATATCAATAAAAACAGGGTTAAAAGCCATGTCCATATTACATTTCTATTTCATAAGGCCAGATCTTTAACCATTCGCCTCTCCATAAGCCTAGGTACGTAAAAAGATTTTTATTTGCAATGGGGGGAGGACAGCGATGAACAGCAAAGGGGCAATTCTGATCTTCTTCGAGACGGAGTTTCAGAAGTGGGGGGCAACTGCAGAGGCCTTGAAACTGCATTGTATGGCAGTATAGATGGGGCCCGAGCTTCATCTTTGGATACACCCATTAGCTCCAATGCAGAGCAGTAGGAAAATGTTTGTTTGTCAACGTTTGTATAAATTACCATGTAGAAATGTCACACAGTTTGGTGTAGAACAGAATGATAGGCTTTGTGATTTGTGAATCCTAGATTATTATCACTGATGCATTTTGTCCACGCTACATTGAACTATATGAAGAAAAATATTGTTCTCTAGATTTTTCCCTATCCATTACACCAGAGTTTCTCAAACTGTGCTCCTCCAGGTGTTTTGGACTTCAACTCCCACAATTCCTAACAGTTGGTAAGCTGGCTGGGATTTCAAGTCCAAAACACCTGGAGGAGCAAAGTTTGAGAAACATTGCATTACAGATTCTTTTTCATTTCTCTTCATGGTTTACTCTGCTCTATTCAGCTTTATATGTTATGAAGCTGACCTGAACAAGCACCATTTAAGGGCTTCCACAAGGTTTTCTACACATCCAAAAATAGTGTTAATAAATCTGTCAAATGATTCAAAAGTTCTAATAAGAGCTGTAATGCAGCTGCTTTCCCAGGAGAAGAGAAAGACTGTGACTTGAAGGCCATCTGCTTGGTCGCTCACAGAGCTAGCATTTTAACATCCAGAACTTATAACTGGTGGGGAAAGTTCCTTCCAGCAATGGGTTCCTGTCCCAACTTTAATAGTAAATGTTCAGACATCATAACTGGTTTTCTTCTGTGGATTTGAATGCAAGTCACATTTTGTGTTGTTTAATATAAAGAAGACTGATATAATGAAGAAAAGCTGAGGCACAAAGAGAGGCCATAAACTACAACTCAGGGAACTGAAGCACAGAATGAATGATAGTGTCCAAAAGAAGCAGAAAACCTACTTCAGTGACCTTGCTTGCAAAACAATTTTATCTGTCTCCTCTCAAAAGTTGGATTACACTGCCAAATAATGCAGTTTGAATAATGCTGTTCAAATACAATTGATAGGTCTACACTGCATTATTTGGCAGTGTAGATCCAGCCAAAGTCTCAGGTTCAGCTGCTATAAGAAGTACTATGAGTTTAACAGCCGTAGCTTAATTAATGGAATCATAGGAGTTGTCGTTTTACAAGACATTTAATCTTCTCTGACAGTCAGACATTTAATCTCCTCTGCCCCACCATATTACAACTCCCATGGTTTTATAGCAGTTAAACCTGTGTCAAACTGTATTGATTCAGCAGTGTAGATCAGAGCTTTCCAAATATTTCACGTTGGTGACATACTTTTTAGACATGTATCATTTTGCAACATAGTAATTCAGTTTTACTAGCAAACTGGAGTTTAAACCAACCCCTTATAAAAATACGGATACATATATAAATTGTAATAATACAATGTACGGGGATACATTCATCAAAATCTTTCATTTATATTTTTTAAAATATATGCTTTATTGCTTATTTCACATAGACTCAGATGTTTCTCATTATGTTCACGTGACATCTCCACACTGCAGCCAGCACACAAACATGTCATGACACACAGGTTGGAAAACTCTCATGTAGATGCATCCTATGTCTAATCTTCTCTTTTTTTGCAAGCTACAGTACATGTAGGAGAAGCGTAATGTGGTCACCTTATTCCCAGGCCCCTTCCACACAGCTGAATAAAATCCCACATTTTCTGCTTTGAACCGGAATATATGGCAGTGTGGACTCAGATAACCCAGCTCAAAGCAGATATTATGGGATTTTCTGCCTTGGTATTCTGGGTTATATAGCTGTGTGAGGGTGCCCGAGACTCTTTCACTGCAGTTCTTAATAGGCTGCCCTTATCTTCCCCAGAGCCTGACCAACATTTATCAGTTTTGTGTTCTGTGGCAAAGTGTTCAATAATGTCATGGTTCTGTTTGCTTAAAGAACATGATTGCAATGTAACAACAGGCATGTAATAAAGTCCTGGGTGTGTGAGTCCCATTGAAATTAGCAGCAATTTAATGACAACACTGTTCACAGTGGACTGTTTGAATATTCTCTTGTGGTATTAAAATGTTACCAACACATGCCTTGACTGACTACTTCTCCATCAAAAGTATGTTTACCCTCCACGTGTAAGCTTTTTATGCAGGAATATGGCTATTCACATCAATATTAGCAAGGTTGGCCTAAGATATTTTACTGTCTGGAATGAAAATAAAGTTGGCACCTCCTCTCATTTCATATACAAAACCCAAATGGAAAGTTAAACCATTTTCACCACTAGTGATGGGGTGAAACTGCTTTGGGAGGTGGTTTCTTTCAGTGCCTTCCTGTTGTCTCCCAGTGACTGCCATCAGGGATAATTGTCACAACCTGGCAAACAGTAGGGCTGGGCTGTGTTGCAGCTGGTTAGTAGCCAATTGCAATAAATCACTATTGACCAAGAGGTTATGAGTTCTAAGCCAGTGAGCACCCAACCATTAAAAAAAAATAGCCCAGCTCGTTGTTGACCTAAGTAACCCGAAAGATAGTTGCATCTATCAAGTAGGAACATTTAGGTACCGCTTATGCGGGGAGGCTAATTTAACTAATTTACAACACCTGCAGAAAGGAATGAGGAAGCAATCCATCAAAGGACTCGGTGTCACAGTCGATGATGAAGCAGCAGCTCCCCCTGTGGCCGGAATCAAGCATACCCTCAAGAAGCCTGGAAGCTGGAGAAAGTTAAATAGCCTCTGTGTCTTCGTCTCTCTCTGTCTGTATGTCTAATAGTATTGAATGTTTGCCATGTATGTGTACATTGTGATCCGCCCTGAGTCCCCTTCAGGGTGAGAAGGGTGGAATATAAATATTGTAAATAAATAAATAAACAGTAGGGTCAGCCCTGAATATTAGAAAATAAGGTTCAGCATGAACTACAACAATGGCTGTAGTAACATAAGAAACAAGCAGGATATTTCTAGTTCTGCTCAAATTCACTATTACAGGAGTTTATTATGCATACAATGGGATGCAAGAGGTTTTTCTCTCCCTATTTCAGTTAGAGAAATTTAATGTGGGAATTAATATTAATGTACCAGGTCCTTGAATGTTCAGCAATTATCAGTGCAACAAATATATGTCAGCTTGACATGCTGAAAACACAATAATGAGGCCAAGAATGAATGCATAATAACAGCTAGTTAAAGTGATATTATGTGGCATGGAAACAAATGGATGACAGTAAGACCGAGTTCTGGAGTTCTGGAGTTAACATGACATCCTCATTGGGAGGCTGTTTGACAGACGGTTAGTAGTTCTGCTGATTTTATTTTGTGTCTTGCACTTTGTTTTCATTTCAATTATAATACAGTCCAAACTATACCAGCCTTTCCAACAGTGCTGTAGAAATCTAGATCTATGACACAAATAATAGGTTTCCAGGAACATGTGAAACAAGAGATGGAATGTTTGAGATGATGAGATTGTACTGCTCTTTGGATTCTTTTGCCCAATTTATTTCTGTTGTCTCATCTGAAACAAAATCTGAAATAGGATCTGATGGTAAACATTGCATCTCAAAGACCTATGAAGCAATGCTCTGGATAGTTTAATTAAGCTGTATTGTAGGCTCTTTCCAGTCACAAGACATCATTTGCAAAGATTTCAGTTTGTTTTGTTATAAAGGTTGCCTGTTTGCAAAGTCCCCGTTTTTCTAGCTACCATTTTATCAACTGCTCATTGAGTACAGGATAAATAAGAGTCATGCTTAGATGACAATGTGCATCTCAAACAGGGTTGTGTTTTAATTTTATTTTTTTATTTCTGTGATGAGGGATGTATGCAAATATCTCTACACTGATGAAAGCGGTGATCAAGCCCAAGCATGGGCAGAGCTCTTGTAGTTTTGGTAGATGTGCAGAAGAAGGCATTTGAGCAGATATTGGGTATATCCACAGTACACAGTTATAACACTTTGATATGACCATGGTTGGAATGATTTCAGTCTATGGAAGGCTAGAAATGCAATTTGGTGAAGCATGAAGAATGTTCTTCTAGAGCACTGCTTCTTAAACTTTATAAACGGCTCACTGGGGCTTTTTCCGTCTGCCTTAAAACAGGCATTGGTTAACCGATCCTGAAGAAGGCGACCCTTGATCCGTCGGTATTAAACAACTACCGGTCAATTTCCAACCTCTACTTCTTGGGCAAGGTTCTGGAACGAGTGGTCACTTCGCAGCTTCAGGGATTCCTGTTAGAGACTGATTATCTAGATCTGTCGCAGTCTGGTTTCAGGCCTGGTCACGGTACAGAGACGGCTTTGGTCGCCTTGGTGGATGACC
This sequence comes from Anolis carolinensis, assembly GCF_035594765.1. Taxonomy (NCBI): domain Eukaryota; kingdom Metazoa; phylum Chordata; class Lepidosauria; order Squamata; family Anolidae; genus Anolis; species Anolis carolinensis. The sequence goes on from NC_085841.1 coordinate 43,077,401, forward strand.
TCTGCAGAGAACTCAACGGGGAGTGTGTCCATGTTAGTTCTCTTGGACATCTCAGTGGCTCCGCTCCTTCCTGGAGGGCTGTTCCCAGTTGGTGAAGCTGGGAGACTCCTGCTCAGGCCCCTGGCCATTGACCTGTGGGATCCTGCAAGGCTCCATTCTGTCTCCCATGCTTTTTAACATCTACATGAAACCGCTGGGTGAGGTCATCCGGAGTTTTGGAGTTTGGTGCTATCTCTACGCAGACACTCAACTCTACTACTCCTTTCCACCAAATTCCAAGGAAGCCCCTCGGATCCTGGACCAGTGTCTGGCCGCTGTGATGGACTGGATGATGTCAAACAAGCTGAAACGTAATCCTGACAAGACAGAGGTCCTCCAGGTCAGTCGCATGGCCGTTCGGGGTATAGGGTGGCAACCTGTGCTCGACGGGGTCCTCCTGGACTCAGCACTGACGCTTGATGCTGTCCACCTTTCGTTAAGACCTTAAAACGTGTCTGTTTCAATGCACCTTCGAATGAATAGTTCCAGTTAGATACTTAACTTGTCACAATTATTGCACTTTATCAATGTCCCTCACCCTTGTTGATTTTAATCTTTAAATGAGTCTTTTCTGCCTTCCCTGATCTCCCTATATTACTATCCCGAGCCCACGCAGAATCTGTACAAGCACACCCCTACACATTTTGTACTATGCCCAGGTTCTAAGGACTTGATATGTTTTTATGTTGCTTTATACTGTTTTATACTGTTTTATATGTTGATGCTGGGCTTGTCCCCATGTGAGCTGCCCCAAGTCCCCGCAGGGAGATGAGAGCGGGATATAAAATATAAGTTAGTTAATTTGAAGTTTAATAGGCTTTCCCTTAATCCCTCCTTATTATCCAACATATTTGCTTATCCAATGTTCTGCCGGCCCATTTATGTTGGATAAGTGAGACTCTACTGTATGTTAAATATAACAAGGTTGCAGATAAATTGCTAAAAATTTTTAATATAGGGAGCAAACATGGTTTTAATTCCTCTAGCTGGACCTTTGCCTCTTTCCAGGTAAAATTGCCAAGTGATCAGAAAGATATCTTTCCTAGGGAGGGTTTCTATTTATTTATTTCAGGCCAGTTGCCAGGAAAGCAAGGGAAAAGGCTCTCTCACACACACCCCTGGTCTTTTCTTGTTAAAATTTCACAACTTAACAGAACAAATGTCTTTTTCATTGGGTTCAGCTTTTAGACCTACCTGACACTCCTAATCTCCACCTCCCAGGTGAGGTTTTGGCCCAGGCTCCCCTTGAAATATTTGATTTCAGTGGTTGGCAAACATCCTTCCACATCTATTAGTACATGTTGCAAATACAAGTGTAAACAATAAGGAACACCCTGTTCTATAGAAGCAAAAGTATTGGCATGTTAGAAAATTATGGTATAGAAATAATATTGTTAACAATGAATGCTTTACAAAAGCCCTCTTTGTAAGGTGCTGAATTCTAATATATGGCCTTTGGCTCAACCATAGGTAAGACCGGTTTCAGACGCCCTGTTCTGTGCTGTTGCTACCTGAACAGATGTTATTTGAGGACGTGTCCGTCATATATATATATATATATATATATATATATATATATATATATATATATCTTGTGTCAGAAGCGAACCGAGGGTACAAGTTGTAATGGGTTTGCAAACAGAGATTTTTAAAAAAACAAAAAACTTGGCATTAACACTAAATGTCTTTTTCCCAAGTAGCTGGCCACTTGGAGTGCCTCTGGTGTTGCTGTTAAAAGGTCCTCTATTGTGCATGTAGCAGGGCTCAGACTGCATTGTAGTAGGTGGTCTATGGTTTGCTCTTCTCCGCAGTCGCATGTTGCGGACTCCACTTTGTAGCCCCATTTCTTAATGTTGGCTCTACATCTCGTGGTGCCAGAGCGCAGTGTGTTCAGCGCTTTCCAAGTTGCACAGTCTTCTGTGTGCCCAGGGGGGAATCTTTCATCTGGCGTCAGCCACTGATTAAGGTTCTAGGTTTTAGCCTGCCACTTTTGGATTCTCGCTTGCTGAGGTGTTCCTGCGAGTATCTCTGTGGATCTTAGAAAGCTATTTCTTGATTTAAGGCATTGGCATGCTGGCTGATATCCGAACAGGGGGTGGGCTGGAGATGTCAATGCCTTGGTTCTTTCATTGTTGGCTGCTACTTCCTGGCGGATGTTAGGTGGAGCAATGCCGGCTTAGCAGTATAATTTTTCCAGTGGTGTAGGACGTAGACATCCTGTGATAATGCGGCATGTCTCATTAAGAGTCACATCTGCTTTTTTAATGTGGTGAGATGTATTCCACCCTGGGCATGTGTATTCAGCAGCAGAGTAGCAAAGCGCAAGGGCAGATGTCTTCACTGTGTCAGGTTGTGATCCCCAGGTTGTGCTCGTCAGCTTTCATACAATGTTATTTCTAGCGCCCACTTGATAGTAAAGCAGTGCTTCTTGTAAGTCAGAACACGGTCCAGGGTAACTCACAAGTATGTTAGTGTGCTGCAATGCTCCAGTGGGATTCCTTCCTTCCCAGGTAATCCTCAGAGCTGGAGATGTTTGTCTGTTCTTAAGGTGGAAAGCACACATCTGTGTTTTAGATGGATTAGAGATCAGCTGGTTTTCCCTGTAACAGGCAGTAAGAGAACCTAAAGCTTCAGAAAGCTTCTGTTCAACCATTTTAAAGCTCCCTGCTTGGGCGGTGATGTCCGTCATGCACCAGAGGGACAATATGATCCTGGACTTCAAAGGGTCACCACACACTTTACCTGCTGTGCAACCATCTCTGTGGATTAGGAGGTCAGGTTGACCAGAATTTAGGAGAAAGCTGACCTCAGGAGCATGAGCTCCTCGCCCAAGTAAAGTCTGCAATGACTTTCCAATCTAACCAGGACACAGCAGGTGCTATGAAACCTTTGCAGCCAAGCAAGGTAATCTGCCTGAGCAATTTGTGGAGAGCAAAGTCTTCTTCTCGGTATCCCTATGTACTCATGCATAAGCTAGACATTTTTCTCAAAAATTAACCCAAAAAAACTGGGTTGACTTATCCACAGGTTAATATGAGTACTATATCATAATTATTGACAAGAAAAGAAACCATCCCCTTTTCAGACTAGAGTAGCAAAAGGCAAAACCTTAGTTTGTCCTGGGAGAACCTCAAAGGATTCCAACACTCTTTCCTCTCTCAGCTGTTGCATGGCTTCTTGCCTTTTTGAAGGCCTAGGGAGGAAAATGTCAGTGGCCTCTTCAGGTGGGACTGGTGATTTCCACTCTGCAGAATTATCCTTGACTTATCCACTGGGCATATCAAACTCCATTGTTTTGATGGGACATGGTTGGATATGAATGTCTTCAACCCAAGAAATGGAAGATTACTGCAATGGGGTGGGTGAGACGAGAAACAGTATAAAGAAGAACAATTAGTGTAGACACTGTTCAAAAGTGTATGTGTTTATATGTGTGTGAGAGTGTTTAGATTTGTGAGGAGGGAAGGGAGGCAATAATACCATTGTATTGCATTTCATCATGTCCCTTTTCATGCTACACAGTTAGAACTCTGGGTTCTGTTGAGATTTCAGCTAGGACTGCTGATAAGCAAGTACGTGTCTGATAAGCTTCTACTAAACTATATCAGCCAGGGCAGAGAACAAGCTTTCCAGGCTGAAGGCAAAGCTACAGATGTTTATTCAGTTCAGCCAAAAGAGATGCAAGTACATTCAACATGCTTCAAAAGGTACAAGCACACGTTTACAAAGAAACGTAAGACTACTCTGACAATTATTCAGACTTCCTGCTCCTCTCCTAGCACTCGAGTTGCATAGTGTAAAAAGGCACAGCTGTGGCAAAACTTTCTTAGCCAGCAGTGGTGAAGTAAGGTTCAACAGCTGCTTCAGTTGATTTTTGTTTTTAGAATGGTGCGTGCCATCTCAACTTGTTCTCCTTCTTTGGAATGTCCTTTACCCCAGGCAGCAAAATGCCCTCAGACTATGTTGCTCCATTTCTAAATCTCATTTGTTTTCTTTTGTTCTGAAAGCAAATAATCAAAATGGTACTTATGTCATTTGGACGACTCACTTTACTTTCTGGCATAGTCACAACCTACCTGTTGAAAGACCAGTATAGGACTAAGCTTTCCCTTTAAAAAAAACAAAACAAAAAACCGGCTTTCAAAACCATGAGTTTACCTGTTCCAACAGAGAAAATGGCAGCCTCCAAAAAGCAAAAGAGCAATCTTTCAAATAGTGCCAACAAATTTTCTTTCTGAGCACAGAAAACAACAAAGCCTGTCAATTATGATTGCAATGTTCCTTTACTTTCTTTTAAAAATACCCACCATTGTGCATCTGATTTGATTGCCAAACAGGTGTGGTTATGTTCCTGGCTCAGAATATGAAAGTAAGGGAGTCAATGACAAAACTGGCAGCCAAACACACACACACACATAGAGGCTCCACCTGTAACTGAACTGTTAAGTTGGAGCATTGCAGTTGATGACAGAATGGGAGAGAAACTAAATATATCAGAACAATATAAACAGTGCTCCCATTTTTGTCTGCTAGTAACTGTCAGCAACCAGAAGCATGCTAAACAAATACTTAGAACAAGAGATAATAATAAAAAAAACCCTTACATTATTGTCCAACTGTTCACATTAGCTTCTTATTGTAAATGAACAGGCAGAAAGCAGCCAAAACCCTTCATGCAACTCATGACAAGTCCTATCCTTCATCCTGTGTAGATTAACGTGCTTACGGCAACCTAGGTCAGCAACATTAAACTGCTTGGGAGTTAGTCAAATATAATTGTTTTTATAAGGACTTCATGGCACGAAAATATATTTTTTCAATATATCTTTTGGTGATGCCCAGAACTGGAAACAGTATTCCAGGTGCATTCTGATCAAAGCTGAATAGAGACATATTATGACTTCTATTAATCTGGCACTATAGTCTCCTACTTCTGTTGCATTGGCTTGCATTGTTGACTCTTGTTTAACTTGTAAACTGCTAAATATCCTTAAATTCTTCTTCTTCTTCTTCTTCTTCTTCTTCTTCTTCTTCTTCTTCTTCTTCTTCTTCTTCTTCTTCTTCTTCTTTCTATTTATACCCCGCTTTATCCCTCCCAAAGAAGACTTACAGTGGCTTAAAATAAAAGCATTAGCATACAATGTAATACATATACAAATATGCAAACATTAAAATAGAATTAAATATAATCATTATTTAAAAATCACAGTTAAAACCCATTAAAACCTCTTTAAAGTTAAAAGCCACATCACCCCCTGATTTGTTCTTTAAAACCTTCATCTTTAAAAGCTTGTCTGAATAAAACAGTTTTGGTCTTCTGCTAGAAGGACATCAGAAAAGGGGCCATTCTGGCTTTCTTGGGCAGGGCGTTCCAGAGTCACAGGGCAGCCACCGAGAGAGAAAACCCGCTCTCTCGGTCCCACCAACAGAGCTTGAGTTGGAGGTGGGACCGAGAGAAGGGCCTCTCCTGAAGATCTCAGGGCCTGGGTAGGTTCATACAAGGGGATGCAGTCAGCCAAATGGCCTGAACTTGAACCGTTTAGGGCTTTAAAGGTCATAATTGGCATTTTGAATTGTGTCTGGAAACAGACTGGCAGCCAGTGGAGCCGCTGTAATTGGGGGGGGGGGGGTCTGCTCTCTGTAGCCGACCTCATTGAGCAACCTGGCTGCAGCTCTTTGGACCAGCTGAGGTTTCTGAGCATGTATAGGTGCATTACAGTAATCCAGACGGGATGTAATGAAGGCATGTACCACCATGGCCAGATCTGACTTCTCAAGGAACGGGCGCTGTTGATGCAAAGGCCCTTCTGGCCATCACTGACATCCTTAGATTTCATCCAATGTAAAAACTGCAAAAAATAAATATTGGAGTCAAGAATCACAGAGCTAAAAAGTATGGTTCCTGAGTGGCCATCCAGACCATTCTAATGAAAACATATTGCCAGAATCCTGTGAAGTCCAAAAAAAAGTTTCCAGTGCACATGGAATGCTGGATATTCATGAAGGACTCTATTGTGCAAACCCACTATTGACAGTGAATACATATCAGGTTGAGCACTTTCAATATTGCACCTCTTCGATTATGCAGATTTGACAATTTGTGATCCAGTAATTGTACTTCCACATACAGTAGAGTCTCACTTATCCAAGCCTCGCTTATCCAAGCCTCTGGATAATCCAAGCCATTTTTGTAGTCAATTTTTTCAATATATTGTGATATTTTGGTGCTAAATTCGTAAATACAGTAATTACAACATAACATTACTGCGTATTGAACTACTTTTTTGTCAAATTTGTTGTATAACATGAAGTTTTGGTGCTTAATTTGTAAAATGATAACCTAATTTGATGTTTAATAGGCTTTTCCTTAATCTCTCCTTATTATCCAAGTTATTTGCTTATCCAAGCTTCTGCCGGCCCGTTTAGCTTGGATAAGTGAGACTCTACTGTACCTTCATAATCTCATCTTTGCGCAGTTGTGTATTTTTTTATTATAGAGAAATTTTGCAATTCTGGCTTTGGAAAACAAAACAAATAAAAAGAGGCAAATATAACTATAATATAAAAGGAAAACAGACAGCTTTGTAATACTGAGATAGAGAGGGGTGAGGAGGAGAATCCCACCTCTTGACGTCACTTACTTGCCGACATGTCGGCACAGAAGCAGAAGCGACTCATCGCACCAAAGGAGGTGACAGGAATTTTGCAGGATTGGGAGCCATTGACAGGTTGTAGCCATCAAGAGCAAGAAGTGGGATAATAAGAAAGAGGAGGCAGCTGGCAACAGGATGTACACCGCATCATGAGAGAAGGATCATCACCAAAGGTGACAGTTCAGCTGCAATGTTTGCTTGCTTTCCTTGTGCAATAAATAATGGCCATAAGCAGGATATTGGTGTACTAGAAGAACTGTTCTTACATTGATTAGTGTTATAGGCTGAGTGATCATGGACCACTCGGACTATTATACTCATCCCAATAAGAACCATTCTTCTAGTATACCAATATCCTGACTATGGACATTATTGCACAAGGCAAGCAAACTAGCCCAGCCAAAGGATGAAATTGCCCTTTCTAGAAGCATTTGGCTGCCATTGAGCAACAAGCAAAATAACTGACAAACAAAAGGAGGAAACATAAGGGACTAAGGAAAACAACAGACACGTATCTGAAATATCTCTCCTGAGCAGATGTTGCTTGCATAAGAAACTTCCTTGGTGGGCCCCTTCCCCAAATTGTATTGACAGTAGTATTCTGTCGAGTCACTCCAATCCCACTGCACCTCAAAGAACACATATTGCTGCAATCTCGGTTGATGCAAACGACGTTTAATATGACCTTTCCTCAGTCCTTGCCAAAAGATCATCTTTCCTCTTTCCAATTTCATAACAACAGCCCATCTGTCCTTTTCTCCTGTCCCACCCTCGGAAGTGGAGGAAGAAGATTACATAAGTGCTACTTGCCTAGAAAAGCCATGCTGTGTTTTTAGAGGGACAGTGGCAGGTGTGAGAGAGGGGATGGAAGTTACTCTTTGGTAATGTCCACTAAGCACAAAGTCTAAGCTAGTGTTGAAAAACTATGAGAGCAAAGATGCTGCTTAAGGGGCCACAACATTCATCAGTTAGATCAGTGGTTCTCAACCTTCCTAATGCTGTGACCCCTTAATACAGTTCCTCATGTTGTAGTGACCCCTAACCATAAAATTCTTTTTGTTGCTACTTCATAGCTGTCATTTTTCTACTGTTATGAATTGTAATGTAAATATCTGATATGCAGGATGTATTTTCATTCACTTGACTAAATTTGGCACAAATACCCAATACAGCCAAAATTGAATATGGGTAGGATTGGGGGATTGATTTTATCATTTGGAAGTTGTAGTTGCTGAGATTAATAGTTCACCTACAATCAAAGAGCACTCTGAACTCCACCAATGATGGAATTGAACCAAAGTTGGCACACAGAACTCCCATGACCAACAGAAAATACTGGAAGGGTTTAGTGGGCATTGATCTTGAGTTTGGGAGTTGTAGCTCACCTACATCCAGCCTTCTCTGCCAAAGGGGTTCCTAAGACCATCAGAAATATGTGTTTTCTGATGGTCTTTGGTGACTCCTCCGACACCCCCCTCATGACCCCCCCTAGGGGTCCCGGCCACCAGGTTGAGAAACACTGAGTTAGATAAATGGCTTGTTTGCAGCAGCGTAAGTTCCATGTCATGACAAAATCCATTAACATTATATCCCTGATTTTAAATCCAATTTTTATTACAAACCTGAAGACTGGGGAGCTTGACAGTGAGTACTTACATATTTCACAATTCTAGAAGCTTGATACTGTTTTAGCTACCATGGCTTCATCCTATGAAAACCTGGGATTTATAGTTAAATGAATTACTCAGACTTTTATAAAATAATACAAAATACAAAAAGGAGTGATGCCTTCATTTGCCAGCCAAAATGCATAAACTTCACCATGCAAGTTTTTGAAGCTTCACTTCATCAGGCAAAAGATATTAAAAATCACACAGAAAAAGAAAAACACCAATCATGGAGTCACAGGCCTACATTTTGTATCAGGCTTTTTCTAATACGGTAGTTCTTGAATTTTTATTTTCCAGATGTTTTGACTTCAATTCCCCAAAATTTTGGCCCCTTGGCCATGCTGACTGCAACTTCCGAGAGTTCAAGTTCCAAACACCTAGAAGACCAAAGTCTGGAAATCTGATGTACTCCCATGACTATTAGTGCTATAATACACTCTATATCTGAATAAAGGCGTCCTCCACAGCACTCTTATCTAGTTACTGTTTTTGGAAATTTTTGAGGGAAATATCTGGCAATTAATATGGTATAAAATTTTTCATAAAATTATAATAAAGAGGTTGGCTTATTCTGTACAACCTGAACAAAATTCAGGCTGCATTTATACTGCCATATAATGCAAGTCAATGCAGTTATGAAACTGCATCATATGGCAGTGTAGATAGGGCCTCAGTTGCATTGGAGGAGCTCATTTAAAAGCAATATTAGAACTGCAGGTCCCGTCCTCTAGTAAACCTGGATCAGAGTTTGAAAAGAGTATTTCATAGGTTGGGCATCCCATATCTGAAATACTTGGGACCAGAAGAGCTTTTGTTTCAGATTTTGGGATACCGGTATTTGCATATTCACAGTAAAATATTTTGGAGATGGGATCCAAGGTGAAAAATAAAATTAATTTATGTTTCATATATATCTTATATATACAGCCTGAAAGGATTTGCATGGAATTTTTAAAAAATAATTTGGTACATCAAACAATGTTTGTGGACATTGAACGACCAGAAAGCAAATGTGGCACTGTAATAACTGTCCTTATGCATATGTAAATTCCATAAAAGATTCCAACCAATAATCATATTTAAGACAGTTTTGTGAATTTTGTCCATTTGGTTCCTCTTGAAGGAGGGCTTGTTAACAAATGCTGTTTCCTCCTTCTCCCCAGATCCTTGCCCTTTATAGATATGACAGTTGTAGATAGTGGAAGTAATATAGCCCTGCAGGGGAGAAATTCCTTTTTAAGTTTAGGTTCTTCATGTAATCTCAGTTTGTTATTGCTAAAGAGATCTCCAGCCAGGAGGCAAATGGGTTAGTATGAGCCAGAACTATATATAGCTGAATTTTCTAAGGCGATGAAGCTAGTATGGCTCTTGTTCTAGGAGCCTTGGAAAAAAAGTCTTGTGTAAATCTTAGTGCTTTAGCTCACATATCGCTGGCTTGTTTCTGCTGCCATAGAGACCCTTGTCTAGAAGTTGCCTTGGGAGGTTCTGATCACAGGCATGCTGAAAGGTTACCATGGTTCATGTCTTCATAGCTAGTGATGATAACACATAAATCTGAGATTTATCTTTGAAATTCAACTTATATTGTATTCCATCTTTGAAATGTGCATTACAAAATGTAACATTGCTTCAGATTGAAAGTGATGTGACTGCTTACCATATTAAGCATTTATTTCATGAAAAATCTGGGGAATCTCTCCCTGCTAGAGACAGCAACCTCCTCTTCTTGCAATGTGTCTTGACAAGTCATCCCAAACACTTTATTTTTAACAGCTCTTTTATACATTTTGTCTTCTTTGGGTTATTTTTGTGTTCTTGTAAAACTCAGATCAGCGACAGATAGGTTGGCTGAAAGGCAAGAAAGGGCAGCGTTCTTGAATCTTTGAGCAGAAGATAAAAATATATCTGATTGTCAAGCAATTCTATATATTTTCTTTTAAAGATTCTGGATAAGTATTCTCCTCCAATTAAAGGCAAACCTGTCTTGCAACGCTTAGCAAAATATCAAGTCGGATCTTGGTGCAACTTCATGTATATGTTTACTGATTCAAAACAAGATGGATAAATTTCACTCTATAATGGCAGTTTATCATAGGATACCCCCACACCCCAATCAGTGCAATGAAATTTATCACCTAAGGCTGGCAAAGAAGAATTTTAGCAGGATAGCAGTGTTACTGAGCGTGATCCCCTCATTTAAAAGATAGTTTATAATTAGGGGATTTATAGATTTGCCAAGGCCACCAGGCTGGAATGATATAATAAGGGTTAAGTCTTGGCAATTTGCAAAGGGACTAATAACCACAACAGGGATCCCTCCCCATGTTAGATCTGTGTACATTTAATCAAGGTTTTATATTTTAAATATTTATAGCAGGAATTGATATGTAACTAAAATACTGGAAACCAGGTTACAAAAGCATTTGACCTTTGCTCGGCTAAGCCAACAGTTTAACAGCTCTGCCCTGGGGAAATGACACACAAATACAGGGATTCCAGTGCCTTTTGTCTAAAGCTGGAGTGAGAGACATCTATATATCTGTGCTCTGACCTGGGAAGGCTGACAGGTTAGCAAAGGGAAAAGCCAAGTAAACATTCTTTTTTATAATATTGCCCTTATTTCTCAAATCTATATAAATAAACATATAAATGTCTGTTTGTTCATGACATCATATCTCCCAAACTACTTCACCGATTGCTACAAAATTTTGACACAACGCACCAATCAAACTAGTGAATGTTTTTATGTATTCACATACCTATTATTATAAAGCTGCCACACCTGAGACTGGTAAAAATTTGCTTAGCTTCAAAAACAGCACCATCTGCTGGACGTCCAAAAAACACATGGTATACTATATATGACTGTTAAGGTTCTAATACTTAAATCTCCTGTGCTTGGTGCTTGGCTCTCCTCCTCGCGGCCTCTATCCCTGGTTCCCTCCACCCTGGCCCTGCCTCCAGGACCAAGATACCTGTCTTGCCAGCCTCCCTTCTTCCAAGAGAAGAGGCCCCCCAGTGCTGACACCATCTTGCCAGGACCGGAGCCTCCATTATGGTTTCATGGCCTGGTCTCCCCCCACAGAGCCTGCTTCTCTCCAGAGCAGAACCGGGAGAAGAAGAACAGGAAAAGGACAGTGGAGCAGGTAGGGGAATCCAGGCTGGGGAGAGGAGCAGGGCATGGGCCCCATGTAAATATAGTATTATTAATCTCATATCCTATTTGTGGCATCAGGATATCTTTTTTTAAAACTGCAGTCAATTTACTAGATGTTCTGTTGACTTGTAACTATGTTTAGCTGAACAAATGAAATAACAAAGAAATCCAGACAACGTTTTACATCTTTAATGTGAAAATGCACAAGTCAGAATTGATACAGGAGATCACAGCTGTTGAGAAATAGAAACAGATGCTGCCTTTTTTTGAGACATGCAAAGCAGTAAAAGTGATCAAATAAAGCAACTGGAAAACCAACCATGCGGAAATGGGAGTGTGTAAATGCGAAAGAATTCATACACCAGCATATCTGTATGTCAACTTTTAAGTGTCTGGATAAATATAGAAAAAATTTAAAGGTATAGAGTTTTAAGATTTTCTTTTAAAAAAATACGAGTGCAGATTTGCAGCATTTTGCAGTGTTTGCAGCATTTTGGTTTTCCTTGAGATAACCAGTGTTCTCTGCCTAAGAAAGGAGCAGTCAGCTTCTCACAGAACAGGGACCATCTAGATCTCAAAAGAAGTTATTTTTCTGCTGCTAATGGAGCTCAAGTTTTATTACGTATCTTTTATTGCCCTTTATCCCTGGTTGTCACATTATCAAGAAAGGGAATGTTCTCTGCCTGCATTGAAATCTCTCCATACCATCTTAACTGGCACCAGAAATAGCACCTGAAGCCCCTTCTACACTGCCATATAATCCAGAATATCAAAGCAGATAAATCCGTATTATCTGCTTTGAATTGAATTATGTGAGTGTACACTGCCATATAATCAAGTTCAAAGAAGATAATCCAGATTTCATATGGCAAGTCAGAAAGGGCTTGAGACAAAATGTAAGCCTATAACTCTAACATCATCACTTTTCTTCTCCTGTGTGATTTTAGATATCATTGCTTGATGAAGAAAAACTAGTGAGGCCTTCAAAGCTTGCATTGTGTAACTTGTGCATTTTCATTGGTCAAATAAAGGAATCGCTGTTTTGTGGATTTGGGATTTTATTGTACTAGGGCACCTTGTAAACTTACTGTGCCAGTTGATACATACCTTCAATAAATCACCAGATGTCCAGCGATCCCTTTGTATCTGCAGGCTCTGGATCCATGGATTCAACTAACCATGAATGAAAAATAATTTTAAAAATCCATATATTATATTCTGCAGTACTCCACTTAATCATCTGCTTTTTTTTTGGGTATCCATGATCAGTCCTGGAACCAATCCTCCACAAATGCAGAAGGCCCACTATATAGGGTTATCTTATATTGAATTGGACCTTTGGTTCATCATCGCTTTTCACTCTGAAAACTATCCATGGTTTCAGACAGGATTCTTCCCTGGCATTCCCAATTAAGTAATCTAACTAAGTACAAACAGGCCTGGCCTTGCTTAGTTTTTTAGAGTTTGAAGAGTCATCATCTCAACTAAATAACTAAAACATTCCCTAAAGACAGCATGCAACCTTTGAAGATCTACAAAGGAGGAGAGTCCACCACTCTGAAAGAGTGCCTATTAAATAACTCTTACAGTCAAGAGATTTTTCCTGATACAGTAGAGTCTCACTTATCCAAGCAAATATCTTGGATAATAAGGAGGGATTAAGGAAAAGCCTATTAAACATCAAATTAGGTTATGATTTTACAAATTAAGAACCAAAACATCATGTTATACAACAAATTTGACAGAAAAAGTAGTTCCAATACGCAGTAATGTTATGTTGTAATTACTGTATTTACATTTTTAGCACCAAAATATCACGATATATTGAAAACATTGACAACAAAAATGCCTTGGATAATCCAGAACCTTGGATAAGCGAGTCTTGGATAAGTGAGACTATTGTATTTATATGGTATTTTTTTTCTTGTAATATGAATCAATTGGTTCATGTTCTAGAGCAGGGGTCCTCAAACTTTTTAAACCGAGGGCCAGTCCACAATCCTTCAGACTGTTGAGGGGCCGGATTATCCTTTGAAAAAAAAATACAAATTCTGATGCACACTGCACATGTCTTATTTGTAGTGCAAAAACAACAACAACAACAAGAACAATGAAAGAACAATACAATATTTTAAAATAAAAACAATATTAACCAACATACATTGATCAGGATTTCAATGGGAAATGTGGTCCTGCTTCTGGCCAATGAGATAGTCAAGTTAATTAGGATTGTTGTTGTTGTTGTTGTTGTTGTTATGTGCCTTCAAGTTATTTCAGACTTTGGGCGAGCCCAAGTCTAAAATTTATGTATTTATTATTTATTTATTTACTGCATTTATTTACTACATTTATATCACACCCTTCTCACCCCAAAGGGGACTCAGAGTGGCTTACAAATTATATGTACATACAAAATATTATATTATTAGCATAGCACAATATTAGCATTATATATTACTTTATTGAACTATACCACTATACTGTAATATTATGAGTAATATTATATGTAATATAGAATATATAATTAATATTATTATGTGGTATTATTATTAGTGTTATATTGTATTACATTATAATATTATTATCAATATTATATGTATATACAATATATTATATTATAAAACTGAGGGCGAGGGCCAGGTAAATGAGCTCGGAGGGCCGCATCCGGCCCCCGGGCCTTAGTTTGGGGACCCCTGTTCTAGAGACTCTGGAGCAGCCAAAAACAGGTTTTGTCTTCTAAATGGTCAACCTTCAGGTATTTAAAAACACCTATCTTTCAATCTTCTCTTTTCTTCCCCCAGTTAAATAGATTCAGCTCCCAAACCATTCTTCATTGGGCTTGGTTTCCAGACTTTCACCATCCTCATTTCCCTCCTCTAGACATATTCTAGCTTGTCAATGATCTTGTTTGAACTGTGGTGCCCAGAACTGGACATAATATTTCAGGTGATGTTTAATCAATACAGAATAGAGTGATTATATGACTCTATACTTCTATTCAAGAAGACTAGTAGAGTTGCATTGGCTTTCTGGCTGTCACGTAACACTGCTGATTCCTGTTTAGCTTATGGTCTACAGCAGGGGTGTCCAAACTTTTAAAGCCGAGGTCCAGTTCATGTCGGCTTGTTGAGAGGGGGGAAAACTATAGTTTGAAAAACGTATGAACACATTCCTATGCACACTGCCTATGTCTTTGGACATGCCTAGTCTACAGGTTTCCCTTGCTTTCTGATAATTCATTGTTTCAACGCTTGCAAATTACAGACAAGTTCCACTGATTTGATGAAGTATCTGCTCTTTCCTCTATTCTTTTTGCCCGCAAGGCTTATTTGGGACTGCTTGGATCATGTGTGGTTCCAAAGCTTGCCTGTGCAGAATGGACAAGTGCAGAATTCAAGTGTCTGAATGTGCACAAAGGCTCTTTTATTGTTATCATCTATCCAAAAAGCTAGTGTATATTATTATGTTTTTCAGTGGCCAAAATGCAAGTTAAAGTCCATTGGGTTTCACTTTTCAACTGATCCATTTCCAGGTAGTGCTTTGGTCCCTAATCCACCAGTTACGTGGGGGCTTCCTTCACTAAGACACCTACATTGTCATGCCTGTGCTATTATTAAACCAAGTGTCACCCATACAGGTGAGAATGAGTGTGCTCAGTGTAGATAAAGGTAAAGGTTTCCCCTGAGGTTAAGTCCAGTCATGTCTGACTCTGGGGGTTGGTGCTCATCTCCATTTCTAAGCCGAAGAGCCGGCGTTGTGTGTAGACACCTTCAAGGCCATGTGGCCAGCATGACTGCATGGAGCGCCATTACCTTCCCGCTGGAGCGGTACCTATTGATCTACTCACATTGGCATGTTTTCGAACTGCTAGGTTGGCAGAAGCTGGAGCTAACAGCAGGCGCTCACTTCGCTCCTGGGATTTGAACCTGGGACCTTTCGGTCTGCAAGTTCAGTAGCTCAGCGCTTTAACACACTTCGCCACCGGGGCTCAGTGTGGTGTGATGGAATAACACTGGTTCCCACTATCCATGGAATCAAAGTATACAAGAACCTATATATATTTATACCTTATACTAGCTGTCCCTCTTTCTTGCCTGGACGCAGTAAAGTCTAGGATTTCTGTTTCTTAGGACCCTTCCACACAGCCATATAACCCAGAATATCAAGGCAGATAATGCACAATATCTGCTTTGAACTGGGTTATCTGAGTCTACAGTGCCATATAATCCAGTTCAATGTGGGTTTTATACAGCTGTGTGGAAGAGGCCTTAAAGAAAGTGCCATATAGGGTAGTACAAAACGGTTAATTTTTGTCAAATTGCATAAGCATCTGCAGTTCTTGGGAAATCCATTCTTTAAAATTAAAACTTCCAGAAAACCCCAGCCCCAGTCCAAGGATTACACTGGTTGTGGGACTATGACATTTATAGTTTCAGGTTTTTTCCTACAAAAGTTAATCAGAATGTGGCTTGTTTTGCTCTAATGCTACTTTTGCTTGGGTCCAGCAAATCTTACAAGATCTTGAAAAAAAGGAAACAGAGATACAAGGAAATAAGCTTCCATATCTTTAGTAGGAGGGTTGATTTACAATGGAAATAGACAGATGATCCAGCTTACCAAATCTCCCCACCTCCCTCTTCAGAATGATGAGATCCACACACCAGGGCTTGTTGCAAAAGACATACTGGAATGTATTTTGAATACCAGAATTAGATGGAGCTTGGATTTCTTCCACATAAAATCCCATTTTACCTATTGCAAACATTCTTTCATTTCAGTAGCATAATTTGTGGAGGTGGAGCAGGAGCAGAAACATTTTGTTGGTGCAGATGTGTGTGTGTGAAATTTATAGCCTACCCACTTCAGATAGATCACAAAATATAAAAGCAAACAGCAGAAAGACACAACATAGAATAATAAGAAATTCTTAACATGGTTGAAAATCTGAAACTGAGCACATAAAACAGCCAACTGAAGACCTTCCTAAAAAGGAAGTCTGTAAACCTCTGGAAAGCTGTTTGAAACATTCGGTTCAAACGTATTTGTTGCCCACTCACACAGAACAGTTCAGCCTCATTTTACTTCCACGTGGGAATGGTGACCTTCCCATCTCCAAACCTTAATGAATTTTTGTCTATAATATTTAGGCAATATATATGCTGCCCATAAATATGTATAAACAGCCAGGCCTGTAGAAGGCGGGGGGGGGGGGGGTTGTTTCAGGTTAAAAAAACTAGTTTACTCATGAATTTGTTAACCAGTTAAAATTCATGAGTAAACCAGTTTTTTAACCTGAAATATTTGTGTGTGTGTGTGGGGTGGGGGGGGGGGGTGAATCCTTAATCCCCCCCCCCCCCACACACACACCTTGGCTACAGGTCTGGAAACAGCTGTAGTGTAATGTGTAATGAGGCACAGTTTGCCCTATTTCAAAGCGGATGCAAAGAAGAATAATCTTAGGGTGCATCTACATTGTAGAATTAATGCCATTTGACAACATTTACACTGCCATGGCTCAATGCTATGGAACTATGGGAGCTGTGGTTTGGTGAGGCACCAGAATGATTTAGTAGAGGAAGACCTTGTAAACGACAACTCACATGATCCCATAGCATTGAGCAATGATAATTAAAAGTGATGTCAAGTTGCATTAATTCTACAGTGTACACAGATAATGGAGACAGCTCTCATTTCTTTTTGAATGGTTGTTCATTTTGCATTATCCAAATCTTCAATCTAGCAGAACTATAATTGTTCCGTCCCCCAGGACGATGGTTTGCCTTACCTATTGGTCGTTTGTTTGTTTTCCCTCCTTTGCATCTTGTTTCAGCCTCTGGCTGCAAAGCCCAGGAAAAGTGGCTTGGAATCTGCAAAAGCTGGCTGCAGTTTTCTTTGCAGTGATTGGTCAAAGAGTGCAACATCTTAGGACCGCCCTTTTTACCAGGGTCTAGTCTCCATTTTGGAGCTTCATTCTGGCTATAGTTTTCCAACGTGCTGGAGCTGTGCAAGGCTAACTGGGACAAATCATCCTCAAAACCAGGCCAATCTAAGCCTATCCAAATTAGATAAGTATTGAATTATATTGATCTGGAATAGGAAATCTAGTTGTAGGAGCAGGGCTATTCTGTCGCTTCTAGAACTAATCTTTGCTGTAAAGATAGGGAAGGAAAGAGTTTCTCCTTCTAATATAGGCAGCGTGATTAGGGTATAGTGGTTTTATAATCACCTTTGCTTTCTGGAACCAGGGATAATTCTGTACCTAAAACCTATAGAAATTTGTTTCATTTTCTGCAACTTTAAGATCTGTGCCAGGTTTACAACCTTGTATGAATAAACATCCTTTTTTGAAGTTATCCAGACTCAGTCGTTCAATATCTATAGGACAGCTTATAGGGATTTGCAGTTCGCCCGGATAAAGGACAGCACGTTTCAGTTTTATAGTTTTTTATTGTCCGGCGGACGGCACAGTTTTGAGGTAGATCAGCGGTTTTTCCGCTTGAGCTAGCTTGCACAGCCTATAGTTTTTTATAGTTTAGGAAGTTTAGTATAGGCCGCGGCTTTTCCGCCTGAGCTCAGTCTGCATACCTAAAGACTCTACCAGCGTCTGAGGCAGTGGAGCCCGCTCTCAGACCTGAAGGAGTCAAATAGTGGGGCTCTATTTCCTTGCTATTTGGCTCGCGTGTGCGCACATGGCCCAGTGGCTTTCTGGGTTTGCACAGGCTGTGCAGTTCCCAGCAACGTCCAGGGCTCCCTCGGCGGTAGACCTCGAGCCGCGGAGCACCAGCGACAGTTCTTTGGCTGGCTCTGAGGCGTGAAGCCCACCAGAACCAGGCTAGAACCTGGACAGGCCTGGCAACGCTGCTGCGAGTTCGGCCGGAGCACTCGGCCGGCTTCGACCTGCCTCATGGTCCGGCGGTGGTGACCTGCCTCATCGTCCTGCGGTGGTGACCTGCCTCATGGTCCGGCGGTGGTGACCTGCCTCATCGTCCTGCGGTGGTGACCTGCCTCATCGTCCTGCGGTGGTGACCTGCCTCATTGACCTGCGGCGGTGACCTGCCTCATCGTCCTGCGGTGGTGACCTGCCTCATCGTCCTGCGGTGGTGACCTGCCTCATCGTCCCGCGGTGGTGACCTGCCTCATCGTCCTGCGGTGGTGACCTGCCTCATTGACCTGCGGCGGTGACCTGCCTCATCGTCCTGCGGTGGTGACCTGCCTCATCGTCCTGCGGTGGTGACCTGCCTCATCGTCCCGCGGTGGTGACCTGCCTCATCGTCCTGCGGTGGTGACCTGCCTCATCGACCTGCGGTGGTGACCTCCCTTCACAGCGGGGAGGAGGCGTCTCTTCTCTCCTCCTTTCCAAAGCCAGCCTCGGTGCTCCTTCGGCGGCAGGCCTCGAGCCGCAGAGCACGAGGTGCTTGAAAATTTGGCGAAGTCGCCATTTTGGCAGTTTACGTCACTCGGGCAAGGGAGGTATCAAGTGGCAAGTTGCTGTCAGTTGACATTTTGCAGCTTGCCCACCAAAGTCTGGCGCCAAAGGTCACAATCTTTGTAAAGTATAGTTACTTAGTGATATATATTGCTATGGTTAAGTGCTGTGAATTGTATTATATATTGAATTTGCTTTTATTGTAAATTTACTTGCAGGTATATTGCATTTGCCTTTGTTGTAAATTTACTTGCTATTAAGAATACATAATGTCTATGCAATTTCAAGATGATACAGATGGCGTACCTCCTTCTGAGGCTGAAAGTAGGAATGAAAGGCCCCAAAGGATAAAGCACCCTTCAGCCAAGATGCTAGCCCATCTAATAGATGAAAAGGAGCTCCTCCATGTGAGGTTAGGTTCGGCATGGGAGCGAATTGTAACATTGATGGACAGAATTGAGAGCTTGGGTATTACAAGGGTGCCATCCATATTACAGACAGACCTTGAAGAGACCTTCGGTCTCTGGAGGGGTTTGGTGTCTAAGATAGTTCAGGTCCTCGAGCGCATTAACGCCAAGGATTCAGAGTTAGAAATAGTGAGTGTCTTAGCTGACACTAATGAGAAAGAAAATAAGGTGAGGGCAATTCTAGATGCCTTGGAATTTAGTTCTCCACCTGTTAATCTAAGGTCTGAGCCAAAAGGAAATCAGTCTTCCTTATGCAGCCATGAGACCAATCTTTTGAAATCACCTGCTGTGGCACTTAGTCTTAAGTCCAACCGCTCTAGCCAGGTATCTAAACTAAGGGAGCGTGCATCGTCTAAACACAGCCACTCTAGCAAGTCTTCTGCTGCTGGGAGTGCCATCTCTTCCCTAGCTGCCTTGCACATTAAGGAGGCTGCACGTCTGGAGCTAAAGAGCAAAGTAGCGGGGGCGGAGGCTGATGCTAAGGCAGCTGATCTCACCCTTCCCTTTAAAGAAGAAGAGCAACGACTGCAAATAGAACAGGCCCGTAGACAAAGCGAAATGCAAATGGAACAGGCCCGTAGACAAAGCGAAATGCAAATGGAACAGGCCCAAAGACAAAGCGAAATGCAAATAGAACAGGCTCGTATAGAGATGCTTAGAATAAAGATGGATGCCGCAGCCAAAAGGGTAAGGGCTGAGACTTTGGCCAAGGCCCTAATTGAGCCACTCACAGAAGAAAATGTAAGCCAGTTACCAATACAGGACCCTTCTGCCAAAGTGTTTGCGCACCTTGGCAGCATGTACAGCCAGTTTTCGGATGAGGAACAGGGAGACTTCTCTCCTTACCCAGAGCAGGGCCCCAAAGTCACTTTTGAGTTTCCTGCAGAGCAGAGCGTCATAGCGGGGAGCTCACCTTTGCTCGAGCTACCTGTGCCTCCTGCTAAAACCCTAGGTCAGTCAATCAGGGCCTCAAGGCCGAGCGCTAGTTGGCCCCTACAGACAGCTGCACAGGGAACCATCGATTCGTCAGTGGTCGATGTCATCCCTCCAAGAGGCCAAAGGTTGACGCAAGGTACACGGTGGGAGTCCACTCCACAACAGCAAACTCCTCAATTGTTCCCTTCGACGCCAGAGTCCCAGCTCGTCTCCATCATCAGAAGCCCCAGAAGAGATCTTAAGGACAAGGGTGTCGAAAAGTTTTCGGACAAGCCTGAGGAATTTCTTCTCTGGAAGGCCACCTTCCAGAGAGCAATCAGAGACTTAAAGTTATTGCCTGAGGAAGAACTGACTCTTCTGGCTGCATGGTTGGGCCCAGCCTCATCCTCACAAGTTAAGAAGATCTACGCAGCCCACGTAGCCGATCCCGACAAAGCCCTGGAAAAGGCCTGGGCCAGGTTGCAGCAGAGGTATGGGGCCAGCACAGAGATTGAAGCATCTCTTATGGACAAGCTCCAAAGGTTCCCAGCTTTGAAACTCAAAGACTTCAAACTCTTGTGGGACCTCAGCGATCTCCTTACGGAATTAGAGTCGGCCAAGGAGAATCCAGAACTGCCCGGTTTGAAGTGCCTCGATCAGCACCTGTCCCAGAGGCAGATCTTGACCAAGCTGCCCTTCACTTTGCAAGAACGCTGGGGACAGGAGGTCTTCAACTACAAGGAGGCCCACTCCCAGGCATACCCTCCATTTTCTCATTTGGTCCAGTTCATCACCAGGGCGGCCAGAGAAAGGAATGATCCACAGACGGGCCTCCCCACCTTATACCAAGGGACCCAGCCAGAGAAGGCACCTGAAGTGGACAAGAAACCACCTAGAGAGGCCAATAGACCTGTCAGCGTAAAGGCAGTCGAAACTCAACACAAGGCTGACGAACCCAGGTCGGAGGTAAAAGAGTTGCTTTGCCCTATTCACCAAAAGCCTCACAGCTTGGCCAACTGCAGGGAGTTTAGTAGAAAGACATACAAAGAAAGGCAACAGCTAGTTCAAAAGCAGGGAATCTGCTTTAGATGCTGTGGAGCAACTCC
This sequence comes from Anolis carolinensis, assembly GCF_035594765.1. Taxonomy (NCBI): domain Eukaryota; kingdom Metazoa; phylum Chordata; class Lepidosauria; order Squamata; family Anolidae; genus Anolis; species Anolis carolinensis. Next base: position 43,098,834 of record NC_085841.1, read on the forward strand.
ACACTTTGCATCCAACTGCAAAGAAAACATCAAGTGTGAGAAATGCAACAGCCTCAAGCATTGCACCGCAATGCACAACTCCAATATCATCTCCCACCCCAAAGAGAACGCTTCACCAAAAGAAAAGTCAGCAGTCGAAGACACCGACAAGCCAGCCGCACCAGAGATGCAGTTGGAAGTTTCAGCAGTCGCCTGTACAGAGCTGTGTTCTGACTCGCACCAGTACAGAGTTTGTCATCCTATCTGCCTAGCGGATGTATATCCAGCCAAGAGCCCTTGGCTTAGAAAGAGACTCTATGTGGCCCTGGATTCACAGAGCGACGCCTCCCTGGCTACTCCAGAGTTCTTCCGCATGTTTGACCTTAAAACCAAGATGGTCGACTACACTATGACTACGTGTGCAGGAAAAAAGAAGTTGCAGGGTCGCATAGCATCTGGCTTTGTTGTCTCCTCTTGCGACCAGAAGAGGCAGTTCAAGTTGCCAGACCTGATTGAGTGTTCCTCCATCCCTCGGAACAAAAAACAAATTGTAACTAGAGAAGTTGTGGAGGCTCATCCACATTTGCGACGATTAAAGAATGCCATACCTGCTTTCCGTCCAGATGTGGACATTGCCCTTCTGCTTGGTGCGGACTGTCCGAACTTGTTCTATGTGAACGACCAAGTTAAGGGACCTCCAGGGGCGCCCATTGCTCAGCTGCTACCACTAGGCTGGACAGTTACAGGCCCAGTGTGCATAAACAAGATGCACCCACCATCGTCGTTGGACTCCAATCAAGCACAGGTGCTTAAAGGTGGACGTCCTACACTTGTGCGCAGTTGCCTAAGTCACATCTCAGTCTACTGCCAAGCAATAACTCCAGAGTATTCCTCCATCTTCAAAGTCTCTGAGAGAGACGAAGCCACAGCGCTCTCGAAAGATGAGCAAAGGTTTTCGGACATTATGAATGCTCAAGTCTCACGAAGTGCAGAGGTGAAAGCCTGCAAATCAACCACAGAAATCAAGATGGGCCAAAGATCTTACCTGGAACTACACCGCTTTGAGCATTTTTTAGAGTGCCGCAGTCCTCTTAGAGCAGTTGCTAGGCTCATACATCGCTTAGTCTGCAAAGATAGTCAGCCTTTGCCAGTTCAGGACATGCTAAAGGCTAAGGGAGTAATACTCAGGTCAGTTCAGAGGCATGAGTTTAGTCAAGAAACAGCCAGGTTAGAACAAGGGCTTAACACCCCCAGCCGGAGTTTCTTGTGTGAGCTGAACCCATTTCTGGATAAAGAGGGCATTTTAAGAGTGGGTGAGAGGTTAGCTAAGGCTAAACTCAAAGTGTGTATAAAGAACCCTATCATTGTACCCCCCAATAGCCATATTGCTTTGTTGTTGGTTCGTCACTACCATGAGAAAATCCATCATCAAGGTAGAACTCTGACTGAGGCGACCCTTAGAAATGAAGGCCTGTGGGTGGTAAATGCTAAAAGTTTGGTCAGCAGTGTTATTTTTAAGTGTGTCAAATGTCGGCGACTCAGAGTCAGCTGATGGCAGAACTACCTCAGGATAGGACTTTGACAGACCCACCCTTTTCCCATGTGGGAATCGATGTGTTTGGTCCTTGGGAAATTGTTACCAGAAAAACCAGGGGTGGTGTTGTAAATAATAAAAGATGGGCGGTTTTGTTTACTTGTTTGTCAAAACGAACTGTCTATATTGAGGATGTATAGGGAATGGACACTTCATCATTTTTAAATGCATTGAAAAGGTTCATAGCCCTCAGAGGGCCAATTAAGTCAATTCGATCGGACTGTGGCACCAATTTTGCATGTGCAGACCTTAGCCAACCACTTCAGGAAGAGGTGGAAGGCCGAATACTTAAGCCAGCTTCAAGCTAGAAGAATCTGGCAAAGCCCACAGGACAACATTGAGGTTAACAACGTTGTGTTGTTAAAGGACAAAGACTTGCCCCGCCATGCATGGCCCATGGGCATTGTATTAAAGACCTTTCCTTGCCCGGACGGTAAGGTCAGGAAAGTTCAATTAAAGACTTGCAACAGAGGCAAAGTGTCCATTTTGGACAGACCAATTAGTGACCTCGTGTTGCTTATTGGAGATGTTTAAAGTTCTAGTGTTTGTATTGTTGTGTATACAAAGGTGTTTGTATGTTTTTGATTGGTAAATTCCCATATCCTGGGAATTTAGCGGGGAGTGTTCCGTCCCCCAGGACGATGGTTTGCCTTACCTATTGGTCGTTTGTTTGTTTTCCCTCCTTTGCATCTTGTTTCAGCCTCTGGCTGCAAAGCCCAGGAAAAGTGGCTTGGAATCTGCAAAAGCTGGCTGCAGTTTTCTTTGCAGTGATTGGTCAAAGAGTGCAACATCTTAGGACCGCCCTTTTTACCAGGGTCTAGTCTCCATTTTGGAGCTTCATTCTGGCTATAGTTTTCCAACGTGCTGGAGCTGTGCAAGGCTAACTGGGACAAATCATCCTCAAAACCAGGCCAATCTAAGCCTATCCAAATTAGATAAGTATTGAATTATATTGATCTGGAATAGGAAATCTAGTTGTAGGAGCAGGGCTATTCTGTCGCTTCTAGAACTAATCTTTGCTGTAAAGATAGGGAAGGAAAGAGTTTCTCCTTCTAATATAGGCAGCGTGATTAGGGTATAGTGGTTTTATAATCACCTTTGCTTTCTGGAACCAGGGATAATTCTGTACCTAAAACCTATAGAAATTTGTTTCATTTTCTGCAACTTTAAGATCTGTGCCAGGTTTACAACCTTGTATGAATAAACATCCTTTTTTGAAGTTATCCAGACTCAGTCGTTCAATATCTATAGGACAGCTTATAGGGATTTGCAGTTCGCCCGGATAAAGGACAGCACGTTTCAGTTTTATAGTTTTTTATTGTCCGGCGGACGGCACAATAATGGATACCCACAAAGAGGTGTAGTAGACACCCACAATAGACACCCGCATAGTTGTTTCTTTCCCCTTTAATTTTTATATCCTTACATTTTTTTCCATGCTCTAAGTCATGGATCTCACAGGTATAGGCATCATTGAAATAGAATGCCATTCTTTTTCCTTTTACGTTTGGTCTTTTTCTTTGGAATAAGTCGTATACTTTCATTACTATGCTGCAGTCATGAGACTCATCCCACCATGTTTTACTGATGCCTACTGAATCAAAATTGCCTTCCTGTGCTAATGATACTGAACATATAACACAAGGAATTTAATATTAAGGCAAGAAATATAAGTGACCTGGAGTTTAACAAGCTTTTAAAAAGCATTTTAAATAGAATGACTAAAAGGCTTTTTAAACTGAATGAGAAATTCTATCAACATCAATTAAGCAAAATGATGTTACATTTGACTATTAGGTATTGTATTGTATGAGCATGCCATTGAATATCAGGTGCATATCAATTAGCAATCAAAGGTGCAAGACTCAAGGGACAAAGGTGCTGAGCTTGGGTAATCAAAGGCTTGTCTTTAATAAAAGAGCTAACAAATGCACATACTCGAAGCTTCTATTTCCATGAAGAAGCGGGAGACTCCCAGCTTCATGTGACCAGTACCAACCTTTGGGCTTATCTGACTGGCAAGGGAAGTCACCTATCTTTGCATACACACAATGAATCTAATGATTATCTGGCTTGGGAAATAGCCAGAGGGATTTGCCCAACATTTTCCATTCCCAGAAGATTATCTGCACAGGGTCACAAGGGAGTGACTGCTTCTAAGTTACATTCTATATATATAAAAGAGTGATGGCATCACGGCGACCCACAAAACAACAAAACTACAGGCCCCCCAACCTCGAAATTTGGCAACACAACCCATCATCCACGCCTCTAGGTTGATACAACAAAAAGAAAAGAAAAATAAAGTCCTAATTAGAGGGAGAGGAATAATTTCTTTTATCCAATTGCTGCCAGTTAGAAGGCTAAGCTCCTCCAACTTGGTCTCCTAGCAACCCAATAAAAAAAATAAAAAAAACCTAAAAAATAATTAAAAACACTAAAAGATTAATACAATAAAATACTATGATAACAGAAAATAACTAAAAATAATACAATAAAATAATAAAATATAATAAATAAAAAGATAACTTACAATAAAATTAATTAAAAAATACAAATAACGTCAAATAAAAATTACACAACAATTTTTAACCAATACCACCACCACTTTGCCACAGCAACGCGTGGCTGGGCACAGCTAGTTTTGATATATTTCTAAGAAGCAGTTTATATACATTTCATATATATAAAAATACAGTACACAATTGAAAGATACAAGTTAAACAAAATCATAAAGTAGGTGCAGTGTATTAAAGGGTTAGAAATGATAGAGTTTAGGAGTTTACAGCTGCTGCTGGTTTGGTTTCAATCCTCTGATGCTTTGAACTTGCGCAAGTCCGGAAAGAGTCTTTTTTTAAAGGAAAAATATATATATTTATTTCTGAGCCCTTGGTGAACAATAAATCTTGGGGAGGGGGTTGCCACTGTGGCTCTTAACAATCAATGCAGTGGATCTAGTCACTGAAATGTAAATCCAGACTAAAAGCTGATAAAATCAGAAATGCTGTCTTTTACCTTGAACGTGTGTCTCTTTATCTTTAACATATCATTAACAGTTGGAGATAGATTTGTAAATGCAATTGATACACACTCTAGTTGGGGCTATCAATAGGATTCCAGCTCTCTCTAACCAAACTTAGAATGGCTTTATTGACATTAATGGAACTGGAGTTAGTCATGACTAAAAAGATGTGCTGATTTCAATGAATCTATTTAAGCATGACTAACAGTCACATTGGATATTTGTGCATCTAGGTTTTTGGCAGAGGATATCCCCTAGTGGTAAAATAATCTATTTATTGGTTCTCCTTACCTATGGATCTTGCATTTAACATGCTTTGTTTTGCATGTGGATATCAGGGAGGCAAGTATGCATCTAACTCGCAGCTGTAATTCTTGATACAATATCTCAATGATAGCCCCATTGTGAGTAAGAGAATCACAGTGCATACACATTTCCCTACACATCTGCCATATATACTCGAATATAAGCTGAGTTTTCAGCCCCCTTTAAGGGCTGAAAAAGCCCCCCCCCCCCCACACACACACTACTCGAGTGAGGATCCCGGCCAGCTTATATTCGGGTCAGTTTATATTCAGGTATATAGGTAATCAAGTTAAACAGTCTTATCTTATTAAAGTCTTATTATTATCTTAAATCACGGTTTTATGTAAATATTGAAAAACACCCTTGTCAATAAGTTTTCCCAGTTTTTAGTGATAAAATTAGGTGCCCCGGCTTATATTCAGGTTGGCCTATACTCGAGTATATATGGTAATTTGATTCTATGTCTGGATCTCACATAGAGAAAAGGAACTACCCTGTTTCCCTGAAAATAAGACATCCCCGAAAAATAAGACCTAGCAGAAGTTTTGCTGAATTGCTAAATACAGTAGAGTCTCACTTATCCAACACTCGCTTATCCAACGTTCTGGATTATCCAACGCATTTTTGTAGTCAATGTTTTCAATACATCGTGATATTTTGGTGCTAAATTCGTAAATACAGTAATTACTACATAGCATTACTGTGTATTGAACTACTTTTTCTGTCAAATTTGTTGTATAACATGATGTTTTGGTACTTAATTTGTAAAATCAAAACCTAATTTGATGTTTAATAGGCTTTTCCTTAATCTCTCCTTATTATCCAACATATTCGCTTATCCAACATTCTGCCGGCCCGTTTATGTTGGATAAGTGAGACTCTACTGTATAAGACATCCCCCTAAAGTAAGACCTAGCAAAGGTTCTGTTTGGTAGCATGCCCAGCACCTGACAAACAGAACACCAGAGCATGCAGGATTGGTAAATGTACATACCAGTTGTACATGGAAATAATGGTAGTAACAAGAAATTCTTGATAGGATTCACAGTTTGTCTGGTTATGCTGGTTTGTGATGACAACTACTGTACAGTATATAATAAATGTTCATTTTTTTGTTCAACAATAAATGTGAATTCTTCTTCATGGAAAAATAAGACATCCCTTGAAAATAAGACCTAGCACATCTTTGGGAGCAAAAATTAATATAAGACACTGTCTTATTTTCGGGGAAACACGGTATTGTTTTCACAGTCTGCTTTGCAAATTTCACAAAGCATGATTGAGTGACCACACTTAGGAAACATTGGATGGCGAACTTGAAGGACCCCGAACTTGGATCCTGTAAGGCTCTTTGCCTATCCATCTGAAAATTTCCACAGAACTGAAATGTGACTTCTTTAAGATCTTTTCTTTCAATGCTGCCTTGGCTCTGGACAAATACCAAGATATAGGCAACAAATGGTGCTTTCTTTTAATCGTTCTTCCTTTTTTTTTCTTTTTTGTGAAGCTGGCAGCTTCTTCAAACACACATCCAACCAACGCACAATACAATAATTTTTTTTTGGAAAAATAAAAATGAAGAAAAACCCAGACCATCTGGCTAAGTGCTCCTTAAAAATGAGAAGACAAGAAAAACAACGCTTGGAGAGAGTTGGCAGCTGAATGCAGCTCAGCCCGCGTGTGGACTTTCTCCTGTGGTGCCTGGAAAGGACAGCCTCCACATCTCCCATTTCTGTGAAAAAGTAGCAGAGGGAGGGAGAGGCAAGGTCAGCCTTTTGAGTGGGACGTGGTGACTTTGCTGAGCTGCGCATGTTAATTAACTTGAGAAAGTGTCCTACCCGCCTGCAGCCTTCCCTGTGGTCCCATTGCTACAGCATTACAGCCCCCTACTGGAAATCTAACACAACAGACTGTCATTGTGGTTCTGTAGCTCTGCAATGGTTTGGGGCGGAGGGATGAGGAAACCTACAGATATTACGATCCGGGAATAGGGAATAGGGTTGCCTGGCACCACAACCCTTAGGAAGGAAGGATCTGTGACCCCTTCTACACAGCTATATAAAATCCATATTAAACCGGATTGTATGGCATTGTGGACTCAGACAATTCAGTTCAAAGCAGATTTTGTGGACTCTCTGCCTTGATATTCTGGGTTATATGGCCAGTTCATTGTATGGATTGTATGGCTGTGTGGAAGTTCCCTTAGTAATGACATAGGGAACTTCCACACAGCCATACAATCCAGATTACCAAGGCAGAAAATATCTGCTTTGAACTGGACCTTCTGAGTCCACACTGGCATATAATCCAGTTCAATGTGGATTTTATACAGCTGTGTAGAAGGGGTCATAGATCCCCTCCTTCCTGAGACACTTAGCAAGTTGCAATAAGAAATCAATGAATAATAAATAAATAAATAAATAAATAAATAAATAAATACACTTTATTTGTACCATGCCACCATCTTGCTGAAGGGACTCGGAGCGGCTCACAAAAAGCACACAATAGTGCAGAACACACAAAATGCAACAAAATACATAACAAATAAAACAATAACAAAATAGAATGAAGACTCACAAACTGTAGGAAGGCGCTCCTCTACTGAATAAGGCTGGATATATACTGCCCTATATCCCAGGATTTGATACCAGATTATCTGCTTTGAACTGGATTATATGAGTTTACACTGTCATATAATCTGGGATAAGCGGATAATATGGGATCAGATGCTGGGATATAAGGACAGTGTAGAAGGGGCCTGAGATGAAAATGTCCACACAGTTGGAGCTGAGTTCAACAAAATTGGGGAATTTGCACCCTCCCGTGTGGAGATGACCCCTGGCAATTAGTTGGGAAGTATGCATTTCTGAAATGGTCATGGGTTCACAGTTCATAGGGGATGTTCTTGGGCTTGGTGCTCTCTGGAGAAACATAGCAGTAGCAGCAGCCACCAGAAACAGTTTCCAAGATGAGTACTGCTTGCTAGTTGCAACCCATCTGAGCCCTGGTGACATTGGCATTGAACTGCACTACTGCAAGGCAGTTCATATGGGGCTGCCTCTGAAGATTGGAAATGGATCATGGTGCAGTACGGGGCCACATAGATGCTAATGAGGGCCAGCAAGTCTAAACAAATTAAACCATGTTTGTGGAAGTTTCACTGGATTCCAATATATTCTCAGCTCTGGATTTAACTGTTCAGGCCATGGACAGGAGATGGTTCATAGCCATCCCATCACTATTTCAAAGGCAAAAACCAGCACAAATTTGGCTAAAGAATATCACAAGAGTACAGTCTATATGACAAAAGTTACTAGTAAGGAAGAACAGACGAGCTAGGAGAGGTTGTAGCAGTTTGCTTTTGCCTGAGTTGATGGGGAAGGGCAAGATTCCTCCTCTCTTTTTGATCTCCCTTACAAATGAGTCTATTGAGTGAAAACTGCCTTTGAACTTTGCATTCAATTTGCAGTAACTAAAGTAAGATTAGGACCAGAGGCGGTCCAACCATAAGGCGAAATAGGCATTTGCCTGTGGCGCTATCGTCCCGGGGGCACCATCGTCCTGGGAGGAGGGCACCACTCTCCACCTCCTTCTCTTTCGGGCCTTCCAGCGGCCGCGCTGGGCCTTCCGGCCGGCGCAGACCCACCTTCGCACCACGCAAGCCCACCTTTGGGGCCTGTTCCGTCCCCCAGGACGATGGTTTGCCTTACCTATTGGTCGTTTGTTTGTTTTCCCTCCTTTACATTTTGTTTGAGCCTCTGGCTGCAAAGGCCTAGGAAAGGTGGCTTGGAATCTGCAAGAGCTGGCTGCAGTTTTCTTTGCAGTGATTGGTCAAAGAGTGCAACATCTTAGGACCGCCCTTTTTACCAGGGTCTAGTCTCCATTTTAGAGTTTCATTCTGGCTATAGTCTTCCAACGTGCTGGAGCTGTGCAAGGCTAACTGGGACAAATCATCCTCAAAACCAGGCCAATCTAAGCCTATCCAAATTAGATAAGTATTGAATTATATTGATCTGGAATAGGAAATCTAGTTAGAGGAGCAGAGTTATTCCATCGCTTCTAGAACTAATCTTTGCTGTAAAGATAGGGAAGGAAAGAGTTTCTCCTTCTGATATAGGCAGCGTGATTAGGGTATAGTGGTTTTATAATCACCTTTGCCTTCTGGAACCAGGGATAATTCTGTGACTAAAACCTATAGAAATTTGTTTCATTTTCTGCAACTTTAAGATCTGTGCCAGGTTTACAACCTTGTATGAATAAACATCCTTTTTTGAAGTTATCCAGACTCAGTCGTTCAATATCTATAGGACAGCTTATAGGGATTTGCAGTTCGCCCGGATAAAGGACAGCACGTTTCAGTTTTATAGTTTTTTATTGTCCGGCGGACGGCACAGTTTTGAGGTAGATCAGCGGTTTTTCCGCTTGAGCTAGCTTGCACGGCTTTATAGTTTTTTATAGTTTAGGAAGTTTTAGTATAGGCTGCGGCTTTTCCGCCTGAGCTCAGTCTGCATACCTAAAGACTCTACCAGCGTCTGAGGCAGTGGAGCCCGCTCTCAGACCTGAAGGAGTCAAATAGTGGGGCTCTATTTCCTTGCTATTTGGCTCGCGTGTGCGCACGTAGCCCAGTGGCTTTCTGGGTTTGCACAGGCTGTGCAGTTCCCAGCAACGTCCAGGGCTCCCTCGGCGGTAGACCTCAAGCCGCGGAGCACCAGCGACAGTTCTTTGGCTGGCCCTGAGGCGTGGAGCCCACCAGAACCAGGCTAGAACCTGGACAGGCCTGGCAACGCTGCTGCGAGTTCGGCCGGAGCACTCAACCGGCTTTGACAGCCTCTTCATCAGGAGTTCGGCCGGAGCACTCGGCCGGCTTTGACCTGCCTCATGGTCCGGCGGTGGTGACCTGCCTCATCGTCCTGCGGTGGTGACCTGCCTCATTGACCTGCGGCGGTGACCTGCCTCATCGTCCTGCGGTGGTGACCTGCCTCATCGTCCTGCGGTGGTGACCTGCCTCATCGCCTGGCGGTGGTGACCTGCCTCATCGTCCTGCGGTGGTGACCTGCCTCATCGTCCTGCGGTGGTGACCTGCCTCATCGTCCTGCGGTGGTGACCTGCCTCATCATCCTGCGGTGGTGACCTGCTTCATCGTCCTGCGGTGGTGACCTGTTTCATCGACCTGCGGTGGTGACCTCCCTTCACAGCGGGGAGGAGGCGTCTTTTCTCTCCTCCTTTCCAAAGCCAGCCTCGGTGCTCCTTCGGCGGCAGGCCTCGAGCCGCAGAGCACGAGGTGCTTGAAAATTTGGCGAAGTCGCCATTTTGGCAGTTTACGTCACTCGGGCAAGGGAGGTATCAAGTGGCAAGTTGCTGTCAGTTGACATTTTGCAGCTTGCCCACCAAAGTCTGGCGCCAAAGGTCACAATCTTTGTAAAGTATAGTTACTTAGTGATATATATTGCTATGGTTAAGTGCTGTGAATTGTATTATATATTGAATTTGCTTTTATTGTAAATTTACTTGCAGGTATATTGCATTTGCCTTTGTTGTAAATTTACTTGCTATTAAGAATACATAATGTCTATGCAATTTCAAGATGATACAGATGGTATACCTCCTTCTGAGGCTGAAAGTAGGAATGAAAGGCCCCAAAGGATAAAGCACCCTTCAGCCAAAATGCTAGCCCATCTAATAGACGAAAAGGAGCTCCTCCATGTGAGGTTAGGTTCGGCATGGGAGCGCATCACAACATTAATGGACAGAATAGAGAGCTTGGGTATCACAAGGGTGCCAGCCATATTACAGACAGACCTCGAAGAAGCCTTCGGTCTTTGGAGGGGTTTAGTGTCTAAGATAGTCCAGGTCCTCGAGCGCATTAACGCCAAGGATTCAGAGTTAGAAATAGGGAGTGTTTTAGCTGACACTAATGAGAAAGAAAATAGGGTGAGGGCAATCCTAGCTTCCTTATGCAGCCATGAGACCAATCTTTTGAAATCACCTGCTGTGGCACTTAGTCTTAAGTCCAACCGCTCTAGCCAGGTATCTAAACTAAGGGAGCGTGCATCGTCTAAACACAGCCACTCTAGCAAGTCTTCTGCTGCTGGGAGTGCCATCTCTTCCCTAGCTGCCTTGCACATTAAGGAGGCTGCACGTCTGGAGCTAAAGAGCAAGGTAGCGGGGGCGGAGGCTGATGCTAAGGCAGCTGATCTCACCCTTCCCTTTAAAGAAAAAGAGCAACGACTGCAAATAGAACAGGCCCGTAGACAAAGCGAAATGCAAATGGAACAGGCCCGTAGACAAAGCGAAATGCAAATGGAACAGGCCCAAAGACAAAGCGAAATGCAAATAGAACAGGCCCGTAGACAAAGCGAAATGCAAATAGAACAGGCTCGTATAGAGATGCTTAGAATAAAGATGGATGCCGCAGCCAAAAGGGTAAGGGCTGAGACTTCGGCCAAGGCCCTAATTGAGCCACTCACAGAAGAAAATGTAAGCCAGTTACCAATACAGGACCCTTCTGCCAAAGTGTTTGCGCACCTTGGCAGCATGTACAGCCAGTTTTCGGATGAGGAACAGGGAGACTTCTCTCCTTACCCAGAGCAGGGCCCCAAAGTCACTTTTGAGTTTCCTGCAGAGCAGAGCGTCATAGCGGGGAGCTCACCCTTGCTCGAGCTACCTGTGCCTCCTGCTAAAACCCTAGGTCAGTCAATCAGGGCCTCAAGGCCGAGCGCTAGTTGGCCCCTACAGACAGCTGCACAGGGAACCATCGATTTGTCAGTGGTCGATGTCATCCCTCCAAGAGGCCAAAGGTTGACGCAAGGTACACGGTGGGAGTCCACTCCACAACAGCAAACTCCTCAATTGTTCCCTTCGACGCCGGAGTCCCAGCTTGTCTCCATCATCAGAAGTCCCAGAAGAGATCTTAAGGACAAGGGTGTCGAAAAGTTTTCGGACAAGCCTGAGGAATTTCTTCTCTGGAAGGCCACCTTCCAGAGAGCAATCAGAGACTTAAAGTTATTACCTGAGGAAGAACTGACTCTTCTGGCTGCATGGTTGGGCCCAGCCTCATCCTCACAAGTTAAGAAGATCTACGCAGCCCACGTAGCCGATCCCGACAAAGCCCTGGAAAAGGCCTGGGCCAGGTTGCAGCAGAGGTATGGGGCCAGCACAGAGATTGAAGCATCTCTTATGGACAAGCTCCAAAGGTTCCCAGCTTTAAAACTCAAAGACTTCAAACTCTTGTGGGACCTCAGCGATCTCCTTGCGGAATTAGAGTCGGCCAAGGAGAATCCAGAACTGCCCGGTTTGAAGTGCCTCGATCAGCACCTGTCCCAGAGGCAGATCTTGACCAAGCTGCCCTTCACTTTGCAAGAACGCTGGGGACAGGAGGTCTTCAACTACAAGGAGGCCCACTCCCAGGCATACCCTCTATTTTCTCATTTGGTCCAGTTCATCACCAGGGCAGCCAGAGAAAGGAATGATCCGCAGACGGGCCTCCCCACCTTATACCAAGGGACCCAGCCAGAGAAGGCACCTGAAGTGGACAAGAAACCACCTAGAGAGGCCAATAGACCTGTCAGCGTAAAGGCAGTCGAAACTCAACACAAGACTGACGAACCCAGGTCGGAGGTAAAAGAGTTGCTTTGCCCTATTCACCAAAAGCCTCACAGCTTGGCCAACTGCAGGGAGTTTAGTAGAAAGACATACAAAGAAAGGCAACAGCTAGTTCAAAGGCAGGGAATCTGCTTTAGATGCTGTGGAGCAACTCCACACTTTGCATCCAACTGCAAAGAAAACATCAAGTGTGAGAAATGCAACAGCCTCAAGCATTGCACCGCAATGCACAACTCCAATATCATCTCCCACCCCAAAGAGAACGCTTCACCAAAAGAAAAGTCAGCAGTCGAAGACACCGACAAGCCAGCCGCACCAGAGATGCAGGTGGAAGTTTCAGCAGTCGCTTGTACAGAGCTGTGTTCTGACTCGCACCAGTACAGAGTTTGTCATCCTATCTGCCTAGCGGATGTATATCCATCCAAGAGCCCTTGGCTTAAAAAGAGACTCTATGTGGCCCTAGATTCACAGAGCGATGCCTCCCTAGCTACTCCAGAGTTCTTCCGCATGTTTGACCTTAAAACTAAGATGGTCGATTACACCATGACTACATGTGCAGGAAAAAAGAAGTTGCAGGGTCGCATAGCATCTGGCTTTGTTGTCTCCTCTTGCGACCAGAAGAGACAGTTCAAGTTGCCAGACCTGATTGAGTGTTCCTCCATCCCTCGGAACAAAAAACAAATTGTAACTAGAGAAGTTGTGGAGGCTCATCCACATTTGCGACGGTTAAAGAATGCCATACCAGCCTTTCAGCCAGATGTGGACATTGCCCTTTTGCTTGGCTCGGACTGCCCGAGCTTGTTCTGTGTGAACGACCAAGTTAAAGGACCTCCAGGTGCACCTATCGCGCAACAATTGCCATTAGGCTGGACAGTCATAGGCCCAGTGTGCATAAACAAGATGCACCCACCATCGTCGTTGGACTCCAATCAAGCACAGGTGCTTAAAGGTGGACGTCCTACACTTGTGCGCAGTTGCCTAAGTCACATCTCAGTCTACTGCCAGGGGATAACTCCAGAGTATTCCTCCATCTTCAAAGTCTCTGAGAGAGATGAAGCCACAGCGCTCTCGAAAGATGAGCAAAGGTTTTCGGACATTATGAATGCTCAAGTCTCACGAAGTGCAGAGGTGAAAGCCTGCAAATCAACCACAGAAATCAAGACGGGCCAAAGATCTTGCCTGGAACCACACCGTTTTGAACGTTTTTCGGAGTGGCACAGTCTTCTTAGAGCAGTTGCTAGGCTTATACATCGCTTAGTCTGCAAAGATAGTCAGCCTTTACAGGTCCAGGATATGATAAAGGCTAAGAGCGTCATATTCAAGTCAGTGCAGAGATCTGTTTTCAAGCAGGAAATAGCTAGGCTAGAGCAAGGGCTTAACACCCCCAGCCGGAGTTTCTTGCGTGAGTTAAACCCATTTCTAGACAAGGAGGGCATTTTAAGAGTGGGAGGGAGGTTAGCTAAGGCTAAACTCAAAGTGTGTACAAAGAACCCCATCATTGTACCCCCCAATAGCCATATTGCTTTGTTGTTGGTTCGTCACTACCATGAGAAAATCCATCATCAGGGTAGAACTCTAACTGAGGCAGCCCTTAGAAATGAAGGTCTGTGGGTAGTTAATGCCAAAAGGTTGGTCAACAGTTGTATTTTCAAATGTGTCAAATGTCGGCGACTCAGACGAAACTGTCAAAGTCAGTTGATGGCAGAACTACCTCAGGATAGGACTTTGACAGACCCACCCTTTTCCCATGTGGGAATCGATGTATTTGGTCCTTGGGAGGTTGTCACTAGGAAAACCAGGGGTGGTGTTGTAAATAACAAGAGGTGGGCAGTTTTGTTTACTTGTTTAGTAATACGAGCTGTCCATATAGAAGTCACAGAGGGAATGGACACTTCATCATTCATAAATGCCTTGAAAAGGTTTGTAGCCCTCAGAGGGCCAATTAAGTTAATTTGGTCGGACTGTGGCACCAATTTTGCATGTGCAGACCTTAGCCAACCACTTCTGGAAGAGGTGGAAGGCCGAATACTTAAGCCAGCTTCCAACCAGAAGACTCTGGCAAACCCCAAAGGACAATGCCAAGGTGGGAAACCTTGTGTTGCCAAAGGACAAAGACTTGCCCCGCTATGCCTGGCCTATGGGCATTATACTAAAGACCTTTCCTTGCCCTGACGGTAAGGTTAGAAAAGTTCAAGTAAAGACTCATAGTAAGGACAAAATGTCTGTCCTGGACAGACCAATTAGTGACCTCGTGTTGCTTATTGGAGATGTTTAAAGTTTTATACTGTTGTATTGTTGTGTATACAAAGGTGTTTGTATGTTTTGATTGGTAAATTCCCACATCCTGGGAATTTAGCGGGGAGTGTTCCGTCCCCCAGGACGATGGTTTGCCTTACCTATTGGTCGTTTGTTTGTTTTCCCTCCTTTACATTTTGTTTGAGCCTCTGGCTGCAAAGGCCTAGGAAAGGTGGCTTGGAATCTGCAAGAGCTGGCTGCAGTTTTCTTTGCAGTGATTGGTCAAAGAGTGCAACATCTTAGGACCGCCCTTTTTACCAGGGTCTAGTCTCCATTTTAGAGTTTCATTCTGGCTATAGTCTTCCAACGTGCTGGAGCTGTGCAAGGCTAACTGGGACAAATCATCCTCAAAACCAGGCCAATCTAAGCCTATCCAAATTAGATAAGTATTGAATTATATTGATCTGGAATAGGAAATCTAGTTAGAGGAGCAGAGTTATTCCATCGCTTCTAGAACTAATCTTTGCTGTAAAGATAGGGAAGGAAAGAGTTTCTCCTTCTGATATAGGCAGCGTGATTAGGGTATAGTGGTTTTATAATCACCTTTGCCTTCTGGAACCAGGGATAATTCTGTGACTAAAACCTATAGAAATTTGTTTCATTTTCTGCAACTTTAAGATCTGTGCCAGGTTTACAACCTTGTATGAATAAACATCCTTTTTTGAAGTTATCCAGACTCAGTCGTTCAATATCTATAGGACAGCTTATAGGGATTTGCAGTTCGCCCGGATAAAGGACAGCACGTTTCAGTTTTATAGTTTTTTATTGTCCGGCGGACGGCACAGGGCCTTCAGAGATTGCGAGGTCTGTAGGAACTTGGAAGCTAGGTATGTGGGGTTTATATATCTGTAGAAGGTCCAGGGTGGGAGAAAGAACTTTTCTTTGAAGCAGGTGTGAATGTTGTAATTAATCACCTTGATTAGCATTTAATGGCCCTGTGGCTTCAAGGCCTGGCTTCTTCTTGCCTGGGAGAATCTTTTTTTGGGAGGAGTTAGCTGTCCCTGATTGTTTACTGTCTGGATTTCTTCTGTTTTCAGAGTGTTGTTCTTTATTTATTGTCCTGATTTTAGAGGGTTTTTTTTAATACTGAGGGCTATCTGGGTTATCTAAGTCCACACTGCCCTATATCCCTGTTCAATGTTTAGTGCTAAATTTGCAAATATAGTAATTCCTACATAACATTACCATGTATTGAACTGCTTTTTCTATTGATTTGTTGTAAAACATGATGTTTTGGTGCTTAATTTTTAAAATCATAATGTAATTTGATGTTTTATAGGCTTTTCCTTTATACTTCCTTATTATCCAACATTTTTGCTTATCCAACGCTTTTATTTTTCAGTGATTGGTTTGGGGGGGCGCCAAAATTCTGTTCGCCTACACTTGAAAAATACCTAGGTCCGGCTCTGATTAGGACAAAAGTAGGAAGCTAATGGAGAACCTGATATACTGTTGTAAAAGCAGCTGAAAACTGGAATTACAGTTATGCTAAAAGTATACATTAACCATTGTTCATGGTGGAAAGGGATGTTGAGCACAGAAATCAAACACATTTGGAGGGCACCACACTGGGGGCCCATCTACACTGTCTTATTATACAATTGAATGGCATTATATGAGTCCATAGGTAAAGGTAAAGGTTTCCCCTGATGTTAAGTCCAGTCGTGTCCGACTCTGGGGGTTGGTGCTCATCTCCATTTCTAAGCTGAAGAGCCGGCGTTGTCTGTAGACACCTCCAAGGTCATGTGGCCTGCATGACTGCATGGAGCGCCGTTACATTCCTGCCGGAGCGGTACTTATTGATCTACTCACATTTGCATGTTTTCAAACTGCTAGGTTGGCAAAAGCTGGAGCTTAACAGCGGGTGCACACTCTGCTCCCCGGATTCAGACCTGCGACCTTTCGGTCTGCAAGTTCAGCAGCTCAGCGCTTTAACACACTGTGCCACCGGGGGCTCCATATGAGTCCATACTGCCATATAATGCAGTTCCAAAATGCACTTTAACTGCATTATGAAACTGTATTATATGGCAGGGTAGGCAGTGTTTTATTGACTCTATAATATAGTCAGTTGCTCTTCTGCCATTTACACAAGATAAAAAGGGTAGTATTTCCGCAAAGGCTTAATTTGGTTTCTTTGAATACTGATATATTTATTCACTGAATGTTTTGTTCCAGACCAGTCCTGCTTTGCCATGAGGAGTTCATTTCAAGTATTTTATCAATTTCTATAATAAGCCCACCTCCTTTTATTTCTGGGATCCAACCATGGCGAGTTATGAGACTTCTCTGACTTGTCTGTGACCCACAAAATTGGAGAACAACAAAAGGAGTCTGATACATATTTTCCCTCTCCCGTGGAGCAAGCCCTAATGTAAAAGACTGAATTGAGTGTCCTTTCTATTCATTCAGCTAGGCTAAAAGGGATGATTTACAGTTGATGCCTTGACCTTTGCGGTCCAAAAGTCCTTGATTCAGCCTTTGCAGAAAGCAGAAGTGATGGCTGCATGTACACAAATACACATGTCATGTGCACAGTTCAGTAACATAGTCATCCTCACTCCCCCATAAACACATGCTCCCTGATTCAGAGGAGAGTCACCCTGAGTGATATCACCTACACAACAACCCTGAAGCACGAACACATCCTCCATACCACATTGTATTCCCATTTAGGCAACAGTGTGAGCTTATTTTGTTCTTCTTTTTTTTAGCACAAAAGAGTCCAAAGCCATTTTCTTTGTCAGGAATTAAGTAGCCTATTTATTACATTTCCACGATGTTGTAGTTAGGTGCTTCAATTCATTTTCTTGAGTCCTTTAATTTAAGGAATCGCTCCATACATTACTAAGCGCAACTGGAATAACTGCCAGCGAAAAGTAAATGGGCGCATAGACTATTCACGAGTTACATCCAAAATGCTAATTTTACAAAAAGCCAAGTCTAGCATCCATATTAACCATCAATTTTCACAGCAGAGCGCAGAGATAAGCATCATAAAAGTACACATGCAAAAAATATATATGCCACACTGTGTAATTATTACTTTCTTTTCTTCCAGAAATCAAATTGGGATCCACCACTCATACACACACACACACACAGATGAAGAAGACTGGAGGGGGATTTTGAGAAGGGTGCGTTGGAAATAGCAAACTTACCTCTTTAGTGTAGGAGGGGTTATAGACATGTGATTGTACTGAGCATGTTCAGACTCAGGACTCCATTTTGTATTCATGTTTGCATCAGACCTCAGTGGAGGTGGATGCATGTATGATGCTGTTTGGACTTCAATATGGAAGCATGCTTATGGACTTCAGTGAGTACAACTATACTTAAAGACTATGGACTATTGATTAAGAATGATACCCTGTTCATAACACAGAGAAGCTACATCCTATCTGTAACTGAACTTCAATACGAAATGTGCTTGTATGGTGAATTAATACAAGATGTTTATGAGTAAACGAAAAGGGTTTAAAGGGAGTATATATGTTTTGGGCAAATGCAACTACCATTTCAATTTTAAAGAAACAACCATCTTCTGCTAACCAAATATATTTTTGTAGTGGAATGTCTTTATCCTTGGCAGTTCAAAGACATGGTTCTTCAGTTTAACAGCTGAGTTACTTGTGTGCCATTACATGAATGCTTGTGAATATCACTAGTTCAAAGAGTTGACTTCTAACAAGGTCATGCTTTTCTTGACAAGTGTTTTTCAAAAGGTAGTCTCCTCATATTCGTGGAGATTTACATTGGCCAAAAGGATATGTGCCCAGAGACTGGGTGCAGTTATTTTCCAATAGTATGTGTGTGTGTTTCTGTGTGTTATGGAGAGGCAAGAGATAGAGAAATTGAGAGAAGCTACGTGTGTATGTGTGTGTGCGCGTGCGTGCATGCCTCGAGAGTGATGGTCCTTTCCTTCTCCAGGGTGGGAAAATCCTTTAGGATCTCCCCTCCCTGCCTCTCTTCAGGATCCACAGGGGTGGCCTGGGCCCACCATTCACAGTCCCAGCACAAGCCCCAACATGCAATGAGGAAAAGGAGCAGGGCTTATGGGGTTTCCCCCTCCCTCCCCCAGTCCTGGACGGTGGTGTTGCTAGATCTCCCTTAAATTCATAGCTAAAAGTTGAAGTGTCAGTGGCGATGACATGGAATACGTGACAACCCAGTGTGGAGAATGCAATTCCAGACCTTGTGGGATCTTCTTCTCTGGAGGCTTTTAACCAGAGGCTGAATGACCACAAGAATGTTTCGACTGTATTTTCCTGCATGGGAGAGGACTGGACTGGATGGCACTTGTGATCTCTTCCAACTCTTCTATGATTCTACTAGCTGTGCCCGGCCACGCGTTGCTGTGGCAAAGTCTGGTGGTATGGGAGAGACAGTATTGAGGAATTGTTGGTAGTTAAGGTAAAGGGTAAAGGTTTCCCCCTGACATTAAGTCTAGTCGTGTCTGACTCTGGGGGTTGGTGCTCATCTCCATTTCTAAGCCGAAGAGCCAGCGTTGTCTGTAGACTCCTCCAAGGTCATGTGGGATGACTGCATGGAGCAGCATTACCTTCCAGCCACAGCAGTACCTATTCATCTACTCACATTTGCATGTTTTTGAACTTCTGGGTTGGCAGAAGTTGGGACTGACAGTGAGGGCTCACTCCGCTTCCCAAATTCAAACCTGCGACCTTTCAGTCCACAAGTTCAGCAGCTCAGCGCTTTAATATGCTGCGTCATCAGGGGATATTATTTCCTAAAGCTTGTGAATATACAATATTTCTGATTGTTGGGGTTTCTTTTTGTCTGTTGGAGGCAAGTATGAATGCTGCAATTAGGCAAAATGATTAGCATGTAATGGCCTTGCAGCTTTAAAGCCTGGCTGCTTCCTCCCTGAGGGAATTTTTTGTTAGGAGGTGTTAGCTGGCCCTGATTGTTTCCTGTCTGGAATTCCCTTGTTTTAAGAGTGTTCTTTGCAATATTTTATGTGCTTCTACTGTCTGGGTGTTAGCTGGCCCTGATTATTTCCTGTCTGGAATTCCCAATTTCCCTGCTTTCAGAGAGTTGCTCTTTATTTACTGTCCTGGTTTTAGAGATTATATTGCTCTGTATTATTATACCACAGTAATTATTTCATATTACAGTAGAATCTCACTTATCCAACATTCGCTTATCCAATGTTCTGGATTATCCAATGCAGTGTGCCTTTTAGTAGCTAATGTTTTTCTTGTCAATGTTTTAAATTCATTGTTATATTTTGGTGGTAAATTTGTAAATACAGTAATTACTACATAGCATTACTGCGCACTGAACTCCTTTTTCTGTCCAATTTGTTGTATAACATGATGTTTTTGGTTCTTAATTTGTAAAATCATTACCTAATTTGATGTTTAATAGGCTTTTCCTTAATCCCTCCTTATTATCCAAGATATTCGCTTATCCAAGGTTCTGCCGGCCTGTTTATGTTGCATAAGTGAGACTTTACTTTATATTTATAATCTTATATTATCTGCTTAGAACTGGATTATATGAGGCCCCTTTCTTCACAGCTGTATAAAATGCACACTGAAGTGGATTATATGGCAGTCTGGACTGAAGATAATCCAGTTCCAAGCATATAATATAAGATTCTAAATGGGTTATATAGCTGTGTGGCAGGGCCTTGAGTCGACACTGCCATATAATCCAGTTCAAATCAGATAATCTGTATTTTATAGGCAGTGTGGAATAGGCCTGATTGAAGTGGCCTTGGGCTGAATGGGTTTCTAGGAGACCAAGGGGGCAGAGCTTAGCCTTCTAACTGGCAGCAATTGGATAAAAACAATTATTCCTCTCCCTCTAATTAGGACTTCATTTTTCTTTTCTTTTTGTTGTCGGAACCTAGGGGCAAGGATGGTAGGTTGTGTTGCCAAGTTTCATGGTTCTGGGACTTGTAGTTTTGTTGTTTACTCCTAGGTAATTATGTATATTTTAATGGATATTCTTAATTTTATTGTAATTTTTAATCTTGATGGAGTTTTAAATTTGACGACAACTGTTTTTAATGTGTATGTTTATATTGTAAGCCGCCCTGAGTCCCCTGATGGGTGAGAGGGTGGGGTAGAAGTGATGTAATAAATAAATAAATAAATAAATAAATAGGCTGAGATTACATTATCTTTTTATATATATAAAAGATGATAATGACCCCAGATTCAACATGTACACACTAGACCCAAGGATGCTCTGCGGCAGACTTACACCGGACTAACTTGCAAAAATATGGTGGTGAAGAATCTAGCACTACCTCTGAGACTAATTTATTTTATCCTGAGTTTGTATGGATTTCAGTTTCCTTCCTCAGATGCACCAATGGAGTTCTGCTGTGAGCAAATTAAAGCTTGTTGATGCCCAGGTCTGCTATGCAGCTCAAACATATACAATACAAAGCACATAACCCTTTATTTATGGGTTGTTCACAAGACTAGAGTGGATGAATAGGCTTTAAGAGCTGGATCGCCTAGTTTTAATCCTAAATTGTTTCCTTGGATAAAAACAAGGCAGACACAAACAACATGCTCATTTTCTAACTGAGTATTACAAAGGACTATTGTGCTCGGTTTATGAAACTGACATCGAGATTAGTTTGCAGTTGCCAACTTTCAGAATAAAGCCCTGCTTTCCAAACTGCTCCTGAAGATAATGAAATGCCATTGCTAGTTCTCAAGTGTTTGAGGGCTATCATTATGCTCTTGGACTTAGAAGATTCCTTATGGCCTGGAGCCCCAGACATACAGAAACAGATGGAACTGTACAAATTAAATAGCCATCTGGGATTCACAGTGCTCCCATGCTGCCTTGTGGGGAATTAAAGCCAATGTTAGATAAATGTGCAAATGGATTTTATATTATAATACAGGCAGCCAGGAACTTGGAACACATAGCCATGTAGGATGGAGTTGATTCGCAACATTCAAGATTGGTTAAGGGTAGATTGATACTTCATTTCTAAATGCAACACACAAACACTTTCCATGTTAATGATAATAACAACAGTGGGAGGTTAATTTATCCCAAAAGTTTGCTTTAAAATCCATTAGGCAAGTACATTAAACGCAATAATAACAGTTCTGCAGCTCTCCTGCTAGGTCACTTATGCATTAGGAAATGTAATGTGAGAAATATTAATAAGCAGACCTACTTCCAAAGGAGGCACAGACTCAGTCCTGGATGGGAGTCAATAGCATTCTTATCTTGATGTAAATTGAGTTCTCTAATCATGATAGCCAGAGCTTTTGGCAAGTGAGACAAAAAGCAGTCAATACTATGTTGTCGAAGGCTTTCATGGCTGGAATCACAGGATTGTTGTGTGTTTTCTGGGCTATATGGCCATGTCCCAGAAGCATTCTCTCCTGACATTTCGCCCACATCCATGGCAGGCATCCTCAGAGGTTGTTAGGTATAACCTCTGAGGATGCCTGCCATAGATGTGGGCGAAATTACAGGAGAGAATACTTCTGGAACATGGCCATACAGCCAGGAAAACACACAACAACCCTGTGATCCCAGCCATGAAAGCCTTTGACAACACATTTTCTGCTTTGAACTGCATTATATGAGTCCACACTACCAGATAATCTGGGATAAACAGAAAACGTGGGATCAGATCCTGGGATATAGGACCAGTCTGGATGGGCCCTGAGACCCCCCTCTACACAGCTATATAATCCAGATTATCAAAGCAGGTAATCCATATTATCTGTTTTGGATTACAGTATATGAGTCTACACTGCCATATAATCCAGTTCAAAGCAGATGATCTGGATTATAAATGGAAATACAAGGGGCCTATGACACACAGTACAGTAGAGTCTCACTTATCCAACACTCACTTATCCAACGTTCTGGATTATCCAACGCATTTTTGTAGTCAATGTTTTCAATATATCGTGATATTTTGATGCTAAATTCGTAAATACAGTAATTACTACGTAGCGTTACTGTGTATTGAACTACTTTTTCTATCAAATTTGTTGTATAACATGATGTTTTGGTGCTTAATTTGTAAAATCATAACCTAATTTAATGTTTAATAGGCTTTTCCTTAACCTCTCCTTATTATCCAACATATTCGCTTATCCAACGTTCTCCCGGCCCGTTTATGTTGGATAAGTGAGACTCTACTGTATTACTATTCTGTCTGCTGTTTTTATGAACTGGAGACAGGTTCCCCCCTCCCCCCCCCCCCAATTTGAGAATGATGGACATTTTGCATTGCAAAGTTGAAGAGTTTTAACATCTCTTTAGTGAGCAAATCTATGGGCATGCACATTAATTCCTGCTGCATGTTTTTGCTGGTTTTCTTCCTCTTCCTGCCATGTTGTGTTGCTTTTACCATCCTGCATTGCGGCACACCAAAAAACAGTGGCTGCTGCTTTTAATGAGACATGCCACCTTATCACATGATGTCTACGCCCAACACCACTGGAGAAATTATACTGTTTAGCTGGTATTGCACCACCTGACATCCACCGGGAAGTACAAGCCAGCAATGGCAGGACCAAGGCAGTGACCTCACTGGCCCATCCTCTGTTCAGATATCAGCCAGCACTCCAACACCTTAAATCAAGAAATAGTTTTCTAAGATCTACAGAGATTCTTGCAGGAACACCTCAATAAGCAAGAGTCCAAAAGTGGCAGGCTAAAACCCAGAACCTCAATCAGTGGCTGATGCCGAATGAGACTCCTTCCTGGGCACACAGAAGACTTGGAAGGCACTGAACAAACTGCGCTTGGGCACCATGAGATGCAGAGCCAACCTTAAGAAATGAGGCCAGAAAGTGGAGTCCATGGCATGTGAATGCAAACCACAGACCACCGACTACAATGCAGCCTGAGCCCTGCCACATGTACAATGGAGGACCTTCTTATAGCAACACCAGAGGCACTCCAAGTGGCCAGCTACTGGTCAAAGGACATTTAGTATAATGCCAAGGTTTTTTAAAACTATACTTGAATATTGCCTCAAATATAACTTGACACAACTTTCTGAACAGTCACAAGTCTATGAGGGGCATGAGCTTCTGGCCTTCAAATTGGTTGATCCCGTGAATTCCATAGGTTTCTCTTAGGGTTATTGTGTGTTTTCTGGGCTGTCTGGCCATGTTCCAGAAGCATTCTCTCCTGACGTTTCACCCACATCTATGGCAGGCATCCTCAGAGGTTGTGAGGCATATTTCTCTTAGGCAAGCAATACTCAGCTGTCATTTTGCCAGCTTCTTTCTATTCATAATATTCATAATAGAAAAAAAATAAATACTTTCCTCTCACTCATCCGCCCGAAAGGTGGAATTGAACCACTCTGTCGCTAAACAGCTACAGGTTTGAAGCCTGCACCCCAGACCACTGAGGATCATCCGGGCATCTATTACGTGCCTATCCATTGGTATATAAGGCTGTAGATTTTGTAAACTTTCAGATGATGGCGAGCAATTAGGTAGTACCTGAGCATAATGTCAATTGACTGAGGGGACAAAGACTAACAGCGGTATATCACTTGATTATACATTATATTCCTCAACTACTTCTATTTTTTCGACTTAGTCTTTTGGGCTAAACACACACCTCACAAACATCTCCACTTTGTTCTTTTCTCGGCTCGACCGCTGCCGTATGCAAATATGCTTGATGCTGATTCGCTTACAGGCTTTTGCTGGAGACCCGCATGTTAAAGTGACAGTGCCTCTTTTTCACTATTTACAGGAGTACCTGGAATTTACACTCCTTTGTTTTCAGTAACGTATGTTTCATAGTCATCTCTTTGGAAAGGGGTTGGGATGTGTTCTGCGTATGCTATGTGTGGGATGCAACACTATTTTTTGAAAAGGCAAGCTTATCCAGGACCAGTTTCTAGTACTGAGGCCCCTTCTACATTGACATATAATCCAGTTCAAAGCAGATAATCTGGATTTTATATGGCAGTGTAGAAGGAGTCTGAGATTATGACCTGGGATGAAATGCACTTTGCTTGTGCTCAGGAACAAGCTCAGCTGGTTCAGGCTGTTGAACCTGAAACTTACTATAATGGATGTAACTCCATGATATACAACTCTTCAGTGAATTGAGAATTATTGTAATTATTTCTATTATTATTGGCTTATTTATTTATTTATCTCTACAAAGGAGCATCACCAAACTACAGATCTCCGGAAAATGCAGCATAATACAGCGAAGCAGTGAAAGCTTTAATGATGTACAATGTGTTGTTGAAGGCTTTCATGGCCGGAATCACTGGGTTGTTGTGACTGTATGGCCATGTTCCAGAAGCATTCTCTTCTGATGTTTTGCCCACATCTATGGCAGGCATCCTCACAGCAACCCTTTTAATGATGTATTTTGGTTGGCTAATAAAGGTATCACTGTTTTGTGGATTTGGGATTTTGTTGTATTTTGTCGCATGGCCAACATAGCTAGCCTCTCAATATATTTAGAAGTTTGAGGATTGCACAGGACAACATTAAGGCAGATTTAAAGCAGGATCAAACTGTTACAGTTTTGCAGTGTAGACAGAGGAAGAACCCAACCCTGGAAAAAAATGCAGGAGATCAAGCAAATAAATAAGTATGGGGCAGCACTAGAAGAATTCTAATAGGAACTTCCAAGGCTACTTTTTAAAGAAACTTTTCCCTATGGATTTTGGGAGGCAGTGACAGAGAGAGAGAGCTTCCACATACATAATCTGATGCCATTAGTGGTACCCAGACTCCTCTTTTGGAGGGAATTGCTTTGACTTTTTTATACCAAGGCCATTTCTGAAAATTTGCATGCACAAGAGCATTAAAATATGGGTATCCTTGGAGCTGGCCCGGAACAATGGAAGGTTCAAGAGCCACCTTGAGTTCAATAGAAGGTTAAGTTGTAAGCCACCTTCGAGTCCCTTTTTGAGGACAAAACAGGATATATGTAATGGATTACAGAGGATTAATGATATAACTGTTATTGTGGAATATCAGTATGCAAAGGGATCTTGAAGCACCTTTGAGAGTATTTGGAAGAAAGACTGTTGGTAGCACAAGTTTTCAAAGAGTCAATCTACTTCATCAGATGCAGATCAAAGGGGAATTCAACCTCCAGTGAGTGGCTCCTTTCCATGTTCGGCACTCATGTGCTGGAAGATGCCAGGAACGTCTCTCCAAAGTGAGTGGAAAGGGTGCATCCGCTTTGCGCTTTCCCAGAAAGGGGTGGCTGTGTTTCCAGCTCCCCCCCTCGATGGATTGTCACCTTGCCGTGGTGAGGGGGCTTGCGTGTTCCGATGAACCTGTGGGCACTGGAGTGATGCACTCCCAGGAGTGGCCGCAGGGGAGGTTCCAGACCAAGCACAATCCGAAGACCCAAAGACCTCAACGGCGGAGCAGGCGGAGGATAACATGGTACATGTTACAACGGCTGTGAAGGCGGAAGAAGGCTGCAACAGACTGAGAAGCCACTGTCGTTGTGTTAACCACACCACTGCTGGAACCTCACTCTGTGAAGACTGTGTGTTGACCGGCCGTGCACCGACCTCCACACATTAAAAAAAATCACGCACAGGCGTCTTCCAACAAAAATAAAAACAAACCTACAAAAGTCCCATGGCGATCAGCGAGTGGCGACGGGGGCAGGACTGTGAAATCTGGAAGCCCCTAGTCACAGACTGGCACATGGGCGGTGGATATGGACTCAGTCGTTCTACCTCAAGGACCGAGGCAGTTGAGTAGTCCGGCAGCTGTATCCATGACTGAGCAGCCCTTTTTAGGATCCGCTCTGCTCACCCCACACGGGGAAGGGGCTAGAAAAGGTGCCCTAAACATAGTCTGCCTCTCCTACCCTGACTGGACTGCCGCGTCCAGAGGGGTCACCACTCTGCGGCCAAAAAAGAAAAATGAACTTTGGAACATGGAACGTACGGACATTGTTAGATAACACTGACAGCGAGCGCCCCGAACGCAGGACTGCTCTCATTGCAAGAGAGCTGGGACGCTTCAAGATCGACATAGCAGCCCTTCAGGAGACCCGGAGAGCAGGAGAGGGGCAGCTGAAGGAAGAAAAGGGAGGCTACACCTTCTTCTGGAAGGGACTACCTGAAGAAGAGCGAAGAAGAATACACGGAGTTGGCTTTGCTATCAGAAATGACCTGGTGAAGCACCTGACTGAAGCACCCACTGGCATCAACGAACGACTTTCAACCCTCCGAATTAACCTTGCCAAAAACCAACAGGCAACCATCATATGCGCCTATGCACCAACTCTAGATGCTGACGAAGACATCAAGGAAAAATTTTACTGTCAGCTGGATACCATCCTATCGGAGATACCTAAGGAGGACAAAATCATCCTCCTGGGGGACTTTAACGCAAGAGTCGGAAGGGACTCTGACCTGTGGCCAGGGATCATAGGAAAAGACGGGGTCGGAAACAGCAACTCGAATGGCATCTTGCTTCTCACCAAATGCGGAGAGCACAACCTTGTCATCACCAACACGCTCTTCCGCCAGAAAAACAAGCTCAAGACATCATGGAAGCACCCTCGGTCAAAGCATTGGCACCTCCTGGACTATGTTATCACACGTGCCAGAGACCGCCGCGATGTGCTTCTCACAAGAGCCATGACAGGTACTGATGACTGCTGGACAGACCACAGGCTAATCCGATCCACGATGGCTATCAAGATCGTCCCCAAACGCAGACTCCAAGGAAGGAAAACAAGGCGAAAAATGAACACCCAAGCCCTTCAGGTGCCCTCCAAACGAGCCCTTCTCCAAACAACACTCAAAGATCATCTACCCACAGAACACCCCGAAAATGTTGAGGAACATTGGAACAAACTGAAGACCTCCATCATCACAGCCTGCGAAGAAAGCATTGGATACCTAACTAAGAAACATCAAGACTGGTTTGATGATAACGACAAAGAGATCCAACAGCTGATTGATAACAAAAGGAAAGCCTTCCAAACATGGCAGAGAGACACCAACTGTGCTGCCAAGAAAAAGATCTATGCCAGTGCAAAAGCCGAGGTCCAAAGAAGGACCAGAGAACTCAAGAACATCTGGTGGACAAAGAAGGCTGAAGAAATCCAACACCTTGCAGATACCCATGACGCTCAGGGATTTTTCAAAGCCACAAAGATCATTTATGGACCAAGAAACCATGGCATACAGCCCCTACGCTCATCAGATGGAACCAAAATTCTGAAGGACAAAACATCAATTGCACTACGTTGGAAAGAGCACTACCAGAACCTGCTGAATCGCAGCTCCAATGTGGCCGAAGAGACCCTCTCACAAATCCCGCAACAACAAACCAGGGATGAGCTTGCAGCACTGCCTAGTTTGGAAGAAGTCAGCAATGCCATCAGCCAACAAAAAAACAACAAAGCTAGCGGACCTGATGGGATTCCCGCTGAAATCTTCAAAGAGGGTGGACCTGAGCTGATGCAACAACTCCACCAGCTTATTGAAAAGGTGTGGATGACCGAGAAAATCCCAGCAGACTTCAAGGATGCCACCATCATCACCCTTTTCAAGAAAGGGGACAGAACAGACTGCGGGAACTATCGTGGTATCTCCCTTCTAACCTCCGCCGGGAAAATCCTCGCAAGAATCCTTGCAAACCGCCTTCTCCCTGTCTCAGAAGACACCCTCCCAGAATCCCAGAATGGCTTCCGCCCCTCCAGAGGAACAGTGGACATGATCTTCACTGCTCGACAGCTCCAAGAAAAATGCAGGGAACAAAACCAACCTCTGTACATGGCATTCATTGACCTTGCAAAGGCATTCGACACAGTGAATCGCAGCGCTCTCTGGACCATCCTCCAAAAAATCGGGTGCCCTGACAAATTTGTGAACATCCTGCGGCTCCTCCATGATGACATGATGGCAACAGTCTTGGACAGCAACGGCTCCCAAAGTGACCCATTTAAGGTTGAATCAGGTGTCAAGCAGGGATGTGTTATTGCCCCCACCTTATTTTCCATCTTCATCGCTATGATACTTCACCTTGTTGATGGGAAGCTTCCCACCGGAGTGGAAATCATCTATCGGACAGATGGCAAGCTATTTAACCTCAGCAGACTGAGAGCCAAAACCAAGGTCACCACAACATCTGTTATAGAACTCCAATATGCTGATGACAACGTAGTCTGTGCGCGTTCAGAAGAAGACCTACAAGCCACTCTAAACACCTTCGCAGAAGCATACGAGAAGCTCGGCCTCTCACTGAACATCGAGAAAACCAAAGTGCTCTTCCAACAGGCACCAGCTAATCCCTCTGCAAAGCCAGGAATACAGCTTAACGGTGCAACATTAGAAAATGTTGACCATTTCCGCTACCTTGGTAGCCACCTCTCCACAAAAGTCAACATCGACACTGAAATACAACACCGCCTGAGCTCTGCGAGTGCAGCATTTTTCCGTATGAAGCAGAGAGTGTTCGATGACCGGGACATCCGTAGAGAGACCAAGGTGCTTGTTTATAAAGCCATTGTCCTCCCAACCCTGCTCTATGCCTGCGAAACGTGGACTGTGTACAGACGTCACACCAAACTCCTGGAGCGTTTCCATCAGCGTTGTCTCAGGAAAATCCTGCAAATCTCTTGGGAAGACAGGCGGACAAATGTCAGCGTGCTTGAGGAAGCAAAGACCACCAGCATTGAAGCGATGCTCTTACGCCATCAACTCCGTTGGACTGGCCACGTTGTCCGAATGCCCGATCACCGTCTCCCAAAGCAGCTCCTCTACTCTGAACTCAAGAATGGGAAACGGAATGTTGGAGGGCAGGAAAAGAGATTTAAAGATGGGCTCAAAGCCAACCTTAAAAACTGTGGCATAGACACTGAGAACTGGGAAGCCCTGGCCCTTGAGCGCTCTAATTGGAGGTCAGCTGTGACCAGCAGTGCTGCGGAGTTTGAAGAGGCACGAACGGAGGGCTTAAGGGAGAAACGTGCCAAGAGGAAGGAGCGTCAAGCTAACCCCGACCGGGACCGCCTTCCACCTGGAAACCGATGTCCTCACTGCGGGAGAATATGCGGGTCAAGAATCGGTCTCTTCAGTCACCTAAGAACACACGCCCAAGATACCAAGGTTGGAAGACCATCGTCCTCGAACGTCGAGGGATCGCCTAAGTAAGTAAGTAAGTAAGTTTCCAGCTCCGATTTCTTTCCACATCCACCCACCCTGCTTCTCTAGAACAGTGAAGGGTTTTTTACAACATCTCCCTGGGAAGGAAGAGAGGGAAATGCAAGAAGTTTTGCCAGTAAATTACCCTGTATCCCACAATGAAGGGTGGGGAGGGTGAAGAGATCTGGTTTTTTTTGCACTCTGTTTGCTTTTCTTTTAAACCAAGGTCATTGAGTTCTACCGAGGCAGGACATGTCTTTGAATCTTATTTTCCCTTCCCTTCATTACTTATGTGATTTCTGATTATTCTTCCATCCTTGGGCAGTTAGTTTGCTTATCCCCTCCCTTCCTCGAGGTTTCCAAGCTGGGATGTTATTTGTATCTGGATTATTTGGCAAGATTACAGGTATAGGGATACTACCTTTCAGTTTGCAGTGAAGAATTTTAGAGCCTCAGCAAGGCTTTAGAGCAGGTGTGGGCAAACTTCGGCCCTTCAGGTGTTTTGGACTTCAACTCCCATAATTCCTAACAGCTGGTAGGCTGTTAGGAATTATGGGAGTTGCAGTCCAAAACACCTGAAGGGCTGAAGTTTGCCCATGCCTGCGTTAGAGAATGAAAAAGTTAGTATACACCTCCTCCAATGTCAATGTTTACATGTATATATACAGACTTTAGAGTCACTGGAAGAAAAAAAAAGAAATAGCTGCCGTATATGGGTATTTTTCAAACTGTACCCCACAAAATAAAATAGCCTAAATACTCAGATGGCAACAGATCCTGTTTGATTTTGGAAGACAAGGCCCTTCAACGCAGCCATGTAAAATCCAGATTATTTGCAGTATAGACTCATATAGATTCCAGTTCAAAGCAGATAATGTAGATTATCTGCATTGATAATCTGGATTATATGGCAGTGTAGAAAGGGCCTAAACCTGGTTGGGTGACCATCAAGTAGGAGCTGTTCAGAGGAAGGCAATGGACAGTCCTACTATTTGTTTTTAAAGAAAACTCTGTGAAGTGTACCATGACTCTGTAAGTGGCTTCAAGGCAACTTGAAGCCACTTGCTACTATCTCACAAAACCACAAGATTGCTTGAAAACATTTCCTGTCCCAGCCGATTTCTTGTGAATTTCCATTATCAGTTATTACTGTACTTTTGAGATCCAAGGCAGAGGATGAGGTTTTATTTTGCGTGTGTGTGTGTGTTTTGATACAGACAAGGGTAAATCTCCACATCTGTATGCATTCCCTTGGGTGCTTCCATGTTTGGGTGGTCAATTGGGAGTGTGGTCTTTGACACAGAAGGTCTCCTTTGTCCTCTTTGTCTGCATCCCCCTCATTTATGGATGTAGACGAGTTCCACAATGACTATATTCAGGAGATTATAGAGATGTTCAGCAAAATTTAAAGAAATCCAGTAAAAGTAAGCTTCAAGGAGCCCTTTATAGAAACAGAAAAGAATTAAGGAATGTTGACCTCTTCTCTGTGTGGAATTGGTCAAACTAAAAGCCAGTAGCAGCTGATCTGAGTGAGAATGAATGACTGGCCATTTAAGATTACATCAGGTTAATGTACAAGACAGGGAGGCGGGTGGGGCAGTGGAAATAGAATTGCCCTGGGGAATTCCTGTCATATTTATCTTGGCGCAATGTCTGAAAAAAAATAAAAGCCTGCAAGAAGCAGCCTGTTAACTTTGAGATTGCCATGATTTCAGCCCAAAGGCATTAAACCCTGCTAACCTTTTGATGTAAATCAGAAGGGTTGCCAAAGGACAGTCAAAATTCCAGTGTTGTGTACAGCTATTTCAGTGTTGTGTGCAGCTATGACCTGCTTGTGCCCATGTTGGTGGGTTTTTTTTTATTGGTGATAAATCAATTATCATTCTTGGGAGAGATGGTTTCCTGTAGTGATTTGAGTGTTGGATTCCAGAAGACTAGGAGTATCAATCCCTACTCAGCAATGGAAAGCCATGGCATGACTTTAGGAAAGTCACACTCTCTCGTTAAATAACTCTCACCAATAAAACCATACAATAGGGTCACTGCAAGTCAGAGTCAACGGCACAACATATCAATGCATCCGGGTTTCATACTGAAAACTTCTGTATGTGGAGTGATACGCTAATTGTGTTATGAAACCCTGAATGTCAAGATCATGTCACAATGTGCAACCCAATGTGCATGCAACTCTGCTTCTCTAACCTCCAATGGAATATGGATTTTCCAAATTAGACAAAAATGCTCCACACCTTCTGTATATTAGAAGATTTCAGCAAGGTTTTAAGACCGTCTGTGATATCTTAAATTTTTGATGATGTGAAACTTATGAGTTCAATATATTTTCATGTCAGGAGGGGCTTGAGAAACTGCAAGTTGCTTCTGGTGAGAGAATTGGCCGTCTGCAAGGACGTTTCCCAGAGGATGCCTGGATGTTTGATGTCATCCTTGTGGGAGCTCATCCGTGTTCTCCCAGAGTTAGATTCAAACCCTGGCGACCTTCAGGTCAACAACCCAACCTTCAAGTCATTAGTCATGCTGGCATAAGGGTTTTTAACCCACTGTATCACCGGGGGGCTCCTATGAGTGCAATGAATGGCCCCAAAGAAAGTGAAATCCTGGAGAAATAAGCTCAGATCCAGTAGTTTTTCTGCATTCTCTTGCCACCATAGTAAAATCCTGGAAAAAAGTGCAACCACTAGTATAATACCCTCAGTGCTCAGTGTGCTGCACAAACTTTTTAGAACACTCCATGCAAAATTATTAGCATTGTTTAGGGCTCAATTTTGAGAAGCCGGGCTCCTTTAATTACTATGTTTATTGTATCCTGGACATAATCAGTCCAGGACATTTTGAGGTTCATTCATATTAATCTCCTTCCAGGATTATGGCATTTTAATAATCTTTTCCCCTTTAAAGGATACTAAAAGTTGAAGTGTCCAGCCTGTGTAAACCTTCTAAGTATTTTCAGTGCTTTTTTGCTTGTTCCCTTTCCCACTTCATAACTGCCATAGATTCTGTGTCATCCACATTGCATTATTAAATTATTATTTGGGAATGAAGTGTCGGAAGGAGGGGGGCCTGGGTTAGAAAGGGCCGCTATTTTTAGTCCAAGCAATGAAATCTCAGCTGCTGGTGACGTCGGAGCTGAAATGTCAGTGTGAAACAGATTGGAACAAATTAAGAGCGTGGTGCTGTCATCGAGAGAGGCAGGCAGTGTGCCAGTGGGGTTGTAGTTGGATCGAGTGCAGAAACTCTGTGTTGGGAGGGGGAGATATTTGAATGGACAAAGCTCCATGTCACCCACCCCCTCATAAAAAGGCTGTCCAAAAGGTCACATAAAAGTCACCTTTTGATATACCACCTGCCTCTTAGGATAGCTTGAATGGAAAAAAGCATACACCAGAAAATAATCTTAAGAACAAATAAGGGCTATTTCCAGGTTGAGTGTGTATTTAGCAAACTGGGTCAAGTCCTTTTCTGATGTCATACCTGTGACTCATGTTAAGGAACAAAGTAGCCCTTTGTGCCTTGTTGTTGTTTTACCCAGCTCTGATGATGCAGATGGAGGTGGGAGGGAGCAAGTTTCCAAACTATATTAGCTGTTATTTCAGTTCATTTATCCCTAATGCTTGGTTCCTGGAATACTCAGGAATTATGTTGGAAAGAGGAAGCTTTGCATATGTTGAAACTGAAGAAAACTTTTTAAAACGTATTTTCTTCCCAATAAGAAAGAGGGGGTTGGCTGGTTCATAAAACCCTGATGACTACTCTCCTATTATAGCTGTTGCCACAATGTGGTGCTCTCAAGATAAAGTACCTATGGCCCTTCTACACTGCCATATAAAATCCAGGTTATCAGTTCAAAGCAGACAATGTGGATTATCTGATTTGATAATCTGGATTATATGGCAATGTAGAAGGGGCATATGTGTTTCTTTTCTTCAAAAGAAGATGGCAAGTGGCCTTCCTGGGATATAATAGTGCTATTCCTTCGACTTTGGGGGGGGGGGGGGGGATTAGTACATTCACCTTAATGGTATCATAGCATTCACTATGACTCAGAGGTGGCCTTGAAAATGAAAGCCACTACACTGGTGTCCAGCACTCCCCCCCTCTCCCCTTGCTTTTTTTTGGTTTGTGTGTCAAAACCTGATGAGTGGCACAAAGTTTGCACATTATTTTTTGACCTTAGAATTAGCATAACTTTGGGCCTTGTCTCATCATAAGATTTTTGACATAAAAGGCATCTTGACCATTGCCTTCTTCTGCCCAATGCTAACTTTTTCGGAGTTATCTAAAAAGCCATACTTCCATTGTCTTTGGATATAGCCATGCTGCATAATTATAGCAGTTTGACACCACTTCAAATGCCATGTCTCAATTCTATAGAATTATGGCAGTGGTTCTCACGCCATGGGTCCCCCGATGTTTTGGCCTTCAACTCCCAGAAATCCTAACAGCTGGTAAACTGGCTGGGATTTCTGAGAGTTGTAAGCCAAAACACCTGGGGATCCACAGGTTAAGAACCACTGAATTATGGGGTTTGTAGTTTGTTGAGATGTCAAACGCTATAATTCTGCTATTTTCAGAATCTCGCCCTCAGAAATGCTGGAAATTTTAAGAGTGAAATAAAATTTAATTTGGGAGCAGCAGATTATTATTTGGTTGGGCAGAATTATTATAACTCCACTTCTACCCCACAGCTAAATCTCCAGTTATTTAACACAATTGCATTCTTAGCAAAAGCCTGTCTAAGTAGAAATGCTAGCATCAATCTAGCCCAGGGCTTCCTAAAGCTTTTCCACTCACAACCACTTTCCACCCAATACATTTTTACACGATCCCAAGTATAGGCATATAAAATAATTATAAAAATCACACATTTACTGATAATATTTACTGAGACCATCAAGGCAGATCCTCCACAATATCTGCTTGGAACTGGATTATCTGAGTCCACACTGCCATATAATCCAGTTCAATGTGAATTTTATACAGCTGTTTCGGAAGGAACCAATTAAGAGGGACAAATGTAAAGATGTATTATTAAAAGCTACAGTCAGAATTATCCAGAGTATTTTATTGTATAGCTGTGAAACCTGGACAGTGAAGAAAGCTGACCAGAAGCAACTCAACTCATTTAAAAGGTGCTCCTGGAGGAAAATATGGCAGATATGTGCCAAAGTCTCCTGCCAACCTAGCAGTTCGAAAACATGCCAATGTGAGCAGATCTATAGGTACCACTCAGGTGGGAAGGTAACGGCACTCCATGCAGTCATGCTGGCCACATGACCTTGGAGGTGCCTATGGACAACACTGGCTCTTCGGCTTAGAAATGGAGATGAGCACCAACCCCCAGAGTCAGACATGACTGGACCTTTACCTTTGCCTATATGCCAAAGTATGCCAAAAATGAACAGGTGTGAGAGCAAATCAACCTTGAACATTCACCAGAATCCAAAATTACTATAAATTAAAAATAGTGCATTTTGGACATATCTGAGAGTACACGACTCATTTGGAAAAGATGATAATGCATGGCGATGTGAAAGGTAGTAAGAAGAGAAGAAGACCACAATACCGATTGATTCAGTGCAGAGGAAGCCACTGCTTTGAGTTTACAAGACCTGAGCAAGGCTCTTTATAAGTTAGTTTTTTGGGAATCTCTCGTTCCTACAATCACCATGAATCAAAACCAACTTGATGGTAAATAACAACAGCCAAGGGCCAATTGATATAAAATGTTGTTTTGGAGAATCCACTTTCTGCATAGAACTTGTTGCTGGACTCTCCAATAGAATGAATAGGCCATTAGGGAAGGAATTTTACCCTCCCAGGCTTACTTTGAACTCTTCCCCACATAAACGTAACACCTCTTCCTGGAATCCAGATCCATATCTCTTTCTGCCGTCTAGTAATGGGGCAGGATATGTACAAGAGTGTTTGCTTATTTAGCTGTCTCACACCTGAGTGTCAGAAATAGCTTGAACAGCTGAGTTACCATAAGAAAGAGAAAAAAAGGATGTTAGTTTTTAAATCGACGGGATTGCGTATTGTTGGACACCTGGTAGACGCTCACAGAGAGTTACAAGAAGAGAGGATTTTATTTTTTCCCTGAGGCCATTTCCTCTTTCTCACGAGCCCCTCTATCAGTAGCATTACATTTATTTTGCTCGTTTTGTGCCAGACGATTTGCGTAAATTACTGTTCAGTCAGTTGTTTGAAAACAGAAACAGCACACCATAAAATAAAACAAGACCTCAAGGTTTCCGTTCAAGGACATTGGCCCCCAATAAAAAATCTTCTGCTGAAATGAAATTCCTCTTCACTCCGCGCATTGCATAGAGAGAGGCAATGAAAATTGTTCATAACCAGAACTGTACGGTTTGCTATTTTGGCATTACCTTGGTTAACTTTGCTTGCCCTTTGTCTTTGGATGGATAGATGGATGACCTGTATTTCTAAGTACTCAGAAGAGTTTAGCAGAGAGGGCTAAAGATCTTATAAAACTACAACTCTCGTGATTCCATAGCATTGAGCCATGGCAATTAAAGTGGCATCAAACTGCATCAGTTCAATATAGATGCATCCTCTGACAAAGGGGTGACTTTTAAAAATGTATCATGAAGTGAAGTCTTATAATTCTTCCCTCATAGACGTGACTTCAACCCATATAAATCACTAAGGCTTAGTTGAGCAACATGCTTCAAGCCCTACTGCCTGGAAAGAGACTCCCCTCTCCTTGCCCCTGGTGCTGAAATGACAAAAGCAAGGGCAGATTAAGGGAAATGGGGGCCTTGGAGCAGGTCTGAAAATAGATCTATCTGCCTTTGTGCTGATGTGTGAGCTACTCTAGGAAAGGATGCCCAGAAATTAAATAAATGTAGGAATAAATAGAAGATGAATTGTAAAGCATCCAGCGTAGTACCAGCATTCCCATATGTGGACTTCTTTTGAGTGATGAGCCAAGAAGCCTAATCTCATGCATTTTGGATTAGTTTCACACAGAATGCTTATGATAAAATCTCTCAGTACCACCACCTTCACAGGAATGTCTTGTAGGAATGCATTTAACACGATTTTTGCTCCTGGGTTTTAAATGTCATTGCCTAATTGGTTCTATCATAAAAACATGGGAAAAGTTTATTAAACTGCAAAAACCTTGTTTTTGTGGGACATCCTGCAGCACATTTTGCTATAGGTTTTCAATGAATATCTAATCGAGTTTCAACCAATTCAACATAGTTTGTGGCAGCCACTAAAATGAAGTTTCTGGAGTTATAACAACTACTCTCAAAGTAAGTACCACACAATTAAACAGGAAATAACACTTTCAAACCAGGAACAGAACCTTTTTCAAATTTTGTTACATAGTCTAATGAAATCTGCAAAAACTAAACCTGCAAATGTGGAGAGCCACTTATACGGAATAAAAATAACAGGATAATGCAGTATAATGCAATCCTTTGCAAAAATGGATACAGAGAACATACCAATAAAGCTGTGTGTGTGTGTGGTGGCTAGTTCCTCATCCTTCACCAGTCACTAATGGAGCTGTTGGAAGATTCAGAAAATGACAAAGGATGGAAGGCGTCAAGCAATATTTTTTTCTTGAACACAAGGCTTCTCGTCAGTTAGAAGTCTGGGGAAACTGCACTGACTGAATCACTGTTATCCAGCCCTTAATACAGTCATGGTTGATCATATTGGCTATGTTCTGTTTTCTTTTGAAAAGAGGCCATAAGGGTTTTACAATATTTGTAAATCTAAAAGCTTTGCTTGATTTGAGGCATCAGTTGGACAAAAAACAGGGCTGGGCTGGTTAGTAGCCAGCTGCAATAAATCACTACTAATCGAGAGGTCATGGGTTCGAAGCCAGCCTGGGTCGGATTGACCATTAAATAGCCTAGCTTGCTGTTGACCTATGCAGCTCGAAAGACAGTTTCATCTGTTGTGTAAAAAATGTAGGTACCGTTTTATGCGGGGAGGCTAATTTAACTAATTTACAACACAGTAAAAACTTCCAGAAGCATGCGGAAGAATGAGGAAGTATTCCATCAAGGATGTGGTGTCACAAGTGGACGGTGAAGAGGCAGCTCCCCCTGTGGCCGGAATTGAGCATACACTCATGAAGCCAGAAACTGGAAAATGTTAAATTGCCTTTGTGTTTGTCTATATGTCGTATATGTAATGTCATTGAATGTTTGCCATGTATTTGTTCATTGTGATCCACCCTGAGTCTCCTTTGGGGTGAGAAGGGCGGAATAGAAATACAATAAATAAATAAATGTGTCCACATACAATCCAGTATAGCATGATGGTCTCAGCACTGGACAATGGCCCTGGAGACCAGGGTTGGAATTCCTTCTTAACCATGGAAATCCACTGGGTGACCTTTGGCAAGTCACACTCTCTCTGCCTTAGAGGAAGGCAAAGGCAAATCCCCTTTATTTTAAATATTGCCAAGAAAACCATATACAGTAGAGTCTCACTTATCCAAGCTAAACGGGCTGGCAGAAGCTTGGATAAGCGAATATCTTGGATAATAAGGAGGGATTAAGGAAAAGCCTATTAAACATCAAATTAGGTTATGATTTTACAAATTAAGCACCAAAACATCATGTTATACAACAAATTTGACAGAAAAAGTAGTTCAATATGCAGTAATGTTATGTTGTAATTACTGTATTTACGAATTTAGCACCAAAATATCACGATATATTGAAAACATTGACTAAAAATGGCTTGGATAATCCAGAGGCTTGGATAAGCGAGGCTTGGATAAGTGAGGCTCTACTGTAGTAGGATTGCTTTATGGTCACTATAAGGTGGAAACTTGAAGGTATACAACAACAAGCACTTAGTACAGTCTTACCCAATCAAATCCAACTGTACATGTCTATGGTTCCTATCATCATCATCATCATCATCATCGTCATCATCATCAGCATCTGTGATCATGTCTTCAGCATGTAAAGATTAGCTCAATGTGTGGGAGAGGCTCTGGCCCTGTTCTGGACCAGGTTTGGTCCTAGTGTTGGAGAAAGTGAGTAAGTTACTGAGGGGTACAGAAGGGCAGTGCTGGCAGGCCCCCTGTCCTTCCTTTCTGTAAATGAGCAAGTTGTGTATTCTAAGCACCTTGCAACTCTGAAACTTCTAGTATCAGTAAGCTTTGAAATATAATCTGGCCAGTTTCTGTAAATGGAGTGTGGGAGCAGAGATGCCAACTTGTCCTTCGTTCCAGGGGACAAAAAGCCCTTGGGCATCCTTGGTATGGACAACAGTAATGCAGTGGTCTAAGTATCCATCCAGAACTTGCACACTTTCTTATGTGTTCCCTGATTCCCTCTCATTCCTAGTACTGCATTCAAATAAGGACATTTTGAATACTCTTGGCTCAGTTTTCCACCGATTTTAGAGTATTTTATTGATCCCAGGAGTTAAGCATTTGTACAATTTCTTGTCATAGCATTTATTACTGATTTCAATTGCAGCAGACCTACTATTACACTAAGGCAGCTATTTCAAGTAGCATAAACATGGACCCAAATGTTGAGGACACAGTTGTGTCTATCATACAATTTGTCCAGTGTGACTTTGCTTAACCTCTGATCTTCAACTGTGGTGGAAAATGCTGTCCTGTTATCGCTGGTAAAGTAAGTTGATCAGCTTTTCACCAACTTTTTCCTCATCTTGGGCAGGTAGCAAAACATCTTATGCCAACCCAGTTCCCAATCACAACCAAAAAGAGGCAGACTGGAAAGGCCTGAATACAGCTTTTACACTTATTTAGATTCCCTACATTTAGGATAAGAAATACTGGAAGTTTTGTGCTACTGCCCACTCACCTCAAGACCATGATGAATAAAAACCTGACCTGGAAAGAGTGTTGGGATTGCAAGGCTTGTGTATAATGCATCGCAGGTAATGCAGCCTTTCTGGTCTAAATCCCTCAATGGGTTTTGATTTCACAGTCTGAAGAGGAAGGATATTTATTTCAGCTTTTTTATTTTGAGTGAGGTAAGATCTTAGTGTTTTGTGGCTAGCTAATAAATTCCTGAAACAAGAGTCAGAGCAGAATTCATTTCAAGACTGCCTCTTGATATTTGTAAATATCCCCTTAGAGGCTGTTCCTCTCTACACTTTGTTATTCTCTTGTTTTTACAGGATGAGCAATGCTGGGCAGTAGAGACGCAACCCATGACTCAATTGCAAATACTGAGTCACAATTCTGGAGAGCAGCAGTAAGACTTCAGCAATGATGGTAGATGTAAAGTTGATGAGAAAGCAGGCAATACTCACTCTCAGCTTGACTCTAGGAGTGTATATACACATCAGTTGGTGTGGCTCCAAATTCCCTTTCTGCTGCCTCTTACTCTGAGACATTTAGGCCCTAGGTTAGTGGTGTCATGAATATAATCACTTCAGGGCAAGAAATGATCACATTGAAGCCTATCTGTCGGACACATCACTCTACGAATAGTTTATTTTCTCTTCCCTGTGAGCTTCTGATTTTATCATTATCACCTCTTCTATCTTCTCAATTAGTCATGAGCAGTTAAACCAACTTTTCATTAATGAATGGTTTTGCTCTCAAGGCAGCCACTGTACAAAGGGAGTAGCTATGATCTCTCATTTCGTCCTTAAGTTAAAGATATTAACAGAGTAGGGATGTATTCACAATCTGTCACAATCCTGTCAGAACTACACAATTTGGGAAAAGGTACATTTTTGAATTATGGCTCCAAGAATCCCCATTTAGTAAAGTCTGTCTTTGCTGGTGAGATACAGATGGAATATGAGTGGCTTGGATAAATTAGATTTCTGGATGACAGCTCTCAAAATCCCCCAACTAGTTTATCTACTGGCTATGCTTTCTTCTGTGTCAGGAGCAACTTGAGAACCTGCAAGTCGCTTCTGGTGTGAGAGAATTGGCTGTCTGCAAGGATGTTGCCCAGGGGACACCTGGATGTTTGATGTTTTTACCGTCCTTGTGGGAAGTTTCTCGTGTCTCCGCATGGGAGCTGGAGCTGACAGAGGGAGCTCACCCGCATTCTCCCCAGATTCAAACCGGCAACCTTCAGGTCAGCAACCCAATCTTCAAGTCCTGCCGGCACAAGGATTTAACACATTGCACCACCAGGGTCTCCTCTACTGGCTATGCTGTCTGGGGCACATTGGGAGTTGTATCGTTAAATGTAATGTTTTTGTGTTGTTAGACAGTCACTGTAGCCAATATGCATTAAATATAGAAGAGAGGAACATACACAAAAACCAGAAAATATCAAAGTGACAGGCTGCAATACCTGCAACAGCAAAGGAGTATTATAGTCAGCAAAGGATCTGCCTTAGAGACCAGATCTTGGATTCTGGGATGTAGCTACAAGGAGGTAG
This sequence comes from Anolis carolinensis, assembly GCF_035594765.1. Taxonomy (NCBI): domain Eukaryota; kingdom Metazoa; phylum Chordata; class Lepidosauria; order Squamata; family Anolidae; genus Anolis; species Anolis carolinensis. The sequence goes on from NC_085841.1 coordinate 43,140,150, forward strand.
GCAAAATGAGAACACTGCATGGATGTTAAAATCCTCCTGCACAAGAAGTTTGGGGGAGATTAACACTGCTTTCAAAATCATCTATAGCAGCTCAGGGAGAGAGTTGGAAAGTGACATTGATGGCAGTACATCAACAAGATCCCCATCCTGTCCTCTTGCCCTATTTCCTGGTATCATACCTCGGAGATTGTTAGGCAGGTGCCTCAGAAGAGGAATGGACTCATGACAGATCATTACGATGCCTTCTCTCCATCTATCAGATTGTAGCGGAACCTTCGTGCTACGGTTCTTGTTGGCGCAGTGGAGGAATTTGAAGACGGACAACTGAAGGAATTCCAAGAAAACAGTTTTATTTCGCTAATGGCCACTAGGGTTCCCCCTAACACAAAGTAAGTGCTTCTCCAGGGGAACCCCCAGTGGCAGGCTGAGTAAACATTTATACACACTACAGGGTTCGGGTTATGCCCGCCCACAAGCAAATTCATTGGCTTAGAGTTGTGACGCTGCCCAATCAGTGCTGACCAGCAGGCCGGCTGCACTCTTTTTTGTGCCGTGCTCACAATCCTTCAGAGCGCCTGCGTACGCATGCGCTGTTTGTTTATCTTTAGCTTTCATTTCTTCAGAAACACATGATTTCCCAGAAGTCACATGTTTCTGTGAGTTTATGCACCCGGGTCGCTAGCTGTCGCCATCTCTGCCCATATATGGTATTTCCTGGGGTTCCTTAACCTCCCGCCTCACTCCCCCATTTTCTTTTTGCGAAGCGCATGTACAAAAGCTGAAGCAAAGCATTATGGTTCCATCCAATCCCGCTTGGCTTGGAGTATGGCTATCTTTTTTTCAGGTAAAGATTGTGTGACACACCTAGTACACATTTGCATCATTATTGGAGTGCAACACATAACTATGAGAACAATGAACAATCCTAAAATCCCTACCAACAATATGTTCTTCAACCATTCTATTGAGGGTAACCAGCTAGTCACCCAGGAGAAAGGAGACCAACCTTCTATCTCCTGGACATTATTGTAAATTAACTTTTGTAATGACTCGATGTCATCTTCAATAGTATTATTCAAGTTATGAAATTTCACTACACAACGCCCTCTAACCATGGCGCATAAGCCCCCCCTGGCCGCCAGTAGGTAGTCAAGGGCCAACTTATGCTGTAGGGCCATCTGGCTGATTTCTTCTACTTCAGACTGGATTTCCCGGAAAATTTTACCAGTGGCATTTATGGACTTTTCAAGGCGGCAAGTCAGGCCTAGAACACTTCTACGGTTTGCTTGAGCTACAATCCCTGGGTAAGCACCCAGTGTCAACAAGCCTGTGATCAGGCCTCCTCCTACACGGGAGGCTTCTGAACCTGACAGAGCCTTGTTAATAATGACCTCATCCGAGCATTCTGGTCCTAGAGGGCCTGTTTGCACAATGTCCCGTTTCAGGCGCTGATGCCTTTTGTGTAAGACCTGTACTGGGAATGTCAAATAACCCACACCGACACACTGGTAGTTGCCGGGGTGATAATTTGTGGCCCATTTATCAAAGAAAAACCATAGATTTGGATCCCTAATTTGCCATAACGGACAGAGGCTTTTACCTAGGCTCAGTTGGGTTAATTGTTGCAGTATGTTCATATAAGATTTTAGGCCCTCAATAGAATCATTCACACTAAATGTGGGATAATCTGGATACATGCTAGCCCACTCGGTTGCGGTTAGATTTAATCGTGAGACATAAGATGTATTAAATCGTCCATGTAGATAGAACCGGTCTCGACAATGGGAATAATTGCCTAATCGGGAAAAGAACGCCTGCCTAGTTCCCCAGTGTTTCCACTCAGAATTCCATATTCCCGATCCTCCACAACAGAAGCACAAACCCCTGGTGGAGGTATGGTATCTAAACCGTCGAAACCGAGTTTTATTTATCCTTTGCGGTATGCTAGAAAACACGGTAGGTGGACCCTCCTGAGCCTTGGACAATCCCTCCAACACAATCTGTGGTTCATCAATTAAATCGGGAAGAAATGAAAAATCTCCTACGGTGAGGGGGTGTTCATATATTAATGCTACCTCTTTCCCGTGCTGCTCAAACATATAATTGGCATGTTCTTTTATCCAATTCCCATGTGCTCTTTTTCCAAAAGAGAGAATAAAACTCAGCACAAATAATATACCAAACACAGTGCGCTTTCCTCCCCTCCTCATAACTTGTCTCCCACTTTTTCCTCTCAAAATGTCTAGCCACCATCTCCCGGAGAGCGCCTTTGTTGGGCCATGCTGCGACATACTTGACCACCGACGCTCCGTTGCACCCGAAGGGATCAGCTTCATGGCCTTGTTGACCCCTTAGGGAGTTGCCGGATGATCCTGAGTCTCAGGTCCTCACCAGGAACTCGCTCCGTCCGCCACTCCTCAGGTGCTAGCTTTACACGGGTGTAATGTATCCACGGCTTAATCTCCTTCACCTTCACTGCAGTGGGGGTAGACAGGAGCACAACATAGGGTCCTCGCCACTTGGGTCCCAATGGCTCAATCTTCCAATCCTTGACCAGAACCTCGTCACCTGGTGAAAAACAATGTAGAGGTGTGGTAGGGAATGGTGGGTTCAATTCAGAAATGTATTTTTCTAACTGCTGCATTTGTCTGCCCAAAGCCTGAACCTGGGCCAATGTCTGTTTCTCTCCTATGAGGTGCTGCTCAGCTCCTGTCTCTAAGGCTCCCTTCAAGTTCAAAGGGGGTCGTCCATAGAGTCTTTCAAAAGGGGAGAGTCCTGTCCGTTTGTGTGGTGTACATCTGATTCCTAATAATGCCATGGGCAAAACCACCGTCCACGGCAATCCTGTCTCTTGGCAAAGTTTCCCAAGCTGAGCCTTTAATGTCCTATTCATTCTTTCCACTTTTCCAGAAGATTGGGGTCTATATGCACAATGTAACTTCCATTTTATGCCCAAAATTCTACATAATCCTTGCACAGCCTGTTGAATATATGCGGGGCCATTATCTGATCCAATTTCTAAGGGTATGCCAAATCTGGGAATAACATCTTTCATTAGAGCTCTTGACACCTCTACAGCCTTCTCAGTCCTTGTAGGGTAAGCCTCCACCCATCCTGTGTATGTGTCCACGAACACCAGTAAATATTTGTATCCTTTGTATGGGGGCATTTCTGTAAAGTCAGTGACTAAAGCTTCAAAGGGTACCCCACCCACATGTTGGACTCCTGGTGGCTTGAGGGGTCCTTCTCTGGGGTTATTTTTGATACATGTCCAGCATCTTCGGGCTGCTGCTGCCGTTAGGCTATGTAATCCATCGATATACAACTGTCGTCCTAGCAGATTTGCCAATGCCATTTTTCCTAAATGTGTGTTTTGGTGCATGTGTTGGACTAAGTGCCATGCCAAGTCCTTAGGGACGTAGACACGGGCGTCTGGCATCACTATGAGTTCTCCTGACCACTGACCCTTCTCCTTTAAGGCCCATTCTTCTTCCTCTGGTGTATATGTAATGTTATGTTCAGTTAATTCTACCTGTAGGGCCATTACCTGATGTTCAATATAGGGCAGCCTAGCTGCCTCTTTGGCTGCCAGATCAGCCTGCCTATTTCCTTGCACTACGGGATCGTCTCCACGTTGGTGCCCTTTACAATGCATCACAGCCACCTGCCTTGGCTTCCAAACCGCCTCCAGGAGATCCACAATCTCTCCAGCATGTTTCACGCACTTTCCTCCAGACGTGAGGAGCCCGCGCTCCTTGTACAGTGCTCCATGTGCGTGGAGGGTGGTGAAGGCATATTTTGAGTCTGTGTAGACGTTGACCCGCTTTCCGCTTGACAATTCCAACGCTCGGGTCAGGGCAATCAATTCGGCCTTCTGGGCAGAAGTCCCCGGGGGCAGTGACCCTGCTTCCAGCGTCTCTCCCCCCCACCGGACAACCGCATAACCTGAGTGTCTTTGATTATTTTCCATAAAGGAGCTTCCATCTGTGAACAGAGTGTCATCCACCTTAGTTAGTGGCACATCCTTCAAATCCGGTCGACTGGAGAATACCTCATCCATCACCTGGGCACACTGATGGATCGTGGTGTCTCCTGGAGTCGGGAGCAAGGTGGCCGGATTCAGAGTGGAGCAAGTCTCCAGGGTCACCAGTGGGTTGTCACACAACAATCCCTCATATTTCATTAACCTCTCACTTGTGAGCCAGCGCGGTCCCTTAATGTCTAACAGTGCCTTAACGCTATGGGGCACCTTAACTGTCAGTGGCTGTCCTAGGGTCAATTTATTTGCTTCTTTGATTAAATCTACTGATGCTGCCACAGCCCTCAGGCAAGGTGGCAATCCACGAGCCACTGTGTCCAATTGCTTTGACAAGTAGGCAATCGGCCTCTGCCATGAACCTAGTGGTTGGGTCAATACTCCAACCGCTGTTCCTTCCCGCTCTGCAGCGAACAGAGTGAATGGTTTTTCCAAATCGGGCAGTCCTAATGCTGGAGATGACATCAATGCTTCTTTTAATGCCTTAAATGCCTGTTGACATTCTTCTGTCCACTCAAATGGATCTTCTCTTCCACCTCTCGTAGCCTGGTACAGTGGCTTAGCCAACACGGCGTAGTTGGGGATCCACTGTCTACAATATCCTGCTGATCCCAAAAATTCCCGCACCTGTCGCCGGGTGCTGGGAGTGGGGATGGCACAAACAACTTCCTTTCTTTCAGCTCCTAACATCTTCTTTCCTTCGGTCAGATGGAACCCCAAATATTTCACCGTGGGACAGCACAACTGGTCCTTTTTCTTTGACACTTTGTAACCCTTTTCTTCCAATGTCTTGAGAAATCTCAAAGTATGCTCTTTACAGCCCCCTAGTGTCCGGCAAGCGATAAGCAGGTCATCTGCATATTGAAGCCAAATTCCCTCTTCTTTAGGTATTACAAAATCCTGTAAGTCTTTGGCCAGGGCTTGACCAAAAATGGTCGGGCTGTCCCGGAACCCTTGAGGAAGGCGTGTCCAAACATACTGGGTCCTTTGCCCTGACTGCTGAGATTCCCACTGGAAAGCAAAGATCGGTTGGGATACAGGGGCCAATCGAATGCAAAAGAATGCATCCTTTAAATCCAATACAGTAAACCATTTGGCAAATGCTGGTACTAGACTCATCATGATGTATGGATTTGGCACTACCGGGGTTAGGGGAACGGTGACTTGATTTACAGCCCGCAAATCTTGAACTGGGCGATATTCTCCTTGTCCTCCTGGTTTCTTGACTGGGAGCAGGGGCGTGTTCCATGGGGAACTGCATGGTACCAATATCCCATGCTGCAGAAGTCGCTCTAGATGCTTTCTGATCCCCTGCACTGCCTCTCGACTGACGGGATACTGTGGCTTACATATGGGTCCCATTCCTCTTTTCACTTCCACCACCACCGGTGGAACATATTTAGCTAATCCTGGAGGATTATCTTCTGCCCACACTAAAGGAGTCTCATGCCATGGCCATTGTATTTCTTCAGTAAAAATCCTAACTTGAAACAGTCTCCATTCCTCTTCCATGGGAAATGATAGCTCCACTTGTCCATTCTTCATGAACTGGAGTTGTGCTTGTAATTTTGATAAAATGTCCCTTCCCAATAAAGGGACTGGGCAGTCTGGGAGATATAACATCTTATGCTTGACCTGATGTCCGGCCAGATTGCAGGTGCGTTCCTTAAGGAAGGGGCACTTCTGGGTCTTCCCAGACACCCCTATTACTTTCGTAGTTTCCCGAGTTGGTGGACTAATTTTTGTATTTACTACTGATTTTTCGGCACCTGTGTCCACTAAAAAGTCCAATTGTTGGTCCCCGATTTCAAGTGTGACCATCGGCTCCCCGGGGTCCAACAAAACAAGAGCCTGGCTTCCTCATTCCTCTCCTCCATCCATATCTTCCCATTCTTCTTCCATCACAGCTGCTGCAGCTATCACCTCTCTTGCAGGAAAAGGTACGTAGTTCCCACGTCCTCTTCCCCTTCCTGGGTTTCTTCCTCTCTCAGGCCTTCCTCTTTCTCTCGGTCCTTCCTGACTTCCTTCTCTTCCTTCTGGGCATTCACCTTTCCAGTGTCCAAACTTCTTACATTTAGCACATTGGTCTCGACCTAACCTCCGAGGGGGCCCTCTTCTTCCTCCTTGTCCCCCTCTGGCATATCCTCCTCTTCCTCTCTGTCCACTTGCACTTTGTTCCATCATGGTAACTAATGCTTGGTATTCCTGCTTCTTCTTCCTGTCCTTCTTCTCTTCTTCTACCTGGTCCCTCGCCATATAAACTTGATCTGCGAGTGCCAACAATTCATTCATAGTCTTTCCTAGAAATCCTGGTTGCTTTTGAATCTTTCTCCGGATGTCAGGAGCCGCTTGACTGATAAAAGACTGTTGAATCGCCCTCCTACCGTTTTCATCCTCCAAATTATACGGGCTATACTTTCTATATGCTGCCTCCAGCCTTTCCAAAAAGGCTGTTGGTGACTCAGATTTTTCCTGTACCACTCCCTGAATTTTTACAATGTTGACGGGTCGCGGCGGGCCCCTCTTTACCGCTTCTACCAATATACGCTGGAATCCTCTCAGTCTCTGCAAATGTCCTTCTTCTGCGGTGTCCCATTGGGGATCTATTTCCACAGGAAACCTCTGTGCTCCCCACTCGGCTGCATCACCATCTTGTGGGGCACCAACCTGGGCTATGGCTACCCCATTATTCAACACTGCTCTTCTCTCCTCTGATGTGAACAACATATTCAACAATTGTCTGCAATCTTGCCAGGTGGGATTATGGGTTGCCATAATCCCTTCCAATAGCCTAGCCATAGCTTGGGGTTCTTCACTATAAGGTGGAGTATTATTTTTCCAATTCAAAATGTCACTACTACTGAAAGGCACTACCTGGTATGCTTGAACTATCTCATTCCTGTTGTTTATCACAGGCACCGTTCTCAAGGGCATCTGGAGGGCCGGTCCGGTCGGTGAATCACCAGACCACACCGGAGCTCCATGTCTCCGAGTTTGTGCCGGAGAAGCATCACTGGGCATCCGTTGTGACTTCTTCTTTTCCTTTGTTTCCTCCTGATATTTTTCTAGGCTAGGATAGTGTTTCTTGGCCGCTTCGGTTGACTCCGAAGAGTAGGGTGGGGGTCTCGTTCCTAGTGTAGGTGCACCGGGGGCTGTTCCCTGGGGTGGGGGGGGCGGTGGCAAGGGTGGCGGCAATAATTCCTGTTGTCTAGCCTGTACACTCAACTGTAAATCTGGGTAGTCCTCCTCATTGGATTGGAAAACTTCCTTCTTTTTCCCCTCCTTCTTCACCGCCATACATTTGCCATTCCTGCACTGTCGAACCCAACCTGGATCTTCTCTAACTACCCGTTCCCACGTAGCAATATAGACCCACTGGTTCGGATGATTCACAGCACAATATTCTTCCACTGTTCGGATCAGTTTCAGATCCCACGTTCCTTCTACTTGCCAACCTAAACCAAACTCTGGCCATTCTCCCTGACACAAATTTCTCAGTCTATAATCTCTTAGGTCCCTTGGATTCCCTGCTACGGCTCTGTTAGCAAAAGAGCCAAAATTATCTAAGATGCATTGTAAGGGAGTGGAGCTCTTTGAATTTTTCCCTCCCATCCTGCCTAATAGAGGGGACTGTCCTGGCCTGGGCACCTGGCCACTCAATGGCATGCGTCAGGAAACACAAGACAGAACCCCTTTCTACCTCCCTGGGAACTTTTTTTGTCCCTCCCAGCGCTGGCGTTCCCTTAATATCTCATGCAAACCCCTATACTTGCCAGATTTCTGTAGACGTCGGACCAACCTTCGCCCCTGGGCTTTTTCCCTGGATCCTAGCTGGTTTCTATGGAACCTTGCTGGTGTTGCAGCTTCCACCGTCAGTCGGCGTTGGCATCAGAGGCAAGCACCGCAGCCGGTCGTGTATTATTCAGGGGCCCCTTCTCGTCTCACGGTAGTTGCCTCAGGCCCCCACCGCTGAGTTGAGGCCGTCCCGCCAACGGGATCCGTCTCCAAATCTCCTGGCCCGTCTTATAGGAAAAAAAAATCACGTCGGGGTCACCAGAAAATGTAGCGGAACCTTCGTGCTACGGTTCTTGTTGGCGCAGTGGAGGAATTTGAAGACGGACAACTGAAGGAATTCCAAGAAAACAGTTTTATTTCGCTAATGGCCACTAGGGTTCCCCCTAACACAAAGTAAGTGCTTCTCCAGGGGAACCCCCAGTGGCAGGCTGAGTAAACATTTATACACACTACAGGGTTCGGGTTATGCCCGCCCACAAGCAAATTCATTGGCTTAGAGTTGTGACGCTGCCCAATCAGTGCTGACCAGCAGGCCGGCTGCACTCTTTTTTGTGCCGTGCTCACAATCCTTCAGAGCGCCTGCGTACGCATGCGCTGTTTGTTTATCTTTAGCTTTCATTTCTTCAGAAACACATGATTTCCCAGAAGTCACATGTTTCTGTGAGTTTATGCACCCGGGTCGCTAGCTGTCGCCATCTCTGCCCATATATGGTATTTCCTGGGGTTCCTTAACCTCCCGCCTCAAGATCACCAAAAATGAGGTGAACATAATTGGGTCAGTTGGCATCCTTCTCTTCATTGAACTAGGCTTCATTGAGCATGCAAAGTCATATTGCTAGTCCAGGATCAAGACCAGGATCAAACAGCTCTTCCTCATCCTTCATCTGACATTAAACCGCTATACTTTGAGATTTGAGAAGATTCTACCAGGCAGCTAGGAATCCGTTGGTTGTATTCTGCCTGTTGTGTAAACAAATAAGCAAGATTTAGTAAAAATAAATCAATTGAATATAAACAACTTGAATTAGCGTAGGTATCATTGTCTGCACTGCTTCAGCCAGCCTGAACATTCTGTACTGGTAGCATAGTTCACAACCTGCTCACATAGGAGGGAACTAGGGCACACTTAATGATTAGGATAGAAACTAAACCACACACACACACACCTCTTTACACCAGCTTGACTCCTTGAGTGCATAGGTACCAGTCAGTTTTCTGCAGCCATCCTTCTCAGCGATGTACTTAGCAATTATCTTTGCCATGACAAACTCTTAAGCATCTCTAAAGGAAGCAGTTTAATATGCTCCTGAAAACAACAAAACTTGCATCACCATGCAACACAAAGGAAAGGATTGAGGGTTCAATTGCTCCCCAGTCTCCTTCCTTAAAGTACACTTCAGTATCTTACTAATCTTTTATGCCTATTGTGACTTGTAATGAACATCTTCTTCTGCAGTCCTTTGGAAAATGCATTTTAGTGCTGCGGTTTTGAAATCCTTTTGAAAGCCCTGTGCAACTTAGTGTCTCTGGCTTTTGAATAAACATGTGCAGGGTCAAGTTGCCCATGCACTGTTCAAGAAGGAGTCCTTCAAATACCATCTCCAAGTCTTCCTTGGCAACCCAAGGTACTTCAAGCACTGTCCATCCACTTTCCATCTGTGCTTCTTCCTGCAGAGATCTGGTGGTGGCATTGGCGGGGATAGTAGTGGGGAAATAAAATCTCTTGTTCCAGATGGTTGAGAGGATGTGTGCTCTCCATTATTGGCAAAAACAAGCACTTACACATCTCAGGATATGTAAGTAACAGAATTACAGCTGGAATGATCCCCATTTTTTAAATATGGGAAGTGCAAGAAAAAGCGTAAATGAGAAACATTGGCAAATTGATTATGAAAACCACAGATTTAATTATTTCAATTGCTAAGAGATTTATTGTGGCAAAAGAGGAAATATGCCCAAATGGATGTGTTACAAACAGACTCAAATAGATCTACACTTATTCTGTTTGTTATATTCATTTCTTCTTTGCTTTTAGCCTTTCTGGTCTTCTTAATTCATTCTATGTAGATATCCAATTCAGATTTATTTTTTTTCGTGTCAGGAGTGACTTTAGAAACTGCAAGTCGCTTCTAGTGTGAGAGAATTGGCCGTCTGCAAGGATGCTTCCCAGGGGACGCCCAGATGTTTTGATGTTTTACCATCCTTGTGGGAGGCTTCTCTCATATCCTTGCACGGGGAGCTGGAGCTGACAGGGGGAGCTCACCCTGCTCTCCCCGGATTCAAACCGCCGACCTGTAGGTCAGCAGTCCTGCTGGCACAAGGGTTTAACTTATTGTACCACCGAGGGCTCCTCCAATTCAGATAGAAAGGGGACATCAATTTTTCAGGTGTTACAAGATTTCTTTTTGATTTTGCTGCAGTAGACTAATATGGCCACTCCTTTTAAAAAAGACAGTATGTGAGATTTATAAGGTTTCATTCACACAAAAAAGAATTTGAATGGATGAACTTCCCACACACTTGACAAGCTTCTGTTGAAATCCACTCCACCCCTTCCGCATACAGCATGCATTATCTCATAAGGAGGTAAAAGGCAAAAGTTTGCAGGGTTTAAAAAAGGAAGTGGCAACTTTCCTTGGAGGAAAAGACTTTGGGGTAATGAATTGACAAACAGGTTACAACAATTAACACTGACTTGCTACAACATCTCCAAATAAACATGCTTCAAAGATTCCTTTGAAAAGGAAAGATGTGTGAATGTTAATAAGTATACTATTTGAAGCTAAGCGAGCTTGAGGAAGTGCAGCATAGATTAATTTATTTGATTTCTCTTTCCAATATGGGAAAGTGTAGAGCACTGATTTTAAGACAGTGGATGTTACACATTATTAATTTGTTCAGAGTAAATATTCAGTTTAGACAGCTCCCTCAGGGTCAAACTTTTCATATTTTTGAGCAGAAAGTGGCAGCATGTTGATATACCTGATTTTATTTTTATAGTCAGTTCCCCATATCCACAGATTTTGTATCCACCGATTCAACTATCCATGGCTTTTAATATTTTTTAATATTTTTAATATTATTTAAAAATCTCAGAAGTAAACCATGATTTTGCCATTTTATATAGGGGACACAATTTCACTGATGTAAAATTCCCCCAAAACTCCATGAATTAGTTAAACCTTCTGAAACTTGATGTGCTAACATTACAGTAAGTTTCACCCCAGTAGCTGTAAAAATTAGGAAGAAAGGAGCTTCTGAAGTTTCTCCAATTATAGTAATTATGCTCAATTACAATAATGAAAAAGTAACAAAATTTCATTACTTTCGTTATAGTAACACAATTTTCACTAACCATACTTAAGAAACATTTTAGAAATGAAATGCCAACACTCCCTAATTTTGCAAAGACTTTTGAAACATTTTTAATTGATCACACATGCTTACTGGATAATGTATACATGCTTGAAACCCAAGCCTCATTGATGGGATTTCCATTGTGTATACGTAAACTGCAACTCCCTTCCATTGTAAAAACCTCTCCCCATTCATAAACTGGCTTACATGTGCTGGGGAACTTTCTTGTCTTCATTGATGGGATTGGAGCAGGCCTGCGGTGGGTGGAATCAGCCCTTGTCTCACCAGATAAACCCAATCACCCTTAATCACATCTTTTTGTGCTTACCTGGACTGGACATTAAGTCAATCACAGAGCTTTTGCATTTTGCATCAACACATTCCTGGACTCAGACCCCTCACAGGGGAGGTTTTTTTTTTTAATGAACTTGGACTTTAAATCTACCAGTCACAAGTCTTTCCTGTTGGGGAACCTCCTCCAGCCTGTGACGTCAGGAGGAATCCCCAGCCAACAGGAGCCTGGATCCAAACTGGGCCAGCTTTTCAACCAATCAGGGTAGGGCGCGGGTATTTTGAATGGCTGTCAAAGAGGATAAAATGTCCCTGCATGCTTTATGTTGGTTCTTTTTGAGCGCAAATCTGATCTGGCCAGATTTAATAAACCTCTGTTTGTTGCCTTCAAAGCCAGTTCGTGTCTTGATCTGGCCTTTTGGAAGTAGCAAAACACGTCAGGCTTTGAATCCACATCTTCACAGTTAGCTGAAATCAGTCATAAGTCTCTTTGACTACTGGAACTATGCTCAGAGGGTGCCAGGAGGGCTGTGACCAGTTGTATTGTCTTCCCAGCTCAAATTCTTGATTTTGCAAGTCCTTGCTTTGTTATATATATTAAACAGACCTAGCTGAGAAAACAGGACCAAAGAGCAAGAATGAGAAAGATGGGCTGGAATTTTGCAATGGAGTCACATTCAGCAAGCAGTCTCTTTGTGTGCATCTTGCTGAAACTGGGATTTTACTTCTTCCTGGGACAGGAAGTTGCAAGTGTGTATCCTCCCACTTAATGCTATGGGGTAGAAGGAAGAATGCCTTCAGCCCCTGCCGAGTTACTTTTAAATTCAGTCTTGGCCTTTGGTGCTCTTTGTTATATAAACACAAGTAGCACAGACATATTAATCAGCCTGCCACGGAGGGCGGAACAGAGCAGCAACCTCAATACCACCCACTCTTCATTCTCTTTCCCATTTCAGGCTGCTATTTTAAGAAACACATTATTTCCTGCTGTGATTTTATATTTTTACCCAGCTTCTAATTTGGGCTCTGAGGCAAATGATGACATACATATCCCTCCTCTTTACCTCTCCAACCTCTTTGTTTTTGTTCCTCTCATTCTCCCCCACCCCTCTCTTCCCCTCTTATAACCCACTTGCTCCCTCTCTTGTTTTTTGTTTTTGTTTTTTTGCATTGGAAATCTCATATCTCGAGTGGCCAACTGAGACAGGTCAGTTTGTTTTCATTTCTCCAGGCTATACAAGCCAAGTGACTAGTCACCATAAATCATTCTCTTCCTCCCTCAGTATCTGCCTCTTGAATTTTACCACCAGCATAAGACCCTTGAAATTCTCAAAGATGTATATTTTAGTCCCTATGGTGTTTATGAACTAAAAAAGGTTCGACTGATATAGTGGTCAGAGTGCTGGATGAAGACATTCAGATTCTCGTCCACATGAGTTATGAATCTCATACAGCGTCCTGGGGTCATTTGCCTCCTTGCTGTCAGCCTGATCCACCTCACAGGGTTGTTTTAGAATAAAGTGGGAAAGCCCTGTAAGCCAATGTAAGATCACCAGAAAAATGGCATGGTTCAATGTAATATCGAGCTGTTCTGCCTATAGGGTTACATGGAACCATGGCTTATTCTCCTGGCCTCGAGTCAAAGCAAAGCAGGCAAGGGAACACTGGAAATCCAGTGTCTAAGTAAAGACAGTCTTCTAACTCACATACCTTTTTATTATAATAATGATAATGATGTTGTTGCTGGTGGCATGGCAGTTTCCTGGGCACAGCCATAGCCAAAAGTAGAAATATATATGTACTAATTTAGGATTACCTGATATGGAGCATTAAGAGAACTGGTCCTGCAGACACAATGGCCAGTCTAACAATTAGCAAGAGCTTATTACTACTATGTCCTTAAAAACAAATATGTAGAGAGTGAGTGTATGGGGGAATCCTATTCTTCATCCAATCATTTTCTTACTGCACATGAAAAAGTCTAATATGTTCACCAGATGAATCTTGTGAAAAATTGTATACAATTTGTATATAGTGGGAGAGGAATTGGTAGAGAGCTAGCAGAGAGCTAGACAGGGGGAGTGTGTCCCTGTTGGTTCTCTTGGATATCTCAGCGGCTTTCGATACCATCGACCATGGTGTCCTTCTGGGTCAGCTCTCAGGAATGGGTCTTGGGGGCATTGCTCTGGAGTGGCTCCACTCCCTCCTTGGGAATCGTACCCAGTTGGTGAAGCTGGGGGATGCCTGCTCGAACCCCTGGATTGACCTGTGGGGTCCTGCAAGGCTCCATTCTATTCCCCATGCTTTTTGATATCTACATGAAACCGCTGGGTGAGGTCATCGGGAGTTTTGGAGTTCGGTGCCACCTCTATGCGGATGACATCCAACTCTACTACTCTTTTTCACCAAACTCCAAGGAAGCCTCTCAGACCATGAACCTGTGCCTGACTGCTGTGATGGACTGTGATGTCTCATGGGCCTTAGAGTTATGACCCTAGCGCCATCATGGATAATGATGACGAAAACATGGGTTTTCTGCCGTCTCAGCAGGAGACGGATTTCTTCCAGATGCCTGTTGTTGACGATTCTAGCCAGGACCTCATTAAAATGGACCTTGAACAAGTTTATCCCAGTGCCTCTCCTCCCTTTGCGAGAAAAGAATCCTATGCTGCGAGTCGGGGCCAGAAAGAACTATCAAGGAGAAGCCTCAGATTAGCAGCCAAACAAGACGTTAATTAGCTAAGTTTCTCCTGGGAATTTGCAGGGAGGAACGCAGCTGCAGGAAGATGTGTTTCGCTTCTCTTTCCCTTGAGAAAGGAAGCTCTGGACACCTGCTTTGCAGGAAGATTGAAGTTCTTAAAAGTTCCCCGCACCGAGGAATCCGTGCGGAGTCAACAGATCAGCTTCAGGACTAACTTCGGTTCCAGCCTAGTGTGGACTGCGTTTTAAGTCTACAACTCCAGTTTCCTTGCCTTGCCTTGCCTTGTCAAGTGTTCATGAACTATCTCGTTGTGTTTCCAACCTTGGATCTTGTCTCAAGTATCTAGCTTTGTTTCCAGTTCTTGCTTTGGACTTACTTTGAATTCTAGAAAAACTTTGGACGTTTCCCCTCTCTACTGCTTGGAAGTAGAGTGTGTTTCGGTCTTGGGATTACAACTTTGAACTCTAATATTAATTACTGGACAATATATTTCTGGACTTTAATTGGCCTTCCTTGAAAGGCCTATTGTTGGACTACATTTTTTACTTGTTTTTATTCTACTATAATATTTCCTTAATAAAGATATTAGATTGTTTTTGGCTTCCGTGTGTTGGTTCTTAGTGCTCTGTTCCTTGGGCGTGACATGGACTGGATGAGGGCTAAAAAGTCGAAGCTTAATCCAGACAAGACGGAGGTTCTCCTGGTCAGTTGAGGGACCGAACAGTATATTGGGCGGCAACCTGTGCTCGATGGGGTAACACTCTCCCTGAGGGCGCAGGTCCGCAGCTTGGGGGTCCTTCTGGCCTCATAGTTGTCGCTTGATGCTTAGGTGACTGCAGTGGCCGGGAGGGCTTTTGCACAAGTAAAACTTGTGCACCAGCTGCGACCATATCTCGAGAAGTCTGATTTGGCCATGGTGGTCCATGCCCTAGTTACATCCAGATTAGATTACTGTAATGCTCTCTATGTGGGGCTGTCCTTGAAGACAGCCCGGAAACTCCAGCTGGTTCAGAGATTGGCAGCCAGGCTCCTAACTGGAGCCAATTACAGGGATCATACTACACAGCTGCTAAAACAGCTCCACTGGCTGCCGATAAGCTGCCGGTCCCAATTCAAGTTGCAGGTCATGACCTATAAAGCTCTATATGGCTTGGGATGAACCTATCTCCGTGATTGCATCTCCTCCTATGAACCGGTGCGAGCCTTAAGATCTTCCTGAAAGGCCCTCCTCTTGCACCTGCCACCGTCTCAGGCACGGTTGGTGGGCACAAGGGAGAGGGCCTTCTCGATGGTGGCACCCTGGCTCTGGAATGCCCTTCTTAGAAAGTTTAGGCAAGCCTCCACTCTACTCCACTCTACTCTACTCGTGGGGCCCCTGGTGGCACAGTGTGTTAAAGCGCTGAGCTGCTGAACTTGCGGACGAAAAGGTCCCAGGTTCAAATCCCGAGAGCAGAATGAGCACCCGCTGTTAGCCCCAGCTCCTGCCAAATTAGCAGATTGAAAACATGCAAATGTGAGTAGATCAATTGGCAGGAAGGTAACGGCGCTCCATGCAGTCATGCTGGCCACATGACCTTGGAGGTGTCTACAGACAACGGCAGCTCTTCGGCTTAGAAATGGAGATGAGCACCAACCCCCAGAGTCGGTCACGACTGGACTTAACATCAGGGGAAAACCTTTACCTTTACCTTTATTACCACTCTACTCTCATTCCGTAAAGAACTGAAAACCTAGTGGTTTAGGCAGATTTTTGAATAGAGCTTCTTAGACCCTTCAGCTATGCTTTTGTTTAGCTAGTTATCTACCCTTACCCATCCTGTATTGGAATACATGGCACAATTAGCACTTTATAGTTGGCCATTTTAACGCTAAACCCTGGCCACTGTGCTTGGATTCATTGACGGAGTTTTGTTATTAGATTTTAAATGGTAGGTTATGTGTTTTTATGATTATTTATGCACCTTGTTGTGTCTGATGTTTTAATTGCTGTATTTTAATTGACTGTATGTTTTTAATATATTGGAAACTGCTCTGAGTCCCTTGAGGAGATAGGGTATATAAATAAAGTTTTTGTTATTATTGACACAAAGACATAGTATGACACAGCAAACAAGCTAGATATGCTGGATTTCATATCACAAAATCACAAGTCAAACACTTCCCAAGTGTCTAGGACTGTGTGATGTATTTTCGGATGATGCGCACAGATCCCAGTAGGGTTGCCTTTTGCAGTTGGCAGATCGTAATTTTGTCAATGTCTATTGTTTCCAAATGCCGGGGATACATTTCCAACTACAGGGATACACAGTAATGCAAAGGTGCACATTTTCCAGGTGGAATTGGGTTGTAAGTGCACCATTTCAACATGTTCTTTTCAGCAGTTAACACGATTCCGCCTGACTTTGGCTAAACACTGTTTAGCCACTCCCCATTTTGATCCAGTTACTTCCCGGTTTTTAGCCATGTGTAAAAGGGTCCTAAGAAACATCCAAAAGGCAAATCTTGATTTTGCCATTTTATATGAGCACCATTTCAATATGCCATTGTATATAATGGGACTGGAGCAGGCATGGGCAAACTTTGGCCCTCCCGGTGTTTTGGATTTCGGCTCCCATGATTCCTAACAGTCGGCTGGGATTTCTGGGAATTGAAGTCCAAAATACCTGGAGGGAAAAATTTGCCCATGCCTGGGCTAGAGCATCCATGGATTTTAATGTCCACGGGGCCTTGGAACCATTCTTCAGTGGATATTTTACATTGAC
Source organism: Anolis carolinensis (assembly GCF_035594765.1). Classification (NCBI taxonomy): domain Eukaryota; kingdom Metazoa; phylum Chordata; class Lepidosauria; order Squamata; family Anolidae; genus Anolis; species Anolis carolinensis. Next base: position 43,157,092 of record NC_085841.1, read on the forward strand.
TAATTAATTACATACATGTAGCTAAGTAACATCTCCTGGTTCACCTCCCCAAGGCCACCTAATTAGCCAACAATCAAATTGCGCAAAGGAGACCTGTTCTGCTAACGTTTCTATCACCCTGTGATAGATGTACTGCTTCTAGTTCTCACAGCCTCAGTCCCTGGTGGGAGGAGGCTGGAAACATCCTCTTCCTTATGGCCCTGTCAACAAGTGAATGGATCTCCTTTGTCCAGTGCAGTTACTGGTTATTAAGGTGGCATGAGGGTGGCACTTAGGTAGTCTCAGAATAACACCATGTAGTCTTCTTGAATATGGAGCAATTGTGGATCTGAAACTCTGGGTTCCAAGTCAGTAACTGCAATATAGAATGCTGCCAAAAGCATAAGAAGATATTGGAAAATAATATGTGAACTGCGTTGTGACATTTTAAGCTTTTGTTCTGGAAATGATTAACTAGCGATCAATTCTGAAAATTGAACCTTTATGCTCATATTTTAAAATGTAAGCTGCTATAAGGATAAAAAAATAGTCAGTGCAATTGAACAGAATATTTGAGCACAAGATGACATACTGTTGAGGAGTAACCTACATGAGAATTCTCCCTTTCTTTGTGCAAGTGAGCTATTATGAACATTTGTATTTGTTCATATGTGTGTGTCATATTTTTTGCAAATTGTGCAAAATTCTGCCCAGGCCACTGTCTTCTTGCTTCTTGTAGCTACTAGCTAAGCAAAGACAGCAAACAATAGAGACAGGTTGGGGTACTCTCTGTGACCATTACTTTATATCAGTTTGTGTAACAAATTGACTTTATGACATTTTACAATTGACACAAATCAGAAACAAAACAAAACAGGCTGGCATTTCATAGAATCATAGAATAGTAGAGTTGGAAGAGAACTCGTGGGCCATCCAGTCCAATCCCCTGCAAGAAGCAGGAAAATCTCATTCAAAGCACCCCCAACAGATGGCCATCCAGCCTCTGCTTAAAAGCCTCCAAAGAAGGAGCCTCCACCACAGTCCGCAGAGAGTTCCACTGCCAAACAGCCCTCACAGTGAGGAAGTTCTTCCTGATGTTCAGGTGGAATCTCCTTTCCTGTAGTTTGAAGCCATTGTTCCGCATCCTAGTCTCCTGGGCAGCAGAAAACAAGCTTGCTCCCTCCTCCCTATGACTTTTCTTCACGTATTTGTACATGGCTATCCTGTCTCCTCTCAGTGTTCTTTTCTGCAGGCTAAACATGCCCAGTTCTTTAAGCCACTCCTCATAGGTCTTGTTCTCCAGACCCTTGATCATTTTAGTCGCCCTCCTCTGGACGCTTTCCAGCTTGTCAACATCTCCCTTCAATTGCGGTGCCCAGAACTGGACAGTATTCCAGGTGTGATCTGACCAAGGCAGAATAGAGAGGTAGCATGACTTCCCTGGATCTAAATGCTATACCCCTATTTATGCAGGCCAGAATCCCGTTGGCTTTTTTAGCAGCCGCATCACATTTCTGGCTCATGTTTAACTTGTTGTCCACGAGGACTCCAAGATTTTTTTCACATGTACTGCTGTCAAGCCAGGAGTCCCCCATTCTGTATCTTTGCATTTCATTTTTTCTGCCTTAGTGAAGTATCTTGCATTTGTCCCTGTTGAACTTCATTTTGTTAGTTTCGGCCCATCTCTCTAGTCTGTTAAGATCGTTTTGGATTCTGCTCCTGTCTTCTGGAGTGTTAGCTATCCCTCCCAGTTTGGTGTCATCTGCAAACTTGATGATCGTGCCTTCTAACCCTTCGTCTAAGTCGTTAATAAAGATGTTGAACAGAACTGGGCCCAGGACGGGACCTTGCGTCACTCCACTCATGACTTCTTTCCAAGATGAGGACGACGCATTGGTGAGCACCCTTTGGGTTCGTTCGCTTAGCCAATTACAGATCCATCTAACTGTAGTTTTGTCTAGCCCACATTTTACTAGTTTGTTTGCCAGAAGGTCGTGGGGGACTTTGTCGAAGGCCTTGCTGAAACCCAGGTAGGCTACATCCACAGTGTTCCCTGTATTGACCCAACTTGTAACACTATTGAAAAAAGAGATCAGATTAGTCTGGCATGACTTGTTTTTGGTAAATCCGTGTTGACTATTAGCAACGACTGCATTTGTTTCTAAATGTTCACAGATCACTTCCTTAATGATCTTTTCCAGAATCTTACCTGGTATCGACGTGAGGCTGACCAGACGGTAATTGTTTGGGTCGTTCTTTTTTCCCTTCTTGAAGATAGGGACCACATTCGCCCTCCTCCAATCTTCTGGGACTTCTCCTGTTCTCCAAGAACTCTCGAAGATAATTGCCAGTGGTTCTGAAATAATCTCAGCTAGTTCCTTCAAAACTCTTGGATGTAGTTGATCTGGCCCTGGCGACTTGAATTCGTTTAGTGCAGCCAGGTGTTCCTGGACAACTTGTTTCCCTATTTGGGGTTGGATTTCCCCCAATCCTTCGTCCATTCCATGTTGCTGAGGTTGAAGATGGCTTTCTTTTTGTGAGAAGACCGAGGCAAAGAAGGCATTAAATAGTTCTGCCTTTTCCCTGTCCCCTGTCACCATCACCCCATCTTCTCCTCACAGTGGCCCTATCGCCTCCTCGTTCTTCCTTTTTCTACCAACGTAAGCAAAAAAGCCTTTTTTGTTGTTTTGTTGTTGTTCAACAGTAACAACTGGCATGTGCTCTTTAACTCCTTTAGATTTCTATGAGGTATCAATGGCCAAACACGATCCCAAAGCCTACTTTGTGTCCAGGCAGCACCCTGGCCAAAGTATTTCCAAGCCACTGGAGTTTTTTTCCCCCAGGGATGGTGGTGGTATCATCTGACATAACTGCAATGATGGAATTCTATTGTTATTGTTACTTTAATGATGAAGAAACTTGGTTACAATTTTTAAAATTCACACAGTATCTCTGGGAGTGAGGAAAGCATTCTCACTGTAGCAAAGCAGGGATGAATCCATTAGCATAAATCAGGATTTATAACCTTTATTTGTTGTTGGGAGATGGGATGAGGCAAAAACAAGGTAGATGGAAGAAGTTGTCTTGTACCATAACCCAGTGGCTAGTAAATAAAATAGAACAATTTGATTACCTGAGGGATACAAAAAATGTAATGATGACAGTTAACAACTAGTCATTGTGTTGATGTTTTTATTATGGTTGTGTTATATGTTTCTGTTTCTGGTAATTGAATGTTTTACCTACAATGGAAACCGCCCTGAGTCCCCTTGGGGAGATAGGGCGATATATAAATGTTGTTGTTGTTGTTGTTGTTATCTACTTTGGATATACAGTACATGGGAGGCCTTTTGACAGCAACAATGTTTTTCTGAAACTGAATTCATACACTTTGACCACATCCAAACTGGACCAATTTGTTTATCATCCTCTTAGAATAATATTGTTGTATGCTGTTGTGGATAACATAAAATCAACAAAAAAAGTCTATAGCATGAACATTCAGCTGCCAAGGAGCAAAGAAAACCTATTTAGAAATCATTAAGTGGATCAACTGGGAAGAAAGGGGAATCAGAAGGACAAACCAGTTGAGCAAATTGCGTCAACTCTTTCTCCCTGCGGCTGCTTAGCTTCTCCCTCCTCATTTGTACTTGGGTTTATAAACACCAGTTTTTCAGTTGTTGTTTGCAGAGGCTTGGAGAAAAGGCCCCGCAGACAGCTTTGAGAGGTCACTGCATCCATTGGTTAATAATTATTAGTGCAAGAGTGAACTGTGGCTCTGAAGGGTCTCAACATAGTTCCTCCGCTCTTGGGGTAGTGGGTTCAACATTTAACAAGGCAATCACCTAAAGGGAAATACTGGAACTCTGAGGACAGCTTAACTAGATCAAGAGAAGATAAGTCAGCATGGCCCCTGGCAAACCTTGCTGTCCATTTTAGATCGCATAATGATGGTATAAACCAGAGATGCGTTGCCTGTTTCTGGGCTTGGTGCTGGTGAAATACTGATTTTTATCCTTTCTTCTCTTGAACATACATACCAAGTCCCAACGTGTTAAAAAATTCCAAGTACTTTCACTCATGTTCTTGGTCAGGTCTATGCCACAGCTCAAGATGGAAACCAAACCAAGGCACTGGAAAGTGTCAAAAACAAGCTAGACCTGAGAAAACATGCTTTTCAAGGAGCGGGTGTATGCTTCTTTTGCAATAAACTTCGACTTAAAATCATACAACAAAAATGATTTGGGAATTCTGTTTCTTAAACACTGAGGCTTGATTCCTATGCAGTGCTCACTGTGTCTGGTCCTCTTATGCAGGTAGTGAACACTCTCTCATCACACAAGTTTGGATCTGGTCTGCCAGTCCAGTGAGCTTCTGAACAATATTGGCATTGATGGCAGTCCTGGATTTACACACAGAAGAGAAATTAGTTTGTAGTGTACTATGGGTCAGGGATTCTGAGGGTTGTGGTCCTTCAAAGTAATTTTCTAACCTTGAGTTCAAACATTAGTTAACAACAGAGTGATTTTGCCTCTTTGTGCTAATTATAATTAACACCACAAATTATAAATGTAACTATGGGAGAAGAATTAGTCTAGGGGAAGGGGGAATAATAGCACTGCGGCTCCTTTAAAGCAAAAACCCAGTAGCTATGACTGGATTTGCCACTGCTGGGAAATGAATCTCTAGAAGCTGCATTTTTCCCTCTCACAGTGCCTCAGGGGTTGGTTACTAAATTTGGTTACTGGGCTTAAATAATGCAGCATGGCAGGGCCCAGTGGGTTTGAACATTGTCATATCCAGATAATCCTCTTCTTGGTGGCTGAGAACTCTCTTTCTCTCTCTTCAGCCGCTGCACAAGGGTTTGAATCTGACAAGGAACATCATCTTAAATAATCAGCACAAGCCAAGATGAGTCGGAGCTGTAAAGTTCTGTTTCCTTCCAAGAGTGACCTATGCAGTTTCAACAGTGCCTTTCAGCATGCTATTTAAACCTCCCCCCCTAACACACACACACACACACACACAGACACACACACACACACACGTAAAGAAAACATACCACAAATGTGACATTGTCTGCAGGAAAGCATCAATGTGAAACAGCTCTTTTATGACTTTTTGCAGGAACATGGCAAGCAAAGAGGAAGGGAAGAGCAGGCAGAAACCAAGCCTTGAAGCTGGCAAGGTCATTAAATGCTAATCAAGGTGATTAATTACAACACTCACACTTGCCTCCAACAGACAAGAGTTCTTTCTCCCACCCTGGACCTTCCACAGATATATAAACCTCCCTTGCTTAGTTTCCAGTATACCTCACAACCTCTGAGGGTGCCTACCATAGATGTGGGCGATACGTCAGGAGATAATGCTTCTGGAACATGGCCATACAGCCCAGAATACTCAAAGCAGCCCCAAAAAACTTATAGTTAAAAGGTAGAAATATTTAAAGAAGGGGGAATTGTCCCACGCTTTGTTTTCCAGACAGACCGGCATCATTTCACAGATGAAAACTGGGACGCACATGGCCCAGCAACATCAGAGTATGGTCAAGATGGCCAAAATTTCTAGTGAGGATGAACAGACAAGCTGGGAGAGGCTACAGGTTCTAGTGGTAAAAGCAAGAGTCTACCTCATCTCTTGCATTAAGTGCAAACTCTTTTTGCACTTTGAATTCAGATTGCTGCAACTGAAACAAGGGAAATCGAGAAGAGGAGAGCGAAACCCAAATGTTTTGTAAATCAAGATGTCCATGCCAAGTTGGGACAGTTGCCTATGACACCACTACGATTCTCTCACACATTCATGGTTGATATTAATATGCGTCTCCTAGGGCTTGCTCAAGACATTGTTTTGCTGGAGGCAAATATGAAGATCACTGCTTATGAACAAAACAGATCAGCCTGGCTCTTGAATATGACTTTATTGGTGGCAACAACTTCATCCACTCCACCTATCAGGTAGGCACAAACCTCTTTTCCAAAGTCACTAGAAGATGGACAGACTTGATATTTAGGATGCTCTGGCCAGACTGGCCCCCGGCATTCTCTTTTTGATCAGATGTCTCAGCCAACATGGGAAACATGGGGCTTTCCAAGTATTCTTTAACTGCAGCTTCTAGCAGGCTTGACCAGCATGACTAAGATGTGGAAGACTGGAAGTTATCGCTCCCAACTCTGATTTAGGATGATGTCAATTTCCTGGCCTATTATTTCTAAGTAATACAACCACTTGTTTGTTGTTGTTTATTTATTCAGTTGCTTCCAACTCTTTGTGATCTCATGGACCAGCCCACGCCAGAGCTCCCTGTTGGCTGTGGCCACCCCCAGCTCCTTCAAGGTCAAGCCAGTCACTTCAAGGATACCATCCATCCATCTTGCCCTTGGTTGGCCCCTCTTCCTTTTTCCTTCCATTTCCCCAGCACCATTATCTTCTCCAAGCTTTCCTGTCTTCTCATTATTTGGCCAAAGTACTTCATCTTTGCCTCCAATATCCTTCCCTCCAGTGAGCAGTCGAGCATTGTTTCTGGGAGTATAGACTGGTATGACCACTTAAAAAGGTAAAAGTTTTCCCCTGATGTTAAGTCCAGTCGTGACCGACTCTGGGGGTTGGTGCACATCTCCATTTCTAAGGTGAAGAGCCGGCGTTGTCCGTAGACACCTCCAAGATCATGTGGCCAGCATGACTGCATGGAGCGCCATTACCACTTACTACAGACTAAAAGTCTCACCTGTCAGATTTGGGTGCAGTTTCATACACTCAGCTTCCAAATTGCCAATACAAAAGGAAGCAAGTCTCATCATGTTCTTTACCTTGTTGTTGGCTTATCCTTTCTCTTAGTTTAGATCAATGCAGCACCAATACTGTCCATGATGGAGAAGAAAAGCAGAAACCCAAACCAAACTGGTGAACAGACACAATGGAAAAACTGTGGAACAAATGAATTTCTCATGAGACTTTTTTTATGGGGGAAAAGGAAGAGAACACTCAAAGGAGAGTGAAAACAAAAAGCCATGAACCTTCTGAAATGCAATGAACTTCTCTAGACTTGCCATGAAGACACGCTTACAATCTTCCTCCAGGCCCTGAAGCCAGAGTTGTAATGCTATAATTTTATTTCACAATCGATCCCTATTTATGTTGATGGTTTCTCTGGTGCATCCACAGGTCACACTTTAAATCAGGTAACACTTGGGAGCAAATTGAATTGACAACTTGTCCTATAAGCAGAAGTTGCACAGCAGGGTGGCATCACAGTGGCTCTTCAGCTTGGTTAGGTTGGAGATTAAGGCTCTCTGAGACCATCTCTGCCAAAACCAATGAAGCTCTCTCAGACTCGGCTTACTCCCAAAGGTCCTAACATCTGTTGAGGGCAAAGAAATCAATTATCTATATTTCCTTTCTATCCAATGAGGTGTTTTCTGTAACACAAAAATTCACATACTTTTGGTTGGCAAAAATCAGATGGCTGTTTTGTTTACTATGATGTGTGAGGTTTTGTGTATGTATACACATCTTATTCCCCTAGATCAGGAGGTCATTGCACTGAATATTAGAGCTGCTTTATAGCCATACCTGCTTCATGTCAATCCAACTCAGATGTACATCCAGTGAGGTTTGGATAATCTGAAAACTGTTAGGGAAAGATGTAGGGGCATAAGTTCAGGAAGCAAAATGAGTAAGCAGGGAGGCTTCTAAACCAGTGGTTCTCAGCCTGTGGGTCCCCAGATGTTTTGGCCTTCAACTCCCAGAAATCATAACAGCTGGTAAACTGACTGGGATTTCTGGAAGCTATAGGCCAAAACACCTGGGGACCCACAGATTGAGAACCATCGTTTTAAACTGTGTGTGTGTGTGTGTATGTGTGTATGTGTGTGTGTGTGTGTGTATGTGTGTGTGTGTGTGTGTGTGTGTGTGTGTGTATATATATTTCAAACTTATATGCCGCCACTCTCCTAGGGCTCGGGGCGGCTTACAAGAACCGGCTAAAATCAACAATTTAAAAACATCTTAAAACATCTTTAAAACATCTTTAAAAATATCTTAAAAACATCCTAAAAGCACCTTTTAAAACATCTAACAGAACTCAAAGGCCTGCCGAAACAGGTGTGTCTTACATGCCCTGCGGAAAGCCGACAAGTCCCGCAAGGCACGGACTTCAGGTGGCAAGGTGTTCCAGAGAGATGGTGCCACTGCTGAAAAGGCTCTGCGTCTAGTTGCTGTTAGACGCAAGGCCTTAAAACTGGGGACTTCCAACAGGTCTTGGTCCTCAGAACGGAGGGATCTCTGGGGTTTGTAGGGAGTGAGGCGGTCCCTCAGGTACATCGGCCCTAGACCATGTAAGGCCTTAAAGGTAAGTACCATCACTTTGAAAGTGATCCGGTGCTCAATTGGTAACCAGTGTAGCTGCCGTAAGATTGGTGTTATGTGGCATCTCATCGGGACTCCCGCAAGGAGCCGGGCAGCTGCATTTTGCACCAATTTGAGCTTCCGGATCACCGACACAGGAAGGCAGATGTAAAGGGCATTACAGTAGTCCAGTCTCGAGATGACCGTAGCCTGGATCACCGTAGCCAGGTTGTCCCTAGACAGATAGGGGGCTAGCCGTCTAGCCTGCCGAAGATGAAAAAAGGCGGTTTTGCTAACGGCAGAGACCTGGGCCTCCATCGTCAGTGAAGGGTCCAAGAGGACTCCCAGACTCTTTACTAGTGAAGACGGGTGTAGCGCTTCACCATCCAGGATTGGCAACTGGATATCCCCACTGCCTGGTCGGCCCAGCCATAGGATCTCCGTCTTTGCTGGATTCACTCTTAACCTACTGGAACGTAACCATCCAATAATGGCCTTGAGGCACTGATGAAAATTGTCGGGTACAGAATCCGGTCGGCCTTCCATCTTTAACACAAGCTGAGTGTCGTCAGCATATTGATAACACTCGAGCCCGAAATCTCGGACCAACTGAGCAAGTGGTCGCATATAGATGTTAAACAACAGAGGGGAGAGAATGGCCCCCTGAGGAACCCCACAATGTAGAGGGGACCTTTCAGAGACCAGGCCTCCCCTCTCCACTCGCTGTCCACGGTTGTGAAGAAAGGAGGCCAGCCAATTTAAAGCTGTCCCCCTGACTCCAACAACGGCAAGGCGGTGGGTCAAAAGATTATGATCCACTGTGTCAAATGCTGCAGTGAGGTCTAATAACACGAGCAACACCGACCCGCCCTGATCAAGCTGGCATCGAAGGTGATCCGTGATGGAGACCAGCACAGTCTCTGTCCCGTGTCCCGCACGAAGGCCGGACTGGAAGGGATCTAATCCGGCTGTGTTGTCTAGGAACTGTTGCAACTGCTCCGCTACTGCCCTTTCAATCACCTTGCCCAGGAACGAGAGGTTCGAAACTGGGCAATAGCTGGAGGGAACCAAACGATCTAAATCTGGTTTCTTCAGCAGGGGAGAGACCACCGCCTCTTTTAAACCCTCTGGAAAGACTCCTTGCTCCAGGGAGCTGTTTATTATCTTCAACAGAGGATCACGTAATCCCTCCATGCAGGATTTTACCAACCAGGAGGAACATGGATCGAGGGAGCAAGTGGTCGGTCTGGCTGCAGCTATGAGCCTATCGACAGCCTCTGCGTCCAGTGGGATGAACCGGTCGAGGGTAGGCCCAGCAAGTGGCCATGGAGTCTCAAGTTCTCTCCTTGTATCAATTGTGGCAGGGAGGTCCTGGCGTAGTAGTGAGATCTTGCCAACAAAATAGCTTTGGAAGGCCTCGGCTGAAGGGGCCTGATCATCACTTTTTGGGACATTAGGAACCGTCGTTAGAGATCTAATTATTTTGAACAATTTTGCCGGTCGTGAGCTGGCGGATGCTATCAAAGAGGCATAATATACTCGCTTTGCTTTGATGATAGCATGCTCATAGGACTCCATAAATGCCCTGTAAGCTGATCTCGAAGCTCTGTCATGAAGTTCTCGCCACACGCCCTCTAGCCATCTCTTTTCCCGCTTCATCGATCGAAGTTCCTCGGTGAACCAAGGAGACCGATTTCGGCGGGGTTGGAGAGGGCGTCTAGGGGCGATCTCGTCGAGTGCATTGGATAGCCTGATGTTCCATGTGTCCACCTGCACATCGATCGAGTCGCTGACAGGCTCCAGATCCTTCAGAGCATTCTGGAACCTACTAGGTTCCATAAGTCTTCTTGGGCGAGCCCAAATTGGCTTGGTGCCCTTGTCAGGTGGGTAGGCATGCTCCAGCCTGACCCTCAGGGCACAGTGATCCGACCATGGAACCTCTATAATAGAGGCTTGGGTCACTTGAATTCCTGCGCTGAAGATCAAATCTAACGTATATATATTAGAAAATGTGCCACTGAAAGGTTACGTTAAGGAAGGGAGCATAAAACAATGATCCCTTATTGCCCTCGGGCTCATAAAAACCAGGCTGTGAGGCACAAGCTTTAGTTCAGTGAGCCCAGGTACCAGATTTATGCAAAAGGCAAGTATGTTGTAATTTAACTCTTCACATTATTAGAGGTCTAAAATGTCATATAAGCCAAGCACATATTGTGCGTGTAATAACAGAAGGTCTCACAAATTAAACGTAATTTAGGTCATGCCTTATATGAAGATTATTAAACCCAGTGTCAAATATTACCTAAATGGGCCACTATCTGTGTAGTTAGCCTGAATACATTGGCTAATCCAATGCCTGCCCCAAAGTACAGGAGTGTGGCAATATTATTATTATTATTATTATTATTATTATTATTATTATTATTATTATTATTAATGTTTATTTATACCCTGCTTTATCTCTCTTGAAAGAGTGGCTACTTTAGCTAACAGATAATCAGCCAGAAGTAAATCTTCTTTTGCTACCTTCTTGTGACATGTGTACTTAGAATTCTGTAATATTCTGAATACTTTTGAAAGTATTAGGCTGCCCTCTACTGTTCAGCATTGTTAATAACAGAAACTACTATAGATTTTGACATCTTTTGTAGCGTATGATGCTTACACAGGTTGAGTATTTTGTATCCAAAATGCTTGGGGCTAGAAGTGTTTTGGATTTGGGATTTTTTTTTTCCAGATTTTGGAATGCAGTACAGTACCTGTATTTGTACATGCAAATATATGTTTCTTACACCATATAGGGATAGCCTGGAAGTAATTGTATGCAATTTTTAAAATAATCGTGTGCATGAAACAAAGTTTAGGTACACTGAACCCTCGAAAAACAAAGTTTCTACTATTTCAACCAATCATGTGGGCAATAGATTTTGGTGTATTTTGTATTTTGGAATTTTGGATAGGGCGATTAAACTAGACTTCTTCAAATTTACTTAAGGGGAAGACATGAGCAATCTGAAACAAAAACACATGCACTTTCTTCCTTGTGGGGCAGTTTTATACAGTCATTTAACCCCAGTCAGAATATGGATTAAAGTGAGCCGGTTTCCTGCAGAGCACCTGCCAGACACTTCCGGATCCAATTGGAGGCTGGGAAGGTGGCCACAAAAATCTGTTGATTTGCAGATTGATCAGAGCCTAGGAATATTTTTTTACCTCATCCAACAGAATATATCTCAGGCCCCTTCCACACAGCCATATAACCCAGAATATCAAGGCAGATAATTCACAATATCTGCTTTGAACTGGGTTATCTGAGTCCACACTGCCATATAACCCAGTTCAATGCAGATAATGTGGGATTTTATACAGCTGTGTGCAAGAGCCCTAAAAAACTAAATTCTAAGGATGTTACATGCCATTTTAGATACATCCGCCACTGGAGATGCAAGTTTACCTTAATTGGCCATTCTGAGATTGGTCTAGCTTGGCAGATAATGGGTGCATAGGATTAATGCAGTTTGACACCACTTTAATTGCCGTGGTTCAATGCTATGGACTCATGGGTGGTGTAATTTTACAAGATCTTTGGCCTTCTTTATGAAAGAGTTCTGGTGCCTCACCAAATTACGGTACGTGTCCCAAGATTCCACAGAGGGGGAAGGAAAGAGAAGCCCCATCCACACTGCTATATACAATCCAGATTATCTGCTTTGAACTGGATAATGTGGCAGTGTAGACTTAGGCCTCTTCCACACAACTGAATACAATTCCACATTATCTGCTTTGAACTGGGATATAAGGCAGTGTGGATTTATTCTGCCTTGATATTCTGGGTTATATGGCTGTGTGGAAGGGCCCTCATATAATCCAATTCAAAGCAGATAACCTGGATTTTATGGCAGTGTAGATTAGATCTATGTTTATGTGCTTTCTCCAGGGGTGTAGTAACTTGGGAGCGTAATGCATCTCCAATAAAATAATTGCCTCTCAAATGAAAATTTCATAAAGTCTTCAAATGTCTAGTATTGTAGTGTGCATTTAGAAATACACCTTAGGCTTTCAAAGAAAAGGATATGGTAGTATCTGTAAAACCTCAACACAAGCTAACTAAAACATTGCACAGGTCTAAAAAATCATATGCAGGTTGAGTATCCCTTATCCAAAATGTGTTGGACCAATAGTGTTCTGTATTTCAGGTTTATTTATTTTTATTCTGGAATACTTGCATATACATAATGATGTATCTTGGAGACAGGACCTTTGCTTAAACACAAAATGCACCAAGAGTAATTTCATACAATATGTTTAATAATTTGGTGCATGAAACCAAGTTTGTGTAAATTGTACTGCCAGAAAGCAAGCATGTCACTATCTCAGGGCCCTTCCACACAGCCATATTACCCAGAATATCAAGGCAGAAAATCCCACAATATCTGTTTTGAATTGGGTTATTTGAGTCCACACTGCAATATATTCCAGTTCAAAGCAGATAATGTGATTTTATTTAGCTGTGTGGAAGAGGCCTCAGTCACCTATATGGACAACTTTGGATTTTAGAGTACAGCATTTGCATTTTGAAATTCTGGATACTCACAAACACTTTGCATCCTTCAATGCTCATCTTTGGAGTATCTATAGCTGTGTGAAAAAATTGGTCCTCAATTTTGACACATGCTAATATCATGCAGGGAGTCAGTGTTATATCGAAGAAAGCATATTTAGTAATCTTGAATTTTGAAAATAATATATTCAAAGGAATTTCAATTGGCCAAATTCACTGAAAGCCTGAAGAGAAGTCATGGCTCCTTAGACTTCAGTAACAGTTCAGATCATTATATGGCCAATGTAGACTCATACAATGCTGTTCAATACTGTTAAACCACATTATATGAGTCTACACTGGTCTACACAGTTGAAACTGCATTATATGTCAATGGAGATGGGGCCTGAGTTGTTAAATGCAGCAAAACTTCACAGCATGAGAAAATAATGATATATTTAGCATTCAATTAAAGTGTTTCTCCATAGGCTCAAGTGTGACTGTGGAGGAAGGTGTAAACTTCCTACAGCCACTGATAAAATTAATAAAAAAGAAACCATGTTGGAAAGAAGCTTAATACTGTTCAGAAGTATGCATGGAATAAAGTCCTTGATTTAGGCTCCATCTACACTGCCAGATAAGGCAGTTTGTAATTGCATTATATAATACATGTAGACTGGTATAATACAGTTTAACTGCATTGAACTGCATTAGATGAGTCTATTACACTGACCACATATAAGAGTGGTAATTGTAAACAAACATTATAAAACCAATCCTGAAAAAGGCATCCCTGGACTCTTCGGTACTTAACAACTACTGGCCTATCTCTTGGGCAAGGTTCTGGAGCAGGTGGTGTCCTCTCAGCTCCAGGGGTTCTTGGAAGAAACCGACCATCTAGATCCGTCACAGTCTGGCTTCAGGCCTGGTCACGGCACAGAGACATCTTTGGTCGCCTTGGTGGATGATCTCTGCAGAGGGCTTGATAGGGGAATGTGTCCCTGTTGGTTCTCTTGGACATCTCAGCGACTTTCAGTACCATCAACCATGGTATCCTTCTGGGGTGGCTTTCCAGAATGGATCTTGGGGGCACTGCACTGTAGAGGCTCCACTCTTTCCTGGAGGGTCACACCCAGTCAGTGAAGCCGGGGGATGCCTGCTCGGACCCTTGGCCTTTGACCTGTGGGTCCTGAAAGGCTCTATTCTACTCTACACAGATGACAGTCAACTCTACTACTTTTTTCCACTGAATTCCAAGGAAGCCCCTTGTGTCCTGGACCAGTGCCCGGCCACTGTGACGGGCTGGATGAGAGCAAACAAGCTGAAGGTTAATCCTGACAAGACAGAGGTTCTCCAGGTCAGTCACTCGATGGATTGGGGTATAGGGTGCAACCTGTGCTCAATAGGGTTACACTCCTCCTGAAGACACAAGTCCACAGTCTGGGGGTCCTTCTGGACTCAGCGCTGACTCTTGATGCTCAGGTGTCAGAGGTGGCTGGGAGGGTTTTTGTTAAAACTTGCTAAAACAAGTTAAAACTTGTGTGCCAGTTGCGACCGTACCTCGAGAAGTCGGACTTGGCTATGGTGAGCCACACATTGGTTACATCAAGATTGGACTACTGCAATGCACTCTACATGGGGCTGCCTTTGAAGATGGCCCGGAAAATGCAATTGGTTCAAAGATCGGCAGATTGTTAACAGAGCTACTGAAGCAGCTTCACTGGCTGCCGATAGGTTTCTGTTCCCAATTCAAAGTGCAGGTTATGACCTAAGGTAAAGGTAAAGGTTTCCCCTGACGTTAAGTCCAGTCGTTTCCGACTCTGGGGGTTGGTGCTCATCTCCATTTCTAAGCCGAAGAGCCGGCGTTGTCCATAGACACCTCCAAAGTCATGTGGTCGGCATGACTGCATGGAGCGCCGTAACCTTCCCGCCATAGCGGTACCTATTGATCTACTCACATTTGCATGTTTTCGAACTGCTAGGTTGGCAGAAGCTGGGGCTAACAGCGGGAGCTCATTCCGCTCCCCGGATTCGAACCTGTGACCTTTTGGTCCGCAAGTTCAGCAGCTCAGTGCTTTAACACACTTCGCCACCAGAGGCCCTAAATGGTTCGGGTCCTGCCTATCTTCGTGATCATATCTCTCCCTACAAACCAGCACAGGCTCTAAGATCTTCTGGGGAGGCTCTCCTCTTGCTGCTGCCACCATCACAAACATGGCTGGTGGGGATGAGGAAGAGAGCCTTCTTGGTGGTGGTCCCCTGGCTCAGGAGTTCTCTACCCAGGGAGATCAGATTAGCCCCTACCCTGGCCATATTCAGAAAAGACCTGAAAACATGGTTGTTTCAATGTGCTTTCGAATAAACCAACTTGCACTTTATGGCTCAGCACTAAATTGCTCCTGCCTGGTTCTTAGCATTTTATTCCACTCTGGTTCTATTATCCACGGTTGCACAAGCCTCCCCCCCCTCCCCATGCAACCTGAATAGTGCCACTTCTGTTCTGTAATTGATATGTTGTATGTACATTTAAGATGTTTTTAATAATTGTTTTGTTATGTATTTTAATCTTGTAATTTGTACTGCATTTTAATTGTGCATCATACTGTTGTTCTCAGGGCTCTGTCCCTATGTTAGCTGCCCCGAGTCCCTTTTGAGGAGAGGGAGGCGGGTTATAAGAAATATATTATTATTATTTTATTATGACACAGCAAACAAGATAGATATGCTGGATTTTGTATCACAAAATCACAAGTCGAACACTTCCCAAGTGTCTAGGACTGTGTGATGTATTTTTGGATGATGCGCGCAGATCCCAGCAGGGTGGCCTTTTGTAGTTGGCAGATCGTAATTTTGTCAATGTCTATTGTTTCCAAATGCCGGCTGAGATCTTTTGGCACGGAACCCAATGTGCCGATCACCAATGTGTAGGACCACCTGCACTGGTTTCTGCCAGAGTCTTTGAAGTTGGTGGGAACCCAGTCACTATTATTATTATTCATACTGCATTATATGACAGTGTAGATTAGGTCCTATGATGTGTTGAATAGATACTACCACTAGAGGGTACCCAAATCTTCCAGCATGGGGAAGTTTTTATAATTTTCTGGTGTTCACAGCATTTAAAGGTTAAGGCGAAGGAGAAAGTGGAAGGTGAAAAAAATAAGAAAGCCCTAAATATTCATTGAAAACTGATAAAATTCCCCCTATAATGCACATAGGCATATTAAAATATTCTATCAAACTATCTGTTTAAGGTGTATAAGAAACATAAACAAATATTGTGTTTAGGTTCCATCTCCAAGCTATCTCAGGATGTATATGCAAGTAGTCCAGAATAATAAAATCAAAATATGAAATATTTCTGATCCCAAGCATTTAAGTTGAGGGATATTCGTCCTGTATAGGATTGCTTGTGCCTGTGCAATATTTTAGTTAGTTTGTGTTGAGGTTTTGCAGGATTCTTTTGTATCCTTTTCTTTTGATGCCTAAAGTATAATTTTAAATGTTCAATTGCAGTGCTGGAATTTTGGGGCACAATGTAAATTTCATTTACGGGGCAGAATTGTACATGGGAGCGACATTGCCCTCACTCTGCCCCACTTGCTACACCCCTGGATAAAGCACAGAAATGTAGGAAAAGGGGGAAAGAAAGGGGAAAGACAATGGGTACATCTACACTGACTATGTAGCACCAAAGGCCAACAAATCAGTTCCGTGGTGGGTAAATGACACATGGAGTCTTGAACCTCATCAACCAAAATTGTGGGTTTCTCCAAATCCAACCCCAGAATCCAGAGCAAACTGTGACCCATCAAACTTGCCATTAAGCAGAGCCAAACCAGGTTTGCTGCCACTGGATATCCAGGATACCCTTCTGCCTCCTTAATGGCTGCGGGGTGGGAGTCTAAGCTATCCCAAGCCAGATCCAGCATTTGCCACACCGGATTGACCCTGGAATAAGTGGTCAGTGTAGAACCACTTAATATGTCTTTAACTTTCCTTCTCACTTAGGTAAGACTCATACTTGCTTCATCACTTTGCCAGAACTGGTAAGTCAATACACTTATCTAGATTCATTATACAGGGTGAACTTAATTTCGAAGTAGTATGTTTCATGACGGCAACATGTTACAATTACACAAAACATTATGAGCAGTTTAATGAATTATCAAGTTTTACTAATCATTTGATCCAGACATAAATCTAAAAATAACTCTGCAAATGGAAAATCTCTCATTAGGCTTTATATTTCAGGGTCACCATCTAAAGGTTGACAGTTCAAGCCCAAGTCGGGGTGAGCTCCTGGCCATCAGTCCAGCTTCTGCCCACCTAGCTGATTGAAAACAGCAAGTGAGTAGATAAGTAGGTACTGCTTTCATAGAATCATAGAGTTGGAAGAGGCCTCATGGGATATCCAGTCCAACCCACTGCCAAGAAGCAGGAAATTGCATTCAAAGTACCCTCGACAGGTGACCATCCAGCCTCTGCTTAAAAGGAGCCCCCACCTTTAAAGCAGGGAGGTAATTAAAAGGCGCCCGTAAGGACATGCTGACGATTTGATAGGGAGGTCATCTATGTACAACAAAGCTCCTCGGCATGGAAGATGGAGTGACAGGCCCTCCCCATGGCCAGAAAAAGATGGGAAAAGCCTAAACCTCTGTTTATGTATTGTTTGTCCTTGTCAATTGTATAATGGCATTGAATGCTTGCCGTATATGTATTCTGTAATCTGCCCTGAGTCCCCTGAGATAGAGCAGAATATAAATACAGATTATTATTATTATTATTATTATTATCATCATCATCATCATCATCATCATCATCATCATCATCATTACCATCTTGTGAACAACTTGGGCTAGGGGTTGTTTGTGTGCTGGGAGTTTCATTCATGGGAGGTTCATGGTTGAAGAGATATGGTGATTTCAAATTGGGTCTATCTTTTTGAAACACTCTGTATTGTCAGAAATGGTCACTATCTGGCATGAGTGACAACAGCAGTCAAGCCATCCTATAGCAGTCCATTCTCAAGCATTTGACATCCTGGTGGTGCTTTCTCAAGTTATCCGAACAGTGAGCCACAAGAATTAAAACCAATGGCATTAAAGTTGTGCATCAAAATATTCATCTGGAAAACAGATACAAAGATCATGTGGGGGCCCATTCTCACTCTGGAATTATAGTGGCGTTATCCTATTTAAACTGCCATAGTTCTATCCCACGGACTTTTGGGATTTCTTGTTTCTTGAGACACTGAAATGCTCTGATTGAACATTCGAAATGCCCCTTCCTCAACTATTTGTCTCACAATTCCATAGGATAGAACCATGAAAATTAAATTCTAATAACAACACTACAATTTTGAAATTAAATGGGCCCCTGATCATAATCCTTCCTGAAATGGTGGTGAGATCTCTCTCTATGTTTAGAGATAACAATATTGATTGGAAAATGCACATTGTTTAAAATGTGTACTTGCTCATCTGTCTTTTATTTTGTTCTGTTTTGATGATGCACAAATAGCTACTGTAGGAATGATAAATTCTAGATGCTGAGACACACTGTAGCGGAAACCAGATTTCCCCTCTTCCCGGCTTCTCGTGTGTCTGTGCGGACGCAGTGGAAGTAGGAGACAGACAACTGGAGGTTTTTTCTTTTTCCCAAAGAAAGCAGTTTACTAAAAGTTTCCTGCAGCTGCAGAGGTTCATCCCACGCACAACTAGATGCTCAAAAGGGAGAACGCCGCAGACAGGGTCGAGTGTCTATTTATACAATTCAGTGGGTTCAGTTTACGACCGCCCACATATCAAACCATTGGTGCATATTTGTGGTGCAGTATTACATTTCATTACTTTCGTTTCTCTCAAAACACATGATTTCAGGGAAACCATGTGATAACCCATCGGCTGTGTTCCTGGCCTGCTCGTACCTCCTTATATGGCCATTTCCTCCTACCCCTTCATTCCTGCCTTATTCCCCCATTTTTTTTTTTTTTATTTTTTTTTTTGCGAAGCGTGTATACAAAAGCTGAAGCAAACTAAATGAGCAGACTTATGGGTCCCTCCAATCCCTTCTAGCTTGTAGCCAAGCTATCTTTTCAGTGGAAAATGAGCGCAGAATAGCATTTGTACATAGTTTCATCACCAGAGGTAAACAACACATGAGGATTAAAAATATTAATCAGGTTTTAGAAAGGACATAGTCCACAGTAGAATTCTGATCTAGCCCAGTCATTTGGCTTCTTCCGATGATGGATTTGTTGCTATGGCCAGAGGTGGCCATTCACATACATGTCCAACTTTCAGGTCTTTTCAGTCTTTGGCATAAAGTCAAACTGGGGGTGTGTTTCCTCTTCCTTGATCAAAGGAATAATGTTCAGTTAATTTGAAGAAAGTCTCTTTGTCCAATCAAGTCTCTAGTCTCTAAGAATTGTCTCTGTGTAAAGAAAAATCTGTAAAGAAAATCTCCATCTCTCACAGGGCTTTAGCTGTCATACTCAGTATACCCAGTGTGTGGCGTGGGGTAGACTTAAACTCCTGCGCGTTTTGGATTCCAAAACAGGCCTTCCAGTAATAATGCCTTATGGATCTCCATTTTGGAAAACAGGCCTCTCAGTAACAATGCCTTATGGATCTCCAATTTAGGAACAGGAGTCCAAAAAAAAAAAAGCTGAAAAAGAAAACAGGAAGACAGTGAGAGAGAATGGGGGAGGGGGAACGGATTACCCATCTGTCGATCATCCTGTTCGGCATCACTTTTGTCTCAGCCAATCTTGTTGAAATCCCTTGTCTCTCCACGGGTGGGGCAGGTAGGCCACTATTCAGCTCCCAAACGACCCCTCCATGGCCTCTTAAGAAATGATTCCTCCATGGGCCTTCTTCCGCGATCTGCAGTAATCCTTTTTACTCTGGTCCTGCTGCAATGGTTAACTTATTTTATTCTTTGTCACATTGTCTCCGTGCTATATCCTCCTTTTGGCTTAAAAAGCAAGGTTGTTAGATGGCATATAAAAAGTCCCTCATTGTCTCTCAAATCCGGCAAAAATCCGAATTATTTGCAATGTCCCGTTACAAAAGGTCCTAACCAGGAGAGTTGGGTCAAAATAGAAAATTGTATGTTGTTGAGTTGGTCAGCCCTTACAGCCTCCAGCCTGATGCCACACTCCATCACAGCCTTAGCACTCAGCAACACCTATAGGCCCTCCCAGGCCTCTCAATAAACATGTCTCATAGACTTCTGGGTTTTATCCCATACAGGAGTTCAGGACCTGTAGCAAAAAACAATGAGAGGGAAAAGAAGGGGAGGGAAACACTCATCCTTCCAGGCTGTATGGCTCTTGAAGCACTCTCTCTAGTCGTTTCGCTCACATCCACGGCAGGCCTCCTCAGAGGTTGTGCCTTTGACAACACACTCATCTGTCTTGAAATCCAACAAAATCTTTCTTCTCCGCATCTTTTTCTTTTCCTTTCCGCAAACGATTTAACAATCGTGTATCCACTTGCTGCAATGCAATCTTCCACTCCAGTCCTGCTGCAGTGTTAAACTTACTCAATTCCCCTTTTACACCGACTCGTTGAACAGATCAAAATTTGTTAGTAACACACGTTGAAAAGCCTCCTGCCGCTTCTCAAATCTGGCATAATCCAGGCTGGGGGCGATGGAAAAAATGCCCCTATTTGCAGGATCTAATGTCCCATTTTACAAAAGTCCTAGTCCTCCCTTTCCGTAACCTTTAGAAAGAGTTGGGCCAAAGTCACAAAGTCCAGAATCCAAATCTCACAAAATTATTATGAAGCACTAGCTCCCTTTTTGAATAAAATGTCAATAAAAAAAATTTAAAAATCAATGTCAGTTCTTAATCCTTCTGTGTCAGGAATATGGGGTCAATTTTTTTTTTTTCAAAAACAAATATATATATATATATTTTTTCTTGCACTGCCAACTTGTGACAGTTTTCCATACAAAGTCTCTACAACCAATAACTCCTCTCCTTGTATTCCAAAGTGCTGCAAAAAAAAGAACCTCCAACATTTCCCTATAACCTGTAAGGGGTTTAAAGTCTGTAGCACCATGTTCTCTAAAAACACTGAAGCATTGTTCTTTCAAAACAAGGATTTTTTTTTTCAAGCCTAAGACCATTTTTTTTTTCAAAAAAAAATATCTACAGCTTCCGAATTGCTTCTGAACAAATCTACTAACATTGTTTATAACTCTTTATGCATTTTGAATTCAACACATACATCTCATTCACACAAAGTCCACAGGAATTCTGATTAGTGGTTAGTTGTTTAGATAAAGTCACACACTCTCTCTCAGCTCATGAAAACATTCTCACCCAGTTGTCCCAAAATAAGTCCAAAGCAAGGATTTAAGATCCAGGTGAAAGACAGAACCCCAAAATATTATATATATATATATATATATACACACATTTACATCATCATTTTCTTTCTTTCTTTTTTTTTTTCATATTAAATTCACATTACATTTCACAGCGGCTTTCATTGACCTTGGCTGTCCACTGGAATTCCATTATCTTCCTCTGGGCATTTCGCCTGAGTTTAACCAGAATAACAGGGAGTTTTTACCTTGAACTGTCAAGATTTTCCCACTATCTTTTTGGCATGAGGCCCAGGTGCAAAAGAAAACTTTTTAAGAAAACAGCCTTTGTTCCTCAGAAATAACAAGGAAAAAAAAAAAAAACTTTCTGAGCCTCAACACCACTTTAACTCCCTCCCTTTTTCTGCCTCTCTGCAGCTTGTCAGCAAAAGCAAACTAACACAGACAGAACCTCTTCGAATCAGATTTTTTCAACCGTAATAAAACATTTCTAGATATTTGTGCTCAACATTTTTTGTGTAAATCTATAGACTCATTTTTCATTTTCACTTCAATATTACCACGAAACATGCAGAACTTGAAACTCATTATTTCCCACATATGACAAAGAAATCAAACAGTTTTTTTTTTTCCTTTCCCCGGGAGTTGCGACTCCTCATGAGCCCTGCACGACTTGGTCTTGGGGCACCCTCACAAGTCTTGTTCTCTGGGGAATTCCTTCTACGGCTCTACTTGCAACTGAGCCGAAATTATCTAACATACACTGTAATGGGGTGGTGGATTTGAACCCACTGCCTCCCATCCTGCCTAATAGAGGGGACTGCCTTGGACTGGGCACCTGGACACTCAACGGTGTGTGTCAGGAATCACAAGACAGAAACCCTTTTATACCTCCCTGGGAACCTTTGTGTGTCCCCTCCCGGCGCTGGTAACTGTGTTCCCTTAGTGTCTCATTTTAACCACTATACTTGCCAGATTGCTGTAGACGTCGGACCAACCTTCGCCCCTGGACTTTTCCCTGGATCCTTTTCCCTGCCTGGTTTCTTTGGAACCTCGCTGTCGTTGCGGCTCCCACCGTCGGCCGGCGTTGGCATCAGAGGCAAGTACCGCAGCCGGTCTTACAATATTCAGGGGCCCCTTCTCGTCTCACGGTAGTTGCCTCTGGCCCCCACCGCCGAGTTGGGACCGTCCCGCCAACGGGATCCGTCTCCGATCTCCTGGCCCGTCTTATTGTGGAATCACGTCGGGGTCACCAGAAAATGTAGCGGAAACCAGATTTCCCCTCTTCCCGGCTTCTCGTGTGTCTGTGCGGACGCAGTGGAAGTAGGAGACAGACAACTGGAGGTTTTTTCTTTTTCCCAAAGAAAGCAGTTTACTAAAAGTTTCCTGCAGCTGCAGAGGTTCATCCCACGCACAACTAGATGCTCAAAAGGGAGAACGCCGCAGACAGGGTCGAGTGTCTATTTATACAATTCAGTGGGTTCAGTTTACGACCGCCCACATATCAAACCATTGGTGCATATTTGTGGTGCAGTATTACATTTCATTACTTTCGTTTCTCTCAAAACACATGATTTCAGGGAAACCATGTGATAACCCATCGGCTGTGTTCCTGGCCTGCTCGTACCTCCTTATATGGCCATTTCCTCCTACCCCTTCATTCCTGCCTTAACACAAATGTTTATTTATTGAGGCTCATGGTCTACCTTATGCTAAATGTTCAGAGTGAGTTATAAACAGTTTGAAAAGCCAAAGGATGGCCTTGAGTTTAAATAAACAGCAATCCATCAACTACTTCACAGGAGTATGTCTGGAACGAGGAAGAGTATACAAAGCTCCCAGGCAGCCAAAGCCTAAAATATATGAAAATAATAGGAAAAGCTTGAGTGATTCTGGGAGTTTGAGATGAGCAAGTACAATAATAAAGATAATCATTCCTGTCAAAAATTGGATAAGTGTCAGACTACAACTTCCAGAATCCCCCAAATATTTAATCATCAAATCATGTAGACAAATAATATACACATGGAGAGAACTACATCACACTGACTTTTGTATGTTAGTTTTATACCTCTCCCAATAAACGCAAGGAGGCATTTGTGGTTCTCCTCCTCCACACTTTATCTTAACAATAATCATGCGAACTTGACCAGTCTGAAAACAGTAACCAGCCCAAGGTCACCCAATGGCCCTGCTCAATCTGGACCTGAATCTTACCTCAACACTTTAACCCAGTGTTTCTCAAACTTGTGCTCCTCCAGGTGTTTTGGACTTCAGCTCTCAGAACGCCCAACCAGCTTACTAGCTGTTAGAAATTGTTGGAATTAAAGTCCAAAACATCTGGGAAGCACAGTTTGAGAAACTCTGCTCTAACCAATCTACCTTTAACATACTTTCAACATTACAGAGCACCAAAATCTACAGTATATGTGCCATGTACTTGCTCGAGCTCACAGAAGGCAGTTCTCGAACTCACAAGAAGCATGTTCTCTGATGGCTTTTGTTTCTTCTCCAATGGCACTCCAGGTAACACTGAGGGACACTAGTAATGACACACACACTGGCTGCTGTTACAACAAGAACAGGAGGGAGACCATGAAGGCCACTCTGTATCTCCAAGCTGCCTGAGCCTGGGGAATATGGGACGGTGAGATAAACAGTTGTGGCCAGTTCATTCTTAGAATTGGCCCAACTGCTTACATGGGCATAAAGCCGCAGTTTGCTCCAGATTCTCAGGTAAAATTTGGAGCAACGTATGACTTTAAAAAAAAGGTTCAAGATTGCATTAACCTGAATCAACTCTGTGCATCATGCAGCTACCACAGAGTTGCTTCCCCCCACCCCAGGATAAAGGGCCCATGTAGATGAGCACTGGCTTGTTTTTGGAAAGTTTGTTCTGGTTCTGTCTTTAAAATATACTGAAGATGAATATAGGTGGAACAGAATCTTCTCACCAGTTGTGTTCAGACTGTGGAAGTCCTTGCTTCATAAGATCTGCTTGATTGGCCTACCCAGGAAGTTGACTAAGATAATTTAGTTCACATGCTCATTTGGGAAAAAATATATCTGATATTACTCTTCCAATACTGAGAATTACTCAATGCAATTCTGTTTACAGATCCATTAATAAAATGCATACATTGAGATAAATAAACAAACATACACGTATACATACATACACTTAGAGAACTACACCATTGCCCATGATTCTTCAGGACTAGCTTTTTGCTTTATTTAGATGGAAATTTGACTTACTACAAAAGAAAGCTCAGACTTATAGTTGGATTTAGGCTACCAAGTAGGAATAAAATTTTTACATTAAAATATTCATATAATTGGGACACACAATAAAGGATTTAACTCCTCAGAGGGAATTCATTGTACTTGCATCTATGCTGGAAAGTCATTGCAATTAACATTTTTCTGAAAGCTCCTGCCAGCCATGACAGAGGGAGAATATAAAGTTATTTGCTCTCCAAATAAGAATTTCGCCTTGCAGTGACATTTCCCTTCAGTCCCCAAAATCTAGGTTTCCAGAAATTGAGGCACCGAAAAATATTCATGATGAGAACTCTGATATTTATGATGCCTGGCCTTTTTTCTTATAAAAAAATAACCTTTTTTCTTTTAATTCTGAAATTGTATTTGTAAAGGTTCAAACAAATGTTTAAAGCCATGACAATTTTTCAAATCTAGGCATTGAAAGAAGATTTCACTGAGGCGGGGGTAGGCAAAATACTTTCTTTGGAAAAGGCAATGTCCAAATTTTAGATAGTTACAGAAACAACTATACTTCATCTTAGTATTGTCAGATTGAACATTGGAGAAGGCTTCTGCACGTTAAATATCTTTACTGTATCTTTAGCCGCGGTGGTGCAATGGGTTAAACCCTTGTGCCGGCTGAACTGCTGACTGGAAGACTTGTAGGTCAGCAATTCAAATTGGCAAGATGAGGTGAGCTCCCTTCCGTCAGCCCCAGCTTCCCATGCGGGGACATGAGAGAAGCTTCCCACAGGATGTTAATACATCTGGGCGTCCCCTGGGCCAAGTCTTTAAAGATGGCTGATTCTCTCACACCAGAAGCGACTTGAAGTATATTCTCAATTGCTTCTGACACATTAAAAAGTGGTTGTATAGAATTGGGAGAGTAAGTCCGTGAGTGTAGCTTGTACCTGATTTCAGGACAATCACATCTGCTGAAATACTTTGTTCTACATAACCATTAAAAATAGAGGAACTGTATCCATTTTTCAATCTGACAATCCCACTTGGCAGCAGTGGGACAAGTCTTCTTCTCTCTTCTTCCTCTTCTTTTAAAAACCTCCTCCTCTCAGATTTTGTCAAATTACCTGGTATTTCATCTACAAGAATGTGGTCTGGTCTATAAGGGTAGGAGGTCCATGAGTTGACACCATGAGTTACCACATCAGGTAACATAATCATGTGATTTCATCTACACATGCTATAAGCGCATACTGTTGCTCTTGTTGCTGCTGGTTTGTTATCGTCACTGATTTTGTCAAATGTTCTGATATTCTAACTACAATATTGTGGTTTGCTCTGGTAAAGCAGGAGGTCCACAGGAGGGAGGGTGACACCAGAAGTTATCATACTGGGTGACATCAACTGTGTGGTTTTGTTTGCATGTTCCTCAAGTGCATACTATTGTTTCAGTTGCTGTCTTTGATTTTTTTCAAATTTTGTGGGGTTTTTTATAGCTACAACACTGTGCTCTGCTTTTTTTTTCGTGTCAGGAGCAACTGGAGTTGCTTCTGGAGTGAGAGAATTGGCCGTCTGCAAGGACGTTACCCAGAGGACGCCTGGATGTTTTGACGTTTTACCATCCTTGTGGGAGGCTTCTCTCATGTCCCCACGTGGAGCTGGAGCTGATAGAGGGAGCTCATCCGCACTCTCCCCGGGTGGGATTCGAACCTGGCAGCCTTCAGGTCAGCAACCCAACCTTCAAGTCACAAGGCTTTTATCCCCTAGGCCACTGGAGGCTCCACTGTGTTCTGCTAAAGCAGGAGGTCATGGTTATCACACCAGGTGGCACCAGTGACATGATTTTGTCTGGACATGCTGCAAGTGTGTCTTGCTTTTTTATGGTTTGTTGGTTATAGTCAATCATTCTACCACATTTCTTGGTATTTTAGTTACACTACTCAGGCCAAACTGGAGGTCCATAGGAAGAGACGGGTGACACCATATTTATAGTGTCTAGATCAGTGGTTCTTAACTTGTGGATCCCCAGGTGTTTTGGCCATCAACTTCCAGAAATCCTAACAGCTGGTAAACTGTCTGTGATTTCTGGGAGTTGTAGGCCAAAACAGCTGGGGACCCACAGGTTGAGAACCACTGGTCTAGATCAAGAGAAGTCTATTCTTCTTTGCTGAGACCTCACCTAAAGCAATTAACTTTATTCTCAGTTCAAGAACGGAAAACAAAAAGTCAGGGGACAGCAAAAGAGATTTAAAGATGGGCTTAAAGCTAACCTAAAAATGCTGAATAAACATTGAGAACTGGGAAGACCTGGCCCCAGAGCTGTTACCAATGGTGCCATGGAATTCGAAGAGGCATAGACAGAGGGTAAAAGTGAGAAACGTGCCAAGAGAAACACATGTCAAGCAAACCCTTGTCATGGCCGCCTTCCATCTATGCCCTTGTTGTGAAAGACCATGCAGATCCAGAATAATCACTGCAGTAACTTATGGATTCATTGCCAAGACTCTACCCATGGAAGGCAATCATACTCGGCCACAAGTGATTGCCCATCAATAGACAGGAATGCTATGGCACCAGTATTCAAGAAGGATATTGACAAGCTAGAACATGTCCAGAGAAGGACAATCAAAATGATCAAAGGTTTGGAAATGAAGCCGTTTGAGGAGCGTAGGGAGTTGGGAAAGTTTAGCCTGATGAAAAGAAGGCTGAAAGAGGTCATGATAGCCATGTTTAACTATTTGAAAGGATGCCATATTGAGGAAGAGGCAAGCTTCTTTTCTGCTGCTCTGGAGACATGGACATGGAGTAACAAATTGCAGGAAAAGAAGATTCCACTTAAACATTAGGAAAAATTCCCTGATAATTCGAGGTGCTCAACAGTACGGCCTCTGAGTGTGGTGGAGTCTCCTTCTCTGGAGGTTTTTAAGCAGAGGCTGGATGGCCATCTGCGAGCAAGCAAAAGTTAGAGTCTCTCCAGAACTACAAGCACTACCTCAACCAAAATTTGATTATTCATGACATCATTACCAACTTTCTACCAATTTACATTTCAATAGCAGCAATAGCAGACATAGTGGAAGTGACTGTAGTTGAAACCCTGCCAAAAAACAATGGAACAAGAGCAAAGAGATGAAGCTGTGTCATTGGACTTATATGAACAAGACTGTTTCTGATGACCAAGTGAAAGCTCAATTTGTGTAAAATCCACAGACTCCATTGCCATGCTATGTCAATGCGGTGTCTAAGCTTACAACCGAAATGGTTCAGCAGATTTCTCTGGTTAGTCTACTCATTACATGTACAAGGTGTGCTCTGTAAGTACAGTGTGGTGTTTGGAGGAGAAGCTGGAGGGTGAAGGTGCATTGGTGGCTAAACCCTTTGTGCAATGGGAAAATGCAATAGTAATCTTCAATAGACACCAAAAAACAGAGTACCATCAGAACAACTTGTGCTTGGCTGAAGGGAGAAACGTGCCTATAGGAAGGTGCGTCAAGCCATCCCTGACCGGAACCGCCTTCCATGTGGAATCTGATGCCATCACTGTGGAAGAACATGCAGGTCAAGAATAGGACTCCACAGTCACCTACGTACCCACTGCCAAAACACTACACCCGGAGGACCATCATACTTGGATAACGAGGGATCGCCTAAGTAAATAAGTAAGTAAGCTTGGCTGAAAACTTCTTGCTAATTCACAGTGGAAAATGCCTTGATGATAAAGGAAATAAGAAGAAAGCAGAAGAAAACAGAAAGAAACTTCTGTTTGGTGGTGGAAACTATTATCCTTTGTGACCGACAAGAACTGGCTTTAAGAGGGAATAAAGATTCAGGACCTATTAACCTGTGAAGAACCTTTCCACAATGATGGTCTCATGCCAGAACTCAACAAGGCCCTGAAAAGTCATCTGGGGGAAAAAGTTTCAACACCTCCTGAATATTTTTCTGGCTGCAGGTCTGTCTGTGAGGGTGCTTTGATGGTATGTTCCCGCATGGCAGAGGGCTGGACTGGGTGGTGATCTCTTCCCAAGGAGTGACACCAGTCATATAGTTTTGCCTGCACGTGCTCTGCCTTCCTGCTGTTGTTTTCTTTGCTGCAGTCTCTGATTTTGTCAAATGGGTTGCTGTGCATTTTCTGGGCATTCTGTCCTGACCTTTCACACACATTTGTGGCAGGCATCCTCAGAGTAATAGAATCACAGAATAGTAGAGTTGGAAGAGACCTCATGGGCCATCCAGTCCAGCCCCCCCGCTAAGAAGCAGGAAATCGCATTCAAAGCACCCCCAACAGATGGCCATCCAAGCCTCTGCTTAAAAGCCTCCAAAGAAGGAGCCTTCACCACGGCCCGGAGGAGAGAGTTCCACTGTCGAACAACCCTCACAGTGAGGAAGTTCTTCCTGATGTTCAGGTGGAATCTCCTTTCCTGTAGTTTGAAGCCATTGTTCCGCGTCCTAGTCTGCAGGGCAGCAGAAAACAAGCTTGCTCCCTCCTCCCTATGACTTCCCCTCACATATTTGTACATGGCTATCATGTCTCCTCTTAGCCTTCTCTTCTGCAGGCTAAACATGCCCAGTTCTTTAAGCCACTCCTCATAGGGCTTGTTCTCCAGACAAGTTGCCCTCCTCTGGACACATTCCAGCTTATCAACATCTCCCTTCAACTGTGGTGCCCAGAATTGGACACAGTGTTCCAGGTGTGGCCTGACTAAGGCAGAATAGAGGGGTAGCATGACTTCCCTGGATCTAGACGCTATACCCCTATTGATGCAGGCCAAAATCCTGTTGGCTTTCTTAGCAGCCGCATCACATTGCTGGCTCATGTTTAACTTGTTGTCCACAAGGACTCCAAGATCTTTTTCACATGTACTGCTGTCTAGCCAAGCGTCCCCCATTCTGTATCTTTGCATTCTATTTTTTTCTGCCAAAGTGAAGTATCTTGCATTTATCCCTGTTGTGAGGTATATTGGAAAACTAACCAAGGGAGGTTTATATATCTGTGGAAGGTCCAGGGTGGGAGAAGGAACTCTTGTCTGTTGGAGGCTAGTGTGAATGTTACAATTAATCACCTTGATTAGCATTAATGGTCTTGCAAGCTTCATTCCTGCCTGGGGGAATCCTTTGTTGGGTGGTGTTAGCTGCCCCTGATTGATTCATGTCTGTAATTTGGTCAAATGTTTGGGTATTCCAAACTACAAGGCTGTGCCATAGTCTGGCAAGTCTGGGGGGTGGGAGTGGCACTTCGAGGAGCGGGTCTGGACTGGCAGGGGGCGGGGCTAGAAGCGTGGGGACCTCCCCTTGGCAGGGGGTCCCTTTTGGTTTCCCTTTAAGGGAAGGCCCGCCCCTTCAACTTGACACGCTCCGCCCTGGCCGTCCAATCGCGGAGCCGGGGCTGAGCGTTGTCTTACGGGCAGAAAAGTTTTCACCAAGCGAGCGAGCGAGGAAGAGGAGAAGCCGGGGAGTGCGCGCCTGCGCGGAAGCCCCGAACTAGGAGAGAAAGTGGGAGAGGAAAGGAAAGAGATGCGGGCAGGCTGAGAGGGAGCACCTTTTCAGCCCCTCTCCCCTCGAAGCTCTAGTTGCATCAAGGTAAAAAAGAGAGGAGTAACAACATTCATCCTAAACCTGCTGCCAAAGTTCCCACTTTAGTTCCCTCCGCAACCAATGAAGACGCTTGCTCTTTGGGAAAGCAAGGCGGAGGGCGAGGGGGCTTCCTTGGGGGCCTTTTGAGACCCGAAGAAGCCGCTCAGGATGCGGTGAGCGAGGCGGCCCTTCCCGCTCCAGCCTCCTCCCTGCCCGGCGCTGCCCCCAGCAGAGGTTGGCCGTGAAGCTGGAGCCCTTCCTGCCTCCCCAGGGCTGGACCATGCTCAAGGTCCTGACGAAGAAGCTCAGGAACCAGAGTTTGGGCGAGATCCAGCCTTTCCAGCTAAAGGTGAGCTTCTTTCCAGGAGGGATGCGGGAATCGGATGCGCCCCTCCCCCCAAGGAGCATCTACACTGCAGACTGCATGCAGTTTGACACCACTTGAACTCAGTGCCCTGGAACCCTGGGAGTTGTATTTCGGTGAGATACCGGAAGGCCAAAGACCGCGAGAAACCACAACTCCCAGAAGTCTATATGGCATTTCAGGTGGTGTCAAACTGCATTCATTCTCCAGTGCAGATAGGCCCCAAGCTGAACTGGTGAGGGGAACTGGACTGGGGTTGTTTGCTTGACTTTGCCTGGGCCTTTTTCAGAGCAAGAGTTGGGCTTTCTAGCTCCAGGTACACTGCCATAGGGTTGCTGTGAGTTTCCCGGCCAAGTTCTAGAAGGTTGTTGTATATTTTTCGGGCTGTATGGCCATGTTCCAGAAGCATTCTCTCCTGACGTTTCGCCCACATCTATGGCAGGCATCCTCAGAAGTTCCAGAAGCATTCTCTCCTGACGTTTCACCTACTTCTATGGCAGGCAACCTCAGGGGCTGTGTGGTTTATATATCTGGAATGTCCAAGGTGAGAAAAAGACTTCTTGCTTGCTTTAGGCAAGTGTGAACATTGCAGTTGGCCATCTTGATTAGCATTGAATGGTTTGCAGCTTCAAAGCCTGGCTGCTTTCTGCCTGGGGGAATTCTTTGTTGGGAGGTGCTAGCTGGCACTGATTGATTCATGTCTGGAATTCCTCTTTTTTTTAGTGTTGTTCTTTATTTAAAGGTAAAGTAGATAAAAGTTTCCCCCTAGAAAAAATGGGTGTGTGTGTGTGTGTGTGAAACTTTTTTTTTTTTTGTGAATCATGGAGTAGTTCCATAACGCAAAATGATTTGGAAATCAGGCTCCATCGATAATCTTCAGTGGACACTCAAGACAGATAAACTTCAGTGGACACTCATAGGGATTTGGTTAATCAGTTTCAATTCATGAGCAAACCAGGTTTTTTTTAAACCTGAAAAATGGGGGTTGGTGCTCATCTCCATTTCATTTACTGTCCTTATTTTTGTTATTTAATATTGGAAGCCAGATTTTGTTCATTTTCATGGTTTCCTCCTTTCTGTTGAAATTGTCCACATGTTTGTGGATTTCACTGGCTTCTCGGTGTAGTCTGACGTGGTGGTTGTTAGAGTGGTCCAGCATTTCTGTATTCTCAAATAATATGTTGTGTCCAGGTTGGTTCATCAAGTTTATTTATTTATTGTATTAGAAGCAAATTGAGGATGCCCTTGTAATGTATTTAAAAACGTAAGCAAAGTTAAAAATTTGGCATTATACTAAAGGCCCTTTGACCAGAAGCTGGCCACTTGGAGTGCCTCTGTTGTTGCTATAAGAAGGTCCTCCTTTGTGCATGTGGCAGGGCTCAGACTGCATTGTAATAGGTGGTCTGTGGTTTGCTGTTCTCCACACTCGCATGTCGTGGTTCATCAAGTGCTCTGCTATGGCTGACTTCTCTGGCTGAATTAGTCTGCAGTGCCTTTCTGGGATTGTTTGCTTGACTTTGCCTGGACCTCTTTCAGAACAAGTGTTGGGTTCTATCATATACATTGCATTTTGAAACTGCATTATATGGTCTGTGTAGACCAGACATGGGCAAACTTCAGCCTTCTAGGTGTTTGGACTTCAACTCCCACAATTCCTAACTACTGGTAGCCTAGCCAGGATTTCTGGGAGTTGAAGTCCAAAATACCTGGAGGGCCGAAGTTTGCTCATGCCTGTAAGATTCATATAATGCAGATCAATGCAGAAATCACATTATATGGTCAATGTAGACCAGGCATGGCCAAACTTGGACCCTCTAGGTGTTTCGGACTTTAACTCCCACAATTCCTAACAGCCAGTAGGCTGTTAGGAATTGTGGGAGTTGAAGTCCAAATCACCTGGAGGGCTGAAGTTTGCCCATGCCTGGACTACACTGACCATATAATGTGATTTCGAACTGCATTATATGGCAGTGTCAATGAGGCCTAAGTTCCACCGAAGGCCAGTTTCAGTTCAGATATTCTCTCTCCACTAAACTCAATTTTATGCTTTCCAGCCCCAAGAGTGTCCTGGTTATGTGAAGAATTCATCCCATTCAATTGCACACATGTCTGCAGATGATGCTGAACAGTTTTAAAAAGAGGTTGGATAGGCATATTTTAGAAGTGCTGGAATTATGAATTTTTGCATGAAAGGAGTGCATCTACACTGCAAAATGAATGCACTTTGATATCACTTTAACTTTTAATATGTATATTTATAGAGTTTTTACAATCATTTTGTGTTTTAACTATGTTGTAATCCACCTCAGATTTGAGAGGTGGGTAAGAAATAAAGTTATTATTATTATTATTATCATTACTATTATTAATTGCCACCAGTTAATGCTATGGAATCATGAGGCAGTTATCATAACTCTTTCCTGCTCTGCCAAAGAGTTTGGGTGCCTTGCCAAACCACCAATCACAGGCTTCCATAGCATTGAGCCATGGTAGTTAAAAATGGCAGTGTCGAGACAGCCAAGGTGGCCCTTGTAGCTTCATCCAACTCTGATTCTGTTAATAGTTTGACTAATTGATTTGCTTGCATGCGGATTCACTTCTGTAAAGGCCTGTGGTCTTGAATTCAACCAACAAGTGCAATTTGGAAAGTTTTTCATGTCAGATTTGACCGTAAGCCAGTCAACAGGTGGATGTTGAGAAAGCACCTTCTGAGAGAGACTTATGTGCCTGGATGGGGTTGGGGAAAACGTATTTGACATGCAACCAGTTAGAACGGTGGCTCCCAACCTTTGGGCCTCGAGGTGTTTTGGACTACAACTCCCAGAAATCCCAGCCAGCTTACCAGCTGTTAGGAAGTGTGGGAACTGAAGTCCAAAACACCTGGAGGCCCAAAGGTTGGGAACCACAGAGTTAGAAGGAACTTTGCAGGCTTTGAGTTGGGTTGCTTGGCCCCTGTTCTGGGAGGAGCTTGGAAATGCGTGGGGACTGCCTCTTTCAGAACCCCTCAGCCAGCCATAGCTATATAGCTAGGATTGGTAGTCCCCAAGCGCTAAAGCCATGGTTCCTCAAATCTGAGGAAAACTTCTTCAATTCAGCAAGACAAACTTTTTAGTACATGTAAGAAAACAGAATCCTACCCTCTCCCTTGTTGCTGCTTTCCTTGTTCACTTTTCTGTAAATTAATTTATTATAGGCCTAGTCTCCGCTTGTCTGGCTTTTGTCATTTTATATAGTTCTTAAACAAAGACCAGGGCCTCCCTTTTTCTGCACCATGGTCTCTGATTTCTCACTTCCTCCTTCTTTCCCACTCTCATGAATGGAATATAAATATCTGGCAAGGCTGGGGAGCATCCAGAGACTTTGGTCCTATCTATACTGCCATATAATGCAGTTTAATTGCATGTGGCAGTGTAAACTCTTATAATCCAATTCAGTGCAGTTCAACTGCATTATATGGCAGTGTAGACTCATATAATCCAATTCGATGCAGTTAATCTGCATTGTGAAACTGCACTATATGGCAGTGTAGATTTGGCCCTAGACAAAGCTTTTTGTGATGTTTGCGGTGAACTCCCAAGCACTTTTAGAAGTCGAGGGGATCATACATATATGGTCCAGCTGAGAATAAAAGCTTAGGAAGGCTTGTGACAGCCACCTGAACAATGTCCTGTTTGAAGACATTGGATTTTAGAGTGGGTTTGGCATTAACCTCTGTCAAATTTTGGGTTTTTAAAAAAGGATTCACCACCTCCAAAGAAAAAGCATGAGCTTTCTTAAATCTGCAACTTCCTCTTCTAGAAAGAGAACTGGAGAGGGTGAAATATGAAGATGTGAAACAGATAACTGCTTTGCCTCCAATAAAAGTCTTCCTTTTCCTAAATTAGAATGATCAAGGATGGGGAAGCTATGCAGCAGGCCCCTTTAAAGCTGGCTCTAGTCTGCACAGTAGAGTTAATGCAGTTTGACAGCACTTTAACTGCCATGAATTCATAGGCGTTGTAGCTTGATGAAGCACCAGCACTCCTTGGCAGAGAAAGCTAAAGACCTTGTAAAACTACAGTTCCCATGATTTCATCACATTGAATTTTGGCAGTTAAAATTGTATCAAGCTGCATTAACACTACAGTATAGATGTCCCCTTAGTGTTCTTTTTAAATTGTATTGCACTTGGAGTATTGGAAGCATATTCTGAAAATTAGGTAGGTTAAGTTTTCTGAAACAGGCTGCTCAAATATTCAAAAAAGCTTAACTATATGGAAATAATGATGGACCCACCTGGTTAAAAACAAACAAATCGAAACCTGCCTTTGAATGAGAATAATGTTTTCTGATATTTATTTTTTGGGTGTATCCAGTGTTTGAATTCTTTATTGAAATGGATTATTTACTCTCAGGGCTCTCCCAGACAGGCCCTATATCCCAGGATCTGCTTTAAACTGAATTATATGAGTCCACACTGCCAGGTAATCTGGGATAAATAGAAAACCTGGGATTAGATCCTGGGAGATAGGGCTTATCTGGAAGGGGCCTCAGAACGGATGGACCTTCCTCCTCTAGAAGTCTTGAGATCAAATGGGCATCTCTTAGAAGTGCTTTGATTATATTCCTGCATGGCAGCGGGTTGAACAAGGGGACTCTTACAGGGTTTTCCAACTCTGTGATTTTGTTAATGGTTTGGCTCCTTGATTTGCTTGCACGTGTTCTCATTTCTATAAAGGCCTGTAGTCTTGGATTCAGCTGACATGTTTTCTACATCAGATTTGACTGCCATTTTTTTGGCTGAATCTCTCTTTCTTGTTGGGATTTCTAGGAATCAATGAAACCAAGCGCTAGTGCCCTAGAGATATCTGCGAGTTTAAACCAGTTGCCTTATTTGGGAGTACAAATCCTAGAATGTCCCAGCTAGGAATGGCTAATGGATTCTAGGATGAATACTATTACTACTACAACAACTACAACTAGTACTATAACAAAACAAAAAACTCCAACCTTTTCCAAGCTGTTCCATCAAGATATAAATAAAATATATACTCGAGGATTGTGTTGCAAATGAGCATTGCTCCAGGAAGACAAGCTTTGGCCACATGATACAAAAGTTTTCAACAACTCCAAAGGTTCAATAAACTATTATTGACAAGATGACTGGGAAAGTGGGGAAACTGGCTTTTTTTGGGGACCCCAATCACATTGATCCTTCACTCTCTGCTAATACCATATAAGATTTTCAAATAATGTCCATGAATCAATCAATACAAAGGGAAATTATAAAAGTGTTTAGAGAGAAGATATGTGTCAGGACCCAGGCTGCAGAGCACCAATAACCATACACAGAGGCCAGAATCTATTTAATATCTTTATTGTGGGAATATATAAAGTTAATAAAAACAAGTGTAGAAAATAGTCCAGAAGTAGACCTTCCAGGAAAGGTCAAAATTAGTCCAAAGAAACAATGTCCAATATGAAATATTAAGGTGCAAAGTT
Organism: Anolis carolinensis; assembly: GCF_035594765.1. Taxonomy (NCBI): domain Eukaryota; kingdom Metazoa; phylum Chordata; class Lepidosauria; order Squamata; family Anolidae; genus Anolis; species Anolis carolinensis. Next base: position 43,192,941 of record NC_085841.1, read on the forward strand.
GTAATCCAGTAACCGAAACACTCACTTTGCCAAGCAAAGTGAGGGGAGATGACAAGGTCCTATAGTCCATGAAACTTAAGCAAGGCTAGGAAGTAAACTTGATTCTTGGAACACTAGGCTTAATTCAAGGCAACAAGAAACGAGGAGCAAGAACAGGATCCGTGGTAAATTCGTGGCGAGGTCCGGAAAGCAAGGCAAGGTCCGTGGAGCAAGGCAAGGTCCTGGGAAGCAAGGCAAGGCTAGAAACGGGAGCAAAGGGCTTGAACGCGGGAGTAGCGTAGTCCACACACAACCTACTCCCGAAGCTGACGAATTGACTCCACAAGATTCCTACGTGGGCAAAACACCTAAATAGGGTCTCGTTTTCCCGCCAAAGAACAATTCTCTGGGGAACCAGAACCGAAAGCCATCCTCTGTGTCCAGATGCATGACTCCCTAAAGTTTCCCATGGGAAGCAGGCTTAATCAGCTGAATGCCTGGCAGCAATCCTAGCGCTCCTGCGAGACGCCTCCTGAGCGCCTTTCTGTTGTTTATAATAATCACGGCGAGAAAATGGGGGAGATTTCGGCTCAGGGCTTGTTTGGCAGACTTCTGGAAGGCAAATCTCCTGCAGGTGCAAGGGCTCCAATTCTGGCTGAAACGGTGGGAAACCTAAGTTTTCCTCTTCATCTGTCACAACAGTGCTGGGGACGGGACTACATGGCCCATGAGTCATCACAATATGTGTGCTTGTTTATATAAGTTGGCAGCATGTTATAAATATGGATAAACTAAATTGAGTATGTGGGGGTCATGTTTTCTTCACATGGTTGTTCTTCAGCAGCCAACACTCCTAGTCAAATACGCCAATAGTGAGGGATGATGGAAACTGCAGTACAGTCACATCTGCACAGCCACAATTGCCTACACCTGGATTAAATTATTTTGTTTTTCTCTTTTGGCTGTCTTAAATATAGCAAAGGAAATATATCTCAGTGATGGGGCAAGTGTGATGTGATCTTGATTCTCTGTGATCTGATCTGGGATACAGTCAAGATGCAAGCTGCTAAAAGCAGGAGTTATTAAGAACATGTGTTGTGGCTAACTTTGTATAGATAGACTAATCATTAGGGAAAGAAGTAGGGTGTGTCTCAGAAATAAACATATGGGCAACCTTTGATACATAGTTGCATTTTCAAAGCCAATAGTTACTATTATAATACTTTCCCACAAGCCAGTGTCTCTTCTCAAAATCTATATTATAGTGTGAGGAAGCCAATATGATGTCGTGGGTTTGAGTGTTGGATTTTGACTCTGGAGACCAGGGTTTGATTTCCTGTTCAATCATGAAAACCCACAGTGACCTTTGGTGAGTTACACACTCTCAGCCCCAGAAACCCCCATGATCCTTAGGGTCACTTCAAGTTCAGAAAATGCACATAACAATAAATTATATTCTGAAGGAAGTGAGCCAGTGACTTTTTTAGTAGCTAACTCTGTGTTGTCGAAGGCTTTCATAGCCAGAATCACAGGGTGGTTGTGAGTTTTTCGGGCTGCTTGGCCATGTTCCAGAAGCATTCTCTCCTGACGTTTCACCCACCTCATCTTCTTTATTCGTTCAGTCATTTCCGACTCTTTGTGACCTCATGGCCCAGTCTATGCCAGAGCTCCCTGTCAGCCGTCACCGCCCCCAGTTCCTTCAAGGTCAAGCCAGTCACTTCAAGGATACCATCCATCCATCTTGCCCTTGGTCGGCCTCTCTTCCTTTTTCCTTCCATTTTCCCCAGCATCATGATATTTTCCAAGCTTTTTGTCTTCTCATGATGTGGCTAAAATATTTCATATTTGCCTCCAATATCCTTCCCTCCAGTAAGCAGCCGAGCATTATTTCCTGGAGTATAGACTGGTTGGATCTTCTTGCAGTCCAAGGCACTCTCTGGATTTTTCTCTAGCACCAAAGTTCAAAAGCGTCTATCTTCTTTCACTTTTGACTGGTTGCCATAATCTTGGTTTTCTTGATATTTAACTGCAGCCCAACTTTTGCACTTTATTCTTTCACCTTGGTGATAAGGCTCTTCAACTCCTCCTCACTTTCAGCCATTTCACCCCCATCTATGGCAGGCAAAAAAACAACACTCTGAAAACAGAGGAATCCCAGACATGAATAAATCAGGGTCAACTAACACCTCTGAAAAAAGGATTCCCCCAGACAGGAAGAAGCCAGGACATGAACCTGGCAAGGCCATTAATGCTAATCAAGGTGATTAATTACAACATTCACACGGGCCTCCAACAGACAGGAGTTCTTTCTTCCACCCTGGACCTTCCACAGACATATAAACCTTCCTTGCTTAGTTTTTCCTTTTTTTTAAATAATATTTTTATTAGTGCTTTCCAAGAAGATTATAATACACAAAAACAATATAGACACACGGTAAGATTTTACAAAAGAAAAAACAAACAAACAGACGAAAAAAAACAAAACAAAACCAACACCCCTGTGAGTCCCCCAGTGAAAGAAAGAAGGGGGAGAAGAGAAGAAAAGATAGAAGGGGGAGAAGAGGGGAGCAAAACAAAATAAAAATAAAATAAGAAAATAAGGGGGGAAATGGAAAAGGATATACATAAAATAAGATAATATTGAATTACCTATAACATTATTCTCCCTCACAGATATGCATGTATATATAAACATACATACACACATATATATTAATGCATCTTGCTTAGTTTTTCCAATATACCTCACAACCTCTGAGGATGCCTGCCATAGATGTGGGCAAAACCTCAGGACAGAATGCTTATGGAACATCGCCATACAGCCCGGAAAACACACAATAACACAGAGCTAACACTATCTAGATGCCCACTAGCTCTATACTCTTTCAGAGCCTATGCAGCTTGACAAATAAGAGAAAAACAGGCTGTTTGTGGGAATATATAGGAGGCATATAAGAAGGGGATTCCATAAATTGATTTTTCTTCCTTTGTGTTTAGATGTAATGTGTGTCTTCTGCTTATTTATTTCTCCAATAGATGCTATCTAAACAGAAAATTATTTGATTGTACAGAGAACCTGACCAGCCCAAAGCATTTTTCTGTCTGAAGCTGAGAAGCAGGTAGCATGGTGTCCAAACCCAGCCAGGACATTTTGACATACAAGTGTGATTCTGATTTGTATGCAGTGTTGTAAGGTGTGATTGTATCACTTTCTGACCTGGGGCTTTATATCTGTTAAACATAAATAAATTTTGTGTTTAGACTTGGGTCATATCTCCAAGATATCTCATTATGTACCATATATGAAAATACAGGTATTCAAAAATTTAAAAAATCCAACCATGAAATCCAAAATACTTCTGGTTCCCAGTGTATTGGATAAGGGACATTCAGCATGTAATTAATATAGATTTGCCATCATAGAAGGAGTCAAAGTTAGAGATGAAAAATAGGGGAGTCTGACTTGAACGTTTGTTGTGGCTGATTCCATCGACCTGACTTGGTTCTTGGCATACACACAACAATTGCTAAAAAAAATCTTTTAAATTAGGAGATTGTAGGTATTTATGCTGGCAAAGTTTGTACTGGTAGAAAAAAGCAGGCTAGTGTTGCGAGTTTATGGCTGTTAATTTTGTTACCTGTTTATTACACTTCTATCCCAGCTTTCCACTAACAAATGGCAGTCAAGGTGTCTAACCCTATTAAAAATGGATTAAAACAAATTAAAAATAGATTTAAAAATGAATAGCCTTTAAAACAGTCACACTGAGCAATTAAAATCACCAGAGTAATAATCAGTAAAGCGGTTTAAACATCCAAGAAAAAGCACTCTGGATTAATGTAATAAAAGTTTTTTTTAATAAGGTAGGTTGAGTTATAATGTTTCTGGAAATCCTTTCAAAGCCAGGACAGAAAGGAAAAGTCTATCCATTTGTCTCTACGGTGTACAGTAGAGTCTCACTAATCCAAGCTTCGCTTATCCAAGCCTCTGGATAATCCAAGCCATTTTTGTAGTCAATGTTTTCAATATATCGTGACATTTTGGTGCTAAATTCGTAAATACAGTAATTACTACGTAGCATTACTGAGTATTGAACTGCTTTTTCTGTCAAATTTGTTGTATAACATGAAGTTTTGGTGCTTAATTTGTAAAATCATAACCTAATTTGATGTTTAATAGGCTTTTCCTTAATCTCTCCTTATTATCCAAGATATTCGCTTATCCAAGCTTCTGCCGGCCCGTTTAGCTTGGATAAGTGAGACTCTACTGTATTTAAAATCAATGAAGCGGATATCCATTTGAACATACAGTTGCCCCTCCACATTTGCAGGTTTCACTTTTACAGATTTCATCAATTTATTATTTCTAGAGATGTGCAATTTGGGTAAACCCTGTGCTGTTTTCACGTGTTCAGTTCTGGTTTTTTAGGAACTGCCCAAATTCAGGAGGGTAAAATTCCGTTTTTGATCCGTCAGCTGGATGTTCTGTTTTTGTTCAAGGAAGATCCAGTCCGTTGGCAGAAATGAAGGGACTTCTGAGGCTCCCCTTTCCATCATTTTTAGGGCTATGGGTCAAAAATGGCCACACTTGGAGAAGACGTTTACCACTGAGAGCCCACCAAGTTTCAGAACGTTTGTGTCATCTACTGATTTTTTAAAAGGAAATTCTTAAAGTTTCTAGAAATAAAATCTCCTTTACAACCCCCCCAAAAAGGTATCCCTTGGAATTTCTCCACCACAACAGCATAGGAGCAGCAGTAGGGCATCATTTCTGCCAACTTTCAGAAAGATCTACACATTCCATAATTTATATGAATTTTTAAAAGCTTTTGCATTTCTACACGGTTGTCCAGCCAGGTCAACTGGGGCAGGAATACACACAAGCCAGAAGGTAGGGCAGGGGAGGGGAATGAATGAGTCAGTCAAAAAGGTGAATGAGAAGTAAGGTATTATGGCTCATTCAAGATTATGAATTTTAACATCTTACAGAAGATTGGATGGCTCTACAGTTGAGCTCTGGGTTTATCAGTACCTGATTCTGAGCTGACCCAAAATATTTGCTGCCTGATGAAAACAACAAGGTAGCACCCTTTCTTATATTATTTTAAAAAGTAGACCTTTCACCAGGCATCTTAGGAAACACAGGTCAGTCTGTGTGGCCTCCAACTCTTGTTTCAGTTTGCTGTTGTTTGGAAAGCTCTGTCTTTTTGTCAAACTTGATTTGTTGGTGTCAGTAAAACTTTCGTTTATAAAGATCTGAGAGGAATGTGTTGTCGAAGGCTTTCGTGACCAGAATCACAGGGTTGTTGTGTGCTTACATATATACCTCACAACCTCTGAGGATGCCTGCCATAGATGTGGGCAAAACGTCAGGAGAGAATGCTTCTGGAACATGGCTATACAGCCTGGAAAACACACAACAACCATTTGAGAGGAAATTGCTTCCTAAAATTCTTGCTCTGATTTTTGTATGAGTGATGGTCAACCTTTTGCATTATGTTTCTCTGGTAAAGAAGAAAATATCCAAAAGTTTCTTGGGACTATCATTTGCACTGGGAGCATTGTCATTTCCCCACCATAGTTGTTGTAGGAGCAGCGAGTGTGATGGTCCCACCATAGTTGATGTAGGAGGTCTGGTCACCATTCTGCTAATTTTCTGGGATGTTGCTGCTGGAGTATTTCTACATGGGTTTGAGCACACCTGCCATCAAAAAGTGGTGATCTGTGGTGGCTCAGATGCAGTCCATGTTCTAGGGAGAAAGATAAGATGATTACTAGACATTTCTTCAGAAAAACACGACTTCCAAAGTGTTTTAGTTCAGCCTTAGCTCCCCCCCCCTGTTGCATTTGAAATGATGCCTCTATAGTCCATGTTCGTGACTAGTCTTCTTCAACAGGATATCCTCTGGCTGTGTAGACTGTTACTCTATTATCGCTGATGGCTTGGTGGGATGGGGCATCCAGCAACTGGAGTTCATAGAAAGGCCCAACTCCTAGAGACTGCCAAAGGCTGTTCTTAATACATCTGTTCCCCAGGCTTGGCTGCGGGTGAAGAGAGCAGGACAAAAGTAATTCCAAATGTTTAACCACACTTGTTTTTTCTCAACTTTATTGTCTTACTCTCTCAAGGGAAAAGTAGCTGTTGGTGGAGAAAATATAAAGATTTTTCCAGCCTTGAAGAGGCGGGGGCAAAAATGTTTGAAGGTGAAAGAGAAGTTGCTACAGTAAATCCCTCCCTAAAGCCATTTTTCCCACAAATAAACACAGCTGCAGCTTCCTCTGGAGGCAAAGCCAGTCTTGCAGGGACTTTGGAGAGCAATAGTAGTATATTCCTGGTGCAAAATATGCTCCTCAATTGCAGCCTCATCACGTCTCTTCCCCTACTCCAGTGTAGGGTCATATAATGTCTACACACACTAGTGTGTGTTATTTGGGTTTGATGAATAAATGTGTAGAAGGAATTCATTAGATATTGTCTTGATCACATACATACACACAAAGAAAACACTTAAGATTCAAGAGCGTCTATATGCAGTTTGAAGTTCTCAAAAATGTATCCATGGTGCAACATTCTTGACTTGGGAGGCCATCCTTTTCCATGTTTGTTTTAACAAGAACCTGAAATCTACTAAGTGAAGCTCGGAGAATTTTTTTTAAAAAAAATGTGAGCCCAATACTTTAACCCACCCACTCATCACCCTGCAAAAATCAAGGAGCTACAATGCAAAACATTTTGAGAGTCAAAGGTTGAGAAATACTGTAATAGAACTACCTGGTTAAGAGAAATACGTTCAGATAGAAAGAAAAGATTGATATATATTAAGGCCCCTGGATCCATAGAAATGAAGTCGTTTATTAACGACTTAGACGAAGGGTTAGAAGGCACGATCGTCAAGTTTGCAGATGACACCAAACTGGGAGGGATAGCTAACACTCCAGAAGACAGGAGCAGAATTCAAAACGATCTTGACAGACTAGAGAGATGGGCCGAAACTAACAAAATGAAGTTCAACAGGGACAAATGCAAGATACTTCACTTCGGCAGAAAAAATGGAAATCAAAGATACAGAATGGGGGACGCCTGGCTTGACAGCAGTGTGTGCGAAAAAGATCTTGGAGTCCTCGTGGACAACAAGTTAAACATGAGCCTACAATGTGATGCGGCTGCTAAAAAAGCCAATGGGATTTTGGCCTGCATCAATAGGGGAATAACGTCTAGATCCAGGGAAGTCATGCTCCCCCTCTATTCTGCCTTGGTCAGACCACACCTGGAATACTGTGTCCAATTTTGGGCACCGCAGATGAAGGGAGATGTTGACAAGCTGGAAAGCGTCCAGAGGAGGGCGACTAAAATGATTAAGGGTCTGGAGAACAAGCCCTATGAGGAGAGGCTTAAAGAGCTGGGCATGTTTAGCCTGCAGAAGAGAAGGCTGAGAGGAGACATGATAGCCATGTACAAATACGTGAAGGGAAGTCATAGGGAGGAGGGAGCAAGCTTGTTTTCTGCTGCCCTGCAGACTAGGACACGGAACAATGGCTTCAAACTACAGGAAAGGAGATTCCACCTGAACATCAGGAAGAACTTTCTCACTGTGAGGGCTGTTCGGCAGTGGAACTCTCTCCCCCGGACTGTGGTGGAGGCTCCTTCTTTGGAGGCTTTTAAGCAGAGGCTGGATGGCCATCTGTCGGGGGTGCTTTGAATGCGATTTCCTGCTTCTTAGCGGGGGGTTGGACTAGATGGCCCATGAGGTCTCTTCCAACTCTACTATTCTATGATTCTATGATTCTATGATATACATGACTTCACTTATTCATGGTTTCACTTACTCACTTAGGCTTCCTGTACAAGCTACACCCCCTTTTCAGTTCTTCCATCATTTGCCCCATTGAAAATAATAGGGTTTGCTATTCATGGCTTTTCACCTCCATGCAAAGTTCAGACTTGTATAGAACCAGCATGGTGAGATTTGAGCATCAAATTAGGATTTTGGAGACCAGGAGTTACATTTCCACTTAACCACATAGACCTTCAGGTGACCTTGAGCAAGTCACATTTTGTTATATTCAGAGGAGAGCAAAGGCAAACCTCCTCTGAAAAAATTGCAAGGCAACCTTGTGATAGGTTCACTTTAGGGTCGCCATAATTTGGAAATGAGTTGAAACAGATTAATGTGGAAACAGGGACTTCAAGATGAATGATACTTGCATAAGCAACATAGCCATGAAGGAGAGAAATCTGCCTATCCATATTTCATATTACGTCATTTTGTTATTCTTCTAGATTTCCTACCCCTCAAGTGATGAAGATGACAGTGATGATTCTGAGGGAGAGAACCAAGAACTTGCTCAGATTGACAAAGGTAAACTCTTTCAGCAACCAGAAGAAAATAAATTGGAAGAGCATGTTGTAGGGGTGTGTGTGTGTGTGTATGTATGGACTAGATAATCAGTGCTTTATTTACTTGTTTTATTTACTTTATTTCTACCTTGCTCTATCTCACCCTGAGGGGGACTCAGTGGTTTCCAATCATGGCAAACATTCGGTGCTGCAAATTATACAAAAAATCAGACAGTACATAACACAATTAATCAATGAACATATAAAATACAGATTAAAACTAATTAAACATGTAAAACATGGCACCAATCCCAAATAATTGTCCTGGTTGGTATTTATGTGGGTTCTGTAAGAGTCTTTCAGTGGTTTCCCAACGGTGCTTGGAAAAGTTACTTCTGTTGACTACAGTTTATTATCACCCTCTCCATGATTAGTCATGTTAGCTGAGGGATTTTGGAGATTATAGACCAAGAAGTAACTTTTCTAAATTCTGCTTTCCACTGTACCTGGAATACATGTCACATCCATCTTTTAAAAACTATTTCAAAACGTATTGTTTTCAACTGGGCCAAATCACCTGCCAACTACTGTAGCCCCATTCATTTCATAGGCTCTTTTATTTAAGGCTAGCAATATCCAGGAATGGTTTTGTCAATTCTTTCATCTGAAATATAGTCCATGGCACTTGGTTTTCATTGGCATTCTCCCATCCAAGTACTAATCAAAGCTGCTTAGCTTCCAAGATCAGTTATGTTCTGATATCCTTAGGCCGTAGGCAGGTCCATAGCCAGGATTTTGATTTGGGGGGGGGGGGGGTGGGCTGAATCTGAATGAGGGAGGATCTACCCTAGCAGACATTTTGTATCGTTATCCCAATACCCCCATGCATATGAGATATATTGAGCCTACTGTTGAGTTGGAGCACTGAAACATCTAGCTCAGAAATGCATAAACTAGCTTTCCCAATCTCCTGCCCTTTAGATATGTAGGACTACAAGTCCCAGAAATGTTGTAGTGAGCATAGTAGCCCATAGGTGTTGTTCACCCTGTCTTAAGAGGTTCACTGCAGAAAAAAATAGCCACTCTTCCCCATCAAATGGTTTGAGCAGCACTTTTTAAGAGCATCTTGGTTGACCAGTAAAGTTCCCTGCTTGTTGTCCATGTGTTGATTGGTAATCATTACAGTTGTATTCAGGCTTCCAGTTTTCTTCTTTTTCATTTCTCTCAGTCATGATAATCCTTGATGGTGGGACTTTCAAGAATTCATCCATTCTTTTCAAACAAGTGTAAACACACTAACTCACCTTTCGTGGTGCAGAGATGGAGTAAGGTAGCTCAAGACTTGCCTAGGATATTTTGCTGCATAAAATAGAAACACAAATGCTACTTCCATTCATCACCACCAAGGTATCCATGGTCAACTATCCATGGCCAACTAAATTATTTGAGGCAGAGGTTCCCACATGTACCTTTGTTCTTTTCTTGGGAATAATAAATAGCTAACGTTTGTAATCTTTTCAAGTCACAAAAATGTTGTTAACTAAGACAGCCAACTTTTTCTGTCTAATGGTAGGATCAATCATGTGATAGGCACATGGTTGATCTTCCTTATTACCCAGTGAAAAATTTATGTTTTTTATATTTTTTTTCAGAGAGAAGACGAAATTGCACATTGACTCCTCTGGCAACCAATCAGCTGCAGAATCAAGAAAACCAGTGCTGCAAAATGCGGGCCCATTTTCCTCCTGGTCTAGACCGTCACAGTTCTGAAGAGGAGCTTGAACGTATCAGCTGTGAATTTTCTGCTGAAAAACGAAAGTGGTCACAGGTCAACAGGCTGGCCTGCTGTGGTGATAACTACAACACCTCCTCTAGTGATGAAGAAGTGAAGAACTTGTGTGGCATGTCCTTCCGGCCTGTGGTTGAAGCTGCAGACCGCTTGCATGCCAGCCCTAGCCCTGTACTCTTCAGTGCCTCTCCTCCCAAAAGACTCCAGCCCTTGGTTTGCACCCCAACCTCCCGGCCTCTAATCTTTACCAGCGTGGGAGCCAGCTTTGAACAAGTAATGCCTTGCAAACGACACCGACAAGGCTATGGAGACAAGGTCGGTAGGCCCAGCCTTGACCTGGAAAAAATGCAACAGGTAAGGCTCTCTTCCTTTCCCAGTAGCTAGGTTCTTGTTGGTTTCATCGCTGACCTTACACCAGCCATTTTGGAAAATCATTCACCAACTATTTCATGCTAACTTGAAATTAGACTCAAAGGGAATTGATTTGGCTGCCCAGGATCACTTGGTTTCTCTTGATCAATAGTCTTTAGACATTGGTAAGCTAATGAGCTGCTTTTTTGAACTACTGCATTTTGAATCTTCTGCTTCTGCTTGCTTAGCAGTTACTGATTTGTATTTACTTCCCAGTCTTAATTTGCCTATCTACTCTGGACTTGACGCCTGTCTACACTGGGCTTAATCTTGTTCTAATCTTGGCAGGTTAAATTCTAGCCATTCTACATTGGGTTGTGCTCTTAAATTATTACAGAAATGTAGAGTTTAAAAACAATGCAGTTTAAGTAATAACATTATTTCTAATAATTTTTTGAAGGTAATTAGGGAGTAGCAGTGTTCAGATATTTTTACATTTTCATATTAGTGCATGACTTGCTTGAATGTATGAAGGGTAATACTTGCTCATTACATCTATCTGTTACTACTTCTAGATAATGTTTGGCCAGTTGAAAAATGTAGCAATGATTTTAGATTACGGAAAGTGGTGTTAGTATTAAGAAATAATGCAACATGTTACTTTTCATCCCAGTGAATACTATATGAGGAAAATCTTTTTCAGTGCTAACAGACTGCTACAAAAATAACAATATGTTAATTCATCAGATTTTTATAATCATGTTCTGAGTTCTGAGGGGAAAAACAGATTTCGCTCTCCAGGAAGAAATCATAATCCATTGCTAGAACACAAGCTTCACTGTAGATTCAAATCCCAGATTCAGCCTCTGCCACTTCCAGTTGAAAGGACTAGGTAGCAGGAGGTGTGAAGAAGATGGTATCTGCCTTTGAGATCTCAGAAAAGCTTCTGGAAATCAGAATAGATCAACACTGGACTATCTGGACAAAGAATCTGATCTGGTATAAGGTTGCTTGCTATGTTCTTCTGTTGATGCCTCAGTTTCCTGTTTTTGCTCCTTTCTGCTGGGGGTATTTTATCGTCTCTTCCTGCTTTACATTTCATCTGTGTAGGCCACTGGTGTCCCACTGGCTTCTGTACTGGTCCTGATGGTGCTTGTATTGTTCTGCTGTAATGAAATGGAAAGAGCAGCTGCCCCATCTGTTTGTCATGCTAGGCTGCTTGTGCCTTTGCCGCAGAGTGGCTTGGTTCAGTGTGCATGTTTCTTTGCATTTGGCTCTGTTCCCATCTTTCCCTCGCCACCTCTTCTTTCTTTCTTTTGACTTGGCTTGCCTATAAAGACACTGCTACATCTACAGTGTATTGTATGGTCTCCTGCACCCCCTGATCACTGTCCTTGGGCAATGTCCTAATTACACTCAGGACCTGCTGCCAGCCATATGCATTTTAATGAGGGCATTGTGTCTGTGTCCCAGAAAGACCAGGGTCATGGCTGGCCTCTGGTGGTAGGGGCAGCCTCTGCTTCCAGGGTGGCCAATTGGGAAGCTTCAGAGGGCATGAGGCAGATGGCGTGTGCTTCTGGTTGGAGATTGGTCCTGGTTGCTCAATGGAGTAACAGTTGGAAAAGGACCGAACATACTTTCCTTTTCAAACTTTCCTGGATTGGGTGTTAAATAGCTGTAGCTTCTCATGTAAGGACAAAACTGGCTGAAATTCCCAGAACTTGGAAATCGTGAGATACAGCTAAACAGTTCCTTGTATCTGATACCATTACCCAGTAACTAGATCAGTGGTTCTCAACCTGTGGGTCCCCAGGTGTTTTGGCCTACAGCTCGCAGAAATCATAGCCAGTTTACTAGCTGTTAGGACTTCTGGGAGTTGAAAGCCAAAACATCTGGGAACCACAGGTTGAAAACCACTGAATTAGATCATTGTAAGTGATGTCCTCTTTCAGTAACTATGTTACATTACAATGTGACTTAACCAGGAATATTATTTATTCTGCAGTTTAATTACCATATATACTAATGTATAAGTCGACCATGTTTGGTGCCAAAATTATGGATTTGGATATGATCCAGGGATAACTTGTAGGTTATTTCACTTTAAAGTCCTGGCCCTCTTGTCTGCCCCAGTGTTGTGTGGTTTCTGGGCTGTGTGGCCATGTTCTAGCAGCATTTTCTCCAGACATAGAATCATAGAATCATAGAATAGTAGAGTTGGAAGAGACCTCAAGGGCCATCTAGTCCAACCCCCCGCTAAGAAGCAGGAAATCGCATTCAAAGAAGCAGGAAATCGCAAATCACATTTTGTCTGTATCTGTGATTAGCATCTTTAGTTTGCTGCTGCTAACTACCATATTTTATGTTCTGAATCAACAAATCTCTCGTGTTTTGCCAATCTATTCAGGGAAGGTGATGGTTCCTTTATTTGATAAGTGTTAAGGTACAGTACTCACATTGACCCATGGATAAGTCAACCCAGATTTTTTGAGTTGATATTTTTGACTAAATTTTCTAGACTAACACATGAGTATATGCAGTAACTAGCCAGTTCATTATAATTGATGCCCTTTCCCAATAACTCAGGAATATGTCACTTTACCAGGAATACCTTTGTTTGGGAATTTAACTGCATGTCTTAGTTAGTTTCATGACTATGGATTTAATGTTGTGGAATGTTGCATGGTTCAAGTGTTGGCTTGTGCTGTGCTTCATATTCTCTTGCAGACGCTGAAGTGGGAGGTTGGTGTTTTATACCACAGGACAATAGCTTGTAACATTCAGCCACTGCTTTTGAGTAAAGTTAAAGTTAATTATTTTAGCAAAACCTTGGAATTACAATGCTAATGGATAACTTTAAAAAGTAACTTGAAATTTTTTGGAAATTCTGTTATGCAATTAATTGCAAGGATAAAAACATGTTTTTCTTGGCATCTGGTCATTCCCACAGAAGCAAAAGGTTTAAGTGGGCAGAACGGAACAAATTCCAAAAAGTCAGCAAAGGCCTTGCAAAACACTCAACCTGGTACTGAAAAGATGGGGGTAGTTGATACATATCTGTTGTATAAATAGTTGAAGAGCAGCCAAAAAGGATATGGTCAAGAGGGTGTAATAAGCAGCTGTGACATAGCTAGTCTAACATTGACCTGGTCAGAGAAGCATGATATCAAATTTGATGTTCTTTTTTATGGGAAAATTTCTATGCCATATATACACACATAATCATTTCTCCATGGTTATCAGGGTTGTTGTACTGCTATCAATTTTTTTTAGTGAAATAGAACATTCTACTACCTCTACTTATTTGTCTCATCTTGAAATTGAACTGATACGTTCTGGAGAGTAAGTTAGTAAAGCTGAAATACAATATAGTAGGACCACCACATTTGTGGGTTTAATTGTGTGAATTTGATTATACACACATTTGGTTATGTTTTCTCCAAGCTGATCATATAGTTATGCTGACAGACTAAAGAGTTTCCTAGAAAGATGTTCTCTCAGGTTAAAAAAGAGCGGTTTTCATTACATGGTTTGCCCACTACCACAGAAATACTAACATGCCTGAGGTAACCTGAATTTTTATATAATTAATAATAATACTGTAAGAATAAAATGTTAGCCTCTCATAAATTGTGTGAAGGCTGAGCAGTGAACATCCTCTAATGGAGTATTGACTGTCCATTGGAGAAAAAATGAAACTGGAGTTAAGGAGAGAATGTCATGGACTGTGTGGGGAACTGTTTGTTGTGAAAACCTCCCGGTAGATGAGATTGGGAAGTATGGCCACTAGTCAATTGGTTTCTTAGTTGAAGCACTGGGTGGCATTTTCCTGTGGGGGAATTCAGATTGGAATCAGGTTTTACATCTGACCAGAAAAAGGAAAGAGGCAACAAATTTATCTCAGCTGATGCTTTCAGATCTTTCTGGAAGCTCTGACTGAGCATGGGAAAGAGACTTTCTGCTATCTCAGTTCATAAAGCAAAGGCTTTCTGGCTAGGAGGGACTGAGGTGTGAATCTAGATCCTTCTTGGGCTACAAAGTTTGAATACATACTCCAGAGAGTATTCTCAAGAAGATAATGGGTGATGAGAAACCTGAATAGGAAGGTTGCTTTTGTATGTGGTTATATACAATACCTGCAGATTATATCTTCCTGAACTTTGCATGGATATACAGAATAATGGATAATAGCAAACTATATTGAAATTAAGGACATCTAGCCCAATAATGGAGCCTCCGGTGGCTCAGTGTGTTAAAGCGCTGAGCTGCTGAACTTGCAGACTGAAAGGTCCCAGATTCAAATCTGGGGAGCAGAGTGAGCGCCTGCTGTTATTCCAGCTTCTGCCAACCTAGCAGTTCGAAAACATGCCAATGTGAGTAGATCAATAGGTACCGCTCCAGCGGGAAGGTAACGGCGCTCCATGCAGTCATGCCGGCCACATGACCTTGGAGGTGTCTACGGACAACGCCGACTCTTCGGCTTAGAAATGGAGATAAGCACCAACCCCCAGAGTTGGACACGACTGGACTTAATGTCAGGGGAAACCTTTGCCTTTACCTACCTTTACTAGCCCAAATAATAATATAGAATCACGCTGGAGGACCTAGAAAATGCCTAGAGAAGACATATTTCGTCAGATGCCGATAAATGAAGCCATGGGTACTGGCTTTGGGGATATTGTGGTTGTATGGTCCTGCAACATTTTGTAGTGGGCACAAACTTTCATTAAATATGCTGGACTACTTGAATTTTTATTTTTATCATTGTGTTACAGGGAGCTATGTGGTTCCCTCTTTCCTCCCCCCTCCCATTTCTAGTAATGAATCTGACTACATCAGTGCATGAGTAACTTCTTCCATCCACTTCTCCCCAAGGATCTGGCCCTCCAGTGTCAGCCACACTCTCTCTTCAGAGAGAGCAATTCTGAACACAGCTGGAAGCATCATGATGCAATAGCACTCCTTACTCTTCTCTACCCCAGTTACTGCAGGAAGTAAAATGCTTGCATTGATAATCCCTTTGGAATAATTTATTGGTACAATTTAACAAGAAAGCGATGGGTTAGGGATGTACAAGACTTTTTAAGTAGGCTTTCTTTGATCCACATTACCTGAGCAGGAGGCGTACTAGGTGTTTTTTGCATTGCTGGATCTATGCATTGTTAGACAGCAGTGTTCAATAAAATGTATCAATTTTTGACAAGTTCAAACAGATTGTCATGTGCACCTGTCAAATAGTGCAAAAACATATTTTACCCCCTGTGGAAATGCATGAAGGTGATGCCATATGGCTTGAAAAGTGCAGAAAAGATGCTCATTGTATAATACTGCAAAATAGTTTCCACTGTGTAATAGTCATACCCCCCCCCCTTTTGGGGGTCCCAACATTTGTATTTTTCCTTTCCTTGTGTAATCGTCGCATTTAAAAAACACACACCCAGAAACAAAGTCAACTTGGGCCCCTCCCTCTTCCTTTTTTAGAAAATGGCATTCATAACCTTTTAGAAAAGCATGACCTTTTAGAGATCATAACCTTTTAGGAAACCACCAAATATTGTAATAAATAAATAAATAAATAAAAACCCCATTTGAGTAGAACCTTCTCAAGTGGTATGCAACCAAATGTAATTATGCAAGGCAATTGGCTTCAGTTGTTAGACTGAATAAGTTATTGTCTCTATTAGGAAACGGAGAATATGCCAGTGCATAAAAATAGCAGTTCTTCAGAAGTGTATATCTCTTCTTCCATAAAACAACTTGTTTTATATTATACACTCAAGAGACAAAATAAGTAGACTTTGGATATATATATATATATATATATATATATATATATATATATATATAGTTTACTCACAGCCTTCATGTGTTCAGCATACACAGGTACACAACTTATCAGTCAGTTACAGATGATGCCATCCAGCCAGAAAATCTCTATTACAATAAAACAGCATCCAAGTGTTTGCAAGTCTGCAATCTGAGCGGTCCCAAGGTCTATAAAGGAGTCTGTGCTCTGTGCTCATCCCAGAGCAGATCATGTGGTCTGCAGCCTCTGCCACAACATTTTCAGGAAAACATAGAGCAAGGAAAGAAAACTGCATACCAGAACATTCATACAATAAGTAAGCAACAATCTACTGGATTGTAGATAAACAAATTACTAGAGGAGTCTTGAAGAAGGTTGTAATTTCCAACATCTCTGCCTCTGAGACGTGAGACAGTTTTTTTAAAAAAACAACAACAACAAAACCAGAAACCAGTGAAACTAAGGGGCATTTTTTTCATCAAGTTATAATCACACACCCTCCCTTTTTAGCCAAAAAGGGTATAAAACTCTGACTATTATGTGATGAAATATGGCATTTTAAAAATATGCAAGAAGGGACTGTTATTTGTCCTCACTGTCCCAACCATCACTGCTCATTTTCTACTTGAGGCGCAAACATCTGTGACTTAAGAGAGATTGTACAAAATGCTGCATTGTCTCATTCCTAATGCTGCATCAAGTAGTTCTGAGGTCTGTTGGGCTTGCTGTGATGGAAGAGAAGGGAATGTTGGACATGAAGGTTGCAGGCATTTCAAAGAAGCATATTGGAAACCAGGAATTTGGAATGAGAATGCTCTCATTGTTTTTGAGAAAAGAAGGTGTCTCCATGTATCAAAGTCCTTTGAGTTAGAAACACAAATGTGATTTATTCTACAAAGAGAAAAGAAAATAAGTAGAAGATCAATGAGTTAAGAAGTTATCCTGGTTTGCCAGTTTCCCTAAAGGGAAAGGAGCTGACATCTGGCAGCTGCCAGAGCTGTTGATTTTTTTTTTTAATAAAACTTGGAATTGGCAGCTTGTTGAAAGTGTCCCCAATTTTGTGACCATCCTTTTTGGCTCAGAGCTGTGTAGACTGGTAAGAAGCTATTAGATCTGAGCTGTACCATTGGCTGTTGCCCAGAAGAAAAGGTCAAGCTTGACAGCCCTCGTTGCACATACTTTGGCAGCCGGGTGGTGTCAAGGTGTTGTCCTCAGTGCTTTTAGGGTGTGAACAACACTCTCCAACCTGCTTTGTAATTCAGTCAGACTGCTGCACACAGGGCCTCTTGTTTACATGGGTTAAACAATACACTCATTCTTCTGCGTCCTTGCATTTCAGTATCTAAAACTGCTCAGACCGAATGTGTGCTTGTAGGGTGAGTGGATTGTTACTTCTTTTTTTGAAGCCTGGGGAATGTAATCAGAGACTGAGTTATCTCAACAACCTCAGAATGAGAAAAGATTGTTTTATGGAGAGACCCCACTTCTCATTCTCTCTCTCCCTGTTTCGTTCTAAAAATGCTTTCTATCAATTTGGCTACAACTACCAGATCTTCAGGAAATCCCTTATCCCTGCATCCCAAAAATGTCTATGCATACCATTTATTTATTTATTTATTTAACCTCACTTTCTAGGAAGATTGGACTAGTTCGTCTGATTTCCGAAATGTGTCTGCAAATTGGCCCATTAATTCTTTCCCAATTTTTGATCTTTGTGATCAGTTATTGATGGATCCTTTTCTTCTGGAGGTAAAAAAATTGCACGGATAATGAGGAAATGTGAAAATAATGACTTGTAATAATACAAGAAAATGTAGAAGAGGCTGGGGATCTTCAGCATGTTGAAGAGACGATTGAGGGGCAACATGATTGAACTCTAAATATCTAAGGGGCTGTCACAACAAGGAGAATGGAGATTTATTTCCTCCTCCAGAGAAACGGACTAGACCTAAGGCTTTTAAATTATAGGAGGGCAAGAGCAGTTCAGTGATGGGAAGTAAGTATCTAGGAAGGTCATGAGATCTCTTTTCCCCCACTTCTTTATAAAGAGCTAGGAAGATCTGCTGGTCATGTTGTAGCTAGAGATCTTTCATTGAGCAGGGATTTGACTTGTTGGCGACGGAGTCCCTTTCCAACTTTATTATAATACACGTATCATAAAGTGATTACACCACTGTTACCTATGATGGAAACATGCATATCTGTGAAACTTGCAGATAATTCCGCAGCATTGTTAAAATGCGTGGCATCAGGGTGCATAGCTATTCTGCAAATTAGAAGGAGTTAAAACTCACTTCTTAATTAAAACTTACTTCTTAATGTAACCTTGTAGGGAACAGAGCTCAAAAAGTCTCTGTATGCCTCTTCCAGATTGGTGTAAAGCAATATGACTTCTTATGAAAGAGCTCCTCGAGTATTTTTCAAGTAATCTTGATTTTGTGTTGTCTCTGTATCTGGGGAGGGAAGTATTTTTCTTGATTTCTTAGATTTTCTAATATTTACTTTTTGTATGTTTTAATCATATTGTTCTTTTAATTTTTGAGCTCTGTTACTTCCTAATTTGGAGGTAATTGCAGGATATACACAAATATAACAATAGCAACAACAGCAACAGTAATATCATCAGAAGAGGTCAAGATTGCTTACAATGAAATCAGTTCAAAATAATAATAAATAATAGTTTGAAAGGCTAAAATATATTAATCACTTTATTAATTAAGATTATATAACATAAAATCATCTAAAAGAGTTTTGACCATAAGACATTCTAGAGCAGTGGTTCTCAACCTGTGGGCCCCCAGGTGTTTTGGCCTACAACTCCCAGAAATCCCAGCCAGTTTACCAGCTGTTAGGATTTCTGGGAGTTGAAGGCCAAAACATCTGGGACTCACAGGTTGAGAACCACTGTCCTAGATGAAACCGGACTGGCATGAAGGCTTTAATAAAAAGCCAGGTTTTGTCTTGGCATCAAAATTATCCCAATATTAGTGCCAGTTGGGACTCCAGCCGAAGGAAGTTTCATAGCTGAATTGCCACCATGGAGAAAACCATCTCCCAAGTAATCCACTAATGAGACTTAGAGGAAGGCATCTCCAATAGACCTCATATATATATATATATATATATATATATATATATATATATATATATATAGAGAGAGAGAGAGAGAGAGAGAGAGAGAGAGAGAGAGAGAGAGAGAGAGAGAGAGAGAGTTGTATTCCAGGGGTTCCTAAACTTCTTTGGTCATGGAACACGTCAGAAGAATCCCCCCCCCCCCAATGGAACCCTAAATCTGTCCCTAAGCATTGTGGACCTACAAAGTCATTCCCTCTTTCATCTACCCCCCATTTCCTGTTATGTATAATGTAGTAAGCTTGGAAATAATCAGAAAACATTTTAAATATAACAACAAGCCTTTGTTTTCATACAAGAAGATATTGGACACAATGACAAACATTTATTTTGGGACAGGAAAATATTGGATACATGCCTAAAATGATGAATGATTTTCCCCCTTTTACCACTATACAGATCTACCTGTAAATTTTGTAAATTTTGAAATAGAAACAGCATTTTTGGTAAAATAATCATTTTTAGCATGGCTATCCTTCATAACCAGGATATTTGAATCCTTTGCCATCTATTTAGGTCTTTTTTAACTTCCTTCCATGCCTTCCCATAGTTATCTTGATGTAAATTATTATTTTTATTAGTTAGCCGTATTCCTAAATATTTAACTTTCCTTATAACCTTTGTATGCTGAAATGCTCTCCAGTTTATCAATATTATTTTTTGAAAGATTTTTAGTTAAAAACATCATTTTGTTTTGTTTATTTTAAAACCTGCCACAGTTCCATACTTGCTAATTATTTCCATCAAATTTGATATATTCTCTATAGGATCTTCTGTAATTACCACCATTTCATCTGCATATGCCTTAACTTTAAATTCTTGCCCTTTTGTTTTCATTCATTTGATATACCTCATCTTCTGACCTTAATATTTAATATTTCTAACATCCAAATAAACAGAAGGGGTTATAATGATCAACCTTGTCTTGTTCCTTTTGTATTTCTATCCAGTTTGACAGCTGGCCATTTATCCTTAGTCTTGCTTTTTAGTTAGAATATATTGCAGCACTTTGTTCATTACTGATAGTGGGATTGGGGCCAACGCTTCTTTATATTTCTTGTAATACTTAGCTGAAAACCCATCTGGGCCAGCAAGCTTTATTTATTTTAGCGTTATCAATTTTAAACACATCTAGAGACCTATCTCTTCCGGCAGGCCTTCCCAGCCAGTTTTAATCATAAATTTTAAACTCACTATATTTTAATCTTTGTTTTTTGCATTTAATATATGTATTTTGTAGAAATACTTTTAAAGGTGTGCATTTTATATAATCATGTATTTTTAGCTATGTTGTAACCCACCTCGAGCCACAAGAAGAGACGGGTAAGAAATAAAACTATTATGATTACTAAATGGCATCTGGTCCACTAATACCTATCATATTTTTTACATGTAATATGTTACAAGCAAGCCTTTGCTAATGTGTAGGTGACAATATAAAGTGGGCCTACAAGTTTACCCATCTTTAAGCATGATGTTAGGATCTCCTGCAAGGCTTCCTTGAGGAAGCTCCTTAAAAGTTCATATAAGACCCAAACAATTTTTCCAAGTGAAGGTTGCAGGTGCCTATTATCTATCTGCCTGCCCACCGCTTGTGTTTGTTAAGTGGGTAAACTGTTCCTCCTTTGTCTCAGCCTGGCTAAAATGAATCTGTAGCTGACCTGCTAGCAGGCTTGGGGCATAGTACAGTGAGTCGAACAATTAGCGGGAGAACACTGGGCTAATGCTCTCCAATCGCAGCAGTTAATTATATGTTGCATCAATGGATTAAATCACTGGAGAGTGAGATCCCTTTATCTATTAGCTCCTCAGCGGCTCCAGTGTACGCTCTTGTGCCATTCGATATGTACGTGATGCGCAGTGGAAAGAAGATACTAGGAGATGGAAATTAAGAACATTGTGTTAGTCCATATACATAACTCCCCTGCCCCATTACTATTCAGTTATCATTCCCCGGATGCGCCTAATGATATTAAACAATGTTTTCAGCATTGCAGATAGTTCTGAATAACTATGCTTATTGATGCAAAATCAAGCTGCTTAGCATATACAAGTAAAGTCTAATCCATCATAAATAAACATTCAAGTTGAATGTGAAGATTAGCAACTCTCTTGTGCATTTACATAGATGGCTGGGTAAGCAGAGAAGTGAAATTGGTATTGCTAGATCAAGAGTGGGAGGTGTAGCAATTGTTAGACATGTCTGACTGTATAATATGCATTGCTTTATGTGCCAACCCTTTTTCCAAGGAGCTGAGAATGGCCTACATAATTCTCTCCCTTCATTTAAGCTTTGCAGTGGCTCTGAGTGGGTAGCTTTGGCTGGGGAATGGTGACCAGCTATCCTGTGAAGTTCATGGTTGAGTGGGAAGACTTGAACTTAGGCCTTTCCACTTCTTGTCTTTGAAAGGAAGGCAGTCACAGCTGCCACCAACCACCCCCTCTTTTGAACTAGCTAAGACCTTCTGTCATAAAATTGGGAGGTTATGGGGATGTTTTGAAGCATTTTGGAGGCATTTTAAGGGCATGTTACTCAGACTTTCAAATAGGAAGAAATACCAGATTATTTTTCTTGACCTGAAAGCCTTACAGCCAATCTGAATAAAGTTCCTGAAATCACTTTTCACCCTCTGCTTATCTGTTTTTCTGTTTCTGTTTTGAAGGAGCTGCCTGGGATGACTGTGTGTTAATTGAAGCTGATGTGCCTACTTTTAAAGAATATGACATTGCAGAGCTATTGACCAGACCATGAAAATGCTCTTTTTTGGAACATAATCCCCCAAATCCCAGTTGGTTGGAGATTCTGGGGGTTATAGTCCAAAAGTAGCATTCCTGAGCTCTGAATCCCTTGTTTTTGGAGGTATAGCAGGTACCCTTAGTCTTGTGGTTTGTTGGGTAGAGGTCCCAATTTAATCATGGATATATAATTCTCTCTGCGAATGGCCATATGTGTATAACTTGGACTGGACAGGTGACATTAGACTTCATGCCCATTAGTCTTAGGGTAAAGATCAATGGGTAAAGATCATGTGAGCCGCAGTTCAATGACATTTCCCACCCTGAAGTAGGGGAAATTGGGCTAGATTGACAAATCAGATCACTCTCTGAAAGACAGCTTCCTGTTTATGAGTGCTGCCTGTCTTCATGGACTTTTTAGTCTAGGAAAATACAGCTTCTATATCTTCCAGTATTCTTCACAACCAGAACAGGGGATTGTTTGGAATTGAACACCACTTCCTATTTCCAAAGCTCACTTGAACGTAGACTAAATTTCCAGAAAGCCCCCATTGAACATGACTAGTGGTTACATTGGTTGGAGGATTCTGGGTATTGTACTTCATTTCTCGTCCAATCTCTGCTTGCTATGGTTTGTCCACTAATAGTTAAAAATCAGCTTGGCTTACTGCAGCATGTATGACATGGAAGGCAAGCTGTAAGCTAGAAATGTTTCTAGGTGCTCATACATAATGTGTATCTTACATGGTTATTCATGGGACTAAAAATATATCCGTGTTAAACTCGTGAAGTTAGCTGTTGACTAGTTTGGGACTGAAAATATAATTGAGAAATTTGTCCTCCTTCAAATTTAACTTCCATCAACTTTTGACAGCAAGGTTAGTCATTGAGAATAATGGGAATAGTAGTCCTATGACGTGTGGAGAGCCACTGATTCTGCAGAATGATGAACATGAATGCATATGAGTTTGTAGTGTTTGTAGAGAGCCATCCATAATCTGATAATGTTGGTAGTGGCAGTCTCTTTTAGAAGAATTTAACAGTTCTGTGACATGTGATAGTGAGCGCTATATCACCAGACTGACTTGTTTTTTGTGTGACAAATGTGTTATTGAGGCAACACCTTTGAACTTGGCTATTTAGCTTTAATAGAAAGTACTGTGCAATGACATCTCTTTGCTATCTCATAATCTTTGCTGGTCTCATATAACAGGCTCCATGTGAGTTTTGCAAGGATGTAACCTATATATGTTTCCTGGGAGTTGTAACTGGAGTTAACCATATGGCTTTGTTATGGATGTTGAATTAAACATTTAATACAGCATGTCTGAAGACATCATTCCTTGCTGCAGGTTAACAGGGCTGCTCAATTATAGATGAGACATGGAAGGTGTTGCAGTATTTCCTGCAAACCTTGCACATGGTGCTAATAGCAAACTGAAGCTATTGTACAACAAAGGAACTTGTCAACTTTTATAGTGATAGAAAATAGTGATTTCCTATGTGTCGTTGTTGTAGTTGCTTCTGTTTGCCTTCAGTCACTTTTCCCAAGGCCATTATAAGATTTGGCAAGATGTGTTCAGAGACAGTTTGCCATTGCTATCCTCTGAGGCTGAGAGAGTATAACTTGGACAAATCACCCAGTGGGTTTCCATGGCTGAGTGGAGATTTGAGACTTGGTCTTCCAGAGTCTTGGTCCAGCACCAAAGCCATTATACTGCACTGACCCTTGCATGTCTATTGCATGTCGGGAGGCCTTGTGAGCTGGGAGATTATACGCTGGTTTTCATATTACTGCTTTTGTTAGGATTGGAGCAGGGTTATCAAACTCATTTTCATTGAGGGCCACATCAGCCTTATGGCTACTTCAAAGGGCTGTTGAATCCATGGATGGAGAATCTGTGGATACAGAGGGTTAATTATATTTTTTTACATAGTGAATGGTGCTCCTTAGTCTTTACTAGTCATGTGCGCAAAATTCGTTCCTCCCGTTTCATCCATTTATTTCATTTCTTTTGTTCCTTCAGAGGCATGGAACGGGAAGGCCCCTCCTGGTATGAAAATAAACTTGAGATGAAAGCAGGCAGGACTGGGGATCAGCTCCAAGCCTGCTTTTCAGCATCATAGTTATGGAGGGATTATGCTCAGGGAACCCTACCTTGCACCACTGCTGGGGTCTCCGCAACTATGCAGACCCAGAAAGGCCCTGGCAGGCCCGCATATT
This sequence comes from Anolis carolinensis, assembly GCF_035594765.1. NCBI lineage: Eukaryota > Metazoa > Chordata > Lepidosauria > Squamata > Anolidae > Anolis > Anolis carolinensis. The sequence continues at coordinate 43,217,296 of NC_085841.1, forward strand.
CGGGTCTACATGCTACACATGCATGCTCTTGGAAAGAGAGTGCTTGTGTGGCGTGTAGGCCCAAAGCGCAGGGGCCTGTCAGGGCCTGCAGCCGAGTGCCAAGGAAGAAGTGCTCCTTACTTGGTGTTCAGCTACAGGCCCTGGCAGGCCCTGGCAGGCCCACATGCTTTGGGCCTACACACCACACGCAACAACACTCTCTTTCTGCACTCGGCTGCAAGTCCTAGCAGACTTGCACGCTTTGGGCCTACCTGCCACACACACACACACACACTCTTTCCAAGAAGAGTGTGCGTGTAGCGTGTAGGCCCAAATGTGCAGGCCTGCCAGGGCATTTCTGGGCCTGCATGGTTGCGGAGCAAGGCTGCTGGCAAATGCGATAGAGGGCAAGCCCCGGCAAGCCGCCAGCAAACACAGTGCATTCCAGCCCCGCTCCAAGGATCCCACCGTGGGTCTGCCCCTAGCTCCGACGAAGAGACCTCAGCAGCAGTGGTACAAAGTAGGTTTCCCAATTGGATGGGGAAAAGATAGCAGCCCTAAAACTGAGGGGAAGGGGAGCATGGGAAGCTCACCCATTGTTGATAGTGAGACAAAAATATTCGTTTTTTGGATTTGGGACAAAAGAGCTCATTCAGAAAGGCTTCCGTTTTCGTAAGCGGCTCTCGAAAACAAAAACGAGGCATACAAATGAAACAAACAGAAACTGATAGCAATCCTATACAAATGCATGAGACTAGTCTTTACTCAATTCTAGTCCCCAAATGTTATTTAATGACAACTCTGATCACTTTTGGTTATATCTGCCATGTGGACGGAAGATAATGGGAATTGCAGTCCCACAACACTTATGACTCTGAGGTTGCGAAAAGGTTAGACATATTAAAGTCAGGCATATCCACAAGCCTTATATCTAAATTCAAACCCTACTATCCTGACTAAACAGATCAAACTTCAGGCTTTCAGATGTTACTGTATCTCAACTCCCATCAGCTCTATCATCGAAGAGCACAGAGTTGTCATCCAGCATCTGGAGGGCCACATAAAATGACATGGCGGGCCAGATTCAGCCCACGGCCCTTTCGTTTGACACATGTGGCTTGGAGTGTTGACTTGAACTGATGATACGTTTCAAGGTTCTTCTTTGAATATTCAGAATGAATGAGAGACTGTCAGTATTGTGTAATAACATACTGATAATACTGCTCAAGGCTTGCTGTGATTGCAATGCAACCTCCAGAGTGTTAGATTGGTTTTAGAAAACACATACTATCCTTTTAAAGAATCTGATTGGTCTTTTACACCTTCCCTTCTAGAAAAGACCAAAATGAGTCTTTTTCTGTCCCATAAAACCTGTTTCAGAAGCAGGCTGTTGCAGTCACTGTTCTTTGCTTTTTATTTTGGACACACTGAAGACACATTTGTGGATTGAGAGGGTTCTTTGGAACATCTCCTTTAGTGAGACATAGTTCTCCTAGCACCAGCCAGCCGCCCTTGGGCTGTTGCATTCTCCATCAGTTGCGGCCTCCAAGAACTCTTTCTTTCTCTCTGGCCTGCTTTGGGTTACCACATGTTGAGTAGTCGGTGGCATCCCATCAAGCAGACGCCCTGTAACTGTAGCATGGCTCACAATAGCTACTTTGTGCTGTGGTCTGACCTCATTCATCTACCACGCTGCAGCTGCTTCTCTTCCTTAGGCAGGCATTAACCCTCCACACGGTGTATGCCAAGCACAAGAATTAGTAGGGAGCATTTCCCTTTTGTTTCAGTACTGGCTCTCTTTCTTGGTAGAGTTTGTCCCTGTCCCTAACAGCTGACTTTGAAGGGAGAAGTTTAGGCCCCGTGAACCTGGAAAGGCAGTTGTTACAGTATGAGACAATGGAGTTTTTCCATGCTGGCTTTCATAGAATCATAAGAGATGGAAGACACCATAAAGGCCATCTAGTCCAATTCCCTGCCAAGTAGGAACACCCAATCAAAGCACTCCTGACAGATAGCCATACAACCTCTGCTTAAAAACCTCCAGAGAAGGAGACCCCATCATGCTCAGAAGAGGCAGTATATTGCACTGTTGAATATCTCTTACCCTCAGGAAGTACAGTACTTCCTAATGTTTAGGTGGAATACCTTTTCCTGCCATTTGAATCCATTGTGCTGTGCTCTAGCTACTAGAGCTATAGAAAACAAGTTTTTCTTAATGTGGCTTATTCTTAAAACAGAGGAATATCATTAGTGATGATAAATATATGACATGAGTAGAGCAGAAGTTCAGCAAGGTGTACCAATGGTGCGCGCTCTGGGGCCCATCTGCACTACACAGTGATAGTGTTATTATTCCGCTTTAAACTGACAGGCGGAATCCTAGAATTTATAGTTTTGAGACGGACATTTAGAACAGTGGTTCTCAACCTTCGTAATGCCATGACCCCTTAATACAGTTCCTCGTGTTGTGGTGACCCCCCCCTACCATAAAATTATTTTTGCTGCTACTTCATAGGTGTAATTTACTACTGTTATGAATTGTAATGTATCTCTCTGATATGCAGGATGTATTTTCACCCACCACATTTGGCACAAATACCTGATACGTCCAAATTTGAATACTGGTGGCATTGGGGAGGATTGATTTTGTCATTTGGGATTTGTAATTCACCTACAATCAAAGAGTATTCTGAACTCTACCAACGATGGAATTGAACTAAACGTGGCTCACAGAACTCCCATGACCTGCAGAAAATACTGGAAGGGTTTCGTGGGCATTGACCTTGATTTTTGGAGTTGTAGTTCATCTACATCAAAACTTCTCTGCCAAAAGGGTTCCTAAGACCATCAAAAATCTGTGTTTTCTGATGGTCTTTGGCGACCTCTCTGGCACCTCCCTTGCGCCCCCCCCCCCCCAGGGTCCCAACCCCCAGGTTGAGAAATGCTGATTTAGAATGATCACTCAGAGAGCTTTGGTGCCATAACAAGATACAAACCCCAGTGTTCCATAGGATATCACTATGGAGATATCTGGGAACATCACAGTATTTCTAATGTTTAATGTGAATGGATCCTCACTCCCAGAATTTCCCTTTGATTGCTTATGTGTTTTGAGTATAAGTACTGGAATAAGTTTCAGAAAATGGCTGTCTTTTCCCCTTATTTGTATGCAATGTTCTTACTACAGATAATAGTGACCCCCAGTTATGCGTATAGTGTGCTAAGTACTTCAGCACTTGTGTGTATGTGACCTATCATCATCATTGTCATCATTATTAATTTTGTCATTATTAATTTATTGCTACTCAGCCTATTATAGCTCTCAAGGTAAAGCATACTGGGTGAAATGTTATTTTAAAACAAAATTTTAAAGAATAGTTTTTAAAGCACATTAAAATAGTTACCAAAGCCAACATTTTTAAGGACATAAGAAACATTGTAGTTTTGGTTGCAGCACCGCAGTGGGACTGGACTCCACTGGAGGAAACGTGAAATCCCCTTGGAAGGAGTTCTATAACTGATATGATCTCTGGCTGGTGGAATATGCAACAGTCTCTATTTGAAATCTCAAATTTCAGGGAGACTTATGCGAGGAGACAGTCTTTTAGACACTGTGGTTCCAAACTGTTTATTAGTGGCAGCTAAAACTGTGAATAGAGTTTGAAAATAAATTGGAAGTCAATGTAGTTGCTATGAAGTCAGCAGTACTTGTTCTCTAAAGCAGTATTCTTAAACTTTTCGACTTGTGACCCATTTTGGCTCAAGAAATGTTTACATGATCCCGTGTATATAGGTAAATAAAATAGGTATAAAAATCAAACATTTAATAATTAATCAGCATTTGCAAGGCTTGGTGAACAGGGTAATTTTCCTTTTTATGAAGTATAGCTGAAGAATCTTCTGTAAACACTGCACAACAGGTTCATAGAAATGTCTAAAAATCCATTATGTGACATTCAAAAAACCTTTACTGCTGCCAATTTTTTTGTGACCCAAACCTTGAGCTAAGGGGACCCCATTTGATTCGGAATGCATAGTTTAAGAAGCAGTGCTCTCAAGGAGAAATCCGACTTAACCTTTTTGCAGCAGCTTCCAAACATTTTCAAAGGCAGCAATGTATAGAAGGTGTTATGGGAGTCTCACTGGGAAACCAATGGGGCCATGAACCAGTGTGGCCAAATCTGCCTCTCTAGAAAGCCACAGTTAGCACACCAGCAAAGCTGAGCAAAGGTACTCATTGCTACACAGCCATGTAGATTTCCAGACGCAGTGTTAGGTCTAAGGGCACTCTAAGACTGTGAATCCGATCTTTGAGAGAGAATGCAATTCTAATCAGAACTGGTGGTAATCCCAAACTGAGATTACCACCACAGACTAACAGTGATTCAGGACTGCTTCAGCCTCCCAAGCATCTACTCCTAAATAGCAGGAGAAGGAAATCTTGAGACATCAGTATCAGCAACATAGTGGTAAGATGAACCACACAACTCCACCAGTGGTTTCATCTAGAACAGTGGCTCCCAACCTTTGGTCCTCTAGGTCAGTGGTTCTCAACCTGTGGGTCTCCAGATGTTTTGGCCTTCAACTCCCAGAAATCCTAATAGCTAGTAAACTAGCTGGGATTTCTGGGAGTTGTAAGCCAAAACACTTGGGGATTTCTGGGAATTGAAATCTAAATTAACGAGAGGACCAAAGGTTGGGGACCACTGATCTAGAAGCTTAAATAAGCCCTGAGCCTTGTGGTATTGGGACATGCTTAGAGACTTAGGGATAAACATTAGTCAGCCAATACTGCCTTCCTAAAAGGTTCAGGCCCAAGAACCATGTCAGTCAAATGGCCAACATGGAAACCATGGTTTGTGGCATCAAATGCTTATGGAAAGTTCAAAAGAATCAACAGTGATGACTCCTCTCTGTCCACTTTCATGTGTTGTTCACCTATCAGTGTTGACAGTTATTTCTCTGTTAAAACCAGGACTGATCCAGATTGGAACGGATCCACTTACAGGCATAAATCAAAGCTTCTGATAAAAACCTCGCTTTTGCAAAGTCTCTTGTTTACTGCTCATCCCTCTTTCCTGTGCACTGTTTAACTAAAAGTTTGGGAGTTTCTTTTAATTTATTATTTTTTTAGCAGCATTGGCATTGGGACAGCGGCTAAAGACAGTTGTCCCAAGACACTATAGACTTTTAGCATTAATTTGCAGTAATATTACTGCAGTATAGAATGCAATAAAACTTCTGATAGGGAAGAATAGGAGTCTGTCTTGGCTTTTTTAAATGAGAAAGCCAAACAGCAATTGGCTCAAATTCTTTACTGCACGTATGTGAACATCCTCCCTGGGTGCATGTTGGAAGCAGTTTTCAGAATATCCCTTTTAATCTGACTTGGTAGTTTGATTTCACATGTGCATATTGCTAGTTTTGAATAAAAAGCTGAAACTGTTGAACTGCTCTTTTTTGTGGTGTAGGGGCCTATCTCTATTTTTTCCTATTTTTTCTGCCCAATGCCAATTTTTCTGTTAATGCTTAGGAAGTAACTGAGGTATACTTGTAATCCACTTCACCCTAGAGATGTGTTAATCCTTTATATCCAGACTTTCTTTTAAAAGAATTAGACTATGATCAAAAGTTATTTAGAGTGCTGGGATCCAACAAATGCTTTTTTAAGTGCTTTTTTTCTAAAGTGTTGAAATAGACATTCACAATCTCATCAACCAGCTGGCCAGCAGTACTATTGAGCTTGATGTTTTCCAAATAAAACTCAGTAGATCTTCTGTACTTATATAAACCATCTGGTCTTCATTACCTATAGATAAAAGTGATGTAAGCATGTATATGTGTATCTCCATTTAGTTCAAATGACACATCTAAATGTAAACTAGAAGCAAACAACAAAATGTTTTATATTTAGCACACCTGAAGGCTAAAAGTGGACAAAAATCCACCTGCTTAAGTAAATCTTGACCCATTCCTGTATTGGAGCCATCTGAAGTCTATCCAGAAGTTTCATTTCAGCTGGGATTTGTTTGGTTAGCTTTTTAGTTATCTTTTTAGTTATCTCTCAGCATGACTACCTTGTAAAGTGTTTGCTTTGGTCAAGCAAGCACTTTTCTTGGAAAGCTTCCTTCATTTCTCCAATAATACTGCTTTTGTTCTGGTTTCCTTCAAGTTGGCCTTTCCCCCCAGCACAGTTGCTGTGGACAGGATTGTTAAAAAAAAACAGGCTTTTCTTGAAAGTATTGCTGTTGTTCTACTTTCAAAGTAATATCAATTTAGCTGAGCAGGTAGGCTATTTTCAGTTTATATGTCAATGTTTCTGTTGCTTGATACCCATGTGCTATGCTTTGTGCAGCTGCTAGAGCAGCAGGTCTAGAGATACCAGCCACCTAATCTCTCATCTTACTGTAAAAGCCTGTGAGAGCCATTTAAAATTGTGCTGTAAAAGTCATCATTCGGTGCTGGGTTTCTGTTTGATCATTTTGCCTTAATGAGCAGAAAACTGATCTTACCTTTGACATACTGAATTTACAAACAGAATTAGGGTCCCATCTTGTGAATGACAAGGTTTTTCTGTTTTTAGTCAGGAGTATAATGTGCAGTGAATGTGGAAGCCTGATTGTACTTCCCCAAAAGCCCCAAGCAGCTTAGAATATCCCATCAGCATATATACCGATCACAATATATTACTGGAATAGAAAAGGCTTTGCCTGTTGACGAAGCATGTTCAGTTCCCAGAAGAAGTGAACTGTAGAGTGTGAGAGCAGTCATTGAAAAGGCTTTCTGTTACATATTTGAGAACCAAACATTGGAAAAATTATATTGGTTTATTGCTATAATTATAATCTATGCTGATGGGATATTCTAAGTTGCTTTTGGGGCATTTGGGGAAGTATAGTCAGGATTCCACATTCACTGGGGTTAGGTGCACAGGATCCCCATGAAAGTAAAAAACCACGAATAAATACATTTCTATTTTTTTTATCTGAGAGAGAACTTTTAAAGAAATTTTTAGATCTTCCATGTGACTTCTTTCAGCTTGAAGAGTGTGTGAGTAGCGTTGAACAATGAAGCACAATTTATTTTTTACGACCACTTATAAACATAGTACCTGTGGCTAATATTACTGTCATAAGGTAACAATTATAACTTTGTAACAATTTCAAATAGTCACATATTGTCCAATCACTTAAAAAAATCCATCTGTGTGACTGTCTAGTCATTTACCAACACAGACATACTTAACGTCTACTATTACTGTAGCTGCTCCATTTTGATAATACATTGATACACATTAATATCTGCTATTCTAAAAATTGCTTCAGTGTTTCATCTACAACATTCCGTTCTTGAATGGACTTTAAAAATATGCACTGGGTTGCTACAAAATTGCTCATTTTTATTTTTGTTCTTATGCATAAATAGCTGGTTAATTTTCTTGAAAGTGCAACTAATCATATGCTGTACTGTTCTGTGAAATAAACATCTGTGGGCATTTTTCAAGTGGTGGCAACTTCCGCTCTTACAAGGAGATGTGTAAGAAACGATTGATTGAAGTACACAATACTGAGAGATCATACCTAGGATCGTTTGACCCATTTATTCTTCCTTCAAAACCAGCACATATCTTGTGTTCTGCCTAAGATTGCCAAGTTTCTACATCCTCTGTGATACTATACCTTTAACAGAAGTTGAACCTATCTCTGACCATTCTATGAAAAACTTCCTTGATAATCTCCCTTTCCCACCCATCACTTTGTTTTTAAATACTGTATATAGAAAGATAGAACTTCCGTCAATTAATTTTTCATCTCCATGGATGAGACTTATAGTTTAATAAATTCTTGCTCTAAATCTGTGAACTCTTGAGTTCCTGTCTTGTGAATCTTAGCAGATGCAGTTCTGTTGAACAGTATGGCTATAGGGAAAGGACTTTGGGGTGTGTTCTGGGTAAAATTTTGAGGTTATTGGCACATGTACACACCGTGCACATAATTTAGTTTGAAAATAGTAATTTTAGAAAGGTGAAAATGACTTTTCAGATGCTTGCAGATGATAGAAAATGAGCAGATGCAGCCTATGCAGAAGGTCTCCCTCTTAAAGTAATTTTCTATAAAAGAAGGAACAGGGATTTTCCTCATTCATATCTACTAGATTTGGATGTCAGTCTTTCTGAAATTTCCTGTACAGGCAGAATTAGGAAATAGTAATGTTCTACTACACTGTGTGTACATGTGTATATATATGTGCCTTCAAGTTTTCTGTCTACTTATGGCGAGTCTGTACTGTTTTCTTAGACAAGGAAAACTTGGAAGTGGTTTTGCCAGTTCCTCCCTCTGAAATATAGCCAGAAGGACCTGTTATTTGTTGGTATCCTGCCATCTAAGTACTAAACAAGGCTGGCTCTGCTTAATTTCCAAGATCCGTAGGTTGTAGTCCCTTTCGGGTATTTACGAAATCCCTCTGAAGTATTATTTTCATGACTTGCATTTAGGAAAGTTAGGGGATATTGCACACTATTATTATTATTATTGATTTACCGGTACATAATTCTGTGAGAACCAGCTGTTACATGACAAAGTAATGGTCATCCTCACCATAGAAATTTCAAGGCACATCAGTGGTTTTGTGGGGATGATAGGATATGTGTGTAAGATCTAATGTCGTTCTATACCATTTTCCTTCTTTACTTCAAAATATCCGTGGACTGGGACATAGAAGTTAGGACAACTCAAAAACATATTGCTGAGCTTGCCCAGTAAATGCCTGTCCTATGACACCTTTTGCAAAAGCACTGGGAACAAAGCCCAAGTTTGTTTTATAGGCATTCCCAGGGAATTATGTTCCAAGTTGGCTTTTGTAAACAGAGGCTAGGGAGCAGGCTGCCTCCACACTAATGTATCATGTCTGAAAATACTTTTTTTTTCATTTGAGGAGCTAAAGGAATGATGTCATTTCTCTGGTGTAGGTTTGTCCATGGATTTGGTTGTGTTCCACTCTTTAAAATCATCTTAAATTGGTTGTCAGCAACAACCAATTGTGGCAACAAAATCCATAACTTGAATCTTCTACCTTGTTATTCCATAAGATGATGTCAGTTTCAAGTCTTATAAAAGTGGAAGAAAGCTTTCTGTTTTTCAACTTTTTCCATGACATGCATAACTTTTATGCACCTCTGTTATATGACTTTTCCCCTCATTTCACACTCCAACTTAATAGCCTTAGACATTGTAATCTCCTTTTCCTTTGTGGCTAGTAAAAGAATACGAAATCTGTCCTGGATGCAATTTGGGGACTGCGTTAGGAGTGTGCAATACACCATGTACAATGTTCTTTTAAAATACAAAAACAGAAAAAGTTTTGTTCTTGTTCCTAAATATTCTTCAGATCTCCTTTGCCCATACCAAATGTAAAAAATGGAAACTGTAGTTCAAAGCAGATATTCTGGATTTTATATGGCAGTGTAGGTGGGGCCTATGAGTGAAAAAAACAGAGGAAAGAAAGAAGGGGAAAAAAGTTGGCAGAGAAGGTGAAAGAAAGGAAAAGGAAGGAAAGAAAGGAAGAAAGAAAAAGGGAGCAGTAAGGAAGGAGAAAAGAAAAGGGGAAAAGGTATTGGGGAAGAAAGAAAAAGAAGGAAAGAGAAAGGGAGCGAGAGAAAGGACAGAAACAAAGACTGAGGGAAGGTCAGGAAAGAAGGAAGGAAGGAGAAAATGAAAAGAATGAAATGGAAAATGGAGAAGATATAGAAGGGAAATGGAAGAGGGAAAGAAAAAGCCAAAAGCAAGTTGCAAACCCAGGCAATGCCAGATATAGATACGAGTCTGTTATAAAATGTAACAGCAACTACTGTTAGCTGGTAATGAGGAAACCGATCCCTTATGGGAAAATTTCTGGAAGCTCACAACTAAGATTGCTAACATTTACGCCTCTTAAAATTTCAAGTCCTGGAGAAGTTCATTCTTTCCATTTTGTACAGTAATGTCACTAGCTAGTCTTGCTAAACAGTTACCTGTTGTGCTGTTATTTTATGCCCAGCAACATCCTTTTACTTAAAAGATTATCTTGAATGCTTCTTCTCGGACTCCGGAATTGTTTATCACTAGAGATTTATGCAACTATGCTACTTATGTCTTGCATATCAGTGGCCCTTCTCCTAATATTCTACTTCCTTTTCAGAAAATGCTATTTAAGAAGAATTGTGGCGCAAAGACAAGAATCATCAAAATTCGTGTGAGTAGGCCATTTCTTGGTTGTTTTTCCTCCCTTACTTGACTGAGCCATGAAGGTTTTGGATAATGTGCTGTATCTAGACCCAAGGGGTGAGGAATTACATATTGAGCTTTGGTGGGTGGGCTTGGTGGAATCAACTTGTCTCAGCTTTGTCCACCCAGATATTTAGTACAACATCAGCCAAGATTTGGGGGATTGGGAAGAGGAACTGCTGACATCCATAAGAATTCTATCATGCTCATAAGGAGTCCATTTGTTCTAGCACTAACTTCAAGGGTTTGTACAGAACAGGATGCCTTTCTACAGCCTTTCTATTGAGTTGGCTGAGGTGATTTCAAGGTGGCATTGGATAACCTCAGGATCTTAAACCAATACTTTTTTTGCATCAAAAAGTAGGGCAGTCAGTAAAGTATAATGGACTTGTTGGTATCTAGGTGAAGGTGGCATATCTTGATTTTGGTCAGGCCTTTGATAAGATCCCTGATGAAGCTTTCAGAGGAAAGCTAGTAAAGTTTGGGCTAGGCAGTGCTACTGTTAGGTGGACTGGGAATTGGTTGACTGACTGAACTCAAAGGGGGCTTACCAATATTTCCTCTTCATTCTGGAGAAAAGTAATGAGTGGGGTGCTACAGGTTCTGTCTTGGATCCAGTGCTATTCAATATTTATATCAGTGACTTGGATGATGGAATAGAGGGCATGTTTATCAAATTTGCAGATGACACCAGATTGGGAGGGATAGCTAATACTCCAGAGGACAGGATCGGAATCCAAAATGACCTTAATGGTTTAGAGAGCTGAGTCACAACTAACAAAATGAATTTCAATGGGGATAAATGCAAGATACTATCCTTAGCGGGGTAGGATGGATGGCAATTGGCTTGAAATGGTAATGTGAAAGGGATTTAGAATTGGTAGACCATTAGCTGAACACGAGTCAACAGTGTGATGCCAGTGCAATTTTAGGCTACATCAATAGAAAAATAGTGCTAGGGAGGGAAATCATAGTCCCACCTCATCTGGAATACTGTGTCCGGTTCAGGGAATTACAATTTAAGAAGGATATTGAGAAGCTAGTACATGTCCAGAGAAAGGCAACCAAAATTATCAAAGATCTGAAAGACAAGCCTCATGAGGAACGACTGATGGGGCTGGGTGTGTTTAGCTTGGAGAAAAGAAGGTTGAGAGGGGGACACAATAGCCATGTTTAAATATTTGAAAGGATGTCATATTGAGGAGGGGCAAGATTGTTTCCTGTTGCTCTGGAAAAACTAAGATATGGAGCAATGGATTCAAGATGCATGAAAAGATATTTAACCTAAACATTAGGAAGAACTTCTTGATGGTTATAGCTGTTCAATAGTGGAGTATGCTGCCTTGGAGTTTGGTGAAGTGTCCTTCTCAAGAGATTATTAGGCAGAGGATGGATGGCCATTGATTGGTGGTGCTTTGATTGTGTATTCCTGCATGATAGGGGTTGGACTGGGTGGGCTCTATAATCCTATTATTCTTTCTATTTTGTACACTGGACACTACATAGAGGCACATGCATCTATCCCAGAAAACTGAATTTTGTTGCTCTTTAATCTGGGATTTTTGCTGGGATCCATTTGGGAAAGAAGAAGCTAAAGAAAGGGGGCAGGGATCTTGAGTTTAGAAAAGACATAGAAAGACAAGCAAGAAAGGGGGGGGGGGGGTTGGTGGGATAGATGAGAAATTGGGGTTATAGAATTAATGTAGGTGTTTCCTTCTCTTCCATGTTCAAAGACTGGGGATAAAGGCAGTAAAATCACATAATTATTTATCATGTTTTCACCTAATAGCTTCATTGTAAATTTTTAACTTAAATTGCAGTTTAATATAAGCAATTATAGTTAGTTTCTTGCATTCTAATTCAATGCAGTTTGATTATTAGATTTAATTATTTGATTATTTAGCTTATTAAAGGTTAAAGACAATAACCCTTTTCTGCTAAATGTCCTATATCTGATAATGTTGGGCTAAACAGATCATAGGTCTGATCCAGCAATACACTCCTTATGTAGAAGGAAATGGGTTGTTATGTCTATTTGCCTGCTATATCGTTTATTAGAACTTGAAATTTTCAATGTAAACACTATATAAAATTATATTCACATCTTTCTGGCTTTGAGTGTTTGAGGAGTTCTCTTTCTGCAAGTTGCTTTTAGGTTTTCTCTCCTTCTCTTTCCCTCTCTCTTTCACACACCAAATTATCAGTGAACTGTTTCCCATATCTATTGGCATTGATGAATGAGACTTGTTTTACACATATATCTTAAGCTTTGAGGATTCTAGTCTTGAGACAAAAAAGCTATAAATAAATGAGTCAAAAAGGCAATGTTTCCAGTAAGTACTCTAGTAAACTGTGTCCAGAGAAACCTCAATATTCCAAAGTTCTGGCTATTTATATAATAGTTAATGAGAGAATTGTCTTTCTGTAAAAGCAATTGCTATATGCGGGAATACTGCATGTGGGAAAACACAGGCTAAGTGAAACCACAGTATGTAGAAAACCACAGAATAAGTGCAGATTATTGTAACCCTAATAACTCAAATTCTGTTCCAGACAACATTTGTACAAAACTTTGGGATTAAGCTCTTGATCGCTGAGATAATTGCTTTTCTCATTTCCCTCCCTTGAGCTCTCCAAAGCCAAAACTGTTTCCAAAGAGGCTTGCATAAATCTCAATTAATTCAATGTTTTGTGTGCAGTTGCTTGGTACAGTATTGAACTCTATATCTGGAGGAACAATTTATGGCTATAATGTGTGTGTGTGCCTTTAAATTGACTGTCAACTTAGGGTGATCCCATTAATTTCATAGGATATTCTTAGGCAAGGAATACTCAGAGATGGTTTTGCTAGTTCCTTCTTCTGAAATATAGCCTAGAGCACCTGGCTTTTATTGGTGGTGTCCCATCCAACTACTAACAAGGATGATCTTCCTTAGCCTACATGATCAGATGGGATCTGTTGCTTTTAGTGAATGCAGGCTCTTTTTGTCCATAGTATAGGTTGAGTACCCCTTAGCCAGAATTTTGATATTCAACATACTCCAAAATATGAAATTATTCACATGGATGGCTGAAATAGAGACACATTTGTTTTCTGATGACTCCATGTAGGTAAACTTTGTATAAGATTACTTTTACATTGTGTGCAATAGTTTTATAGGAAGCATAAATGAATTTTATTTTAGACTTGGGTCCCATGTGCAAGATACATCATTATGTAGGTATTCCAAAATAATCCAAAGCTTTCTAATCCCATTTGATATACAAAACTCATAACAAAACCAGTACAACAGAAAGGAGTAAGATTAGTGATCATTGAAATTAGCCAACTTTAAATATTTGAAAACTTTTTATGTAGGCACTGGGACAAATTTATAGTCTGTTGCTCCATAAGGTAGGGCCTGACAGGCACATTCATGTGCCAAGAAAGGTGGTTAAGGCTAAAGTTAGGACAAGCATCCTGACATTATGAGCTGTAAGGGTCTTTCTATACTGAGACTGCATGATCACCTATAAGAGATGCTGTACTGGCAAATTTTCTATGGCAGAGTTGGACAAAATCACCACTGAAGTTTCTTCCAACTCTGTGATCTTTTAGAACAGTGTTTCTCATCCTGGGGGTTTCTCAACCTGGGGGGGGGGCGCAAGGGGGGTTTCAGAGGGTTCACTAAAGTCCATCAGAAAACACATATTTTGATGGTTTTAGGAACCCACATTCCTCCAGTATTTTCTGTTGGTTATGGGGGTTCCGTGTGGGAAGTTTGGCCCAATTCTGTTGTTGGTGGGGTTCAGGGGGCTCTTTGTGTGTAGGTGAACTATAAATCCCAGAAACTCCCAAATGTCAAGGTCTATTTTCCCAAAACCCCACCAGTGCTCAAATTTTGAAGATTAATCCGTTTCTGTAAATTATGTGGGATTACCCTTGTATTTTGCTCTCTCCCTGCATGTTTTGAGTACAGAGCAATGTTGACAAAGTATGGAATCCTTTGTCTTCTAAACAAACCATCTGTCTAAGTTGCAGCAGACTTCATGTTATATGTACTACATGCAAGGGATGGTACAATCGTGATTGGTATATGTAAATCCACCAGAATGCAGGCCATATGGGAAACCCAGATAACTGAGGGCTTTGTTTGTTATTTTGTTGAAGAGAGTGGACTTTTGTGGTTTATTTGTGAATTGATGTTGCCATTACAATTTCTGGAGAGAAAGTCATTGAAATGCCACTTTTCAGTACTATCTACATTTTCCCAGAAGTCTTTGGGTGTTGGTACATTTTGGACATTGTTAGCCATTAATGAAATTCAGGAATGGGAGGCAAGAGAAAGGGCATCCTTTGTAGTCTGGGGGTGGGGAGTTGTGGATCACTGCTTCTCAGCTATACTTAGGAGAAATATCTGAGAGAGAAATGATGAATGTATTGCTTGCCTTTCTTGAATCAGTTAGTCAGTAGATGGACTACATTCTCCTTTTGTTTATGATACTTATGGATCTCTTGATCCTCTTTTCATTTATTGTGTTACACCCATGATTCTTATCCTTGGTCTTTACTAGCAAAGCAGTTTGTCCAGAGGCAATTCGTCCTGTGTAGGCATGTGTAGTACCAGTGCCAACAGCCTTGTTTTATACCAAGTGCTCTTTTAAAATTTTGTTCATTCTAAATGATAATATTATCTGTTTTAGCTTTCTTAGCCTATTGGAACTGCAACAACATCTGGAGCTGATGCAAATTTCAAGGCATCCAATGCTTTCAGACCCCCCCCCCCCCACACACACACACACTATGTACTAATGGCATAAGGCAGGCATTCATTCTCTCTATGGCAGAGCCCAAAGCTAGCATCTGATTTGCATTAGAAATATAGCCTACAAATATGTATAAACCCAGGTGCAGTAGGTCACAACTTTTGCTGGTTTAGGGGCCTATAACTCCCATGAAATTGGGGGGGGAAACATGAATTAAAAACTAGAGAGACAACCTTTTTATTTTCTATGGAAAGAATACTGTTTCCTGCACATAAAATTGTTTGCAAAAGGCCCACATGCAGATTTTGTACAGACCCAGCCCTAAACTATAAATCATCTTCAAAAACTGCTCAGTTTTCAAAAATCATCTTGCAGGAGTTTCTTATCTGTCAAGGATTCTTCCCATCAGATTATTCTGATACTTTTTTTTGGATTATTTTGAAATATTCTTTCAATTCCTCAGTATAGATTGCTGCATCTTATGCTCCTACAGTCAAAGACTTTCAGCAGCTTTCAAGAGAGGTGATTTTATCAGCGACCTCTTCACATGGGCTTTTTTTTGGTGACGGTGATGGGGTTTTTAAAGTTCAGCCACAGAGCCCAACGGCTCCTATCATACCCAGTACAACTATTTCAGGGACAGCTCCATGGCCAAACTGGAAAAAAAATCCCTGCTGCCAAAAATCAGCCGGCAGCGGATGACGGGAGCCTCCCCATCTTTCCATTAGGAAAGATGGGTCAAGCCGGATTTAGGAGGCTTCCCCGGTGTGGCGAGGCAGAGGGGAAGCCACAACAGTGGTTAATCTATGTGAAGAAACCAGTGATTTAACCTGGAACTTTTATTTACATGTTTTCTAGCCTGATCCCTGCTGTTAGTGCAGGCAATTCTGAGTTAGATGAACAGGATCAGAATTTGCATCATGAAGTCACATAAGGGCCCCATTTACACTATTGAATGCAGTTTGAAGCTAGATAAAAAAGGCCAGGAAAATGCACTAAAGAAAGTCCTTAACGCACATCAGTGCTCTGTTATTTGTGTCATTACCATCCGGGCCTCAGTTCTAAGATTTCCTTTGTAATAATTTGGACAGCAAAACCACTTTCTTCAATATTGGTTTGATACTCACTTAACTGGTCAGTGTAGTAGTTTTAACAGACCCTAGTGAGTGAGCTCCCAGAAGTTTAACTTTGTTAACTCTGAAAATTTAAGGGATTGATGAATACCAAAAATTCTTTGCTCTCCTACTTCTTTCTCATTGATGTTGAAAAGAGGATTCTTGGTTATATTGGTGACCTTGGGGTTCGCTTGCTCTCCAAAGGACCATGTGCTAATTTTCTGGGCTGTCATCCTTTCTGCCCTTAGATGTTCTAGCAAAATCCTGGCAGCCTTTTCATCTGATTGGCTTTACTACTGGCATGGCCTGCCCTGTCTTGCTTGTACTCCCACCCTGCCTCCAGGGAAGGCTTCGTGAAGTCTCTTAAACCTGGTGTTAACTTAATGCCAGAACTCTACTGTGGGTTGACTATCCCTTATCAAAAATGCTTGGGGCAGAGGTGCTTTGAATTTTGAATTTTTTGAGATATTGAAATACCTGTATTCGCATATACGTACATAATAAGATATTTTGGTGATGAGAACCAAGTTTAAACACGAACTTCATGTCTGCTTCATAGGCACCTTGTACACATCACTTGAAGGTAATGTTGTTTTATGAATTATCACAAAACAAAGGTGTCATTATCTCAGCTTCTCATGTGGACAATTTAGGATATTGAAATTTTGGATAAGGGATGCTCAACCTGTCATACAAATGTATTAAATAGCCCTCTTGCCCAAATGTATGAATGCTCTTGAATGCTAGCCAGCCGTTTTACATAGATGGCTTTGGTTTTGTTTTGTTTCTTTACAGCCAGCTGTTTTGACCAGGGTGCCCTTTTTTAAAAAAAGTAGCATAATAATATTAACAACAGCAGCAACTTTTTATTTGTTACCAGCCTTCACTTGCCACAAAGTTGAAGGTAGCCTTGCACTTTTAATCATACTATAGTAAGCCTTTGGAGTAAGAATCCATGGGTGTCAGACCCCTGGCAGCTGGGCACCAAGAACCATACACGGAGGCCAATCTCTATCTAATATCTTTATTAAGGAAATATATAAAAGCAATAAAAACAAGTGAAGAATATAGTTCAGAAGCAGACCTTTCAAATGAGGTCAAATATAGTCCAAAAATGTATTGTCCAATAAATGATATTAGAGTTCAAAGTTCTTTATCCAATACCGAAACACACACTATTGCCAAGCAATAGTGTGGGGAAATGTCAGAGTCTTAGAAGTCCAAGGAAGCTTGACAACAAGGCTGGAAATAGACTTGGTTCTTTGACAAGGTCCGTGACTAGAAACAAGGCAAACAGTGAAACTTGGAACAAGGTCCGTGGATAACAGCAAAGCAAGGCAGTACTTGAATTCTTGATCCGGGAAGCAAGGAACTGGGGTTACGAAGTCCACACACGATCTCACTCCTGAAGCAGCTCTGTTGACTCCGCAAAGAATCTCCCGCGTCAAACACCTATATTGGGTCTCGTTTTCCCGCCAACAATCTCTTTCCCTAGAGAACGAGAAGCGAAACCCAACTCTGTCCAGATGCAAGACTCCTTAGAATTTCCCAAGGGAAGCAGGCCTAATCAGCCTGTTGTTTGGCAGCGATCTGTAAACTCCTGCGATTTGCTTCTCTGACTCCTCTGTCTCTAGAGTAAGATTCCCTTCTGGGAAACGGAGGCGAGGAATGCCCAAGGTCTGTTTTACTGAATTCTTGAGGACAAACATCAACATCCGGCAGGTGAAAGGACTCCGGTTCTTGTTGAACCGGCGAAAACCCCCATGTTTTCATCTTCATCTGCCACGATAGCACTAGGAACAGGACTACAAGGCCCATGAGGCATCACAATGGGACTATAAGTAAGAGGACAAGGTGTAGGTTATATTTTCTTCCATCATGGATGTATCACGAGCTTCTGCTTCACCTCTCTATTCCAGAGAGTAGCCAAAACTAATTGCAGGGGTAGCAATTTTGACCAGAAACAGCTTGGAACAAAAAGTTAAGATCATTTCTATAGCTGTGATAATCAAAAATCAGTTCAAGTTAGAACACAGAAGGGATTTATAGACACAATGTCCTTTCCTCAATCAAGAAATGAAAGTAAATGCATTGCAGTACTGTTGTTTTTCCATGCAGGTTGACAGAAGAATTATCGATAATCAGCATCATTGATAACTGCATAACATTTCAATCTGAGATTCCTCACTCGAAACCTACATCAGGAAGTTTGTAGATGAAACACTTGATAACAAGCAATATATACAATGTGTCTATGAATCAGAAATGAAGTTCGTTTTTAAACTTGGTTCTCATCTCCAAAATACCTTTCTCTTGATGCTTGATCTGTCTGGTCATAGAGCAATGAAGCATTTGTTAATAAAAACACTGTGCCAGAAACAGGGGATTAGAAGGAAGAGGAGGAGGAGGAGGAAGAGAAGGGACTATCTTGATTTGGCATCAGTTAAGAACCCAAATCTAGCTAATTTTCTAGTAGACCTGGTTATGTGTAACAGAGCATAATGGTTCTCTTTGAAGAGCTTTTCAAAGAAGATAGGGTATTGTCTGGTTATCCCTTTGTGTAGTTGCCAGTGGCTGCCTGACAACTTTGTCAATATATTTGTGCTGTTTTCCCCATTAATGAGAACATTGATATGTTTACCTGACCTTTTCAAATGGAACCATCCCTAGCAACATTGCAGTAGTACAAAGAGAAGGCTGAGCAGTGTTTTCTCCTGTGTTTATGCAAGGCGAGGGCCTTTCTTTAACTGTTTTAAAGGTAGCAAAAAGAAAAACATTGGGATGCCAAACTTTCTAGGATGTGCCAGAATTTATTTTTTCAATTTCTCCATGTAAAGATCTTTACAAATGGGGTGCATCTTACAACCATGACTTTTTATCACTATGTTGGTGTTACTGAAATTAGTGTGCATCTTACGAATAAATGGTGTCTGAGAATGGAAGAAATATGGTAGGTTGATAGCCTGAATATATACAAGTTTGAATGTATGCTAGTAAAGAAGCTTTCTTGGAGATTATTCCATATCACTGAAGGACAGGACACTAAATTATTAGTCAGGATAGTTTCAAAATGTTTTATTTTTGGATTACAGCCTCCAGAGTCCCCAGCTAGCATGACTCATTGGACCATTGGTTGTGCTGAGTAGGTGATTCATTTCCCCTGAATACTAGTTAGAAAGAACAGAGATTCACCACACGTAGAGTTAGATAAATAATGTAGGCCTCTGCACTGATGGATTCTATATCCATGGATTCCACCATCAGTGGCTTCAACAAATTTTAATGTGTAATGGGACTTGAACATTCATGGATTTTGTTTTCCATGGGGATCTGGAAACAAACCTCAGCAGATATCAATTTAACTTTCTATCAGGGGTTCTTAACCAAGAGTCCATGGACTCCTTGGGGATTTGTGGAGAGATTTCAGGGGATCTGTCAGGTTAAAAATGGGAAAAATCAACTTATTTGTATTTTTTTCTGACTTTAAATCTAGCATTTCCTTCACTTATGAATGTAGAAAATAAGTTACAGCAGTGTTCATTTCATATCACATTACAGTTGTTCCATATCTTAAAAAATCATTTGTGCTCATCCATACTTTGAAATCATAGTAGGTGTTAAATGTGATGCTAGGTAACATATAATCATAATCCTGCTGTGTTCAAACGATTGTGGGATATGCCAATGTTGAGTGTCATTAAGCTACCTACCACTGCATTCTGAGAAGGGGTCTTTGTTTTTTACCTGATTGGCAAAGGGATCTATGGAACAAAACAAGTTTAGAACCCCTGCTTTATATGAAGTAGAACAGGTCAAGTGTAAGTGCAGTTTCAGTCTTGCAGCATCGTCTTTCATTACATTTTGAAGCATTTATATGCAGCATTTCTTTAGAAAACCCAAGGTAGAGAAATAAACAAATAATACATGTTGAATTATACATTGATTGCCCTATGTGACCATGTACTGAAAGGCAATGCACAATTGAATTAATGTATAACCAAGTGGGCTTGTGCATCTGCATAAGACTTCGGTTCATTTTGAAGATGGAAGTGTAGTCAAGACCTACAATTTCATCTCACTCCCAGAAACGGAATGCTTTCTAGCAGGCATACAGGCTACAGTCTTGTGCTAATATGGTGGAAAAATGCTTTCCAGTAGATGAAGGGAACTTTTGGATACCTGTTGAGAGCAACTCCCTGTGGATCTGGGACCTCCTTTACTCTTAAAGTGGGACTGAAATGTGCAAATATCAGTTTTAGTATCTGGCTGCTTTTCCTCGCTTAAATCCCACAGTCTCTTCTGTAGAAACCAGACATGGCCTGGAAACAAGGTAATCTGTGGGGATCATAGCAGGAAGTCTCCTAAGGCTGTTCTTTCTTGTAAATTTCTAGGGTTGTTCCTCTAGGGTGTGTACCTTTCTGACATATTTTCTTTGACTTGCAATTACTGGGCCTTCCATAATTCCCAAAGCACCTGGAAAAAGTTTCATCTTCTTCTCTTTATCTTGCTTCCTAGGGTTTTGTATCTTCATTTATTTTTCTTCTTATCTTAAAAAAAAAAAGCAAAACAGAGCAGATTTGGAATCTCAAATATGGATTCCCCTTTCTCTCCAATTCTAGTGCAGGCCCCAGTGGCACAATGGGTTAAAGCCTTGTGCCGGTAGGACTGCTGACTTGAAGGCTGGGTTGTTGACCTGAAGGTTGCCGGTTTGAATCCAACCCGGGAAGAGCGCATATGAGGTCCCTCTGTCAGCTTCACCTCCATGCGGAGACATGTAAGAAGCCTCCCACAAGGATGGTGAAACATCAAAAGATTGATTGATTTTTTTAAAAAAATTCTGATTTTTTTGGTGAGAAATCTTTAATTTTTAGAAATATTTTAAATGCTTGCGTGTAAGAAATAGCAAAGTCTAATAGTCCCTCCACAAAAAGAAAAAAGTGCAACTTTCTGATGCTTCATGGGACTAATTCTTGTCTTACATAAGCTAACCCCAACTTCCCTTTCTTTTGCTGTAATAATATTTTGTAATTAGTCACAAAACAGAACCAATTTTTTTGGGGGGGGGAGGGGGAGTTAGATTTTTAATTTGTTTTATTTCATCTTAAAATTTGAAGGAAGCAAAATA
The DNA here is from genome assembly GCF_035594765.1 of Anolis carolinensis. Lineage (NCBI taxonomy): Eukaryota > Metazoa > Chordata > Lepidosauria > Squamata > Anolidae > Anolis > Anolis carolinensis. The sequence goes on from NC_085841.1 coordinate 43,238,523, forward strand.
ATAAGCTTTGCTTAACTGTAACAGTTAGTAAAAGAAGCATTGGGTTGGAATCGTGTTGGGGTCTGAAACATATCCAAGTTCTTTTGTGTTAGAGTTGAACATTTTTATCTCATGCTGAATGTCAGCATTCATTTCAAACTTGCAAAGAAAACCCCAAAAAACGGTTGGGTATTCAGTGCCATTATGCATGCCTGTGTGGTGCACATGCATGCACAGCTGATGCACATGCACATTTGGGTTGAACATACACATCAATATGTACAGTGTTGCAATTCATTACATGGGTCATAACAAAATCTACAAATATGGCCCCAAAACCTGTCCTTGACTTATGAATGAGATGGGTTAATACATGAGCATATATGGTATACTCATATATTTAAAGATGTACTTAAAGCTAACCTTAAAAAAACTATATAAACACTGAGAACTTGAAGTTTTGGCACTCAAGCATTGTAACTGGAAGTCAGCTGTTACTAACCTATGGATTTTGAAGATGCATAAATAGAAGGCAAAAGGATGAAGCATGCCGAGAGGAAAGAGCACCAAGCAAACCCTTGTTGGTACCACCTTCCATCTGGAAATCTATGGCCTCATTGCAAAAGACCATGTGGATCCAGAATAGGTATTCATAATTATTTACTAATCCACCGCCAAAACTCTACCTTTGGAAGACAATCATACTTGGCCACAAGTGATTGCCTATGATGATAATGATATGTGGGTTTGCATATCTCCTGATTTTCATCTCAGCAGTGTTGGACGATACATGGTAAGTATACATCATTTGGTTTCTTTTCAAACAAGAGTCTGACTTTGGACATCTTCACATGCATTTCTGCAATAGTCTTAAAGGTTCCTAAGGAAAGAGAAGCAACGCTTCTGCTTTCCCATGTTCTGCTCTCATCCATTTTTCTGCTGCAGAACCTCTAAGAACCTGTACAGTTTGAAAAAGTACAATCTGTCAAATTGTGGTACATTAAGTAAAGTGAGATGCCCCCAGTGATGCAGCGGATTGAACTACTGAGCTGCTGAACTTGCTGACTGAATGGTTGGTGGTTCGGATCCAGAGTGGAGTGAGTTCCCACTGTTAGCCTCAGCTTCTGCCAACCGAGCAGTTTGAAAACATGCAATTGTGAGTAGATCAATAACTACCACTCAGGTGGAAAGTTAACGGCGCTCTATGCAGTCATGCCAGCTACTTGACCTTGGAGGTGTCTACGGACAATGCCGGCTCTTCGGCTTAGAAATGGAGGTGAACACCAACCCACAGAATCGGACATGAATAGAATTAAGGTCAGGGGAAAACCTTTCCCTTTACCTAAGTAAAGTGTCACATCTTTCAAAAAGCTATGCACTTGATATCCTTGATTTGTAGTGTTGGTTTCATGTGATAATCAGGGTTGAGCATAAAACAAAGTCCAAAATACAGAGCACTGATAAGCAGCTATCACCACAGACCAAATGCCCATAAAACCTTTCATCTTTCAGTCTTCCCATACCATGAATTTTTCATCATGGCTGTGCTTTTTCACATTCTGTCAAACCAGGTTTCCTACAGTGAGGCTTTGAGTTTTCCATTATTGGCATGGCATGAGAAATTCTGAGCCTCACTCTGACATTACGTAGGAATTTTGATTACTTACGTTGGGTTTTCTCCCCTTTCCAAGCCTATTAGCTCTGTCACCCACCTGCAGCAAACAAAAAGGTTTCAGCTGCTGCCTTATTCACCGACCTTGATTGGTTGGCATTTCTAAATGGAGGGCAGTGCCAGGCTCTTTGTCCACTCGTTGTCTCTCTTGGTTCTGGCAAGCATCGTCTCAACGCAGAAGAGGGACAAATCGGACTGATTAATTCTGCCCCTTTAGCTCTGAATAAAGGTTGCTATGTTACCCTCCCACTCCGAGGCCTGCCAGAACGCGTACCATCCATAATGCCACAGCAGGCGGCTGGTGAATGGAGGCTCTTTTAAATGTGCCCCCTCCTGCTGGGTCCTTGGTCATAGCTTCAGATTAAGTGTGTGTGTGTGTGTGTGTGTTTCTGTCTGTTGGTGTGCATATATGCTTGGCCACTGGGCATGATTTTTTTCAACTGAGTTATGTGTAAGAAAATTGCAGATGCCCTCCAGCATCTTCCACCATAAATTGCTGCCTTTGGTATGTGCATGGAGGCATCCTTGAAAGCAAAATGCTTTATGATAGAATTCTTTTGCAATATCAACATTATTTAGAATGAAAAGATTTTGCTTGACAAGCACTAAGATCTCAATGTGTAAAAAAGAAAGCCCAAGCGTTCTCCCTAACTGATATTTCTCCATGATTGAAAAATAGAAAAGCATTGAACCCCCTTCCAGTCGAATAGGGGTGCCTCAGAGACATGTTTTGTGGCAGAATTTACACAGAATGAAACTCATAGGGCAGGTGTTTTACAACACTGTCACAGGACAGAGAGTAAATAATATCCCCAAGTTTCAGCTGCCTTCCATTTCCTGTTTTCTTGTGTTGTGTTGTATTGCTCATGATAAAAAATGTCCGGTAAAAAGGTATCCCAGCAATTTCCCCTAGTTTACTTATGTTTTGCCATTGGGGTGTATTTCCACCTCTATATATCTATCTTCTATACACATAATAAAAGTGAAAATCTGTATGTGTGTATGTGTCATGGGTGTCCACTCACACAGACAGCCTCCAGCCTCCACAAACAGTCTATAGTTCTTAATGCTGAGGAGCCACCAAGTCACTCCCTCTCAGGACACTGCAGGTTACAGTGAGCACATCCCAGTGTTCCTTTCTCTCTCCATTTGCATGACCCCACCCACTGCCTCTCAACCCTTTCCTACCCTTTTCTCTGGCACACAGCAAACAGGAATTGATCAGCAACTGGACATACTGGAGAGGTTTGGGGAGAATTCACCATGATTTATAGAAGTTGTAAGGACTGGGATGTATAGTTCACCTGCAATCAAAGAGCACCCTGAACCCCACCAATGATGGACTTGGAACTGCCACACAGACCCAACATGGGCAAATTTGCATACTGGCGGGGTTGGGGCCGATTGATCTTGACATCCAGGAGTTATAGTTCACCCTTACCCAGAAAACACTAAACCCAGCAGATGACAGATCTGGACCAAATTTGGCACACAGACCCAACATGGCCAACTGGGAATACTGGGGGAGTTTTGGGAGGTTGGCCCAAGGTTTTTGAGAATTGTAGTTCACCCACATCCTTATGCATTTTCTAATGGGAGCATTAATAAAAAACAGAAGCAAAGATTGAGTTTTTTTTCTAAGAAATAACTTGAAATTATTCAGCAACAATAGTGGTGTTTGTACATTCTGTTGATTCTTCTGAGGATTCTGTATAGCTCCTTTACCCATCTTTTAATACCATTTTTACAAAGGAAAATATCTTATTATAAGATCATAGTAGGGAGGCCTATGTGACTTTGACAGGCTTGCTATCCATCAAAGCAGCAAGACCTAGACTCATAACTGAATTGAGCAGACAACTTCTGTGGGTTACACTACATACCGGTATGTGTGAATTAAGAAATCTCTCTGACCACAATTACAGAAATCTGTATGTATGTATGTATGTACCTATCTGCATATTTAAGCATGCAATCTTTGTGGGGCATAATGTGGCAATGTGATCTCAGAATGCTGAGCTTTGTCTTCTTTGGAAACAAAATGCCTTTCTTGTATCCTGTGCTAGGAAGCAAAGTTGCATTGCTCAGGGAGATGAACCAGATAATCTAATGGACCTTTTCCCCTTTTGACAAAGGGATTTGACCCTGTTGGCTGGGTCATCCACACAGAAGGGCTTTCTGTTCATGACCTTTTCGCTGTTTGATTGTGAGTCAAAATCCATTAGGGAATATAGATGGATCAAAGCGCCAAAATCCTGGATACAGTAACCACCTCATGACAGACATAGCTATGAAGTGTCAGAGGTCACTTTTAAAAAAAAGGACTTGCTAATTGTTTGCTCAAAATCACAATACTTTGTGCAAGGGCCTTCTATTTAAGATAGCTGAGTAAACAAATGGCATTTAGGGACACTAGAGAGAGGCAGGAAGAGTCAACAGGGTCTATAGCAGTGGTGGTGACCCTATGACATGCATGCCATAGGGGGCATGCAATACCCTCTCTCCTGGCATGTGCACTATTGCCCTTCCCCTGCTTGCCCACCTCCTGCTTGCTCACCCACCCTGGTTGCTTGCCCTCCACTTGCTCACCTGCTCATCTGCCTCCCCCCCCCCCCCGCTCGTCCTCAATTGCCCACCACCCGCTCCCTCTTCCTCTTGCTCACCTGCTTGTCCACTCCCATGCTTGCTCACCTGCCCCCCCCCCCACATACTCACCCCCCAAACCCCCCCCCCCCAAGTTTTGGCACTCGGACTCTAAAAGGTTTGCCATCACCAGACTAAAATCTCCCTGGTTACATCCAATCTGTATCAATGCAACTTTGTCCTTTTCCTGTAATGCCATTTTGATTGGGATTCTGCTTCTGCTGCATGATAGGGCTGCTGTGATTCTGTAAAAGTAAATTATATGAACTGGTCCTTGGTGATTGGTGTAGCTAAATATCATTTCCCTGATGGATGTCTTTGCTCCAGTGGTACATAGTGTACAAGGCACATCCCTACACAACAAGGTTAAGTTTTCTTCTTTTCTTGATTTGTTCAGTAGAGATTTGCCATTGTCTTCTTTTTGGGCTGAGGAAATATGGCTTGTCCACAGCCATCAATCAAGTTCAAGGGAAATTATAGCACTATATTTGTGTAATGGTGAAAGAGCTCAAAGAAGAGCCAAAGCAATGTGATCATGAAGGCTGAAGAGCATTGCCCAGATCACAAGAGTTTCAGGACTCTTTTAGAGCAGTGTTTCTCAACCTTTGTTCCTCCAGTTGTTTTAGACTTCAACTCCCAGAAATCCCACTCAGCTTACCAGCTGTTAGGAATAGTGGGAGCAGAAGGCCAAGACACCTGGAGGAACAAAGGTTGCAAACCACTTCTTTAGAGTAAAGTGGAAACAGTCTGAAAACAAAACAAACACAGAAAAATATCACATGGTGTAAGGGAGGTCTAAGACTAGTTCTTAGATGGGATCCAGGGAAAACCCCAAATTTGAAATACCACAAAAAACAAAAAGTGGAATTAACCAGAAATCCTCTTTACAATTCTGTAACATTTCTTGGCAGGAGTTAAACAGATGCAAGGGAAAGTCACCAGCCCAGGAAATTTCATGTATCAAAAGTATCAGGTTGTTTGGTTGAATTCCCTTGGCTAAGAAAGCCTTTGGTAGGGTCCAGGAAGAAACTACAGGCTACCAGAAAAGATTCCATAAACTACAGAATTCCCAGTTCTGTCATGAAGAGTTGGGTATAGAGTTAATTGTTGGAAGGCACATGTAATAAGATACTACCTTTTCCAACCATTTTGTTCTGCACCATATGAATTTCTGTCATTGGGCATGAGATATCTGTCTTCTCAGTGGTGACATTCAGATTCTGGATCCTCTGCAGGAATCCTCCAGTTCCCAAAACCTCAGAATCCAAATGGCAAGTAAGCATGCTGGCTGAAATACTCTAGGAGTTGTAGTCCCAAAAGTAATATTTCTAAACTCTGTGAGGAAGTCTGCTGGTCTACTGACAGTAAACATTTTGTTCATAATTCTTTTGTTTAGAAGTGCATTTTTAAATAGAATATGTAATCTGACTTACCTAGTTTTGGATCTTGTATTGATGATTATGTGTGCTCTTCTCCTTTTCAGCTTTTATAGTTTTCATGCTTGTTGTTCTATTGATTTACTGTTCAGTAAACGGTATCTCTCTGACATGCTTTAATTGTTCCATTTAATGTTTATTAACTAAATAAGAAACTCGCTGCATGGCTCCTTGTTGAATGATGGCTGCCATTTTCTTTTTTCTCTGCAGCATATCAATGGAAGCCGACCACCACCTCACTTTGTGTATGACCCTTCCATCTTTGCCTTCCGATCCCTGAGCACCTTGAAGCCTCTGAGCCCAATAGCTCCAGTTGAAGAACCATCATGTGCCTACTGAAGGAGAGAACTCAAAACTCTCAGGAATCAAACCAACAGATGGCCCAGCAAGGACCAGTATAAGGAGGGCATGTGTTTGCAATAACCACTGAAGTCCTTGATCATGGGAGATGGGTGACTTTTCTCATTGTTTGTTCTGTATCCTCTGAAAAGCAGCAGGAAGGGAATGTATGTGAATTGAGTAAGCTAGGTACACAAGCCATAGTGCAATTATCAAGATGGTGTCTGGTACACAGAAAGCTGGTGTCTTCTTAAAGGAACTTGTCAATTACCTTAATGGGTGAACACCTGCTCATATATTGGAGTGTGTGGAATAGGCACGTTTTTATCATTGCCTGCTCCAAACCTAGCGAAAATGTTTCCTCTATGTAGGGATATCTCAGTGGACTAACTCCTCTTTAAAGATGAATGAGATCAACGTAGATCTGCCCTTAGATTTGAAGCGAGAGTGAGAAGTACCTGAAGGTTGTGAAACTCCAGGGTTTCCTCAGTACACATTAGTAGGATAATCCATAAATAACTGTGTTTCCAATCAGAGTAAGAGAATGACATGTGCAGGCTGCTATGTTATGACATGGAAAACACTGTTCTGTTGGAAGTATGTAGGAGAGAGAATGGGGAAAGCAGTTTCTTCTCCCTTTGACACCTTTCAGACATCCTTTATTGAAGTATAAAGTAAAAAGGGTTCCCCCTTTTATGTTGCTATCCTGAATGGCTATAGCCTATTCCTGAGAAACCACAACAGGTCAGGATGTGTGTAAGGATTGCTCTTGATTTTGTGTATAAACACAACGGTTTAAGAGGATGTTACAGTGGAAGAAAATGTCCTCAGCCTGTTGCATATTTAGCTGTTGTGGGCATGGGTGACCGGAAAGGTGAGAAACAAGACTTTTGATAGGAAACTGTGACAGCTGTATGGTCACACACACTTTGCTGTGGTCTCTTCATCTTCATATTGTTCACCCTTTTCATGCTGCCCACATTCACATGTTAGGAATATGTCATTCTTGCTATTGCATTACTCATATTCTACAGTTGGGGTGAGAATTGTGTGGCCTTCATAATGGTATCAAACTGCAACTCCCATCATTCCTCATCATTGGCTGTATTGGTTGAAGCTGGCGAGGGTTGCCAGCCAGATGTGGAAGGTTTTCTGTTAGCCTTAATCAATTGCAGCTGGGGGTGAACACACACAGAAGGATATTTTTGGGTCTTCTCAACCCAACATAGGCCACATTTCTGCCTTCCAGTCATTTTTTACTTTGATTGTGGGCTGGACTGTTTGGTCAAAGCCACATTTCCTAAATCAATTTTGGAGCCAAAAATGCCATAAAGATGAGGTGAAGGGAGTCAAGAGAAACCAGGGCCTGCATTGGACTCTGAGGCCACAATGTTCCCACTTCTGCTGTAGTGTACATTGGCCCCTAGAAATTAATACACAGCACTGTCCCTCCTACATGATCCTGAAATGCTGGCCTTATGTGTGTGCAAATAATGTAGTGAACAATGCCAAATGTACTTCTGCTGTGTAATCTAATTGTATTTAGGAAGTGTGAATTGCTCATGGTTTGGACAATTTTCTGCTGATGTCTACCAATATGAATGTTGATAATGGTAGACCAGATTCTGTTGGTTGTTCCTGCTGCAGGCCTTATTGCATCAATGGGATCTATAGTTTTGATTTCTTCCAGCAATTGGTTCCATGGGTCTGCTCTAATAGGACAAGCAATTGGATTTACGGTGAATATGTTGAACCCAGTATGAGAAAGGCCACCTTCAGTTCTCATTGACACTGGAACATTTAAACTTCCCATTCTGTAAAGCTATGAGTACAATTGGGCAGCCTTTAGTACTCCATGTGCACAAGTTGTACCAGTGGCAGGTATGTTAGGTTAAGGGAATCCATGCTTTTGTTTCTTCCTATACCATCCCATCTAAAAACAATTCAGGGATGTGTGCAACTCTGCTTTCTGCCAGCCTGCTCAAGAAATAAACTTCTGCTGGGTTGCTGTGATGAGAACAAAACCAATAATGCAATGTGAAATGCAACGGTGCTTCACTTGTTCCTCTAGTTGAAGTAGGGGATATTTTTTCTCTTTTAATCCAGAATATGATTTTTTGCTGGCTTCAAGGTCAGCAGTGTGTGATGGGATTTATAGTCCCAGTGGACTTGATCTTTCTACAGTGATGACAAGGGCAGATGATAACCTGGTTTTGCTGTTTCTGCAAATTAGGTTTGGCCTACAAACAGTCTGTGTGTGTTACATAGTCAGGAAATGTATGGGGTACTTTTTCCTGTGCCTAAAAGCACCATCTTGTTCGACAAATATTGTGGAATGCTTTTTCTTTTCTAAACAAGTGAATGTTTCTGATTGTCTTCAAAGATACCGTCCCATATGATGTTCCAAGATGAGGGAACAGAGGGCAGACAACCTCTGTTAAAGTGGCCTTTCTTTACTACTTTTGTAAGCTTTCTCTGTCTTCGGTTTTTCAATCAAAACAATAAAGTTACATTTTAACTGCTGCTATATGCTCTGCTGTTTGCTTTCCCTGTGCATTCTTTTTATAGTAGTAAAAAGGAAATATCCTCCATTTTACAACAAGAAAATACAAGCCACTGGGTCTGAAATACGCTTAACAGACCCAGGAAAATTGAACAGGCATAAATTTTGCCATTTTGGGTATAAGGGAAACACATATGTCTTAAATGTGTTTTGTTTCTTGGACAGCCAATGTGAGTGCCAGTTTTCTCCTAAAAAATTATCAGCCGTCATCAGTGAGAGAAGGCTATGTGACTGCAAATATTTTAATGCAGAAACTAGTGCCTTTGATTCTGTGAATTTTTCCTATAAATGAAATTTCTGCAATGCAATTTAAAAACAAAAATTAAAATGATAAATTTCCAAACACTTGTCATTTTGTCTTAATACAGTAAAAATATTAAGGTACAAGCACAGTACATCCCTGTTCAATGTTTTTGCAATAGTAGTATTAATAGTGCTACTGCTCAGTTAATTGGTACGGCTGTTTCTGCAGATGAATCCTACTAGGTTGATAATTGTTTTAAATGCGTTCTCTCTTTTCCTTTGTTCAGGGGTTGCTTTGGGATTAAACCGAAAACAGCTGACTGGCGGTTGAGCTTGCGGTTAAGCAGCTTGCCCAGTTCCAGTAACTTCTGACTGCTTGCCCTCATCCTGTTGCCTTTGAACTAGGTTCAGGCAGGTGTTTCCCCTTTAAGGTGAAAGTAGACTGTTTTGGTTCTGTAATGGGGAAAGAAATGGTGCTTCTAAAATGTACAGACCTCCCCAGGTTTTGAAACACACAGAAAAACACAAGCTGCTTGTTGGATGAGCCTTTGTGGAAATGATGTCTTTTTTCTCACTACTCTACATTTTTTCAGTGGGGTGGGGATGCAAGTCTTTGCCCTTGCTTAGCTGCCTGAGTGAGCTAGTGAGTGACAAAAGATTTTCTCTGATGGCAAGCTCTGATCAGAATAAGCCCAGAAATGTTTTCCTCACCTTGGCCAATCTTTTTCAGTTCAATTTAAAAATGTGATATACTTCAGTCTTCTTCAGTCTTGATGCCCTCCACATGTGGATGTCTGCATTTCCCATCATCCCCACTCATGTTGAATAGTCAAAACTGTTTTGAAGGCTACAGATTGAAGGCTATTTCAATTGCTGAAAGTTTCAAAACTGAATTTTAAGAGTATGTTTAAAAATTACCTTTTCTGCCTCAAAACACCTATTCCAATTAACTCCTTATGTGTCAAACCATGATGGCCAGTGACAACACCTATTTTCCAAAAGCATCTAAAATGAGGGGTATATTTCCTTTGAAGCTGGAAGTTCACCGAAGGGTAACATGCAGCTATAATGAATACGACATCTCTTAAACTCCACAAAAGGTATTGTGAGATATATTTAATAAATAAATCTTATTAAAAGCTTGATAGATTATTATTAAATATATATGTGTGTGTGTGCATAAATAAATATACAGTGTTCCTTCACTTATCACGGGGGTTACATTCCAGGACCACCCGCAAAAAGTGAAATTCCTTGAAGTAGGGATGCTATATTTGTGTTGTTTACAAGCAGGCCCATGTGCGCTCCCGCTGGTGCTGCTGCCTTGTGAGGCGAAAATGAAGCTGCTTCAGCCTCTTTTCTCTCCCTTCGGCTTCTCCTTCCTTCCTTCCTTAGGCTTCTCCTTAGGAAGGAAGGAAAAAGAGAGAGGAAGGAAGGAAAAATTGTAATTTTATGGTTTATTATATTCTTTTAGTGTTTATTGAAAAACCACGAAACAGCGAATTTGTGAAAAGTGAACCGCAAAGTAGTGAGGGAACACTGTACATGTCTACATGTATTTAACACACACACACATATGGCATTTCCCCCTCAAAGCAAGACTTTTATTGGGATTTGATAAATCTTGACCATATGTTTCCAGCTGAGGACACTTTCTGAAGGACTGGCAGATTAGAGAGTAACTCCTCCCCTCTCCCAACTTTAAATTCCTTTTGTGGCTGAATAACACAATTATTCCGTATAATGGTAGGACTGCCTGCTGATGGGTTGGCCACCCAAGGATAAGTTGTTAATCTGACACTTGCTTTGCTAATGTTGAAACCAAACGGGGAGGAAATTGCACTGTTATTCATAGCAAGTAGAGAAAATACACACATAGATCCATGCAGAGTTTAAGTAGTTTGAAAGTTCCAGTGGAGGTGAAAGCCCTTCCACTTGCAAGCTACTCAACACATTCAGTAAGAAGGAGATTGATTTCCTGCCACAGTAAATGTTAATGGCTGTGGTTTTAATGCTAAGACTGCAAAGTAATAGAACTTCTCCTTTGAACACAGTAGTGTTGCTCATGCTGTTGAGATTTAAAGAAATCATGTTTATAGAATTAGAAGCAATGCTGTAGCTAATCCCACCTATTTTCATAGAAGTAGCTGAAAAACAAAAGTGGACCAATTCCCCTGTTGAAACTAGGTAGTTTGTCGCAGTTGAGTAATGGTTCCACAGAGATAGAAAAATGCAGTTCAAAATCGGCTCGAGATCGGAGCACCCTAATGCACACTATAGCATTTATCCAGCCAGAAACAGCACATTTAAAAAACTCACTTGAAATTCTGGAACAAGTGATAAATTCTGATGCAGCCAATCAGTGTATATCCCATGCAGAGATGGACTTAAAATGGAAAATTTCAGAGCAATTGTCAGGGAAGAGCTAGTACTGAAGCATTGTGTGTGCATGTGTGGTGGTGGTGGTGGTGGAGGGGGAGAGACTAGAAACATAGTTGGCTGGAAAGTAAAGAAACACACTCCAGAGGAAACCAGTGTTCCCATGGGAACGCTCACTTTCAGCCCCTTTGTTGCTGTGCCCTTCCTCGCTCTAGCGATGAACCCCATTTGGATATGCTGCTGTCCAGCCATGCATCCTACTGGATGAGGTAAGGAAAAAAATATGACTGGGTTCTGATCAATTCAGAATCGGTGGATCATCATCCCATACTCCATCCCGTTTCTGGGGTGTCTGTGTAGGCATGCTGGAGCGAACCAGCTCACTTTAATCCTGACTCAGTTTGAATCAGTGGTTCTCAACCTGTGGGTCCCCAGATGTTTTGGCCTTCAACTCCCAGAAATCCTAACAGCTGGTAAACTAGCTGGGATTTCTGGGAGTTATAGGCCAAAACACCTGGTGACCCACAGGTTGAGAACCACTGGTTTAAATGGTTCTTAAAACCACCCTGGAAGTGCATGATGCATGTTTCTCAACATCTCCATCCAGGACACCAATGTTGGTTCACATTTTGGTTATTCTAAGCATTAGGCTATCAAAGCTAAAATGGTTAGATTGTACTCTATAAATTTACAATAACTAAAAGCCCCCCCTACCTTTTTTTACACAAATAATTGTACATTCAAAAATGGTCATGGATACTTTTAGCTGTGTTCATTATAGTATTATTCATAACCTTATGAATGAAAATCCTCCAGCAGCCCCAATTATTAACAGTTCAGGTCTTGTTGACCTGAGGGCATGGCTGCCTTGACTGAATCAATCCATCTGTTCTGTGGTCTTTTTTCCCCCTCCTGGTTTATTTCACCAAGCATCATCATCTTTTCCAATGAGTTATATCATTATGTGATATGGCTGAAGGGCAATTGTATGCATTTGGTCATTTATGTGAGGGCCAGCATGTTGCAGTAGTTTCAGTGTTGAACTATGACTCTGGAGACCAGGGTTCAGTCCCTGCTCAGCCATGGAAACTTACTGGGTGACACTGGACACATTGCAAATTCTCAGAAAGCAAAGGCAAACACGCTCTAAAGAAATCATGCCAAGGAAACCCCTTATGATCATTATACATTGGAAATGACTTGAACGCACACAATAGCCACAGTCATTTAGGCTTCTAGTGACACTTCAAACCTGATTTAATTTCATATTCATTTCTCCATTGTATTAGTTTAATACAATTGACCACACATGAGTCAATTAAAAAGCAACTTCCTTAAAAATGTCTAGATCAAGGATAGTTTGCCTATAAAGATATTGTTACACTGAAACTCTTAGCCTCCCTCACCAACAGTGATTCTGGTTAGGATTTATGTGAGTTTCAATCTAACATCATCTGGAGGGTTAATTTTTTCCAGTTGAATTATAGATTACCTCCCTTATTGAGACAGTTAAGACAATTCCAATTGTGGAGGGCATTTGACAAGCTGCATGCTCATAGAATGCAGTATGTCACCCATATCTGGCAGGGAATACATTCCTGGACTTGTCATTGAGACAGGAAACCATAAAATAATAGAGAACCCCATTGAAAAGAACAACTTTCTCCAGATATTATGATAGATATTCCCTGGAGAATCTAGAAATTTTGTAAAGATGTATCTTAGGCCTTTTAGCACAACTCTATGGTAACTTCTAGCAAAAGAAGTGGTTCTCAACCTGTGGGTCCCCAGGTGTTTTGGCCTACAACTCCAAGAAATCATAGCTAGTTTACCAGCTGTTAGGATTTCTGGGAGTTGAAGGCCAAAACATCTGGGGACCCACAGGTTGAGAACTACTGATCTAGAGGAACTAGAAAATTCCCAGAGAATATGTGTTTTGCCAGATACAGATGTGTAACGCCATGGGTACTAGTTAGGATATGAAGGTCATGCTGTATATTTGTGACCTTATCCTCTTCCTCATGTGAATTTGCAGGACTGCCAGTATAGAAGTGGCACATATAGTATTCGTAGAGAGTAATTAAGGATTATTCTGTGGATGAATTTATTCTTGTTTCTTACAGAGGTTTTATGGACCAATATAGAAAAACTGAACTACACATGCAAACTGCACTTCACACACTTCTCCTGATCTTGGGATTTTGAAGTGTCTTCCTATCTTGCTACATTTTGAGAAACATCCACTAAAGAATGTGTGACTGTCAGGATAGTTGTTGGTCAATAAATATGGCACAGAAATCCAACTGCTTCTTGCAGAGGTACTCTTGTATCATCTAAAGTGAAAGCCATCGCTGCAGATTGTTATAGTGAACAGTTTAAGAGCAGCTTCACTGGCAAAACAATACAAATAAAATAAAATGGTCTGCAAGATACTATACTACACAAGGCAGAAATAGTGGGAGAGCCATGTCTTCATGGAGGCATCATGTGATGTATGAGTCAGATATTGCAATAAAAGAATAAGTGTAGATGGTTCCTTAGGGCCCATCAAAATGCTTTTGGAAAGCCATTTATGATTTAGGTTTTTTTTCTTTAAAAAATAGATTTCTAACTATGATTTCTAACCATGCTCCTTTGTTTTTACCCAGTTTGGGTCCCTGGATGTTTAAAATCAGACATTATATCCACAAGCCTTGTATTTAAATTCAAACTCCACTCTCCGAACAAAACAGAACAAACTACAGCCTTCCAAATGTCACTGTATCACAGCTCTCCTCAGCTGTAGTCATGATGTCTAATGATGAGGAATACAGGAGTTGTGATCTAGCATTGGGCTACATAAAATGACATGACAGGCCAGATTTAGCCACAGGCCTTGGGCTTGACACGTGCTCTAGAAGGGGTTTTCTTGTATTAAGTGTGCATAGTGTTGTAAATTGGCAGGATGCATCTACACCAGTGGTTCCAAACCTTTGGTCCTCCAGTTGTTTTGGACTTCAACTCCCAGAAATCCCAGTCAGCTTACCAGCTGTTAGGAATAGAAAGAGTGGAAGGCCAAAATACCTGGAGGAACAAAGGTTGGGAACCACTGATCTGTACTGTTAAATTAATACAGTTTGGTACTAGTTTAACTGCCATTGTTCAATTCTATGGAATCATGGGAGATGTAGTGTGATGAGGCACCAGGGCTATTTGGCTCAAAAATTTAAAGACCTTGTGAAATTGCAGCTCCCACGATTCCATAGCCATTGTAGTTAATGTGGTGTCAAACTACATTAATTCTACAATGCAGATGCACCTCAGTTGACCTGATATATCTTCTGTTATGTAACCTACGAATTATATGGTGCCATTGCAACATGCCAGAAAAGTTCTTATTTTACTTTACCATTTATTTTATTTCAGCCCTGACTTTCTCCCAACATGAGACTAAAGGAACAGATTAAAAGAAAATAAAGCTTTTTTTAAAAAGGCACAATTAAAAACAATTACATAAACTGACCTATTAAAAACTGGCTTAAAACCATTTAATATATAACAGTAGGGGCATACTGTTGTGTTTGAAATTGTCTTAGATTAGTAAACAGTAGTTCCATTAAAATATTATTTTGTATCAACCAATCAAGAGCTTTAACCTGCCAGTGGAAGAAGAACAGATGGGAGAAACAGGGTCATTTTCACAATATTGTAGACTGGAAATAAGAAAACATGCTCTTCTCCACACCTCACAGGTAAAGATGTTGTAATCTGTTCTTTGTGTGAAAGGAAACCACAGAAGACAGCCCTTTGAGTCAGACAAAGAGGTTGAGAAGGAGGCAGCTACTGCCTGGGTTCTATATGGTACCAAAGACCACAAGTAGGAACAGTGGACTTGGGTTGTGAGGTGGAGTATATAGGTCCGCCTCTTACGCTCACCATGCACATTTGTAAAAGGATGCTGCTACTTATGGAGCCTCAGAAGAAGAGAAAAACAACCAGGTACAGCTCCGTTGTGCCTTGGCCCAACAACAGATGGGAGGGAGCCCACACCATTCAAATTGCCATTGCTGTGGCCTTGGAGGGAAAAAAAGAGCTAGCATTACCTGATTGAGTGAATCCCCTCCACCCTCTGCAATTCCCTTTTCCTTATATTTCCATATCGTACTTAAATTGGATGCTTGAGGGCAGCGAAACTGTCAAACTAAAGATCGAAAGCTGCTCTGGAGGGAGCCAGCATGGTATAGTGGTTTGGGTCTTAGACCGTAAGCTCAAGCTTCAAATCCTTGCTTGGCCACTGAGCCACCTTGTTCAAGTCACACTTTCTCAGCCTCAGAGGAAGGCTAAAGCCAAGAAAACTCCATTAAAACCCTCAAAAGAAAACCATAAGATTTCCATATGTTGGAAACAACTCAAAAACACACAACAATGAGAACAGAATGACAAATCCCAGGATTCAACACAATGGTACCATTACAGTTAAACTGGAAGCACAGTGCTTTATTTATTTATTTATTTATTTGACTTGTATACCGCTACTCCCAGCTTGGCTCGGAGCGGTTTACAGAAATAGATTAAAACAATACAATTAGCTTTAAAATAACAATAAAAACACTAATAAAAACAACAATAAAAACAACAATAAAAACAAACATAGCCCTGAGTTTTTCACCTATCGAAAGCTTGTCGGAAGAGAAAGGTTTTGCAGGCTTTCCGAAAGGCAAGTAGGTCTTGGATAGTTCAAGTCCTTTAGGCTAGAGTCCTTCCAAAACTAAAACTCCCGTTGAGCCATGTCAGTGAAAGTGATGTCAAACTGCAGTTTGAGTACACCCTCTGGGCATGATCCCAGTAATTACTGTCCTAAACTGTGGTCCTAAACATAAGGACATAAGAATTGTGCTGAATCTAGATAATCCCATGTTCTGTTGAAAGCATGCCAAGATCTAAGGCCAACTGCTTTCAGCATTACAAATTCCACAGCAGGTGGCATGGAGATCTACACTGCCTCTGATACTGAAGGTGAAACAGAGAGATCCTGACTAATAGCCATTGACCTCCATGAATGCACACAGAGAACCTTTGAATTAACATTCTTCTGTGATCATTGGAAGCGTTGGACTGTCCATGCATCTGCTATTGTTGTTTATTGTGTTCTCTCTTAATGAATTCCCTCCTGCACCATCTGAATAACTCCAGGGCTCCTTGTGGCCACTGCTTCTTGCATCCAATGCCACTAATCAAGCCAATTATGTTCCTGGTTCAATAACAAATCCTTTTAGCAATTACTCCCCAAGAACAATAAAACATACCCCCCCAACGTTGTCATTAGCATGTCCCAGACACTATGTTCTCCCTTTCTGTAATAGCCCAAACCAACTACACCAGTCATTGCAATGTGGCTTCCCAGCTGTGCCAGGACTTCCCAAGGCACAATGGCCTCCCCCTCTGAGATGCTGTTAATTTTTAATCAGGGTCTTCAACCTGCTCCTTTCTACTTGTAGAGCTGCTGTAAACAATTCAATTTGTTTAATTTGGTATTCTAATGGATGAGTTTACTAAGAAAGCATCTGTCTGCTCCCATTTCAAGAACAACTAGCGGTGTTGAAGTGAATATAAAAGATACATTTAGTGTCTGTTGGGAAACAATCTGTAAAGCATTATCAACACATTACAAAAGTATAGTTTAGAAATTTTGAAAGAGATACCCGCATTGTCCTTTTTTTGCATAAAAAGAAAAGGTAGAAGCTCATATAAATAAATTGGTTAGTCCTAAAAATGCTGTTAAATCCCTTCTCTGCTCAAACCACTTTCCTTTTTATACCTTTAACATTAGGATAGGGTAGTTTAGATGTCCACCTTTATGGGGACAATCTAAAGGTGATTTTTTTCTTTAACAATAATATAAATTAAAAACTACAACTTATTTAAACTTTTTAAAACATTTGAAGTTATAGAGATGTATTGCAGAGTAGCATGTTATGAAATAAATCTCATTGATCCAGGAAGGGAGCCAGTCCAAGTATGAACAATAAAATGAAGATAATCATTGGCTTATAATAATAACAAACCTGACAGTACAAAGTTATTGATTTAACACCAGAAAAACATCTTCACAACTGTACAGAAGAAGGTGTAAGATTTTCCCTAGCCTGATTCAAGGTCTATGCAAGCTGTGCCACTGAAAGCACCGTATTTACCTGTGTTATCTGTGTCATTACACTCAAGGGCCATCCAGTTCAACCTCCTGCCAAGCAGGAATATACAATCAAACCATGAGAAAAAGCTATGATAGTTAATTTCCTGATAGACAAAGTTTCTGAATATTTAAGGGGAATACTGATATTGAACTGACTGCTAGTTAGAACAGTTTTTTGTAACTTTCAGACCTTAAGTGGCCAACATGGCAATTCCAATTTGCAAACCTTATGTGATAAAGTCCTTGGTAAAAAGGATACAATCAGTTCTATTAGATCAATGGTTCCCAAACTTATTTGGCCTACCACCCTCTTTCCAGAAAAAATATTACTCAGCCCCCCCTGGAAAGAGGGCATGGCTTAGGGGGGTGGGTGTGGCTCCTGCTCAAGAGGGCGGGGCTGAGCCTCTCCCCTAGTCCAAGATGCAGGGCTGGGAGGGGGAGGTGTGCGGGGCCACAAATGAGCAGCCAAGACTGGGATGGGCGGAGTGACAAGCTCTGAGGCAGGGCTAAGCTTCTATCCCTGAAGCAGGGCTGAGCAGGGCTGAGCTTCTATCCCTAGCCCCACCCTTTAGTCCTAAAAGAGGTATAGAGGCTCAGCCCTGTCTCGGGCTTTTGTAAGGAGGCCCTGCCCCCTTCCCTAGCTCCGCCCTCTGTGTCCCAACAAGCGCCTCAGGAGAGGTATAGATTCTCAATCGTGTCTCGGGCTCTTGGGAAGAAGCCACGCCCACTCCTCTAGCTCCGCCCCCTGTGTCCTAGCAGGCACACCAGGGGCTCAGCCCTGTCTCCGGCACTTGGGAAGAGTCCCCTCCGCTCTCCTGGCCCTGCCCCCGTCTCCTAATAGGTGCCATCATCGCCCCCCTGGATTGCTGCAGCGCCCACCAGGAGGCGGGAGCGCCCACGTTGGGAATCACTGTATTCATGATACACATTGGATTCAGGATATACACTGGTGAACAAATGGATACATTGACCTATTCAGGCTCTGTAACAGAGTGTCAATGCATAACACACTCTAAAGAGCACTAAGGCGGAATGCAGCATCTGGAGGGACAGTATTCCCCATGTTATGAACCTAATCTTTCAGAGGAAATGCAGCCCCACTCAGAATAAGATATGACCCCAACTGATTCAGCTGACCAAGAGCACTTCCATCCTCTTTGGACAAGTCTGGTTTATTCATTTGCACCCAATTATTTTTGCTTAGGAAGATTAGATAGTAAGCACTTGGAATTCAGATGAGAACCATCCTGCCCACCTTCCATCAGATCTGCATGCTCTCAATTTAGTTTTTATGTCCAGTTCCCTGTGTTTCCTCACTAGTGGTTTTAAATGATTGTGTGAGTGAATTATTGTTGACTTCTCCCTGCCTCTATTCCCTCATCAGGTTCACATCTGCTTCAAGACACATCTGACAGACATAATAGAATAAGAGCACGCCTGTAATGCTACAGTTCAGAGGAGTGGACTAAAAGTCTCTAGTACAGAATTATGAATCCCTTACCAAACTACATATCTAAGGATTCTGGAGGGCACAGCCATGGCAGTTAAAGTAATATTAAATTGCTATATTTGTGCTTTCACTTAATATACTCACCTTTTGCATCTAAATACAACTCTCCAAATTTGGTTCTCTTTTGGGGCAGTCATAACAGACTGGTAAAACATTGATATACATTTGTACTGTATAGCTGGATGAAGCTCCCTATTATTTCTTTCACTTTCTAATTCTTCCAGTCTCTCTAAATCTGATGTACAGATACATTGGAATGACATCTAGACAAGCAAGATAAGATGTAAGACAGACAGATGTCATTGACTAGGTTATATGTTTTTTCTTCATTAATGACTTCTGTTATCTTAACCACACTCTGATGTTGCTTGGACATGCATGTTATAGTTTTATAAATGTTGGAGGGTATTCACTCCGAACATCCCTGAACATTGCCTGTGTTGGCTTGGATGGATATTGGAATCTAACAATATTTTCAAGGTAACCCATTTTCGATGATAGAACGAAACAAGCACTTACAGGTACCTTTCATTCCCTTGGATTTCTCTGGATCCTCTGAGATAAGCTGTACTCTTCAAAGTAGTTGGAAAGAGAGAACAGAGTTTCTCAAAAGCATTCCTTGTTGATGTGCCAGATGTGATAAACCATGCCTTAAATAAAACCATTACTTTATTAAAGAACTGCTTTTCATGGCAATGGAAATTGCTAAAACTGGTTTGCTGCAATGGATCCTGGCAGCTGCTTGTAGTTTTAGACTCTAATCCATGTGACTCAGGTCAGATAGAAACAACAGAGCATGTACTTCTGCAGTGCCTGTTTTACAGAGACATTCGAACACGTCTCATCATGCCATGGACAACTAAATACCCAGGACGTTCTGGACAATTTTACGTAACCTTATTGCTCTCAGATACCATCTCAGCTGTGACATATAATGTCGCCAAGTTCTGCACGGCTGCAATTAAAATCCGGCAGATGATGATTGAGAGCCAAAAGAACTAAGCATCATCTATAGAATAGAGTTGGGAAAGCAGATATAGACCACTATTTATAGTCATAGGTTGTTATTTACAGTTATGGGTATTTCCCCCCCCCCCCCCGGGTGCTATCCCCACTTCCTTTAGACTCCCTCCGGACGATCCTGTGGGTTGAGTTGGGCCTTAATGGTACTGGTATATGATCTTCAGCCTAGATTTTAAATTCTGTCAATGATTCAATTTTATAATGGTTTTTATTAATGTTGAAGTTTTTAGCCTAGATTTTAAATTTTGTCAACCCATATTCCAGAAGGTGTGCGGAATGATATTTGGGTTCTTTTCTCCCCTTGCCTTGATGCTCTGGAGGTGACAAAAGGCAGCTTCTTTGTTTAAATGCACAGTTGGCTCCATGAGGCAAAAGGATAAAGTGCATTTCGTTGGCATCATGCATCCAGTCTGGCTTGGAAGAGTCTGGTGAAGCGTCTTCCTTCATGTCTTTGAAGAGTGGCGAGCAAGTGGCAGGACTATCCAAGCTGGCATTTCTCCCACTTTACTGGAGGAAAGGTGACAGGATCATGGGAAAATACAGCCTCCAACTGGCTGCTGTCAGGTTGGCAGCCCTTTCCAGCATTGCAGGGGAAACAGAACAACAGTTGGGCCAACTATATATCCCGCTCACCTTGTCTCAGATTACTGTGGCAATAGGCAGCCCTGAAGGCCATTAGAATGACAGATGAGACAACCACCTTTTCCTTGCTGGCTTACAAAATGGATGATGAGAATTACAGCTGGGCAAGTTGCAAGTCCATAACAGTAAGGGAAGGGTGCGGGTGCATTCCTGGCAGATGAAGGGAAGCCCTGTGATCATTATCCTCTTTTTATCCCTAAACAGTGGTTAGGCCAGTGCTTTCCAAACATTTCATGTTGGTAACACACTTTTTCGACCTGCATTATTTTGTGACACATTAATTCAGTTTTACTAGTAAACCGGAGGTTAAACCAACCCTTATAAGAGATATGGAGACATACATATGTTGTAAAAACTTTCATTTATATTTTAAAATATATATTATTTGTAACTTTGTTTTTTGTATAGTTGTCTGAGATATGGCTTACTTTCAGCATTTCTAGAAAGGAAGAAAGGATGCAAATAATAATGTGGATTGGCTATGTTCTGACTTTTCAGCTCATGCTTTAAAGATTTCTAAAGAAAATTGAAGAAATTCTTTAACATCTGCTTCCAAAAGAAAGAGAGATATTTATAGGTATATGTGTGTGTGTAGACGGGGGGGGGGGGGGGGGGGAGAGGGAGGGGGGGGAGCACCTCTTGTCCTGAACAGTTTATATAGCTGTTTGAATGAAAGAACATGCTGCAAAGTGTGTATAAGGCAGTTCAGAAGAAAGAAAACAAGAATGCCGGTTATTTATAATTTCAGTTATTGCTTCAGGCAAATAAGCCTAAAACTCCTTCATCAGACGAACTCTTTCTCCTCACTCTACCCATACATTTCTTCTTTAACATTTTTCCACTTTAAAATAGCTTTGGTTGCACTCATTAAACCATGGGGAAGAGGACTTAGCTTGCATTACCACATTTTTTTGGCATTCCATGTTGATGGTTTTACAAGTCTCTCTCTCTTTTTCACTTTTCCAGAAAAAGGTTCGCTTGACTGCCCAAGAACCCACAGAGGCATGAGATGAGAAATCTGTGGCAAATAACCAGTCCCAGCAAGTTCAGAGACATGGAAGAGAGCCATGTTGAAACCATCAGTTTCAGCCTGTGCCTTTCATTAGGGCCTGCCAGATAAATATTTACATCTGGCCATGGAAGGAAGCAAGCTGGAGGGACATCTGTACATTCTTTTTTCATTTTACTGCTCATCTAGTTTAGGTTTCAGCCTTGATTCAGCATGGCATTGATATTTTTTAAAAAATCTTTATGTAGCTAAACTCTTTGAGTAACTGACACCAGGTTCTTGCTATACCACCAAGATGGGGATATCTTCCAGAGGTTTTTTTTGTTATCAATAAGGCGATACTCCAGTGAACCAGAGTTCAGAATGCAGTCTTTCAAGAATGTAACATGTCAAGAATTTCAGTGTTGGGAGGAATTTGGGGAAGTCAAAAATTATTATTTTGGGCAAATTTGATGTGTGAACAATAAGATGGTGTTGCACATGTATCCCTGACTTTAGTAGTTTCTTTTGGGATCCATAAATACTTGCATCCAAGAGTACTTTCAACCTCATCAGATGGACAAAATTGCCCATCCTACGACACTTCCACTTCATTTGAGGCACAAAGCCAGCCTGCTCCCATCACATGACGTCGATCTATTTCCAGAGGGGTTCCACGCCTCAAGTGAAGTGGGAGTGTTGCAGGAAGCAGTGGCGGCAACAGGGGAAACTTCCTATGTTGCATAGGAATCAATGGGAGGAAGCCGGGCAGTGATGCTTCCTCCCATGGGATGAGGTGAGGGGGAGATCGAGCGATGCGGAGCATGGGACAACAAGTTCCCCATGCCCTCTGTCGGGCCCCATTGCCATGTTGTGTGGCAAATCTCAGCCTTAACATGATGAGGTCCTTTGTGTGTACAATTGTACATACAAATATCTATGTAGAGAATTGTACTGTACATACAGACTCCAAAAGTCTTCTAAATGTGTGACTTCTTGGGGACAAAGCAGTCAGACTAACCCCCACCTCAAGTTTTGATTTTCCAGTAAGAGAAATACCCAAATGGATTTAATCTCATAATTTGGACACTATGCTTTCGGTAATGCAATCTAATACTGTGTTAGCTTTTTAAGCAACTGCATCATGCTGCTGGCACATATTCTGCTTGCGATCACTAAGATAGCAGGCTTCTTTTCACATGGATTATTGCCCCATGCTTTACTTTCAGTGTGATTAGCATTCTTAAATATTACTCTGAAAAGACAGGATATAAATTCCATTGAGAGTTTATACAGCAAGCAAGATTTGCTAATGAAGAAGCCCTATCACTTTCATAGTCCTGAAAGCCATGAATCCCATCTGCATCAGTTTAATTATATTATTCTAGAAATAAAACCATGTCCAGGAAATTTCCAGGGAATATGAGTAATCAAGATTGCTCCCAAATGTAGACTCCAAGGAAGAAAGATAAGATGTAAAATGAACACCCAGGCCCTTCAAGAGCCCTTCTCCAAACTACACTCAAGGGTAATCTGCCCATGAAACACCCTGAAAATTAGGAACATTGTAATAAACGGAACTCTATAATTACAGCCTGTGAATAAACCATTGGATACCAAACTGAGAAACATCAAGTCTGGTTTGATGAGAATTATAACAAGATCCAATTTCTAAGAAAAGGTTAAAGCTACTTATCTGTGGATACTAGCAATGGAGATGGAAAGTTGCGGAAACAAAGTGAAGGGTCAAGTAGAAAGGGAAAGATGACAAGATCTCTACAGATAATTCAGCAAAAGAGGGTAACATCTGGATCACAGGATGAACTGGATCCATGGAAAGATATAGGGAAGACCATCCAATCTGTTTTTCTCTCCACTCTGTCTTACTTTCTCATTATAGCCATATCTGATCTCTATATTACGCAATCTCATTATAGGTTAAAAACATTTTAAAGAGGTCTACCTTGCCTCCTTCTGCATAGTATTAACAGGTGTTTAAAAGCGAGATTTAAAAACTTGTCACAAGGAAGGGGGGGAGGAAAGAAAGAAGCCAGAATACTGTTTAGGTCTTCTTTCTGCAATTTACCTCCTGAATCTGTCCAAACATGGACTCTTTTTCTTTACAGTGGGGGTAGGGATGAGGAGTCAGCAATGATTGTTTCCAGCTCTCAATGAGGGATCTCACTTGTCAAGCTGTCTCGTTCGGGCTTGGCCTCTGCTGGATTTCATCGTTCATTTTAACATTCCCTCGGTGGTATTTATATGAGATTGATTTGTATTGTAAGATTCCTTTGGATTTTGAAGCCAGGTGAGCAGAGAAGAAACACTAGGAAATGAAATATACTTAAGGCTAACTTCCAGGCTGATGTTGATTTAACAATTAGAAAACCATAGGAGAAATCATTCTGTGAAGGAAACTGAGTGAAATTGAGAAAAATCTCAACACTGTTGCCAGACTACAAATCCCAGAAATGGTGACAGTGAAACTAATATAAAAGTAAAGGTTTTTCTCTGACATTAAGTCTAGTCATGTCCAACTCTGGGGGTTGGTGCTCATCTCCATTTCTAAGCTGAGGAGCCGACGTTGTCCATAGACACCTCCAAGGTCATGTGGCCTGCATGATTGCATGGAGTGCTCTTACTTTCCCGCTGGAGCGGTACCTAGTGATCTACTCACATTTGCATGTTTTTGAACTGCTAGGTTGGTAGAAGCTGAGGCTAATATTGAGAACTCACCTCGGTCCCCGGATTTGAACCACTGACCTTTTGGTCAGCAAATTCAGCAGCTCAGCTGTTTAACCTGCTGCTCCACCGGGGGCTCCCAAAATGAATATAATCTAGTATAAAATGGAAATTTGCTCTGCTAAATAAACAAACAACTTATATTTGTTAGCCTTTTTTTCACAGCATATTGTGTTTCCCATGAAAAAATTTCTGATGTAGATTAGAATATAAGAAAAGCTATAGTTTACAGGATTCTTAATGGTGTCTACTGTTTAAATAAGCATGAATAGAAAACATCTTTAGACGTTCTTGTTCACACAATGGAAGTTGTGTGCTGGGCAAAGACAGTAATGTTTGGTGTAGGGCTTATGGGCATGTCCATATCCCAAACCATTGATTCCCAAACTGTGACCCTCCAGAGGTTTTGAACTTCAATTCCCAGAATTTCTGATTGTTCTCTCAAGCAAGTTGGGGCTTCTGGGAGTTGAAGTCCAACATATCTGGAGGACCAACGTTTGGAAATCATTGCTCTAAATCTTCATGTAAGATGTGCATATTTAAGATATTGTCTTGTTGAGATATATGCGGTCTTCTAAATGTTATCTTCATTGGGATTTGGCAGAGGCATATTGGTAACTAGACCATGGTTATTTCCTTTTAAAAAATAATTTATTCTCATCAATGGCAAGCCTGGTTTGGCTTCTGTTGATGTGTTTAATCTCATCCACTTCCTAAATTCACTTTCAGCCAGGGCAATGCTCACCTACACATTGCAAGCATCATGCTATCAATTTTAAATTTTCAAGTGGATGTGGTATTTTCAAGATGGGATAATCAATGTTTACTACCATGCATTGCCTTTCCTGTTCCTAGCAAGCCTAGGGGCTATCCTGGAGGTAAGCTGATGGACTTAATTGGATATTATGCACATGTTTCCACCTATAATCTTAGATCATCATTCCCTCTCTGAGCTTTTCCTTTTCTGCCTATTTAAAATACCTTTCACTGACGAAGAAACCAGATGTCTCAGAAGCCTGCACAGAAACATTTGAATATCTTTGGTTAGCTTAGTAAAGGAAACTGATGCCATGTTTACATCCAGTCCATAGCTGATTATGTGATCTAACGTAGAAGGTTACTTCTAAACACAAAAACAACCATCTTATGTGTTATCCTGCGGAAAGCTTGGTACAGATCCCATCAGCTGTTGTAACGGAAATGTAAAACTATGCTATAGATGATTCCAGTCCGGGAACCACCAGTTTGAATAAAGCCAATTTAGAGAACAGATGGGCAGGCTCTCTAGATCATTTTGAATACTAAATCACACATTGAGATTCAAAAAGCCAAACAGGGTCTCTGATTCATATGCTCCCTCTATAATATTCTAACAGTTAAACATGAAAAACATGCAATTCCTACAATTGCCAGTTTCCTCTAGCCATTCTTATAGTTGTGGTCCAAAAAGACAATGGCTTGCTTTCAGTATTGCATTGTGGCAAGTGGCATGAACTGAGTGAAACTGTCACCCTCCTTAAACTCTGATCAAAGGTTAAATGGACCCCCTTGGCCCAATCCAATGGCTGGCTCTTAAGGAGGGTTTGGAAGGAGTGGCATGTTCCTTAGTTATGCATACATAACTAGGTAGCAGATTCAGGATTCTAGTGAACATTTCAAACTTTACTGTACATATGTTCATGAATGCTTCTGAACATATATTCTTGAGAGATTTTCTGTTACATCCCAAAGAGGAATTTTCTGTTATATCCCAAAGAGGAAATGGATAGCTCTAGGAATACACACCAACACAAGTTTAAGAATATATTTAAATAGCACAGAAAAGAAGAGGAGGAGGAAGAGGAAGAGAAACCTGGGGTGATTTGAAGGGGGACACAAAAAGCCAACTGTTCTTGGTAAACTGAATAAAAAGAGATACAGTGTGTGCAATTCTAGTGTTGCATACTATAGTCTAGAAATTGATGTGATTAGAAACACATGCTGAAAATTGCCATAGATACAAAGTTTCCTTATACCTAATAATTCAGGAAATTAAATCTTTTCTGACCTGAACTCATGTTTTCTGCTTCTCCTTGCCATTGAAAGCTTAGCACTTTGTTTGTCACTGGTACTCCAAAATCCACTAACTGCAAACAGATCCAAAAGAGTGATTCGGGAAGAATTGCAGGACACGATCCAGCCTGGAAGTTTGCTTTTGCTGTCGACCGCGTTTTAGGGGATCGGGCCCTTAAGGAGAGACCCGACCCGGTCCAGAGGGAACGGACCTTGGCGAAGCCAAAAGGAGAATATAAGCCGCAATACAACCTGAAGCCTGAAATGAAGAAGGTTCGCCAAAGTTGAAGGAAAATCCGCCAAGGAGTCTTTATTGAGCAATTCAGCTGAAAAGGACGCTAATAGCGATCATTCAATCTACTAGCGTAACATATGTTTCAAATAAAGCCATATTTATACAATGTTTCGGTCTGACAGCCCTTTGAATTTCCCGCCCCGCTCCCCTGCCCATCTGATCGTGGATAGGCTAGGAGGTTGAACGAGGCGGGCTTTCGTTTCCCGCCTCGCTCTGCTGGCCCAATGGGGAGCCGCTTTTTTGTCCCCACTCGGGCCAATCAGGGAGGAGGAGGCGGGAGCTATTGAAACAATGAAGTGACCGGACAGGAAATATCAGATTAATCCTGGCCCGGCCGATTTCTAAAGGAATTAATGGCACCCATCAAGGATGTCCGGGGTCCTGTCACGTTCACAGATTTTAGATATGCCTTGGGGTGTCAGGGGGAAGTAGAGAAGGGTGGTGATGAGCCGTCATTGACGGGCCCCACAGGGTGCCTTCCTGAGGCGTCCTGGCCTGGGATATGACAATGTTTACCTTGGGGTCGAATCACCTTTAGGAATTTGGTGACTCAAGCCCTATATTGTCCATGCGATCGGAATGAGATTGGATTAAACTGTGGCAGATTATCCTTTTGTTTTTGGGAAGGGAGGTCTGGATCATGGGGGCTAGGGTTCACGTTGGGGTCATAATATTTCCCATTTGATTTCATGATTTGACAATTATATGGGATAGAGTGAAAATTAAAATAAAGTTGGAACATAGACCCAGCTGGGAAAAACACATAATTTCCGGGGATCCCAAAGAGTACAAATACATATAGGCAGATAGACAGATTTCAAGGAAGTAAGGGGGGAATCCATAGAGGGGGGGGGGGGTTACATTGCATAAAGGGGAATCATGGATGATATAAACAATTGAAAACATTTGATAAGAATGAGGTTTACAACATCTGGGGAACCCAATATGGAAAGTCATAGGAGTGGAGTTCAAGCAGCATGATTTCACAATTCATGAAGTTAGCCCAACGATTAGAAGTTCATATAACAGTGGGTCATGAGGGTGTCCAGGTACATAGAATATGCAAATTCATGGATACATGAGGGAAAAAGAGTTCATCTGTGATGGAAGGAAATTCGTAGAGATGGCATGGGGAAGGGGCACATGTGGGTAATAGTCTTCGGAAATATAAGATTCCATAAGTCCAGGGATAGGTCTGGGGAAGAGTGTTCTTCTCCTTCATAAAATTATGAAAGTATGAATGAAACGTGGAGGGCACCCGTCCGGGCACCCCCTGGCAGCTGCAGAGAGGGTGAGGGTACTTGGAGATCCATGTCTCCCCCGCGAGAGAGCGATCCCCCCATCCCCAGTTCACAGAAAGGGGCTAGGGATCTCTTCCGCGGGGAGAGGAAAGTCCGGGATAAGGCAGCAGTTTGGCTTGAAAGGAGCAGTCGGTCCCGTTTGACAGTCAGCTGTTGAGGTGCCGAGAACTGGACCGATTTCGGTTCCGCTGGTGGTCTTCGAGTCAGGAGCCTTAGAAAGGGTTAGGACTAAAAGAGGAGCGTTCTAGGGGTAATTTTGACAGAGATATGAGCCAATTTGTATCGTCCGCCATATTAATCTATGGCGGAGAAACCTCAGCCGGAGTTAAAGGGACGGGAGAGAGAGAGAAATTGCATGCAAAGGAAGGAGTCAGAGAAAGATACAAAATAACCAGATAGAGAGTGTTACTGTTAAAATGAATGCTACTTTTATTGGGGGATTTGTTACATAGTTCAGGGAAGGGGAAAGTGAAGAAAAAAAGATCTTTTAATAATAGTCTGCTGCGGTCCCGTCCCGTTCCTTTGGCGAGTGATCTGTGGAACTCTCCGCTGCGCTTTCAATTCAACTTGAGAGCCGGGGTGACGGTCATCACTTTCATAGCCAGAAATTGAACTCAGCTACATGCATGGATATGGCTTTTAACTGTTTGATTGATGTTGAGAAATACTTTTTTTGTCTTTTATTGTGATTTGTTTTGTATGATTGAATGTTTTATACTATTTATCTGTATTGTTTAATTTATTGTTTATTTTTATGGCAATGAATGATTGCCTTTTATGTTGTAAGCCACCCTGAGTCCCCATGAGGAGATGGGTCGGGAAATCAATAAAGTTTGATTGACTGAGTGATTGATATCCATTCCTATTTTGCCTCTAGCTGTCTTGCTTTTAACACCACATTTTAAGATAAGTTGTTATAATTCTATAACCATTGGTAACTGACCATAGAAGTCTCTACACATAGATCTTGATCTATCTTCTGTCTATTGTCACCAGATTTAAGAGACAAATCAATCAAGGTGCAATAAAGGAACATTTATGCAGGAATAAAAATAATACAGTAGATACAACTTATACCAGCACCAGCCTGTGATATTTTGCTGTTTAGGGTGATGAAGTGAAAGGATTACCTCTCTTCAAATAAGTGTACATATACATACTACCGAAATGATATAATCACTGTGATGTCGTGGTTTGAATATTGGGACTAGAATGATTGGTGATAAAATTTCCACTCAGCCAAGGAAACCTGCTGCTTGCACAAGTCACATTCTCTCAATCTGAGAAGAAGGCAGTAGCAGTTGGCCTCTGAATCTTTTTCTTAGGCAATCCCTCGTTGCCCGAGTATGATGGCCTTCCAAGTGTAGTGTCTTGGCAGTGAACACGGAGGTAACTATAGAGCCCTATTCTTGACCCACATGTTCTTCCACAGTGAGGACATTGGTTTCCAGGTCAGGGTTGGCTTGACGCGCCTTCTTCTTGGCACATTTCTCCCATTTGCTTTCCATTTGTGTCTTTTCAAATTTCACAGCACTGCTGGCCACAGCTGACCTCCAGTTAGAATGCTCAAGGGCCAAGGCTTCCCAGTTCTCAGTGTCTATGTCACTGTTTTTAAGGTTAGCTTTAAGCCCATCTTAAAGGCCTCTGAATATATCTTGCTGAGAAAACCCCATGATAGGTTTGTCTCGGGTTTTCCAGAAATTACTTGAAGGCACATAACAAAAACAACAAAGTATCTAAGGGGGCTCCAGTGATATTGGTATCTGAAGCAGGCAACTCCTCAATTGTCATTGCCCGTCCCAGCATCAACATTTGAACCCATATGACACAATCACTTTGACATAGAATCATAAAGTTTGAAGAGACCACATGGGCTATCAAGTCCAACCCCCTGCCATGCAGGAAAAGCACAATCAAAGTATCCCTGATAGATGGCCATCCAGACTCCATTTAAAAGTCTCCAAGGAAGAAGCTTCCACTACACTCCAAGGCAGAGAGTCCCACTTTGAACAGCTTTTACAGTCAGGAAATTCAGGTGGAATCTCCTTTGCTGTAATTTGAAACTATTGCTCAGAGTCCTTGTTTCCAGGGCAGCAGAAAACATGACTTTCATTGTCAGGTTCCTTCCATGCAACCCTGGTATTTGTCATTCTTGGAAGGACTTAAAATTATCCAGTGTTTCTCCCCACAAATTGTAGTGTTAAAATTCCCGGGCTTCAAATTCTATGTCACTTCCCAAATATATCTCTTCCTCAGTGTACTATATTTTATGTCCCTCCCTCAACCTGCTATAAATGTGCAGTATGGGTGACCCATTAATATTAAGTTGAATAACTACCAATCTGTTGCCTTTCTATGATAAATCAAAATATTTGAGGCATCTGCCTCACTTTGTAATGGCAGGGTCAGTCCTGAGGAGGAAATCTAGTGCTATCTAGTGACTAAATTATATAATGACGCTTTCCATGCCAACCTTTTCGGTCAGTAGCCAAGTATGTCTCACCTTACTGTTCAAAGAACAAACTTGCAGGATTACTATATCCCTGTCAGTGCACAGAACACAGGCAAGGTCACATCAGGCTAATGTGTAGATGTGAGGTTTGGCATGAAAACATGGTAATTGGCAGGATCCAAGCAGCAGGACTCGCTTGCCCTTTACTGTTCATAGTGAGGACTTCCGACAGTGCAGGGAAAACTGGTATGAAGAATACTCCCCTATCCTAATAGCAAAAGAAAAAAGAAAAAGAAAAGAAAAAAAGGAAAAGAAAGAAAGAAAGAAAGCAATAGAAAGAGAGAAAGAAAGAGAGTGAATTGTTGATATGAATTTTTGTTCCTTTCCTGTTCTTTCCCAGTGACAAAATCTGGAAGGTTAAAAAATCATAGCCACTTGATACTAAAAGCTTTAAAGAAATGAAGGCTCTTTAACAGCACAAAATATAACCAAGCAAATGAAAGCTTTGTGTATGAACAGGTAGTGTCTTCAATAAATGTTTTTTTGGAATGCAGTCTTGGTTTGTACGTCTCGTCTCTGAAGATGGATCTCTGTGATCTTTTGGAACAAAGGACATAAACAAGCAGGGAGTCTATACAAGTTAAAGCCTACCCACAGAGAGGAGGGCCATGTGTCCCACCTTATAGTAGGATCTCTTTTAAACAACACAGTTCTTATGTGAGAAAGGATATTTCTCTGTTAGAAGCCTTCTACCATTTGAAAGGCTGTCCAGTATAAACATATTTTAAATATTAGAAA
The DNA here is from genome assembly GCF_035594765.1 of Anolis carolinensis. Classification (NCBI taxonomy): domain Eukaryota; kingdom Metazoa; phylum Chordata; class Lepidosauria; order Squamata; family Anolidae; genus Anolis; species Anolis carolinensis. The sequence continues at coordinate 43,269,752 of NC_085841.1, forward strand.
CCCTAAGAAAGGAGAACAGCACCCTTGAAATTACTCATAATAGCACCTAGGCAGTAGATTCAGTAGAGTTGAATATCCCTTATCTGAAATCCTTGAGAGCAGAAGTGTTGTGGACCATGCCTCAGATGGTATAGTCATACACTCCGAGGTGAAGACGAGTCCATTCGCAAGATTGCTCTTGATTTAGAAGTGCTTGGCAAGAGGATAAAGGGATGACTGAAGCAACGTTGGCTGGACACATTGCATAACGATCTGAAAACTGCTGGCGGGGATCGCGGACCGTTCCAGCGGCAGTGGGCTTTAAGCCCACATCCACTGCCAGCCCGGCTCACATTTTTAAACAAGAAAGAAGAAGAAGCAAAGAAAGATTTATCTAAAAGTTAAGAATTCTATCTCCAATCGGCATTCCGGGTTCCAGGAGATTTAAAAGGACAAATTAGATCCAAAAGTAAGTAAATATTTCGGCAGATCAAGAGGGAGTGAGAAAACATCCCCCTCTAAAATGTAATAACCTCTAATTACTGTAGAAGAAACTTAAAGGATCTAGCTAATGCGGAGAGGAGCGGCTCTATGCTCCCCCGGTGGGACAACTAGAAAGTAAACGGAGAATTGGACTTACTTATTTAATGGCGGCTGACCTTGACCAGGACTGTGTTATGACTACGGTGCCCTTCTTGTAAACAAACTCCAGGGCTCCACAGCGGTTTGGAAAGGAAGCGCGGGAGCGCAACATAGCAGCGACGACAAAGGAAATACGCCATAGTGAGGGCAAGCTTGAGCCCTCACTGTAAGGGCGGAAATATAACTAAGAAACAGCACTGCTGCAAAAGGCTCCGGCAGGAAACCAGAACCAGACGAACCAGACGAAAATTGACAAACCGGTAGTGGAAATAGATATGACCCTGACGAGGTTTTGGTTTTTTTAAAAAAAGGGCGCTGTATTTAACCAAATCAATTAAACCCCGGCCAAGCGGAGGAGAACATCGAAGGAGCGGCGCACACTGGCGGGACAGACTGGGAACAGTGTTTAACCGGAGGATCGACGAGAGACGACGTGGGACATGGACACTGTGTAGAGCGATTAACTTTGAAGGTGTAAAGGTTTAGAGGACAAACAAAACTATAAAGACTTTGTAGGGGGAACGCCTTCAAGTATATAATCAACTATCAAATCTTAGTGGCAATAAGGATTCAGCAAAGATCAATTGTGAAGTACCTGAATTAATGGTGAAGAGGCTGCTCAGTAAAAACTAGAGAGTAGAACTTTAGAGTCTTATGAATTGAGAAGCAGAATTAAATTTAATAAATATAACATAAAATATCTATTAAAATATCAATTAAAATTGGCTGAAATAGCTAGAAGATCTATTAAATAATAATCAAAAATCAATTTAATAAAAAAAATTAATTTAAAAAATTAATTAAAAATTAATACTCTCTAAATCAACTGATCTGGAAGAAATCACAAGATTTAGAATAAGAAAATATAAAAGACAGAAAAGGTGAGATTACACAGGAGGAAAATTATAGGAGAAGTAATACCCAAAAAAGGAATATATACTGAAAGTGAGTAGATATAGAGCTGTCACCCCGTTCCATGATGGCAGGGGCAAGAGCGAAATTTGAAAATAATAAAAGTGCCATGAGAAGACCCTCACAATCGGATGATATCAATCTCAGAGACATTTTAAAAGAAATTCAGAAATTGGCAGAGAAACAAGATGAATACCAAAAGGAATCTCAAAAGAAGTTAGACAAGCAAAGTATACAACAAAGAGAATTATGTCAGGAGTTGCTAGATATGAAAAAAGAAATTAAAGAGGAAATTGGTTTGCTGAAAAAAGAGATGGTGAAAACAAACAAGGAGATTAATTTTTTAAAATCAGAGAACACTAAAATAATTAAACAACAGAATAAACTACAAAAAAAGATGGACGATTTAGAGCAGAAAAATGCAAAAATTGATAAAATAGAAAAATTACAAGAACAATTAGAACAAAATGAAAGAGATTTCCAATTGCGATTTCGGAATATCCAAGAGGAGGCGAAAGAGGACATTAGACAATTGATTATAAAGATGACTGCGAAACTCTTGAAATACCCAGAAGAATATATAGATAATGAGATTGATAAAGTGTACCGTATCCAGACAAATTTTTCTAGGAAGAATAGGGTTGCAAGAGACGTTATCATACACTTTGTAAAGAAAAGAACCAGAGAAGAGGTCCTTATGCAAAATAGCCGGAACCCAATCTATTTCAAGGATAAAAAAGTAATTGTGCTAAAGGAATTCCCACAAGCTACTTTAAATAGAAGAAGGAAGTATTTCTTCCTAACAGATGAACTTAAAAAATTAAAAATACGCTTTAGATGGGAAAGAACCGAAGGAATAATGGTGTCGTATAAAGAAGAAAAACACTGGCTAACATCAGAAGAGAAGGCAAGGGAATTCTACAGGAAATTTATAGAAGGGAAAGGTGAACCCTCCACAGAAGATACCACGCCTCCGTCAGTCAAAAGGAAAAAACCAAAAAGGGCCCGCCATAATTCACCAAAGGGAGAAGAGAGGGATGTAAATTTTCAAACTCAAAGCTCTAAACTAACGGATGAAGGGGAAGGAACAGAAGAAGATGAAGATGAGGTAGAGATGGAAGAGGAAGAGGAAGAGGGCAGAATCTCAGAAGTAGAACAAGCCCTAGGAACAGATCAAGAATTAATGAAATTCAAGAAACCTGAAGAAAATGAACATGAACAAGAATAAAGATAATTTTATGCAATGTTTAAATGTCCTCTGAGGATGCCTGCCATGGATGTGGGCGAAACATCAGGAGAGAATGCTTCTGGAACATGGCCACACAGCCCGAAAGACACACAACAACCCTGTGATCCTGGCCATGAAAGCCTTCGACAATGTTTAAAAATCTTCTCAAATAATGTAAATGGATTAAACTCCCCAAACAAATGAAAAAGTGTCATGTCTCAATTGATAAGAGGAAATTATGACATAATAGCCCTACAGGAAACCAACATTATAGCAAAACATGCAATATATTTAACAAATAAGAGAATTGGTAATGAATTTATCGCGTCAGATATCGTTAAAAAAGGGGCGTAGTAATCTATGTTAAAGATAATATCCCAGCAACAGTTCAATTTAAAGATCTGGAAGGTAGATATGTAGCTGTTACAATTGAGATTGACTGACAAAAAATTCTTATCTGTAATATTTACGCCCCAAATGGCCCAAAAAAGAACTTTGTGAGTGAACTAAGGAGAAATATTATGAAATCTAACTACGACCACCTAATTCTACTAGGAGACTTTAATGGAGTACTGGATGTGAGTCTCGATACAAGTAGGCAAAATAAAAGCAGGAATTACGCCAAATCAAGATTACTCCCACATAATTTTATAAAATTAAAGGAAGAATATGACCTCCAAGACGTCTGGCGTATCCATAACCCAGGAAAACAAGACTATACCTTTTTCTCTGCCAGATATCAAACATGGGCGAGAATAGATATGGTCTGGTCAACTAACTCATTATGTACTAAAATAGGAGAAATTAAAATACACCCCAGAGACAAATCTGATCACTGCCCTATTAGTATTACGATAAACAAAAAAAACTCGCCCTTTAGATGGAGATTAGATGAAAATTTATTGAAATCAGAAGAGGATATCAACAAAAATAAGAAGCTGATAACAGAGTTCTTCAAAATTAATAACACGCCGGAAATCAGTGAACAAACTATATGGGATACGTTTAAGGCAGTCATGAGAGGCCACTTTATTCAACAAAAATCAGAGAAAAATAAGAGGAAAATAAGGAACTAAACAAGATTAAGAAAGAAATAGAATCTCTAGAGAATAAACTGAAGATGAACCCTTCTAACAAAGAAATAATAAATGAATTGACAACCTGGAAGAAAAAGAAAGTACAAAAGGAACTAGAAGATACAGCGAGACAATTGAAGTATATAAAACAATACAATTTCGAAAACGCAAACAAACCGGGCTTGTGGTTGGCAAGGAGAATAAGGAAGAAAAGACAACGACAACAGATAATAAAAATAATAGAGAAGGGTAAGACATATACAACAGATGAGGAAATACTAGAGAAATTTAAACAGTACTACACGAATTTATATAAAAAAGAAGAAGTCGATATAAATGAAATATCCCAATATTTAGGAGAATTTCAATTCCAAAAAATATCAGATCAGCAAAGAGAATTATTAAACAAAGAGATAACAATGGAGGAAATTAGAAAAGCAATAAAGACGATGAAAGCAAATAAGGCCACGGGACCAGATGGGTTCCAAGCGGACTTTTACAAAGTTTTCCAAGAGGAAACACTACCATACCTGCAAAAGATTATGAATGCAGCTCTAAAAAATTCAGAAATACCTGAATCGTGGACACAGGCAGAAGTAATCGCTATTCCAAAAGAAAATAGTGACCCGATGGAAATAAGAAACTATAGACCTATATCCCTCTTAAATGCAGATTACAAAATTTTCACGCCAATTTTAGCTAACAGATTTAAGGAATTTTTAAAAATTTGGATTGGCCCTGATCAAAAAGGCTTTCTTCCAGACAGAAACATGAATGAAAATGTAAGATGTATAGTAGACATTATTGAATATTATGAACTCCACCATGAAAAAGAAGTCGCCCTACTGGCCATTGACGCGGAAAAGGCGTTCGACAACTTAAATTGGTCTTTTTTTAAATTATTATTTAAAGAAGTTGATATTGGATTTCATTTCCTGAACGCCATAGAAGCGATATACAACAGACAAACTGCTAAAGTTGTGATAAATAATCAGCAATCATCGAACTTCGAGATTGAAAAAGGAACAAGGCAAGGTTGTCCACTTTCGCCCCTAATATTTATTTTTGCTTTGGAAACACTTATCGGTAATATTCGTAAAGATAAAGATTTGAATGGCACCAAAATAAGAAACCAGGAATACAAAATCCGGGCCTTTGCCGATGATGTAATTTGCATAATAGAAGAACCTAGGCATCAAATCGGCAAATGGACGGCGTCAACTGATCGTTTTGGCAACCTAGCAGTATTTAAAATAAACAAACAAAAAACAAAAATATTAACAAAAAACATTACTAAGAAAAACCAAGCAATCCTACAAGAAATTTCTGGCATAAGGACAGTATCTAAATTAAAATACTTAGGGATTTGGTTAACGGCAAAGAATGCACAACTATTGAAAAATAACTACCAGGAAAAATGGAAAGAAATTCAAAAAGATCTACGACAATGGCAATCTCTAAATATATCCCTGCTAGGACGCATAGCAACGATTAAAATGAACATTTTACCTAAAATGCTACACCTATTTCAAAACTTACCGATTTTAAGAAATCAAAAACTGTTCAATATCTGGAATAAAGAATTATCCAAATTTATATGGAAAAACAAAAAGCCGAGAATTAATTATAAAGTAATGACAGACTTAAAAAGTAAGGGGGGATTCGGCCTCCCAAATTTAAATCTTTATTATGAGGCATGCACCCTAAAATGGGTTAAGGAATGGATTACATTGGCGGATGAGAATATCCTAACCCTAGAGGGCCATGATTTACGTAGAGGGTGGCATGCATACCTGTGGTATGAAAAAAGATTGGTAGAGAAAAATCTCGGCAACCATTTTATTAGAGCATCCCTAATTAGAGTTTGGGAGAAGTATAAGAAATACCTATATAACAAAACCCCATTATGGACTTCGTCACTGGAAGCAAATCAAAGAAATTTACTAGGGTGGAAAAATTGGCCTAGATATAAGGATCTTTTGAGGAAAAAGGAGGGAGAATATGAACTAAAATCGCAGGAAGAATTGAAAGAGAGATTTAAAAGTATCTCCTGGTTTCAATATGCACAAATTAGGGAACAATTTATAAAGGACAAAAAAGTAGGCTTCAGCGGAGAGGAGGGTGTATGGGACAAACTAATATCATCAAAGAGGAAAGAAGTTTCAAAGATCTACAACATGTTATTAGATTGGTCTACTGAAACTGAATCAGTGAAAAACTGTATGATCAGATGGGCAAAAAATATCGGTCGTCCAATAAGAATGGAGGAATGGGAACGGATTTGGAATAAAAAGTTAAAGTATACATATGCATGGGATTTAAAAGAAAATTGGCTAAAGATTTTTCATAGATGGTACATGACCCCAAAAAACTAAATTTAATGTATAAAAATTATCAGAATGTCTGTTGGAAATGTAAAAGGCAGGAAGGAACTTTTTTTCACTCATGGTGGACATGTGAAAAGTTACAAAAATTTTGGAAAATGATCCACGAAGAGGCTCAAAAAATACTGGATAAAAAATACCCTATGAAACCCGAATACTATCTATTGGGAATATTGGATACATCACTGGAATTAGACACTAATGACGATAAACTGTTTACATATATCTCTACGGCAGCAAGAATAACTATTGCAAAAAGATGGAAAACAGAACAGATCCCCCAATTGGAACAATGGTTGGAGAAATTAGAAGAAATAAAAGACATGGACAAATTAACTTTTTATTTGAAAGCAATTAGAGGAGAACCGATGAAGAGCACAAAGTGGGAAAAATTAGACTCTTACATTAAGAAAAGGACTATAATAGTAATCTGAACCGGGACTTAGACACAAAGATAGAACAATGAAATTTTTTCCGAGTAGGGGATAGAATGGAAGTTTTCAACGTACCCCTGACCCTACCCTGTTTGCCCCTGTGTGTCTCGCTCCCATTCCCCTCACTCCCCCCCTATTTCCCCCCCAAATATCCCTCACTGTTAGCCCAACTGTTACTTTGTTTTTAAATTGTGTCTATGTATATCACTTACCTTCAATAAAAATTTAAATAATAATAATAATAATAATAATAATAATAATAATAATAATAATAATAATAAAAATGAAAACTGCTGGCATACACCCTGATCAGGCGCATGACTACACCCAAAATTCATTTATGTTTCATATACACCTCATACTCATAGCCTGAAGATAATTTTGTACAACATTTAAACATTGTTTTATACATTAAACATAGTTTGTGAACACTGAGTCACCGAAAAGCAAAGCTATTACTACTTGGCCACCCATGTGGACAATTTTGATTTTCAGAGTATTTGGGAATTTCGGATAAGATATGCCCAACTTGTATGCAGTTCACCTGTTCACACTTTTCTCCACTGCACTATTTTGCTAAAGATTAAACTTGTAGCTGTACCTCTACTTTCCCACAACTACGTTCTACAGGTCCAATGAAAGTTCCCTTCATCAAAAAAAAAGAAGCTCTTTTTGAGCCCTACCTTCTTGTTTTTAATAAGAAGAGACTTAATGGAGAAGGAAACACAAAGCCATTTCTGGATGTGGGCCAATCCTTGTGCTTACTAGGTCAGGCTTGTATCAAGCTACCTAATCAGCGATAAGCATTGAAAGGAGAAATTCAATACTGTGTTAAATAGTGAGCTCTTTAATTCATTCTTCCTAACCCCTATTTTCCATTCAGTGGTCACTCACAATTAGTCACATCTCTTGATTGAGGATGGGGTGGGAGTAGAATTGTGGTAGACCAATTTGCAAATGGAATTAGACTCTCCCACACGTATGTACGCAAACTGTCCTTTCTTGGTCCTAAAAATATGAAACTGGTCTTCTCTATGAACACTGGCATTCTTGATATGTAGTCCACTGTACCTAGGCATTTAATTTTCCAATATTACCTTTTTTGAGAGATAAAGTACTGTTTCAAACCTGATTTATTTCCTATTGTTTGTGATGCATTTGCTGGTATATTCTGACTGGATAATTTAGTTGAGTTTTGTACAAAAATGTGGATTTTATTCTGTCCTACTTGAGTATTCAAACAAAATGACTCCTTTTTAAAAGTTCTGCAGAAGCTTTCCACTGAAATGCATAGAGCAACTGGCATTTTTAAATCAAAGTTCCTGAGATATTATGGCACCAATATGAAGCTTGACTCTTTTCTTTTCAATGATTCAGTTCAATGTGTCACATTTTCATTGTTTATAGTCGACCTCTTCAATATTCTGGAGGAAGCCTTTAGCTTTAATTGGTTCCTTTGTGCTTGAGCATACATTCTCTAATTATGAGACAAATGCAGCTTTGGCACTACAGAGACTCAGTGGTTTATTGTAGCATGAGCTTTCATAAGCAAGTTTACAAGGCGAGAATTACAGATCATGGAAATGCCAAGAGGCAGATGTACTTTAATATAGCTACTATGTAAACAAAAATATATACACAACTTCCAATTTGCTGGAGCAACAACACATGAATATGAAATTATTGCTTGGCCACAAAACAAAGATAAGATACATAAAATACATGCCATAAATATCTCACAAAAATTATTTTAATGCCCAAATGTCAATTTTATTGGCTTATATTTTACCAGTTTCTCAAATGGTAGAGTCCCTTTTACCAGGAAGCAGCCTCTGTAATCATGGGGTTCTGTTCCCTTGTCAATTGGGAAGCAGTTCACTGATGGTCCTGTTTCTTTTTCTTTTTGGTGGGTAAACAGTTTATTAATGATATGTTACATAACAAAACAGCAAATTATAGCAGATAAAGTCAGATAACAATCCTTTTGAAATGTACATGAATATCTACATTAGCCAATCAACTGGTTAATTCTAACATTGAGTACATATTATTATCAGTAACTCAAAACATATGGAATTGCTCTACATGTTATCCACTATTTTCAATCTAGGTTTCTACTAATTTTTTAAAATTATATATAAGAGTTACCCTAACATTCAAACAAAGACATACAACATATTACACACAACAGACCCTGCACACGCCCCAAACCCCTGATGGTCCTGTTTCATTCTATAAGTGACAGGCAGAAACCGGACACCTGTCACAGTTGCGTGTAAATTGCTCATGGGAAGGGAGAGAGTCAGCTAGTGCTTCATGATCACCAGGAGAGCAGACCTCTGTTGATCACAAGTTAGCTGTTGTGGATTTGATTCTCTAGGCCAGTGGTTCTCAACCTGTGGATCCCCAGGTGTTTTGGCCTATAAGTCCCAGAAATCCCAGCCAGTTTACTAGCTGTCAGGATTTCTGGGCGTTGAAGGCCAAAACATCTGCGGACCCACAGGTTGAGAACCACTGCTCTAGGCCCTCCAACAGATGCTGACCAGAAGAAGAGGAGTTAGAGATGCCAAAAAAGTAGACTTTTCTAGGCATTTGTAGGTGCTCCAAGGTGTGTTCTAAGTCAGCTTTTGATAAAAGGTAACAACTGAGGAATGCGAGAGGGCCTAGAGATCCCTAAAGAGATGTTCAGGTTAAAAAAAAGGTGGGGGAAAGGGGTTCACATGTTTCCTACTTTCACAAGGTCCTTGCCCCAACCTCAGTGACTATGGAAAACTGACTGTAGATGCTTTAGGTACCACTAACCTTCCAATTGGATAATTGGTGATGTTTGCTGCCATGTTTGGTGATGTTTGAACTGCCATGTGATTATTACCATATGTTGTTTTCCCAGCCTAGACTTCACATTCTTGAAACAGGTGGGAGTAGTAGAAGAGCTTCTTGTTATGGTAGTGGAAGAAAGTTAAAATATTGGTAAACTGGTGCCATGGGTTCAGTTCCAACAAGGGGGGGCGCTGAACACAAGACAGAGGTTACATTTTTTTGTGTCGGGGGAGGCATTTGTAAAGTAAGAGCTTTGATACCAAATTACACTTCTCAATTTATTTTTAGTCACTCTGCCTAGTTCTCCTTTTTTTAGAGTAAAGTGTGTGTATATTGAAATTATTAAAAATGGCAACACATCTCCTTTTTAATTACATGCCTCAGAGCTCAAGGTCAGTAAAGAACATCCCTGACACAGCAGCTTCCTTGGAATTCAATTACTAGATCACTTTATTTACACTAGATTTTCTTTATTCAGTGAACAAAAAGAATGATGCATCTGAGAATAGACTTTAAGTGGCATAATTTTGGCTATTTCCCAACTCTCAGTTGTTTGAGTTTTTGGATGAAGTGATACATATAAGACATCTCCTGTCTGTAATTATGTATTTACCTGGACAACAGCCGAAGTCTGTTCTGTTACCTCCTCCATGTGTCAGCAGATTGCATTCTGTTAATCAAAGTGTGTCAGTGTGTTATTGTTGGGAGCTAGGAGAGAAGTCCCCGGAAAGAGGATTCATGTCATGTATCAAAGGAAGAGCAAGCCTTTTGTCGGTTTGTTTTACAAAATACATTGCCTGTTGCATCACAGCCCCATTTTTTTCAAAAGACCTCAACTTCTATTGTCTCAGCAGAAATTAGGAGCTGTTTGTATTAAATTAACAATGGATAAATAAGCACAACTGCAAACTGTGGACTAAGACCCCCTCAACACATCTGAATAAAATCTCACACTTTCTGCTTTGAACTGGAATATATGGCAGTGTGGACTCGGATAACCCAGTTCAAAGCAGATATTGTGGGATTTTCTGCCTTGAGATTCTGGATTATATAGCTGTGTGGAAGGGCCCTAAGGTGCATCCAGCAGCTGGTTATTGTGAATTCATCCTCTCCTTATTCCCTCCATCTATGAGTCAAAGTTTAACACTAGAAAGAAGATTATCCAGGACTAGATTATTAATCCAGCACAGTCTATCCATTTGAACTTGAATCGAATTGTGAAATTCTAAATGGGATTGCAGGATGTGTGAACCAAATGACGATCAGTTCTAAAACCTATTGTTCCTAATCTTACAGGGTTTATACTCGTACCAGGTTTGAATTGGCATAACAGGTGGAAATGCTGGCATGTTGGATCCAGCTGATCCAAAGTTCCCTCCATCCTTCTCCTGTCCCATCCCATTTGAGTGGCCATTTTGAGTTTGCTTCAGAGGCAATATGCCTCTCCATGATGGAGTTGTTGGGAAGTAATAGAAAACACAGAACCTGCTGTTAATTCATATATATAAGGAGATGGAGAGGAAACGAGGGCTCCCTAGAGTTCTCATGGAGTCAGTATGATCCCCCAACCCTTGTTAGTTGCCCACTCTGATCTAGACCTAAAGCTGGTTAGTCAAACTGAATTATTCCCACCTAATCAATGGGACTTAAATAAGCAGTAACTGTACAGAATTTCTATCGATGTAAAGGTTCTGATATAGTTGGATTAACTTTGGGTATAGTAAACTTTTCACATGCAGGCAAGATCTGGTTTAGATCAAATTGCTGTCCAGTCCAACATAAAACAGGCTGAGAAAAAAAATCAGGAATTGATGAACTTAGGGGAGGGGGGATCTTCTTTCTTCCTATGCTTGAGGCCTTCTATTCTGTTTCAAGGGAAACATCCTCCACAAAGTGGAACATTTTTGCTGTTCTTCATTTTAGAAGTACCAACATGGCAATGCCTTGTAAACGAAATACCACTCCCTTATTGAAACAATTCTCATCAAGGCTCAGCTCCCATGCGGGACATGCATGTGCATCCAATTGATGCTAAACCTTGGTAAATATGCTTTTAATAAAGCCTGAGTAATATTTAATGCCTTAGAAGTAACAACTACTGAAACCCAGAGCCAAGCTTGCAGATTAATACAATCAAGTTTTGAAAGCTACACCAAGCCATTTATTTTTTGCAGCTTGAAGGACTCCACCTAGGGCTTAATTTGAGGTTTGTGGTTCATCAGAGAACAGCTGGGATTAGACCTGGAACATATGAAGCTAAAGATATGGAAAACCTTTCCATGAAACTCTGACTCCTAAATAATCAACTGCACTGCTGCATTGGTCACCAGAGGACAGCTCTCAGTAACTCCTCTAAATGGAATGGATCTAAGGGTGAACCTGCACTGTAGAATGAATGCAGTTTGACACAGCTTTAATTGCCATGGCTCAATGCTGTGGAATTATTAATTGTAGTTTCGTAATGTTTTTAGCCTTCTCTGCCAAAGAATTCTGGTGCCTCACCAAATGACAAATCTCAGGATTCCATAATATTGAACCATGGCAGTTAAAGTAGTGCCAAACTGCATTCATTCTGTACTGTAAATGTACCCTTAGTAGATCAGTCTTAGTAAAGTGGTCCAAAACTGAAGCAACTTTTAACAAGAAGTAGTCAAAACGAGTGTGTCAAAGCTCTGCTTTTGAAAACTTAGCTTACATTAATTTTGTTTTCAATTGGCCCATCTTTCTGCTTTTCTTGGAAGTAAATCACCTCATATAAATAGCTTTTGTTGTTGTGTGCTTTCACATCATTTCAGAGTTATACTGCCCTTAAGATGACCCTATAATGGGGTTTTATTGATAGAATTTGTTCAGAATGGGGTTGCCATTGCTTTCTTCAGGCTGAGAGTGGGTTTCCATGGCTGACCAAGAATTCAAACTATGCTCTCTCAGTGTCCTAGTCCAAAACTCAAACCAGTACACGACGCTGCTTTCAATTTAATTTCTTCCTCCAATAATGAAACTGTAAGTATATAACATTGTGACTTAACAAGAGATAACATCATCTGTTAGCAATATATCTGTATCTTCTAGTTACAGGCTGCACAGCCTAACAACCTCATCAGACTGGGCTGAATTCAGTGGCATTCGCATTCAGTGGTCTTCCAGGGCAGACCTTCCAAATGTTTTGGTTTCAAACTATCAAATGACAGCTATTTATTTTTCCCAGCATGGAGAAGACTCCATCCACCTTTGATGTCATCACTATTCCCCAGCCAACAGGAGCCTGACTGAAACCAGATCAGCTTCTGACCAATTGAGGAGGGCATAGGGATTTTGAATGGCTGTCAAAAGAATAAAATATCTTGTACTGTACTACATGCTGCTTATGTCCAATCTTTTTGAGCACAGACATTCTTTCAGGCCTGAAAGCAATAAACCTCTGTTCCTTTTTGCTTCCTTGTGTGTTGATCAAGGTAGCAGGGTGTGCCAGGCACTGAACTCAGCCAGCTCCTTTGGCATGTAGCTGGAACTGGGCTTCACGCCTGAGTTCTGTATTGCCTTACTATTTCTCCTGTATATTTAGAATTACAGCCACAACCCCACAGCCATTAGAGGAAGAGGTAGAAGAAGAGGATGGAAAATAAGAGAAGAGGGAAAAGAAGAGAGGAAGAGAAAGAGGAGGAGGAGGAGGAAAGAGGAGAGAAAGAGAAGGAGAGGCAAGGAAAGAAGGAAGAGGAGCAAGAAGGGAAGAAGAGGAGAAGGAGGGTAAAAAAGGAGAAGTTTACCATGTTCCCATAAACACAGCTGAAATAGTATTAACTGGAGCATAATCCCATTCTTTCCCACTTCAAGTTTTATTGCAGTGTTTATTGCAAAAAATGCTGCTCCAACCCAACTCTAAATGCCTGTATTTCTCCAGTCCTACTTCAGCATCCTCCCAATGAGGATGCTGCTAAAATCATCCAATGATAGAGAACAAGAAGAAAAGTGGAGCAAGATTGCTGAGAGATTGACTGACAGATGTTTTGCTAACTGGAGTTCATTCCACGAACATTTGCTGAAGTGACTTTGTGTTGCTAAGAATTTGTTGTGACTCAATCTCCCTTAAATTCATCACCAAAAGAATGATTATCTACCTTAAAATAGCCTGAAGAGGGAGCAGGAAAGGTAAAATGTCTTTCTGTGGTTAGTTTTGGCCATCTTTCTTTCTCTTTCTGTATGTGTGTCTGCATGTATAGGGTGCCTCCCTCTGATCTAGGCTGAAATATTTATATAGCTATTAGGCAGGGTTGTAAGAGCAGCAGGGAGAAAAGGAAAATTTCTTTTTGCTTCTTCCAGTGGAAACTTCCGTTATATCAGCATGTCTTTTGTAAACAAAATGGATCCAACTTGTAAATGAGATGTTGTTCTGTGAGAGAGACCTCGGAACTGACTAAAGCGTGGACACTGCTGTGTGTGTTTATGAAGCAAAGAAAGCAAAACTCTACTCTGGATGAAGATATGAGGGATGTAAATGACAAACCTAGGCAACCCAGGGAAGACATGTTTCTTTAGCCAACTCCCGTTTGAAATATTTGTGTCAATGTTGCATGAACATTCCCCTTCTGGATCTATCCTGATATCTGCCAGCGTTCCTGCAGGCAAAGGTTTTGAACCCAACCGCAAGACTCTAGGAATACATACTCAGTATCTGCATGTCAAACATTACAAAAAGGGACTTGCAGAAAAGAATTTTATGCTTTTTTAAAAAGTTGTTAAGCCTTCTTGTTATAAAGATTCTCTCAATTATGCTCTGCTTAGACTACCTCAGCTGTAGTCTCAAGCCACCCTGAGTCCCTTTTGGGAGATAGTGGCTGGATGTAGATAAAGTTGTTGTTGTTGTTGTTGTTGTTGTTGTTGTTGTTGTTGTTGTTGTTAATGCTAAGAAGGACTGAGAGTCAAACCAGTTACAACTGTCTCAACTATGGGTCTCAAGGTAGCCTGAAAAGAGGGATTGCAACTATAATGAATTAATGAGATTTGACAGGCTAGGTCCCCTGAACCACAGTTCCCAAGGGAACACATTTTAGAGAGCGTCTGCACTGTAAAATTCATGTAACTTGAGACAACTTAAACTGCCCTGGCTCAATGCTGTGGAATCCTGGGAGTTGTAGCTTGGCAAGGCACCAGCACTTGTTCATAGAGAAGGCCAAAGGTCTTATAAACTAAAGCTCCCATGATTCCATAATATTGAGCCATGGCAGTTGAAGTGGTGTCATACTGCATAAATGCTACTGTGTATATACAGTGTAGATGTTTAAATGTGTTACCTTGGGAACTGTGATTTAGGGGTGCCAACCTAAGGATAGTGTGGTACTTCACTAAAACACAAGTATCTTGGCTCCTTAGGAAGGAGTCATTTCTATCGCAAGGCGTCCAAAATTAGATGTGATGATCCAAGCACTTTGAATTTTGAAAAATGACTCTTATAGGTTACCAAATCATTAAAGTTGATATAGATGTGTAGTGCCAATGCCACTTGGATTCAAATATGCACGAAACCATGGTGTTTACTGGATTGCTATAACCTTTCCAACTCAATCTTCCTTGAAATAAGTTGTGACGGGAAAATGGAATGCACCCATGTAGCTTGCCTAAGGAGAATCCCATTCTGGGAGAAAGAGGGGATAGAAATCCAACAGACAAAGAAATTTTATAGACCTTTGTATTTCTGGTACATCACCAGTATCTGCAGTCTACATTTGTCCACAACACCATAGTTACTGATTTATTAACATACTGTGTAGGACAAGAAAAGCATTTATAAAACATTATGTATTTAAAATTTATTGTGGTGGTTTGAACATTAGACTATGATTCTGGAGACCAGCGTTCTATTTTCCACTCAGCCAAGAAAATCTATTTGGTGACCTTGGGTGATTCACGCTTTCAGCCCCCCAAAATCCTGGGATAGATGTGACATAGGTAAGTTGGAAATGACTTGAAGGCACACAACAAGAAGAGTATACAAATAGCAACCTGAATGAGAAACTTTACACAAGCAATAAGGGAAAAAAATCCCCAAAGTCACCACACTAATGGAGAGAAAAAAAACCTCAAAGTGCTTTATCCAAGGTGGATCATATACTGTCATTATTGTGTATCATATTTTTCAGGCCTGATAGTACTTGTAACAGGCCTGAATGCAGTTTCGCCAAAGAAAAGTAAATAGGTTCCAAACTCTGTATCTCTTAACAGTATCCTTCTTAATCAGAACCATATCATGACAGCAAAAACTATCTCCAAAAATCATTTTTGGAAAGCAACCAAAATGCAACCATAAAAACAGTAAAAATAATACACTCAAAATACACTCTCCCTTTCTGAACCCTCTTTGCTCAAACTAAAAAAGAAAAAAGGCAGTAATTGACTGGAGTTTTTCTAGACAAGTTGTGAAAAGCCCATTGCCTGGCAGCTGTTGCTGAACTGCAACTCCCAAGTATTCTTCACCAATAGTTATGCTGACTAGTGCTGATGAGAACTGCAGTGCAACAACATCAAGAGCAGTGGTTTTCAACCTGTGGGTCCCCAGGTGTTTTGCCCTACAACTCCCAGAAATCTCAGCCAGTTTACCAGCTGTTAGGTTTTCTGGGAGTTGAAGGCCAAAACATCTGGGGACCACAGGTTGAGAACCACTGATCTAGCTGATTGCAATATTCCCATCCTGTTGGTGGCTAGCGAATGGGGATAAGATCAGTTTTGAAACTGAGAGGAGCCTGGACTGGAGGTTACCTGTGTGTGAAAGCAAAATTGATTCCAAATGGCATGCTATGTATTTTTGAAGGGTGTAGTGTACACTAAGCAGCGGGTGGGAGCACAAGGAAGAGCTCACAGGAGGGGAGCATGTGCCATCAGATGGGGTCAATGTATTGTTTTAAGGAATGTATTTCACACAGGCCAGATGTTAAAATAATCTCCATTGCTTGTGCCTTCTCCCCAGTTTTTAATTGATCTCAACATTTGCCCAAGAGTTCATGAAAGGACTGGAGGCCTCCTCTCATATTAATGAATCCCAGAGCAGTTCTTTCATTGCTGCAGCTGGAGATCATTACCAACTGTTATGGTTTCTTAATCAGCAAACCCCTCTTGGAGCATCTCCCCCACATCTAAAGGGGGGAAATGGTGTAGCTGCTTTGCCTTTATCTCTTTCCCTTTTTTTGCTTCCTCCTCCATAGAGACCTATGGCTTCTGCTCTGGCTTTGACCCTTGACTGAATCCCATTTGGTTTTCCTATCATTGTGAGGCTCTCTTGTTTCACACCTTATGTCACCTTTGCCTCAGGGTGTGCTTGGAGTAATGCAACTCCTGGTGTTGGCTTGAAAAGCTTTATTTCTGTCCCTTGATTATTGTTTTTTTATATTCCTTTGCTCCTAGTTCCTCGTTACTCTAACTCCCATATCATCTTTGATTTATTTATGAACTGATGGAATGCTTTAAAAGCCTGGAAACTGTTGACCTACATCAGTATCTTTATTTTGGCAAAACATTTTAGACAAAATAGATGTCAGGAATACCTTCGCTTGAATTATGTGACTATGAAAGTTGGGTTCCATGGAGCATCTCAGGACTTTATTGGACCAATGTATACTGTGAGTGGCTTTGTGTCCTGCGTGTGAGAAAAGTAGGGTGTAGAATCAATCAAGGATTGTAGATGGGTCTATAAGTCTATAATTTGCAGTCCAAAATCTGAGTTGACTTATCTACAGTCAATGTAAGTACTCTGCTTTGCAGAATGAGCTTTGACTTACAGCTTATATCTAAATCCATTATTTGGGTCCCCAAATTTGCCCTTCACTTATACATGTAGTCAACGTATAAATGAGTATATATAATTAATTAAGTTAAATAAAACAACCCAGTTTTACAAAAGATCTGGTAATATGAACAGCATATCAGGTAGAGAGACAGGAAGAAATCTCCTGCATCTGAGATACTGACAATCCTCTGTCAAAAAGACTCTGTTAGTCTGGCTATACAACCTGCTCTACAGAGGGCATGCCAGAGAAACAGTTGGAGACTTGTGATATGGAAGATTTTTTTTTTCAGAGAAAGGTTGAAAAAACAAGGCTTGGAAACATTACTTTTTGGACTATAATTTCTAAGATGCCCCAGGTAGGCTAAATATATTGCTGGCTGGAGGATTTGGGGATCTACAGCTTAAAACACCATTTCCCTAACTGTGGTTTGAAGTATTGGATTAAAACATTGTTAGACTAGGATTCTCATCCCCACTTGGCCATGAAAATCTACCGAGTAGCTTTGGGCAAGCCATAGTCTCTCAGAGGAAGGCTAGGGCAACACCCCCTGAACATGTTTTGCTAGGAAAGCCCCTGGTAGGTTCGCCTTAGGGTCACTCAGAAATATTGAAGACTCACACTAACAAATCCACTTATTAGGTGGTTATGTTTAACATGAGAAGAAATAATTGAGTGAGAAGTGGTCTGTTACGTTTAGCTTGGAAAAGAGATAATAAGAGTGAAAAATGATATGATAGCCATCTTTAAATAGTTGAAGTGGTGTCATGCAGAAGACAGAACAAGCTTGTTTTCATCTGTTCCAGAAATTAGAATAATGGATTCAAATTACAAGAGGATACACCTATATCAGGCATGGGCAAACTCGGGCTTTCCAGGTGTTTTGAACTTCAACTCCCACAATTCCTAACAGCTAGTAGGCTGTTAGGAATTGTGGGAGTTGAAAACACCTGGAGGGCCCAAGTTTGCCCATGTCTGACCTAAACATAAATAACGTCTATACTGCAAAAAGTTGTTTGAGAGTGGAATAGACTGCCCCAGGGAGTGGTGAATTGAATTCTACTTTTGGGGTCTCATCCAAGAGGTTGGATGGCAGGATTGTTTTCATTGTGTATTCCTGCATGGCAAGGGTTGGTCTGTTGTCTTTGGCTCCCTTCTAACTCTAGGATTCTATGATGCCACATTAACCCATGGATTTAAAGAAGGGCTCAGATGCACACTGCCTCCTTAATACGTGGTATAGTTCACTCATTGACACTTTACATGAGTAACTTCATTTATTTCATGATTGACCTCTCATAGAATCATAGAATAATAGAGACCTCATGGGCCATCCAGTCCAACCCCCTGCCAAGAAGCAGGAAATCGCATTCAAAGCACCTCCGACAGATGGCCATCCAGCCTCTGCTTAAAAGCCTATAATCTCACTAACATTTTTTTAAGAAGAAGCCCCTGATGTTTCTGTTATGCCTCTTAATCCTCTTGACTGGCCAGCTGCCACCTCTCACATTCTTTATAAATAGCCTCTAAAGTATCAGAAAGATCCTTCATCAGATGGTGAAAGCCTTTTATAATAAATCACTGAATACACGAATTAGTGTTTCATTGTATGTATTGCCCAATTGAATTTTTCCAAGTAAACATGTTTAGAATTCAAGTGTTGTGTCCAGAGAGAACCACTGTCTTTGTCCAACCCCATATCCAATTTTTTTTCCATGCCACATTGGCATGGTTATTCATTTGTGGTAACAGTAAACTATGCTGCAGATGATTCAAAGGTAGCTGATGCTTGATTTCTTCGCTTATAGTAATGTTACCTCATGCTTTGGTTCAGAATAACATGCAACTTTCATCCTTTGGTTCCTACCAACAAATTCCTCAGTGCAGAGTTGGATAGCCTAGTTCAACGTTCATATCAGTACCATCTCTGTGCGCATCAGACGGCACAAGGCATCTTTCGATGGGGCTCCATCCTGGTAGCGTGCTAGGATGCTTCCTTGGGAACATGGGAGGCTTTCCATGTTGCCCACCCTGCTGCCCCACCGATTCGGACCTCAATGTGATGAGGTCCTTAGTGACTGCAAAAGAACAGCTCTGTTGTTTCTGGTTCCATCCAGCCAACAAAATGTCATATAACAATCTGTCAGATTTCACAATGGAAAAGTTCTTTGTGCAACTGAGCAGTTACAGGCAAGTCAGAAGGCGGGTAGAGGAATATGGCCATTGGCCAGAGACCATGACCTGTCGAAGTGCAGAAGAAGACAGCATGCATTTTATCTCATAAGCTTTTGCTTCGAGTAGAGCCACTTTAGACTCGAACAGCAGCTTTTGTTTTGTACTGTCCTCTTTTTTAGTAGAATGTCATAAAGAAGAGGGGGCAGGCTTGTTTTCTGCTGCCCTGGAGACTAGGACTTGGAGGAATGGGTTCAAAATACAGGAAAGCAGATTCTACTCGAACATTAGGAAGAAGATCCTGATCTTAAAAGCTGTTTAACAGTGAAACTCTCTGCCTTGGAGTATGGTGGAAGCACTTTCCTTGGAGACTTTTAAACAGAGGTTGAATTACCATCTATTGGGGCTGCTTTGATTGTGTTTTTCCTGCAACATGTGTGATGTCTTATAACTCTATAATTCTATGGTAGGAGGTGTCTTGTCAATAAGAATAGGACTAGAAAGGGAAAAAAAACACTCAAAAATTATAGGGAATTGTTCACACTAGTCTCCATCACAGTGAGCTAGTACAAATTAAAATGCATACAGTCATTTCAATGTGGATGGAGAAGGTTGAGCTGTTTTATCAAAATGTTCTTCAAAGCATGGTGAAAGTAAAGTACAGTAGAGTCTCACTTATCCAAGCTAAACGGGCCGGCAGAAGTTTGGATAAGCGAATATCTTGGATAATAAAGAGGGATTAAGGAAAAGCCTATTAAACATCAAATTAGGTTATGATTTTACAAATTAAGCACCAAAACATCACGTTATACAACAAATTTGACAGAAAAAGTAGTTCATTACACATTAATGCTATGTAGTAATTACTGTATTTATGAATTTAGCACCAAAATATCATGATATATTGAAAACATTGACTACAAAAATGCATTGGATAATCCAGAACGTTGGATAAGCGAGTGTTGGATAATTGAGACTCTACTGTACCATTGTTAATTGACTTCATGTTTCTCCTAACAAATATTCACGCTGCATAGGCATTCTGCTTCATACTTTGGGCAGCAGAAATACTGCAGGAAGGACAGAAAAAGCTCAACTGTATGAAATCCTAATGGCAGTAAACTCAACTAAAGATCAGATGCCAGTTGATAGAAGAATTTGTTTTGTATACTATGAAATTCTACCTCTTTTACTGTTAATTGCATGCATATTGCTCTCGGCCTGTTGAACTGATTCCTATGATTCATGCTATTTGGTTGCCCACTTGACATTTCTAAACCCAGCCTTACAAAAACAACATTTTTGAAGTTTCCTTTTGGCTTGGGGAGATGTGTTTTGAGTCAATGATAAATCCTTCATGGTTTGTAGAAAGGTCAAAGCAGTAAAGACCAATTGTTTTTAAGAGAAAAATATGCTTATTTTATTAACACAGGGAGATGAAAATTTATGAGGGTGAAATTCACACTTGTTATTTGAAAGATTCTGAAATAACAGCTTCCCACCCACTCATAAGGGAGGGGAAAAAATAGAACTACCAAGGAAAACATGCTTCCAAGCTTCAGAACAGATATGATTGTGTAAGAAGAAATCAATAGAAAGTTGATCAGAGTAGCTATTATCTATATTTTGAGAAGTCAGATCAGCTTATGGTGGCCCATATCTTGACTATATCCCATTTCAGTTGTTTTAGCACACTTTATAGCATTATGTGTTATGCATTATATATTGGCATGAGTGTTGGGAGTAGGACACTGGAAGACCAGGACTAGACTTGCTGTTCAGCCATGGAAGCACACTGAGTGGGCTTGGACAATCACACTCTCTCAGTCTCAAAAAAAGGCAATAGCAAAACTCCTCTGAACAAATATTGGCAAGAAAACCCTGTGACAGCCTCACCTTAGGACCACCATAAGTAATTACTGTGTTTAAGGCACAAAATAACATAAACTTTTGATAACTCCAGCAGGTCCAAAATGCTGTGGCTAGACTGCTGACTGGGGCTGGTTTCATGAATTGTGTAAATCCGCCATTGAACCACCTTTATTGACTAACAGTCTGTTCAAAGGCAGAATTCATGGCCTCGGTCTAGACTGCCTAGAAGACTGTATTGTCATATATGAGCAGATTTGAGTTCTATGTATTTTCAAGGAGGGGGCTTTCTCTTGGTCCCATCAGCTTCATAGGCAGTTGTTGAGGACACGAAAGAGGGCCTTCTTAGGGGTGCTCTTAGACTGAAGAACTTCATCCCACAGGAGGCTTACCTAGTATTTTCCCTATTTTATTTCTGTTGGCAGGTTAAGGATTTTTGTGTGTGTGTAGGCATCTGATTTTGATCATACAATAGAACATTTTCTGTAACAGCATAGATATCTAGACATATGCAAGTCTTAAAATTGTATGAAATTTAAAAGTGGCCAGTTTGAAGGGACCATCAAAGTCATATACTCTTTAAAGTCTTGGAAGCCTAATCTGCAATGGCTAGAGATAAATTTTGGATTAAGTGGTAATGAATAGATGTCAGTTTGGGAAAGCTTCCTTTTATTTTAGTCAACTAGAACTATTTTGCAAAAATATTCCATTGTGGGGAACAGAAAGCAATGCATCCTTAATAATGACCCACATCTCGGGAACATCTTATGCTCTCTGATCTGTCACATGCCTGAGATGCATTGATTTAAGATGGCAACTCTGCTATTCATGGGAAACTTTTAAATTTAGCCACATGTTTCCTATTTTAGATTTGTGTTAATAATTAGCAGCATTTATTACAAACATATGCACAGTTGTGTTTGGCCACAACTTTAAAAGATCAAATCTGAGCTGACAAGTTAAAAACAGCCAATGATTTATACTTAAAGGAACCAGATTCCATCTTATCTTGGAAGCTAATCAGGGTCAGCTCTAGTTTGTACTTCAATGGGAGACCACCAGTAAATACCAGGTGCTATATTTCAGATGAAGAAACTGGAAAAGTCCCCTGAAGTACTCCTTGCCTAAGAAAACACTACTCAATTAGTGGAGTTGCCATAAGTCAACAGGTGACTTGAAGACACACACAATTTCAGCCTTTTCTCAAAGTAAGGTAAAGGTTTCCCCTGACGTTAAGTCCAGTCATGTCTGACTCTGGGGGTTGGTGCTCATCTCCATTTCTAAGCCAAAGAGCTGGTGTTGTCCGTAGACACCTCCAAGGTCATGTGGCTGGCATGACTGCATGGAGCGTCGTTACCTTCCCACCGGAGCGGTACCTATTGATCTACTCAAATTGGCATGTTTTCGAACTGCTAGGTTGGCAAGAGCTGGAGCTAACAGTGGCCGCTCACACCGCTCCCGGGGTTTGAACCTGGGACCTTTTGGTCTCCAGCTCAGTGCTTTAACGCACTTCGCCACCAGGGCTCCTTTTCTCAAAGTAGTTATCACTTAAAAATATATAAAGACCTGTTTACCTGAACACCCAAAATAACTAATTACATTGGAGTTAGTATGGGTGACAGTATGTTTTTCTTCACATGGATACAAAATTGATAAGACAAAACTGACCAAGGCATGGGTCCACAAGGATTTTCACTTACTGGTAGAATGGATGAAAAGGCCATAATGTTGTCTGGATTTCATAAGCGCCACCTGCAGGATATTGCCTGCCATTGTGATTTTGAGGGAATCTAGAAGATGTTTCAATGAAGATAGACATGTACTGTAAGCGAACTTGTAAAATTGTCTTGTATGACAATCAACATCAGTGTAGAAACATGAAATAGTCTACTCTCCCACAACCCCTAATATCATTAATGAAAACAAAAGCATTGTCTTTTTAGTTTTTATTATATAAAAGCACATCTTGCTGTACATAAACCTAATTTGTAAATACACATTTTTCCACATCTATATACATTTTGATACACAATATACACAAATTCATGTCTAGTGGCAGATAATTGTTCACGGACAAGATTTAAAAAGAGTAAACAGATAGTGTGTTGCATGATGTTTGAACAGCTGATATAATTGCTGCTCCAGAGTTTCCTGCTTCCCAAGTCCACCAACTGAAGTTTAATAGCCATATTTTGCATTCAGATGAGTTCTGCCATCACCACTTTGATCTGATTAACAAAAGAAGAAAAATGTATGCATTTTAAAATTCTATTTATAGGAAGGAGTGAGACTTATCCAGTGAAACAGAAGTCATTCGAAAAAACCCCAATAATTACTTAGATCACAAAGAAGTATCCCTCAGTTGCTTTGAACTCCAAATTTTACTTTCCCTGGCCATGGCCATGCTGGCTAAGGTTATTGAGGGCTGTAGGCCTAAACAAAGCCTTATATGTTTGAGAAAGCTGACTTAAGACTTTCTGTGTTAAACTTTATGGTGAAGTTAAGTGAAGGCTTTACAGCAGGGGTATCAAGCACATTTTCATTGAGGGCAACATCAGGCTTATGGTTGCCTTCAAAGCGCCATTGAATCCTTGAACACAGAATCTGTGGCTACAGAATGTTTTAGGCAGCCATCTCTATATTTCCTTTAATTCAAGTGATCCAGAACTTCTTAGTCTCAAAAGTCGTAAACACGGGTCAAATTTGATAACTCAACTTTACCCCTTCTTTCAATGAATTACCTTCTGGTGGCATCCATACACAGTAGTCTGGATCATCTTCTGGGTATTTTGAGGACACACTGTTTCCAACCTGCAGGACAAAATATACATTGTTCTTTTAACAATAGGGAATGAATGAGACTAAGGGAAAATGACAAACCGGAGAATCTGAAGCTACTCTCTTGGTTCAAACACATTGCCAAACCATAGCTTTTTAAGACTATAGTTTTAAAGAAAAGTATTATTTAAGCAACCTTTCCAGTTTGGATTTAATATCAAACTATGGTTCGTTACAAATAAAACGCCAGGGAGGCAGAGAGGGGAAGCAAGCCTGATCTAAAGCCATGAATTATCAATACAACGTCTCAAATCTCTATTCTAAGCCAACGTCTCAAATCTCTATTCTTGAGCCAACAATGTGATGCGGCAGCTAAAAAAGCCAACGAGATTCTGGCCTGCATCAATAGGGGTATAGCGTCTAGATCCAGGGAAGTCATGCTCCCCCTCTATTCTGCCTTGGTCAGACCACATCTGGAATACTGTGTCCAATTCTGGGCACCACAATTTATGGGGGATGTTGACAAGCTGGAAAGCGTCCAGAGGAGGGCAACTAAAATGATCAAAGGTCTGGAGAACAAGCCCTATGAGGAGCAGCTTAGAGAGCTGGGCATGTTTAGCCTGCAGAAGAGAAGGCTGAGAGGAGACATGATAGCCATGTACAAATATGTGAGGGGAAGTCACAGGGAGGAGGGAGCAAGCTTGTTTTCTGTTGCCCTGCAGACTAGGACACGGAACAATGGCTTCAAACTACAGGAAAGGAGATTCCACCTGAACATCAGGAAGAACTTCCTCACTGTGAGAGCTGTTCGACAATGGAACTCTCTCCCCCGGGCTGTGGTGGAGGCTCCTTCTTTGGAGGCTTTTAAGCAGAGGCTGGATGGCCATCTGTCGGGGGTGCTTTGAATGCGATTTCCTGCTTCTTAGCAGGGGGTTGGACTGGATGGCCCATGAGGTCTCTTCCAACTCTACTATTCTATGATTCTACGATATTATATTGTGAGTCACTAAAGGATCATCTGGATGACACATTGTAAAATTAAAGTTCTATTAAAGCTTTGATTTTGACTTAGAATGACTTATTCTACCCAATGAAAAACAAATTGTATTTTCAGAAAATAGGGTTTGTTTGTTTCACAGTAGTTTTATAAACTGCACAAAGGCAAAACATGAAAACAAGAGATGTACTTCCACAAAGGGACTAATTTCCAAATAGTACTTTATCTATTGGCCTGTATAGCACTGGAAAGGAAAAGCTACCACATCACCAGTATTAAACAATTCTCTATAACTGAGTTAAAAATAAAGAAAACCCAAAAGAATTTATATGCTATTGAGAGCTTCTATCCAATAAAATATTTAGCTCTCTCAACTCACCTTACTTGTACTGTTAGCTTTCTTACTTTGGGGCTTTTCTATAGGCTTCTGAAACACTAGGAAAAAAACAGTGGAAAAAATGTGTTATTAATGCTCATTTCTTTAGGAAAAGTAGTGCAGCTAGTTCAAGCAAATAGATTCCATATGTGAGAAGGGCACCAGCTAAGAGGCTGCTAATGCAAATACTGTAGCTCTTCTGTCTCTGAATCTTAAGAGTATCCATCTCAGAACATTGTGGCCAATATGAAATAGAACTGGGAGTCTATCTTTATCCCTACCTTAGGTATTATGCTATCTCAGGTTATATATCATCAGGAAGAAAAGGAAGCAGTGGAATATTTATTTATTTTTTTAAAAACATAACTTTTGTCTATCTAGGAAAGTATTGTTTAAGTGACTGGTCAGCATTGTGCAGAAGCAATTAACCATCTATTCTTTTTTTTTTTGCAATGAAAATGATTCATATTTTAACACTGTCATTAATATAATCTCACCTTTTTAAAACATAAAGTTAAAATAACATAATGGTTCTTTTTTCTTTGAAAATTTGTAACATGTATGAATCCAACAGTGGTTTTTTTTTTTGTTTTTACCCATCATGCAATTCAGCAGAATTAGATTAGCTATTATGAGGACAGCCACTTTTTAAAATCTTGCACAGTATACCATCCTAGTACATTAAACAAGCCAGGGAAGCTCAGCTGGGAAGCTGTTCTATGACACTGCTCACCGTGCGGCTTCTTCTGCAGTTTATCCACTGGAGATTTGCCCTCTGGCGTTATTGCATCTTTACTCAAAGGCTCAGACTGAGACTTCATTCCTGTAAAAGTAAAGCAGGACCCAAGAGATTTAACAAATCAGATCTTTTAATGAGCACAGGACTAGTAAAAGTAAAGAAATTACTGCCTTTTAATCATTAACTGCCTTTTTCTTTCTGAACAACATAATTCTATTTTCTGTTTAATTCAATAAAAGCAAATCTCTTTAACAACACCTTTTACATAATAACAGCAACAATACTTTCAAAAAGTCATATGGGATGAGAAATGTCCAGGAAGCTTTAATTTGATAAGTACATAGCTAAGGCAGGTGGTACGCTGAGGTGTGGAGGAAGAGGCCTAAATTAGCTGTCCGAATTTAAGACACAACTGAAGACCTATATTTTTCAGCAGGTCTACCCAGTCAATTTTAATTTGTGAATTTTAACTTGCATTTAACCTGCATTTAATGGATATTTTATAGTGTTGTGTTTTATCTCTATGTTTTAACCATGTGGTACCCTACCTTGAGCTGCAAAGAGAGGCGAATAATAATAATAATAATAATAATAATAATAATAATAATAATAATAATAATATCTGGGGATGTGTCCAAGAGTTAGGCTAAACTACCACTACCAGTACAATATACAAACAATATATGTATTTTACCCACCTCTCCTATCAGCTCAAAGTGGGGCAAAACAAAGGTGGCAACATATAGAATAGTCATTATTTTATGTTGGTAAGAAAATTTCAACCTGCATTACTTATGGGTTGATGAGGTGAGATTACTACCATATTATCAGTGTTTTAGTCAAATATCCAAACAACAACTACTACTGGGAACTTACTTTTGATGACTAAAAAATCCTGCCTGAACTTAAAACATTTTAAAATAAATAGTGCTGCCAAATGTGCTCACCATAGCTCATATAGTCTAACACCAGTTATTTGAGACAAACCAGAGCAGCCTCTGGTGACATCAGATATTTAGAAGCTGCCTGAAAGGTGGTAAGTGCAATGTCATGTCCATACTCTCCCTCCTGTGCATTTGCCTTAGGCCATAAAGAGCTAACAGTAATATACAGGAGAAAAGAGGTTGGACTTGGAGGTAAAAATCTAGACTTGGTCAGAGAAAAAGAATGTATAGGATATTGAGCATATACGTATTCTATCTTCCCTCTGAGTTGGTATAAATTTGTCTCAAAACTAGACCGTTTCACTGAAATTTGTCGCTAAAATTAGACGGTGCTGCTTTAAGTCTCTTTTTCCGAGAGAAAAAGTGGGGTACAGTGAAGAAGCAGCAGCAACAATAAAAAGAAATAAAAGTCTTCCTCTGTCTATCTCTATATTAAGTCCCATCATTTTTATGTTACAGTACTCTGTAAAAATCTTGGTTGGGATTTTCATAAGTTGTTAATCAAATGATCAAAACTAAGCTTTTAGCTAGACAACATGTAAAAAAAAAAGAGTACATTAACCTCCCGCCAACTTTTTACAATCTCAGTTAAAATGCAAGTGAATTGAAAATGTGAGTTAAATAACCATCACTAATGGATTCCATGTCTTGACTGCAGTGAGAAGAACTGGGAAGAACTTTGTCCTGTTTAACAATTTCTTGTGTAGTAATTTCTGTTATTGGAGTTTGTGTCCCTTGATTTGAATTCATGTCCATTTTTTCTTCTTCCTCCTCCTCCTCCTCCTCCTCCTCTTCTTCTGATCCTTCATCTTTCATCTTTAATAGATTTACAGGGACATCAGGACGTTTCACAGGCAACTTCTGTGTGTCAAAAAGAAATTATAACAAAAATCATATGGTGACACTGACAATTTAGAGTAATAAGAATGATGTGATATACTTTTCTAACAATGTAATAAGCGTTGTCGAAGGCTTTCATGGCCGGAACCACAGGGTTGTTGTGTGTTTTCCGGGCTGTTTAGCCATGTTCCAGAAGCATTCTCTTTTGATGTTTTGCCCACATCTATGGCAGGCATCCTTAGAGGTTATATATACCTCACAACTTCTGAGGATGCCTGCCATAGATGTGGGTGAAACATCAGGAAGAATGCTTCTGGAACATGGCCATACAGCCTGGAAAACACACAACAACCCAATGTAATATGTACTTTTTGGAAATCTACAAACTTGTAGAAACATATCTCAAAACAAATTAAAGGCTGGATTGCTCCGACAATGGAAGAAGGTAAGAGTAATGTGGTCTTGCTATCTTTGAATACCCATTACAATAGATATAACTTCTAAAAAGTAAAGTAGATCTAAAACGGTTTCTACAATACAACCCCAAAGACATGGCCACCCTTTAACTTACCCCTACAGTTCCAGTTTTCAGTCTGAACTTGCTTCCCCCTTTCATGGCCCCAAACAGGGGTAAAGTTAGCTTTTTAGGCTTGTTTTGTGTTTCTAGGTTTTCATTCTCAAGGCTAAATGGGATTTAAAAAACAGAAATCAGTATACAAAAAGGAGTGTTTTTTATAAAACTGTGAAGAGTTAGAACCTAACTGCTTACTGGGTCATTATAAATATGTTGTGCCTCTTAAAGCTGGGCAAACACACCATAACCCATCAGAGACAAATCGCAGCACTGTGCATGTTTCCCCTCCCAAGCATGAATTCTCAAATACATAGAGATCAGCATTATGTTAATAGAATCACAAACTATGATATATATTAGCCAGCATTACATTTTAAGTGACCCCCGCCCCCCAATCAGTTCTTTGGGATGTTCCAATGCTGCAGCCAGACTGTTATCATATTTAGACATTATCCCACATATTTTGGCAGTGAAAACAGCAAACTGTTACAGCGCAAAATGGACAAGGTTTAGTAATTACAGTACTGTAAAATTAATACTAAAGGCTAATTGTTCAATTTTTAAATTATTGGTTTATTAAAAATTATATAGTGATTAATTTAATTTGTAAACCACCATGTGTCCCAATTCTGGGGGAAAGGCAGGCTATAAATAAAGACAACAACAACTCACTGTGATCTGAGTTCCGGCATTGAAGCAGGCGTAACTATCTTAATCAGTCCTTTCAAACGCTGCTGTTCCTTCCTTAGTTCAAAGGTTCGCAAGTGAAGCTTTCTACGCATCACGCTGTCTAAAGCACAGCCAGATTTTATTTCTTTCATGAATTCATCCAAGGAATCCTGAGCTGCCAGCTGGGATTGTGCTGCAGGAAGTAATATTTGTAAAATAGTCATGCCATTCTACCATTTAGATACAAGGTTATTCAAGTTTTTATTCAAAGGAAAGGAATCACTAATGGACATAATCAGATTTACCAAAAACATATTACTGATTATACTAACCCAGTTTTATAATTATTTCTAATAATTATTCAAGTAACAAAAAACCTTGTTTAGTATGTTGTGAAAAAACCTTTCAATATTCACTAAAACTCCAAAATGCTAGGAACTTGTAGTTATGAACAACTATTCTCTTAACAGAGATATTACCTATTAAGAGAGAAAAATTGGGTATAAACAAAACAAGAGAGAAAATAACAACCTAAGTTTCAGATTTGTCTGTTCACTAGGGTAGACACATGAAACTATGCCACTAAAGCCAGCATTCCATACTACAAATACTCAAAATAGCAACCTGGCGTCATCTACACAGACTTACAAAAAGGAAAATCTTTGCCAAAATTTTCAAGAGAAATGAGTAGGTGGGTGGGAAAACCCTGGGAAAATGGTGGGGACCTATGAGGACACAAAAAGTGGTGTTTGAAGTCTCATGCATCCTGCAGGCTGTGCACTGTCCATTTGTGATCTAAGTAACTTGAAAATAATCAAAAAGCCCTACATTCAATAAGAAGTAATCTTATGTATACTGTATTGTTTGCAAA
Source organism: Anolis carolinensis (assembly GCF_035594765.1). NCBI lineage: Eukaryota > Metazoa > Chordata > Lepidosauria > Squamata > Anolidae > Anolis > Anolis carolinensis. Next base: position 43,299,831 of record NC_085841.1, read on the forward strand.
TCTAAAATAACTCTCATATGATCTAGATTTCTATTTTAACTGACCGGAAAACTTTACTATATGCACATACAAACAATATGCCTTGCTCCCATCTAACCTTCCTCAGTTTTCATAGAAAATGAGATGTTACCTGTTTTTGAAGATTTCAGCTTCTCAGTAATCTCAGAGAGTTCTCTTTCAGTTTCACTTAATTTTGCAACCTACAGGAGAAACAGTTAGGAGGATAGGTGACAGCTTTGCAAAACCCTGAAGATAATAACAACCGTTTTTTAGACTTCAGGTGCAAAAACTAATTTATTAGTTTTATATATGCAACTAGCTGTGCCCGGCCACGCGTTGCTGTGGCGTTGTCTGGTGGTGTTGGTGAGAAATTGTTGAGCTAGTAGTGGTATTGAATGTCTGTTGTATGGTTGTCTTTACGTTTAGTATGCACACTGAAGTGGATTATATGGCAGTGTGGAGTCAAGATAATCCAGTTCAAAGCAGATAATATAAAATTCTAAATAGGTTATATAGCTGTGTGGAAGGGCCTTGAGTCTACATTGCCATATAATCCAGTTAAAATCTGATAATCTGTGGAAGAAGCCTAAGTGAGGCCTAACTGTGCCTGTCCCCTGGGCTGAGTAGGTTGCTAGGAGACCAAGTGGGTGGAGCTTAGCCTTCAAACTGGCAGCAAGTGGATAAAAACTATTATTCCTCTCCCTGTAATTAGGACTTTATTTTTCTTTTCCTTTTTGTTGTATCAACCTAGAGCCGTGAATGATGGGTTGTGTTGTCAAATTTCGAGGTTGGGGGGCCTGCAGTTTTGTTGTTTTGTCCGCTGCCCTGATGCCATCACCCTTTTATATATATAGATATGCTTAACATTTATATTCCATTATTTTTGCCACAACAGACTAACATGGCTATTCTTTTGAAATATATCACAAAATAGATTACTTGCTGCATGAAAGAGAAGAACTAATAGCTCCCACAGGAACAGAATGTTATAAAGGGTAATCATACTTTATTTTGACAAACGTATTTTTCCACTTGCGTCCTTTCAACCCAATACATTTTTATATGACTCCAGTATATAGATTTATAAGATAGGTAGAAAAATGAAACATTTACTGAAAATAAATCAGCATTTGCAAGGCTTGCCGAGCAGGTATTTTTCTTTTACTGAACGACAGTATTTTCTACAGAATCCGTTGTAAACACTGAATATTGTTACAAACAGATTTGTGTACATGGGTGGCACTCTGAAAACTTTTACTGTTGCCAAATTTTTATGACTCCAACATTGAGCTAAGGGGACCATATTTGGGGTCGGGACCCACAGTTTAAGAAGTCCTGATCCAGAAAATACAAAAAAAAAAAAAAAAAAAGAAAGTCCAATCTGTCTGAATCTGTAGTTCAGGGAGCAACAAAACATGCTACTACTTTATGCTTTTTTCTAGAGTGAGATTTTTATTATCAAGGTCAGCCAAGCCTTATGGATCACTGCCTGTAGTTGCTTACCAGTGAATCGTAGGTTTCTGGTTTCTCATCTACTTTTCCAGCTTTTTTCATTCTGTTCAGTCGCTTTTGCTCAATAACGCCTGTTCGATCAAGGAATGTGTCATCGTCACTGTCATAAAAGTCTTCTTCTTCCCAATTCTTTGCTTTTCTTTTACGGGAAACTGAAAGAAATGTAGGCAAAGGATTCTAGAGCAAAGTAGTAATGAAGCCAGCAATAAATCTGCATCCCTGGTTTAGTGATAAACAACTAACTTCACATCACACACACACACACTTCAAAAACAAGTCCAAAATAGAGAGAGATTGAAAGTCTGCAAAGAGCTATTGTAACAACAAATTCAGATGTTCTCATGAATGCCACTGAGCTTCTTGTAGGAAAAATGAGACAAGTCATTTATTTTAAATTGATAAACCGTTTAGTAAGCTTTTCGCTTGTAAAAGAATATTTAATGTTTATACTGCTTTAAATTAGTTAGGTAAGTTTTACTGTATGTTGCCCTGAAGTCTTTAAACAGAGGACAGGATATAACTATTTTAATTAATACATTCATTTTGTGTTTTAAAAAAGCACATAGCTCTTGCATTTAATTTTATAAATTCATGTAATGTACCTGCTTCCTGCCGCAGCACCCCTCTGGCATCCAATATCCTGCAGGCTTCCAATGCACACTGAATCAGCGTTTCTTTCTTCTTCCCTGAATGAATAGCTTCTGCTACAAGCTGCTTCCCTGAAGCATCATCTATAGGGAGTCTATTTGATTCAGAAGATTACAATACAAAACAATGTCAATAATGATCCAAACTTCTGCTTTGTGTTAACATATGTATGGTCAGTTTTTCTTTGTCATAATCTCAGACTGTCTACAAGCAGCTCAAAATAAATTCTGTGAAATCTGTAGGAGTTTTTCCGTTGACCATGTTTAAGAAGTGCTTTTGTCTAGCAGCAGTTTTTGGCTTTTCAGATAAAGCGTGTTTGCCTACTTAGAGTGGGAATGCTTCCAGTGACCTCATGTGGCCGAATATCACTGGATATATATTGCCATACAATTCATTACACAGTTCCCAATTTACTGTGATGGCTCATTTTTCTAACTGAGAAAGAGGCGGTAAAAAGGACTTTTAAATGCAGCCAGAGCAGCTATGGAAATCATCCTTATGGGATTAGTATGAAGATTCATCTCATAACAAACAACTATGTTCTTTCATTTCCCCCCTTTTATTTTGCTCCTTACTCTGAAAGTACTGTGCTGTGTATACTTATTTATAAATCTAGATATTCTACTTAAAAATTGTACCTCAAAACCTGGATTGACTTATGGTTAGGTAAAGGTTTCCCCTGACATTACGTCTAGTCGTGACCGACTCTGGGGGTTGATGCTCATCTCCATTTCTAAGCCGAAGAGCTTGTCGAAGAGGTTGTCCGTAGACACCTCCAAGGTCACGTGGCTGGCATGACTGCATGGAGCGCTGTTACCTTCCCGCCAGAGCGGTACCTATTGATCTACTCACATTGGCATGTTTTCGAACTGCTAGGTTGACAGGAGCTGGGGCTAACAGCAGGCGCTCATTCCGCTCTTGGGATCTGAACTTGGCACCTTTCGGTCCGCAAGTTCAGCAGCTCAGCGCTTTAACACACTGTGCTACCGGAGGCACATAACTCTAACCAAAAAGAAATGACTCATCTCACAAGACAGATTGGATTATAAAGCCGTATTAACGCAACAACAACAAAAGGTATTGTGCATACAGAGGAAATTCAAAAAGGTGTTCTAAGAATGTTTCCACCTAAAATTAAAGCTTCAAGAATGGAGTATGCCTTAGATTTGATGGTGCCTTAGATTCAGTGAAATATGGTATATTTGGTACTAATACTGACTTCAAAATCAAGATGTGATAATATTGGATTTTGACAATATGCAGTGGTCCAAAGAATATCAATCCTAAGAAGCTTTAAACCAATAGAACTATATTTTTGAATAACAATATGGTAGTTATCAGGACCACAATCCTACATTTTAGAGGCTAAAGATGAATGTTTAGTACAATAATAGTGCAGATAATGTAACCCAATTCAAAAGTTATATTATCTTGCAACAATAAACATGCAAGGGGTGTCCACAAGCCTTGATCATTAAGAGTTCCACGTTACGCAACAAGTGGCTACAGATGGTGATTATTTCTTTTAAACTGACCTTCCCTATACAGAGAGTGATAGGAGATAAAGGCCTAACATGCCACCTCTACATGTTTACTATTATGGATATGAAGATTTCAAATACTGTATTTACTTAAATAGAACATTCACATTTTTTGGCTAATTCACCTTGCCAAAATTAGGGTGTGCATGAGATTCACATAATACGGTAATCTTAATGCTGAGTCAAAGCAATAAGGGAGCTGCTACAGGAGCTCCTCTTGAGGGATGTTATCTCTAATTTTATGGCCAGAGCTCAATGCTATGCAATCCTGGGATTTGTAGTTTGGTGTAGCACAAGAATTCTTTGGCGGAGAAGACCCAAGACTTTGTAAAACTACAAGCCCTGTGACTCCTTAGCATTGAACTAAAGTTAAAGTGGATTCATTCTACAGCATAGATGCACCCCAAAGTTTTCTTTTCCATTGCTGAAAGCTTTAGTGCTCCAACACTTTTGTTTTTAAAGAAGGAATTTTAGGCAGGCAGCAATTGTAATGGTCATATTACGAACAATGCAGTTTTTGCCACTGCACATTACATTCATTAGCAAATACCTTTTTTGGTTTCAGGGTTTTGAAAATTGAGGTGCACATTAGATTTGATGGGGCATTAGACTTGAGTAAATATGGGTAGTTTTTGTTGCGTATGATTGTAATGCTGAAATAGTGTTGAAACAGAATGACATTAAAATGGGCAGATATTTCAGTCACTCTCTGCATACTGCTGACTATTTTGCATCCTCTGAGGCCACAGAGTTAAGAGGAGGTACTCAGGGGGACACAGCACTGTTGTGTCTCCTGCACTACCTGCTGGGAGCCCCTCCCCCCTACTTCAACAGGTCCACAAGATCTGGTAGGGCTGAGAAGTTTGCTATGGCTGCCACAAAAGAGATCAGAACATCTCCAGCCAGCCCTCTATTGATGTTTTTGGTGGTTTGTTTGTTTGCCTTTTGTTTAATCTTTGTTTTGTCTGTTTTAATATGCATTTTATAGAGATACGTTTTGGTATGTAACTTTTATGGAGGTACATTTTAGTGTGTGTGTGTGTGTTGTAGTGTTTTTGCTGTGTTTATGTATTTTCATTGTTTTGAAACCCATCTCGAGCCATGAGGAGAGGTGGGTAAGAAATAATAATAATAATAATAATAATAATAATAATAATAATAATAATAATAATAGTTATTATTATTATTATTATTATATCTTTCTCTAACATGATTAAAAGAAATAAAATAGAGCTAGTATTTTTGCACAAGCGCAGCTGAATTTTCAACTCTTAGAAAAAGTATGATTTTTGAATGAAGAAACCATGTGACACTCATACATTTCCCAAATATTACAAGTATTTCCCATGATCAGCTATGCAGTTCAACAACATCTGAAAGGCCACGTGCTTTCAAAAATATTTGTCCTATTATAGATATACTTCATTTACAAATGAGAGCAATTCTGTTCTCATGAGAGCAGCGTGCCATAGACAATTAATGATAAGATCGCTCAATCTCTGTATGTTTCAGATCCTGTGCACAAATCAAATTCCAGATGTATGCTTTCCACATCCTCACTAACCGAGGGCCCATTCACACTAATCATTTGAATTTAGCAATTCAAAGCTATCTTCAAACTGTGGCTGCCAGACAACAAACTCCCACAAAAGCGCATGAAGGAAGCCCTTAACGCACATTAGTGCTCTGTGGTTTATGAAACCATCAAGCGGGCCTCAAACTGGATCCATGATTTCCCATGTAAACATCTGCACAGTGAAACTATTTTCTTCAATACCAATTTGAAACTGACATATGTGGTCAGTGCAGATGTGCCCTGAAAGAAAAACAATTGTATACAAAATAATTTTACAGTATATGTGCCTACATACTTTATCCTACAAAGCCAGGTGCCAGTTCCTTGGGCTTCAAATTCGTATTCTAGTTCTTCTCCTGAAAAGAAAAACAGAGTGAGTACCTGATTACAAGTCCATGTTACCAACTGGATTCTTTTTCTCTCTACAACAATAAGAGACACCAAATACACTGGGCAAATCACTCCACCATATATATTTACTCTATTGTAAAGTCCTTAGGAATTTAATTATATGAATTGAGATTGAAGTGCATATTTTCCAGAAGGCTGACATAAATGTCTCAAAATATGTAAGTATTTAATGGTTAAGCAACGTTAAATATTCATATAATTTCAATGAATTACTACTTTGGAACAAAATCTTGAATTCATCCATCAATTCATAGACAAGTCTAGACCTCATTTTGAAATTGTTTTATAAAGCTCTCTATATTCATATTGAGGGAAATTATACTTTCAGGGGAAGCATATTTGTTGGATCAAAGCTTTAGAAATATTTCAAATATTTTAAGGATTTTTAATGAAAGTGAAGCTTAATCTAAAAAAAGGAGCCTTAGTTTAAAATCTAATTTAAATTTTGGAAATTAGCTTCTTCAGCAACACCCAAGAAAAATTACGGTGGTTGTTACACATTACTCATTTAGGAGATGCAGGATACTGTGAACAATTTCAGCACAACTGAAATCATTTAAATGGTTAAACAACAGACAAAATCTGGAAGTAAAATTGTTAAACTCCTGAATACAACTGCTTAGTGACTTGCACATAAGAGCAGTTAGAAATATTATAATAATCTATCCAAAGAAATAGAACCTGACAACAAAAATGGTAGAACAAGATACCTCTTCCACAATACTCAAGAAATACAAGGGCAATTTGAACTGTGAATAAGGGTGCTACATGAGCCACAGAACAACACATTATCTATTTAGGATAATTTTTAAAGGATTAAATCATTACGCCAAAGATATCTACAACAGAAGCATTATAAATTCCTTCTAGGAAGAATTATTTAATAAAGTAGAGTTGCTCTTGAAGCATTGGGAAAAGAGAATTTATCAGAACAGATGGGATATCTACACAAGACACAGAACCGATTTAAATTCTAACAATAATATGCAAAACAAAAAAATGTTCAACATAGCGGAAATTCTCAATAAGCATTCTGATCCATAAGAAAGGAGATATCAGGAATTAAACAACTGCATTTATCTCCAATGCAAGTGAAGTGAAGCTCAAGATTTTACATTAAAGACTTTCCATGTGAGAAATGGAGTGAGAGATGCTAGACAATCAATTTGGGTTCATAAAAGAAAGAGGAACTAGAAATCACACTGTAAACACATAGTGGCTAACAGAGCACACCAAATAACTTCAGAATAAAACCAGCAAGTGCATTATAATTTGTAGCAAACCCTGTGATTGTGTAGATCACGACAAATGATGGATTGCACTAAAATAAATGGAAACATCACAAGATTTGATTGTACTGATAGTCACCCTGTCAGAATATGGAGAAACAAAATGGTTTCGGAAAGGTAAGCAGGTCAGAAAATAGCTGCATTGTATCTGTACAATTTATACGCAAAACATGTCATACAGAAAGCTGGAAGGAATATCTACAATTTAACATGTGCAAATTATGTAATAGTGCTAGCAGAAAATAGCAAAGATTTGGAATGAATATTGAACAAAAAATGCAAAATGGTTACAATGGAATATTAAAGAAACAAAAATATTTATTAAGGTATAGATATGGAAGGAAGGTATATACAGAGCACTATTCATGTCATGCATTTGTTTACATCAGGATGATTTTAAGGTTCTGAGAATATGGTTCTGTCTTGCTTCTCAATTTGTTAAATATCTATACCATATGCATGGGACTGGTCTTTTGAAGACTGGAATATGGTCTTCAGTACATGGGTGACATCCAACTTTTTATTATTTCCAGGGAAATTATCCACAGTGTATACTTGGCTGAATATAGGCAAGCAAACTAAGAATTAAGACAAAAATCTGTCTTTTTTAGACTTTCTTCTTCTGAAGTATGGGTACTAAGTATATTTTGCAGCTCTTCTATATGTTGCAGTTTTAATAGTGTTTGCTAAGAATTATCAAAATGTTAAAAGCAGTATAAAATAAATGAAATGAATAATAATGCTGCTGGACATTACCAAACATGAAAAAGTATCACAGACCACACACAAACCTTCTCTGTCAAAAAAGCCCTGCAATGCCTTCTTTGGATCTTTCAAATAAAACGCTTCTCGATCCTCCTGAAACTCAATGGCAATTGGGTTTTCTTCACCTTCCTCCTCCTCTGCATCTTCCCCTGAAAAACGAAGAAAGTAAAAACTGGGAATATGAATGGATGTACAAGACAGTATGGTACAGATTCATTTATTATATATAAGAAAGGCAATATTTCTGCAAGATGTAAGCTTAAAATGAAAGCTAAGGAGATGGCCCCTTTCAGGTTTGCCAATATTGTACAGTTACAGATTGAAGGTAGGATCTAGCCCTATAGAGTTCTAAAGATGAAAGATGGCTAGATGAGTATATGTTGTTGTGCAGAGTCAAGTCATTTTCAATTTGTGGTGACTGTGAGACTGAGAGGCCCCTTCCACACAGCTGAATAAAAGTCCACATTTTCTATTTTGAACTGGGATATATGCAAATGTGGACTCAGATAAACTCAGTTCAAAGCAGATATTGTGTGATTCTCTGCCTTGATATTCTGGGCTATATGACTGTGTGGAAGGGCCCAGAGTGTGGCTTGGCCAAAGTCACCCAGTATGTTTCCATGGCTGAGCCAGCATTTGAAGCCTGGTATTTAAAGTGATATCCATGACTCAAGCTACTACACCACCTTGATCCCAGTAATCTAAGGCCTCTTCTACGCTGCCATATAATCCAGATTTATCAAAGCAGGTAATCCACATTATCTGATTTAAACCAGATTATATGAGTCTACACTGTCATATAATTCAGTTAAAAGCAGATAACCAGGATTTTATATGGCAGTGTAAGAGGCTTAAGCCCCCACCACACAGCTATATAAAATCTACATTGAATTGGATTATATGGCAGTGTGAACTCAGATAAACCAAAACACATATTGTGGATTATCTGCCTTGATATTCTGGGTTATATGGTTGTGTGGAAAGATTCTTAGAGATCTCAATACATTTTAGGACAACAGTATAATAGCTCTAAGTCTCAGTTCTTCCAGGAAACCAAAACATTTAAAACAAATGCAAGATTTATCTATTTTATCTTCAAAGAATGCCAGAAGAATAAAAAATGATGAGCTATTTGAGAAATGATGTGGCAAATGTCTTACTGTGTAAAGGGCATATGCTATTAGTTACACCATTACAGTGCTCTCAAAATATGACATTAAACTATGTAACTAATTATTATGTATCAATTTTAAGTTACAAACCAGATACTAAGTGTTTGAAATCATTAATCCTCTTTCAATCAAAATTTATTTGTATGTTTTTATAGCACAGAATTAAGATGACAAATTTGTTGAAAAGGAATTTATTAGCCATTCATTCATTAAATTTAGGAATTTAAGAAATATTATAGGGCAGTGTTCAACTTTGAGATATTTAAAGTGTTAGACTGAAAATTATTGTCATCGTCATCATCTATACATGGTGCATCATGATAATAACGCAGGCAGGTACCACACTGAGCTATTTAATACACAGCTGAGTTAAGTCATTATCATGCAGGAACTGAGCTGGCCATTCTCTGTTGCAACTTCTTAAATATCGTAACTCAATACCTGTGGTGCATACAAAAGATGTCAGGAAGCATGACATTTCAGAGAGCTGTTTTTTGTTAGTGTAGGGCAGTGGTTCTCAGTTTACCAGCTGCTAGGATTTTTGGGAGTTGAAGGCCAAAAAACATCTGGAGATCCCAAATTGAGAACCACTGGTGTAGGGAATCCTGAACTATATTCTAGCTCAGTGCAAAGCACCTTTTTGCATTCTTATCCTAGTCCATTCCCCTGGCATAGAAACCATGCCCAGACATAATTTATAGACTTCCTGCGTAGATTTCTAGTACAAATTTGTCCAAAAATTGTTCTTTTAAAAAGCAGAACAAGCTCTAATCGGAATGTGATCTAGGAGTATGGTAGATAGACCCCACACCAATATTAATGGGAAGAAGTATGTACTAAGCTTGGAACAGACTTTTAATAGCCCACTGTCAAAGAAACATTAGAAATGATGTCTAATTCTACTGAAGCAGAAGATACTAAAGCAGAAAAAATGCAGTGAATTCATACTTCCATGGTACATAGAAATATATCTTACCAATTCCCCAGGAACAACTCAAATCAGTATTCTGACTGGTTTTATTTCTTCGTTCTTCTTTTTCGTCTTGATCTTCATCAGAATCATCACCCAGCATTGTTTTCTCTAACTTGGCCTGCTGCTGCTTACGCAATTCTTTCAACTGGGTTACACTCAATTCTGATTCTGGTTCTTGATCCTCCTCTGGGCCCTGTAGAATATATATTTTTTAAATTGCATGCTTGGGAAAATTATTGACATTGCTTCAGAACTACGTATAGCTATTTACGACATATGAATACTGGCTGATAAAATTTTTCATTCTTTTAAACTAGATGCTTTATACCCCATGAACATTACTTTTGCTCTTTTCAGAATATACATAGATAACAGCTAAACAGAGGCTGAAAGCACATGACTTTAAAATGTATGAAAGGTTAGGTGCATGTCTGACATACAAGAGCACTGAGGACTGTTTCAGGAGCTTTGCAGTACAAAAGAATCACATTCAGCTACTAACCTTTCTGAAACATTTTCCAACTACAGTAGAGTCTCACTTATCCAAGCCTCGCTTATCCAAGCCTCTGGATAATCCAAGCCATTTTTGTAGTCAATGTTTCCAATATATCGTGATATTTTGGTGCTAAATTCGTAAATACAGTAATTACAACATAACATTACTGCGTATTGAACTACTTTTTCTGTCAAATTTGTTGTATAACATGACGTTTTGGTGCTTAATTTGTAAAATCATAACCTAATTTGATGTTTAATAGGCTTTTCGTTGATCAGTCCTTATAATCCAAGATATTCGCTTATCCAAGCTTCTGCCGGCCCGTTTAGCTTGGATAAGTGAGACTCTACTGTATCTGTATGCTCCCCTACAGTACATACCTTTCAAGTATTTGTTTATTTACTTTATTTTTATTTTGTCTTTCTCCTGACATTGGAATTCAAGGCAGCTAACAGTGAGCATGATACAACACAATACAAAAAAGCACAAAGAAAATAAAATGAAAATCCATCAATACAAAATACAATTTAAAAATAATCTGGATAGGCCTAGTAGAAGATAGTGTGTATTACTGATTTAAACTAAGATAGTGTTGAACTGACATATGTCTTCTGGCATGTTATTTCACACTGGGGGGAATGGGGTAGGCTGAAGAAAAATCCTTTGGGTAACTACTTTTGGCTAATTGAAGGAGATGTCTCCCAGAGGTGGATTATATAGGAGAAGACAATACTGTAGGTAACCTGGACCCAAATCCTGTATGTTTTAAAAGTAATAACCAACTCCTTGTACTAGCCTAGACACAAATTGACAGCCAGTGGAGTGACTTCAATATTTATTGGTTTGCTTAATACACTCCTGCATCAAGCAAAAGTTTCACCAGTATATTTCTGAAGGCTTGCCTGGCCCATTAGAAAACCAAGGGCTTGGAAGTGCTACTACTGGGAGGGGATGGAGGAGGGAGGCAATTCACACAGTGATTATGTGACTGGCTTCTGTCCAGAGAGGAGATAATCCAAGATGTGTCTGGATGCAATACAGCCTTTCCTTTTTACATACCCCAAAAGCACCAGATCCCACCTGAAGTTGGGATCTAAATAGGCTCGGTCCTGGTTACTACTTGGATCGAGACTGCCATCAAATACCAGGTTTTGAAAGCTATATTTCAGAGAAAGGAGCTAGCAAAATTAGCTCTTGAGTTTCCTTGACTAAGAAAACCCTATGAAATACTTGCCATCAGCTAACAAGCAATTTGAAAACACATACACACACACACACAGACCCAAGTAGCTGTTTCCCCACTGGTAGGCAGCAACAATAGCTGCATAATATGACCCATGAGCTGCAAGTGTGTGTTAGTCTTTGGACTAGAAAGAGTCCCTGGAATCCCATCCCAAGAGCCTTAGGGCCCTTCCAGACAGGTCCTATATCCCAGGACCTGATCCCAGGGTTTCTGCTTTAAACGAGGATATATGTGTCCACACTGCCAGTTAATCTGGGATAAACAGAAAACCTGGGATCAGATCCTGGGATATAGGGCCTGTCTGGAAGGGCCCATAGAGTGCATCTACACGCTAATGAAGTTTAAGCCACTTAAAGTTGTAGTTTGGCACCAACTGTCTTTGACAGAGAAGGCTAAAAACCATGTAAAACTACACAGCAGAATTAATAATAATAATAATAATAATAATAATAATAATAATAATAACTTTATTTTATACCCCGCCTCCATCTCCCCGAAGGGGACTCAGGGCGGCTTACATGGGGCCAAGCCCGAATAAAAACAGTAGCAGTATAAAACACAGCAATAGACAACAACTTGCACAATAAAAAAAATAAAAAATAAAAATAAAACATTAGCCAATAAAAAACAAGAACTAATAAAAACATGGATTAAAACTGAGAGATTGTAAAAGTAGACTGGGTAAAGTGCACCATATAAATATTGTAGACACAAGGTGACTGATAAAGTGCTGCAAATTCTGGAAGCGCAAATTGGGATGGGAATAGACCCTGTGTCTATATCGAGTTGACAAAGGTAAAAGGTGCAAACCGGTGAATGGTCACAGATACAGATTGCTTCTGGATGAGCAATCTTTATCTAAAGGCTTGAGTAAAGAGCCAGGTTTTCAAGCTCTTTCTGAATGCTACCAGGGTGGGGGCTTGCCTGATTTCCCTGGGGAGCGAGTTCCAGAGCCGGGGGGCCACCACGGAGAAGGCCCTCTCTCTCGTCCCCACCAACCGTGCTTGTGACGGAGGTGGGAGCGAGAGGAGGGCCTCCCCCGACGAACGAAGAGATCATGCAGGTTCGTAGGGGGAGAGGCGATCACTAAGGTAGGAGGGTCCCAAACCGTTCAGGGCTTTGTAGGTGATCACGTGCACCTTGAATTGGGTCCGGAAGGTGAACGGCAGCCAGTGGAGCTCCTTAAGCAGGAGGGTTGACCGCTCCCTATAATTTGCTCCAGTTAGAAGCAAGGCTGCCGAACGTTGAACTAGTTGGAGTTTCCGGGCCGTCTTCAAGGGCCCGGAAATTAATGCAGTCAATTAATGCTGTCAATTAATGCTGTTTGACATCTCTTTAGCTGCTATGACTCAATACTATGGAATGTTGGGTTAGGTGAGGCACCAGGACTCTTTGACAGAGAAGACTGAGGTTTTGGCTGGATCTACACTGCCAAATAACCCAGTTTCAGAATGCAGATTAATTGCATTGCACTAGATTATATGGCAACTGTAGACTCTTATAACCCAGTTCAAAGCAATTCAATCGCATTCTGAAACTGGCAGTGTAGATCCTGCCTTTGTCCAACTCTTATGATTCCATAGCACTAAGCCATGGTGGTTAATGTCGTGTCCAACCTGCATTAATTGTGCAATATAAATGCACCTTAACCATCTACTCTCTGCATGAAATTTGACTGTTCTTAGACCGGGATGAGACTTGAGTGCAGCGGAGTTGATGGCGTAGGAGAATCGCTTCAACATACCTCACAACCTCTGAGGATGCTTGCCATAGATGTGGGTGAAACATACAATCATAGAATCATAGAATAGTAGAGTTGGAAGAGACCTCATGGGCCATCCAGTCCGACCCCCTGCTAAGAAGCAGGAAATCGCATTCAAAGCACCCCCGACAGATGGCCATCCAGCCTCTGCTTAAAAGCCTCCAAAGAAGGAGCCTCCACCACAGCCCGGGGGAGAGAGTTCCACTGTCGAACAGCCCTCACAGCGAGGAAGTTCTTCCTGATGTTCAGGTGGAATCTCCTTTCCTGTAGTTTGAAGCCATTGTTCCGTGTCCTAGTCTGCAGGGCAGCAGAAAACAAGCTTGCTCCCTCCTCGTCTGGAGAGAATGCTTCTGGAACATGGCCATACAACCTGGAAAACTCACAGCAACCCAACTTTGTTTGTGTTTTTAAATACATTACAACTGTACCCTTGGTTCGCCTCTGACACGATAAATAAATAAATAAATAATCTACTTTGAACTAGAATATATGGCACTGTGGGATTTTCTGCCTTGATATTCTGGGTCATATAGCTGTGTGGAAAGGCCCTCAATCTACCCCCTCTAGTCTCGACCTGATTCGCTGACCTGCAAGACGAAGAGGCGGCTGCTACCTCCGAAGCGCAAGACGTGTCCGACGCGGACCCGGCAGTAGGTCCTGGGCGGGAGGCGCGCCTTGTTGAGGAAGGTGCCGTGGGCGCTGCCCAGGTCGAAGACGTAGAGGCCCGGCTCGGGGCCTTTCTCCTCCACCGCGGCCTCTCCCTGCCCGGAGTTGGGAGGCGGGCGGTGCTGGAGCACGGCGTGGTGCCGCGAGACGCAGGGGTGGGCCAGCGAGACGTCGCAGCCCGGAGCGCGGCCTACCATTAGCCAGCTCCGCTCGCCCAGGCCCAGCTTGTCCAGCACCGCGCCGCCTTTCAGCACCTCCAGGCTGTAGCTCGAGGAGGCGCCTTCCGGGCCTGGCAGGCCTCCCCAGGGCGGTTCCTGGTAGTCCGGCAGGACCGGCGGCGGAGGGCCTGGAGCGGGGCCTCGGGGCAGCTTAGGAGGAGCCGCCGGAGCCGCCTCGCCCTCTTTCCCTCGCACCACCGGACCAGGAGGCGGGAGGGCCGGCTTCTTGAAACCTTCCATCTCTCGGGTCTCCTCAGCAGCGTCCGCCATCTTGGCGTGTCCGCTCTGCAAGGAGCCCCCGCGGAAACCCTTCCCCGGCACTTTTGGTTCCGGGCGAAACGTTGGCCTCTACGAAAGGACGGGCCGCAGGTGAGGCGAGAAGGGCAAGGAGGGAGACCGCGTTTTTTTTTTTTGGGGGGGGGGGGTGTTGAGAGTTGTAGTTCCGACAAAAGGCGGAGGGGAGAAATTGGGGCTTCTACGGAAGGTCCTTGACAAGCACACAGTTCGAAGTTCTCCAAGAGGGGCTTCATGGAGACTAGCAAAAAGGGAGCGGGAATAATTTTGTCTTGAATCTCTCTTCATGGAAAGGAGGACTCGCTGTAGAATTCATGCACCTCGGTGCCTCTTTAACTGACAAGGGCTCAGTGCAATGGAATCATGGGAGTTGTATTTCTACAAAGTCTTTATAGCAGGTCTGAGCAAACTTGGGCCCACCAGGTGTTTTGGACTTCAACTCCCACAATTCCTAACAGCCGGCTGTTAGGAATTGTGGGAGTTGAAGTCCAAAACACCTGGAGGGCCCAAGTTTGCTCAGGCCTGCTTTGCAGCCTTCTCTGCCAAACTACAGCTCCCAGGATTCCATAGCACCGAGCCGATTACAGTTAAGACTGTGTCAAAACTGCATCAGTTCTACAGTGTAGAACTCCCTTCAGGGAGCCTCTTTGGGTTGGTACACCCAAAGCTGCATCCTGTATTACAGTAGTTCTCAACCTGTGGGTCCTTAGGTGTTTTGGCCTGCAACTCCCAGAAATCCCAGCCAGGTTACCAGCGGTTAGGATTTCTGGGAGTTGAAGGCCAAAACATCTGGGGCCCCACAGGTTGAGAACCACTGCTGTATTATTTTAATCTTTAAATTGGAGCGGCACTTTGAATGCACCTGTCTTCAAATTGCATAACAATTTATATGACACATGGATCTCACTTGGTTTTCTTAGGCATGGAAGACTGAGGCCCCTTCCATACATCTGAATGAAATCCCACATTTTATGCTTTGAACTGAAATATAGGGCAGTGTGGATTCAGATAACCTAGCTTAAAGCAGATATTGTGGGATTTTCTGCCTTGATATTCTGGGTTATATGACTGTGTGGAAGAACCCTCAGAGGTGGTGTTATATAGTAATAATAATAATAATAAGACTTTATTTATATTCTGCCCTATCTCCCCAAGGGGACTCAGGGTGGATTCCAACAAACAAAAACGAGCCAACATATAAAACAAACTTATAACTTGACATCTATAGATTATATAAAATGTAACCTGTCAAAAATTATATCTAACATAAAACCTGAACATAAGACAGCATTAATTTATAGGAGCCAATGAAGGTTCACTAAAATATGTGAGTTGATTATGGGCCCTTCCACACAGCCAAATAACCCAGAATATCAAGGCAGAAAATCCCACAGTATTTGCTTTGAACTGGGTTATCAGAGTCCACACTGCCATATATTCCAGTTCAAAGATAATGTGGAATTTTATTCAGCTGTGTAGAACGTGCCTATGTGGTCAGTGGTTTTGCCAGTTCCTTCCTCTGAAAGAGCTTGCAGCATCTGGGAGTCACTGGCAGTCTCCCATTCAAGTACTAGCCAGAGCTGACTACTTAGCTTCCAGGATCTTGTGCCTTTACCACTGGTTCAAAGGAAGTACAGTAGAGTCTCACTTATCCAATGTTCTGGATTATCCAACACATTTTTGCAGTCAATGTTTTCAATACATCATGATATTTTGGTGCTAAATTCGTAAATACTGTACAGTAATTACTACATAGCATTACTGCGTATTGAACTACTTTTTCTGTCAAATTTGTTGTATAACATGATGTTTTGGTGCTTAATTTGTAAAATCATAACCTAATTTGATGTTTAATAGGCTTTTCCTTAATCCTTCCTTATTATCCAACATATTCCCTTATCCAGTGTTCTGCCGTTTATGCCGTTTATGTTGGATAAGTGAGACTCTACTGTATTTCTAATATACATTGCAGGTGCACATTGCCTTTCTAAATAAGCAAGAAGTTCTTTTTTTGTAGGACAAACTTATCTTTTAACCTTATAAATGGACTTTTTTTATAAACAGAATGTCAGAAAAGTAACCATAATGGGAAATTGTAGCTAAATGTAGCTTTATTTACAAAATATTAATTACAACATTTTACAAAATGGAACTACATAAAAATATAAAAGTATTAAAGATATATGACTTTGTTAATTTTTCCTATGTATGAAGGCTTTTGGGACACCCTGTATACTGTCTGTTCATGATTGTAAGCCCCCCCCCCCCCCCCCGGAAAGCATAGCTACCTTCATATGCTCCTCATAAGATGATAATGGAACAAGCATGGGCGAACTTTGGCCCTCCAGGTGTTTTGAACGTCAACTCCCACAATTCCTAACAGCTGGTAGGCTGTTAGGAATTGTGGGAGCTGAAGTCCTAAACACCTGGAGGGTCCAAGTTTGCCCGTTCCTGGTACAGAATGTCAATTCTATAAAGAAGTATTTTGGATTTAAAACCAAAATCAGTTTTATGATCAGCCTGAAAGCAACAAAGCCAGCCTTCCTTGCTTCAAAAGATCTTCCCATTGGATGTTAACGTGTATATGTCTGATAAAGAGGAAAAGGGAAAAGACACTGATGGATATTATGAAAATATTAATTCTGTACTGGTCTTAAAATGGCATGGGGAGGACAGATGCAGACTTGGTTAGTCAAGACTATATGTAGTATACCTCAGTGCTTCTTACACTTTTTTCTCTCATGACTCCTTTTCAACTGAGAAATTTTTATGTGACCCCAGGTATATAAAATAGGTATAAAAAGTAAGCTTTTACTGATAATAATCCAGCATTTGCAAGGCTTGCTAAACAGCCTGATTTTCCTTTTTGCGGAGTACAGCTGCAGATTCTATTGTAAACACTGCACATTGTTCCTAACAGATTTGCGTCAGTGGATGGCATCCAGAAACCTTTTACTGTTGCCAGAATTTTCAAGACCCCAACAATGATGCAAGGGGACCCTATTTGGCGTCAGGACCCACAGTTTAGGAAGCAGTGATACACCTAATAACACTATTGCTATTGAGATAAAGAATCCATAGCTGATTTTCCTTTGAGAATATAAATGTTAGTACATAATGAGATCTGTCTCCTGACCTAATTTGAATGTATGGGGATCCTTTGTAAAATGTCATAATTTGTCAGTGCTTTCTCTTTTTTTCAGAAGCTATGAGAGCATATCTGCCCACATGTCTGATGAAGAGATTTACTGAATTGGGCTTCCTCCTGTGAATGATAACTGTGGACAGTATAACTGAAATCTCTTCCTGTCCCATATCTTTCCAATTAAATCAAAAACTTCATTTCATTGTTTAACGAAACTGCAAAGGCTTCCAGGAAAATTTCTTTATAATCTAAATTGTTTCAGTAGAAATCGTTAAGGCACCTGACAACAAGATGCTGCGTTATTGGGGTGAGATCCCAATCTCTTCCAGCCAGGCCAACCGCAGCTCCTTTGACTTGCTTCAGAGGGAATTTCGAACTGTGGAGGTCCAGGATCCTCCTCTGCATCAGCCTTCGGCTAACAAGCCCAGGCCCACTACGATGCTGGACGTTCCCTCGGAGCCTTGTAGCCTCACCACTCACACTATCCAGCTGATCCAGCACAATCGAAGGCTGCGTAGCCTCATTGCCACAGCTCAGGCTCAGAACCAACAGCAAATGGAGGGCATAAAGATAGAAGAAAGCGAGCCTTTGCCGAACTGCCCTGGCTCCCCACCTCCTCCTGACGACTTGCTTCCGCTCGATAGCAAAACACCCCGGATGCCATTTCAGTTGAGGCACAGTGATCCAGAAAGTGACTTTTACAGGTGCGTCTGAAATTAATAGTTAACCCCCCCTCTCCGAACCACACAAAAGTAATTTTTATTGCCTACTCCTGTCATCTGTTCTGTTACTTTAATTAATAGAATTGTAGACTTGGAATTCCTCAAAGGTTATTTAGTGCAGTCTCCCATCAAGAAAGAAAACTTGGAGACAAAACATCCTTTTATTATAGAACTAGCCCAGGTACCCAGCATTGCCCAGGTTATTTGGAAAAAATCATTTTTTAAATTTTACAAAATGCATAAGATTGTGGGTGAACTACAACTCACATCATGCCAGGTTCACCCCGAGAAACTCCATCAGTACTTAAAGTTTGTTTTGTTGGACAAGTTTGTTCTGTATGCATCATCGGTGGAGTGCACTGTGCTCTCTGGCTGTAGGGTAAATTTCAGCTCCCAATATGTTGCATCAGTCTCCTCAAACCGCTCCAGTAGGTTGAGTTAGTCATGGGGGTTTTGGGTGCCAGTTCCATCATCGGTGGAGGTCACAGTTTCTCTCATTGTGGGTGAACTACAGCTCCCAGAAAGGAAGGTCATTTCCCCCCAAACCCCTCCAGTAATCAAATTTTGGCATATCATGTATATGTGCTAAGTTTGGTCCAGATCCATAGCTGTTTGGGTTCACAGTGCGCTCTGGATGTAGGTGAACTACAACTCCCCCAAATCAAGGTGAATCAGTATGTTTTGCTGGTCATGGGGGCTATGTGTGCTAAGTTAGTTCCAGGTCCATTGTTGGTGGAGCTCAAGAGTTTTCACTGATTGCAGATGAACTATACACCCCAGTACCTACAACTTCAATATGTCCAGGCCAATTCCCCTCAAAATCCGCCAGTATTCAAATTCGGGCATATTGGGTATGCATGCCAAGTTTGGTCCAGATCCATGATTGTTTGAGTTCATAGTGTACTCTGGATCTAGGTGAACTACAACTCCCATAAATGGCTCCAAAGACCTCCAGTATTTTTCGTTGGTCATGGGGGTTCTGTGTGCCAAGTTAGTTCCAAGTCCATCATTGGTGGATTTCGGAGTGCCCTTAAATTGCAGGTGAACTACACATCCCAGTATCTGGAACTCTTATAAATCATGCTGAATTCTCCCCAACCCCCTCCAGTATGTTCAGTTGTTGATCAGTTCTTCTGCTTGCTGTGTGCCATAGCAAATTCCACACCAATGGAGAGAGTAAGAAACACTGGGATGTCTGTGGTGGAGGAAAAACAGAAAATCTAGGAGGAAATTATCCTCGTATGAAAGCCTTCACTTGGGTGGTGGGCAGTATGGTGTTTGTGGAGGACATTGGCAGGGCTCTTGGATACGTTCATTGCTATAACCTGCAGTGTTTTTGGAGGCAGGGCCATTGGTGTTTCCTGTGTAGTGAGAGCTATATCTCTTTCTGGAGGCAGGGGCTTGTCTGTGTGAACAGACACCCCAACCACATACATACACATTTTCACTTTTATTATGTGTATAGAAGATTGTAGAGTTGGCAGTATATCGGGGCATTTTCAAGTTTGGTAGTCTTAAAAGAAAAGAAAAAGCAAGGTAGTTCCCTATCTTTCTTATACTACTCATGCTTTGTTGTTGTGTGCATTTGAGTCATTTCTGACTATTGACCCTATCTGAGGGTTTTCTTGGCAAGATGTATTCAACAGAAGGTTGTCTTCAGCTGAGGCTGTAACAGTATGACTTGCCCAAGGTCACACACTGGGTTTCCATGGCTGAGCAAGAATTCCAGTTCTGGTCTCCAGAGCTCAAGCCACTTTACTAATTAGGTTGTGTGAGATTGCTGGCACTACCACATTTCAAACCCAAACAGGGAGTTCTTTGCCTGCATAGTTCCCTAGGGTCTCAGACAAAGGGAAGTGGTTCCATATTCGACACTCCAGTCAGAGGCTATTTGATCACAGCCTGCCATTCAGTAGCTGCTAGATTACTCTTCTTTATCGTGCCTGTTATTTAACTTCGGCTATCCTGTCTATTGCTCAAAGGGAGATTTAATGGCCCTTTGTCAGGTGTCACTGCTGGCAGGCATTGCTGGTAATTGCAATGCTTGTTCCAGTCATTGTCAGCAACTTGTTGTGGGGTGATTGTCAGGCTGACACTACTGCTAATAGCTGAGGTCCAGCTAACAATTGCTGTTTTTTCCATAAGCAAGTCAAGGAAAGAAAAATACAGGGGTGAAAAACATTATTATTAGGAGGCTGCATTAATGACACATGATATTGATCAATTCAAAAATATAAGACCTTTTAATCTGCTCAGTTGCGGATGAAGGATCCCCTGGTGGCACAGTGGGTTAAACCCTTGTACCAGCAGGACTGCTGACTTGAAGGTTGGGTTGCTGACATGAAAGTTGCCAGTTCGAATCCAACCCGGGGAGAGTGCAGATGAGCTCCCTTTATCAGCTCCAACTCCATGCAGAGACATGAGCGTCCCCTGGGCAACGTCCTTGTAGACGGACCATTCTTTCACACCAGAAGCAGCTTGCAGTTTCTCAAGTCGCTCCTGACACACAAAAAAAGTTGTGAATGAAAATATTTCTCTATTTTTAAATCTATCAATATTATAAATAATAACTAATCCAGTCTTTTAAAGAATTCACTGCCAATGCCTTTCATTTTGTTTGGAAACAAATTTCTGACAGATAGTGCAATTTGATTGCACTGCATTTCTTGGGAACGATAGCTCAGCCGTGTAATGTTTCATAAAATTGAAGCAATCGTGAGAAAGCAGTCTTTGCTTTGCTGAAACTACTCTTCCCATGCAGTTTATCTTTGGAAAGGCCTGTTATTTCAACCTATCATTTTATTCGAATGAGACTCAACTGTTTCTGTACCACTAAACTGTTTCTGTACATATCAAATAGACCTTCGCCTTCAAATGCTTGTTAAACAGGAAATGGGCCACATGATTTACTTATGGTACTTAAAATGGGAAAACCTTGCATTGCTTTCAGTGATATTTTTTGCGGTCATTTTCAGGGATCAAAATGGAAAATAGCACAAGACATGAAAAGTAAAACTCTGTTAACCCCAAAGGCTTTTGTTTTATTATTTTATAGTGTATATACTCATTGCCCAGGTTTGCATTTTCTTTGTGGCCGTTGCTTTCTTTTCTCCTTTCCCATCATATACCTTGCCCCTCTCTATTTGCTTCTTTCATATGTCCTCTGCTTTTCCTCATACACCTTGCCTTCCTGTTTTCTACCTTCCTTAGTCTTCCTTTCCTTTTCTTTCTCCCCTCCCTCCTTTTGCCCCCCCCCCTTTCCCTTTCTTTCCTCTCTGGTCTCTCTCGCTCCCTTTTACCCCCTTCTACACTGCCATATGATACAGATTATCAAAGCAGGTAATTCGCATTATCTGCTTTTAACTGGATTATCTGAGTCTACACTGCCAGGTAATTCAGTTCAAAGCAGATAATCTGGATTTATATGGCAGTGTAGAAGGGGCCTTTCTTTTCTTTCTTTTTTTCCCCTCCTTTCCTTCCTATCCTTCATACATCTTTCATGCTTTTCTTCTCCTACATTTTCCCTTCCCTCTTTCCTATAGCATTTTCCTTCATTCTTTCCTCTCATAAACCTTCCCTGATTTTCTTTGTTTCCCCTATTATTTCCCCCTTCCCCACTTTACATTCTTATTTTCTTTCCCCCTTCCCTCTCTCTCTTTATTTCATTCTCTTTCCCCTTCTCTTTGTTTTCCCTTATGCTCGACCTCATGTTGGGCTTTTTCTTGGAATACATTGTGATATTTTGGTGCTAAATTCATAAATACAGTAATTACTACATAGCATTACTGCGTATTGAACTACTTTTTCTGTCAAATTTGTTGTATAACATGTTTTGGTGCTTAATTTGTAAAATCATAACCTAATTTGATTTTTAATAGGCTTTTCCTTAATCTCTCCTTATTATCCAGCATATTCGCTTATCCAACGTTCTGCTAGCCTGTTTATGTTGGATAAGTGAGACTCTTCTGTAATTCTGTTTATACTCTACTCTCTGCTGGTTGCATCTGACTGCGTAGCCAGTAGTTAAACCCTTTCTACCTATATCTTGCCATTTTAAAAAAAACTTGTGGGAACCCTCACCCCAAAACAGGATATATTGTGTAGTTGAAACCCTGCAATGATTTGAAATTGGATAATAAAGGCGATGTGTGCCAAGTTTGGTCCAGATCCATCAGGTCATGTAGGAGCCTTTGGGGTACAGACAAACCAACAAACACATACATACTGTGGTCTATCTTTCTAGACTGAAAGGTTTGCCATTGGGCTCTATTCAGAGGTATGGTCTGCCCATGGATGAGCAACTTCAGTAGGCCAATTTTCTTTCACCAATAGACTCTTATGGGGTAGAATGGAGTGCTAAAAAGAGAAAATGTTCAGATATCCATTTCTGGGTGTGTGTTTTGTGTGTGTGGATGGCCTTTTAAAATATGTTTAAAATATGTTTAGCACATGTGCTTGGCATGCAAGAAAAATTCAAGTTCCATCTCTGGTAATTTAGGAAGACTGGTATCGGAAATCCTGGAGAATCTATGGTTATCACTATAAACAGGACCAATCGTTCCTCTTCCAGCAACCTCAACATGCATTGTGTAGCAATTTCCATAATCCTCAACCAGCATAGCCATTATCAATGGGTGATGAGAATTGTCTTCTATACATTTGTGGGAGAAGGAGTAGCTTGGAAAAGGCTTATGTAGACAATACTGAGATTGGTAGATCAGTGATCAGAGCTGATATAAAGCACATTTTTACATTATATGACATGCTTTTTCATTGCTGTTGATATCCGTAAGCTCTAGTTTCTGCTAATCAAAAAGCAGAGATTTGAATTGAGGACTTCAGCTGTCAGAATGTTACATTATTAGTCTATAGATAACACTGCATGAAAATAAAAGGATACTTAATGTCAGCTGCGCTGGAGTTTTTCTTTTTGCTGACCATCTGCATTATCTGCAGGCACTTTAAAATAGAAATATTGCTCTGAGCATTATATTAGAATTTCATTTCATTGTTTCAATACAGTAATTTTAATAACAGCTGTGGAAACCTTTCTGATAATCTGGCAGCCTTGTTACTCTGATGAATGCTTGCTTTAGCGCAGCTTGAACAATTATTCTGACTGGTCAAATACTTTCATCTGTTGTTATATGCTTCTCTGAGTCTTTGGGAAGTTGTCCAAACTGTTTAGAGTACAGATTTTAAAATTTAAATAAATAATTGTTTCCACCCTACCTCAGGTAAGCAGGAAATTATTATTTATTCAAATTTATTTACATGGTGTCTGACTCTAGAGTTTGCTGCCACAGTGTAAAACATTTGATTGGACCATGGTATCATTCTGGGCTGTCTCTCTGGGATGGGACTTGGGGGTACTGTTCTATAGTGGCTCTGATCTTTCCTGGAGGGTCAGACCCAGAAGGTGGAGCTGGGGGACTCCTGTTCGACTCCCTGGCCGGTGGCCTGTGGGGTCAGGGTTCAATTCTGCCCCCTATGCTGTTCAATATTCACATGAAACCGCTGGGAGAGATCATCTGGAGTTTTGGTGTTTGGTTTTTATGCGGACGACACCCAACTCTATGACTCCTTTCCACCTAATACCAAGGATGTCATCCTGCCCCTAAACTAGTGCCTGTCATCAGTGATGGATTGGATGAGGGCTAATTGAAATTAAATCCAGACAAAACAGAGGTACTCCTGGTCAGTTGGAATGCAGATCAGGGTATGGGATTATAACCTATATTGGATGGGGTCACATTCCCCCTGAAGACACATTGTGTGCAGTCTGAGGGTGCTCCTGGACTCATCGCTGACCTTGGAACCCCAGGTTTGGCAGTGGCCAGGAGCGCCTTTGCACAATTAAAACTTGTGCAATAGCTGCGCCTGTACCTTGAGAAGCCAGATCTGGCCATGGTAGTCCACGCCTTAGTCACATTCTGCTTGGACTACTGCAATGCTCTCTATGTGGTGCTACTTTTGAAGATAGTTCAGAAGCTTCAACTGGTTCATAGATTGGCAGCCAGATTGCTAACAGGAACGGGGAAAAATCACTTCCATGTTATGGCAGTTCCACTGGCTTCTGGTCTTCTTCCGGGCTAAATACAAAGTGCTGGTCATTACCTTTAAAGCCCTAAACGGCTACTTGACCAATCGCATCTCCTCTTACAAACCAGCCCAGGCACTGGGGTCAGCGGAGGAGACCCTGCTCTCGGTCCCACCCCCATCTCAAGTATGGCTGGTTGGAATGAGAGAGAGGGCCTTTTCCATGGCTGCCCCCCACCTCTGGAACTCCCTTTCTAAAGAAATAAGGCTGTCCGCCTCCCTCCTCTCCTTCAAAAAACATAATAATAGAAATTATTATTATTATTATTATTGATTTTTTCACTGTCTAAATACTGACTAGGTGAAAGTACACAAGTGTTTTTTTAAAAAACATGTAAAATTCATATTTGGATTCTGCGGCAGAAAGTATTTTTGTAATGAGCACTATTGTTTTTCTGTGAGGTAAAGTTCTAGGACTTTGGTTCAATATCTCAAAGCAAATACTTCACTTTGCACTCTGAAAATCTGGATCTTTGGTATATAATTCTATTTTACCACCCCCCCCCCCTACAAAAAAAAAAAACTGGCTTTTGTCAGACCAAACCTCATGCTCAGTGCATGAAAATTACAAAAAATTGTCTTGTGTCTCAAGTTTACGTAGATATGGTTGAAATGTTTATCCCCATTCAAAGTAGCAATCGTTTCGCTATTTTCAACAAGGCCTTTCTGTCCTGTGTCTGCTTTCAGAGGCAAAGGAGAACCAGTAACGGAGTTAAGTTGGACTTCCTGCCGCCAGCTTCTCTACCAGTCCATA
Organism: Anolis carolinensis; assembly: GCF_035594765.1. Taxonomy (NCBI): domain Eukaryota; kingdom Metazoa; phylum Chordata; class Lepidosauria; order Squamata; family Anolidae; genus Anolis; species Anolis carolinensis. The sequence goes on from NC_085841.1 coordinate 43,325,117, forward strand.
GCTACCATTTTGGCTCATGCAGGCTTTGAATGTGCCAACGAGAGCGTCATAGAGACTCTGACAGACATTGCTCATGAGTACTGCTTGAAGTTTACGAAGCTGTTGCGTTCTGCAGTGGACCGAGAAGGCCGGCTTGGGCAAACCCCTTTCCCAGATGTCATGGAACAGGTCTTCCATGAAGTGGGCATTGGTAGTGTGCTCTCTCTACAGAGCTTCTGGCAACACCGGATTAAAGATTATCACAGCCATGTGCTACAGGTGAGCAAAAGAACAAAGTGAGCAAAGTAATTCCCATGGCATTTCATAGTAAATGGAAATTCAAGCATGAATTCTCTTCATCTAGTTCATTGCTGAGTTGCACTTGTGGATGTGCATTTTGCACATTTCCAAAAATTGCACTCCATTGGGAAAACATGCATGGAGTTAGGGAATTCCTGTTGCTTTATGTCAGTGGTTCCCAATCTTTTTTTGACCAGGGACCACTCTCCAACATTAGTACTAAAAGGGTTACGAATCAGTTTTTGGTCAACTTTAGATTTGGTTTGGTTTTTTGGGGTGCTGATTCAGAAAACTGCATTGGAATGGATAGACCACATCAACTCTAGTTTCTGATACAGAACATATTCCTCCAGTGGTCGCCATCTGCTCACCCACAGAAAACTATATTTAATAATCTAGAGCTGATGTGGTCTATCCAATGCAATGGTCAGCTCTGCGGAAATAAAATAAATAAATAAAGAGGAAGGAGTTTTGTGGACTGGATTTTCATTTATGCAGCTCACTGCTGGGCTGCAGCCCACAGTTTGAGAACCACTGCTTTATGTCAGATGGGGATATTTGACAGGTTGCAGCATGCAGAATTTTAACTACCATGGGCTAAATGCTATGGCACCCTGGGATTTGGAGTTGGGTGAGGCACTCTTTGCATTCTTTTTCAGAGAAGGCTGAAGACTTTGCACAGCTGTTTTCAGGTGTGTGGCAGCCATTGCAATGCTACACCTTCCCACAGTATTTGTCTTGTTGTTAGAAACCAGACAATCACATGGGAAGAGTCATAGAATCATATAATAATATAGTTGGAAGAGATCACATGGGCCATCTACTCCAACTCCCTGTCACGCAGGAAAAGCATAATCAAAGTACCCCTAACAGATGGCCATCCAACCGCTGTTAAAAAGTCTCCAAGGAGGGAGCTGCCACCACACTCCAGGGCAGAGAGTTCCACTGCTAAATAGCTCTCACGGTCAGGAAGTTCTTCCCAATGGAAGAATCTCCTTTTTTGTCATTTAAACCCATTGATCCAAGTCCCAGTCTCCAGGGCAGCAGAAAACAAATCTGCTCCCTCTTCCTTATGACATGGTGATTATGTCTCCTCTCATCCTTCTCTTCTGCAGGCTAAACTCTTTAAGCCACTCCTCATAGGGCAAAGTCTCCAGACCTTTGATCCTTTTAGTTGCTCTCCTCTGGACACCTCCACCTTGTCAATATCTCTCTTAAATTGTGGCACCCACAATTGGACACAGTATTCCAGGTGAGATGTGGCCAAATCAGAATATAGGAGGACCATGACTTCCATTGATGTAGACACTATACTCCTTCTAATGCAGCCCAAAATCCCATTGGCTTTTTAAACTGTTACATCACAACTTGTCTACTAAGACTCCAAGATCTTTTTCTCATGTAGTGTTGTTGAGCCAGGTATCACCCATCCTGTATGTCCATTTCTTTTGTTTTCTGCCTAAGTGTAGTATCCTACATTTCTCCTGGTTGAAATTCATTTTGTTAGTTTTTGCCTAGCTTTCTAATCTGTTAAGGTCATTTTGAATTCTGATCCTGTCCTCTGCAGTATAAGCTATCTCTTCCAATTTGGTATCATCTGCAAACTTCTTTCTTTGCCCTCTTCTTTGGGAGAATGATGGGGGCATTATTTCCTCATGGGCCACGCCCCCGTGTTGTTTTACAGTGCCCATTCCTTCCTATTATTGCTGTTGGTTTGTGGGGTCCCAAAGATGCCCCCCTCAAGTGTAAGGAGGGTCTTCCTAAATGTTTCCCTTCCCTCTCAATCACTCACCCTCATGCCTCTGGCCTCCCTGGCAGCCTCTCCCACCTCCGCCATTGCCTTAGAAGCGTCACTCCCCCCTCCCCGAAGCGAAAGGAGGCTCTTCCTAAATGCCTCCTTTCCCTTCCCTTTCCTGTCACTTAGTCATCTTCAGGCCTCAGACCTCACTGCAGGGAGGAGATTCCTATTGTGGCCCATCTCTGAGACGGAGGGAACAGCCTTTCTTCCCCTCCGCCGACTTCCTCCCTCCCCTTTCCCCCTCCACTTCTGGCTTCACCTCAGCCCTCGCTGTCTCTGCGTGCCCTTCTCCTTTCTTAAACAGTTATTTATAATACAGCAACTGATGCTTGTTTGTCCAGCAGATGCCGCTGTTTGTGAATCTAAGCATGGTTTTACCTGTCTGAGGTGTGATAGGCGTGTAATAATGGGTATGTGAATACCTTAAAACACTTGCCAGTTCTAATGCTAAGTTGTGTTCAAATTTCGAAGCAATTGGTGAAGTAGTTTGGGAGCTATGAGGTCCCTCACAAATAGACATTACATTTTTATTTATATAATTCTAAGATTAAAATGACTTCAGTTGCTTTTAACTCCAGCTTTTTTCAGTTGAGAGAAGGCATCCAATTTTCATCAGTGTAAGCCATTTTCCCTTTGTGCAGACTTACTTGGATGCTGCAGAGTTTGGAGGTTTTTTTGTTTGTTTGTTTGTTTTTTTGCATGGGGACTCCACCAAGCCACAGCTCTTAAAGGATGAACATTCTGCTAATTTCAGACTATGTGAAGTAACCTGCTGGGTTCTATCAGTGGAAAGATTATGCCTTCTTTCTACAGTGCAATTATCACCTATTTTAGAAAAGTTGTCTTGGTTGCAATGAGCTAGCCATCAAGGCAGTAGGGGCAATGCACTTCTGTACATTTTGCACTTCTTTTAAAAATCACTCCATATTTTCCTTTTCCAAATGGGTTACCGGCAGATCAGTAAGCAACTCTCTGAAGAGTATGAAAAGCTTGTGAATCCTGAGAAGGCAGCTGAAGATATGAAACCTGTGAAGATCAAGGAGGAGCCAGTCAGTGACATCACCTTTCCCATGAGTGAAGAGCTGGAAGGGGATTTAGCCTCTGGGGATCAGTCTTTGCCTGTTGGAGTGCTTGGAGCGCAGAATGAGCGTTTCTCAGCCAACCTGGAAGCAGAGGCATCTCCACAGACATCAGGTATATGTTACTCTTGCATAGTAGCCTGACTTATGCAAGCAGATGAGAAAGCTACTTACAGACAGATAGAAATATTGTTGACTCCTATTTTGAACTTGTGGTTCACTTGTTCTAAATTTTAAATAGTGACCATAGGCATCACTTTAGACCAGTGGTTTTCAACCTGTGGGTCCCCAGATGTTTTGGCCTTCAACACCCAAAAATCTTAACAGCTGGTAAAATTGCTGGGATTTCTGGGAGTTTTAGGCAAAATCATCTGGGGACCTATAGGTTGAGAACCACTGCTTTAGACGCTTCACCATGCTTCACATTTTATGTTATGTTAAAAGGTATGTTAAACCTTTGACAATTTATTTATTTAATTAGGATGATAGTAGTATTAAAGGGGGGTGAGAAAGAAAATGTGGGTTTTGAAGAGTTTTAGTGCCACATTCTATCAGTAGGCAGGACCAAGAATTGAGTGGAATTAGATGTAATTCTTTTTAACATTCTTGCTTTACCATCAAACATACGAAGTATAGCTAAATCTTTTGCATGTCTGCTCATGATTAAGCCTCAGTGCAGCAGCATCTATGCTTATGAGGCTCAACTCACTACAGAAGTTTAAATACAGTTAAACCCAATTTTTGTGTCTGATCACTGATTATAAATAATCACAGAAATTTCCCAAGATGATGGTGAAGCTAAAGGATTATATTTGTTTCATAGGCCAAAGGTGAACTAACCCATGTCTGAGTAATCAAGTCAGAGGAAACTTTTCTGTTTTTAACAAAAACAGCTAAAGTTAGGTTGCTTTGATCAAGGAATTTTCTGGGGATATGTAAGAGGCCCTTAAGTTTCTAAATTCAAGGAGTCATTTCATATATAATGAGTTTCCTATGGTATTTAAATTTAAGGTAGGAAAAAAGGGAATTTCTTTATAGCCTTTCATAGTCCACGGTTCCTAATTCTATTTTATTTTCATGGGATGTAGTTTGTTTTTTTATATGTGAGATAACTGGTTTCTGGTAAACAATATCTCAAAATAAATGCACCGTGTTTCCATTAGATGTAACTGTAAACAGTTCACACTTTATGTTAACTGCCTAATACTAATTTCTCATGTGGATTTCAGTGTTACGGTGTTCTGTAGAAAACAATTATTGTGGGAAAAGGTTGAAGGAACTGAATATATGTTTAGCCAGACAAAGAGAAGATTGAGTGAGCCCATGGTCTCACTCTTCAAATACACAAAGGCTGTTGCTGAGAAAGCCTGTTCTTCTGTGCTTTATTAACCAGTCCTAGATTTTAATTTCTGTGCTTCTCTTTAAGGTAAGGGTGGGGATAATGAAGACGTGTTACAGTTTCTAGCATTCCTAACCATTGACTGTGTTGGTTAAGGCTCCTGGAATTCTAGCCTGACAACACTTTGGAAGGTGGCATGAATTCCTACTCCAGTATCAGAAGACTTAAAAGCTTATCAACTTTGGAAAGTTACATGGTACGAAAAGCTGACAAGTTCAAATATCTCCTCTAATAATTAGTTAAAGAACAAATCTCAATGGGAAATAGATTCTTTGTGAGGCCTTTTAGTTTAGATTCATATAAATTGGCAGGTATTATCTTTCATTGAGATGGTCCCATGAACAAAGTCACAGTATCCTATTTCAGGATTTCAAGATCCTTAATGGGATCTCTGTATTTGGTTTTCCATGTGGGTAGCCATGTTATTCAATTTCAGCAGAAACAAGGAGCCTTGAGGCAACGTCATTACTAGCAGGTTTTGAAAAGCTTTCAAATACTACAATCCACATTCATAGAATCATAGAATCATAGAATTGGAAGAAACCTGATGGGCTATCGCGTCCAACCCCCTGCCAAGAAGCAGGAAAATCACATTCAAAGCACCCCTGACAGATGGCCATCCAGCCTCTGCTTAAAAGCCTCCACCACACTCCGGGGCAGAGAGTTCCACTGCTGAACAGCTCTCACAGTGAGGAAGTTCTTCCTAATGTTCAGGTGGAATCTCCTTTCCTGTAGTTTGAAGCCATTGTTCTGTGTCCCAGTCTCCAGGGCAGCAGAAAACAAGCTTGCTCCCTCCTCCCTATGACTTCCCCTCATATATTTATACATTCATCTCATGACATAGGCTTCAGTCTGCAAAAGCGTAGGCCAAATAAAACTTGTTACCCATTCAGATGCCAAAAGTCTCTGTATTTTGATTGCATCCACAAACCTAATATGTTTGGCTATCTAAAGCACACTGAAGTTCTTCCTGAAGAGGCACAACAGTGTGCTTCATGTAACAACCTATTTTTTCATCTGATATTATAGCCACTGGAGCTTTCAAACATATTTTCATGATCTCTCATTTCTAGGAAAAAGGTTCTTGAAAGTCTACCCCCTCCCATTTGAATGTCTTAATCTGTTCTTCTGTTTAGCTTTGTTTTCCAGTCTGCTGAACGCCATAGTTCCCTGCAGTAATAAATGTTCTACTTAGAGGCACTTAAAACACACACAAACACATACACCAAGGTCTCTTCTATTAACCTTAGCTGACTCTATCTCCAAAGGAGTTAAGATTGCAAGCTCTTTAACTTTTTATAGAACACACATTTGAAAATACAAATCTTTTTGTTCTGCTGTGGCTCACTGCTCTCCTACAATGCCTCAGAAATTTTAAATCCTCTTGTTCTGGTAGAGATGATGCAGCAAGTGATTCCTAAGCCATTTGGGGATTTGACAGTTTCATGGGTAAAGCTTCATGTGAATATTTCACTGCTTAAGAATGAGAGGTTACCATGTTGGCAGTGTATCAAATGCCTTGTGATTCTCTAATAGGGGAGAAATGATTATTAATGAAGAAGAAGACATTCTGCCTCTCCTTTATAATCTTTCTTTTCATCAGAGGGGCCTTGGGGAACTGGCAGTGAAGTTGCTGAAGGGTGTACCACCCTTCCAGTCCATTTATACAGTGTGTTAAACCTAGACAAAAAGAAGGGAAGTGTCTCAGGAATATAAAACGGCTTCTAGGTGGTTGCCCTGTGTTGTTTTGTTCTGTTTCCCGTATATGCTGTTTGCAGTCAGCCATCCACTAAGTGCATCACGTCATGGTGTGTTTGCTTCACTCAGCCTTCCTTTGGGATTCATCAAAATTTTGCAAAGCTTCCAGATGGAGTCAGGCTGTATCAAAGATGGTTCAGAATGTTAACAGTTTTGCCTACACAGTTTGTTTTTTAAACTTGTTTGCTATCCAAACTAGCCAGTACAACAGTTTCATTGTTTCTTCCTCCTTTTCCTATTGTGCTCTTTATGACAAACCTTACTTTCTTCTACTTTACCACCAGCTCTTTTCTCAAGGCTGGACATTTTCAACGCACTTTACACTGGGCTACCTCTGTACCAAGTTCAAACACTCTGTAGGTTTGTTCTTAGGTTGAATTTGTCTGTAAGTTGGAACAGGTACATTTTAAAAGTGCAACTCCATCCAGATCTATCTATCTATCTATCTATCTATCTTTGAAAAACATAGGGAAGGGTTAACACCCCTATGGCATTTGTTTTGCTGCCTGTGCCTCAGTTCAGAAGAATTCACTTCACTTTTCGTCCCTGTGATTGTATTTTGAAAAATTTCACTTGTTGTAGAAACAAGAACTGGTGATAAACTTCAGTGGAGATACCTTTTTCCCCATGATAATGCTTTCAGGAGTGAATTTCCCTTCCTAGGGGCAATTTCATTCACTTGCTATTGTCTCACCGCCGTTCTTAACTATGAGTCACCTGTAACCAGGATATTTGTAACTCAGGCACATCCTGTAGTTCAAAACACGGCAGCCAGACTAGTTACAGGAACACCCAGAAGCAAGCATATCACAAGTATACTAAAGTCACTCCATTGGCTTCCAGTTAGTTTCTGGGCAAAGTACAAAGTATTGATTTTGACCTATAAAGTCCTACATGATTTGGGTCCAGGTTCCTACGGGATTGCCTTCTCCTGTACAATCCGCCCCAAACACTGAGATCCTCTGGGGGTGGCTATTCCAACCAGCCAGAACCCGACTTGCAACCGTCACCCAGAGGACCTTTTCATCAGCTGCTCCAAGACACTAGAATTATAATCTGCATTTTTATTGAATTTAAAATTGCATTTTAACTGTGTATCTTGTATTTTAATAGTGTTTTAACAACATTGTACTCCACCTCAAGTTGCAAGGAGAGGTGGGTAATATATGCATTCTTCTTCTTCTTCTTAGGTGGTGAGGTGAATACCTCCCCTCTTTGGAATTTGGCCCCAGTGAAAATGGAACCACAGGAGAGTGAGGAAGGCACCGTCCATGGTCACCACGGAGTCTTGGGCAGTGATGTGTTTGAGGAACCCATGTCAGGCATGAGCGAAGCAGGCAGGCCACAGAGCCCAAACGGCTCCGAAAGCAGCTATGGTTCTCATTCCCCAGATAGCTTGATGGGATCTTCACCAGTTTTCAATCAACGCAGCAAGAAGAAGATGAAGAAGATGTGAACTTGGATCTGTGGGTGATGACAGAAGGAAATGATTTTTCAAAGTACCTGGTAGAACATAGGCTGCTGATCAACAAGAAGAGTTATTATTTAGTAGAGATGTTTTGGATTTCCTTATAGCTCAAAGCCTTTACTATCAAACTGAGGTGACTTGCTGAGAAAAGGTGGTAGAACTTTATTAAAACCAACTGTGGTGGTAAAAAAGTACATAAATTTCAAAAAATGAAGTGGAATATATTAGTTTTTGTAATTCTAATGCCATATGTTTATATTTCAAAAGATTACGCTTCTGGTACCATATTTTTGTTTGCCTCTATCAAGGGTGGGGACTACATGTCCTTAAAGGGGCTGCTGAGCTGCAATTTTCATTCACTCTTGATGATGTAGGTGGTCCTGAAGGGAGTTGTAGTCCAGGATCTAAAGATACCCATGTTCCCTATTCTTTGACTGTATAATGCTACTGTTGGCATATATGTCTGTTTCAACAGAATGGCCTCCTTGCTTCTTGTACCCATTTAGTCTGTGCTTACAGTATTTAAAGATATTGATTGTCCATTGCTGAGAGCTAGCTTTGAAAAATAAAACCCTGGAGGAACTCAGGAATGATTTACTTTTATTTCTTTTAATTCTGTCCCAATTTTGTCTGCTCTTCCTGGAAACAGCTTGCTGTTGGTTTATTATGTTAATGTTGAGGTTCCTTTAAACTGTTTTTTCTTCAGAAAGGAGACATGCTACATGTTTAATCATTTTCAAAGTCAGTAATATTTTCATGTGTCTTTGAGTTCCATTGTTGGAAATAATGTGGAACAGACATTTTAAAAGTATGCACACAAATCCTCATTTAAACATCATTCAGTGTGCTTGATAATAAGCAACCTAATGTGATCTGAAGCACCATGGAGACTTTAATATTGCCCATCATGCCTCCACTTTCGTTTTAAAACCACAGCATCATCTTGTTTTGGAAATGGGGCAAGAGGTCTCACCCTACTACACATATTTATACAGTGTTAAAGTAATTGTACAAACCTGTTTATAGCTATAAACAATATTGCATATCTGCATAATATTGCATAATAAATTGTTGTTGGATACCTTTATACCTTCTGACTTATGGTGGTCCTAAGGCAAAGTTACCATGGGGTTTCTTTGGCAGGATTTGTTCAGAGACGTTTGCGTTTTCCTTCTCTGAGGTTGAAAGAGTGTGATTTACCATTTTGCCATCACAGCATTTTGAGTGTGTTGCCATTTTGAGGAGGGAGTAGACTTATTTTCAGCACTTCCAGAGACTAACACAGATCAACTACTTCAAACAACAGGAAAAGAGATTCCACTTTAACATTAGTGATAACTTCCTTATGTTTAGAGCTGTTCAACAGTGGAATATGCTACCTTAGAATGCGATGGAGTCTTCCTTGTTTAGGGTCTGTGAAGGCTACCAAATACTCATTCCTTCTGTTAATATTTTTCACCAAACAATTTATGTCTCGGCTTAGCTGTATTCCCGAGACAGTTGACTCTCAGTGTTGCTTTTTCAAATGTGTCTATTTTTTTTTGGCTTGAGATATTGCATTGCCTTTTGTAGCTATGAAGAGATCAAACACTTTTATTTCTATTTTAGATCTACTGCCATTGAGCTCAGAGGTGGGCAATTTTGAATTGAGCACTGCAGTGACAGCCTCACAACCCTTTGTGGATAATACACTTTTGTTGCCATTGATGTTGAAATTCAGCAGCTGCTGCAGCAACTCAGTAGTGCATGAGGTGAACAGGGCTCTCTCTTTCTCTCTCCTGCATCAGAAAGCCCTATGAGACCATGGAGGAGAGCATCTTACAAGTTTCTCTGTCTGGAAAAGAAAGGAGAAGAGTACTTTATGAACTTACGGTGTTCATTCAAGTGTCTACAAGTCTGACGGTACAAATGTACTTTCCTTCTCATATTGTGTCTTCAAGTTGCTTCTGACTTCTGGCAACCCGAAGGTGAACCTATCACAAGGTTTTCTTGGCAAGATTTTTTCAGAGAATGCAGGTTTGCTTTACTATTCTCTAAAGGCTGATAGAATCTGAAATGCCAAAAAGTCACTCAGTGGGTTTCCATGACTTAGTAGGGATTCAGATTGTAGTCTCTAAGAGTCCTAGTCCAACATTCAAACTACTACACCACACTGACTGTCATAGTTCTTACAGTTCTGTTTGAAATCCTTTTGATAGCTATTTGGAATTATTTTCATTTTTAATAGGATGATTTATTTAATTTTTAAAAGAAATGTTATTGACTGTCTTAGTGGCCCACTGAATCAGCTCATACTTAAATCCCATTAATTCAACTCTGATTTTATTCTAGTTGTGTCTAACAACTAGATTTATAAAGATATAAATCCTTATGAGTTACCTGCATTTTGTTTTCATTTATGCTTTGAACCACCTTAGTCTTAGGGCACATATGGACTGTAGAATTGATGCAATTTAATAGCATATTAGCTGTTGTGGTCCCATGCTGGAATTTGGTGAAGCACCAGCACTCTTTGGCAGAGAAGATGAAAGACCTTATAAAACTAATTCAACCTATCTTCAACAGCCTTGTTCAGGCTTTGCAGACTCAGAGCCATGGTTTCCTTGATCGATTCTATCCATCTGTTTGGTCACCGTGGTTTCTAGAGAAGAGCACAGGCTTGACTTGTTTTGGGCTCTATTTATTGGTCTTTGTAGCAGTTCATGGTATCCATCAGACTCTTTTCCAGCACCACATTTCAGATGAGTAAATTTTCTTCTTATCAGCTTTCCTCATTGTTCAGTTTTCACAACCATTCATAGAAATGGGAACTATAACAACATGGGCAATCCTAACTGTAATATTCAATAATGCTGTATATCTTTAAAATTCAATATTTTGCCTATTTTCCTCATAGCTGCTCTTCCAACAAGTAATCTTATTTCTTGACTGCAGTCTCTATTCTGATTAATGTCTGATCTAAGATATGGAAAATTTTGAACAGTTTCAATGTCTTCATCATTTACTTTGATGTAAACATTATTTTTATTTTCTTAATGTTAACTATAAACCTGCCTTTGCACTTCCTTCCTTAATTTTCTCCTGTAATTGTTTTTTCTCTTTGCTCTTTCTTGTTAGTAGTGTCATACCATAATTGGGGAAGAACATAACCAGGGGGATAACTGCCTTAAAGTCCTGCTTGTAGGATTCCCAGAAAATCCAATTACGATTGTGAGAAAGAACATGTTGCATTGCTAGATAATCCTGGAGGGCTCTTCCTGTGTTTCAATCGTTTGGCTATTAGGGTCTATAGTCTATGCTATTATTAGCGATACCACTGTTTCCAAACCCTGCAGAACTCGCATTCCGCAACCTTTTGGGGCTATAGCTATGTTTGTCTAACACAAGAGCTACAGAGACATTTTTATTTGTTTTGCATTTTAGAAATACCCACATTTTCCAGTACTGAATTAGCAAAGTTTCCCACCTAGGAAATGTATTCAGGGGTAGCTGTGTTGGCCTTAAAGCAAAATAAGAATCCAGTAGAAGCTTGAAATTTTGCATGATATTTTCTGCATTTTGGTTGGCCTATAAAAATATCGCTCTTTTGTGATTTTCTACCTATGTATACTATTAATGTTGTAGTAGAGCCTGTGAGTAACGTTACAAACAGTAGTATGGGTGCCAGAAGGGGAAAAAGGGTTACTTGGGAGCAGGAATCTGATGATAAGCAGCAGAGAAAGAGGATCCGGGACATACTTACAGCATCTACAGATGAGGAGTCGTTTGAGGGATTCTCTGGGGATGATGGGTCAATGAGTGAAGGAGAAGAAGGAGACATCATGGATTGGACTAAGATAAGAGAAGTGCCAGCTATTTGTGAGGCACCAACAACTAGTGATACCTTTATGGGGTTCTCTGGAAGTGAAGACTGGCAATCAGGGGATCCAACTGATTCTTGGGGGGATCTAAGTCTTGACAGGAGATGGAGGAATTGGAGGGAGAGTCAAAGGAATTCACATGAAGAGCTGGGAGCAGCTGCGGGGGATGGTGATGGGGCAGTGGTCAATTCATCTTCTGATGGTGATTTGTAGATAAAAGTGGGTTCAGGAATGAGGAGTCTTTGCAGAAGGCAAGGTGTTAATGTGTGTTCGTGTGCTGGGTGTTGTGTATTGGGAAAGTTTCTTGTAGTCTTGCTGCTGCTTGTTTCATGTTTGGCGTTGGACTCGGATCTGCAGTTTGGACCTGGACCGGTTTGGCTAAAGATGCTGCTTCTGCGGACACTGGAGCAACGCTGTTTTGGATTCCTCCTGCTTCGACCTTGGACTTCGGCTGATGACACCTCTCTTCTTGGAAATCCCTTAGTTAACCATTTGTGTACTGTGCCTTTTTGCTTTGCCTTAGAGTGCTTGTTTGACTTGTTGCTCTTTGCATCCAGTTAATCTGGATTACATTTCTGTTTACCTTTTGGACCAGGTCTGGTTTGGGTTTTTGAGTTTTGACCAGTGGAACTGCATTTAAGTATTCCTGCGTCCTTTTCCTTTTGTTTCAGTAAACTCTGTTTTGAAGGCACTTTTAAGTCTGGCCCTTAACTCCATTCCCCCATGAGTTGATAAATCAGGCTTGAAAAATGTCCCTTTTACTCAGTGGAAAAAAATGTAATATTACAAGGCATTTAAAAAACTTCTATCTACAAATACAAAAGTAAGATGAAGCATGTGAATGTCAGAAGCAGCACTTAGGAGAGAGGGAGGTGGAAATCTACTTTACTATGCTTCAAAAACAATGTGCATGCTAGCTAGGCTAACACATTTCTAGTCTTTCTGCATAAACAGTTCTCCAGAATAGGGAAATCAATATTGCTTCTCCCACGTATACTTCTGCTACACTGTAGAATCAATAGAGTTTGAATGTTTTGCTATATTTAAGTGTATACCTGAAGTATTTAGTCTGGCTAGCTGGAAAGAACAGCTAGTAAGTGCGGCAGAGAAACCTAAACACATGGATGAATGAAGGCATAATGGTTTTATCTATACTGGAAAATTTTAAATCTCTGTGCAGATTTTAAGGAAAGCAACAAAACAGAAATCCAGAAGTACACTTAACAGTATATAAATAGCCAGAAGTCCAGATCCCATCTGAGCTTGAAAGTTGAGCAGGGCTAGCCCTGCTTAGAGCTTGGATAGGCAATGTAAGCTAAATTTCAGAGGACAGAATGTGCAAAACTACCTCTGGGTATTCCTTGCCTAAGAAAACAATGATAGCCATGGGATCACCAAAAGTGAACAGGCGACTTGAAGACATGCACACAGCACCTTTGAGAGTAACTGGGAGAATATAGTACAGTCGAAGGTTTTCACATCCAGAACCACTGGGTTGTTGCATGGTTTCCGGGCTGTACGGATCCTTTGGATCCTCTGAAGATGCCAGCCACAGATAGAGGTGAAACATCTGGAGAAAATGCTGCTAGAATGCCCAGAAACCACACAACACTCCATCTAGTACAGTGTTTCCTAAACTGTGGTCTTCCAAATGTTTTGGACTTCAAATCCCAGAATTTCCGACTATTAGCCAAGCTGTTTGGGGCTTCTGGGAACTGAAATCTATGACAACTGGAGGATCTAAGTTTGGGAAGCACTATATGTGCTTTTGTGGATACACTCTGTCAAACAAAATTTGCATTTGAATTTTCTTAATCCCCAGTAGTCTCAGTGACATTGTTAGATTCGTTTACATCTTTTAATGTGAAAACAGGCAAACACCAAATAGCTTCCCCAACTTTTGAGGAAACCATTATATTGAGCCTGCCAGTATAATAACTTCTAGGCTTGTGCATCTGTATAGAATGACTTACAGTTTCTGTTTGTTCCATTTGTATGGTCCCATTTCCATCCACTGCTTACGTAAATTAACTCCAGCTTCTGCCAACCTAGCAGTACGAAAATATTCCAATGTGAGTAGATCAATAGGTACTGCTCCAGCAGGAAGGTAACGGCACTCCATGCAGTCATGCTGGCCACATGACCTTGGAGGTGTCTACGGACAACGCCGGCTCTTCAGCTTAGAAATGGAGATGAGCACCAACCCCCAGAGTCAGACATGACTGGACTTAATGTCAGGGGAAAAACTTTACCCTTTAACCTATATTAATGGGCTGTTCCGTCCAAGGTCTGAAAAAACCAAAACATGTTCAGGCCTTGGGCGGCAAAGCGCCAGGCCCTGTGAGCTGGGCCTATGAGCACTCAATTGTAGGCCCTGGCTGCTGGGCTTACCGTTGAGTACTCGATGGTAGTCCTGGCAGTCAGGGCCTTCAATCATCGAGTACTCGATGGCTCATAGGCCCTGGCTGCCGAGCCTACTGTCGAGTGCTTGACTGTAGGCCTGGCAGCCAGGACCTATAAGCATTGATCGCTTGATTTCTCCTAGGCCTGCCTCATAGGGCCTATAGGGGAGTGTCGAGGGCTCAATGCTCGTAAGCCCTGTGAGCTGGGCCTATGAGCATCGAGTGTTCAGTGCTCGACTGCAGGCCCTACGAGCCGAGCCTATGAGCCTACGAGCGCAGCCAAGAGACAAAAATAAGCTGACCAAAGGCTACCATTCCCCTCTGCCTTTCGTTCCACTGTTTCTTTTGTTCCCATGGGGTTGTACCATTCTGTGCGATCCAAATGGACAAAACGGTACAAAACCATGAAAGAAACAGATGAAACAGGATTTGAGCCCAACCCTAGTAACTTCTCCCTATTCATCCCGTGTTAGTTCTGCCTCTGGTAACAATTTTTCTATTAAAGAAGTAATGTCCAGAAATGTATCTACTTTGCTGAGGTATACCTGTATTACTTATTCCTGGAAGTCCCAGGTTTGATTCCCCCATTCAGCTTGGGCAAGTCACACTCTTTCAACTTTAGAGGAAAGCAACCTTTTCTGAATAAATAGAAGACACTCGGGCTGAGTCTGTAATTATAATATAATGCGGGTTCAAGACAACTTGAAACCACAACAGGCACAAAATGCACACTATCAATGTACACTGCAGCATGCATTACAAGGAATATAACACATTAAAAGAATCACATGAAAGTCTGAGTTAAACCATAAATTGTACTGCGGCAGATCCAAGTATACCTGAGGTCCAGGGTGAAATTGGCTTCAGAAAATGCAAAGTGTATTGTAGACATCAATCCCTGCTGAAGTACTGGGTTTAGTGCTCTGCGTAATCACAGGCTTTAAACCAGTTGCAGGCATGGCTGTCTAATCACCTATGGAGTGAAACTGATTCCTTCCAAACTGGATCCAAGTTGCATTATAGAGTGAGTGTAGATGTGCTTTAGGATAGGGTGGTCATAAGTCAAGGTCAACTTGAAGGTGAATAACATCAAAGGTATATATTTCGCTTCAGAGGATTATGTATTTACTTGAGATAATTAGGTGCCCCCCTTCCATACACACAAGAAAAAGGCTTCAGTCTTGGAGGACAAAGCACACATAGTTAAAAACAAAGAAAACAAATATGGTTCTCACTGCAATTTATCACAATTAGGATAAGGCTCTGGGTCAGTTCCTGCTGCTTACCATTGCCGAGGGAAAAATATGGAGCGATGGGACGGGGTGTGTGTGTGCATATGAGAACAGAACTCCACATACACATGCACTTGGCAGTGGTGCAGAGATCACGCCTTATGAATCCTGCACCACTATGTTATACCAGGCAATTTCCAGAGGCACAGCATACTGTGTGAGGCAAAAATGACATTTTACCAGTGCTTAAAAATGTGATTTCATTGCTGTGCAAATGTGATTCCACCATGGGAAACACCGATCCAGTTCCTTGCAATAAATGAGGAACAAATGTACATTGATTGCCTTATTACCTGGACAGGTCTTTGTGCACTGAAGATAAATGTTGATCTGAGCTCGGGGGGGGGGGGGGGGAATTATTAACAATGTAGAGAAAGTTCTACTTTCCGCTTCTGTGTATTGGTATTAAGGTGGAGTTTTCTTCTTTGGCCACAGTGTGGAGCTGATCGCACATTTTTGAACAAATGGCAGCAAATGTTGGGTATTTTATGGCTATGTGTGCAATGCATGTCTTTATTTTTTAATTACTTTTTTGTTTTTAAGGGAGGTTAGATAGGAGATTAGCACTGGTGTCATTTGTTGCTATGGCAACACCCTATAGAGTCAGAAAGCTGCTTTATTATTAGTCAGATTGATGAACTTTCTTTAAGAGCTACTTGACAATGAATTGCCACTGATAGGAAAAAGGTGAAATATTTTGGAAAAATAATAGTAGGGTCAGGTGCCAAGTGATTCCACCAAGGGAAGGCTTTTCTGGCACAATGAGCAGCCTTACTAACAAAGTTGAATGACCATACCATAAGATCACACTTTGACATTCCAAATCATTAAGTTCTTATATGTCTTGAGCAATGGAAGCCTCTGCTCTTGAAAGCCTTAGTTTAAGGAAGAATGTGATTTGGTTTTGATCTGCTGATGTTTTAAAGTGTAGTGTTCAAAGGTAATGTTTAAATTGTGTTTTTTGTATTGTATGAAACAGACCTAGTTCTCAGCTGTGTGGACAGTGTCCCCAGTTATCTTCTCTGCCATACTGGTGGTTGCTCCCTAATGTTGGTAGACCCATTGCCACGTGATTATGAACTTACCATCCAATGAGAAAACTAGTAGCAGCATGGGCAGGAGCCATGGAACACTGCATATTAGCAATCACTTGTGGAACAAGGGTGTGTGAATATTATGCAAAACAGACCCAAAAAAAGAGTCAGGTGTGACCTCCAATTTCCTGGCTAGCTTCGGAAACAGGACCCCTCCCCCTCCACAAAGCGGCATTGCCAATGTCTCCTTTCCCCCCACCTCCTCACAATGTGCTCAAAATGCCAGAATTTCCACTTCAGCCTCACCCTTAGAACTTTGGAATGGGGATTCACTCAAGTAAAATTTCAATCCCATAGAGACACAATGAATTCTCCCCAAAAGAAATTCAAGCCAATCACCCCAGGACTTGTATCTATTTCCCCATCAAGGAACTTGCCCCTTCCCAGCCGTTTCAGAAACACCCCTTTGGCAGAAAGGGGTTGGCACAGAAACAGAAGACAGACTGAAGATCATTACAATAAAAAAAACTTTATTAAGTTTTCCACCATACTGAATAGCAATCACAAGCTGTAAATATGACAACAATGAATATACCTTGAACCAGTGAAACTACGGATCATAATTTGTATGAATCAAAGCAATGTCTGTTGTTTACCAATGTCTATAAAATGCCCATTTCTGAGAATGTGAGGCATGTCAGATTTGGTAAAAATTTCCCTGACATCCTGCTTTGGTTAACCGAAGTTTAAAGTGATCTCTGACTCTTCCCTCCACCTTGCGTGTCATTATTAGAATTGATCAGAGCTTGGCATGCTGGGTAAACCCTGAGATTTTGGACAACATGAATACTGTGAGCCTCCAGATGGTATTGGATTGCACATTCAGTATGGTCAGTCATGAGGAATTTCAATTCAGCAATATCTGGAGGACCATAGAGTACCACACCAGGTGGAGATGTTATGAAGAGCGGTGGACAACCCTGTTATTGTTTGCTGTGAAGTTGGCTGTAATATATGGCAACCCCATCATGCAAAACTGCCAAGAAACCCAGTTCTGGTCTTCCAAACTCAGGGCCAAGATGCCCTTGACTGAATCAATCCAAACACACTGCAATTTTCCTTTTTTAAGGTAATCTCTTTAGTATTGTATTAAATAGGAAATACTCTGAAGAAGGTAAGAACAGGAAGAGAAACTATTTTCCCCCCTTTTAGAACCTCCTCCTTCCTAGCCTAACTCCACTCAGTACCACAAAACTTCTTTTTAAAGCTTGCCACAATTGGAAATAGGACTCAGAATACCCTACAATAGTTTCATATTATTGGCTACATGAAACTACCATCCTGCAGCATTTGTGCAATTACATATTTCCAAGAGCTTACTGGATGATCACTCCAGGTATTGTATGTCTTTTGGTCATGTGACAGTAACACCCCACCACTATGTGGTCTGGTGACTGAACCTCTTGTCAGGAGTTCTGTACCTCCATAAATTTTTTATTTACATTATTTTAAAAAGTCCTATATTTCTTAGAAATCATGACTCACAGATCAAGATAACAAAATCTCTTCTTGATGCAATGGAGATTCTGATGCCATTATTATGTTTCTGCATGCAGTGTATATTTGCAGAGCATGATTGCACATCAGTAAGCAATGTGAAATGAATATATTATACATATATATGAGTGTATATATGCATTGGTACATGTCTAATGTAAATTAGTTCTAATGTAACTTACTGCCTGAGCCTACAGTCTGCCCAAAAGAAAAAAAAAGCAATGTAACATCAGGGGTCTATTCAGTCTTTTGATTTTACAATCTCCCAATATATGAAGCTGAAACAAACATTGCTATTCTTTTGAATATGGTGGGTTAGAATTGGTGCACTTTGTCTTTATACCTTTTGGAGTGAAGTTTTTTTTTAACTTTTGCTGTGGTTTATAACTAGATTGGAGCTTGCACTTAGTGGAATCAAAATACATGGAGTTCAGTGTGAATTTATAATTGAGAAATTTAGCTTTGAATATGAGCATAAACTACTTTATATGCTGTATTTCATTGTTTGGGGTTATATTTAACCACAAAGCTCCAAGTTCAATCCATGGATTGGAATAAGCATTTTAGATTACTACAAAGAATGGTAATTTAGACTGAAAATCATTAGGTTGAATTCATATCATTATAACTGGAAACCAAAGAAATGTATTAGGTGTGTGCGCCCGTGAGTTTAAAAATGCCTAATGGGATTTTGAAAACACTGCTTCTTTAAACAGCAGGTCCTTATGGCTTAATACAATCTCCTATTCAAACTCTTTTCAAAAGCACAGAGGGTTGGTGTTTTGAGATGCACAAATTCAAACTCCATAGGGGGTTGCATGACACCAGTTATGTGGTTCACAAAAACCCAAATGATTTCTGCATTGGAATGGAGTGGGGAATGCTTATGAAAGTTTTCTGGAATGACCTTCTAGCATAATGCTTATGGGCTCCTGGAGTACACACCATATGTGTCGGCATGCAGATAGTGTGGGGAATTTGTTGAGGAGGCAATAGGTTTCATTCAAACTAGTATTGAAAAGGGGTGTGTGATCCTTGATGGATAATTTATTTAACTGAATACTTTCTAACATCAGTGGCAAATCTTTTTGTCCCTTGTGAATAACTGCATTTCTTTGGAGGGGATTAGTCCGTATTCCAGTAGTAAGTGGCAACAGAATGAAAAGTGGATGAAGTCACAAAATCCTCTTCTCTCTTACTTCCTCCTCCTTCTCTCTGCCCAGCAAGAACTTCTGGATTCAACTTCTGGTAATCTGACTTTTGGCTCTGGCATCATTGCTTGTTTGAACTTCCTGTTTCTGACCCAGGACCAGAGTTTTGGATATTCTGCTGTTTTTAAGGACTCTGGTAATTGGTTTTTCTGACCCTGGACTGTTGACATTGGCTAGTTTACTTATTTCAGTGAGTTTGTTTGGAATTTGCTTTTAAGCAGCAGCTTTGTTTATGACAATACCTTGTAATTGTCCCAGCTTTGCAGGAAGTTTTACTTAATCCTTTGA
The DNA here is from genome assembly GCF_035594765.1 of Anolis carolinensis. Classification (NCBI taxonomy): domain Eukaryota; kingdom Metazoa; phylum Chordata; class Lepidosauria; order Squamata; family Anolidae; genus Anolis; species Anolis carolinensis. The sequence goes on from NC_085841.1 coordinate 43,344,542, forward strand.
TTCCCAATTTTCCAGCTGCTTTTAAAATGCCCTGGTTCCTCCCTCCTCCTGCCATTTCTCTCCTCAATGCTTGTCTTACTTCAACTTTTATTTTAACTCTGTATAACTTGTTGTATGTCTCAGCAAGGGCAAAGAGAGTGTCATGGAACCCAGTTACAGGGCTTTGGTAATTCAGCCCTGTAACTGGGAGTCATAACATAAACAATCCCAGGAGCACCTGGCAGAAGAAGATAGAATATGCCTGGGAACTTGGGGCCGAAAGTATAAACAATTATAATTGGTCTAGTGTGTGAAAATGGTAGTAATGTGATATTGGGGGTGGGACTTGATGATGATATTTACGTGTGGTGTTACGTAGCATCAAAAGTTATAAAAATAGTTGTATGTAAACATTGGGTCATTCCTGACTTTTCCAAAGTCATGTGTTCTTCAATAAAGATTGGATTTGAGAGCAGCCATCTCTGATCTGCGTTCAGACTGATCCTTTGAAGTGAGCAGGACAATTAAGTCAGGAATCCAGTTCTCACCCTCCTGCAAATTTGCAGTGAAGTGATAATGAGCAGGGAAGGAGATCAAAGCCATGACGGAGCAAAGGGGCCTCCGCTGGGAGCTCTGCCGTTGGCAGAAGAGACATTGCAAGCCATAGCTTCCTCTACGGGGTACCCCAAGCCAGACGGCGTGACCCAGAGGATTCCCAGAGGGGGAAGAGGCGTTCCGGCGGCGGCAGAAACCAGTTGGGGATCTGGAGGAAGCATGCCGGAGACCGTGGCCCAGCGGTTATCCATCCTGGAAACTCATTTATCCAGGCTGTCGGATACCGTGGGGAGAATAGTGCCAATATTGGAAGAGAATCTCCAAAAAGAGCACATCCGATATGGCGCCGAGAGAGAGCCAAGCAAAGGAGGCGATTGGAGCCAGAGGGGACAGCGAGCTTCAACGCAGAGTCCCGCGGCGGCAAGGGACGAGGGAGACGAGGAATATTGGCAAGAGCTGGAGTTCCGGGACAGAATGGCGCGCGAAGTGGAGCGCCAGCAAGCTCTGGGAACTCTGAGGCCGCCAACCCCAACAGAGCTCCCAACCCCCCGAATGGGCGTCGGAGTAGAAAGACCACTGGGGCCAGGGATCGGGTCCAGTGGATTAGCTGACGAAGGCGGAGAGGAGCAGGAGATCCAGGAAGAGGAGGAGGATGTGCCGTACGACGGGGAAAGGCGAGATGCGGGGGCTACAGCGAGGCCAGTATGCGGATGGGGGGAAGGGCCGACAGCGGCGGCAGGATTTCGGGAGCCGCGCAGAATGACCACCGGAGTGGGGCGCGGCGTGATCCAAGGAAACCCGATGCAACCCTTCCCCATGCCTCCCAGACAGCATCAACGGGCCGCTGAATGGATGCCAAGAAGGGAAGATCTCAAGCTAGAATACGGAGGGGAATCAGCCGAACTGAACTTTTTTCTAATTAGCATCAGGGGATACATGGAAGACAATGCACACACATTCCCCTCCGAAGCAAGCAGGGTTCGGGCCATCGGCAACACACTAAAGAGAGGAGCGGCCAGCTGGTATGTGCAACTACATGCCAGACAGGACCCATGCCTGAGGTCAGTGCCCCGCTTCCTCGCCGCACTGGAAAACCGGTTCAGAGACCGGCTAGAGCAATTGAGAGCTCGAGACCAGCTTAGAGGAATAAAGCAGAGGGACAAAACGGTGCCCGAGTACGCAGAAGAATTCCTCCACCTCGCGGAAAGGGTACCAGAGTGGTCTGAAGTGACCAAAGTGGAATTATTTAAAGAGGGACTACGCCCCGAGATTTTCAGCTGGGCAGCGCACAGAGATGACCCCGAAACGCTCCAGGGATGGATTCAACTAGCGGGGCGCGTTGAATCCACCCTGGCCCAAGTAAAGCGCTTCAGGAGCAGCGGCGGCCAGCAAAGACCGGTGGCGAGAGGTCGAGGAGAAACGAGGAAGCAGGAAAGACCCGGAGGGAGGCCGGGGATTCCCTCCAGAGGAGACGACAACAAACCTAAACCGGGATGCTTTGTATGTGGGAAGACGGGCCATCGAGCAGCAGAATGCTGGGCACGGAAGGGGGAGCCGCCAAAACCCTCAAAGCCCAAGCCAGCAACCGGGAGGCGTGCGGAGGAGGAGGTGCAAGCCCCAGAATCTCCAGAAAAATTGGTGAGTCGGGACAAACGCATGATAGTAGTGCCAATCTGCCTATCGGGGCTAGAGAATCGGGCCACCTGCAAGGCATTTGTGGATTGTGGTTGTTCCAGGAATATTATAACTCCAGAGTTAGCAGGAGCGTTGAAATGCCAGCAGATGGCGCTTGACTCCCCAATTGCGTTTTCGCAGCTAGACGGATCAGTGGCTACTGGGGAAGTATCTACAAAGGAAATACGGGAGGTCCCATGTAAAATAGGCAAATGGGAAGGAAGAATATCCTTTGTGATAGCCCCTATTGCCACATACCACGTAATATTAGGGATACCATGGCTCGAACAGGCAAATCCCGAAGTAGATTGGAGAGGAAAGAGCCTAGCATTTAAAGAACAGCAGACGCAATGGGAGATAAGCAAGATTGCAGAAGAGGAGGACGAGGGAGATGAAGAAGGTGAAATAGACCCACTGCTATTGCCACCTGAATACAGAGACTTTGTGGATGTGTTCAATCAGAAAGAGGCAAGTAAATTACCTCCCAAAAGGAATATAGAAGTAGAAATTGAAATAACCCCCGGAGCAAACTTACCAAAACCAAAAGTGTATCCCATGTCTGTGCAGGAGAAGGAGGAATTGAGGAAATACATTGATAAAAACCTGGCGCGGGGCTTCATTAAGCCATCCAATTCTCCTCTCGGGGCCCCAGTGTTATTCAGGAGAAAGAAAGACAACTCCCTAAGATTGTGCATTGATTATCGAAATTTAAATGCAATTACTAAGGACAATAAATACCCTATGCCCTTAGTAAAGGATTTAATTACCGTATTGAAAAAAGGGAGCATATTTACTAAACTTGATTTAATTGAAGCATATCATAAATTAAGGATCAAACCGGAAGATACTTGGAAAACTGCATTTTCCTGCGCATTCGGCCATTTTGAATATAAAATTTTACCTTTCGGTTTAAAAAATGGAGGCGGGTGCTTTATGCAGCTTATAAATGAAATACTGCACCCATTGTTGTACAGAGGGGTATTCATATTTCTTGATGATATCTTGATTGTGACTGAAGATAAGGAAAAGCACGTGAAATTGGTCCGGGAAGTTTTGCAGAGACTAAGAGAAGCAAAGCTGTACGCAAAACTGTCCAAATGTGAATTTAATAAAACTCAAATTGACTTTCTGGGGTATCGGATATCTCCAGAAGGGTTAGCTATGGATCCAGCTAAAGTATCAGATGTAAAAGAATGGGGAGTGCCTCAAACAAGGAGGCAATTGCAATCGTTTCTGGGGTTTGCAAATTTTTATAGATCCTTCATAAAAGGCTTCGCGCAAATAACTGCACCCCTTACTGAACTTTTAAAAACAAAAGGGAAAGGAGAGACAGCAAAAGTAAAAGCTCCTGGCGCCAAACTAAGTTGGACGCCAGAATGCCAAAAGGCATTTGAAACCCTAAAAGAATGCTTCACAGAAGGACCCATTCTAAAACACCCCGATATCAGGAGCCCTTTCATAATCCATTGCGATGCCTCAGACTGTGCGTATGGGGCAGTACTATTGCAAAAGGATCAAAATGGGAACTTAAAACCCTGTGGATATTTGTCCCGGAAGTTCAGCGAAACTGAAAAATGTTGGCCGATATGGGAAAAAGAGGCACTAGCCATATTAAAAGCCTTAGAATGCTGGCGACACTTTCTCGAAGGAAGCGGAATCCCATTTGAAATTTGGTCTGACCATAAGAACCTCCAGTATTTAAAGTCCCCTCGAAAATTGTCCCCCAAACAGATTAGATGGGCACAATACTTCAGCAGGTTCGATTTCCAATTAAAGTTTTTTCAGGGGAAGCAGAATGTCTTGGCAGATGCTCTTTCACGCATGCCTCAACACGAAGGAATACCCACAGCAAAAGAGGGAACAATATTCTCTGACAAACAATGGGGTTTAGCTGTCAGAACAAGAGCACAAACCCAAAAGGAGAACACTGCTATGGTTGAACTCGACGGAAAAGATAATTGGGGAAACGAGCTGAAACAGTCTTATGAAGGAGACCAGTGGATCGCATCCAATGCAGAACAGGGGGAGCAGAAGGGGGGATTTTGGTTTGTGAACAAGAAACTGTATATCCCAGCAACATTAAGGATCAAGATTTTGCATCGTTTTCACAACAACCAGAGCGCTGGTCATACAGGAATTACAAAAACAACAAAAGCAATAGCAAAACATTGCTGGTGGCCAGGGATGAGGAAGGACATAAAAGATTATGTTGTTCAATGTGATGATTGTGCCAGAAATAAATCGAGAGGAGGGAAGCCAATGGGATTATTACAAACAGTAGCAGAACCTACCAGACCTTGGGAATGTGTAGCTATGGACTTTGTGGGGGAACTACCGGTTAGCAAAGGACATCGTTATATTTGGACAGTATTGGACCTGTTTTCTAAACAGGCCCACTTTATAGCACTGACGAAACTACCATCAGCCGAGAAACTAGCTGAATTGTACATAAACCACATTTACAAACTGCATGGATGTCCCAGTAGAGTGGTCAGTGACAGAGGAGTACAATTCACAGCAAAATTTTGGGAAAAATTCCTGGAAATGCTAGGAGCAGAAAGGAGTTTAAGTTCTGCTTTTCACCCCATGACAAATGGGGCGGTAGAACGTACTCAGCAGACACTTGGGCAGTTCCTTCGAATGTACTCTAACATGAGACAAAATGACTGGTCTCGGTGGTTGGCTTTTGCAGAACTAGCTTTTAATTCGACTATACATTCAGCAACAAATAAAACCCCCTTTGAAGTAGTTTACGGGTATGAAATACAGCCTCTGCCCCAGCTGCCGAGATGGACAGAGAATGAGGGAACAGAGGCAGGGAAATGGAAAGCGCAAATGATGGAATGCTGGAGTCAAGTGACTGCATCCTTAAAAGAAGCACATAAAAAGTATAAAGTATTCGCAGACAGAAAGAGGGTGGAAGGTGATAAATTGGAGAAAGGAGATTTAGTGTGGCTAAGTACCCAAAACATCAAACTGGGGCTACCTTCGAAAAAATTGGGCCCTAAATATATTGGACCATTTAGAATACAGGGTGTTATCAACGAGGTGACTTTCCAGTTGGCATTGCCAAAAAGTTTAGGGAAAATACACCCTGTATTCCATCGTAGCTTACTGAAAAAATATATGGGTACTTTGGACAAAATGGACACATAGAATTATTGTTTTGTTTCAGGCTTGTGATGAAAGAAGAACCGAAGAGGAGGACGAAGAAAAGGAGGGCACCATGTCATGGAACCCAGTTACAGGGCTTTGGTAATTCAGCCCTGTAACTGGGAGTCATAACATAAACAATCCCAGGAGCACCTGGCAGAAGAAGATAGAATATGCCTGGGAACTTGGGGCCGAAAGTATAAACAATTATAATTGGTCTAGTGTGTGAAAATGGTAGTAATGTGATATTGGGGGTGGGACTTGATGATGATATTTACGTGTGGTGTTACGTAGCATCAAAAGTTATAAAAATAGTTGTATGTAAACATTGGGTCATTCCTGACTTTTCCAAAGTCATGTGTTCTTCAATAAAGATTGGATTTGAGAGCAGCCATCTCTGATCTGCGTTCAGACTGATCCTTTGAAGTGAGCAGGACAGAGAGTGAGGTCAAATTTAGACTAGGGTCATGGATATGGAGAGTCCGTGCCCAGCAAGCTTTTATGCGAAAACCTGAAGTTCCCGATTGAAGAACCCACTCACCAGCCACATCCATCCAGAAAGAATGTAAGTATGGCTGATGCCAAAATGTACAAGTATAGCATGCAGTACAATGACATGAAGCTTTCTACAGTTGAAAGTTATTCAAACTTCCTATTCACCATCCTTAAAAATAATCTACCTTATTCTCAAATATTGAGAATTAAACGTAATTGCACATCACAACAAGATTTTGAACAACATTTAACATCGGTTAAAAAGCAATTTTTATCCAAGGGTTATCCAGGACACATTGTTGATAATGCCATCATCAGGGCATCCAAAGTCTCAAGCACCACCCTGTTGGCAGACAAATCTGTGTCCACAGACAATAGATTGGTCTGGCCCTTGACATTAACCAATTTTTCCAGACAGGTTATTCAAACAGTGAAAAAATACTGGCTTCTTGTTCATGATATACTGGGATGTGAAGGGCCCCCCATTGTGGCACATAAAAGAACACAGAACTTGAAAGACATGTTGGTACACTCAAATATTGACCATGACACTCAAAGTATGAAAATTAGACCTAATTTGGTAAGAAATTTTCCTTGCCAGCATTGTGCCATATGTCCCCAATTTACTCATACTAAGTTGTTTCAGAATCCTCATACTAAGATAGTTCATCACCTGCAACATGCATCACCAAAGGAGTCATTTACCTTATTACTTGTCCCTGTTCCTTGATGTATGTCAGCCAGACCAGTAGACAAATTAAACTCCGTGTAACAGAACACAAGAGTAAGATTAGGAATCAGGTCATTGACTCCAGCCTGTATAAACATTTCAATGACATGAACCATAGTCCTGAATCATTCAGGGTTCTAGTCCTAGAGGTAGTTACTTCTTCCTCAAACACAGATTTATGCACCAAACTACAACAACGGGAAGCCTTCTGGATATTCACTCTTAAAACAGTTCACCCTAAGGGTCTCAATGATTCTATTTCATTTCAATGTTTTCTGTGAGCTTGGGGTATACCTTTGGTGAAGTTCAAATAGGTTCTTTTTATGTAAAACTTCTTTCAAATGGCTGATACATATCCACACCTATATCCATACTGGGCCCCTTTAAAATTCTCCCTATATACAGTGAGTTCTACCTGCTTCTCCTGTGCTTGCCTAAGGAATCAAACCAGTAGCAGGGCACCTCTATAGGAGAGTTTATGTAGGAGAGTTTATGTGAGTATTAGGCTTGAGCGATCCATGAAAAAATTGATTCTAAACTCGTTTCAAAAGTAGGGGGCGCCAGCGTTTCGTTTCTGATGTCATTTCCGAATTTTGCCCTCCAAAAATTCGAAATTAACGAAAATTCGTTAGTTTCAAAAGTAATTCGTTAATGGCGGACGCGCATGCGCAGTGGCAAAAAAAACAGCACGAGGGGAGATTTTACAGGACTCTCCCGCCCTCATTTTTTGAGTGATCTTCTTCAAACTTGGTACAGTGGTAGAACACATTTAACACTGATAGCTCACCAAAATTTGGAACGTTTCCCTTATCCTCTGATTTTTGGCGAATTTTCATAGCTTTTATAATAAACCATTTTTTAATAATTGCAGAAATCTGTTCCTGGTTTGAAAGTCTTATTTCCTGTTAAATTGGGTTGTCTTTACTGTGAAAGTCATTGTTCTACTTCAGAAACTTTGTTTTTGTGGCTGAAACTTTGTTAAATTGGTGTGTGTGTGATATATACTGTATATAGTCCCTGCATGTGTGTGTGTGTGTGTGTGTGTGTGTGTGTGTGTATAGGTAAAGGTAAAGGTATCCCTTGACGTTAAGTTCAGTCATGTCTGACTCTGGGGGTTGGTGCTCATCTCCATTTCTAAGCCCAAGAGCCAGTGTTGTCCATAGACACCTCCAAGGTCATGTGGCCGGCATGACTACATGGAGTGCTATTACCTTCCCGCCAGAGCGGTACCTATTGATCTACTCACATTGGCATGTTTAAAGCTGCTAGGTTGGCAGAAGCTGGAGCTAACAGCGGGCACTCACTCTGCTCCCGGGATTTGAACCTGGGACCTTTCGGTCTGCAAGTTCAGCAGCTCAGTGCTTTAACACACTTTGCCATCAGGGCTCATGTATATATAATATACATACACATACACACAATGTGGAGAATATGTGGAAAGGTAGATAGATAAGTTGGGAGCCACAGCGAAGGCACCTTCCTGGGAGCAAGGTCTAATAAAAATGATAATGATAATAATAATAATAATAATAATAATAATAATAATAATAATAATAATAATAAATCCCTTACAATATCCAAGATGGCTCACTGCTACAGAATCTTGGGAGCTTTAGTTTGGTATGGTACCATTATTGGCAGAGAAAGCTAAGCTGTAGGAGTTGAAATCCAATCATTTATCCTCCCTATAGAATCAATTTTATATGCATTTTTAGCTACAGAAAAGCTAAAATCAGGACAGTAAAAGAACAACACCCAGAAAATGGGAATTCCAGACAGGAAACAATCAGGGCCAGCTAATACCTCCCAACAAAGGATTCCCCCAGGTAGGAAGCAGCCAGGCTTTGAAGCTGCAAGGCTATTCAATGCTAATCAAGGTGACCAATTGCAACATTCACACTTGCCTCCCACAGACAAGAGTTCTTTCTCCCACCCTGGACCTTCCACAGATATATAAACCCCACTTGCCTAGCTTCGCACAGATGTCAAAACCTCTGAGTATGTCTGCCACAGATGTGAAACGTCAGGAGAGAATGCTTCTGGCACATGGCCATAGAGCCCGGAAAACTCATAGCAACCCAGCCAGTAGGCTGTTGCTGAACAACCTATGAACTTTTAGCATAAAAGGAAAAAATGCCCAAGATTTTATCACTTAATACTGTTGGCATGTCTGGAGAAGAAGAATAGAATGCTTCTATACCAGGCAAGGGCAAACTTTGCCCATGTCTGGAGTTAGGAATTGTAGGAGTTGAAATCCAAAACAATTTGACAGAAAACTGGGAGTTGTAGTTTGGCATGGTACTGGCTCTCTTCTGCAGGGAAGGCTAGGGACTTTGTAAAACTACAGCTCACATGATTACATGGCACTGAATCTGTTGCAATTGAGCTGGTGCCATAATCCTTTCCGGGAGATCTCCTCAGTGGAGATATCTCTTAAAGGGATATCCTCTGGCTCTAAGGATTCCGTTTAGGAAGGCAAGCCTGGTTCTGGTATTCCCCTTTAAGCCAGTGGCTGGAAAGTCTGGAAAGAAGCAAAACCAAACACGCGGCTCCAGAGGAGAGAAGGCCAAGCGCAGGCAGGCATGTCTCTTCTCTCTTCTCTTCCCTCCCTCCCTGCTTCTCTCTCTCTCTCTCTCTCTCTCTCTCTCTCTCTCTCTCTCTCTCTCTCTCTCTCAGAGAGAGAAGCAGGGAGGGGAGAGAGAGAAGGGAAGAGAGCAATGCGGAAGGCTTCTACGGGGCCACGTCTCAATGGCATTTTTAAAATGCTAGCAGATCGATGGCCATGCCTCTCCCTCCCTCCCTCTTCCGCTCCGATTGGCTGAGAGGCATGCCAACATGGCTTCTCCTCTCAGAGGGGCTACAGCTACATCCGAAGACATCAGAAACAAACGAAAAAAAGGTACTTTTATTATTCAAATTCGTAATATTTGTAAGGCAGTGAGCAGATGGTTCAATATCAATTCAAAAGTAATTATGAAATGAATTTTAAACGAATTTAACGAACTAACGAAAAATTTGCTCAAGCCTAGTGAGTATACATGCTCCTGTCTTCAATGCTTTTACTCTACTTTGTAATTTGTAATTTTTATCCTGTACAAGTGTTTCTAGCCACTCGTATGTATTCCTTGTAGGTCCACTCCATCATTGATAATGACACATTGAAATTAAATACTTGAACAACGGAATTGACTACTTTAGGTTCTCCATACCTGCATAACCACCACCTGAGGAAGACTACACAGTCGAAACCGGTTGTGGATGGTGACTAACCTTGGACTTGTTTAAAACATTGGATTTCATAAAAGGATTCACTTACTTGGATGTTCAAATTTGGACTCACAATTAGTGACTTATACAGTCCTCCATGTGGAACATGAACTCTGGTGGGCATTGGACTCACAAACTCTGAACATGAGTTTTACTTTCTATGAATGTATGTGTGTTGGTAACACATGGATTATATTTTGGTTTAATTACTGTTTTATAGTTCATATTATTGGATTACATTTCTAGCTATAGTGGCCTCTTGCCAGAGCAGAGGAGATGACAGTGGCTGGCTTGGGGAGAGCCAATCAACTGTTGTGTGTGTGTGTGTGGGGGGGGCTCTCTCTAAGGGAAGTGAGCCCCGGAAAGTCCATTGTCCATATCAGGAAGTGTAAATGATTGATAGGTTTAATTGTTTTAGACCTTGGTGATGAGGAAGTTTCCTGGGAAAAGCAGGGGTGAGGGCTCTTGAGACAAAAGGTGATGATCTTCTGTAATCAAGTCTTGGAAGTCAAATAAAGGAATTCAAATCAGTCTACATATTTTGAGTCCCTGTTTCCGCATCTCTCAGCCTGGCTCAAACAATCAGCTGGACTAGTATCAGCTGACAATATCAGATTGAAAGCAGAAACTGCCTGCTGATCCACATGTGTACATAATAGACCTTGATTGTTACCTTTGTCTAGGGATTTTGCCCAACCTCAGATGTCGAGTAAATTCCTCTGCAGGCTCAGCAAAGAGGCAATTACCCCTGTGGCTGACTCAGGCAGAAATCATAGTATTAATATATACTTAATAAATATAAAAATAAAGAAGAGAGTAAAATATTCAAGACAGGCAAAGAGTTGCAAGGAAAGACATTTTATTAAAGGATTGAAAAAGGATAGGGTCTCTGTGAGAGGTTCGCTGCTGGAGTGCAGGTCCGCGCATATCTGTGTACCTTTAATAAATAAAAAGATATAAAAATGAAAATGGGCTTTTAAGGGAGAGTTGTGGCTGTAAGTGTGCCTGCCAATCATGTCCTTTGCTGGTGTGTCAGAGGTTTGGTGGACAAAGGAAGGAAAACTATGTGCCCCCTGGAGAACTATACATCATTGGGTTGGGGGGATGCTGTGTTTGACGACAAGAGGAGGGAGGCAGAATATCTTCTTCATTAACCACTTTTGCTACCTTAACTACATTCTGATGATGCTTGGCCACACTGGTCCCAGTTTCCATTGTGACCTATTGGGGATTATGAAATAGATTTTTAAAATGGCAAAAGTATAGAGCAGAGATGTCAAATATCCAGATGTTTGGACTTCCAACACTCAGCAACCCTAGCCAACTTTTCCAATAATCTGGAATTCTGGGACCTGAAGAAAAAAAATACCTAGAGGGTCAGAAGTTTAACACCACTAGTCTAGGGTGAAGGGATTTTTTATTTGGTGCCAATAATATCACGTGACAAATGAACTGCTCCAGTAAGAACATTTCGTATAAAAGGCCTGTTTTTCAGTAGTCTCCGTTGCTTAAGGCATCCATCAATAGACATACCTGTCCTGGAGAAATATGTATCAGCTCCATGTACATTTGGGATGCATCGTTAATCAGACCTGATTACTAATCATAGACATGTCTCCATTTTGAAAACAGTTCTATAAGGATAGAAATAGAAAGGTGAATAACGTCACACTCCCATCTGTTTTGAAGAGTATTTTATAACACCACAGAACTCTTTTATTTCTTGCTTTCTGGCTTGGGAAATCCTGCCCACACAGTGGGGGTCCAAACCATAATTCTACAATAAAAGCTGAATGATGACAAAATGGGAGAGGACTGCCAAAGAGAAATATGTCAGCATAGTGATGCAAAAAGAAAATGCAGAAGTCCTTGCTAGGGGCACAGTAAAGAAGGCAGAGAGATGATTGTTTCTCGACATCTCTAGCATTCTCCATATTTGGCTTCCACAACTCCAGCCGAGCACACAGCATGGAGCCTATTGGTGGGTCCTTTAGGCAAGGAGAGGTCATGATGGCAGCCCTTGAAATTTCATTGCCTGCACCTGAGGACATAACTTTCTTTCATTACAGTGTGAACAAACAAATTGTCTTCTCAGTTGGATAAGCAGGACAACGGGCAGTGTATCTGAACTTAAGGTTAGTCAGCTTCCCAAGGGAGTAAGAAGAGGGAACAGGATTATATATATATATATTTGCTGCTGTTGCTCTGTATTAGGCAGTTATTCAATAAGGGAATGGAGCTGTGGAAATAATGTTTGTCATTCACACTAACTTTCCTTATGAAAGGTTGTGGAAACAAGCCCCCTGAATTGCTTCCTCATTGTTATTGTGATCTGGAAGGAAGCTAGGGAAGAAAATATATTGATGCGTTGCTTACCTGCAAAATCTGTAATTCAGTCATGCTCCAGCTGGCACGTTGCATCTTGCCCATTTTTGCCCACTTCTTGCATTTTATCTTTGATTTGTAAAGGTTTTCTAGGATTGCAGGATGGAATTTTCAATAAACGTTGGCATATTGTGAAAGTTGAGTCATTTGTGAAATTAATTTCTTCTGTGCCATGGTTTTGCTTCTGGCATTAATCTTAAAATTCAGGCGGGTACAAAGAAGGATAATGTCGTATCCCAAGGGCATTTCTTCACTGTCAAAATGAAGAGTGTTGTGTTTTTATTTTAAAATAAACACATTACAGCATGAGGGTTGATATGAAAACCTGGGTAGTAGTTTTGGTAGGACTGACAGATTAGTATAGTTTTTTGAGCATTGAACTACTCTTCTGGAGACCAAGATGTGAAGCTTTCTTCAGTCTTAGAATCTCCTTGAATTACCTTGACCAAATGACACACTCAGTTTTGCCAAGAAAATCTCATGATCCATTTCTCTTAGGGTTGCCATAAATTAGAAATGACTTGAAGGGACACAACAACAGCATTAACAACAAGCAGCTCTGGTACTTAATAACGAAAAGAATAAGAGATTCTAGGATAATCCTGATAGAAAGCAATTCAATTACCTCAGTAGCTTCTTAATCCCTTTTGAGTGGATAGTACAATTGTGAAAGATACTCTTTTCTTCCAGAGCTTTCCTTTTCTGTGTTGATGCCCCACATTAGTACAGGGAAGATTCTGGGGTTGAGTCTCAATTGTTTACCAAATCGACACATCTAGATATTATACACAAATAGCAATACTAAACAAACTATTTATTGTAACTCAGTGCTTGGAACATTACGTTTAAAATTTAATTTATTAGATGGAATTGAAAGAGTGATTAATTAGGGTTGTTGTGTGTTTTCGGGCTGTATGGCCATGTTCCAGAAGCAATCTCTCCTGACGTTTCGCCCACATCTATGGCATATCTTCCCTCAAGCAAGGAGCTCCAAAGAATAGGGCTCAGCCACTAAAGAAGGGTGCCTCTTGCATGTTCAACAAATCTGCCTTTAATGACGGTGAGATAGAGAAGGGACTTCTTCAAGCAAGGCCCAGAAGATATTGACAGCTTGCAGAATTACCTGTTTTAGGAACTTTCAGCCCAGTTCATTATACTTATCCTTTCTTTGAGAAGCTATTATCTGGCTCAGAATGTAAAACAGCTAAGACTCCTTTATGGAAATTTTTTACTCTGGATCAAATTATCTCAGACTTGTGTCGATTGCTGTGAAACTCTATTTAGTATGGAAAAATCTCCTTTATAGAAATATACATTTTTTCTGCAAATAATATCTCAGTGACATGCTAGTTCAGTGGTTCCCAACCTGTGGGTTCCCAGGTATTTTGGCTTACAACTTTCAAAAATCCCAGCCAGTTTACCAGCTGTTAGGATTTCTGGGAGTTGAAAGCCAAAACATCTGGGGTCCACAGGTTGAGAACCACTGTGCTAGTTGGAAACCTCACTGATCAGTATAAAACTTTGTGACAAGGCTGCTTGACATGTCGACTATGGACTTCATCAGATTATACTGGGAAGTGTTCAGAAGAAGAGGGTTCAGTCTAACTCCATTTCATAATAAAATGCAGTTTTCCCTACCTTAGGATCACACTGTTTAGTGCACTCAGTTGTCTTGAGTATTTTTCAATGAAAAGGTTTCCACACTGCCGACATTTGGCCCCACCCACCATGGAAATGCTTTTTGGTACAGTACAGTTTTCTTTATCCAACACAAACGGGTTGGCAGAACGTTGGATAAGTGAAAATTTTGGATAATAAGAAGGGATTAAGGAAAAGCCTATTAAATGTCAAATTAGATTATGATTTTACAAATTAAGCACTAAAACATCATGTTTTACAACAAATTGACAGAAAAAGCAGTTCAATACACGGTAATGTTATGTAGTAATGACTGTATTTATGAATTTAGCACCAAAACATCACAATATATGGAAAACATTGACTACAAAAACATTGACTACTAAAAGTCAGACTGCGTTGGATAATACAGAATGTTAGATAAGTGAAGGTTGGATAAGTGAGACTCTATTGTACTTCAACTCCCACAATTCCTAACATCAGGGAGGGAGAGAGAGAAAAGGGATGGGAGGGAATCCCATTTGGAAAGGCAACAGCACTGGCCCTCCCAACAGGACATTGGCAAATCATGGAAGGAAAGAATAAAGGTACCCTAAAAGACTTTTTTTTTTTTTTTTGCAAAATAGAAGCGTTATGAGGTAGCTGACAACCAAACCTTCCTGCTTGGGGAGCAAAAGGAAATGCCAGAAATTGCCCCAAAAGGTTTATTTTTGACTCCTCCCCCAATTTCTCCTCCAATAAATTGGGTGATACTAACCTGAGAGCAATAAGTGTTACTTTGTTAGAAATTTGACAAAACATCAGGAGTTTTGAGAAAAATCCATTTCCTCACCACTTCCTGATACTTCGGAAAAAATGCTTCCCTCAATGTTTAAAAGACTCAAAAACTGCACTTTAACCAAAATGAATGTGGTGAACCCAGTGGAATACCAGATTTTAAGTGTAGAACTCAGTAGAATTTAAGTTATGTGATGAAGTGGCAAATTTCTATTTGTTTTCCATTTTCTATGTTTTCTTTCTATCCTCTGTTTCAATATAGAGCACCCTCTTGTTTCTTGGTGTGCAATTTTTGAAGAACATTTCTGTTGAATGTTATAATTTCCAGAGGGCAATTCATTCAAACATGTGCATTTGGCATTGTTTCTATGAATGATGGGGGAAAAAAACAAGTACCTCTTTTTTTTTTAATAAAAAAATCTGGATCTTAATGGAGCTTATTCTAAACCAAGCCAAAGGGAGTTCACCCATCACTCAACAACAACCAGATCTTCTCTCATGGAGCTTACATTTGAGATAAATGTTCACAATGAAGACCTCCTACAATGAAATCACCTTGAGGTGACTAGGTAGTGCATCAAAATCTGACACATACATTGGCCTTGTCCCTTCAGCTCTTTCTAGTGTCTAACTGATGAATGTGTTTTCTTAACCAAGATTACTTTTAACAAATCTGAACCTGGAAAGTTGAACGTGACAATAAAATGTGAAACTTCAAATACAGTAGAAGAAGTAACTTGTTCAATTTTTTTTTAAAATACAGTGTTTTCATTGCCTAAAATGCAAACAGTATGGGATTATTTGCCCTTGCATTTTTTGTTGCTGTTATTTATAAATTTAAGATGTTTTCGTGACAGAAACAATTATTTTCAGACAATCTGCAAGAAGGGGTATAGCTATTTCATTGCCCCTGCTGCAACCTATTCCAATCTAAAGCCCCATCCACACTGCCATATAATCTAGTTTCTGAATGCAGATTAACTACATTGAACTAGGTTCTATGGCAGTGTAGACTCATATAATCTAGTTCAAATCAGTTAATCTGCATTCTGAGACTGGATTATATGGTAGAGTAGATCCAGCCTAATTTTTTCCTCGTTCCCTTAAACACATTGCAATTTGTTTAAATTGTGCAAGTCTTTTGTGTCCTCTATTGAATGTAGTCTGAATTTTAAGGAATTTCTTCAAACAGCTTCCTATCATTTTGAATTATTTTGAAATGGTTGTGGATCTTTTCAAGTTTTAAGCATCACTGCAACACATGAGTAAAAAGTGCATGTTGATCCTCACAAGCAATCCTAAAGGGAGATGCCTACCCAATGGTTAACACCAATATCATTCTTAGCTTGCTCTTGGACACTACAATATTACAAAAAACCCATCTTGTGAATATTATTGTTATTGTTGTTATTGCTATTATTATGATTATCTATATTCCACCTTTTCTCTCCACAAAGGAAACTCAAAGTGGCTAAGACTGAAAACTGTCTAGTCTTCCAGAAATTACTGTCCAGAAATTATTGCACTACAATTCTCAACAGCCATGATGAGTATTACTTGTTGTGTAGACTGTTGGATGTTGCAGTTCAGCGTCAACACAATTCCTGTTCTTGCCAAAGAATAACCAGATTTCATGCAAAGAGTAGTGTTGGGATAATCTACACTGTAGAATTAATGCAGTTTGACACCACCTTAACTATGGCTCAATGCTGTAGAAGCATGTGAGTTGTAGTTTTACAAAGTTTTAGCCTTCTCTGCCAAAGAATGCTGGTGCCTCACCAAACTACAAACTAGTAAACTATCACTGTTTGGTACCATAAAGTTTTGTTTGGTGGCTTTGCCACTGATCTAATACTGAAGTTTTGTTACTAGCAGGTGCAATTGCCTCCTATAAATTTTATCAAGCCTGTGGGCATGAGAAGAAGTTTTGGACATTCCTTTACCTCCCCCTTCTCCTGTGATGAAGATCCACTTTCATTATCAAGATGCAAGGTTCCACTTGTACCATGTGGCACACTAAGTGTATAGATAGGAAATATTTTGAAAAGTCCATATTTAATGTAGAAGCTTAGCAAACACAATCTGCTGCTGCATATGGATCCATGTATAACTGATTCCTTCCTAAGAAGGATTCCTTCCTTCCTGCCTTTTCCCTTTTTGTCCACTGTATCACATTGCTGACCCACATTAAGCTTGTAGTCTTCTAACAACCTCAACACAAAGGCCAGGACACCACAGTTCAAGAAAGATATTGACAAGCTAGAACATGTCCAGACACCACAATTATTGAAGGTCTGAAAACTAATTCCTAAGCGGAATGACTTAGGACAGTAATTGTGAACCTTTGAGAGATGTATTGCCCAAAATGTGGGGTGGGAGTTGGGTAATGGGGGGGGGGGGGTTGAGCCAGAAGGGAGTGGGGGAAGTGAGTGACCGGGGAGGGGGGGGGGAGCAAGTGGATGAGCAAGCAGGAGGGCGGGCGAGCAGGTGATGGATGGGCAAGTGAGCAGGTGAGCGGGGGGGGGGGGGGGAGGGCGAGATGGTGAGCGTGTAAGCAAGGGGTGGGATTCCTGGTTCCAGGAAAGAGGGTAGTGCATGACCCTTCTGGCATGCATGCCATAGGTTTGCTACCACTGACTTAGGAAGTTCTGTGTGTTTAGCTTGAAAAAGGGAAGGCTGGGAGGTGAGATAATGTCCTCATTTACATATGTGAAGGTATGGCATAGAGAAAATTTGTTTTCTGTTGCTCCAGAGACATAAACCAATAAATTCAAATTACAAGAAAAGAAACTACACATATACATATATTAGGAAGATTTTTTTTTACAGTAAGAACTGTTTAACAATGAAATTGACTGCTTTGAAGGAAGTTAACAAGCAAAATGAGGATATCCATATTTTAGGTGTGCTTTAGTTGTGTAGTCCTGCATGACAGAGAATAGGATTAGATGGCCATAGTAATCCATTCCAACTTTATGACTACTGGGAGTCAGCACTGCGTTTTTCACAGACTCAAGCCTACATCCTGTTAGTGATGTCTGTGTATCTTTTGTTTAGTCCTCCGGATTGACCAAAGCTACCATAGGGTTCATGCTTTTGCTGTGATAGTCCATTTTGTGGCCGGTGGAGAGGGCAAGGAATCTGAGAAACATGCCTCATAGTCAAAGGTTGACCAATAAGATTTTCTGCTGAGACCTTGGTAGAAGATGGCATTGGTCTACATCTGACTATGGGGATGCTTCTCTGCTCCCCCATTCTCCCAGTTATTTAGGGAGGGCTATCTATGGGTGATGAGTGGGAAGTGGGAGAGATATAGGATTATCACCTTGACCATTAGCTTTTAGATTTCAGGTTTATTGAATTAGTATGCCTGTGCAATGGGTGTATTTGAGGAGAACAATCCTCCACCTGAAAGCATTCTATGTGAATGTGTTGTGTCTTCACTCTAGTGGAATTTGTTGAGATACACAGTTCTACAAACAAAGTATAGAGTGAGATTATTTATTAGTCACTGAAGCAGGAAGACCTGTATCTTGAAGCGCATGATGTGAAAACTGGTTGATTAACACAGTTCTTGGTCATGGACTGTTACACATCCAGAAAGGAATCTGAGAATCACTGAAAGGCAGCTATCAGCTCAACCATGCAAGATTACCTTTATTCATATCCTGGCTACAATAGGAGGATAGAGGAGTTTTATAAAGGATGAAGCAATCTATGCAAAAAGCATGGGTTTTGTAGTGTAGAGGCATATGAATGTGAAAATAAACAAAGCAACAACTTCTTTTTGTTTGAAGTTGTATGAATAACTGTTGTTAGTGTGCCTTTGTTTTCAACTTATAGCAACCTTGTGGGGTTTTCTCACCAGGATTACTTCAGAGGAATTTGCCAGTGCCTTCCTCTAAGGCTAAGAGTGTGTGACTTGCCAAGGATCATTCTGCACATTTTCATGGGTGAACAGGGATTTGAACCCTGCTTTCGAGAATCCAATCCATCCTTGGGCAAGGCACAATACCATGCAACAAATACAACTTTATTTGTATTTACAGTCATGTTCCATAGAATCATAGAATCATAGAATAGTAGAGTTGGAAGAGACCACATGGGCCATCCAGTCCAACCCCCTGCTAAGAAGCAGGAAATCGCATTCAAAGCACCCCCGACAGATGGCCATCCAGCCTCTGCTTAAAAGCCTCCAAAGAAGGAGCCTCCACCACGGCCCCGGGGAGAGAGTTCCACTGTCGAACAGCTCTCACAGTGAGGAAGTTCTTCCTGATGTTCAGGTGGAATCTCCTTTCCTGTAGTTTGAAGCCGTTGTTCCGTGTCCTAGTCTGCAGGGCAGCAGAAAACAAGCTTGCTCCCTCCTCCCTATGACTTCCCCTCACATATTTATACATAGCTATCATGTCTCCTCTCAGCCTTCTCTTCTGCAGGCTAAACATGCCCAGCTCTTTAAGCCGCTCCTCATAGGGCTTGTTCTCCAGACCTTTGATCATTTTAGTTGCCCTCCTCTGGACGTTTTCCAGCTTGTCAACATCTCCCTTCAACTGTGGTGCCCAAAATTGGACACAGTATTCCAGGTGTGGTCTGACCAAGGCAGAATAGAGGGGGAGCATAACTTCCCTGGATCTAGACGCTATTCCCCTATTGATGCAGGCCAGAATCCCACTGGCTTTTTTAGCAGCCGCATCACATTGTTGGCTCATGTTTAACTTGTTGTCCACAAGGACTCCAAGGTCTTTTTCGCACACACTGCTGTCAAGCCAGGCGTCCCCCATTCTGTATCTTGGCTTGGTTAGGTCAGCTTAAGATTGTTCACAAGGTATGGATCTTTTTTGTGTCAAAAATATTGAATGTGAATATACTTTCAGCATTTTGCATATACAAGTAAAGACTAGGGAGATTTCTCAAACTACAAAACAAATTAGCAAGGAAAGATTAATACCCAGGAACTATTTACTATAAGACAGACAAAAAACACAAAATGAGAGAATACTGATAATGGCCACCAACAATCCCTAGTTAAGACCATTCAAATGAATCACCATCAAGTTACAACTAATTCTGGAGAATGATACAACAATCTCATAAGCTCTGGAAGGCAAGCGTTTATTGGCCTATAGACAGCCTATAAACCTTAAAAAACGGCTCATAACAAGATATATAGCAGAGATGGCCCTTCCACAAACCCAGAAGCCAACCCTATCCCCATATCTACTCTGGGAACAATATTACAGGGGCCAATAGCAGCACCACAGCATCTCCACCCAATGTGATATATGCTATCCTGTGCCAGCAATGCCCTTCAACACAAAATTTGTCAAACAGGGCTGTCTCAAATATGACATTAGAAATTGCAGTACCCAACATTTCAACCTTTTTAGATTATCAGTAAGAAGTTTACAGGTCATTTCCTTGAACAAGGAAATAGCAAAGTAAGATGAAAAAGAGAAACAACTAAATGGAGTTGTATGCATAGAATTTCTTCCTGAGCATGAGTGAATGGGGTAACAGAAAGAAAACTAGCTTTCCTTCTCTTCCCAGCATGTCAAAAAAAAAAAGAAAGAAAGAAAGAAAGAAAGAAAGAAAGAAAGAAAGAAAGAAAGAAAGAAAGAAAAAGCATAGACCTGTATCTCTGGCCACAAAAATAGAAACAATTTAAAAATTGAGGCTGGTGAAAAAGAAAGTTATCACTTAGAAGAAGGTGTCAGGTGGTTTCTAGAAGACTAGCAACCTTATCATAGAGGCCTATAGTGGATTGTGGGAAATCTGGCAGTATCCATCAGGGGGCGTGGGGAACCCGTTGCCCCATGTTCCGCATTGCCTGACTCACCCATGGGGGAAAGCGTCGACCACCCAGTTTCCCCCCATTGTTGTTGGTGTAACACGGGAAGCTTCCTGTGCTGCCGTGATGCTGCATATGCCAGGTTCACTATAGTTTAGCCATAGAGCCCTGCCGGAAGTAGTATTGCATCATGGGATGGGAGCTGGCGGGCTCTGTGGCTAAACTATTGCTAAACTAGTTTATGCCACTGAAAAAAGCCCCATCTGTTGAGGTTGTTTAAGTATTTTAGTGTGTGTTTGAGAGAAAAAGTGCTGTTGAACAGGTTGAAATAAAAATCAGCTGCTAATTTGTTTCTGTACATTGAATACAGGCCTCACCTACACTGCCATATAATGCAATTTGGAATTGCATTTTATGATCAGTGTAGAGTCATATAATGCAGTTTAACTACACTGAACTGCATTATATGAATCTACATTGACCATGTAATGCAGTTTTAAGGGCCACAGAAAGTGGTGGCATCTCAACCATTCAACAAGATAGCAAAATGTTTGGGCTAGAAATTGCTCAAAGTTGTCTCCAAGGTATTGCTGGATTTCTGCTCTCAGCATTCATTAACATTAGCAATGTTGATGGATTTCACTGGTTGCCTTTGCAGACAGGTTTCGGGGGATGGGGGGTGGGGGTGGGGGTGGTCTGCAAACAGTAACAATATCAGAAAGTCACCCACAACCCTCACTACAGCTCCATTATATAATCTGCATTCCTTAAACTCTGGCCTCAATCTACCTGTCTGTGTCCCATGAACGTAAGCTTAGCTATTGTCTTTTTATTATATTGCATTTCACATGGGGATGAGCTGTGACTTTTATTTTAATAAGCTCATCAGCTGGGGGCGAAATTAAATGAAGATCTCAAGAGATTGGCAGCAAGGTTGCTGCTCCACTTCACTTAAATCCATCTGTCAGTTCTCATCATACGCAAGGGGCCCTTTGCTAAAGCGACAGCCCCCAACTTGGTCCAAATTAGCTTCCCTTTTCTTGAGTTTAAATGAAAAGAGACATCTAATTTGTGAGGGAAAAGGTTTGTCATTTCTTAAGGGGATTCAGGCATGCAAAACACAATTAACGTCTCCTAAGAATGGAGATTTTTTTTTTGGTTTGTTTGTTTTGGTTGCAGAGGGGCAGCGGGTGGCTGACAGGAAAAATGAAATGAAAATAAATAAAAATCGGCTGCTCTAATGCCTTAGCTCAAGTGGCAAGTGTAATCTTCTCCTTTATCTGGGGCTGGAATTGCTTTCCGGCCACAGCTTATATTATGAAAATGTGACAGTTCTCAGCACCAAGATATTAAGGAAACAGATGCCCACGGAGGCTCGGATCATCCTAACAAGGAACAAACAATGCAAAATACAGCTTTTATGTGCCAGTTTTTTTCTCTCTCCCAAGCTAGCACCTATTTTTACAGCAAATAAACCATCATAATGGAAAGTATTGCATGCTCCTGCCTTGTGGAAATGGGGTTGAGGTTAAATGTCTCTCTCTTGTTTGAAAGCAGAAGGTGCTGCTTGACCACAGTGGTTTATAGAAGCCAACAGTATGAACAGAAACGTCATTTTTATTTCACATCACACACTTCGTTGTCATTTGTGGGGTAGACAGCTTTTTACAGGGTTACTATCCCTGCTATTAAGGAGGGAGCACAGGGAACAGGAAAGAAATAGTGCTGTTGTCAGTTGGATTTATTGTGAAACATACAGGCTCAGCTAGCCCTTAAAGAGACAGAAAAGCAGCATCTGTTTTCTTCAAAGCAAAGGGCACATATATTCTTGGAAACTATCAACCAACTAGAGTTCAACCCTTCTGCCCCCTTGTCTGGCTATATTCCATCTCTAAGCTATTTTTCTCCCAGCTACAACCATGCATATGAAAAAGGGTCACAATTGTGTGTAGCCCTTGAGAAGAGACTGTTATCTGAAAGGAAGCCTGGTAGCCACAGTCAGAACTGAGGCCCCATCTACACTGCCAGATAATTCAGTTTCTAAACCCAGATTATCTGCTTTGAACTGGATTATATAATCAAAGCAGATAATCTGTATTCAGAAATTGGATTATATGGCAGTGTAGATCCAGCCTGAGAGCAGACTGATGCATGTAGGAACAGCTATTGTTTGAGCTGTTGTGTCTCAAACTTACCACTTCATCACATTAGTTCAATTCCACAGAGTCCTACATTTAAATATCGGTTATGCACTGTGTTCATCACATTCATTTTGGTTCATGTGTAGAGTACATCATTCTTTGCATATTTTTAAGTGTGGGAGCCAGCATTCTTTTCCAGCTTTTCAGGATGTGGTGTGGAAGTGGATTTCTCTCAATTATCCGGATGGTTTGCCAAATCTGTAATGTGATGACATTCGTTTCTTTCCTGTTCCTTTCTTCAGCAGCATGTAGTGTTTGTACAGACTGTGTGCTCAGAACTTTTCAGATCTCGCCTATGCGATCTCGCGTTAGTAGGGATTTCAAATAGAGAAGGATATTTTTCAACCATAAGCAGGGAGAGGGATGGTGGACGGGGCCAAATGTCTGCAGTATGAAGGAAACTGCAGTGAAAGAATATGGAAGGGAAACTGAGACATTTAACAGTGTGATAGAAGGCAGGGAAAACATCTGTTTCATAAAAAAACGGAGTCAGACTGAGGTCTTCTCTGCTCTCCTCTGCCACACACTTCCCTGCCTAATGTGATGAAGTGGTTATACAGCAACTGAGAAATGAGGGAAGAGGGCTGACATTCACTGACAGACTTTATCATCCATACAGGTGAACAGGCATTACAGTTGGACTGTCACCTTTGGTAATACAGTAGAGTCTCAGTTATCCAACACTCGCTTATCCAACGTTCTGGATTATCCAACGCATTTTTGTAGTCAATGTTTTCAATACAACATGATATTTTGGTGCTAAATTCGTAAATACAGTAATTACAACATAACATTACTGCGTATTGAACTACTTTTTCTGTCAAATTTGTTGTATAACATGATGTTTTGGTGCTTCATTTGTAAAATCATAACCTAATTTGATGTTTAATAGGCTTTTCCTTAATGCCTCCTTATTATCCAACATATTTGCTTATCCAACATTCAGCTGGCCCGTTTATGTTGGATAAGTGAGACTCTACTGTAATATCTATTGCATTTTATTTATTTATTTATTACAGTACTTGTATCCCGCCCTTCTCACCCAATAGAGGACTCAGGGTAGCTTACAATAAAAACACACATATAAAAATAATACAGAACATTCAATCAATTAAAATTAAATACAATAAACATTCATAAAAATATACATATAAATATACAATTGGTGCATTTCGAGTCTAAAAAACTGGGTCTGTCTAAAGCATTTTAAATGTGTATGATTGTTTTTAATAGTACTATGTTTATGTTTTATAATTGTTATTCTGTCTGATTTTGTGTTGCTAACTGAACGCTTTGCCCATGTTGGAGATTGCTGTGAGTTCCCTCAGGGAAATAGAGCGATATAGAAATAAAGTATTATTATTATTATTATTATTATTATTATTATTATTATTATTATTATATAGACTATAGCAGAATAGTGGTGAAATAACAGGTTCACCAGATGTTGGATTCCAGTTGCTGCATGCTTCACCATCAGCTACACTGGCTAAGGCTTTAGCAACATCTGGAGCACCACAAATTGTTCATCTTGATATTAGTAGTCATCCTAAATAGTCAATGTTCCTAAAAGGATTATAATTTTAATAGCTGTTAAAAGTGAAATCTTGTTTCTGTGCTTTGAAAAATATATATATATTTGGTTGCTATCTGTTAAGGAGTGGGATCATTTTCAAGGAAATGCCTGTATACAAACAGCATCTGGTTCATGTAGGACTTTTCAGATGTGTCCAATATTGCTTAATTCCAAAACTGAGGTACTAGAAATAATAACTGAGATTATCCTGGGAATGTCTTGTCAACACAGAATTATTACATGTCCTCCTTCAGTCTTCTGTGTTATTTTGGAAACCAATTCTACTGCTTTCACTTTACATTCATGAAAAAATGTCATCAGACTTGAAAAATTCTGTGCAGAATGTCTATAACAGTTCTTTAATAGTAACATAAAAACCCAGTAACTAGAAAACATTTCTCATTATACCTAATAATAATGATTATGGTGCTGATGTTGCTTTTAATATATTTTTTATTAAAAAGCTGTAACTTTGTTACACTCTTATTGCAAAAATGAGTTTGCTTAAAGTGGCATTGCTATTAAGCCATTACTTTCAAGCTCTAAAACTACCATGGCAGCTTCTGATGGAGGGATCCTGCTGTTCTCAATTTAAAAGCATTGTGCAACATTTTACCTTAATGGGCTTTCTCTGGTAAGAAGTCAGAAGGAGGGGAAAAAAAACCAATGGGGAAGCACAGAGGGCATCAAGTTGAATATGTCATCATCTAAGTTTTAGCTGAGCCACTTGTAAGACTGATACCTGATATATTAACTTATTCCTCTCTATTTGAAAACTTTCCTTCAGTTTTACCATCTACAGGTGGGAAATATGCAATCTTCTACAGGAAGAAATATCTAGCATTCCTTGTACTCCTTCCAGACAAATTGCTTGATCTCATATTGGTGAGGCCTAACACAGACATTTATACAAGCAGATGTTAAAAGTCACAGTCATAATCTAGCAGAGAATTTTATCTGACCCAGTGCTTCATTTGGGCTCAAGGTACTGCTAAGCATGTTGGAAATGACAACCTTCATCAAGCCTCTAGCAATCTGTTTGTCTATAATCTTGTTGCTTACTGTTTCCTGTATGTATGTAGTCAACTCTATGTTGACTTTACTCTATGGTTTCTGAGAAGTTATAAAAGGGGCTACAGACTATGTGCTCTATCTCTCCTTTTGACTATGTGACCTGTTGATAGTTGTTTTGTTGCAAGAGAAATGCCTTGGCTGGCTGGCACAAAAAACCATCTCAAAGATATTTGAAACTGGACTAGTAAGTTTTTGTTCCTGTGTGTTTATTTATTATTTATTTATTTACAGTATTTTTATTCCGCCCATCTCACCCTGAAGGGGACTCAGGGTGGATCACAATGCACATATACATGGCAAACATCCGATGCCATTTGACATATGACATATAGACTGACACAGAGGCAATTTAGCATTTTCCAACTTCCGGCTTCATGAAGGTATGCTCAATTCCGGCCACAAGGGGAGCTGTATGCTGAACACCTGAAAGTTGTGAGTAAACCAAATATGTTATTTCCATCAAATACTACTTCTTTTTTGTCTCTTGAGTGCATGATATGAAACAAGTTTTTAATGGGGGAGTACCTTTTTTGGACACAGAAAAAAAACACTTCTAAAGCTCTGCTGTTCTTATGCTCCAGCAAATCTCTGCTTTCTTGACAGATTGGAGATTGCTGGTTATTCAGTCTAACAACTGAAACCATTGCCTAGCATAATTATATTTGGTTGTATACTACAAGAGGAGATTCTGCTCTAAAGGGTTTTTTGGCTGTTCTCTAAAAGGTTATGTTCTCTAATAAAGCATGCAGAGGGTGTACCTAGACCAGTGATGGTGAACCTTTTAGAGCTGGAGTGCCCAAACCAGTAGTGGAGGGGGGGGGGTTGGTCACTTGAGGGGTGGTGAGTGGGGAGGGGTAGCAGGTGCAGGCAAATGGACGGAGGGCAAGCGAGCATGCGGGGGGCAGGTGAGCGGGGGTGAGTGGGCTGTCAGGAGAGAAGATGCTGCGTGCCTCTTCTGTAGAATTAATACAGTTTGATTACACTTTGTCTGTCACAGTGCTATAGAATTGTTTTATTTCTAGCTTGATTAGGCACCAGCACCTTTGTAGAGAAGTCTAAAGACCGTGTAAAACTACAATTTCCTTGATTCCATGGTATTGTCTATTGTTGTGTTTTATATTGCTATTGCTTTTATTCGGGCTTGGCCCCATGTAAGCTGCCCTGAGTCCCATTTTGAGAGATAGAGGCGGGGTATAAAAATAAAGTTGTTGTTGTTGTTGTTGTTGTTGTTGTTGTTATTATTACAGTAGAGTCTCACTAATCGAAGCCTCACTTAAACTGCATTAACTCTACAGCCTAGATGTACCTGCAGATCTGAGTATCCTAAAGTACTCAAAACAAGCTCTGAGGCAGATTTGACTTTGCACTATTTCGTATAAAGATCACATTCCTGGAGATGTGGGTGTATCATTTAGGGTTATCCAAATCTCACTGCAGAATATGAAATCCCAGTTCTTTGTCCATTTATATATACTGTACACAAGTTGAGTATCTCATATCATGAAATTCATGTGTTTCATATACTTCTTATGTCCATAGCCAGGGTAGGCACAATATTTTAAAATGTTATGTATGAAACAAGGTTTGTGTATACAGTAGAGTCTCACTTATCCAACATAAACAGGCAGGCAGAATGTTGGATAAGCAAATATGTTGGATAATAAGGAGGGATTAAGGAAAAGCCCATTAAAAATCAAAATAGATTATGATTTTACAAATTTAGCACCAAAACATCATGCTATACAACAAATCTGACAGAAAAAGTAGTTCAATACACAGTAATGCTATGTAGTAATTACTGTATTTACGAATTTAGCATCAAAATATCACAATGTATTGAAAATATTGACTACAAAAATGCATTGGATAATCCAGAACGTTGGATAAGCTAGTCTTGGATAAGTGAGACTCTACTGTATATCAAAGCATCTGAAAGCAAAGCTTTCAGTATCACAGCCACCCATATGGGCAATCTTGGATTTAAGACTATTGTGAATTTTGGAATTTCTGATAAAAGATGCTTAACCTCTCTCTCTGGTTGGATTTACATTGCTATAAAATGTGGGTTCAGAATGGAGATTAACTGCATTTAACTGGATTTTATGTGTCTACACTGCCATATAATGCAGTTCAATGCAGTCAATCTGTATTCGGTAAATGAATTAGATAGCAGTGAAGATCCATACTCTTTCTCTCTTGTGTGTATATTGTAGGCATGCAATGATTTGCATAAGGGACAGTATCAAATTCAGGTACTGGACTGGATGCAGCTTTATATTATGTGACACACAATGCTTTCTCTAAGTGGGTAGGTATATGAGCAAAGAAAGATTTAGGCCTTAGTTTAGCATGCAGACTCTCAGTTCCCTTTTCCTGATATATTCTTCATATGTATTTTGACTATTTTCAGCGTAGAGACAACAATATTCTCAACATTTAACAGATCACAATTGGGACATGTAACCAAGTAACCTCACAACATAGTCAATATGGCAAAAGTTATTAATCAGGAAGAATACAAAAGTGAATACACTCTGCAGCAGTTTGTTTTTGCCAAAGTCTACTGAGAAGGGTCAGATTCTGCTCCTCCTTTCCTCTCCCTCAGGCTAGTTCAGTAGAAACTACTTCTGCACTTTGAACTCAAGTTTGTGTCATTTGAAGGAAGCTGAGGACAAAGGGGGAAAGTAGGAAGAGAGAGAGGAAAACTTGGATATTTAAAGAACACCTGAAAAAATGGGATTGATAAGGACTTTGACTGCCAATTTGGGGCAGTTAGATGGCATGGGGCATCATACCTTGCAGTTTGGACCAATATTGAAATGTTGGATTGGACATTATGCTGTGGCATGTTATAGGGACTGTGTTCCTGGAGTTATGGTTATGGTTTTGGGTAGCCAAAGCTTACTGTATGATATGTATTCCAATTCCTTATTCATTTTTATACACGGTGCTTATTCATTGGCATTAATGGACCATGCCTTGCACAGTCAACTGGAGCACCTTTTTTTTCATTCCACCCTAGTAAAAGATGTCAACAGCTGCAAGAGACATTGCTTCTCAAATAAGAAGTCAGTCCACAATTCAGTCCCCAATTTTATAGTGTGTCTCCTTTAATGCATTCCCCTGAATTATAGCACTGTAACTCCATAGCAGGGAGTTATAGTTCTTCATGAAACTACAAATCTCAAGACTCCATCAAGTGGAACTGAGGTGGTATCAAATTGTGCATTGTTATGCATCTTGACTATTGTCTTCAAACTAATTTATTTTGAAAGTTTGTCTGATTTTCTTCACTCTTCTGGAAAAATTTTTTCCACATTGCAACATATTAAAACTCATACCTTCATCCACCCACACAATGGGGCTATCTTTTTAGTTATGTAGCTTTTCATCCTAGAGCCCACTTCTATTTTTATGGTCTTAAAGAAAGAAGAAGAGAAATCCATTTTCTTTTGTAAGTATAACATCCCTATAGCTGAAGTTTGCAACTGAAGCTGAAGTTGCTATTGTTGGTTGTACCTGGAGGAGATGGGAGGAGGAGTAAAAAATACTGAGGTTTCCAATTACAAATACAATGACCTCCATAGAATAGAAAGTAATATCTGTCTGTAATGCGGGCAGGTTGAAATGGAAGATGTAGAGAAGAAGAGGATGACATGTGCAGACACAGAACTATTTGACATCTATCCCCCAAAGACACTCTGTCATTATTTGCTGGAAAACTCAATTTATGTGTTTGGAAAGAGGAAAAAAGATGAAGAAATAAACCAAAGAATGGAGAAAAATCCTTGTAGGGGAAAGTGGTAGAAAATATTTTTCCCTAATGCCCTTTTTTCAAAAGCTCTGATAAGTTTAGACAATGAGTTGCCTTGTAAAGTTTATGTTTCTTTTTAAAAAATCGATTTCCTTATCAGGAATGGCCCTGAAGAGACAAGCCTCCTGATTTGAACCATATGCACAAACTAAAATGAGTAATTTACCAATGTCACAATAGAAATCACAAAAGAAGGTTCACTTTAGGCCCTTTACACACTTCAGAGACACATAGAGGTCGTAAGCAACTATTTCTAGACATAGCTTTTCAACAATGAGCTTATCTACACTGACCAGTTATGTCAGTGTGAAACTGGCAGAGAAGGAAAGGATTTCTATATGCAGATGATTATATGTCAGGCTCAACAACCAGTTTGAGATCTGGATTATGCTGTTACACACTGCAGAGGCAGGTCTTGAACCGATTCTAGGATGCTTAGTATCCACAACTTTATGATTATGAAGAATTTGTTTTTTTCCAACTTCTCTGCCCCAATGTGTACGTGGAGCACTCATCCCTTAATTGGTTTTACCATGTAATGTGGCTTATACAGAATAATGCAGACTATTTTAAAGTATTCCTCAAATTTGGTTGTCTCTGTTTAAAGATCTTAAAGCATGCTGCAACATGCGTTTGTGGCATCTATAGTACAAACACCATGCTGTCAAACTGCCTTCAAACTGCATTGAAGTGTAGATGTGCCCAATGATGCTGAACTCATGGCCACAAGATGACATGGGTTGTTCATGGGTATCAAACACATTTAGTAGATATAATCCAGGACTGTCATTATATGTTGTCAAAGGCTTTCATGGCCGGAATCATGAACATGGCCATACAGCCCAGAAAATTCATAACACTGTCCCATGTCATTATGCATTGTTCAATCACATAAGATGGTTGGTGGCATGTGATATTCTTTTTTCCTTGAATAAAATAAAGCACTGAAATATCAAATACAATTTATTTAGTTCTGACAGCACCAGGATCTCAACTTTAAGAAGTTGTTAGTCAAGGTTCAGCTCAGACCCCATCTACATTGCCATTTAATGCAGTTTCAGAATGCAGTTTAACTGCATTGAACTGGATTATATTATTCTAGGTAAAGGTAAAGGTTTTCCCTGACGTTAAGTCCAGTCGTGACCAACTCTGGAGGTTGGTGCTCATCTCCATTTCTAAGCCGAAGAGCCGGCGTTGTCCATAGACATCTCCAGGTCATGTGGCCAGCATGACTGCATGGAGCACCGTTACCTTCCCGCCAGAGGTAACCTATTGATCTACTCACATTTGCATGTTTTCAAGCTGCTAGGTTGGCAGGAGCTGGAGCTAACAGCGGCGCTCATTCCGCTCCCGGGATTTGAACCTGGGACCTTTTGGTCCACAAGTTCAGCAGCTCAGCACTTTAACACACTGTACCACCAGGGGCACCAGTGTATTATTCTACACTGCAATAAAATGCAGTTCAATGCAGTTAAACTGCATTCTGTAACTCTATGGAATGGCCATTTTTGTACAGCATTTCAGCAAAAAATTGTTTTTTTAAATAAAAATATCTGTGTAGTTATACCTGCATTATAACTGCAAACACATCTTTCTAAGACCAGTTTTAATTTACATGCGCTGTATCAATGAATCTACAAGCCAGCTAAAATTTATTTATTTATTTATTTCCAACATTTATATCCCGCCCTTCTCACCCGAAGGGACTCAGGGCAGCGTACAAAATTGGCAACAATTCGATGCCTACATATAATTAAAACAGCAATGAAAATCCAATTAAAACAATATAAAAATATAAAACATATGATTAAAATCCATTCATCCAAAATCCTCGTGCTGTAGCCGTAAATCAATCCGGGTTGTCTTTATCATTTAATCTTCAAAAGCCTGGGCACATAGCCATGTTTTCAGGACTTTTCTAAAAACTCAATATTCATTTACTTCTTGAACCTTCCAAGATGTATATGTTCCAGTCAATTATCCAATATTATCCAGTTATAATGACACATGGTTTTAATTGCATGCACTACAGTCACTATTGTTTTTATTGCTGTTGTTCACTGATTTTTTCAAAGGCTCTGAAATATCAACTAAAATATTGTCTGGTTCAGGAGGAGGTCCATGGGCATAACACCAATCGTAGAGATATTATCCACATTGAAGAGTGAGGCAATTGCTAATACATTACTCTACCACCTTAACTTAAGGTGATATTTCTCTCTATATCACAAGAATTATTTCCTCTAGAAATCTGGAATGCAAACTGAGAAATCAGTTTGTATCAGCCCCGCGTCCTTTGAGGCTGTACCATTACATAATATGGATCAAGACATTTTACAGTCTGATAAGGTGGAACAGCAAATCCCACTACCACTGGTGTACATAAAACCCAAGATCAGTTTGGCTGTTTTGTTTCTGAGACAGAAAATACCACAAGCAGTTTCTCTTGTCACCAGTAGTAAAAATACAATGTTAACAAGTTCAATAAGAACTTGCAGTCCTTTCCAGGTTCTTCAGATCATCTGCTTGTTTTGGCCATTTTATTCTGCCCCATTCAACCTTTCATCCTGCAGTATTTTTGGGATTGTTTATACTCAGATCCATAGAATTGAGGAAAATCACTCCCTTTAATATTTCATCTATGCCTCAGAGATTAAAAAAGCACTAGTAGTTGCCCCATATCATTCAAGTCATATCTCTGGAGGTTTGTTGGGCTTTGGGAGCATTCCCAGAGGTTTACACATTGGATTTATGTGGCTGAGCAGTTGTATTTCACATTATATGTTCCATTTCATAGATTAAACTGCCACTGAAACATATTGCCCGGTTGGCACAGAGATCTTGCTAATTGCTGTAAATAGCTGCATAAATATGTAAATATCCAAACCTACTGCAGAGCAACATTAGCAATGAGAGAAGTATTTTTCAGATTTATTGAAATGCATTAAGGTACCAAAATTAAAACTGAGCACCATATTTAAGATGCAGAATGTACAAAGATGAATTGGCATTATTATAAAAGATTATTTACCTATTTTAAAAATGCAGCGATATTGTGCTGTCATCATTTCCAAACTAAGTCAAGGCAAATAATGTTTAGAAATTGCGAGATGATATTTCTGTTTCATAGGGTTGTGCAATTTGGCAAAAACCCATGCTGTTTTCAGTATCCGGGTTCCAGTTGCCCTTTTGTTCCATTTTTAGGGAACTTCCCAAATTCAGGAGGGGTTTCTGTTTTCATGCCTGAAAGATTGGTTCCATTGGAGCCAATGGGGAAACTTTAGAGGCTTATTTCTCCATAATTGTAGATCTATCAGCATGAAACTTGCCTCACTTATAGGCCACATTTTCTACTGCAAGTCTGCCAAGTTTCAGAACATTTCGACAACTCATTTTTTGGGAGAAAATTTTAAAGTTTTTACCATAACTTTTTAACCCCCCCCCCCCCCCACAAGAGGGGGTTCTGGGAATTGAAGTACCAAGTGTGGAGATTTGTAAAGGGCACCATGATGTAATGGGTTGACTGGAAAGACATGTGTCAGCAGCTGATTGGCTAAGTGTGTCAGGAGCCAACATTCTGATTGGTTACTGTCTCTGGCTTGCTGCTGAGAGAAACAGTTTGAGCGGGCACTTTTACCTCAAAGAGCGAAGAGGTAACAGCTAGAGAATTAATGACTGCCAACTCTCTGAAGCATGATCATTTCTAAGGCAATGAGGGATATTTCTTATATATATATATATATATATATATATATATATATATATATATATATATATACACACACACACACATACATACAACCACCACAAGAGGAGTGGAGAATGGATGGATACAGTCAACCTGGCGTCTAATTGGCTGATAAAGAAAGTGAGCAACACAGAGAAAAACCCCAATTCCCATGCCCTGGAAGGGAGCACAAGGCTCCTTCAATGCTTGCAACACACAAAGTGCTGCTTGGAAAGCAAGTTCCCATTTGCATTAAGCAGGTGTGTGTGTGGGAAGGGATGGAAGAGCTTGCTAGGGAAGAAAGCAAAGAAGGATCAGCAGCTTTCCAGATTAGTGTGACTGCCCTGCCCAGATGCTGGGCAGCCTCACAACAACTACAAATAATCCACAAACCCAATCAACAATTGGGCCACACAGCTTACAGAAAACCTACACAAATGGATAGATACCTACATAAAAACTCCAACCATCATCCAAGTCAAAAAAGAAGCACAATTAAAGCCCTGGCAGACCATGCAAAAAGAATCTGCAAACTGCACCTCCTCCAAGGTGAACTGAACCACCTAAACTGGGATCTACAGGCCAATGAAGACTCCACCACAGACATCAGAAGAGCTGCAAGACCAAGAAAAAGCCATGAGAGTAA
Source organism: Anolis carolinensis (assembly GCF_035594765.1). NCBI lineage: Eukaryota > Metazoa > Chordata > Lepidosauria > Squamata > Anolidae > Anolis > Anolis carolinensis. The sequence goes on from NC_085841.1 coordinate 43,378,018, forward strand.
AGACAAAGATCCACTCAGGAAAAGTGTTCTTACCATACATCAAGGGAACCACTGACCGCATAGGCAAGCTGATGAAGAAGTGCAACATGCAAACAATCTACAGACTCACAAAGAAAATCCAACAAATGCTACGTTCAGCAAAGGATAAGAGGGATCCTCTCACCTCTGCAGGAGTCTACCGTATAACCATGCAGCTGTAGACAAGTCTACATAAGGAACACCAAATGTAGCGCCCAAACACGAATAAAGGAACATGAAAGGCACTGTAGACTAATCCAACCAGAGAATTCAGCCATAGCAGAGCACTTGATGAACCAACCTGGACACAGTATATTATTTGAGAACACAGAAATGCTGGACTACTCTAACAGCTATCATGTCAGACTACATAGATAAGCCATTGAAATCCACAAGCAATTTCAACAGAAAGGAGGAAACGATGAAAATGAACAAAATCAGTATTAAAAAACTCTAAAATCAGAACAGTAAATAAAGAGCAACTCAAAAAGCAATGGAATTCCAGACAAGAATCAATCAGGGCCAGCTAACACATCTGAACAAAGGATTCCCCCAGGCAGCAACCAGCCAGGCCTTGAAATTGCAAGGCCATTAAATGCTAATCAAGGTGGCAAATTGCAACATTCACATGTGCCTCAAGCAGATAAGAGTTCTTTCTCCCACCCTGGACATTCCACAGATATATAAACCACACTTAATTAATTTCCAACAGACCCCTCAACCTCTGAGGATGCCTGCCATAGATGCGGGCAAAAAATCAGGAGACAATGCTTCTGGAACATGGCCATACCAAAAATACACAATCATTCCAAAACAGAATATTTTCATTGCAACATATGACAGACATTGTTTTTATTGTTGTATGCCTTCATTTCCAACATATGGCCAGTTTTGTCCCAATAAAAATGGTTGAAATGAATGGAGCATTTATAAATATCTCACTCCTTGAATGCATTTATGGATGAGAGGCTGCAGAGTGAGAGAGAATGTTAATAGAAGGAGCAGAGATAACAGTACCGTCTTGGCCTTGTCGCGTAAGTTACAGAGAACTGATGTCCGTTTAAAAGCTATTTCCACTCATGCTGGTGCATTCAGCCTACTTTACATTCCTTCTGCATCCTCTGCATTGCCATATGCCAGTGCTTTGATCCTGTTACTTCAAAAGAAGAGGCATTTGCACGTGCCACTTGAAGGGTCTGTCTCCATGAGCAATGAGAATGCCCATTCTGTATCACTCCAGACATGACAGGAAGCTACCTACAAGAGTGGAGAGGGAAATCTCTACAGGCAAGAGGCCAGCATTTGCTGACAGGGGCTTAAAAATGACACAACTCTCAGCTTACGGTGCAGTGAAGAAACATTTGACCTGATAGGCAGTTCCAGATGGTTTTATCCTTGTATACAGATGCAGTCGACAGAAAAAAAGCAAAGATTTTTTGCCTACTACAAACAGAGCCTAAAACAGAATAATAGAATAATTGTAGAATAATAGAACTGGAAGAAACCACATGGGCCATCTAGTCCAACCCCCTGCCATGCAGGAAAAGTGTTATTCTTTCAGAACCATAAAGTAGTGGCTGTCATCTTTCCTATACCCAGAGCTCATCTTTAAATGCCCTCCTTCCAGCCTGGTGAGAACAATCCACCTTCAAATTTTTTGCTTGTGTTCAACTAGCACTCCCATTGGTGATGGCTAATGGAAACCTGTGTCATAGAATCATAGAATCATAGAATAGTAGAGTTGGAAGAGACCACATGGGCCATCCAGTCCAACCCCCTGCTAAGAAGCAGGAAATCGCATTCAAAGCACCCCCGACAGATGGCCATCCAGCCTCTGCTTAAAAGCCTCCAAAGAAGGAGCCTCTACCACGGCCCCGGGGAGAGAGTTCCACTGTCGAACAGCTCTCACAGTGAGGAAGTTCTTCCTGATGTTCAGGTGGAATCTCCTTTCCTGTAGTTTGAAGCCATTGTTCCGTGTCCTAGTCTGCAGGGCAGCAGAAAACAAGCTTGCTCCCTCCTCCCTATGACTTCCCTTCACGTATTTGTACATAGCTATCATGTCTCCTCTCAGCCTTCTCTTCTGCAGGCTAAACATGCCCAGCTCTTTAAGCCGCTCCTCATAGGGCTTGTTCTCCAGACCCTTAATCATTTTAGTCGCCCTCCTCTGGACGCTTTCCAGCTTGTCAACATCTCCCTTCAACTGTGGTGCCCAAAATTGGACACAGTATTCCAGGTGTGGTCTGACCAAGGCAGAATAGAGGGGGAGCATAACTTCCCTGGATCTAGACGCTATTCCCCTATTGATGCAGGCCAGAATCCCACTGGCTTTTTTAGCAGCCGCATCACATTGTTGGCTCATGTTTAACTTGTTGTCCACAAGGACTCCAAGGTCTTTTTCGCACACACTGCTGTCAAGCCAGGAGTCCCCCATTCTGTATCTTTGATTTCCATTTTTTCTGCCGAAGTGAAGTATCTTGCATTTGTCCCTGTTGAACTTCATTTTGTTAGTTTTGGCCCATCTCTCTAGTCTGTCAAGATCATTTTGAATTCTGCTCCTGTCTTCTGGAGTGTTAGCTATCCCTCCCAGTTTTGTGTCGTCTGCAAACTTGATGATCGTGTCTTCTAACCCTTCGTCTAAGTCGTTAATAAAGATGTTGAACAGAACCGGGCCCAGGACGGAGCCCTGCGGCACTCCACTTGTCACTTCTTTCCATGATGAAGACGACGCATTGGTGAGCACCCTTTGGGTTCGTTCGCTTAGCCAATTACAGATCCACCTAACCGTAGTTTTGTCTAGCCCACATTTTACTAGTTTCCTTGCCAGAAGGTCGTGGGGGACTTTGTCGAAGGCCTTACTGAAATCCAGGTACGCTACATCCACAGCATTCCCTGTATCGACCCAACTCATAACTCTATCGAAAAAAGAGATCAGATTAGTCTGGCATGACTTGTTTTTGGTAAATCCGTGTTGACTATTAGCAATGACCGCATTTGTTTCTAAGTGTTCGCAGACCACTTCCTTAATGATCCTTTCCAGAATTTTGCCTGGTATTGATGTGAGGCTGACCGGACGGTAATTGTTTGGGTCGTTCTTTTTTCCCTTCTTGAAGATAGGGACCACATTCGCCCTCCTCCAATCTGCTGGGACTTCTCCCGTTCTCCAAGAACTCTCGAAGATAATTGCCAGTGGTTCTGAAATAACTTCCGCTAGTTCCTTCAGTACTCTTGGATGTAGCTGGTCTGGCCCTGGGGACTTGAATTCATTTAGAGTGGCCAGGTGTTCCTGGACAACTTGTTTCCCTATTTGGGGTTGGATTTCCCCCAATCCTTCGTCCATTCCATGTTGCTGAGGTTGAAGATGGCTTTCTTTTTGTGAGAAGACCGAAGCAAAGAAGGCATTAAGTAGTTCTGCCTTTTCCCTGTCCCCTGTCACCATCACCCCATCTTCTCCTTGCAATGGCCCTATCGTCTCCTTTTTCTTCCTTTTTCTACCAACGTAAGCAAAAAAGCCTTTTTTGTTGTTTTTTATGTCCCTGGCAAGCCTGAGCTCATTTTGCGCTTTAGCCTTGCGAACCTTTTCCCTACAGGTGTTGGCTATACGTTTGAATTCTTCTTTGGTGATTTCTCCCCTTTTCCACTTCTTGTCCACTCCAGCTAATCCAAGAGCAGTCAAATCCTATAGTTTGCCGCATAGACAGTTTTGCTTTTTCTTGTGTACGGTGATATCGATATTATGAGGTAACATCATGTCCTAAGTTTTAACTGCCTATAAACAAATTTTCATACCTTTGATCTTCATATTTTCAGATTTTAAAAGTTCATGGGCATCACATCTCAGCTTTTTCATGACATTCACTTATATTTTGCTTACAACCATTTAGAGTACTTATGAGTGTTAAAAAATCATGCTATCACTGAGACCATTGGGAACTTTCTGTTATTCATTTATACATAGAAATTGAGCACAAAATGCAGTTCATATGACCAACATTTACACCATTAATGCTTAAAGGCTATTTTGGTGCCATGTAATGAAGACTGCCTGATACTCATAAAATCTTGATACATCCCTTCCTTTAGACTGGTGGGATATAAAATAAGGATGATTTCTATGCATCATCTACCACCATCTATAATTCTATGAGACTTCCCAGTTTCTGATAAAAAAGCCCTCTGCAAAAGCACGTTACCACCAGCCATCATCTGTTTATCAAGAGGTACTCCAATAGCTCTGCGTACAGAAATATTGCAGATAATTATAAAATTTGAAGTGCACCTTAGTCTCTCTGACTTGCACATAACAATATAAATGACCCTTTATATGACTGCAGTAACTATGGTTTCTTTGAATATGTTTGAATGAACGATCGGCTTTCTAATAAGGGGTGGTAGTTAAACTGTGAAAAACTTTATGCATATTAAAAGCATATTATCTATTGGGGATGGAGCTTCACCATGAACCCCAGCATTAAATCCATTTCCAGGCCCTGTTTGAAGTGTTGTTAAAATAGATGTAGTTCTCTACTCCTATCTCTTAAAATTGAGGGATTGGAGGTCCTTGCAACTTTTCTGCCAATTTGGATTTTTTCTGTGCTTTTATCATCATCACATTCTGGTCACTTGAATGTCAAATTCATGATAGTTGTTAAACGCAGGCAGGTAGAATTAACATCAGAACTCCACTTAAGCATTTTTAAGTACTGAAACCTCAAGGTGTTCATACGTGAAATGAACAGGCTCTTTGGTAACTTTTTAGGTGATTTATTATATTCATGTATAGATATGTAAACATATTTCTCTCTTAGGGAAAAATGCAGGCATGTCAGCATTTGGGTGCTAATATAGCCATTAGGATGTTATATTTCTAAAAGCACTGAACCCTTAACTCTCTGCATCTTTTAAAGTTTTGTTTAGTAAACACATACATGAATATTATCATCTTAAAGAATATATTTCAGCTGTATAAGCACCATAATAATCAGATTCCTTCATATTTTTCGTAGTACCTGTTAGGGCATTATGCAGACATTTTATGAAGGCTTACATTTGCACTGAACTTTGTTTTTTGTATCATATCCATACTTATCTACCTTGTAAACAACACAGTCTCATCCCTTGATCTGAAAACAGGCATTTATGAATACACAAGCATTAATCTCCTTGGACATATGTTATAGCTAGATGTTTGTGTTACCATTTCATATTTAGTGGGCTTGGATGGATTATCGGTCTATCAGAACAGCCCAGCAGTAAGAAATAGCAGTCTTTATCCAAGTAGACTTGCTATGTCGATCTGATCTGTAGCTCTGCCTTGGTTCCTTTTATTCCCCTCTTAATCTTATCCAGTTTCTTAGTTATCCAGTCAAAGGTCCCACCTATACTGCCATATCATCCAGTTTCTGAAACCAGATTATCTGCTTTGAACTGGATTATATGGCGGTGTAGACTCATATAATCCAGTTCAACGAGATAAACTAGATTCAGAAATTGGATTACAGTATATGGCAATATAGATCCAGCCAAAATAAATCAAAACAAAGTCATTTGTGGTATCTTGTTTATTCTTATCCAGTCAAAAAAAGATCTTTATCTCTAACCCCATCTATGGTACAGTTGCAGTCTTTGGCTGATGGACATCTGAATTAATGAGCCATTACAGCACCTGTTCTGAGATCATTCTCAGTCAAGTCTGTTGGACATCCTCTTATCTTGATCACAGCCTAGCACATTACATCTGCTAAAGATTATTACAGGACACATATGCTCATATGCATAGTGTGATGTTATTCTTAATTGTGCTCCACTGACATTTGAGTAGACTTCTTCCTAGTTTCAGCTTCTTCCACATTTGCACTGATTACATAAGCTTACTCTAATAGTACATCTAGTTTCCTATATTATATAGCATATGCTATGGTTATAGTCTGTATCTCTTTGGTCTAGTCAAGTGGTGGCAAATCTATGTTCACGTGCCCCCCCTCATCCCCCATTCACTAGTGGGCTCACTTGCCCCCTGCCTGCCTGTTTACTTGTCTGCCCTCCCGCCCACTCGAACCCCCAGCTTGATTCCCCCCCCCACTCACCACCCGACACTCCTTCCCCGGTTTGGGCACTTGAGCTCTAAAAGGTTTGCCATCACTGGTCTATCCCCAGGCTGCAAAGTTGGCAACCAAAAATGCCTGGCTGTTCTTGACCTGTAAATATCTTAATAGCTTGGGAGCCAAGGCACCTGGCTCCACATGTGCTTACTCATATTTTCAGATTATTACAAGACATTCTTTAGTTTCTCAAATATACAATGTGTACTGGATAAAAGGTAAAGGTCTTCCCCTGACATTAAGTTATGTCCAACTCTGGGGCTCATTTCCATTTCTAAGCCAAAGAACCATCATTGTCCGTAGACACCTCCAAGGTCATGTGGCTGGTATGATTGCATGGAGCGCTGTTACGTTCCCATCAGAGAGGTACCTATTGATCTATTCACATCTGCATGTTTTTGAACTGCTAGGTTGGCAGAAGCTGGGGCTAACAGTGGGAGCTCACCCTGTTCCCCTGATTCAAACTGCCAACCTTTCAGTCAACAAGTTCAGCAGCTCAGCAGTTCAATCCATTGTGCCACCGGGGACTCCTTTATACTGGATAGTGTTATAAAAAAGGTTTTTCAAACGATAGCACATTTGGAATGCTTTCTAGGCTCCTGCTTAAAATGTCTTTCCAGCAGTGAGTGAAGACCTTTTTCATTCCTAGACTTTTAAAGATTTTGACTTTTCTTGATTTGTTCCTGTTTTTGGAATATTTTAAAGTATTAGTTATTTATAGAGTTAGAAGTATTTTATCTCATAATGCCACACCACAGATTAGCATTACGAGAGAAAGCCATGACAGACCTCAGGCTGTTCTTCTCTCTTTTCTTTCTTGGCACATGAGGAGGGATTGAAAGGTTTGTATGAGACACAATTTCGCATTTCATTTGAACTCAGTAAATGATGGTTTATTTTAACTTTGATCAAGATCTGAAATTACAAAGGCACATTGCGATCCTGATTCTGTTGAACTAACTTTTTTTTACCAAATCCAAATTTGGTAAGAATCTGTGACTTATTAATAAAAATCTGAGAGAAAAACCCTAGTCCAAGGGTTGTCGTAGTGTGATATACCCAAATCATGGTTTTACATTGCTTATGAGATGACTCCAAGCATATTGCCCTGAGGTCTTTGGAGGAATTTTGAGCTGTAAAGGTAGAAACCGAAAGAAGAAAATGAAGATTACCCCCAAGTGGGTTTCCTTTGTTTGCTCTTGCACTATATAACCATGAGGAACCCACCTTCCATTGTGTCTCACTTGAAGGAGGTTCTCCCCAATCCAAAGTATCCCTATATGTCCATTGAGAGGAATTTGATTGCAGGCCAAGGGGAAAGTCTGGACTGAATTTGTTGGGGGGGGGGGGTCGTCTAAATCTACCATTGGCTGAAATGGGGATGCTGAGCCATTTCAGAAAAAAAAGGTTGGAATGCTTTCCTGCTATGTATTATTTGCTGTATCATTTATCATCAATAATGGTTATACTACAGTTGTAACATGTGTTAGTGTTTGGCATCAAAAGAGCCCAGATGTAGGCCTGGAACTACACCTATTTACAGAATGAGCACACATTGTTTGCTAACACTGAGAACCAAGTGTGCAAAGAAAGAAAGAACACCCACTGTGAGAAAAAAAAGACTAAACAGCTTTCGATCTGTTCCTGCACAGTTTAAAATGTGTGTGTGTGTGTGTGTGTGTGTGTGTGTGTGTGTGTATATATATATATATATATTGTTCATAAGAGGAAGAAAACTAACAGTGAGCCTTTTCATGTGGTGTGAGAGACTAGAAGCATTTTAAGTGTATGTGTCAAAGAAAGAAAGATGATTTTGTGCATAACCCTTTCGTGCTCTGCATCTATTTTTTGTAGCTTTAAGCATGACACACCGATTTTGGCTCCATCACATTGTATGAGGAAACACTCCCCCTCCCAGTTACTGTAACACCCTTTAAAAAAAATCAAGACCTTGAAGTGATTGTGAAGGGTTTAATTTCTGGCAATATGCTCTTGAGGTGACTGTTGCTATTCCAATCAGCTTTGACACAGAATAAAATGGAATTTATTCTCTTGGTAATCCAACAGCCTCTTCGGAATTCATGAGGTTTAAGGCCAAATAATTACATTTATTGATCTTTACTGTGTGAAGAATTTCCAATCCAATGCAGACTTGTTTGGTGTTAGTGCTCAAATTAGGCCATATCAAGAATTGCTCTCTTTTCTTGTATTTTACTCGAGTGTGACGTGTGAGATATTTTACCCACCATTAAAAATCATTAGGTTTGTCAGCTTTGCTATAGGTTCTGGGATACAGCTAAGATGACTCGGGAATTGTAGCACTACAGATTTGAGCATCTCAAACATCTATCATTTTTTGTTCTCAGTTCAGTGCCACCTCCAGAATAAGCTTTCAACCTCATTTTAAACATGTGCATTCAGATGTATTAATTTCAGAAAAATGAATTGGCAAATAAGGTAAGTTTAGATCAGTGATTTCCAAATTCTAGTCCTTCGTGTGTTTTGGACATCAGGTCCCAGAAGACTCATCTATCTTGGCCAATGATATAAATTCTGGGAACTGAAGTCCAAAATACTTGGAAGACCAGAATTTGGGAAATACTGGTTTAGACCAAGCCCTTAATCCGTTAATATGAAGTGAATATGTCATAATTCAAGGTATTTTGAAGTCTACTTTAGTAAATGGGCATGATAGCAAGAGTAGATAGATCTCAAGGTGGTACTACAGGTGCAGTAAAGCCGTGAAAGCTGTTTCTTCTTATCATATGCATATTAGAATATTTGCAGCTAAGAAGTGATTCAAAGGTATAGTGGATGCCACACACACCTTGCAGACATATTCTAAAATCCTTACCAGCATCATGGCGAAATGTTACAGCTATGTAATAGCATAAGATATTTCAGAAAGACACTTCTAGAGTATTGGGCTTTAAGATTGGAAATTACAGGTAGTTCCAGGATATAGAGGTGGGTGGGAACACATCAACTACTTCCTGTTACCTTAGGCAGTATCTATAGTGCCCTACATCTCAAGATTTAATTCCAGATTATCTGATTTGAACTGGATTATATGAGTCCACACTGCCAGATAATCTGAGATAAACAGATAATCTTGGATCAGATTCTGGGAAATAAGGCGCTGTAGATTCAGTCTTAAGCCCCTTCGAAACAGCTGTATAAAATCCACATTGAACTGGATTTCAAAGCACATATTGTGGATTATCTGCCTTGATATTCTGGGTTATATGGCCGTGTGGGAGGACCCTTAGTTGCTTAGTTCTGCCTCATATCTGTTAAGAAGGGAGTACACCTACACAGTTCAGTTTCTTTTGCTTGGTTCTACCCTGGATAACGCCAGGACAGGGGCAGCTGAAGCTACAAACTGGGCAAGCAACTGCGGGTGGCGCAGAATCTGCTAGGGGTGCCATTGAGGTGTCGGGGCCTGGAGCGCCCAGGAAGGGTTGCAAGGGCGCCTCCTTGCATCCCGGTTTAGCGGCAAGGCCTGGCCCTCAGCGCTTGGCTCAGCGTGCTCAGCCTTACCCTGGAAGGGAAGGGGGAGGAGCTGCCTGAATGACTGGCAGCCCCTGGCTGTCCATCATTCAGGGGGATCCACCCCCTTCCCTTCCTTTCCTGGCTGAGCGCTTTGAGCTAAGTGGTGATGGCAGGCCTTCGCACTGAACCGGGATGTGGGGCGGGGGAGATGTGCAGCTGGTTTGTAAGGTAACTCTTTATTCTATTCACCTCTACCTTCTACCTTTTATTTTTCAGCGATTGGTTGGGGGGGGGGAGGCAAAATACTGTTTGCTTATACTTGAAAATTACCTAGGGCCAGCCCTGCCCCACGAATTCATCTTTCAGTTTCCTTGTCTGAGGATGGTGACTGCATTCCAGTCTAGGGGACCTTTTATCAAACAATTGGGATTTGTAGTGTTGCCTCTATTTAGAATTCATAGTTTAGGAGACAATTTTCCCCAATTGCTGTGAAAAAATGGTGGTATCAGATAAAGTAGTGTTTTCCAAACTCTTCCAGGTATTTGAGGACTTCAGCTCCCAGAATCCCTGATCATTGGTGATGAAAGCTAAGGCACCTTCTACACTGCCATATAAAATCTAGATTATCTGCTTTGAACTGGATTATATGACAGTATAGAGTCATATAATACAGTTCAAGGCAGATAATCTGGATTATTTGATTTGATAATCTGGTTTATGTGGCAATGTAGAAGGGGCTCAAACACAAATGACCTCCTATATATACAATTGAAAATGAACCAGTTCAGTAAACAATATATCTGGCAAATTAGTATACTGTTTAAATTCACAGTAATATCAAACACCATCAAATGGATTGTCCACTATACATTGAAATGCAGTCGGCGTTAAATTCACAGTAATAACAAGCAGCCTCAAATGGATTGCTTGTTATTACTGTGAATTTAACCCCGACTGCATTTCAATGTATAGTGGACAATCCATTTGATGGTGTTTGATATTACTGTGAATTTAAACAGTATACTAATTTGCCAGATATATTGTTTACTGAACTGGTTCATTTTCAATTGTATATATAGGAGGTCATTTGTGTTTGAGTTGACTCAGGAACCCATTTAGAATGTAGAAGGGGCCCCAGTCTTCTGGGGGAAGTGCAAAATACTCAGAGCGTTACAGTTTGGGAATCATTGAACTAAAGCGGTGGTTCACAACCTGTGGGTCCTCAGATGTTTTGGCCTTCAATTTCCAGAAATCCTAACAGCTGGTAAACTGGCTGGGATTTCTGGGAGTTGTAGGCCAAAACACTTGGGGAACCACAGGTTGAGAACCACTGAGCTAAAGAGACATTGTGATTTCCTCACATAAGTAACTTATGTATCAGTTTACCATATACCTACCCACTATTGCTTATCTTAAAGCAGTGTGTGTGTGGGTGGATTTTCACAAAATCTTGAGGAGCTATGCAGCTACAACCACTTTCAGTTCAGAACATTAAATTTATACCTCTGCCAACAGTGGGTGATAATGGGAATCATTCTACATGGCTATGCACAATTTTACTATGTTGTTATAAATGTAGATGAATCATAAAATAGAGATGGGGAAACAGTAGTTGAAAGGACAAAATGATGAAAACTTAATAAAGTAGTTAACATCAGTAAAAATCTTGGGGGACTGATAGGGTTAACAGCTAGAAGAAAGAATAGGAAAATTCCTGGATAAACAGATAACTTTTGAATTCAGCGATGAAATGTCCATCATTTCCAACCCTTCTCATTTCAATGCAGAGACCATTCCATACAGTGGAAACCGTAAAGAAAAGTGGCCAGCTGTTGTTTCAACAGACTCTTAATTATGGCTATGATAACAGTGGGAAAGATTTATCTGTATAGACTGAATCCAGACTGTCCTTCCCTTAAAAGCAGTGCAGGGCCCAAGAACAAGTGCGTCCCTGCATCCTGTAGTGAATCTTGCGACATGGGAGACTTCTGTGGCATCCCAACATCTGCTTTCCTTTTGATGGACAGCTGCAGTGTTGGGAATGCCTCAAGTTTGTATGTTGTATGGGTGGTTGTGTAAAATAAGTACAGTGCTTTGGGCTAAGGAACAGTCTAGGGGTCTTGTTTGAATGTTACCTGTAACAGCTGGTGACAGGTGTATCAGCTATATGTGTTTGCTTTGCCGATTCTGCTCAGCTCATCATTCAACTGTTGTCTTGACAGGCAGTTCTGCATCCCTGCCCAAGCTGATCAGATGGAAGGGAGGAGGGGGAGGCTGAACAAATGCTATTTTTTCCACAGGTGACTGTCTCTGTGTGGCACTTCAATGTTCTCTGAATACTCCATGGAAAACACCTGAGCTCATTTAGCAAGAGATGACAGACCTTCATATCGTGACTGAGAACATGAGAGGCATGTAGTAGGATGTGGCTGGTCCTAAATCAAGCTGGCAATTCAGCAAGTTTATAAACTTATGTCTGTCCAAACTTGATATAAAATTTTCAAAATGCTTCAAGCTATGACTAATTGCTGTATCAAAACAGGAATGGCAGAAGCTAAGGGAATAGATAAGACATATGCTGTAAATTATTTGCAAGTTTTCCTGTTAACTAACAGATGTTGGTAGATCATTTTTCAAAAGTTATCCCATGTTACATTATAATTGTAATGTAACTACAGCTTGGAAAAGGTGTTTTTTTAAAGTAATATAAGTTACCAGCAACTTATATTTGCAAATAGTTAGTTACTCCCAAGTCAGCCATAGCAGAGCACTTGATGAAGCAACCTGGCCATAGCATATTATTTGAGAACAAAGAATTGCTGGACCACTCTAACAACCACCATGTTGGACTACACAGAGAAGCCATTGAAATCCACAAGCCTGTGGACAATTTCAACAGAAAGGAAGAAGCCATGAAAATGAACAAAATCTAGCTACCAGTATTAAACAACTCTAAACTCAGGACAGTAAATAAAGAACAACACTCAGAAAACAGGGGAATTTCAGACAGTAAACAATCAGGGCCAGCTAACACCTCCCCACAAAGGATTCCCCCAGGCAGGAAGCAGGCAGGATTTGAAGCTGCAAGGTGATTCAGTGCTAATCAAGGTGGCCAATCACAACATTCACACTTGCCTCAAACAGACTAGAGTTCTTTCGCCCACCCTGGACATTTGTCAGATATAGAAACCCCACCTACCAACAAACCTCACAACCTCTGAGGATGCCTGCCATAGATTTGGGCAAAATGTCAAGAGAGATTGCTTCTGGAACATGGTCATACAGCCCGGAAAACTCACAGCAACCAAGTGATTCTGGCCATGAAAGCCTTTGACAACACAAGATTTAATTCTTTATCTGTCTCATTAACAAAAAAAAAAATGCTTTCATCTTTAATAAATGATAAAATTTATGTATACCCAATTTTTTAAAATAAGTTTCTTTATTATTTATTATCAGTAAACTTATTTTATATACCTGTATATCTAGGGTCATATAAAAATGTATCAGACGAAAAGGTGTTGTGAGTGGAAAAAGCTACACCTGTCTTCTGTCCTTCACTTCCTTTGGACAGAGATAGTACAAAGAAATAGCATCTTAGAGACCAATTAAAAATAAAGTTGGTAGCCTAAGCTTTCATAGACTACATCTGAAGGAGTACATTTAGAGTCTCTTCACATGGGGCATTTTTCCCCATTTTGCCGCTTTCAATTGTGGCAAGGATGGGGCCTGTCATGCGCCATCACACAACTCACGGCAGGCCCCACCCACATTCCTCCCAAAGTGGAGGAGAAGCACCGAATGGTGCTTTCTCCTTTACTACAGGGAGGAAAATGTAGTTTGGGCAGGTCCGATGGAGCTACCTATACTTTCCTCCCTTTTTTACCATGTGATGGCAGAAAGGACGGTGGGGCAACACATGTTGCTGCCCTTACTGCCATCTGATGAGGGGAGGAGAGAGGGCACGTGGGGCGCCACAAGCCCCCTTGTGCGCCTTCCCTGTGGCACAGCTGGAAAGGGCCTGTGAAGAGGTCATTAGTCCACAGAAGCTTATTCTACTATATTAATTCTCTTAGTTAGTGTTTAAAGTGCTACAATATCTCTTTGTATTCAGATATTCAAGTTCTTTGGATGTGAAGTATTGCTGTAGTCTTTGAGCCTTGATACCCTTCAGTTTCAGTACTATACAGTAATTTTTTTAAAAAAGGAAGCCATGGTCTTGGTAGAGGTCTTGCACATTCTTCTAGATCTCTTACTGGCTTTCAAAAGTTAGTTACTTTATCCCTTTGGATTGTCTGCCTGGGTAAAGGTTGGAGGAAGTGCTTCTGTTCCTATGTAGACAGTTGGTGTCAGGACCCAGGCTGCAAGGCACCAATAACCATACACAGAGGCCAGAATCTATCTACTATCTTTATTGAAGGAGTATATAAAGTTGGTAAAAACAAATGTAAAAGTTAGTCCAGAAGCAGACCTTCCAGGAAAGGTCAAAATTAGTCCAAGAAACAATGTCCAATATGCAATATTAAGGGCCAAAGTTGTAATCCAGTAACCGAAACACTCACCTTGCCAGGCAAGGTGAGGGGAGATGACGAGGTCCTTTAGTCCATGAACTTGAGCAAGGCTAGGAATTAACTTGATACTTGAAAACAAGGCTTGAATCGTGACACAAGGTAACGAGGATCAAGAACAAGGTCCGTGGAATTACTTGGTAAAATCCGTGAAACAAGGCAAGGTTTAGTCCTGGAAGGCGAGGCAAGGTCCGAAGGTAACAAGGCTGGGAAGCAGGAGCGAAGGCTTGAGAACAAGGACAAGGCTTGAACAGGAACGAGGCTTGGAACGGAGCGCGCTGTCCAGACACAACTCGCTCCGGAGGCTGACGAATTGACTCCGCGAAGTTACTTCGCGGTTAAAACACCTATATAGAGTCTAACTTTCCCGCCGAGAGCAGTTCTCTGGGAACCAGAAACAAAGCTAATCTCTGAGACCAGATGTTTGACTCCTTAAAGATTCTCACGGAAAGCAGGCTTAATTGGCTAAATTCTTAGCAGCTATTCTAGCACTCCTGCGCGAGGCCGCTTCCAAACCTCTCTGTTGTTTACAAAACTCATGGCGAGAAAACACAGGAGATGTAGGCTCAGGGTTTGTTTGACATACTTCTGGAACACAACTCTCTTGCAGGTGCAAGGTTCCCAGATCTGGCTGGGAAGAACCTGGCTGGGAAGATTCCAGTTCTGACTGGGAAGGTAAAAAACCCAAGTTTTCTTCTTCATCAGGCATCACAATGTCATGAGCAGGACTACAAGGCCCATGAGTCATCACAGTTGGGCTGCTGGGGAACTACCCAAGACTTTCTGATTCTATAGCTTCATAAGTAAAACCACACCTGGCCTTAGGCAAAGCAGACGCCTTGACCACTGGTGGCTCCCAAATTAATGGGTGACAGTAAAACCATTTTGGGTTTCAATCTGATTTTCAAAAGAGCTATGTGAGGTAATGAATGTATTTTGGAGATAAAATTCAGCATGCTGATTACTTCAGTTTCAGAGTAAAACAGCAGATTCACTGTCTCATTTATGTGGAAGCAACCAGCCACTCTTGAACTGCTCTGGTCAATTCCAACCCTCTATGTAAGGATCTAAAGCTACTTCTCCTTGAAGCTTACATCATTAATCTCCCTTTCCACCTGCAATACCTACACATTTCTACAGCTAGTCATAGGCCTGAATGTTCTTCCTTGCTTAAGTCACGGGGTGGGGTGGGGGGTGGGGGGTGGGGGTGGAGGGAAGATTCAGCCAACTTTGAGTCTGAAAAGTAAAGATTCGGACACTGGTGGCTGCTCCTCTGACACTTCCTGTTAACGATGAAGAATTACCTATTACATCAGCAATGGGCTGGTTTGACAATTCCATTACATATTACTAATAGTGCTATTAATGCTTGGTAGCTTATGATTACAGAAGGATGCACAGATATATCCAAATGCTTTGGGACCCAGAGACAGTAGGACAAGAGTAGTGTGCACACGGAAGATACCAGCCTCTGGTTTCAATATATCTTCCTCTCTGACAGCAACATTGGTTTGACATAGGATAAAGCTAGATGGAGTTCAGCTCTGGGCTACTGATTTTATGAGCCTGACAACAGTACCTTAAGAAGTTTGCAGACTGAAAGCAGAGTTGACAATTGTGTTATTTATGAAGTGTCTTCTTAGGGGAGGATTCAGCAAAGATAGCCAAGAATGCAAAATGTTAGGGAAGGAAGAAGACTAATGATTAACATCCTTTCTAGCCTATGCATTTTTGTGTCCTCAGCCTCCTACCCACCCACTGCCATGCTAGCCCTTGTCCAGCAGAAATAATGTAATGTAGATTTATCGAGTGGCTTCCATATGAATTCAGTGAAGCCTGAACTTATCGGTAAGCTTGCTGCTTCTTCCAACATCATAACATAAAATAAATAGCTTGTTTTCAGCATGGCATGTGATGGGTTTTTGAGACAATACCTACTCCATTAGCTCTTTAGACGTACCAAGTGATGGATTCTGAAGACTGAAAGAAATGGGGAGATAGAAGCTTTTAAGAACTCCCAAGCAATGAGCTGTCCTTGGTAAAAGTTTGATTGCTGGAAAAAAAATCTACAGAAGACCAGACATGAGATTCCCAGACAGTTCTTGAAATGAATGACAGGAATAAAGTTCTGGGAGGATTGCTTTTTTTGGATGATAGCTCTCAGAGTTTCTGAGGCAGGATAGCCTAGGAGCTGAAGCTGTATACTTTTCTTTCTCTCTCTCTCTCTCTCTCTCTCTCTCTCTCTCTCTCTCTCTCTCTCTCTCTCTCTCTCCCCCCCCCCCACTTCTGTATATAAGACAGCTTATCATTCATACTGGACAATTTGTAATACCACATTAACAAATTCTGCGCTACAAGTCATTCTGGGACTTGTAATTTGGCACCAGTTCATGGATCACTACTTGAATAACACTACATTAGTCAAGTCTTCACTAAATTACAAATTCCTGGATTCAGTTAACAATGACTACTATAACTGTCAAGTATTAATGCATATTATGGACCTCATCACACTGAAGTGGGAAGCCGAGTGGCAGCAGGGGGATTTGTAACGCAGTGTGGTAAATCTGATGGGCAATGGGGGGAAACCATTGCCCCATGCCTCGCGTTGCCTACTGCGCCGCTTTCCCCATCACATGAGGGAAAGTGCTGCCACCCAGCTTCCCCCCATTCTTCTTAATAATTCTGGACCCAAACCTTGGATTCTTTATGCAAAAAGTTGGGATATACCATATTCCACTGATTCTAAGATGTACTCCCCCCCCCCCCCGCCCAAATTAAGGCTCAAACAAAAGGGTGCATCTTAGAATCGATGCAGTGTGTGTGTGTGTTTTTTAAAGAGGATCAGGAGCAGGGACAGCTGAGAGAGCAGGAGGGAAGTCAGTGGGGAGCGAGAGGTAGCCATTAAGATTGGAGGTGGTAGTGTGGCTTTACTTCTTTGTCTTGCTTTCCTTTACTTCCTTGTCTTTGTTGTGGCCAACCCTCAGAAAGACTCCCCAACCTTGCATCCAATACTGCTTCTCTGCTGCCTTTTGTGCTGCCACCTTCCACTGCTGGGCAGTGAGACAAAGAAGTAAAGTTGGGGAGAGGACAGGAAGCCATAATAATAACAACTACTTCCTACATCCTTTTGACCCCCTTCCTCACCCAGCAACACATCTTCTAATTTTATCCCTCTCAACAATCGAGGCTCAAAAAAGGGATGTGATCTTAGAACTGATGGCATCTTACAATAGATTAAATATGATAATAAAAATTAGACTTAGAGTTAGTTAAATTAGTACATTATATTTGTTACTCCTGAATTACTCCCCTACCTGGGAAATAGAGCAAAAAAGATATGGGATTGTTTCTCTTGTGAAAAATGGAAGATTGCTTTTGGCATGTCATGAGGTGTCTACCTTATCCTCTTCACTTCTAATAAATTTGTACTTCATGGATCCATTTGGTGTCATCTTTTGAAAGATTATTTACTTCCTTTCCACTAATACATTTGTTTCCGTCCCTTTCTTAAGGCCACTGCAAAGCCCTGTTTGCCACTTTCCCTCCTCAGTCCTTCATAGCTAGAAGAGTAATCCATCTAGCCAAGGCAATTATGAAGCTAGGAAGCACTTGGCATTCCTTTAAAATAAATCCACTATCGTGACAAATATGAATAATATTTCCTACTATATTGCAAAAAAGTCAAGTATGAAAGCAATTGAAGCAAGTCTTGTGTTTGTATTCCAGAAGTGCTCGCTGTTCATGAATCTATTTACAGGACGCCTCCACTATTACTGAGGGAGAAAAAAAATTAATAATAATCCAGGCAATCTCCCGAGTGGCAGTTGGCCATGAGAATGAATTGGAAGGACAATTTATCTCCTCAGCCACTTTGAAGCCTTTTAGCCTGGGGGAGATCCCTTGTCTAATGAAATTAATTGAATACATCTATACTCCCGATACTTCAGTGGCATTTCGGTTTTTCCTCTTATTTAGAAGTTGCAGTAAAGCTACTTATCATCCAAACTAGCAAATGCCAATGAATAATAATACCACTCAAAATGCCACGTATTCCCAATGAATGGAATCACACTGCCAGCATCCAGTAGTATATGGTCCCATCTTAGCCAGATCATAAATTCAGGTCCCTTGTATATCTCCCATCTCTTGTTTCCCTGAATGACAAGTGGGATGGCTTCTCAGGGTCCAGATGGTCCAAAATAAATCACTTTTTGCAAACATCACTTGCAAAAAATAATGTTTCGGTAGAAAGTACTAAGATGTAGTAGCTGGTGTGGTTCATAATATTTTCATTTATTTACCAGTACAAAGCTAGCCAGGTATTTGTATGTCAATCCCCCTGTACACAGTGGGTTAACTCAGGGTGCATCTATATAGTAGAATTAAAGCAGTTTGACAGCAACTGCCATAACTCAATCCTGGACATTGTAACTTTGTGAGGCACCAGCACTCTTTGGCAGAAAAAGCTGAAGACCTTGGAAAATTATAACTCCATGATTCCACAGCATTGAGCATGGCAGTTAAAGTGGTGTAAGACTTCATTAATTCTTTAGTGAGTCCTTCTCCCGAAGAAGATGGAATCAAGACAAAAAATGATTCCTGCTCATCACCCTTAGAGCAGACAAAGGGAACTTACAGCCCTCCAGAGGCTGAAGACCAATGATCACCCATCACTAGTGACTAGGCTAGTAGGGCTTATGGGAGCTGGAGTGACTCAGCATTCAGCACACCATGGGTTCCCAGACCTAGCTGTGTGCCTTCAAACAATTTGAAAGAGGAATTAATTGACATAAAGGGAAAGAACAACTTAGGTTTTTAGCACAATTAAAACATTAAAGCATTGGTATTGATGTTAGTAGGAAATGGTATCTTCTCCCAATTCATTTATCAGCATTCAATTCTGGAGGCTCTTGATGCATTTGGAACAATTATCATTTAATAGTAATATAAACATAATTTGGATTCTAAATGTCCTAAACATTGATCAAACAATGGCTTTTGTATTCCTGCTCCATTAGCAAGTAGCTCAGCTACTCTTGGACTTCCCAACCAGATAATTCTCATAGAAATAACAACCTCACATACCCATACTTGCTGCCACCATTGCCAGACATCCCACACTCCCACCACCACTACTCATCCACATGTGTGTGCACCATGTGCATTGTGTATGCATGTATGTGTGACGGTATTGGCAGGGCTGGGAAAAAGACCCGCAGGCCTTAGTTTGAGAACTTCTGAACTGTGTTTGTAAATAATCCCTCATACACTTACAAACATGGAACTTTTGACCCACGGCCTTACAGTGCTAACTTCCCCCAACAGGCAAGAACAAGATACAGTAGAGTCTCACTTATCCAACATAAACGGGCCGGCAGAACATTGGATAATTGAATATGTTGGATAATAAGGAGAGATTAAGGAGAAGCCTATTAAACATCAAATTAGGTTATGATTTTACAAATTAAGCACCAAAAACGTCATGTTTAACAACAAATTTGACAGAAAAATTAGTTCAATGCGCAGTAATGCTACATAGTAATTACTGTATTTATGAATTTAGCACCAAAAATCACGATATATTGAAAACATTGACTACAAAAATGTGTTGGATAATCCAGAATGTTGGATAAGTGAATGTTGGATAAGTGAGACTCCACTGCAGTAAAATTGGGAGTGACAATGTTGCCCCTGCTGGAGCCAAAAAACCAAAAACCCTAAGTCTTCTCTGTGATTGTCTTCTTCTGCTTTAGGACTTTATTTTGCCTGGGACTGTACAGTCCTTCAATCAAAGAGTGCATTTCAATACGTGACTAGCTTATCTTCAAACAGACCTCTGCCCTTTGTAAAACATGACACTTAATCACCTTACATCTCTCCAATGTGGCTGCCTTTGGTATGAGGGTCCCTCTGTATTAGATGACCTTGTTGGGTTTCCTCTTGATGATATGATCTTAGGCCTCATCAGATGGGGCACACAGCATCCTAGGATGCTTTTAACCTGTCTTGAGAATGGAGCCCCATGCTGGCCATTACACGATGCCTTATGAGTTCTAGTGGAGGTCCACCTCCAACTGGGGTGGAAGCCTTGTCAGAGGCTTCCCCCACAATACAGGAGTCTTCCTGTCTTTTGCTGGCTCCAATGGAACCAGCATGGGTCCTCTGCCAAATGGCAACACTTCCTACATTTGATGGAGAAAACCTTGCTGAGAGGGAGCTGCATGCGGGGTGACAGAATCGCCCTTCTGTCCCTCTCTTTTTCCCACGATGCCAGGCAAAGTGGGGTGCTTTGCCTGGTCTTTCTGTTGAGGTCTTTTTAGCCAGCTTCCCTCTTCAAACTTGATAGCACAGATAATACACCTTCCCCACCACAGTCATAGGTACTTGTGGATAAAGCTTCCTAATACCAGCAGTGCCATTGTCCCCTAGACAATTTAAGTGGCTTTGACACTTAAAATATATACACTATTTATACACACACACACACACACTAACCCAGGGGGGATATCTTTCTGTTCCCGATCTCAAAAATGCTCTCAGGGCAATTTTTCTTTGCTTTGTTTTCCCAGGCAGTAATGACTGCTCTGCAGCAACATGAGTCGGTAGGACTGATGGTGTAAATAACCAGTGGCAATTAAGCCCTGTTGGCTCTGTGCATGAGGGGCTACTAAAAAGGGAGGTGAAATATAAATGTTATTCATTGTCAGTTCCCAGAGCTTGGCAAACTGTGTGGGTGAATACAGTGGAAAGAAAAGAGTTTCACAGGAGAGGAAAGAAACAGCTGATACTGGACTCCCAGGTGGAAGCCTGTGCCTGCTTTAACTCATTTGCAGTTTTGAATTTTAGCACACAGCAGTGAGGATTGTCCTATATACCTTCCTAGGACACTTCCACACTGGTTGGCGGCAAGGCCTCTGCCGGAAGTTGAGAGACGACATGTCATGGGCTGCATACCTACTTGTTCCTCAACTGGCCGGCAAGCATTCTAGGATTCTTAAATTGGTCAGTGTGATGAGGCCCTAAAGCATGTAAAGTTGAACAGAAATTTAAAATACGGTAATTGACTATTTACATAGAGAGATCTTCATTCATCATACACAAAGCATCATTACTTCATTCAGTAGAAAAAAAACCAAATACCTTGTTTGAAACTGCACTGCACATGCCAATCTAGAAATACTGAGATAATATAATAATAAATAAATCTCCATTTTTATGCTGCCCCTCCTCCCTGAAAGGACATGGGATGGCTCATAACATGAGTAAATACAATACATAATATATAGAAATAAACAACAAATTAATAATAAGGAAACAAATAACACCACTCAAAATGGACAAATTAATCTATAAATAGTATAAACATTAATTAAAACATATTTAAAACAGTGTTTCCACTAAATTAAATAAACTAGATAAAAACCAAGATACCTGAGTTTCCAAAAAACAAAATACCTTGTCCACATTAAGGGGGATATTATTCATCATTTTCAAAGGCCGGTTTAAATAACCATGTATTTAACAGAAAATTAACACAAAATTGTTCAAAAAAGGGTATGGAAATGCCTATGTAAATGGACAAAGTATATATACTGTAAGTCCACAATTTTTTACCTCTCTGGGGTGTCATGTCTGTTTTTAATCTAGCTCAGACCAGATTGAAGAGTGTATCTCAAAAATTATATTTTTACAGCCAGATGCTAGTCCCCTATTTCTTTTGGACTATCAGAAAAACCCTACTTATTTAAGTTACTTTTAAAATGTTCTAGTTTCTCTTTCCTCAACTCCACTTCCTCCTTTGTCTACTTTCCCCCTCAATTGCTGTGAATTGAGCTGAACCCACAAAAGTAGTTTGTAGTTGCACCAGACAAACTTGGGTGGAGAGGGGAGGAGGCAGCACAGCCGTGCCCTTCCCAGCAGGCTGAGGGGAAAAAACAAATAAAAAACCAAGAAAACAAAACTGCTGTAGTCCCTCCTAGTCTGTTTTTCTTCATTATTAACATTTGCCATCTTGATCACACTCTGATGTTATTTGACTACATTTTTTGACTAAAAATGGGCAACAGCAACTGCATTGTCTGTAGCTTGCAGCAATTCTGCCTCTGTGCATGAGGCAGGGCATTGTAGAGAAGCATACATATGTGGAGTTGTTTGTTCTGCTTCACAGTCATACAAGGTGGAGGATTCTTCTAGGTAGTGTCATTTTGCCATGTTATCTTTTGATCTGCCCACTTTGTTTTTGAGTCTGTTCAGGGACTTTAAGAGGAGTGGTGGTTCTCATGAAGCTTTTCCTTGATTTGAGCCCACTGGGAGGAGGCTGATAGTCATGCCGTGGATGGCTTTCACAGTGTTCAACTTTGTTTCTCTCACATTAGCAGCAACTTCCCATCGCACATTTAGGGCGGGGGGGGGGGGGAATGCCAGCTAGCTTGTAGAGTTTTATTAACAGGTGTAGGTTTAAGACATTATGATTATTCTGCATGTTTCGTTCAGTGCTACGTTCATCTGTTGTGTATGGACAGATTTGTGCCAAACAGGGCAGGCATACCCAGCAGTTGAGTAAGACAAGGCCAGGGCTGATGTTCTTATTAATTTTGGGTTTGCACCCCATGCGCTGTCAGTAAGTTTCCGTAAGGTGTTACTGCATGCAGCTACATTGTGCTTGGTATTCATACAGTGTTTCCTAAATGCTAGTGTTCGATCTAAGGTGACACTGAGATATTTATAGGGGACACAGAAAGCGCCTCCTTGAAGACTGAGTCAATACAATTGGGCGTCCCCTGGGCAACGTGTCTTGTAAACGGCTAATCTTTTCAACCCAAAAGCATTGCTTTTACACATCCAGGTGCTATTAAAGCATGTTGAGCAAACTGTTGGGACAGGAATGTCATACTTACTCACTAGAGGTGGAAGATTCAGAGAAAATGATTCAGATTTCTAGGAATTTATGGCACCTGAAGGTGGCATCTTTGAGTCTGAGAACCTGGGGAGGGGCATATTCCCTACCTACATCAAGTCTCCAGCTGAGTATGGTAATTTTTGGAAGATCACTGAAGAGATAAGGAGAGACTATGCCATTCTATAGGCAATGCTAACTTGGTATCTTGAGACTGCCGTCTATAAATCTCCCAGCATCCTCCAGGCATCTTTGTGGCTTGCAAAATTTCTGTCTGGTGACTGGTAATACTTTTCCATGTTTGTATTTTCTTGACCTTAAACTTGCTATGATTGAGAACTCTGATTTATTTTTTACTGGCTTCATTTATATGGCTGTCCTGAGTCCCCTTGGGGAGAGAGAGTGAGCTACAAATAAAGAATAATTATTACTGATTTTCTGTAATTATTTCATAACCAGTTAATAACCATTTTTTCCATGTCCCTTCTTCATCTAGCTGGAAAACCTGTGACTGACCTGCTTTGGATTAACTGACAACTTTAGCACTCAAAGAACCTGATTCTTGGATCACTTGCTGACTAGAACAAAGGACAAGGAGAAAATGGGCAGCCTTGAATGTACAAGTAGACAGACATGTTTTTATAGAGGACACTAGCTGTAGAGGCAGGTAGTTATGGTTCCCTGGTGTTTGTCATTCTGATCTGTTATTTTCCTGAGCATAGACAAAGCCAGGTGAAGCTGGTTGGGATCTTCAACTAGTTTTATTCCCTCGTGTCAGAGTGACTTGAGGAACTAGTTACCAAAAGACAACACTTTCTGTGGATATGTATCAGCTTTCCCATTAGAGGTAGCTTGCATGCCTACATCTTTATTATTATTTTTATCCTGAGAAATTCTCCCTCCTTTCCCCATCCATCTTACTTGGCAAACATTTCTGAAAAAATCCATTAAAACAGAGCTTCATCACATTTCTGTATTCCTGAAGGCTGGGTTTCTTAATCATACAGCAAATCAATACAGATTCCAGTTCAGCCAGCCCTGCTCAGCTGGGGTGAAAAGGCTACTGGCAGACAGACACAGAGAAGCCAAACAAAGACATTTCTTCTTCTTCTTTTTTTTTGGGGGGGGGGTGGGTGGGGGGGGGGGTGGGGAGATGTATTTCCTTCTTTCTTTACTTTTCTTTCTTTCTTTCTTTCTTTCTGTTGGATAGGTTGATATACTCACGAAGATCAGACTGAATGAAAGCTCTTTAGCACCTGGCAGAAAACTTCTAAAGTCTTTTATTTTCTGTCTTGTCCTAAACAAAACAAATGCAGAAAGGCAGCAGGGCAGCAGAAGTCATGGTGGAGAATAATGTTTTGAACCCAGAAAAGGTGTATGTGTGTGTGTGTGTGTGTGTGTGTGTGTGTGTGTGTGTGTGTATGTATGTTTTAATGTGTTTGATTTTTCTGTGTTGGAAGAGGATGGAGAAAGATTTCAGAACCGAAGACTCAACGGCAAAGAATCTTCAACAAAATACCAAAGACTTCTTTGAAAACTAGCTGGCCAAACTAAAATAAACCAATGGAATTAATGAGTATGCATGTTAACTCATCATGCAACAGTTGACCCATCTGGTTGACTCAAGTTGAAGCTAAAAACAAGCAATATGATTCAGTCTACAAACTGATACTACAATGAACTTTCATGGGTGGTAGCCCACTTCATAAGACGCAGAATTAAGGTTTGTGTGTGTGAATGTGCATGTGTATTATAGAATCATAGAGTTGAACAAGACCTCATGGGCCATCAAGTCCAAACCCCTGCCAAAAAGCAGGAAAATCACATTCAAAGCACCCTCGACAGATGACCATCCAGCCTCTGCTTAAAAGCCTCCAAAGAAGGAGCCTCCACTACACTCCATGGCAGTGAGTTCCACTCTCACAGTGAGGAAGTTCTTCCTAATGTTCAGGTGGAATCTCCTTTCCTGTAGTTTGAAGCTGTTGTTCCGCGTCCTAGTCTCCAAGGCAGCAGAAAACAAGCTTGCTCCCTCCTTTATTTCTATGTATCTCCCTCCCTCCTTCCCTCTTTGTGCGCACACGTATGTTTGTGTTTCCTATATGCATACTTTATATATGGTACACATTGTGGTAGGGTAGGATTCTATAATCTGAGGTTACGGGAAAATTAAATGAAGAAAACAGTAATTTTGTTCTTTATACTGGCTGTTTACAAAAATGTTGCTGTTAATACAAACATTCCAGGTCCATCAATGAACATATGTAAGCTAGCATACTGTTAGAGGTATATGCAGATGTTGGTCAATCTAATGCTTGCTTGTATATTTTGTGGCCAATGCAGAAGTTGGTATTAGTTTTCTGCTTACTCACTGACCAAAGATTGACCTAGGAGTCATTCCATCATGTGTGATAAAAAGTGACTGGAAGTATCTGATCTTGTATCCAAATGTGTAATCATTACACAATCTGCTGAGATTTCTGGAGGAACCCTGCAGACCTCAATGCAGGATGCAGTGATTTCAGAGATGGCTACAGGGACATAACCAATTGCTTTGCTGGTCCTTCCCACTTTCTGCCAGATACAACATGACCATTGTGAGTGGCAGGGACTCCACTGTAAGCTAAGGTGGGTGAAGGGCTAGCAGTAGCATAGCTTTGCATGCAGAACTACTAGGCTACATGGACCCATGCAGGATTCTGACTATATTGTACAAAAAAGCTATTATCTTGATTCAAATCTCTGATCGAATGGAAATTCCTATTGAATTATAACCCAGCATGGTCTTGTGCTCTTTCCTCTCTCCTTCCATCTCTCTGCAATCTTTGAAGGCATAAAGGTACCTGGAGGCTTGGAATTTATCCCTTTTTAAAAAGAAATAAATAAATGTGGATTCAGATATCAGGAGTTCTCCATTTATTATTTTGTGCAAAGATTGACCTGTTTGCCACATGCAGGATGCTTTATTGATAGAGAATGGTGTACATACAACATGTTACACAATGAGCAGGTACATGAATCCCTCTGTTTGTGGATGACACTTTTGTTAAAAGTGCAATATTGCTTAGCACTGAAAAGTCACGACTATCTCAGAGAGGGCAGTAGTAGGATTACGTTTGACCCAATGTGTCCTCCCTTTGATAGCGCGGACCTCCCCCCCCCTTTTCTCTTGAAATTCATCTGACCTGCCGTGAGGGGTTCCATAAATCCGGATCGCCTGCAAAGTGGGAGAACGTTCTGACTGCAACAAATTATTATTATTAAATTCTTTTCATTGCTTTCCCCAGCCCTAACATTGTAACTAATCCTTAAATAAAAAGTATCCTTTCCTTTTAACTTGAAATCCTCTCCAGTGGTTTTTTTGTATCCCTTTTGACTCCCTTGCATGAAATCCCCCCCCCCTCCTTCCTCCATTAACCTCGCCACGTTCTCCTTGCCATTGGAATGGAACAAATTGGACCATAACTTCATCAAAGATACTCCAAGCATGCCTATCTCTTATATTTAACACTCTTTGAGGCTCCTGGTTCCGGCACCACCAACAGCGCCCGAATGGGTCCAGTTTGAAGCTCCAAATCAGCTGACTGTCAAAAAAGCCGGTTCCGTTTGCCTCTTTCTCCGCAACAACCGCTTCTCTCCAAGGCTGCTAGTGGGCTCCTCTCCAAGGCTGCTAGTGGTGGACTGCCACCCTCCCAGAGAGAGAGAGAAATATAGTTTCTTCAAGGACCAGCTGCGATCCTTGCAATGACAAGAACTCCCGGACGGACTTCTTTCATTCATTCCTTCATCTACATTATTATGAATGACCGGACTTCTCATTCATATACTTGTCTTCAGTTCTGTGAATCGCCGGGCTACCAAGAAAAGAAATCAACCAGAATCCCTTCACTTTGTTATTTTCATAAACCTCCTATTGCCTGAACTGCTTATGAACTTTCCATGAATTGCATGCTCATATGTTTATGAAATATTGGAATTAATTCCAATAACTTGGTCTATGGGTTCCCTGGAAGACCCCCAAACCCACGTATTTCCCTTTTATATATAATATATTACAGAAAAAAACCTGGGTTCCTTCCTTCGCTTTAAAACCGGAGGGAATCTGAATCTCCTCCCGGTCCTCAGGAAACCCGCGATATCGCCAGATTGTTTACCCACACCCCCCCAGCCTATACTTCCACTCAGAACTCACTCAATTTCGCACCAAGAATCACCCTAATTCATATTTATGTCTAAAATCGCCTAACCTTTAAAAGACAACCAACAGAGATCATTCTTTACCATTTCTTCTCCGATCATCAGCTGATTGTCAAACCTGCGTTCCTTGCCTAAAACGCCTCCCACCGTGCGCTATTAGCGCAGGAAAGGAAAATAAGCTATAAACGCTAATATTCAGTATATTTTTCGGCAATTTTGGGTGGAAATTGATAAGATATGATTTTCTGTATCCCCTAGTATATTTTAATCATGGAAGGCACAGTCTGAACTCTAGCTGACCTTCACCATAAAGATTTAATCTATGTTGCATCTGCATGGCCCATAGCGAGAGATTGAGTCACTCAGATCGGAGCAGCCCCACGGGTGATAAGATCTCATATGGTAATGTTGACCACAATCAACGTGCGTAAAGGACCCCGGACATCCCAAATGACCCTATTCAAAAACAGCAATAATCTTAAGATTATCTAGGAAGGCGCTAGCCTCAGGTGGTCGCTTTTACATAAGATAACTCCAATGATTCATTCACCAGAACCCATTGTCTAGCTGATTCCCGCCTTCCCCAACCTGATTGGCCCCGACAGAGGCGAAGGTTGTCCCTCATTGGCTGAGACGCAGAGCGGGAATCCTAGCTCCCGCCTAGTGTGACACTCCCGACCTATCAGCAGCCAGATGAGTGAAGGGACGGGGCGGGAAGTTCAAATAGACTTCAAACTTGAAAAATGTATAAAATGGCTTTATTTCCAATGTATTGTTACATCTTGCATGTCGATCTATCGCTGCTCGATGTCCGTTCAGCTGAATCGCTAAATAAACACTTTGGCAGTTATTTCCTTCAACTTTTGCAGAGTCTTTTCCTTTCGGTCTCAGGTAAATTTATATTCCGGGTTATTTTCTGCCTCCCTGACGGCTCGCCAAGGTTCGTTCCCTCAGCTGGGAGACGGATCGGATTTCCCTCACGGGGAAAATCCATACCAAATCGCGGTCGATAACACCTTCTGATTTACCTATCCTGACCCCACTGCAGGGCTGGTTCTTAATGGAGGCTCATGAAGCTGCCGCTTCGGGTGCAGTCCTTGCTGGGTGCTCTCGAGGCGGCGGCAGCGACCATTGGGTCGCTCGCCGCAGAACTAGGAAGTACTTGCTATTCTTGCGAGATTTCTGTGAGATCTCACAAGATCTTACAGAAATCTTGCGAGATCTTGCAGAAATCTCGCGAGAATAGCAAGTACTTCCTTGTTCTGCAGTGAACAGCCCAATGGTCGCCGCCGCCGCTGCGGCCGGTAAATTGGGGGAGTATAATTTTGGGGGGGGGGGCACGGCCCTAGGTTCGCTTACATATTGAAAAAACCTAGGGCCGCTCCTGCCCCACTGTAATATAAACTGATATGCATAGACTTGTTTTATACCTCTTTTCTTCCCATTAGTCTTCTCTCAGCTCTTCCCTAGAATGAAGCTAGTTTATATTGGCACCCTGAATAACTTTCCTATCTTAGAATAGAATTCCTATAATATAGCCTTTAGTTTGTTCCTCATCCCATTCGCCGCCGGAATCACCACACATCATGGCTAATTTGGCGTTGCCTGATGTGGGAAACCTATCGCCTAATACCCCACATTGCCTGACTTCTCCCTTAACTCATCCCACAGGGGGGGAGGGGAGAGCCTGTAGCCCTACGTCCCCCGTTGATCTCTGCACAACAAGGGAAGTCTCCTGTGTTGTTGCCATATGCCAGTTCCCTTTCCCTTTTACCATGGAGACCTGCTGGAAGTAGCTGTGCATTATGGGATGGGAGCCAGTAGGTCCCGTGGCAAAAAGGAAGGGGAACTGGCGTACACTGCCACATTCAGCTCTGTCTGATGAAGTTGTAAGCTAGTGGTTCCAAACCATTGGTTCTCCAGATGTTTGGGACTTCAGTTCCCATAACCCCAACTAGCTTGGCCAATAACCGGGAATCCTGGGAGGTGAGATCCAAAGTTTGGGAGATACTGTTCTAAGCCATTAATGTCTTTCTTCTTCATGAGAATTTCTGATCACTGCATCCACTCTTCATCAACTGTTAGATCATATATCATATAACCATGTCGCCAGAATAGATATAGGGTCAAAGTTGCCAACTGGGTTAGAAATCTTGTTTTTCATATCCTTGTGTGGCGTATTGTTTCCAAGGAATCGCTATCTAGGGTTTTTTTTTAAGTATCTTAAAATTTTTATTCTTATACTGCCCTTCTTCCCAAGGAACCAAAGGGCAGCATGTAACATAATAATAAAATGAATAAAGCTCAGGAGCAAGGTCATATGTCAAAAGTCTCAGTCAGTAAATATATTTTGTCATTGCCTGAGCAACAGTAAAAGCCTGGGAATGCAGGCAGCTTATAATACAGGCAGTCCCCAATTTATGAACAAGTTAGGTTCTGTAGGTTTGTTCTTAAATTGCATTTGTATGTAAGTTGGAACATGTACATTTTAAGTGTAACTCCAACCAAAAATTATATTTTTAGCTATGGATATCATAGGGAAGGGTTAACACCCCTGTGGTGTTTGTTTCGTTATCTGTGCCCTTGATCAGAAGATCTCACCTCACATTTGTCCCTGTGAAAATTGGATTAAAAATTGGCTTGTTGTGAAAACAAGGATTGATGATAAAACTTAAGCTGAGATGCCTTTTCCCCATGACAAGCTTCCAGGAATGAATTTTCTTTCTGAGGGGTAGATTTCTATCACTTCTTGCTTCCCCACCCCTTTTCTTAACTAGGAATAGTATGTAAGATGAATGTTTGTAACTTGGGAAATGAATGTAGTTAAAACAATCAAAGCTACAAAAATCACCTTAATCAAAAGTTAAAAATATAACTAAATAATAAATAAAATGTAAATCAATTGAAAACATTCCCGTCAAAGAGATAACAAAGAGACAATACACCAGTATGGAAGCAACTACATTTTCCTTCAGTGTTTCCCTTACTGTGCGGTTCTAGACTAAGCTGGATGCCCCCATTTCTTGATCTGGGTCCACAAAGAATAGGGATCATTTCCATACCAGTCCTTTCTTCATGGTGCCCTCTTGTCCACGCTGGGTAGGAACAGTGATATGATTTTAGCCTCTACATAAAACTGAATAACTGCACAGTTCAATACTATTCCTCACCCAAGGATCAACTGTGTGATTTTGGCTTAAGGGATTTCAGTACATAGGCTGGCTTTACAAAGTGTGTGTCTACATGGATGTCCAGGGTTTTCAGAAGGATGGTGAATGCTGTGGTACACAGATCAGGGGACAGATCTGTTATCTTTTACCCATTAGGGCAAATGCTATATTGAAGGTCTAAGGCTTTTATTAGATTGAATAATGTTGCAGCTTAAAGAAGTAGCTGCTCACGAGCAGAACACAGCAACAATTGTGTTGGAGGGTTGTTGTATGCAATTGTATCCAATTGTGTTGGATGTTAAAGCAGTGGAAACCACACAGCCCACTCTATATCCCTTAAGCTAGCCTGTGGATTTGTTGTTCAGTAGAAGATGCTGCTTGTCACCAGGGGGAATTAAAATTCAGTTGCAAGGCGAGTTTATTTATTTATTTATTTATTTTATTTACATCATTTTTACCCCGCCTTTCTCTCCGAGGAGACTCAAAGCGGCTTACAGTAAATGGCAAAAATTCAATGCCTAAAAACAATGTAAAAACAACAATTCATATAAAACAATCTACAAAACAGTTCATATAAAACGGATACCATTACAAAATAAAATCACATTATATAAAATTTTAAGAATGTCCAAGATTAAAATCCATTCATCCAGAATCCTCAAGTCTTCGTACAGGTCATGTAAAGTCCATGTTCTCATTCATTAAAAGCTTGTGTGCACAACCATGTCTTTAAGGCTTTCCTGAAGCCTAGGAGAGTTGGTATCTGCCGTATGTTGCTGGGGAGGGTGTTCCACAGCCAAGGAGCCACCACCGAGAAGGCCCTGTCCCTCGTTCCCACCAGCCTTATCTGCAAGGCTGGTGGGACCGAGAGCAGGGCCTCCCCCGATGATCTAAGAGTTCTAGAAGGCTCATGGGGGAGATACGTTCGGACAGGTAAGATGGGCCAGAACCATTTAGGGCTTTGTAGGTCAAAACCAGCACTTTGAATTGGGCTCGGTAGCATATCGGCAGCCAGTGGAGCTGACTCAACATGGGAGTAGTACGCTCCCTGTAAGCTGCTCCTGTTATTAGTCTGGCTGCCGCCTGTTGTACTAGTTGGAGCTTCCGAGCCGTCTTCAAAGGCAGCCCCACGTAGAGCGTGTTGCAGTAGTCCAAACGAGCTGTAACCAGAGCGTGGACCACCGTGGCCAAGTCAGACCTCCGTTATCTCCGTTGGGGCAACCTTCTCTTCCTATGCTTTAGACACATTTGTAGACAAACAACCCAAGTTTCAGAGCATGTTTAAATATCAGAAAACAACACAAATGTCTGCACCTGGGACCATTGTAACCAGTCAGAGGGATATCTGTTGTCACATTTAGATGATCTTTCCCTGTGCCTTGACTTTGGCAGGTGAATTAAAAATATGCACACATGCAATGCCCTTGTTATGACTGAAAAGCATTACTTTAGATTTTGCTACAGTAAGTGTACATCTACCTTGAATAAATTCAACCAAAGGATGGATGCAAAAAGTGTCATTCACGTACATTTTAATATAAATTATTAATGATTTGCATGAAATATAGATGCCTGTGTGACATTGATAGGAAAAGAAACCTACATTGATGTTTCATCAGAGAAACTTTGTGGCAGAAATTGAAAGTCTATCTTTTTGAGCAAGTCTGACCTGAGTTCCTCAGTCTTGCAACCTTTCTGTGTGGTCTAAGAAAATGAAATGACCATTGCCCCATCTTTGAAGCAAGGCATATCCAGGCCTGGATAGTAGCTGGATGGAGCGTAATATCCTCATATGCCAATCTGTTCATTCATATGTATTAGTTCTTTTTGTATGCTGCCTTCAATACAATGAGTCAGAGCAGC
This sequence comes from Anolis carolinensis, assembly GCF_035594765.1. Taxonomy (NCBI): domain Eukaryota; kingdom Metazoa; phylum Chordata; class Lepidosauria; order Squamata; family Anolidae; genus Anolis; species Anolis carolinensis. Next base: position 43,410,320 of record NC_085841.1, read on the forward strand.
CTACATTGCTCTCTATACACTTTATCTTCACAATAACCCTGTGAAATAGACTGGATTAAGGAATATTGGCCAAGGTTACCAGTAAATTTCATTCCTCTGTGAGAACCTGAATCTATGCCTGTGTGCTCAGTCCAACATTCTTTAAAAGGTATCTCAAATTATTTGATGAGTTTTTAAAAAGAATAATTTATACAAAAACAATTGTTTTGATAATTCTACCACAAAGGAACATTCAGGTTAAGAGATCCATGCAGGCCACATGCATACTTAATGTATCATAGTTATGAGAATTACGCCAAGGAATCTTTTTTTAAAAAAATAATCACCATCAGAGGAAAGGAAGAAGCAAAAAACAGTGTTCCTATTTGCATAGCTCATATACTGATATCACATTGCATAAAAAACAAGGTCTGCTTGCTTATTATCCTTTGTTCTTTAACTGTCAGTTATCATTCTCATTAACATACTTTCCCAAATTCTGTCTTTCCAGCAAAATAGTAATAATTCATTTACATTCTTACAGTTTCTAGAAGTCCGTCATTCTTGATGACAACATCAGGTTTCAAACAATGAAGAGTAAAGATGAAGCATAAAAAGAAGAAGAAACTGTTTGACTATGTCTAGGAGTCACAAGGTTCACTATTCTCATTAAATTTGCACATTGTCTGCATCAGTCTTCCACATTTTTTATTTTTTTCCTTTTCACCAAACCCTTGAAACTGCTTACCTTTCTCATAGCTTTCCCAAGCACGCTGCAATGGAGACCATGTTTTAAATGCAAAAGGTCTCAGGTTTAGTCCCCTGTCAGTACCCCAGCCAACGTTATAAGGGTTTAGTAATAAAGTTGTGAAGAGGCTTTGGTATAGTCTGAGGGTATATCTACACCATTCTCTGACTTGTTAACCAGTTTACCCTGAGTTGTAAGGCTATGGATTTCAAGTGGATGCCCAGAAGTTTGTGACCTGTGTAGACAGGCCCTTGATGAAAGACAGGTTAGGCAGCATCCAAAATATTGTCCCTCAAAGAAAGAGAATAGTTCACGAAAGTGAGTGATAGGTTGCTACTTCAGTCTCTAGCATCTGCTGCCTAAGGTCTTACTTTGCCTGGTGCTGGGGCTGGCCATGTAGCATGGAAAAATTGCTTAAAAAGAAGAATCTTTTTCCTTTCATTGCCTAGGAAATGTACTTGAACAGTGCCATCTGAGTAGCATAACCACAAAAAGTCCCCCACTTCTGGCTTAAACTCTACAGCACAAAGCTTCCAGCTGCTGCTAGTAACCCAGGAGGCAACAGAGCTAATATCTCTTTTGAATCATTTGATGGGGCTCCTGTAGAGTTTTTCTTTTGAATATTTAATCCAGAGGGATGATCTAAAAGAAATTAAGAGCATTTGTCTGGTAGGTGATTATTATAGTTATAGTGGGGAGTGGCTTTGCCAACGTTTGATGCCTCATATGCACCTGCAGGTTAATGAAATCTAACATTGTACAAGCAATCCTGGAGAAAATATGCATGTTTGTTGCTGCTGGTTTTTCTGATGGGAAATACTGAGCTGTTCAGATACCGCTGTCTTCGGTGTCACCATGATGACCCTGTACGTAGCTAGCAAACATTGAAAGCAGCCAAGTAGAGAAACCCACATGTGAATAAGCAGTAAGGAGAAGAGATTGTGGGCACAGATCATTTCTTGCATCCCCCTCATTGCCACTTATTTTCATGGCTGCTGTGAAAACAAATTACCTAGAGGCACAGTAAAGGTCGAAGCCATCATCAGCTAAGCAAGGACCCTGTGTAATAGTCAGGGTGACTTTTCTCACTGCCCTCTGGAAGCTATCAATCTGAGATCCTTTCATTAGCAGTGGGGTGGAATTTTGTAGGAACATTTTACATTTCATTTCGGGGAGGCTCATCTCTAGCTTGTCAAACAAAGCTGTTCCCAGTGAGCTACTTCTCGCCTTGAACTCAGAAGGCAGGAAATGGTTGTGCTAGATGTAACTGAGGGCTAGATGAGGTGGGGTCTTAAGAATTAAGTGTGCTTAAGAGGATCTGACTGCCATGGAAGATGTTGTGAGGACTCATCGCCATCTAATTCTGGGACCTGGCTCAGGAAAAAAATTGTTACAGAGTTGAGAACATTATAATTTTGGATTGCAAATCACTGAATTTCCCCAGTCATCATTGCCAGTAGTCATGCTGATTGAGGGAATCTAGGAGGGAAGGTCTTAAAAAAAGCGATTGTTCTGAGATCTGCCTTGTAGGGATATTTCATTAGTGGGATGAGAGAGGTCGATAACCACATTTCTAGGTAATTGCCAATGCCTTTTAATGTTTTCTGTGCAAATTTAGCACTGAGAGAAAAGAGGAACAAACAGTATTGGCAATCCCTTTTCAGGACTGAAAGAATTAGAGAAAACACAGAACTAGTACCAACCAGCTGTGGAGGAAACTGATAAGACCAAAGAGAAAAAAAACTGGGCTACTGCACTCTTATAATTTAAAAATAACTAATTCTGTCCACTTTTGGTGCCATTGTTGTCTTCCCAAAAAGATTTCCATTTCTATTATCACAAACATCAATGAACATAGCATTTCCATATCACATTCCATTTCTTCTTCCAGATGATATGTAAGTATGGAACTTCACAACACTACAGCCCTGTTCAAGCATAACTCCAAATTGTGTGGCTAAAGTACACGAAGACAGCACAAGGCTCTTAACCCACTCTTCACAGCAGCTTAAAGAGCTGGGCATGTTTAGCCTGCAGAAAAAAAGGCTGAGTGGAGACATGATAGCCATGTAAATATGTGAGGGGAAGTCATGGGGGGGAGGGAGCAAGCTTGTTTTCTGCTGCTTCAAACTACAGTAAAGGAGATTCCAACTGAGCCAGGTTGTGGCGCAGCTGGTTGGTAGCCAACTGCAATAAATCACTACTGACTGAGAGGTCATGGGATCGAAACATGGGTCAGATTGAGCTCCTGACTGTTAATAGCCTAGCTCGCTGCCCACCTAAGCAGCTCAAAAAACACTTACATCTATTGAGTAGAAAATTCTAGGCACTGCTTTATGCAGGGAGGCGAATTTAACTAATTTATGCCACCATAAAAACTTCCAGCAGCATGCGGAATAGAATGAGGAAGTACTACCATCAAGAACTCGGTGTCACAAGTGGACGATGAAGCGCCAGCTCCCCCTGTGGCGGCATTCGAGCATGCCCTCATGAAGCTGGAAGCTGGAAAATGTTTAATTGCCTCTATGCCTGTCTGTATGTTGCATGTCTAAGGGCACTGAATGTTTGCCATGTTTATGTGCATTGTAATCTGCCTTGAGTCTCCTTTGGGGTGAGAAAGGCGGAATATAAATATTGTAAATAAATACTGTAAATAAACATTAGGAAGAACTTCCTAACTGTGAGAGCTGTTTGGCAGTGGAACTCCCTGCACCGGAGTGTGGTGGAGGCTCATTCTTTGGAGGCTTTTAAGCAGAGGCTGGATGGCCATCTATCAGGGGTGCTTTGAATGCAATTTTCCTGCTTCTTGGTAGGGCTGGATGGCTAGTTAGGTCTCTTCCAACTGTATGATTCTATGAATCTATGATTCATGAAGATTTCTTCCTTGAGCTTAGGGATCCACAGGGATTTGGAGGTGGGATGGTTGGAGGCTTCTATGTTTAATGTGTAATGGATTTATTCTGTGGTTTGTTGCTGAATCTAACTTTGGGCAGCTCTTTCATGGTAAGGATAAAACTTACAGCAGGTTTATTGTAGCACTGATATAGAAGCCTCTGGCCACCCCAAGCCTGAAGGCAGATTTTCAGAGTTCCACCTTGCCAGCTTAACCAGTGGCTAGTTGTTACTGTGACTAGGAAGGATCCTGCACTGTTTCATGGTGTATTTTTGGCTTGGCAGGCTCTTGGAGATAAGCTTCATATATATTAAGTGGAACAAGTTCCGTAGGAAGGTAAAAACTTGGTTGTGGGGCCAGGCTTTCGAATAAGAATCAGCAGCATTAATTACTATTATGTATACTGGAACTCAATTGACAGACCCAGTCTTTTAAACTTGTACATGCCTACCTATATTTTATAAATGCATTTTATGAATGTTATATGTAAGTTAATTTTTTAACTGATTTATAGTGTATTGTACTGTTTTTATATGTCTGTTTTATTGTAAGCCGCCCTGAGTCCCCTGTTGGGTGAGAAGGGCGGGATATAAATATTGTAATAAATAAATAAATAAATAAGTTTACAGCCAAATATGTAAGCATGTTTAGTAGTCCTGTCATATACTATGAGGTTTGTTTTGCCCTCCCCTACTCTTTAACAAAATAGAGCTGTCCCATTACAGCTAAGCTTCCTCAGTGTGTAGCTCCCTTAATGAAAGGCGTGCATTTGTTGCCCTTTCCTTGGAAGCTGATGAAAAGTATGTGTGCAGTTTGCATCTAATTTGAAGCAATCACATTGTTCTGGGAATTTTCATTTGCATTTCTCTCTGCACACATCCTGGTCTCTTGCTCCCATGGCCTCCTTCCCATACGTGCCCTGCCTGCTACGCTTCTTTCAAGGCAAGGCTTCTGATGTCTTCACCAGCTAATTAGGAAAACAACTGAAAGAGATGCCATCAGATTGGTGTTACAGCTGTGTAAATTTATCTTGACATTCAGACGGCCTTGATCACTCCATGATCTGGCAAGCGGGTGAGTCCGGGGAGAAGGAATTATTTGTGTTGTTCAGAAACAACAATGAGAGTGAGCTGAAGAAAATGAGCAACAAAGGCGGAGGAGTGTCTCATGGAGTGAAGCCTCAAGAGATAGTACAACTTAAAGAAGCACTTGGAAAACATTTCCATGCCATACTCCCTTACATGTTCACACACCCTCACAGTTTTAATTGTTAGGAACAGTGTGTTTCCCCTCCCTATCTGTAACTACATCATGATGTAGGCATGCTGACATGACTTGACTTGACATGAGATGGAGGTACAAAGTTCCATGTGTTTAATTTGAACTTTTAATTTATATTTTTGGTCTATTACTCCCAGAGGCAAGGCCAGATAGGGGCTCTAGAAGCTGCCTCTAATAGAGGAATAGCGACATGCAATATGGTCCTGTAGGATTCCTAAGGCTATTTCTGAAGATCTTTGCCCCAACTGGATCCCCAGACTGCCCTTCCAAAGAAAAGGAAAAGAAAAGAAAAGAAAAGAAAAGAAAAGAAAAGAAAAAGAGATCTCATTGCCCATACTGGAAGCCCAAAAGCTTTTGATTAGTGTTTAACACTAGAAGTGGACTTTTGAGGTTTTTTTATTTGAGGATTGCTAGCATTTTTTGCAGCTTATGCCAACCCTGGAGGTTTCTAGAACCAAGAAACATTCCTCTAGTTCTGGTAGAGCTCATAGAATAATAGAACTGGAAAGTGCCACATAGACTATTTAATCCAGCCCTCTACAGGGACCAAAATCAACTGCTAGACCTCTCCCTGCTGAGTAGCCCTCTAATCTTGCTTTTAAAAACTTAATGCAAAGGAATGCTGAAAAATGTCCTGGTTGTGTACAAAATGAAATTTTAATGCATGTAGATTCTAATAGACTTAATGAAATCTTAGCACTCCAATATGTTGTTGCAATACTACCTTGTTTATTAGAATTATGAGATTTAACAAACACTAGATAACCTAACTGCTTTGAGAAGCAGGAACGAGTGGTATTTCTCTTTGAGTAGGTGGCAAAATGCTGTTTCAGTTATTTCATTCTTTTCCCTGTAGTAAAAAGTTCAAGATAGCCTTTATTTTATGGGAGAGCATATTGGAGACATATGCAGTATTTGTGGTAGTGTCAGATATAAATGTAATGCTTATATTTTGACAGGTATGTTACAAGTAGCCTCCTTTAACTGGGTGACTCTTGCAAGGGTGACTTTCATTAATCTAAACATTTTTTTAAAAGTATGTTTTCAATTGCATTAAATTCTATTTATGGTTCAGTTACATTTGATTTTTAGAATTTTAATGATATAAACTCTTATTGGTCTGAATTTTGTAAGCCATTTTACATGTATGTTTCTTGTTTCCCAGGGCTGGGGAAAAATCAGAATATTAAATATAAACAAAGAAACAAATAAAAAAACATTTCAAGTTATGTTGTGTGTAGCATAGCGGTCATTTTCCTCTAATACTGCCAAAAATTATTGTAATCTGCACTCCTTTCTTTTGTCTTCATGATTAAAGAACATGGTACAGGAGGATCTCTCACTCTGAGATGTGAAATCTGGAGTATTTGTAAGTAACCCTACTTCATAAGTTTTTGCAAAGAAATAAAAGCCTTCTTGGTTTATTTGCTATAGCTGGGTGCTAATGAAAGTACAGTAGAGTCTCACTTATCCAACATAAACGGGCCGGCAGAACGTTGGATAAGCGAATATGTTGGATAATAAGGACGGATTAAGGAAAAGCCTATTAAACATCAACTTAGGTTATGATTTTACAAATAAAGCAGCAAAACATCATGATATACAACAAATTTGACAGAAAAAGTAGTTCAATACGCAGTAACGCTATGTAGTAATTACTGTATTTACAAATTTAGCACCAAAATATCACGATGTATTGAAAACATTGACTACAAAAATGCGTTGGATAATCCAGAACGTTGGATAAGTGAGACTCTACTGTAGTTTGATACTACTTTAACTGTCATGGTTCAATGCTATGGAGTCCTTGGATTCATTGTTTGGTAGAGCACAAGCACTCTTTAGCCGAGAAGGCTAAAGAATTTGTAAAACTACAGCTCCCACAATTCCATAGCATTGAGCCATGGCAGTTAAACTGCAGTTAAACAGCATTAATTCTACTGTGCAGATGCACTCTCCCCTAGTGTGATGGTGACGATTTGAGACTGAATGTTCCTCACTTTCTGTTTGGCAATACTAATTACTGTGGTCATAAGAAACACGATCATCTCATACCCTCAAATATTTCACAGACAAAAGTCAGCACACATGTTATCAAGCAACATTGCAGTGTGGTCAAAAGTGTGTGGGGAGGCAACAAGATAAGAAAGGTCATTATTGAGAAAGTGTATACAAATAAGCCTGAAACAAAGCCAAACCTGTCCACTGGAGAGGACAAGACTTCATCCCCTCCTCTATCTCCAGCTGAGTTAACTGCATGGAGACTAAGTTTTCACTTTGAACTCATTTTGCAGCAGCTGAAGTTAGTGGAGGATGAAGGAGGAAAATGGGAAAAGGAGAGGAAAATCAAGACAGTTTAAAAGCAGCTGACAAAACTGGACAGCAGAAGAATAACTGGGACTGTTCCAGCTAAGGTGGGGCAATTAGAGAGAGTGTTATATGCATGCACATGCATGTTCAACTGAAGCTGGCTCAAACCAGATGTGGAAGGAATTGATGGAGGACATTCTGAATGTGAACTTGATAGAGGCTCACATTGCCAGATATAAATTACAACAGTATTTTCTACAGCAGTGTTAGTAGTGCTGACATGCATGTCTTAGTTGTAGTTATATTGACTGTGTAACTGGCACCCTAGCAATATTTAATACTCAAGTATATTCAGAATTCATATTGCTCAATACAAAATATTTAATCCTTCAGTTGTATACTGAATTTATGGTGGTTTCTTTTATGTCTCCAGGCCTCAGCATGCTAGTCAGGCAAAAATTCCGTGTCTCATAACAGCAGGGAGGCAAAATATACCCAGGAGCTTAACTAGGGTAACATCTCTCTGCTGTTGGCATGGCTCATAAAGAAAGATGTGAGCCGGCACTTTAACAAGACCAAAGAAAAGCACTGTTCATGTTCTGTTCCCATTGCAACTCTTAAAGTTGTCACAAGGGCAGGTAAGGACTGTGTCAATTTCCGTTCTTGTTGCTATCCTTGGCAGCAAAATAATATATTACTAACTCCTTGGTTTCTTTCCATTGAACACTTTTTAATGATCCAAAACATGGGCCACATCTAACAAAGATCGAAAGGGTTACAGAGAAAATAATTTTATACTAGGTAGTTATCCTAAAGGTTATTTGGAAGTCTTGTATGCATTTTAGCATTTTCAGTTCTTACCATGAAGCTTATTGAGGAATTCAGCTTAAATTGCAGATTTGCGTGCCAAAAAAGGATATCAAACTGTTCCTATCGGACTGCTTCTTTTTGTATTTTTTTGTATATTCACTGGAATATGCTGTTCATGGTAGGGTGACTACAATGGTAAAACATTTGGAAACCAACTCCTTGTATAAGGAAGAGTTTAGAGACCTGGATATACATAGTTTGGAGAAGAAAAGATTGAGATGAAATATGACAGCCATGTTTAACTGTCTGTAAGGCTGTCATGTAGAAGATGGAGCAAGCTTGTTCTCTGCTGCCTCAGAGACTACAATATGGATCAATGAACTCAATTTACAAGATAAGAGATTCTACCTAAACTATCCTATCCTATCTGATTTGTTGTTGATCACTCCTTTGGGCTCCACGCGACTCTACCATTTCTCAAAATATATGATCCTGTGCTTTTCTTTTCCATTTCTAGCTGAATAGTTTAACCATTGGTTTGTCCCATCGAATATGAGGTCTGCCCAAAGGGCGCTTGTGATCTCTTGGTATCCAAGTTCGCTAGTTGACATATTCATTGATTTTCTTTAGTTTGTGCTATATGTCCTGCCCATCTTCTTTTTACCTCATAGATTTTGTTGACCAGTCACATACCCAGATTTTTTGACGCAGCTCTTTATTGCTGACTTTATCTCTTATTGTAACGCCACACATCCTTATTTCCATTGCTCTCTGAGTCACCACCAGTTTTTCCTCCTCTAACTTTGTTGTTGCCCATGTTTCAGATGTGTATAACATTGCCAATAAAACGTTAGTGTTGAAGATATCTTCTCTGACCTTCATTGGCAGATACCTAAACATTAGGAAGAATTTATTGACTGTGAGTGCTGTTCTAAATTAGAATGAACTACTTCAAAAGGTGCTGGAATCTCTTCTGCAGAGGCCTTTAAACAGGATTTGGATAGTAATTTTATTTGCAATTTGCAGCTGATGTGAGCCTAAAAATCACAAAAGGTTCATACTTATGTGTCATACCAGTACATATAAGATGTAAATAAGTAAATGATTGCTTTGCATGTAGTTTAATGGCATGACAGCTCAACCTAGTGGACCGCACTTGGGATCAACAGATGTTGCCTCTTCAGTTTTATCTGCACTGATGGTGGGTTGAATAAAATAATAAACTTTGTGTTTATTTCAGCTCCATTGGCATGTTTCTCCAGGTCTCCAACAATTCCCTATGTAAACAACTCCCACATTTAGGCCAGTTTTAATTTTCAGTGCAAGTTCAAGAATGTAAATCATGTTCTGCCAGTATATATATTTTCTGTGGGATGGTTCAGTAGAAGTTGGAATGTTACTGTCTTCCCACAACCCCAGATCTGCTGAGACTGGAGGCAAGGAGATTGTACAAATTCCATCTTTGCAGTATTCCCAAAAAGAATTACTGTGGATAATTTCTGAGAAAGTGAAAATGTTTTCATTTTTCCTTCCAATTATCTTTTTGATCTTATCCAGTTGCTCAAGCTCAGCTGTATTTTTCTGTCACATTTGTTATCCCAAGCAATCCTGAATATGTGGTTGCTGACTTCAAATGGAATAGGATCTAAAGAGCTGGGCCACAGCTGGTATGTCCTGGATAGTTTTTTTCTTGACCTAACTTGTGAAGACTGCAGTGGCTGTTCCAAATTAATGGCAAAACTAGTTCTGGTGAAGCACTGATCTGGAACTGTTCATAAGGAAATGATCCATCTAGCACCTGGTTTTCAGTGGGAGTATCCATCAAAGTGCTGACTTAAGCAAAACCCACTGAACCCATGAGATGGATTTGATTCGTGTGACTGGCAGCAAAATAGTACATGCTGCTGCAAGTACATAGGGCTATTGGGGTTGCAACTAGAACAAGAGTGAGTAATGACTCCAGACATGAGTCTGGGGAAATGGTGCTGTGTTGGACTTCTGCCACTAGACTATTGCAGGTACCTCTCTGGGTTGCCAAAAAGTATTAGGATCAGCTCAAATAGAATGTATGTTCTTTAAAACAGTTACAGAAATATGATTGGAGTAAAAACGTTCTTGGATAATTTGTGTCTTTAGTGAAATCTAAAGGTTTTAACTTCTTTTTTTTCCCCTCAGGTTTTAACTCAGAGCCAAACAATGCCCTCTGAAGAGACAGTGTCATGTATACCTTGGAAAGTCACATATTCTGGGTCTAAGAATAAAGCAACGGCAAATATTTTTTGAATCTATCTTGCCAAGAAAACCATATAGCAGCATCACCATAAGTTGGAATCAACTTGAAGACACATAAAAACAAATGCTCTCCATGTGAAGAGTGTGGGTGGTGGGGCTTTTTTATTATTATTTTCTCCAAATGATTCCTCTATGCCCCATCCCATATACTCTGTGGCAAAGTACGTTTTGAAGATTTACAACATTGTATGGGTTTCCCCAGCGGAGAGTTCTTCAAGGAGAAGATCGATAATGGAAAGGAAACATTCTTGAATTATGCTGCCTGTCACACTGCACTATCTTCAGCCTTGACAACAGGTCAGTACGGAAGGGCTCTTTTTTGTGATCTCTTCCAACTCTGTGATTCTATGGCCCCATCTACACTGCCATATAAAATCCAGATTATCTACTTTGAAATTGATTATATGAGTCTACACTTCCATATAATGCAGTTCAAAGCAGATAAGGTGGATTTTTTACGGCAGGGTAGATGGGGTCTATGTCAGGCAGGTTTCGAGTTCTTTGTGATACAATACCTTTATGAAATACTATTGACTGATATAGAGAGGCAGTGACTTCTGGCAATGTGGGGAACCCTTGCATTTATTTCAGTGGTTCTCAACCTGTCCTCAGGTTTTGGCCTACAATGCCCAGAAATTCCAGCCAGTTTACAGCTGTTAGGATTTCTGGGAGTTGAAGACCAAAACAGCTGGGGACCCACAGGTTAAGAACCACTGATTTATTTTATGGAAAAGTCTTGCATGTTTTATTGCAGAGGAGATGGAGCCCCCGGTGGCACTGTGTGTTAAAGCGCTGAGCTGCTGAACTTGCAAACCGAAAGGCCGCAGGTTCGAATCCGGGGAGCAGAGTGAGCACCCGCTGTTAGCTCCAGCTTCTGCCAACCTAGCAGTTCAAAAACATGCAAATGTGAGTAGATCAATCTGGTGGGAAGGTAACGGCACTCCATGCAGTCATGCTGGCCACATGACCTTGGAGGTGTCTATAGACAACGCCGGCTCTTTGGCTTAGAAATGGAGATGAGTACCAACCCCCAGAATTGGACATGACTGGACTTAACATCAGGGGAAACCTTTACCTTTACTTTTTTATTGCAGAGGAGAAGGCTAAGAGAGTTTGATGTGTTATGAGTTTCTTCAGTCGGCCGAGGCAGATTACTTATTACCATTTCTAAAGAGCAGAGGACTGAGCCAATGCCAGGCATGCAAATACATCTGATTTATATTCTGACTGATGCAATCAGCCACAATCACGAAATCCACTTAGTCGGGCGAGGACTCCAGCTACTTGGTTTCAATTATGCAATTATCATATTCCATTTAATCCCCAAATAAATTCCTGTATTTAGAATTAAGATGCTGTGACAATTATATCCAATTAGGTTCCATCAGTAAGGTAAATAAACACAGAAATATGCCAGTCAGAGTAATAGGATGGCAAATGAGGCAAAAGAAGACCAGCATTGGTGATGATGTGGTGGTTATATGTGTTCTGCAGAGAAATTTATCCAGTATGAATGATCAATGCAGACTTGAAGCCAGGCCCTTCACTGTAATTTCAACTTTGACATGATTGCATTTAGGTTAGAAATCTGAGGGTAAAGAGAAATCATCTAACACTTGCTAGGCTGGTATCCTGTTAGTGACAAGCATACAGGTGGGCTGAATTATTCATCATAGTGCAATTGGTGTATTTTTCTGACAACAGAAATGGAATAGTATTTATTATATTTAACAAGCCATCCCTGGACCCCCTATAATGAACAACTATTGGTCTTGGAGCATGTGGTGTCCTCCCAACTTGAGGGATTTCTGGATGAAATGGGTTATCTAGAACCATTTCAGTCTGGTTTCTGGCCTGGTTGTGGAACAGAGACAGCTTTGGTAGCCTTGGTGGATGACCTATGAAGAGAGCTAGAAGAGGGAGTTGGTTCTCCTGGATCTCCCAGTGGCTTTTGATACCATTGACCATGGTATCCTTCTGAGTAATCTTGCCAGGATGGGACTGGAAGGCACTGTCTTACAGTGGTTCTGATCCTTCCTGGAGGGCTGTACCCAGAAGGCGGTGCTGGGGGACTCCTGTTTGAACCCCCATCTGTTGACCTGTGGGGTTCCTCAGGGTTCCATTTTGTCCCCCATGCTGTTTAACATATACATGCAACTGGGAGAGGTCATCCCAAGGTTTGGAATATGATGCCACCTGTATGTGGATGACACCTAGCTCTACTACTTTCCACCTTATGTCAAGGAAGCTTACCCTAAACCAGTGCTCGTCATCAGTAATGGACTGGATGAGGGCAAACAAATTGAAACTGAATCCAGACAAGACTCCTGGTCAGTTGGAAGGCAGACCAGGGAATAGGGATCTAGCTTGTGCTGGATGGGGTCACATTCCCCCTGAAAATAAAGGTCCGCAGTTTGGGGGTCCTCCTGGACTTGGCATTGAACCTGGAGGTCCAGGTATTGGCAGGAGGACCTTTGCACAATTAAAACTTGTGCACCAACTGCACCTGTGCCTTGAGAAACCTGATCTGGCCACAGTGGTACATGTCTTAGTTACATCCCATCTGGATTGCTGTGATGAGCTCTACGTACTTGAAAACTTCAGCTGGTCCAAAGAGTTGCAGCCAGGTTGCTCACTGGGGCTAGCTACAGGGAGTGGACAACCCCACTATTGAAGCAGCTCCACTGGCTGACAGTCTGTTTCCAGGCACAATTCAAAGTGTTGGTTATGACCTTGAAAGGTTTAGCCAGTTCGGATCCAGGCTATTTGTATGAACCTGTCCAGGTCTGGAGATCTTCAGGAGAGGCCTTTTTCTCAGTCTCACCTCCATCTCAAACTCAATTGGTAGGAACAAGAGAGAGGGCTTTCTCGGTGGCTGCCCTTTGACTCTGGAATTCCCTGCCCAGGGAAGCTAGAATGACCTCCTCCCTGCTGTCCTTCAGGTGGCAGGTTAAAACCTTTTTATTCAAGCAGGCTTTTAAAGAAGAAAGTTTTTATGATTGTCAGGGGCTGCTGTGATTTTTATAGTTGCATGTTTTAAGTTATATTACAATGTTTTTAGTTGTGAGCTGCTTTGAGTCTCCATACGGAGAGAAAAAGCATAACAACAACAACAACAACAATAACAACAACAACATTATGTCATTGTGTCAATAATGATGATGATGATGATGATGATGATGCATATAACAGTGCTATGCATTGCTACTGTGCAGATTATAGCTGGAAATTGGATGTTGTGATTGTGCAAAGTGATTGTGCATTGTGCAGATCTGAAGACTGCACAATCATTGACATGTTGAATGGTCCTATTTTGCATGAAGAGTTGTGTTATGCTGACTCGGTGTATCTCTGCATAGGGACATTTATATGAGATTAAATGGTTATAGGATTGCAGTCACAAAGTAAAGATTATGCTTTGTGACTAAGAGCACTTCCAGTCATCACAAAAATGTGATTTTTTAAAATGGAAAACAAAAAACAACAACAACCCAGGACCTGAGAACATGTCAACACAGAGACCTGTGGGTCCTGGGATTTCTTCCCCCGCCATCCTCACAGGTTTCCTCTGTATTGGAACAAGATGGAGAGCAGACGAGGACATCCAGTGGAAGGGTTTTTTTTGTTTTTTTTAAATTACTCCGTTATGTGCTGGACCATATATGTGGACATGCAAATATTTTAATATAAATACAGGCAGATTCACATGTGCACGTATGAGGTTCAGCACATAACAGAACCAATGTGTTGTCAAAGGCTTTCATGGCTGGAATCACAGGGTTGTTGTGTGTTTCTTGGGCTGTATGGCCATGTTCCAGAAGTATTCTCTCCTGACGTTTCACCCACATCTATGGCAGGCATCCCCAGAGGTTGTGAGGTATATACCGCACAACCTCTGAGGATGCCTGTCATAGATGTGGGTGAAACGTCAGGAGATAATACTTCTGGGACATGGCCATACAGCCCGGAAAATACGCAACAACCCTAACAGAACCAATTGTTTTTTCAATCTCTGTTTAACATTATAAAGTTTAAAATAAATTGTTTCAGAGTTCTAATTGTTCTCCATTTGCAGTTCCCCTAAGGCCTGTTCACACAGACCTATATCCCAGTATATCAAGGAAGAAAATACCACATTATCTGAGTGTAGATTCAGATAACCCTGTTCAAAGCAGATATTATGGGATTTTCTGCCTTGATATTCTGGGATGTAGGGCTGTAAGGAAGGGCCCTTAATCAGCTGTGTGTCCATTTCACAGCCCAATTAACTGATCAGTTGTTTTGGGCTTTAAAAAGCAGACCTGTGCTAGAGCAGTTTCCACAGGGGGAAAGGAAGGAAATGGTGTCTTTTTTCCCAAGTGCAGGGATATACAATGATGCAAATATGTAGATTTTCCAATGGGAATCCGGATAAAAGGGAACCCTTTTATCCCGTGTTTTTTGCAGAGAACCAGCGCAGATTTACTGCTAGAGTCATGTAGCCAGCCACTCTTTTAACTCAATCCCGTGTTTTGGGTGCTGTGTAGATGGGCCCTAAGAGAACACAGCTGGATTTGCTCAATTTTCTTGTTTGTCATTTAGGGAAGGTTCAGCAAGCATTAGGCTCTTCTAGCCAAAAAAGTATCATGATATAACCCATTGGGTTTCACCAGTTTTGTTGCTTCCATATCTATAGTCATATTCAGTGGGATTACAGGCACAGGACCCCTGTGAAAATAAAAGAAGTGAAAAAAGTGCTGGTTTTTGTCACTTGAGGGAACATTTCTCTACAAAGTCCCTGGTGCTTGAGTATTGTTCAACTTTCACTGAAAGCTCCCATTGAGGAAAGTGAACTCTCCTTTGATGATGATCTTGAGACAGAAATTAGATGGCTTCTTCTGAAAGGTGCCTAGGAGTAGATTGTTACCTTGACAGGGGAATTAGACTAAATACTCCTTGGGGTCCCTTTCAGTGCTATAGTTCTATGATCAAGAAATAATGGCTTTAATGTAGGGGAAGTACAATGAACATTACAAGTCTAAATACAGTTTAACAGAATTAGGAGCTGCAGGAAATTGTGTTTTTAATGGGCAAACATTTGTTATATATCTGTGGAAGGTGGGTGGGAATAAAACCTGTCCCGTTCTGTGAAATCAGTTGAATTTCACAATGTGTCAAAATCATTTCAGTAAAAGTAATTTTGTAGTCAGAAGGGGATTCTAAATTATAGAACTCAAAGGCACCAGTATGGAGAAGAAATATATTTATGGCTTCTTTCTTTGCCTTTATTGCTAATAGCTCTGCAAAATGTAATTATGAAAAAATAATAATAAATGTGTTGCTACCAAAAGGAAGTATATTACTCACCTGCTACATTGGCAGTGCCACAATTATAAAAATCCAGCCCAAGTGATCTTAATAGAAGTGCAAATATTTCTGCTTAATTATGTAAGGGCATTAAAAAACCATCAATAACAGGCTATATGGCTTGATACACCCTGAACAGTCATTGAATGTTTACAAACTAATGAGTCCCATTTATATCCCCATACAATAATATTTAGTGATGAGTTTGTGGAAAAGAAGGAAGTCCCTGCATGCTCTGGTGAGGCACTGCTTTGAAATGAATTGGTATATAGGAGTCACAGCATTTTTTGTGATGCTAAATATATTTGTTTTACAGCAAGATCTTTAATAGAAACTAAAAAATAAAGATGGAATAGAGCTGAGAGAGCTAGTGCGGTAAAATGGTTTGAGTACTGAGTTTCAATTCTAAAGACCAGGGTCTGAGTACATGCTTGGTCTTGGAAACCCACTGAGTGACCTTGTATAAAATATAGAATCATAGAGTTGGAAGAGACATCATTCTGAACTTTAAAAAGAAGAATAAAGAGTGGGAATGAGTAGGAAATAGGCACTGGCCATTTAAAGGGCTATTAAATAGTTACCTCATTAGTAAGGCTGTTTCTTGACTCACCTGGGATATTGTGGTGTCCATACTTCCTGACATCATCCAGTCCTTGGTGAGAAAATTTACTTCTTTCCATTTAGTTCTCTATCCCTGTTATAGATTCTCTGTTTAAAAAATGAATGGAGGATGACACTCAAAGCCAGCCCTAGGTATTTTTCAAGTGTAGGCAAACAGAATTTTGGCGCTCCCCCCCCCCCCCAAACCAATCACTGAAAAATAAAAACGTTGGATAAACGAAAATGTTGGATAATAAGGAGGGATTAAGGAAAAGCCTATTAAACATCAAATTACATTAAGATTTTACAAATTAAGCACCAAAACATCATGTTTTACAAGAAATCAACAGAAAAAGCAGTCTCGACTGTGCCCCCGTATGTTTTGCGCCCGAAGCGACTGCTTAATTTGCCTCATTGTTGGACCGGCTCTGATGACACTCTAAATCAGAGTGGAGAGGGCAAAATGCAATACTGGGTCCTCCAAGGAGATTTTGCTCATCCAGGAACTCCTGAATCACTCCTCTCCCTCCAACACATACACACATAAAAAGAGAATTGATTCTGGAAGTCTCTAGGTGCAGCACTTTACCTTTTAAGTTACCATACATACTCATGGACGAGAGGGCAGATTTTTGAGGACAGAATAATGAATTTCACTATGATCCATGGGTTCATGGATAAGTTGAGAGTCAGTGCTGCCTCTCAATGGATTCAAAATAATAGTGGTGACCAGATTGCCCTGGCCTCTGCTGTTATTTTCACTCCCAAACATTCAAAAAGGCTAAAGGTGGCACCCTGGCAAAGAAAATAAAGGCGGTAGATGCTTCTTTTAGGTTCCCTTGGATCTCTGTCTTCTCCAAATTGTTAATTTTAACATTACAAAGGGTAAAAGACAGAATTTGAGAAAGCTGTATTTGCGTTTAACTTGTGCTTCTCTGAGCCTCTTGTGTCTTTGTTTAACAGCTGATCAGCTGTTTCAGGCTTTTTAGAAAAACTCCTGCTCTGGAGGAATCCAGTCAGTGGGGAGGGATGGAAGACATGTATTTTCCATGACTGCTGTGATACACAGACATGGAAAGGTGCATGTTTCTCAGGAAGAATCGGGTTTAAAGGGCATCTTTTAAACACGTGTTTTTCAGCCCGTAACCCAATTCCTCCTAATTCCTCCTGCACTTTGGCTAAATGTTTACCCCCATCCTTTTAACCTGCTTCCTCTTGGGTTTTAATGCAGGTGTAGGAGGGCCCACAAACTGATTTTCTGGATAAGGGATATTCAACCTGTAGTTATAACAAGATTTGACAGGTTTTCAGCTCTAACTCACTATCTTTTTCTAAAGGAACATAATGCTTTTTGCTTATGACAGTTACTCCACCAACAATTTGTACTGAAAAACAGTTTCCTCCTTATAGCTTTGTGGCTGCTTTTGAAAGATGTCAGAGTTATCTCCCCTGCACAAATATTTGACCTTTATGTCTTTGTAAATGGGTGAAATATTTATTACTGCTTCCTCCATTTCATATCCATCTTGATATATAATAATGGAGGCTCCTTTATCACAGGTGCCTTTTATTGTTCTCTGCATCCACAAATGATTAACACCACCAACTTGCTAAATTAAGCATTTTGTCAAGGTGGTATTCAGAAATAATTGAGGCTTCTAATGATAGTACCATGATAAATGAAGGAGTTAATGTATTCTGATAGTACCCAGACAGTGCCAATAAAAAGATCAAATCACATCCTAGATCTCTTCCTCATTACCTCTAGCATGTTTCCATCTTTTAAAGTTATTAGATCCCCAAGCTAAAATAGTAGAGACCTTTTGATGTAAAGCAGTTCTGAATTCATCTTAATTCAGGTAGGTTTAGTGCACACCTCCCAATCATTAGATGCAGAGATTTTCCAAAAATTAATGTGGTTGAAACCAGACCTTGTAAAGGTTACTTTTTTGGACTGTATTCCCCAGAATTCACCATCCAGGATGGTCACTAGCTGCTTTTTAAAAAGATGCAGGAAACACATATACTACATTAATATTTAAACTTTATTATTAGAATATTTATTAATGCTTCCTCCATTTCATATCCATTTTGTTTTCAGTAAAAGAAAGATATATATATATATATATATATATATATATATATATATATATATATATATATATAACAGTTGATGACCAAATGGAGTTTGCTTTTCAATTTTGGTAGACATTTGGAAGTTGTCTGACAAAAGTATATTTTATCAGTCTTGTACTCTAAATTTCTTTTTTTTAAAAAACAAAAACCCTCTTTCTCCTGGAGGTTGGAAAAAACCTTTTTGCTCTATAGGACCCATGATCTCTCAACCAGCACTGTCACACTTTCAGCCAAATACTCCTGGGTGGCATATATACTTTTCTATCATTTTATCCAATAAAATAATGACTGAAGCAATGTAGTATACTACAAATCAAACTGGTTTTCATCTAAATGTCCAGCCATAGAGATTGCAGACATGCTGCTTATTCAAAAATTCACAATTCTGTATATGTTAGTGATTACATTGATATCAAGTTCTACTCAAAATGGTGGTCTATGGATTACTGATTCATTGGATGCCAGGCATAAGGCAGATTGGGCATGCTGGTACCCCAAATTGGGATTTTGAGACTATGGAAAAGAATTATGGGCATAAAAGCACACGTTTTTCTTATTTTAGCCTTGAAAAAGTTGTGTCATTCTGCTCTGTGCCAGTCCCAAAAAAAATTGGCTTGGCATCTTTGGATTGAGTTTATTCCAGGAAATGATAGAATTGATTGTTGGTACAGGAATTGATTGTTGGTACAGCAAGATTACAGAAGGCTTTTGAACTTTTGTACACTTTTGCTGATTTTTACATTAAAATGCACACCTCCAGCTCCACCATCTTAATAAAGTAAAAACAATTAAAAAACTGTGCATTATGGGATGCTGAATGTGACTAATTTAGTATGCATTTCCCAAGATATAAAACATGCTAAGCAGTGACATAGGTATGCTTTAGTAACCTGTTGCTTGTTATGTTCCACATAGAAGTGCATAAATGCTGAAAGTTTGGTTTTGTTGATGGTCTTTCTTCTTGAAAGACAAGCAATTCCATAGGCAAGGGGGTCTGGGGTGGAAGGGTATGCAGGTTCAACCCCCCCCTTCCAAAAGTTTTCAAGTTTTTTAAAACATGGTTTACTCATAGATTTTAACTGGTTAACCAAATCCCCATTCTAAGTCTATGAGAAGCAAAAAATTTAGTTTCTCCAGAACTGCAAGCACTATCTCAACCAAATTTTGATAATTTATTCACATTATCATTACCTACCTTTCCACCAATTTATATTGCAATAGCAGCAAGAGTCGACATAGTGGAAACAACCAAGTTTTATGTTGTGGATGTTTAATCAACATTTGACATGAAGACAATGTATACTATCAAAACTGACATCGGAATCGGACTCCACAGGTTAAACTCCATAAGAAAATCTCAAGTGTAAATACAATTTACGATGTTTTCAGGTATATAACGATCCCTGATATTTCATGTAAACAGGCTAGGTGCATAAAGCAACTGACACCTTAATCTGGATGTATGTATGGGACAAGTTTCTACAAGTTGTAGTTTATACAAGGTGTGACCTTTTGGTTCTAATAATTTGTTATCAGTGGGATATTTAGAAAGGGAGGCCATCCCTTTCTAAAAATATATATATCTAATTGTATCTAATGGGCACAAATATGGCACTAGTCCCAGGAACATTGGGGGAAATATTGCTGGCCTTATCAATATCAGAAGGATTTGGAAACACTACACTAAAGAAGAAACTATCAAACGTTACTGTGTTTGGGAGAAGAATGTGGGCTGTTTGCTATGCTCAAATGATCACAGTGAGAACAAGTAGAAGTAATTGTTTTATTGTTTTTCTGTATTTTGTCTAAAGGGGGATGTTTGTATCCCCACACCCCAGGAGAGCTACATGTTCTCTATCTGTAACAGCAGAGAAGACACTCTCCTGGGAGAAATGATAACAGCCCCTCTTTGCATGCAATCCAGAAAAGATGTAAGTTAGTTGTTAATGTGTTCTACAATGAGCAGAACTTTATTTAAACACACCATCTGATTAAATTGCTGTCTGCTCTGAGTCCAGTTTAAAAATAAAGACTGCAATTCAGGATTGCAGTTGTTGGTGTGTAATCTGGAGTTTCGCAGCCATAGTGGTAGATCCATATTCATGGTTCCTACATAACTGTGGTACCATTCTCATGATTTTAACTGCCTCCAGACTTACTTTACATCATATAACTGGAGAGAGGGGGTCCATTTTACTGGAGAATGGGGTTCAGGCAGGTGATGTTTGCCCACTCTTGCAATTCAGTGAAGCTGTTACAATCAGTGAAGCAACACGTTGATAAACCTCTATGCTGACCCTTACTGGTTAGTACGAAGGGATGGAAACCATCTTCTTGCAACCTAACTCTTCAAAGAACAGGTCTCCTCTGATTGTAGCTGTCTGGTAAAGCAGGTTTGCTCCCAGGCTGTGGAACCCCCTTCCACAGGAGGTATGCTTAGGCCTCTCATATCTACTAAACCACCAGTTATAGGCTGTGTGTATGCATCAGGCAAAATCTTCCAGAGTTGTCTGCTCCGGAGCTGTCCCAGATACATCATGGAGAGACCACACAATGTGGTATGGGAGTCTTTTTGCAGTCCACAAACCAGCACTGGTGCCCTGTCCTGAGGACTGCCACTGCTACTGTTTAGTCAGCCAGAAATAGCTCCCTGGCAGAGCTTTGCTGGTGACATAATTTCTGATGAAATTACAACAGGGCACCCAACAATGAGATGACCAGAAATGATGTTGCCCGTAAATCTCTGCTCTTGGCTGGTGAAACAGTGGTGGTGCGTGAATACTGGATTTCCTGGATCCAGTCCATTCCAACTGTCCACACATCAAAAAACGCTGAGGATCACCCTGGAGTTTCATGGAAGCTCTGTAGGAACCTGCAGTTCTTCTTGTGACTGATAAATGGCTAGAAGCAGCACTGCTACAAAATTAGCTGTATATGGACTGTTTGCAGCTGGTTCAAGATGAGTATGTTTTATTTAGCAAATGTAGACCTTTCATTTTTATTTTAACCATGTGGTGGTTGATAGTGGTATGGCGTGTTTCTATCCTTTGTGTTTTTAAATTTATTTTAAACTGTTTTAAACTAGTAACTTTTAATATAATTGTTATTTGTTACGGTTTTAAAAATACTTTTGCATGTGATATTGTCAATGTTTATTGTAGATTTTGTAAGCTGCCTTTGATTCTCTTTGTACAAGAAATGAAGGGTATACATTGAATTAATTACTTAAAAAGTAGTGGCAGCTAATAGCATGAGCAAAGAGGGCTCCTCATGCAAGAGTTGCTCCTCTAGAGATGTCTCTATGAGGTGATAAATTATTGCAAAGCTATTGTGTTATGTAATTGCAAGCAAAAGTGGATGGTGCTATCCCTGCAGCAAAAGAAGTCTGGAAAGGGTCAGCGGAAGTCACAGAAAGTGATGTTACCAGTTAAGCAAGATAACAGAGAGCATAGTTCTGTTTTTTATAAGGGAGACAGACCATTATGCCTGCAATGTTGCTAATTCTCTGCTATACATTAAAAAGGCAGAAAGGAAACCAATGGGACACGTGATTCTTACAACTCAAGCAGCAGGGGAGCTTTGTGACAGACATATTCATTTGCAGTTCCACTCTCCTCAATTTGCATTCCTAATGCCAGAGCTTTGGACAATCAAAGGCAGCCGGCAAACAAAAAAAGACTTCCTGTTCCATTTGGAGGATTAAATACAAAAAAGATGCACAAGGCTATAGCGCTTGAAATCTGTCAAATTGAGAGCTTTATGGAGAGGGTATATATCAACCATCACACACAAAGGCACTAGGTGGGGAGGTTTTTCTTCTCTTTTTAAAAATGTGTTTACTCTGATCATTCCCAGCCTAGAAACAAAAGAAATGCCCACTCCAACTTAGCTGTGCCATGCATTTATACTGCTAAAAATAAATATGATTCAAAGTGATGGCATGCTGGTAAATAATTTTCCTCATTGTGTAATAAACCACCTGCCACAAGACATGGGAACTGAGTAATTAGGCCTATTAAAGAGCCATGTTCTCTTTTGCAACTGCTGACCCTATTAACAATAGATTTGGGTTGTTTTGTATTCAAAAAACATAGTGTAGCATGTTTACAAAAATCCAGGCTGACTAGTATAAACCAGGATAACACAAAACTGCAGCTTTTCTTTTGTTATCCTTTGCTATAGTCCTTGGCCACATCTATATCATGCAAGTTACTCTGGTGTAAAGCTGACTGGGAGCAGCTCCAAATTTAACACACATGTGCTGCATCTGGGGCAGATCTCCAGATGGGCTGGGATCACATTGGCCTTGCTGTACTGTCACCTTGCCCTCCATGTCACTGCTGCCATTTCCCACTGGCCATGGAGCTCTGTGCAAGCATCTGGCCACTGCCTGCCATGTCCACTGATGTGAGAACAAGACACCTGCACAACCACCAAGAAGCTTATAAATAATATTCCTCATCGTGCAATAAACCACTTGCCACAGGATAGCATGTAGAAGCTGAGTAATTAGGGCTGTTAGAGCCTTGTTCTCTTTTGTAACTGCTGACCCATTTAGCAATAGATTTTTTAAAGAAACAAAAGAGTGAAACATGTTTATGAAAATCCACATTGACATGAAATCCCATTGGGGTAATACAAAATTGCAGCTTCCTTTTACTTTCTTCTGTTACTATCCATGAGGCCCTTTTGTAGAGTTGTCCACTTTTGTGTACTGTACAGGTAATTAAAACTCTCACCAGTATGTGATACTATAAGTTGGTGATGATCAAAACAGAACACAAGATATCAAATGGAGGAGGGCCCACTTCTTTGCTTATAGAAAGTCAAATTCCAAGTTTTGAAAAAATGCTGCAAGGAAATGCAGTTGCCCCTGACCATGTTGGCTCGAGTGTTATTTAGTCCAGGCTTGGCAAAGACATTTTGGTGCCTGGGACAGTACAGCAAATAGTGCCCTAACCTTTCAAGTTAATGTACTTATCCAGAACCCCTCTCTGGCCCACTAGAGAGTTCACCTTTTTGCCTCCTCATCCCCCCAAATACAGGATAGGACTACCCATTTCACCACCCATTACCTCCTCCCTTACCCACTTACCTCGACCTTCCCACCCCAACCTTTCCTTTAGATAGGTCAATGTATTAATGGGAAAAATTTTCTTTTAATAAAGATTACATTTCAAAAAAAGTTAATGTACTTAGTATCCCAAAGCCAACTAACTTATTTTGGTTCAATAGACAGAACGTCGAAAAAGCATCTCCCCCTGCCTCTAACAAACCATGTCCTTTCATGACATCCCAAATCCTCTGCCTGAGGAAAATTCTTTAATCTACACAATGTTTCTGTCTAGTGACATGCCTAGGGTTGGTGTCATTCAGTGCAAAAGCTCATGGTGTTTCCCTCATGGACTACCTCCTGTATCAGGATGTATCAGAAAATTTTAGCTAAAATACTGGACTAGATGAACCTGCAATTGGAGGGGAAGCATAGAACTGTCCCCTGCCAGCCTTTAGTGAGAAAAGGGAGAAAAAAAGGCTGTTCAGTATTACTTTGCTACCCCTCCTCCTGCATTTCCCTCCCTCCCCGATGTGCTGTCAATCGCAAGAGAAATAAGGTTGAACACTGTGAACACCAGCCATTGTATGGCTATCAGCCTCCTGCCAGTAGACTTAAATCCAGGAAAAGTTTCATGAGAACCACCACTTCCCTTACTGTTCCTCCAGCAACAGTATGAATATACTTGTGGGCAGCAAAATCAGGCAATTCCAACCAGATGGCCCCCCATGAGGGTCTTCCTCCAGGGGCAAACCAAGAATGGGCAAATTGGAACAGACTCAGAAGTGGAGAATCTGGAAAAATGGCACTACCTAGAAGAGTCCTCCACCTTGTGTGACTGTGGAGCAGAACAAACAACTCAGCATCTGTATGCTGTGCCTCATGCACAGAGGAAGAACTATTTAAAGCTACAGACAATGCAGTCGCTGTAGCCTGTTTTCGATCTAAATCTATTTAGTTGCTTGTGAACCCTTTATTTTATCAGTTTTAAACTTATTTATTTATGCAATGCTTCTAACACAAAATAAATAAATAAACCCCCATGCTTGTTGGTGTCATCCCCTCAGGTGAGGGGTATAGACCAAGATCCACACAATCCTAGTGACTCTCATGTTTCTGCTGTTAGTTCACTAAGCCATGGAACAAGATGGAATGCAGAAATGGAAAAAAAAGGTTAGGCAGAAATATAAGCTTCATGGTCTGCCACAGTTAGACTCAAATTTTCCTAAGACCCAGTCCAACACCCTGGTGGCTACTTCACCATGAGAGATGTAGATGTGTGTTGGAGAACCTAAGTGTTCTCTTAGATTTAAAAAAGGTTAACCCCAGTACATTTGGAGAACAGACTGTATTTTAAAATTTTAGTATGTGAATAATGAGGAGAAAGAGCAATAGATATGCTGAAGCACTACATTTAGTGGACTAGCGTAAACCTGAATATTTTTCTTTTGCAACATACATTAGAAAGGTAAACACTGCTGTATCTTCCCTCCAGCTAATGGATGTTTCAGAAACACAGAAAGCATTAATCTTTTTGCATGTCATGTTTCCCTTCCTTACCAGCCCTTCCCATGGATGCAATGGAATAGCAGTAGAAGTAAGTAATTGCTAGACCAATTCGAGGAATCAAACATAATTCTAAAGAACATTTCCTAGAAACATCCTAGGCAACTCTCCTTAGCGACTGGTTTAATATCAGCAAATGTAGATGAAATGCAATTACACATTTCATGTTTCATCTAGCTTGGCCAAAGGAGAGGCCTGGATTCTGTTTTCCGTTATGAAATCAGCTAGAAGGCTTAACAGAAACCTGCCTGCTGACTAGATATAATTGAGGAAGACAGCAAGAGGTGGTACCCTTTGGCCCACTGGTATTTCTACATGGCCTCTTTGCTTTCAGCTGCCTGGATGAATTTCAGTCAAAGAGTTTGCAATGGAGTTAAACTGAGGCTCCAAAGAAACACTTGTTGGACAGACTCAGAATACTGGTGGTGGGGTTACTCGAGGTCCCACATAACTACATGGTGTGTCAATTCTTTTTGTGAAAAGCAGGAAGGGAGGGTAACAGAGCATGAGTGAATATAAGTTGACAGGTCCTCGGCTTTCTGTTTTTGACTCGCACAAAACTGTTAGCAATTCCTAGAAACTGTTAGCTGCCATGACATTGACTTCTACTGAATGCTGGATGATAACTTGGGAAAGCTATAGTAAATTATGCAGGAGAACAGAGCGATTTATTGTGACAGGTCATGGTGTTTGTAATGGAGGCCATTTTGTTGGCCTGTGGTTGCTATTCACATGCATACATTTAGGAAGTCTCTCTTTCTCCCTTTCTCTGAAGTGCTAGCTAATGTAAGTGAGTGAAGTAATTTCCATGATGAAATACCATGTGGCCTGAATGATTACTAGAGCTATGTAATCAGGAGCGTAGCTATCGGGAAAGGAGGAAAATGAGGGCATTGCTCTCCAATTCTGTCCCCAAATTTCTATCATTGCAGTAACCAAAAACCTCAGTTCAGCATTTTGAAATAGAATTAAGTTATCCAAAGAAAAGGGGCAAATAAAGTTAGCAAGAAAATGTGAACCTAGCAAGTCTAAGAATTTTATTGGTTTTGGAATAATGATGTTTGGGTCAAACTTAATATCTGCGAGTTTTTAAAATTAATGACTTGATTGTTTCACAAGTTCTTAACCAGAACTGCAACCTCAGAATGGAATTATTCTTGCTGAATGAAATGATTCCACCTTATTGTGCTTTTTGAAAAACTTCTAACTTATGAGAAACAACCCCACTTGCAAAATCATAGTGTGGATGAGGGAATTATGTGTCATCAATCCAGCAGTGTGGTATTCAGGGTGTTGAAATGAGTCTTGGGAGAAAATCTCTCTGTACCATGAGAATTATTGGGCCAAGTACTCTCTTAAATCATCTATCTCATACAATTGCAAGGAAAAAGAGAGGAGGAGGAGATGAAAATCATATATGTCTCCTCCAGTTCATGGGAAGAAAGTTGGGCTATACAAATGTAATCAATTGTGCAAGTAAGTGAATAAGTAAATCATCCATTTAACCAACTTGTTATTCCTTCTTGCTCTCCTATATATTGTCACTAGAATAGGAAGTGGCCTCATATCATTTGGAAGGAGGACACTTCAGTATATATCAATGTGATAAAATATAGATCTAAGTATTCAGATATGGCAAGTCTGCACAACTTGGCTGTAGTATGAGGACAAAATTAAATATGCTAAACCTCATCGGGTCATAGATAGATTTTTAGCACCTCACTGATCTGCTTTGCAAGCAGCAAAGCAGATCAGCCTCAATTTTCCCCTACCTCCCCCTTAGCATGATGGCAAGTTGCAGCCCTTTTCTGAGGGAAAGAAGTTCCTCAGCTTTTGCCTCCATTGCTCTTTCCTTTCCCTGGGTTGCCTCCGTAGTCTTCTTCTCCTATGGAGTGAAAAACCACCAACTCCTTCATTTCCTTCATTTGTGAAGGAAAAACTTAACTGTGCTATGAAGACCCTACAACATCTTCATGGTGAAACTGTTTATCCCTTACAAGTGAGAGAAATGAATAGCAAGGAGTTGATGATTTTTCCCACCAGAGGAGGAGATGATAGAGGCAACCCAGAAAAGAAAGAGCAGCATAGCCACGTTTCTCCCTTACAAGTGAACAGTGTGAAATTGGTGTTTTTGCTGTCAGATGAAAAGGAAATTGTTAGATATAAAATGCATTGTCAGATAGAAATGCATTGTCAATGATTATATTATGAGAAATACTGTTCGAATGGACATGTGATAACACCTGCAGAATGATTAAATAGTAGTGATGTATACCTAAGGGGCATGCTGAAAAGGCTGAGTCATGAGCACGTCACATTCATGAGAAAGGGTTGCATCATTCATTTGTCCCTGGCTGATGATAAGCCAGTAGGTGGGTATAAAAGAAGGCAGGAAATGCTCACTCTTTCTCTTGCTGGTTTATTTTGCCATGTGTCTCTTGCCATTGTATCTCTTGACTGTGTCTGTTGCCCACATTGTGAGTATATTGTTGTTTATGCCATTGACTGATTGTGGATTAGGGGATACTGATTTGTGTGTATATCTGTATATAGAGCAACGGGTCAAGATTTAAAGCCTCCTGATGTTTTGGATGCGAAAACTGAATCAGTGATTTTTTCTAAACACTGAGCAGAACAAGGTCAGATGTTGCAGTTATACTCTGCTGATAAATACTCTACTGATAAGTTCTCAGATGATAAGTATTCTGCTGTATTTGTTTTTGCTTGCCTCTGAGGCATTCAGTCCAGTGTGCAGCGTTTCAAAGGAGATCATGATTGGAGAACTATAAATCATACACCAATCCTGTGACAGAGATGACAGAGGCAAAGAGAAAGGAAGAGTGGCAGAGGCAAGAACTGAGGCCTAAATTTTCTTTTAAATGCCCAATCAAATGTTAAATTTTACTTCCAGCATCCTGACTGGATGGTGCCCCCTTTGTCACAGGTTAGTATGGTGACTTTGGTGCACACAGAAAGGAAATGTGTAGAGGTACAACACTTAGAGGAGGGGATGGCTACTCTGCTGTAGCTCTGCATGTGATCTCCCTCTCTAAGGCCATGGTTCAGAGCCCCTGTGGGCTGCATCAAAGCTTTGTGAGGGCCACATGCGGCCCCTGGGCTTCATGTTGTACAGATGTGCAATATGACTTTGAAGGTGCAGATCCACCATAGCAGTAATAGTTTAATGAAATCTGATCACCAGGAGACAAAGGCTTTATTTATTAGAATATTTATATCCTCCCCTTTTTCTGAAGACTGGCTTTCAATAAAAACAATTTAAAATAATTACTAATTACATAATTTCAAAAAGATAAAATAAATGTTAATTTTTAAAATTACAGTTCTATAACTCATTCTCTGAGATCCATCATGAGTATAGTTGAGTTATTCTACATGTAATGTTTCCTTCTGAGACCAGTCTTTAGGCCTAACTCATATGGAATCTTGTCACTAAAAATATGAATATATTATGTGTGGGTATGAATGAGATGAATGAATGAAACATAATAATTTTGGAGACATCAGTCTGTAGATTAAGGCCTGTAAACCATTAACTGCCTGCTTGCTGAATTGTAATGAAAACCTGCTAATAAGACCTAAAATAGTTGACCTATCTGGTAAACTGTAATAAGAGCTGTGATTGATAAGATAAATGTTTACATCAAGTAAAGAAAATGTTTACAACTGTTAAGAAGGAAGTCAACACAGAGCTGCTTGTGTTTGCTAACACCAATCAAGAGAAGTCAGTATCTGGTCCAAGAAATGGAGATGAAGCCAGGATGGAAGACGTCTGTCATTCATTTACAACTTTGGAACAACATCAGCAAAATATTGCTATTTAAGTGATCTTGTGACAATCCAGAAATTGTGACAGACAGATAGACGCTAGACCCATCTGTATGTAACAACTACAGACCAATTTCCAACCTCCCGTTTTTGGGCAAGGTTCTGGAGCGGGTGGTTGCCACGCAGCTCCAGGAGTTCCTCGATGACACTGATTTTCTGGACCGCTCGCAGTCTGGCTTCAGGCCTGGGTACAGCACTGAGACGGCTTTGGTCGCCTTGGTGGATGACCTCCGCAGGGAACTGGACAGGGGGAGTGTGACCCTGCTGGTTCTCCTGGACATCTCTGCGGCTTTCGATACCATCGACCATGGTATCCTTCTGGGGAGGCTCTCCGGGATGGGACTCGGTGGCACTGTTTTGCAGTGGCTCCAGTCCTTCCTGGAGGGCCGTTCCCAGATGGTGAAGCTGGGGGATACCTGCTCGGACCCCTGGCCTTTGACCTGTGGGGTCCCGCAAGGGTCTATTTTATCCCCCATGCTTTTTAACATCTACATGAAACCGCTGGGAGAGGTCATCCGGAGTTTTGGAGGGTGTTGCCATCTCTACGCAGATGACACACAAATCCACTACTCGTTCCCACCTGACTCCAAGGAAGCTCCTTGGGTGCTGAACCAGTGCCTGGCCGCTGTGGCGGACTGGATGAGGAGGAACAAGCTGAGGATCAATCCTGACAAGACAGAGGCCCTCCTGGTCAGTCGCTCGTCGGATCGGGGTATTGGGTGGCAACCTGTGCTGGACGGGGTTGCACTCCCCCTGAAATCACAGGTCCGCAGTTTGGGGGTCCTCCTGGATTCAGCGCTGACGCTTGAAGCGCAGGTGTCGGCGGTGGCCGGGAGGGCTTTTGCACAACTCAAACTTGTGCGCCAACTGCGACCATACCTCGTGAAGTCTGACTTGACCACGGTGGTGCACGCACTAGTTACCTCTAGACTGGACTACTGTAATGCGCTCTACGTGGGGCTTCCCTTGAAGACGGCCCGGAAGTTACAGCTGGTCCAACGTTCGGCCGCCAGACTAATAACGGGGGCGAGTTACAGGGAGAGATCTACTCCCCTGTTTAAGGAGCTCCACTGGCTGCCGTTCATCTTCCGGTCCCAATTCAAGGTGCAGACCATCATTTATAAAGCCCTAAACGGTTTGGGACCCGCCTACCTTCGTGACCGTATCTCCTATCATAAACCTGCCCGACCTCTCCGATCATCGGGGGAGGCCCTCCTGTCGCCACTACCTATATCTCAGGCTCGCCTTGTAGGAACAAGGGAGAGGGCCTTCTCTGCGGTGGCCCCTCGCTTGTGGAACTCGCTGCCCATTGAAATCAGGCAAGCCCCCACCCTTTTAGCCTTCAGGAAAGATTTAAAAACATGGCTCTTCCGGTGTGCTTTCGGAGAGTAAATGTTCTATGCTACTCCCCCCCGATATTTATCCTCTAGACTGGTTCACTATCTGATGTCCCGTCCCTCGAGGTTTTATTCTGATCCCTTTCTCACCCAGAGTTTTAATTTTTAATCTAGTTTTTAAATGTAGTATTCATGCGGCCCGCTCGTGTTATATTGCTGTTTTGATCTTATGTTGTACTGTTTTATTTTATGTAATGTATTATTTAATTGTATTATGTTATGGTCTATTGTATTGTCTTGGGCATGGCCCCATGTAAGCCGCCCCGAGTCCCCGTTGGGGAGATGGTGGCGGGGTATAAATAAAGTTTTATTATATTATTATTATTCACCCGCCATGCTCTGCTCCATTGGGAAGGAGAGAGATGGTGTACTTGGGAGTGGCAGATTTGCAGGGAAGCAGTCTGGTCACTTTTGGGGCCTTCTTTTCTCATGGGAAGAGAAAGGAGTGCATTTTGGAGATGTTCTTTTTGAAGTTTTGGCATTTTGGAACTATGTGTTGGCAGGCTGCAGTGAAGCTGGGTCTGGCTTAAGCAGGTGCTTCTCCAAGGAGAGAGAAAGAATATGGTAATATTTGGTATGCATGAAGATGGATGCATGTTGTGTGTGAATGCTGAGTGAAAATGTAACCCCCTCTGTCTGTTTGTTAGCCAATGTAACTGTAGGTTGTTTGTAAATCCAATGTATTTGCATAGAATCTGTATGTCTGTATGTCTAATGTCATTCTTTGTTGTTCTGTAAAAGTTCTGCTATACCTCTCAGACTGAAATTGCAATAAAAAGAACTTATGCTTTAAAGTTATTGAAAAGTTATTCATAACAATCTGAAATCCAATCGTTGCACATTCTGAAATGCTGCCTCACATCTCAAGTTGCAGTTTACTCCTGATGGCTCCCACATGTTCAGGTCATCCAACACATGAGACATTGTCCCTAAAAGCCTTACCAACAGGTGGAAGAGAATGTCATATATAAGACAGAGATTTTTTTATTTATAACCTTGCAATTAGTAACTTCAACATGTCCAATTTGATATCTTTCAGAGAACTTGGATGTGACTCTCATTGAACCATAAACAGGCAGTGGTTATGTTAATTTCTTATGTGAGTCTGTGGCTCGCATTTCATGTGAAGATCTTTTTCTTTCCTCCAGATGATGCATTTATGAATATGCATGGGTCTGTCAGATAATGTCCAGGTGTAAGTCTATGAATATTCAAGAGCCATTGTTGTGTCCAAACATAAATCTGCATTATCTCATCATGAATGTGAAATTACCCATGTAGCATCTGAAGTTAATATTCATCCTCTGATGGATTCAGAATTACAGATAAGTAATTGCTGCACTTTCTGAGGTACTTGATCAATCGGTTATTTCACTGGTGCAGAACTTTACAGTCTTGCCAAAGTATGGGCCACACTGAAATATTCCTCTCTCCACTTTCTTGTCTTCGACCCTCCATTCCATTTCCCTAGCTGTGTTTTAGGACTTGCCTTGGTTAATGCTTTCTGTATAGTACTAGAAATGTGAGTCTTCTAGCCAAAATAGCATCACCTGTCCTCCATACTAAAACACAAAAGGAAGGAGTCAGCTGATATTAAATAGACCAGCAAAACACATCTTGTATTCTTATATTTGTATATCTAGTCCAGTATTATGTTCACATTATGGTCAAACCGTTACTTTATAGGAAGTTCACAACTTAGACATGAATACAACAGCATTCTGTGCATTTCCCATGCAAATGACTGTCCTGTTTTCCCTTAATTCATTCAGTTCATCCAATTAACTTTTAAAGTGGTCCAGATTTAACCGAGGGTCAAAGCTGATAAGTGCTGCATGCTTTTACACTTGTGAAATGACTTAGAATCATAGAATCATAGAGTTGGAATAAACCACATGGGCCATCTAGTAGAACCCTCTGTCATGTGGGAAAAGTAAAATCAAAGTACCCCTGACAGATGGCCATCCAGCCTCTGTTTAAAAGCTTCCAAGAAAGGAGCTTCCATCACACTCCGAGGCAGAGAGTTCCACTGCTGAACAGCTCTTACAGTCAGGAAGTTCTTCCTAATGTTCTGGTGGAATCTCCTTTCCTGTAGTTTGAAGCCATTGTTCCGCATCCTAGTCTCCAGGGCAGCAGAAAACAAACTTTCTCCCTCCTCCCTATGACTTCCCCTTACATATTTATACATGGCTATCCTGTCCCCTTTCAGCCTTCTCTTCTGCAGGCTAAACAAACCCAGCTCTTTCAGCCACTCCTCTTACTCCTCCTTTCACATATTTCATAGAATCATAGAATCATAGAATCATAAAGTTGGAAGAGACCACATGGGCCATCTAGTCCAGCCCCATGTCATGCAGGAAAAAAACAAAGTATCCCTGACAGATACGTTATATATTTATGTCTCCTCTCAACCATCTCCTCTGCAGGCTAAACATGTCCAGCTCAAGTTGTCCTCCTTGCATTTCATTTTTTCTGCCTAAGTGTAGTATTTTACATTTGTCTTTGTTGAAATTCATTTTGTTAGTTTTGGACCAGCTCTCTAATCTATTAAGGTAATTTTGAATTCTGATCCTGTCCTTTGGAGTATTAGCTAATTTGGTGTCATCTGCAAACTTGATAAGCATGCCCTCTAAACCTTTATTTAAGTCATTAATAAAGATGTTGAACGGTACTGGGCCCAGGACTGAATCCTGTGGCACTTCACTAGTCACTTCTTTCGAAGATGAAGAGGAACCATTGGTGAGCACCCTTTGGGGTCAGTTTCTTAACCAGCTATAGATGCACTTAATAGTAGCATTGCCTAGGCAACATTTGACTAGTTTGTCAGAAGATCATGGGGAACTTGTCGAAGTCCTTACTGAAATCAAGATATGCTACCTCCACAGCATTCCCTGCATCTACCAAGCTTGTAACTCTATTGAATAAAAAAATAAGATTAGTCAGGCATGACTTGTTTTTGAGAATCCATGTTAACTTTTAGTAATCACAATATTCCTTTCTAAGTGACTGCAGACCACCTCCTTAATGATCTGATCCAGAATCTTTCCTTGTATTGATGTCAGGCTGACTGGACAGTAATTGTTTGGGTCGTCCTTTTTTCCCTTCTTGAAGACAGAGACAACATTTGCCCTCCTCCCATCTGCTGGATTTTCTCCTGTTCTCCAAGAATTCTCAAAGATTATTGCCAGTTGTTCTCAAATTACTTCTGCTAGTTCCTTCAATACTCTTGGATGTAGTTCATCTGGCTCGGGAAACTTGAATTCATTTAAAGAAGTCAGGTATTCCTGGACTATTTTCCCCCCTATTTTGGGTTGCATTTCCCTTATTGCCTTGTCTGCTCCATATTGCTCAGGTTGAACACCAATCTCGTTTTTGGAGAAGATTGAGTCAAAGAAATTGTTGAGCTGCTCTATTTTTTCCATATTTTCTGTTAGCATTTTACCACCTTCTCCACGCAGAGGCCCTACCTTTTCCTTTTCCTTCCTTTTTCTACTGAAATAACCCCCTTTTATGCTTTTAAAATCTCTCTGGCTAGCCTGATCTCATTTGCACCTTAGCCTTATGAACCTTTTCTACTGACATACTGTAACTAAAGTACCCTTTTTATTGTTTTTGATCTCTCTGGCAAGCCTGAGCTCATTTTGTGCCTTAGTCTTGCGAACCTTTTCCCTACATATCTTAGATATTCGTTTGAATTATTTTTGGTGATTTCCCCCATTTTCCATTTCTAGTGCATGTCTCTTTAAATCTTAGCTCAGTTAAAAGTTCTTTGGACATCCATTCTGGTTGCTTTCCATTTCTCTTATTATTTTTTTCTCTTGTTTGCAATTGTAGCTTCAGTTTTCTCACTTTTAAGAAACTCCCATCCATCATTAATTCCATTCTCTTCTAGTATTCCTGTCCATGAAATCTCACTCAGTATTTGCTTAAATTTTCTGGTCAACTTTCCTAAAGTCTAGAATGGATGTTTGATTTCTCTTAGTTTCATCCTTCTTTTGTTTTACGAACTCCTGGAGCACATGGTCACTCCCACCTAAGGATCCCACCACACTTATATTCCAAGGCTCCAAATGGAAATATAATAATAATAAATAATAAAACTTTATTTATACCCCGCCACCATCTCCCCAATGGGGACTCGGGGCGGCTAACATGGGGCCATGCCCAGAGCAATACAACATAATAAAATATAGAAACAACATATCATAACACCATTTAAAATACAATAAATAATAATAAACAGAACATCAAGAAATCAAAAAACAATAAAGCAAGGGCAGGCCGCGTGAACACAGAGATAAAACCCGGAGTGAGAGGGACAGAGGAGTACTCCACTATGGGCAGGGACATTTGGAAGGGGTAATCTAGAGGATAGATGTTCGGAGGGGAGTAATACGGAGATATAAGACAGAAATTACTCACCGAAAGCACAGCGGAAGAGCCATGTTTTCAATTCTTTCCTAAAAGCTAACAGAGTGGGAGCTTGCCTTATTTCAGTAGGTAGTGAGTTCCACAGTTGGGGGGCCACAGCAGAGAAGGCCCTCTCCCTTGTACTTACAAGGCGAGCCTGGGATATAGGCAATGGTGATAACAGGGCCTCCCCGGATGATCGCAAAGAACGGGCAGGTTTATGGAAGGAGATACGGTCACGGAGGTAGGTGGGTCCCAAACCGTTCAGGGCTTTATAGATGATGGTCTGCACCTTGAATTGGGACCGGAAGATGAACGGCAGCCAGTGGAGCTCCTTAAACAAGGGAGTGGATCTCTCCCTGTAATTTGCCCCTGTTATTAATCTGGCAGCCGAGCGTTGGACCAATTGTAATTTCCGGGCCGTCTTCAAGGGAAGCCCCACGTAGAGTGCATTACAGTAGTCCAGTCTAGAGGTAACTAAGGCATGGACCACCGTGGTCAAGTCAGACTTCACGAGGTATGGTCGCAGTTGGCGCACAAGTTTGAGTTGTGCAAAGGCCCTCCTGGCCACCGCCGACACCTGTGCTTCAAGCGTCAGCGCTGAATCCAGGAGGACCCCCAAACTGCGGACCTGTGGTTTCAGGGGGAGTGCAACCCCGTCCAGCACAGGTTGCCACCCAATACCCCGATCTGCCGCACGACTGACCAGGAGGGCCTCTGTCTTGTCGGGATTGATTCTCAGCTTGTTCCTCCTCATCCAGTCCGCCACAGCGGCCAGGCACTGGTTCAGCATCCGAGGGGCTTCCTTGGAATCAGATGGAAACGAGTAATGGATTTGCGTGTCATCTGCGTAGAGATGGCAACGCCCTCCAAAACTCCGGATGACCTCTCCCAGCGGTTTCATGTAGATGTTAAATAGCATGGGGGATAAGATAGACCCCTGCGGAATCCCACAGGTCAATGGCCAGGGGTCCGAGCAGGTGTCCCCCAGCTTCACCATCTGGGAACGGCCCTCCAGGAAGGACTGGAGCCACTGCAAAACTGTGCCACCGAGCCCCATCCCAGAGAGCCTCCCCAGAAGGATACCATGGTCGATGGTATCGAAAGCTGCTGAGATATCCAGGAGAACCAGCAGGGTCACACTCCCCCTGTCCAGCTCCCTGCAGAGGTCATCCACCAAGGCGACCAAAGCCGTCTCGGTACTGTGCCCAGGCCTGAAGCCAGACTGCGAGCAGTCCAGAAAATCGGTGTCATCGAGAAACCCCTGGAGTTGCGTGGCAACCACCCGCTCCAGCACCTTGCCCAAGAATGGGAGGTTGGAGATTGGTCTGTAATTGTCACAAACCAATGGGTCTAACGAGGGTTTTTTTAATAGCGGTTTTACCACCGCTTGGTTAAAACAGGATGGAAATGATCCCTGACCCAAGGAGGCATTTATTATAGCCACAAACCACTCCAACAACCCATCTTTGGCCAGTTTAACTAGCCAAGAAGGACAAGGATCCAGAGCGCAAGTGGTCGCCCTCACAGACCCAAGAATCCCCTCCATGTCATCAGGAAGAACAAGCCGGAAAGAATCCCATAAGATCGAACCGACAGGTTCCTCGGTTACCTCCGCTGAAACCACAGTTAAGCTGGAGTCCAACTCACGACGTATCCGAGCAACTTCGCCTGCGAAATGATGTGCGAACTCGCTGCACCGAGTTGCCAAGTCAATCGAGAAGCTCCTGGGTCTCAGGGGGCCGCAGGAGCTCCCCAACAACTCGGAACAACTCCGATGGCCTATTGGCCGCAGACGCTATGCGGGCAGTTGTGAAAGCTTTCCTGGCTGCCCGCAGAGCCACGGAGTAAGCCTTAATAGCGGCTTTAGCCCGTGCTTGGTCGGACACATCCTGAGATTTCCTCCAGATGCACTCTAGTCCCCTCCTCGCACGCTTCATCACAGCCAGCTCCTCAGTGAACCAAGGAGTAGACGTGACTCTACGCAGCGAGAGGGGGCGTTCGGGGGTGATCGTGTCCAATGCCCTTGCCAGCTCACTATTATAGCGATCAGCCAGGACATCGACAGGATCGCCAGTCTCCAGAACAGGAAGATCCCCAAGAGACCTCAGAAGTCCATCCGGATCCATCAGCCTCCTGGGGCGGACCATCTTAGTGGGTCCACCACCCCTGCGGAGGTTAGAAGACACTGCGAGACTTAGACAGATCAGATGATGGTCAGACCATGACAATGGAAGGATATTTTGTTCTTCCACTCTGACTGTCCCACCGTCCACAATGAAGACAAGGTCCAACGTGTGTCCTGCCTGATATGTGGGCCTAGATATAACTTGAGTCAGCCCCATGGTCGTCATGGCAACCATGAAATCCTGAGCTGCACCTGTTAATGTGGTCTCGGCATGGATGTTAAAGTCTCCCAAAACAATAAGTTGTTGGGAGACCAAGGCCGCATTAGAAACCACTTCTGCTAGCTCAGACAGGGAGACTGCTGGGTCGCGGGGTGGACGGTACACCAACAGAATCCCCAAGCTGTCTCGGGCTCCCACCTTCAGCAGGACACATTCAAACCTTGTAGATTGCGGAACGGCGCACCTGATCAGGGCGATGGACTGCCGGAAGATCACCGCGACTCCTTCTCCCCGCCCCTCAACCCTGGCCTGCTGATGAACCCCGAAACCCGGTGGACACATCTGGGTGAGATTTACCCCACCCAGTTCATCCAACCATGTCTCGGTAATACATGCCAGATCCGCCCCCTCATCCAGGATTAAATCCTGGATGATAGCTGTCTTACCATTGACGGATCTGGCACTCAGAAGCAGGACCTTAAGGCTGAGGGGTCTGTCCTGAAGACTACCACACCTATTCCTCTCCAGGGTTGCAATAACTCTGTTGCGCTTCTCCCTGGGTCGTTGGTGACTGTTCTTCCTTCTCCCCCACACCACCTCAATGGGGCCCCACCCGTGAGAACCCTCTTCCTCCTGAGAGATTGGTTGATTGAGATTGCCATTTGAGAGGGCTAGTCAACTGTCCTGGGAGGAAAGGCCTCCAAGTGTACTTGATTGTTTAAAAGAGAGGCTTATCTCCGCTGGTATGAGAGAAGAGGAGTCATCTAATATGATAACATCATCTAATGTGGGAGCGGGACTAGGCACAACTAATGACTGATGGCAGGGCTGGGGGGTAGAACAGACATAGTTTGATGTTGGGGACTCTTGTATTTTGCGAGGCAGTCCGATGTCTAGAGGGCGAATCAGTGGGTCTACTAGTACCCTCTTCAGAATAATACCCCACTGTGGGAGTTTAGGCCCATACAAAAACAATTCTTCCAGCAACATTCTATCCTCCAGCCCAATGAGAAGACATACGGAGCGGTTCCAGGATTGATAGTCTCTGCGAAGCCAGTCAATGGTCTTGATCTTCACATCCGACCGGCTCAAGGAAAGAATTTGCGAGAGAGATATCTGGACCGCTCGCTTAGAAGTCCATCTGCCTCTATTTGGTAAAGAGTCTGAGACTTCCATTGCCACCTTGTTGGTTCGCAACAGGCTGCAGGAAGTATCCCGAAATTGTCCAAACAGTTCTGGGGACAGAGTGTTGTTTGTCCTCTGAGAGACTCTATTAATTTCCTTCCAGGCAACCCTCCCTTGACCCTCTTTCCCAGATAATAACCCAGCCCCATCCCTGGCCACTTCCAAATCTGTCCTATTAACTACTTTCTGCTCCTCTAGCTTTATTCTTCCATGGTCTTCCAGAGCGTTTAATTCCTCATTAATGTTAGTTGCACTAATTGGTACAGTTGTTATAGTGTCTATAGGAGAAGGACTTTTCGCAATCAGGGAAATTCCCTTGAAAAGATGATCAATTTTCTTGTTCAGTGTCTCCAGTTGGTACAAAACAGTACTGAACGATTTCCCCAACAAATCACATAATTGAAGAAGTTCATTTTTCCTCGGAGATTCCTGCCAACTCATTCCTAATACTTTCTCAAACCTTCCTATAGTAACCACTCTAATCTTCCAACGTTAACACACCGTTTCTACTGTCTCTTTCCACTCAGATGTATATCAGCCAACATGCACATACCATCATTCACATTCTAAGGCCATCAATATACCAGTCAATTAACCTCAGGGAACTCACGAATCCTATGTGATCACTTCCTATGTCTAAGTACCAAATACATAAGCCCACTTCCTATCAACAATCAAATCTGTCTCCCTGCATCAATTTAAAATTTACTCACTCCTATCTGAATACACACACATACATACTCACAAGGGAAGGGAAAAGGAGAAAAGAAAAAAAGAAAAAATAATAATAATTAAAAATAAAATAAAATAAAATAAAATAAAATAAAATAAAATGAGATAGAATAAAGTAGATGGCGGTTTGGAAATATGGTAATTTATTGTAATAATAATAACAACAACAACAACAACAACAACAACAACAACAACAACAACAATAACAATATCAACTTTATTTTTGTATCCCACCTCCATCTCCCCATAGGGACTCTGGGCAGCTCACATGGGACAAGCCCAATCAATACAGTTAAAATATATCATACTAAAATTAATAAAACAACATCATAATAGGACAAAAGAAAACAACACACAACATAATTCAGTATAAAACACTATCAAATAACCACCAATGGCCTGAGTAGCAAACAGTTTCTGAGAGTGGGCAGGGCTAGTACAAGTCAGTTGCAAGAACAGGGATGATGGATAAGGTGCAGAAGCCAGGTGACGAATATAGGAATGGAGGGCAGTATAAAGAAGAGCAATATATGCTGGGTAGGGAGCAGTAGTAAAGTGCAAGGATTAGACTTTAGACCATAGCTGGGGCCAAAATTATCTGGAGAACTGCCTAATCAAAGGCACAGTGGAACATCCACATTTTTAGATCTTTACAGAAAGTGGACAGGGTGGTTGCTAGTCTAATCTTGCTAGGGAGAGAGTTACAGAGCCAGGGGGGGGGGGGCACCACTGAGAAGGCCCTCTCTCTTGTCCCCACCAATCGCTCTTGTGACGGGGGTTGAAGCGAGAGGAGCGCCTCCCCAGACAATCTTAGAGATTGTCCAGGTTCATAGGGTTCATAGGCCCCTGGTGGCACAGTGTGTTAAAAGTGATGAGCTGCTGAACTTGTGGACCAAAAGGTCCCAGGTTCAAATCCCGGGAACAGAATGAGCACCTGCTGTTAGCCCCAGCTCCTGCCAACCTAGCACTTCGAAAACATGCAAATGTGAGTAGTTCAATAGGTACCGCTCCGGCAGGAAGGTAACGGTGCTCCATGCAGTCGTGCCAGCCACATGACCTTTGAGATGTCTATAGACAACGTCGGCTCTTCGGCCTAGAAATGGAGATGAGCACTAACCCCCAGAGTCGGTCACGACTGGACTTAACGTCAGGGGAAACCTTTACCTTTAGCTTAGGTTCATAGGGGAAGATGCGGTCATGAGCATAGGCAGGTCCCGAACCATTCAGGGCTTTATAAGTGATAACCTGCACCTTGAATTGAGACCAGAAACTTATCTGCAGCCAATGAAGCTGTTTAAACAGCGGGGTTGACTGATCCCTGTAATTCATTCAAATTAACAACCTGACCACCGACCTTTGCACTGACTACAGTTTCTGGGCCATCTTCAAAGGCAGTATCACATAGGGTGCATTACAGTAGTCCAACCTGGGCATGGACCACCATAGTCGTGGACCACCATAGTCAAGTCAGACTTTTCGAGATATGGTCACAGCTCGCACACAAGCTTTAATTGTGCAAAGGCCCTCCTGGCCACTGTCCAAACCTGAGCATCAAGGATCAGTGCTGAGTCCAGGAGGACTCCCAAACTGCGGACCTGTATCCTGTGACCCCATCGAGCACAGGTTGCCACCCTGTACCTTGATTCACCGAGTGACTGATCTGGAGGACCTCTGTCTTGTCAGGATAAAACTTCAGCTTGTTAGCACTCATTCAGCCCATCACAACAGCCAGGCACTGGTCCAGGACCTGAGGGGCTTCCTTGGAATTTGGTGGAAAAGAGTAGTAGAGTTGAGTGTCTGTGTAGAGATGGCACCAAACTCCAAAACTCCAGATGACCTCACCCAGCGGTTTCATGTAGATGTTGAAAAGCATGAGGGATAGAATAGAACGTTGTGGGACCCCACAAGTCAAAGGCCAGGGGTTCAAACAGGTATCCCTCAGCTTCACTGACTTCACCATAAAGCATATGCTTAGCCCTGGTTCATATCCTGTGTATTCTCTCCTTTTCTGCTGCATCTCTCTTTTTTGTATTTATACTTAGAATCCAGTTTTGCAAAAGCAATCCAAGATGGCAACCATCATTACCTTTTTTCACAATGCAATTCTGAGATGTATCTGAGTTGAACTAGACAGGACTGGGCTCCTGGGCTGTCTACTCCTGCATTCTTCTTTGATGCAACCCACCTTGGATGGAGGAAGAGGGCATAATGCGGAACATAATGGCAGGGATACATAGAGAGAAGACTCAGGAAAAGTGGATGCTGTCTGAATTTAATCTTCTTCTCAACTGTTCCGCTCCCTGTATCATTTTGGTTGCACTTTCCTGCACCTTTTCCTTTTATAATATCTGTCATTATCTTTCTGGGAGTGGTGATCCTAGTTACTTCCTCCTGTCTCTGTGACCTTGATTGGGATTGCTGTTCTGATATCTTTCATAGTTGTGTATAAGAGGAAATTTAAACAGGCGTGTCCCACTCTCAACACCAATAATTCAGGGTGCCAAAGTCATAAGCCATGGAAGTCAGAGATATACAGTGTCAAAATAGTATAGGGTGGGGAAAACGTGAATCACAGATAGGGTCCTAGGGAGTCACAACAACAGAACTGTAAAACAACCCAAGAGTCATAAATCTATGCAACACATTTGCAAGACCGAGCAGTCAAAATGAGAACTGAAGTTACATTTAGTTCCCTTGATGAAGATGTGTAAAATTGTTATAGCCCAGGCTATAACAAATGTGCATGAAATGAACGCAGTTATCACATATCATTATTGTACTGAGCATAGTTTAGGATGGGAGAAAACATGTATAACCCTCTGTAACCTGAATTGCCAGGGTATTTAACATTCTAAGGGTTAAAAAAAATACTGAGCTTGAAGCTGAAAATTTGAGGTTTTCCAAGGTCCCTGTGGATACTGAGGGTCTGGGAAGGGTGGAGGAAGGCCTTATGTTATGGATGGAGGCTGTTGCAGTTCATGCTAGCCCCGCATCCTTGGGAAACTATAACTTCATTTCAGGATGAACTATGTCTCTCTTTTATTAGGGGTGGGGGTAGCCGTGTTCAATAACAAGCTGATTCCATATGTTTACTGCACATTTTTCTAACTTGTAAAAGTAGACTTTTTGCATAGCCATTACCCGGCACAGTGGATGATTGATCACAGTGAAGTGACAGATTGCATGAGGCAACTTTCCATGTCATTAATGTCCAGCAGCATATGTTTATAAGTGCCAGCTGATTAAAAGCTGCAGGAAGGGTTAAACCATTCTCCTCTTCAGCTTTGAAATTTCCATTTCTAGGCCAATGAAGTGACCTTCATAGAAAATAAAGTACAATTAAAAAAAACCCCAAAACTCCACAATAACTATTTTAATTAATAACAGGCAAACACCACTTGGCTTGAATTCAGTAATTTGTTGGAGAATATTTGAAATAGGTTACATTTGGAGTTCTAGCTAAGGATGTAAATCTAGAAAATTTTTTGTCATTGCATACAAGGAATAATATTTAAAGTAGTGTTGTGGGAGAAAATGAACATTCCTCTACATATTTGACTGTCCCAAAATGCTGCATAAGAAATTATTCTGCAGAGAAAAACACTGAAAATTCTAGTTTCTGTTTTCTTCAGGAGATACCGTTTTCTATTCACAGAATTTGGGGTGGGAGGAAGGAATTTGCTCAAAAAAGTTTTTTTCATACTCAGAATATTTCCTGGACGATGCTCTGGAATATCGAATGCAGGACAAAATGGCACAAACTTCTATCTGATCTTATTGGCAAATAATTGTAGAATGGAATAACCATTCTTTGAAAATTCTTCAGCTACTAATTTTAATTTTTTAAAAAAAAATTGTTAGAAACTTGAGCCATTAAAAATCAGATAGATGTGTGTCTCTCTCTGTGTGCCACTTTTTTCTTGCATACTAACAGTAGAAAAAGAAGAAAGAATATCTACAGTTCATTTGAGGTGACCATGAGAAGACAAGGCACTGGAAGCATTCAGGTTAATCATAGGGTCAAACAAGTAGTTTTAAATGTAGAAAGTGACATTTTGGTTTAAAAAGAAAGTCCTGCTGCTGAGATAAATGATAAAATGCTGTGTGTTTTATTTTTTTAAAAAAACCTCTCTTGTATGAAAGGATTTTATAAGCACCCATTCCTTGCTTGCTCCTAAACAAAGAGCTTTGTGATAGGAAATTATGCATTTGGAGTTCAGCTTGCCCTCAAGGGCACTGCAGGGCACAGTACTATTCACTAGAGGGCAATGAGAAACTCAGGACTTCTGAGAGCCCTGGAAATGAAACAATGCAATAGAAATAGTATTTTAATAGCATCTGTTAATGCAAACCCACTGTATTTAAATCCCTCTTCACTCCTCTAGAAATAAAAGATACCCACTAAGTGACATCTATGGGTATGTTTTGACACCACACTTTATCATTAAGCCAGTACAAACTGGTTATTAAATACAGTGAAAGCTTTAGTTCTGACAGAAGAGGGAGGGTTAGGCCATTCTTATGGGAATTCTTAGATCCCACAAACTAGTCCTTTGGGATAACAACAGATCTACATACAACAAATTGGATTGAAATACAACTAAGATCTAGTTATTAAGCTTATTTCCAAAAAGTACCAAATCCATCTGTACAAGTTTTACAGGAATAAAAAAAACTGTGCTAAGTATATGCATTCTTTTGCTATAAAATGCAGTTTCCAAGCTCTGTACCAAAGTAATTTGATACATTTTGATAGTTTTGATTTGGTTTTAATATTCTACTCCTAGCCAACAATGTGCTGCCACCTATAATTCATATTTCTTTTTTGTAAAAAAAACCCCCCAAACTTTCATTTAAAAAACAAAACAAAACCCCAAACTCCATATTTGAAATCTTATGTTTCTTTCTTCTCAGACCAGATGCTAAGTCACCCATGCTTCTTCGTTTGTGTGTAAGCTTCCTAAATAGATAAAGAAAACCCAACTCTTTATCTTATTTCTTATTTCAGAAACCCAAGGAAATTCCATGGAATAGGTATTTCTAAACCATGACACCAACAGCTGTGCATGGAGCCTGTATTTTCATCAGGATGAACTATTATTTGAAGATAGCAACAGGTCCAAATCAAGAATGTAAGAGGTCTACATCAGGAATTTTCACCAGCCTACTAATTTGTTCCTTTTACGATTGCCAGATCTCAGGACCTGCTCCCTCTTGTCTAGTTCTTAGGTGCGGGAGAAGATTCTCAATGTGAAACTGCTATCTTGAAATATGTGTGTTGTATATATACCTTCCTCATTCCTTATACTTGACGGTTTAAAATGTAAATGGCATGCTCAATGCAACTGTAGCTGTTGCTCAATGTCTCATGCTTAATGACATTACAAGGGCCTGCCTTTGTACCATGACCAGTGCTGGTATCCTGGATTATTCTT
Source organism: Anolis carolinensis (assembly GCF_035594765.1). Taxonomy (NCBI): domain Eukaryota; kingdom Metazoa; phylum Chordata; class Lepidosauria; order Squamata; family Anolidae; genus Anolis; species Anolis carolinensis. The sequence continues at coordinate 43,454,687 of NC_085841.1, forward strand.
AGGTGTCAAATTGTCCTATCTTAGCAATACTAGTTCTCTTTATTGTGCACCATGACAATATTTGCAGTGATAACACTCTTTGATGTTTGTCTATATGTAGACCATCAGCTCTGAGTGCTTCAGCCACTCTGATTGTCGTGGAAGCATTAATTCTATCGTCTGAAAACCCGAATCTACAAGTATACTCTGTACATTTTTGCCAGAAAGCACTAAATCTGATGTTAATGTAGTTACATGGAATGGAATAAAGAGTTAGACTGTCTAGTGCAAACCAATCAATGGAAAAACTCTTCAATATCTCAAAGCTCTTTGGACTTAAAACTGCACTCACATCAGCAAAAATGAATGTTTTACAATTTGTATATTGGAAATCACATCTCCTTTCAAAAAGAAACTGTTTATTTCATCTAAACATTGGTGAGATAATACAGAAAATGCTTCATTGTGGAATATGACTGACATTGGCTCTAGGAAAATGTGTTTCTGAACATCTAGTCAGCGTAAATTAATACACATGTCTGCGCTATGTTTATATTCTACATATCCCCTTGTTTTTTTTATTTTTCCCTTTCCCCTTTATTTTTGTATTTTAAATGGCTAATCAAATTGATTTAAATTAAGTGCTCATTATCTCAAAATTTGTAAAATAAAATTCAATGTGGTTTGACTTTAGTTTTAGCAAAGCCTAGAAAGCATGGGATTATTTAGTGTAACAGTGATGCAGCTAAGAAACCTTAGGTTCCAACTAATGCTCAGATCCTAGCATGTTGTTGTTGAAGTGGGAATGATTGTACATAGGTTTGTTTAAATGTAATTGAGTTATAGTGATGCAATGTGAGCTGGGGATTACATCATCCACTGTCTGCTGTCCACTATGCAAGTGTGTAAAGAGTTAACTGAGTATTGCATCATACAGCAGAGGTGTTTATATATAACCTTCTGCTTCCTGTATTCTCTCTCTGGTTATCTGCTCTCTGCACTCTGTCTGTATGTATATCATCTTGTGAGAGTTTTCCATTCGTCAGTAAACCTTTTTATAGGTGCCAGAAGTCTCCAGCCTCGTTACTGGTGCTAGTGCTTCTACGTGGATCTTCTGCTGCATGTGTGCTTATCCAAACCGCGCTCTGACAGTTGTTCACTTAAAGAACATGTCATATAGAAGAGAGTAGTCATAGGCAATACAGTTGGCTCTCCACATTTGTGGTTTCAGCATTTGTAGATTTAATTATTCATGGGTTTGTCGCCTGCTGGTGCATCTGCTTTGCAAGGTGGTTGGCAAGCTCTTTGCTGCTTTACCCTTTTTCCCAAGGCAAAGAAGAGAAGCAGTAAAAAAAAATGCCAATGGCCCCATGCAGCAGATGGGGGAAGATGTGGATGGTGAAAGATGAGAAGAGTTACTGCTCTATCTCCTGCAATGCTACATGAAACATTGTTTTCAATTGCCATTCACCCCCAACTGAAATCTCCTGGTTAGCAGACTTTAATGGAGGCTGACTGAAATTGCCACTGTTCTACTCCCCATGGCTTCAGTCAAGGCACATAACTACCCACCTACTTGCCAGCTATACAAGGAAGCCTAGTTCTGTTCCCGAAGATACTTTCCCCCACATTTGCTTAGGTTCTCATTCTCTAACCCATGGAAATGTGAAGGGCTGACTGTACATTGTCAAAACACTTCCTAATAGATGGGAGACAGAGAGCAAATTAAATATATGTATATGTATATGTATAATGAGGAAAACATGGAAGGAAAAAGGAAGAGGGGCCAACCAAGGGCAAGATGGATGGATGTTATCCTTGAAGTGACTGGCTTGACCTTGAAGGAGCTGGGGGTGGCAACGGCTGACAGGGAGCTCTGGCGTGGGCTGGTCCATGAGATCACGAAAAGTCGGAAGTGACTGAATGAGTAAACAATAACAATGAGGAAAACATGATATTCATTGCCCCATGTGTGGCAAGAATATCTGTCTCTTCCACAATTCAATGCTAATTCAAGATCCATTTCATTTTTTTCTTGCCTCCAAAATACACACTTCACTATTCAAATATTTTTCATGGGTCAATCTATAAAGAATATGCTCTTGCATTGCTAATCTTCTTTGGATATTTTTTTAAGGCTCAAAATGTCTTTATTGGTTACAGAAAAGATACTTCTCTTTCCATGGAAGAAAGAATGTCCTCTTTTACTGCACATATGTGTTATTCAAATATGGAAATAGTTTTTGGGCATAGCCTCTGAAATAAAGGGGAAATTGCACTTATAAATATTTCAGTAGATAAACATGATACTGCTTATTCTGGATGTCTGATAATGCATTGTACAGATGGCATGAATGCTTCTTGACTATTTGACATCATGGGATTGATGTTGTGACACTAACATTTTATTTTCTGTAGCTGTTGCTATGATGTTACTTCTTCTGGAGGTGCATAAGATTGGGATGGCACCAGCCTTGGGCTACAGCTGTCCAGTAGAATGGGGTCTATAAGATATTTCTGTTTCAGATTTCATTTTAGGTACATGTGCTTTTGACAAAGTTCCACTCTGTTTAAATGAATGTACTTTTCAGCTAATGTCCAGAGGAAAAGGCTAAGTGATAACATGGCTCCATGTACAGGTCCCAGAAGCCACTCTCACCAAGTTAACAGCTTCATTTTCAGTATATAGGAGTTAACACAGAAAGAATGAACACATATCATATAAAAACAGATAACACTACTTGTTGCAGTCAGATGTTGACAAGAAGCAATATAAAGAAGAAGGTCCAAAAGTCTCTATCTTGGAATAGCTATTATAAAATCATGTTCCTATCTCCATTTTATGAAAACATTTTTTGACATTTCCTTCCATATATTGATATGGTAATAATAATGTTTCATTTACAGAACAGTTGAATGACCACCAGCATCATTCCTTTTTGGGGGGTTCAATAGGTAACTTCAACTCACAACTAGTACGTCTTTTTTAAACCTATATATTTATTTCTTCTTTTAAATTTTTAATTGTTGTTGTTGTTGTTGTTGTTGTTGTTGTTGTAAACACAAGTAAACACAAGTAGAGTAATACAAGAGCTATTCTGCGAGCCTAAATAGAACAAATAGATAGTGATATTCCATTTACATTTTTACTCAATTTAATATGTCCTATTTTCTTCATACAGGAACAGTTGTATGTATTTACTTCTAAACTCACTACTTTTAAAGCATTTGGAATGATGTGGAAATTGGTGGGTATTTTCCTATTTAAAAATGTATTGTAAAGAAGAAGAAGAAGAAGAAGAAGAAGAAGAAGAAGAAGAAGAAGAAGAAGTAGTAGTAGTAGTAGTAGTAGTAGTAGTAGTAGTGCATTACTGGCATATTACGTTTAAAGTAAAAAGTGAAGACTAACATGTTAGTTTTGTTTAAAATAATTTTCCTAACCAAGACAGAGGCAAGAATCTGTAGAAAGAATGAGGAAGAGGGCTGCTAGAGGTGCAGAAAGATTCACTGAAAATATCTTATTCAAGATCTCCTTAAACAAGAATTCAGGATTTTGGATTTAGCTATAGAACATGATAAAGACTCTATGCATATTCAGACATTACTGCAGATAACTTACCGGTGCAAGTAATTGTTCACATACTCAATTTTGTGAATGGTGTCATGTCAAGGGAAGAAAATCACAAATAAAATGGTCATTTCAATTTGTCGAGACCTGTTAAGGGAAAGCATAAGATCTAGATTTCTATCTTTTAGCTTCCAATTTGAATAAATGTTTGTTTTATAACTTAATGGCTATGTGTCTGCAATATCTATTTATGATTGCACATCACTTTGTATACTTGAGTAAAAAGGTGAAGAATAGACTCTGAAATAAAGAAATATGACATTCAAGGTGATGTGAGATGGAAGTGCTGCCTGGGGTGCTTGAGCTGTGATGGGCACTTTCCCTGGGCAAGTCATCTCTTCATATTGCTTTCAGTGAGCGATGAATGTGTATGAGAGTCACTCTCATACACATAATAACATTTCTTGAGGAAAATATAATATGATGAAAGAATGCACTACATTCACTCACAAAACAATGTGCTAGCTATACTATCCTTAGGCCTTCTTACCCCTGCAGTAGGAGAAAATGAACTGTGTTACATCAATCTTTTGAAGGAAGGCAGTGCATCATTTCATGTACAAACATATGAGTGATATCTGTTAGTGTGAATGAAATAGCAGGAGTAAATTGCTTCTCTATTATCTCTTTCAGAATACACTTTCTGTTTTCTTACAGTATGACACTGATTGTTATTACTGATGTTGTCATTTGCAATGAACACTGACCTAAACCAGATAAAAAGTAGATCCATTGACTCACTTATGCAAAGTCCATTGATTATGTGGATCTACACTAGCTGAGACTGCCAATTGATTTGGAATACTGACATCTATTTTCCGAGCAAAGTTATTATCTAGCCGGTAGATTTCATCCTTTCTTGCTCTGTGATGGGAAACTGACTTGGAATTTAAATGCTGGAAATGAAAAGAGGGAAGCCTTGCCCCTGTTTATGTACTGTTTGTCTCTGTCAATTGCATAACGGCATTGAATGTTTGCCATAAATGCACCTGTAATCTGCTCTGAGTCCCCTCGGGGAGATAGATCGGAATACAGTAGAGTCTCACTTATCCAACTTTTGCTTATCCAATGTTCTGTATTATCCAATTTTAGTAGTCAATGTTTTTGTAGTCAATGTTTTCAACACATTGCGGTATTTTCGTGCTAAATTCATAAATACATAAATAATTACTACATAATGTTACAGTGTATTGAACTGCTTTTTCTGTCAATTTGTTGTAAAACATAATGTTTTGATGCTTAATTTGTAAAATCATAATGTAATTTGATGTTTAATAGGCTTTTCCTTAATCCCTTTTTATTATCCAACATTTTTGCTTATCCAACATTCTGCCGGCCTCTTTATGTTGGATAAGTGAGACTCTACTGTATAAATAAAGTGTTTATACACACACACACACAAACACACACACACACAGATTGAGTATCCCTTACCCAACATGGATTTTGCATTTTGGAGGATTTTGGAATACCAGTATTTGCACATACAGACAGATGCAAATCTAGACACAAAATCCATTTATGCTTCATAGACAACCTATATACTTAGCCTAAAGGCTATTCGACACATAATTTTTATGATAATTTTGTGAATAAAACAAAGTTTATGTAAATTTGAACTAAAAAAAAATCAAAGGTCTCCTTATCTCAGCCACCTATGTGGCTTTCAGAGGATTTTGGAAGAATTATTTAACCTGTATATGTGTATTACATTTAGAAAATGTGAACTAAAAAATATACAGGTTTATGAAAGTTTATGTCAAAGAATTAAAAAAAATGAAGCTGAGTATGGAAACTTGGACATGCTTGTTCTCTCTGAATTCCTAAGACTTCTCTTTTATGGTATTCATCACATAGCACAAAACTATCCCTTTAAAAAAAATATCAGAATGCCTAATAAGGACTGCCATTTTTTTAAATATTGTCCTGAACCACTTCCCAATTCAAACCAACTCAATCTGCAAGCTTTCCAAGGCTACGATATGTTTCTGTATGCTGTTGCTAATGGCGCAGGAGCAATTCAGGCTACCTGCTTTTGGTCACTTAATAATTCTCTTACTTGTGTGTCCCTGTGTTGCACTCTTCTCTCATGTAACATAGAACAGTTATCTTAGATATCAAATAAAGGGAGTTGGAGGGCATGCTTCTGTCTAAGAGGATATAAGAATCAGAAACACAACATGCTGTTGACAATATCCTTTGAACTGTCTGATTGATGGAGGGCTTGCTTTCTATCATTTAGTTTGCTAAGGCAGTCAGTGCCATCATTAATAAAACAAAAAGGAATGGGAATGAAGACTACTGAATTCTAATGTTTATTACAGTGTCTTGTCATTACATCTGTGCATTTTAATGACAGTGTACAATATTCCATAGAGATGGGTTGTAAAGAAGATAGCATGAGCACAGGTTGGAAAAGTAACCCTTCTGGATATTCCACTGGCTGTGTGAGAAGGGGATTTATGGGAATTGTGACTGATTCCCAAACTTTGGACATTGAGTTTTGATCTGAATGGGCGTGGGTGGGAAATATATAGTTTTCAGACAATGGCAGATTGCTACTCATATCCTTCCACTGGAAGTTGCAATCAAGCAATATCTGGAATATCACAATTTCCCCAACTCTTGGCTTACATACTGGAGTAAATATGGGATGCTAAAAGTCCAGAGGTCTTGTGGGGTGCCCATTAATTCTGGCTTTTCTCTCTTCAGCCAGGGATATGATCTACGTGGGGCTGCCTTTGAAGACGGCTCGGAAACTACAACTAGTACAACGATCGGCAGCCAGGTTTCTAACTGGGGCAGATTACAGGACGCGCTCAACGCCGCTGTTTAAAGAGCTCCACTGGCTGCCATTTATTTTCCGAGCCCAATTCAAGGTGCAGGTTATCACCTACAAAGCCCTTAACGGTTTGGGACCCACCTACCTTCGAGACCGCATTTCCCCCTATGAACCCGCACGACCTCTTCGCTCGTCGGGGGAGGCACTCCTCTCGCTTCCACCAACTTCGCAGTTGCGGTTGGTGGGGACGAGGGAGAGGGCCTTCTCCGCCGTGGCCCCCCGGCTGTGGAACTCGCTCCCCAGGGAGATTAGGCAGGCCCCTACCCTACTCTCATTCAGGAAGAGCCTGAAAACTTGGCTATTCCAGAAGGCCTTCGTTGACTGATCCTTGTGGGATCATGTTATTTACCTATTAAGCAGTAGACCCTCTGGATTGTTTTTAGGATTCATTCAGCACTTTAAGTATTACACCTGCTGCATAATTATCCCTCCCTGATAACTTGATATTGCTTTGCACCTTGGCCTGGATCTTTTGACCCAAATCGGGATTTTAATATTATTGTGTATATTGACTTTTATGACTGTTTTTAATCATGTTGAAGTTTTACTGCTCGGTTTAATGTTTTATCTGATTTGTGCTGTCGTGTCTGGGCATGGCCCCATGTAAGCCGCCCCGAGTCCCTCCGGGGAGATGGGGCGGGATATAAGAATAAAATTATTATTATTATTATTATTATTATTAAAAAATGTGGAGCATCCCAACAAAGAGATAATAGGCCCACTTTATTATAAAATTACATACATACACTGTAAATGTGATAATCAATAAATGTCATGTAAACAAATTAAATGAAATTAAATATTTAATTAAAATAAAAGTCTGAATTAATCATGCATAATGCCACCCACCTCCTACAAATGTGGCAATATAGAGAGATAATGCTTGAGAGAGAGACCCTGCTGGATAGGACAGAAATTGAGAAGGATCTGTAAAACAGGAGAAGAAAGAAAATCAAAAGCTAACCAGAAAGAGATGGCATTTAATACAGTTGACTCTATTGTCAGGAATTAAAAGGTTTCAAACATAAAAAGCCAAAAGGTTGAAAAAAAAATGGGGAAAGGAATGGTAATATAGAGAACACACACTATGAGTAGCCGTATAGAAAAACCTGATCAAAGACGGTGGAGATTTGGAGGCTAGGACAACTTGAACAAAGTACAGGGAAGGAACAGACAGGGGGGAACAAAGAGAAAGGCAAAGCTTCAGGAATATTTACGGCCCTTAAAGAGAAAATACACTACAGGGATGCCTATTTAAATAAAAATTTTGCTCCTTTAATATTTTTGCTTTAGGTTTTCAAATTTTGGGCATGGAAGAAAATGAGACACTGATAAGCATTCTTATTATAATTTTGTCTTCTTACTTGCTTTAGATGCCTAAACTGTATTTCTGAATGAATGCTCAATTTAAATTTTAAGCTATAGCAACACAAGAAACTTGGGGAGTGAAGAAAATTTTCATCTGGGAGACAGTAGCTACACCCTTAGTACACTGTCTTTAGGACGAGAACCTGGAATATTCAAGTCATGTGAAATGGGATGGTTACTTTATGTTTTTTTTTTCCTGTTAGGTTACAGGGATTTCTCCACCTTTTAAAGCAATTGTTTCTGCAGAATTCTCATATCACACATTCTAATTTTCTTTTATTTATGTTTCTATTTAATACCATGTTCAATGTGTTGTTGAAGGCTTTCATGGCTGGAATCAGTGGGATGCTGTGGCCATACAGCCCGGAAAACTCACAATAATACCATGTTGTTGCTGTTGTCTTCAAGTCACTTCTAATTTATGGGAACTTAAGATGTTGAGGACCTTTATGGTTGCCTTTTCTGAGGCTGAGAGCATGTGATTTGTCTAAGTGAATTTCCATGTTCAAACAGGGATTCAAAACCCGGTCAACCAGTATTTAAGTTCAACCAGTAAACCACACTGGCTTTGATCCATTAATCTAGAGAAGAAAGACTAACTCAACTGGAATAATGTGTGAATATTGAAAGATGTTAACAAATTTGAACATGTCTAAAGGTGGTTGACTAATATGGTCAAATGCCTGGAAACCAAAGCCTGTGAGAAATGACATAAGAAGCTGGAGAAGATCAAGAGATAACAAGATAGCAATTATGAAATACATGAAGGGATGTCATATATAGATGGAACAAGCTTGTTTTCTATTGGCACAAACCAATTGCAAGAAATTGCAAGAAAAGGTATGCCACGTAAACATTAGATTGAGAACTGTTCAACAGTGGAATTGTGGTGGAGTCTCTTTTAACTGGAGGATTTTAAAGAGAAGTGGATGACCACCTCTCAGGAAGCTTTAAGTGTTTATTCATGCATGGTGGGTCTTTGACTAGCCACCTCTTCACATTGAGCTTTTTTTTCAGTAGTTTTACACTTTACACTCACTTGAAGGACACAGAGAGACTGATCCTATTACATGACATTGCCCACTTCAGTGGTGATTTGTTGCCTCCTGTCCTTGAAATTGAAAGTAGTTGTAAAAAGTGTAGTTTTCACAACAACAGGAGAGAAATCATGTTGAGAGCTCCAACTGTGCCTCCAATTGGTAAATTAGGAGCACTGGGCCCAGCCTGGCCCTCCCCTCCCCTCCCCCCTCCCCTCCCCTCCCCTCTCCTCTCCTCTCCTTTCCTCTCCTTTCCTCTCCTCTCTTCTCCAGGAAGAAAAGTGGTGCAAAGTTTTCCTGTACTCTTTTTTCAGCCTCACACTGGGAAAGACATCCTTCTTTTCTTCACAAATTATCCTGGCTTTGCAGCACCATTCATAGAATAAACTTTTAAATGGTGTTTTAAGATTGCTGCTGTGGTTTCCATTCAAGAGCATCAAAAAACCAGAGTCAGAAACTATCTTCAAGGCAAGGCTTTGTAAACAAGGAACTATGCTGTGTTGAGGCCAACCGCCCGCCCCCCCGCCCCCTTTACTTCTTGTAACAAATCCTGCAGCATTCATGTGATCCTCAGACTACTGAAGAAATAAGCCATTATTAAAAACTATTTTCTATCAGCAAACAACAATTTAATAGTTTGTTTTCTTTATAATTTCTCTCTATTTTCTTAATATAAACTGCAATAGCAATTCTGCTGCCTTTGTATTTATAAATACTTACCAATAAGGACAAAAGGTAAATCATGCACTGCTATGAATTCTTCATTTTAATTCTTATTTTTGTATTACTATGCCCACCATTTGTTATTTTTGAATTTGAACTGTGCAAAAAAGAGGGGATATCAAATTCACATTTTTGTAAATTTTGTTTGATACATCTCCCTCCCCAATGAATAGTTTGTACTTACTTATTTGCAAAACAGTATTATTAATTTGAATTATATAGAGAAATTGATAAAACAACAGAACAACACATAAAGTACCCTTGAATTTCATTTCTTTATATTAGGGAATGTCACTTAATAGAGCTAAATAAGATATTAAAATGGACTCATCACATTTTATATTTTAATTTTCTAAGTTTGAAAGGTTGGGCTGAGGAAGTTTGACTACACATTGGGGGTGAGAAAAAGTGCTCATGAAGAGAGAACAATGAAACTAGAAATGTAACCCTATTCTCAGTAGAAATAATGAAGTGTATGGTGTGGATCCGGATCAAACTGATGCTTATACATTTATGTCTTTATATAAAAAATTAATTTAAGATATTGCTATGTCACTTTTTAATTATTTTTTGGAAAAAATACTTTGATTACTGGAATGAAACTAGGTATTTAAAAAATAAGTTGGTAATAAAAATACACATTCCCCGCATGAAGTAATGCAAGATAAATACAGTATTTTAAAGAGGAATGGGCGATGGGAGTTACAGTACCAACAGCTATAATGCTGGAAGTTCTCAAAACAGCCCGGGCTGTGGCGCAGGCTGATAAAGCAGTCAGCTGCAATAGATCACTCTGACCGGGAGGTCATGAGTTCGAGGCCGGCTCGGAGCTGTGTTTGTCTCTGTCTTTATTCTATGTTGAGGCATTGAATGTTTGCCTTGTATGTGTGATGTGATCCGCCCTGAGTCCCCTTCGGGGTGAGAAGGGCGGAATATAAATGCTGTAAATAAATAAATAAATAAAACCACATCTTCTATGCAAATACACCGAACTCTGGAAACATGCACCACAATGCAATAAGAAAGTGTCTGGTCTGGTTTTTTGAGGGTAGCTTCATGGGTGAAGAGATTTGAGGTTCACAAAACAGTATTACTAGGAGTACTGTAAACACCATAAATCATGCATCTGCTATGTACTCAGTTGGAACACATACCCAACAGGGTATGATGCAGTGCCCGGTCTGGTTTTCTGAGGGTAGCTCCATGGATGATGGGACTTAACGTACCCTAAACTATAGTGGTTGAAGTACTTCAAATCCCACCACCCTTTGCTTCTGGTCTCATGCCATGGGTAGCTCCATGGATGATGGGAACTGAAGTACACAAAACAACAGTCTTTGGGACACATATACAACTTGGCACAGTACAATGCAAGGTAGATTATAAAATAGTCAACTTGCTGTATACTGGCTGTCCTGTGACATGAGAATCAAAATTTCTAACAGGCAGGAAGTATTGCGTGATCTGAGACTGCTCTGCTGGGATTTCCTTTCCTCCAACTTTTTTTTTAAAAAGGAGAAGAGGCAGAGATAAGCTGTCAAATGTGATGGGGAAAAACAATGGAAGAGAACAGAAAGCGAAATCAGAACAAAAAGGGGGATCACATGTGATGGTGCTGAACTCAGGAAACTATGGAGAAAGACAGAAAAAGGCAAACAGGTATGATAATAATAATAAATAATAATAACTTTATTCTTATAACCTGCCACCATCTCCCCGAGGGGACTTGGGGCAGCTTACATGGGGACCAAGCCCAGTTACATAATTAAAAACATACAACAAATAAACAATATAATTAAAGCAATTAAAACCAGAAAGTAAAAACATCATAAAAATACATCAGTCAACATCACAACCAACTTTAGCACAGCTGGTAAATTACCAGCATTAATAAGATCTATGAACCAAAAGGTGGCCAGTTCCAAGCCCGGTCAGGATGAGCACTCGATCATCATGTCCAGCTCATTGTTTACCTAAGCAGTTCAAAAACAGCTTAGAGCTGTAAGTGGAGAAAATAGGTACCACTAATTAGCGTGGGAGGTATTTTACCACACCATAAAGAACAAGACCAGAAATGTGATGTCCAAAAGGAAGGTGGAAGGAGAAAGTCCTGATGGCTCTTGGTCATAGAGAACAACAGAACCCAGTGACTAAATCTGAACTCAACCTCCAAGGTATTGAAACTGGACTTTGAGACAACATACCTCAATTCTGTCTGTTGTGTTCTGTCTTCTCTGTCCAACCGACATTGAATGTTTGCCATGTATGTTTACTGTGATCCGCCCTGAGTCCCCTTGGGGAGATAGGGCGGAATATAAATAAAGTGTTATATTATTATTATTATTATTATTATTATTATTATTATTATTATTATTATTACCGGTAACAGGAAAAAGTGGGCATGTTCAGATATGAGAGGGAAGGGCAAGGCTTGTGCAAAACGCAGAGCAATAGGGCCAGAAGCCAGAGGACGAATGGCAATCTTACAATTTCCTATAATACACCACTGTTCAGGCAGTCAGTTTGAAGTGGTCCCTATGGCCCTTGCATTCTTGCAATGCTGTGATCTTATGATTCTACATTAGTCCTGAAAACCACATAGTTTGAAACAAGAGGAAGAAAAAAGAAGAGAGAAGTCAACTTATTAAGAAAGCGCATTATAACTGAAAGGAAGATGAACAAAGACCTCCAAATGACCTTTGATGCAGGAATATCTCAGACATGGTGGGTGTTAGTGGATGCTGACAGATACCCACAACACTCAGTAACAAAGTCTCTGTGAGATTCTACAATTTCCCAAACAACATCCACATCATTTCATTTCTCAATGACATTTGTGCTCTTCCAGCTGAAGTAGATTCAGCCTGGTTATTTTTATAGCTGACATCAACTCCTCTTTCTTTTCTCTATCCTTTGTTGGAAATAAAATAAGTATAAGAAAAAAAAACCTCAAGCGTCTCATATTGCTGACAGATTTCAGGTTAGCCTTCTTTGAATTGTCCCCTACCCCTGCCATTTCAGAGATAATATATTGTTAAGTTAGAATAACTCCAGAAGGCAGAATAGTGTCCTCAGAACATTTATTTATTGTGCTACTGTAGTACTGCTTTCAAGAGGACACAAAAGATTCTGAATGGCTAAATTAAGTTTTTCTTCTGCTATTATTTTCCTGACTGATTTTCCACTTTCATGTTAAATGAATTTACTATTACTAAAAGACACCAGACTAATATGCTTTGAATATTGTTTCTGTGTCCAAATTTACATATGGACTTTGACAATACCTCATTTCAGCATAGCTATCGAGCCCTTCAGATTTCACATAGTGAGTTAATTCAACTTTGCTACTCCTCAGTCTGTTCTAGTAAGTGCCGTTTGCAGAATGGACTAATAAGTATTGAAATTCCGAAGCCAGCTTCAACGTATTCAACTATGCATTGAATAATAATAATAATAATAATAATAATAATAATAATAATAATAAACCCCAAATGAGTTCTGAAATGTATAAAGGACATACACCCAGGATGCCTTCTGACCCCTGGATGCCTTTCCCTGGTAAGGAGGGCTGTTAATCCTTCTTTAGGAGGGAAGACCTGGGGGCATTCTGCACCCCGCTAAAGCGTCCAAAGGAGGTCGACTAAAATGATTAAAGGTCTGGAGAACAAGCCCTATGAGGAGCGGCTTAAAGAGCTGGGCATGTTTAGCCTGCAGAAGAGAAGGCTGAGAGGAGACATGATAGCCATGTACAAATACGCGAGGGGAAGTCATAGGGAGGAGGGAGCAAGCTTGTTTTCTGCTGCCCTGCAGACTAGGACATGGAACAATGGCTTCAAACTACAGGAAAGGAGATTCCACCTGAACATCAGGAAGAACTTCCTCACTGTGAGGGCTGTTCGACAGTGGAACTGTGGCTGTGGTGGAGGCTCCTTCTTTGGAGGCTTTTAAGCAGAGGCTGGATGGCCATCTGTCGGGGGTGCTTTGAATGCGATTTCCTGCTTCTTAGCGGGGGGTTGGACTGGATGGCCCATGAGGTCTCTTCCAACTCTACTATTCTATGATTCTATGATTCTATACACTTACATAATTGTTCTTATTTGGATAATTAGTCCCTTAAAATACTGTTTTATAAAATGTGAGTTTTCAAGAAGTCATATGTGTTTATCACATGAGCCAGCTGTCTCGCTATAATCATGCTACTTTAATTATGGAAGCAAGGAGCTCCCGGTGGCGCAGTGGGTTAAATTCTTGTGCCAGCAGGACTGCTGACCTGAAGGTTGGGTTGCTGACCTGAAGGTTGCCAGTTCGAATCCAACCCAGGGAGAGCGTGGAAGAGCTCTATCAGCTCCAGCTCCATGCGGGGACATGAGAGAAGCCTCCCACAAGGATGGTAAAAACATCAAAATATCTGAACATCCCTTGGGCATCGTCCTTGCAGATGGCAAATTCTCTCACACCAGAAGCGATTTGCAATTTCTCAAGTCACTCCTGACATTAAAAAATAAATAAATGGGAGCATAGCCGTTTTGCATCAATCTTTATCACACTTATCTCAGCATTAGTGAGTTAGTGCTTCTTTAGCAACCCATAGCCACCAATTTGATTTCCACATGACTGGCATAATGTTGCCTTCTGACCCCTGGATGCCTTTCCCTGGTGAGGAGGGCTGTTACTCCTTCTTTAGGAGGGAGGACCTGGGTGCATTCTGCACCCCACTAAAGAAGCAATGGGAATTCCTCCTCTCTTGGGAGAGTTCTCCTCATGTGAAAGGGCTATCATTGTTTCTTGGATAGTTGAGGAGCCAGGTGTGTCCCTGTGTGCCACTCCAAAGGAGGAATGACAGTTCTTCCTTTCCAGGGAGAATTCTTGCAAGAAAGGGCTGTCATTGCTTCTTTGGAGGGAGGAAGAAGGTGGTACAATAAAACCATGTTCACTCATGTCACATGTCTGCCCAAGAAACACAACTGCAACAGGAATAATTTTTCACATGTAAATCCATTGAGGAAGAGCAGTGTGATTGCGGGGGGGGGGGGGGGGTTGGTAGGTTTTAACTATCAGATAAGACTAAATGGGATACAAAGTAGTTACAGAAGAGGTAGTGTTGGGTGGTACCAAAGACCCCATTGTACCAACTTTGGTTTATAGTTCTAATGCAAGGCACTGAAACTTTGTTCTGGAAAACGTGGGTCCCTTTCATACTGCACAATTGCAGCACTCTGGTTCTGCTGTAAATTGCCATGGAAACAACCTGTGGGATCCTGGGATTTGCAGTTTAGGGAAGGAGTATTTAGAATTCTACCAGAGATCTCCAGTGCTCATCAGACTTCTAATTCCAAGAATCTATAGAATAGCTCCATGGCTTTTTAAAATGGAACCATAGCATTATAATTGTGTAGTATGCAAAAAACTCTGGAATGTGAAGTTCTGTGAGCACCCTAAACTGCCACCTAGGGTGGGGAATAATTTAAATTAAAGTGGGTTACAGCTAGCATTCTTTTAAAAAACAGTTTTAATAGCTGACAAGTTGTGTGAATTTGTCAGAAGCTATCAAGCTATGTGTTATTATGGTGTGAATGGCTGGACTATCACTCTAATTTTGGCACATGGTATTTGATCAGTTTCTGGAATTTGACCAAGTGGTTCCTTGCAGTACAATGCCATAGTCAGCAGGAAGGACTAACAGCAACAGGGTACTTCTTAAGCGTAGCAGGTGCCTGGTTTAATATTCCAAAGAGACCAGTCAGTGGAATGGCCAGAAGCGAACTGAAACCAATTCAGGCCATCCAAGTCAGTAGGAACAGAAGTGGTAGAAATGGAATCAAGTCAATCTGGAGTCCAGGCCCAAAGGCAGGCTTACTAAGGCACAATATCAGTCAAGTTGTAGCCTACGGAGAAGAGTCCAACAGACAGGAAACAAGACAATACAGAGCTTTTGGTGATATTAGTCATACTAATTAGTCATTTTGGTGATATTAGTCATACTAATGACTAATGGGCCGAGCTGTGGCGCAGGCTGGTCAGCAGCCAGCAGCCAGCTGCAACAAATCACTCTGACCAAGAGGTCATGAGTTTGAGGCCAGCTCGGAGCCTGCGTTTGTCTGTCTCTGTTCTGTGTTAAGGCATTGCACGTTTGCCTTATATGTGTAATGTGATCCGCCCTGAGTCCCCTTCAGGGTGAGAAGGGCAGAATATAAATACTGTAAATAAATAATAATAATAATACTTAAGGAGTAGCCTTGGTCATGGTAATACATGGCTAGTTATAAATAAGCACACCTGGCTTACCTATCTCACCATGTTCTTTTCAAGGTCAGCCAAGGTTTTTCCTGCTCTATTACAATCAGTGTTTCAACTTGTAACTTTTGGAGGGTGGCGATTCAGCATCTGATGACTACTACTGAGAGTCTTAGGACCATAGATGGTCCAGGGCTAGTGAAAAAGCTGGAAACCTCTGGCTTTGGCTAGAACTTCTTATCATCATCTGAGGAAGGGAGTGGTCACTTATGGTAAATTTGTTGTGGGGCTGCTCCAAAATTTAAAAGAGGTGATCAAATTTTTGGTTGATAAGCAGGCAATGTTCCTACACTCCAAAAGTACAGCATTTCAATTTAAAACAGATTCTTCTAGTGTCTAAGATAAACTATCTCCCACTATAGTTAAACAATAAAACCAATGGCCCTCATTATATCTGGAAAACTCTTGTGGCCATACAAATTTGAATGAAGGGCTTGGAGAGTGTTATTTTCTCCATTTGAGACACCGATAAACAACAATGTAATGCAGGTAGCAGTAGAGAATTGTGTCTATTGTCCTGTAGAGAATTATGCTTATCTGAACAACTTCTTAAGAGGAGGCTTGGCTTGCCGAGCAACATGAAGTAAAAAAGTATCAAGGAAAATATTGTAGAATGTACGGTAGAGCCTACTGGATAATGGGAAGATATTTTGTCACCATTGTCCTGATGAGATAGGAGCCGTTTGAAAAGTTATTATATTTGCTATTCAAATGAATAGTCAGTCGACCCTCCACGTTTTTACAGAACTGTGAAAGATTAATACCATCAATGGAGGAACAAGTTATTCACTGTTTGGCAGTAGCCCACCTAAGAATAAAAGAGAAAGCTTTGAAGGACAGCTAATTATATTTTGCATCCAATCTTCATCATGACCTGTTCCAGCACACAGATGTTTAGAATATAATGCTAGTCATTGAATGCACTAAAAGACAAGTGATAAAACCTCTCTATGCGAATTTTCTTTGTGATACATCTTGAAATAAAGGGGATTATAGTAAGGCACAAGGTTGCACAGTGGTTAATGCAGAGCAACAAGAGAGAGATTATTTCTCTGTCTCTCCTGCATTTTATTTTGTTAAAGAGAGGTCTGAAATGTGCTTCATTTCATTTGATTTCATATTTCATTGTAAGCTTACCAAATGTGTTTCTTGATTAAAATTTGAGTGCTAAAATCCACACTTTCCTAAGGTTTGCAAAGAAAAAAGAAGTGTTAAATGTACACAAAATGTGTCCAGAAGACAGGGAAAGACAGTAAAAAATGAAGGAGGATGGTTCCCTCCACTTTCCCCCAAATTTTTCCTACTCCCCCGCCCATCTGATGAGGTCCTAGATCAAGAGTAAAGATGTCATTGAATACTAAAGTTAGGATGGTGCATGCCATCATATTTCCCATTTTTATATATACAGTAGAGTCTCACTTATCCAACACTCGCTTATCCAATGTTCTGGATTATCCAACGCATTTTTGTAGTCAATGTTTTCAATACATCGTGATAATTTGGTGCTAATACAGTAATTACTACATAGCATTACTGTGTATTGAACTACTTTTTCTGTCAAATTTGTTGTATAACATGATGTTTTGGTGATTAATTTGTAAAATTATAACCTAATTTGATGTTTAATAGGCTTTTCCTTAATCCCTCCTTATTATCCAACATATTCGCTTATCCAACATTCTGCCGGCCCATTTATGTTGGATAAGTGAGACTCTACTGTAGTTGTGAAAGCACAATTATGAAGCAAGTTGGTAAGACGAGCCACTCATTTGACATGGGGTGCTGGAGAAGAGTTCTACAGATACTGTAGATTACTATAAAGAAAAATAAATGGATGCTATAGCAAATCAAGCCTGAATTCTCCCTAGAAGTCATGATTACTAAAATGAGACAACTTTATTTTGGCCATATTATGAGAAAAGTGAATAATGATTTGGAGGAGAGAAGGCAATAGGAACAGAGAAATATTGCATTCCACATGGAATGACTCAATCAAGGAAGACTTGATCAGAGCTACTGACGGTAGAGGGACTTGGAAATCTCTCATTCATTGGATAATCATAAGTTGAAGTCAACATTATGGCAGTTAACAACAACTAAGTGGCAGTGCACGAGACTGGATAAGTACAGTGGGAAATGCCACAAAACTACATGAGAGGTGCATGACATTCCTCAGTGTGGCCTGAACTGGCAAAGGGGTCTGAACTGGAAAATAATAAAATAAAAACATGAAAAATAAAAGCAAACACAAAAAAAATCATACCTATGCAATCCAAAATCTTGGCTAATTATGATGAGTTCACTTTCAAACAAACAGACAGACAAACAAAATGGGGGTTAGTAACAGATATTTATGGCATCTTTATATTGCACAATATAATACAGTCACTAGGTGGTTTGAACACACACCCCTTGCATAAAATGCAACTAGATATATAAAACATAGTACCATTTTTATATCTCACAGAATCTGTACCTGTGGTTTCATCTTCCTACACCCAATAAAATAAATTATCTCTAAGAGTTTCCTAGGTCTTCCAGGCATTTCAATGTTGTGCTTCTGCTAAAGCCATCCTGAAGGAACTAGCACATTCTTGGAGAGGATACCTGGAGGGCCTCCAAGATGACTCTGTGAAAACTTCCAGCAGAAGCCATGTATTTCAGTATACTTTCTCTTTCCATAGTAAATTCAGGAAGGTATCCCTATAGATATTTGGACTGTACTGTAATGCTATATGAAAAAACTGCATAGTACAATTTAAAAACAATTAAAAGAAAAGCAATACACACAAAACTTTCATAAAAGTCATCACTTCATCTGATGTTCCTTTTAACCAATTTATTTCAATTCCATTTTAATACTATAATTTAAGTTCTAAGATCTTTGGAGGAGGGCTTTCACACAGTCTCCTCACTTTCACAGATATAGTTGGTGAGAGTCATGGGAAAGACCCTTCTTGGTGGCTCCTTCAGATTATGGATGGCTCCGCGATAGACTTGGTTGGACTCTTTCCAGCTCCCATTTTGTCAGCAAGTGAAGACATCTTTTTAGAAGCATTTGGTGACTAAGGCTGCATTTTGAAATTGTTCCTGCCATGATTTTAAATTATATTGTTTTGAGGTACTGGTATTTCAAAATAATACCATATTTAATGTTTTTAAAAACTTTTAAATTTATTATTATTAATTAATTAATATGTTTCTTTGTGTGTGCTGCATTGGTACTAATTCTGAAAAAAACCCCCAGAATATTGGTTGAAAAAATAGATTCATAAATAGTTTGCTTGTCTCACTTTGTATCAGCACTGAAGTGACTATCCTACGCAATCAACTCCACTGGACTGGCCACGCTGTTCAAATGCCAGATCACTGTCTCCCAAAGTAGTTGCTATACTCCCAACTCAAGAAAGGAAAATGGAATGCTGGTGGACAGGAAAAGAGATTTAAAGATGGTCTTAAAGCTAACCTTAAAAACAGTGAAATAGACACCGAGAACTGGGAAGCCCTAGCCCTTGAGTGCTCTAGCTAGAGGTCAGCTGTGACCAGTAGTGCTGTGGACTTTGAAGAGGCATGAATGGAGAGCAAAAGGGAGAAATGTGCCAAGAGGAAGGCGCATCAAGCCAACTCTGACCGGGACCGCCTTCCCCCTGGAAACCGATGTCCTCACTGTGGAAGAACATGCGGGTCAAGAATAGGGCTCCACAGTCACCTACATATCCATCACCAGAACACTACACCTGAAAGACAATCATACTCGGACAACAAGGATCCCCTAAGTAAGAAAAGTTGTATCAGCATTTAAAAAGTAATTAAAGCTTTGTAAATGAAAGGGTTTTCATCATACAAGGGTTTTCATTATACAATTGAGCAGCCCATGTAAAATATCTACCTTTAAAAATATCTTGTAATGTGTTCTATGTAAGGTATAAACTATCTTCCAGATCATTTGACAATTATTTTTTGTTTCCAGAAAACATCTATAAAAATCCATACAGAATGCCTCAAACAATGCCTGCAGTAACTGTGGAAGAAACTTTTAAACAAATCTTCATTGTTTGTTTTGGACTGATAGCATATCTTAAATATTTGCCCATTTCGCTGGAATAAGTCATTTGAGAACTCTCTTACCTAACCTCTTCATTGATGTTGTTGTTATTCCATACCTTTTTCTCCTGGGAAGATATTAACCTGTCATTTTCAAAAATAAGAACTTGAAAGATTTGACCTATAAGGCCCTTGCTATTTTCCTGATACAACAGTTTTTCAGATGTAATCTTCTAGGACCATGCTTACAAATCAGGGCAAAAACAGAGTACTAAATCTGAAAGTTCTGTGGCAGTGAGGTTTCATCCTAGTCCCCAGTTATACAAACCATATAACTATTACATGATTAATGGACACTTCCTATACATTCAGTTGCTTCCCGAACTCCACATATAACATACAGTAGAGTCTCACTTATCCAACATAAATGGGCCGGCAGAATGTTGGATAAGCGAATATGTTGGATAATAAGGAGGGATTAAGGAAAAGCCTATTAAACATCAAATTAGGTTATGATTTTACAAATTAATCACCAAAACATCATGTTATACAACAAATTTGACAGAAAAAGTAGTTCAATATGCAGTAATGTTATGTTGTAATTACTGTATTTACGAATTTAGCACCAAAATATCACGATGTATTGAAAACATTGACTACAAAAATGCGTTGGATAATCCAGAACGTTGGATAAGCGAGTGTTGGATAAGTGAGACTCTACTGTATAACTAAATCTATTTCTTCTTATTCTCTGTTCATTAGAGTAAGGTTGAGACAATCTTGATTTACATTTATGCCATGTTCAGTCAATAGTGTGTGCACAGAATTTATTCTTTAGCTTACTAATGCCCTTTTGTTTATGATTATCAACTATGTCTTAGATGGAATACGTATTCCTTCACCTGATTATCACACTGACCTATTTAGGTCTGATAGGGTCGAATCTACACGTACAATTGCCCCCCTGTATCCATGGTTTCAGCATTCACAGATTCAATCATCCTCAACTTGAAAAGATTCCCCACCCCACCCCTTCACCCCAAATCTCCCAAGGCTTACCTTGATGTTGCCATATATAAAAGAAATCATTTTACTATGTCACTGAGTATTATGGGATTGTGATCCTGGAACCAAGCCCCAGCTGCTACCAAAGGTCAACGGTATTCTAGATTAAAGTAAATTCGGAAGCTAACCCCATCCCTCAAGTATTTCTAAACTAAACTGAGCTCCCCTTTAAAGAAGTCAAAACACATTATCATCCACTACAGTAAAATAATTGGATTTTACCAGAGGGACATTCATCAGAAGTAGCATTAGGGAGACTTCTTTATTTTAATTAGTGAAATTCTTCCCAATCACAATCGATTAAGTGCAGAATGCTGTTCAATATTCTCCTTAATCTCTGTGTGATCCTTGTTACACTGTCTGGTTACCTTAAACTTTGAATTTTATTTAGTGACATAATTTACAGCAGAAGTGGGGAAAGCATAACCTGCAGGCTAGATGGAATCCCAGCTTCCCTTTAGCAGCCCCTAATGTCCCAGAACACATTCCCTAAACTCCCAAACGCCATATCAGACTCCCAGATCTGGTAAACCTGATGTGGAGTTCTAGCAATCTCTAGGTACTCCAGTACAATCTATTGGAAATTTTCCATGGAGTCATGGTGGAGAAGCTAGATATTACTACAGATATGTTCTCTCAGGTTAAAAAAATATATCTAAATTTCTTTTTTTTATATGTTTTGCAGGGATCTTATGCTCCTAAATCAGAGAATGTGGAGGGCTGATAGTACATATTTAACTTATTCCTTCCCTCCTACCACTTTAGCATATGTGGGGGGTTTTTTTTGCCCCTTACAATGCTGGGGCTCCGCTTTGGTCACAGCTCCATACATATCCCATCAGATGACACAGGCCATGGACCTGCTCCATCAGTTGGTGAAGCAGCAAGAAGTGTTGCAAAGAGGCTTTCTCACCATCACGGTAAGCCTCTGATCTTTTGACTAGCTCCAACAACCTAGCACATGTTTTTTATGTGGTTTTGATGCTTTCCCCTGTCTGATAGGGGAAGCGCCAATGTGTTAATGTGCAATGCCATGATTCTGTCACCCTTCCCTCTGTCTGATGGGGGAAGGGCCAACATGGCAATGTACCTTGCCAAGATTCTGCCATGTGATGGAGGAAGGAGGGTGGGTGCACTGCTCACCACACATGCCTTCCATGTTGCCGGTGATTGTTGGTGAAATGGGGCATGGGGGGAGGGCTCATCGGTGTGGTGAGGTCCCTAGTGTAGCCTGGAGATGTTCACTTTGTGTTCTTCTCTGAGTATTATCTTCTGGGTAGAAGCAAGTGGGCTAGATGTTTTTAACAAGCTATGAAGACCTGCCATTGGAACCTAATGTATAATGCTTAACCAAGGGCCATTCCTAGGTGCCAAACATATCTCCACCTATGACCCATCTCAGAGGTTAAGATCATCTGAGGAGGCCTTGCTCTCAGTCCCACCACCCTCACAAGCGTGACTGGTGGGAACGAGAGACAGGGCCTTCTCAGTGGCGACCCTGCAGCTCTGGAACTCCCTCCCTAATGAAATTAGAACATCCCCCTCCATCCTGTATTTTAAGAAAAAACGTAAGAATGGTTATGGGACAAAGCATTTGAGCAATAATTATAGCAGTGCAATAATTGAGAACTTATTAAAATACTGACAAATGGACTGATTCTGGACTACAATTTTGAACTTGCATGATTTTAATTTTTGTTTTAATAATTTATGTTTGAATTGTAATTGCAGTTTTGGAATGTTTATGTCGGACATCGAATTGCTGCCGGTTGTGAGGTCACCCTGAGTCCCCTTCAGAGTGAGAATGGCGGGATATAAGTATGGGAAATAAATAAATAAATAGGTATTGGATATTGGCCTCAGAACTTCAGGGCTTTTGACCATTCTGAATTGGCAATGCTGTACCAATTAATATTGCACTTGGGACTTGGCACAATCAGAAATCCTTTCCAATTTACTCATAATCCCACATAAATTTACTAGTAGATTGAGATATATTTTCTACTTTTCCTTTTATTGAAGTATGCACATTAGGACCATCAACGAAAACAAATTCAATTTTCAGAAATGATAAGCAGTTTCAGAATAACCATTTAAGGGAGAAAGAGATAAAGAGTCTGAGTCTCTTCACATGGGTTGCAAGTACCACCACACATCACAGTGATTCTAGCAGTGCCTGTCCAGGGGCATGGGGAACCTATCGTCCCATGCCCCACATCACTCAACTCACTGCAGTCCCCATTGCACGAGGGAAAGCATCTGCAACTCAGCTTCCCCCCATTGACCCAAGGCAACATGGGAAGCTTCCTATGTTGCAGTAATGGTGGCATGCACCGCTTCACTTTCCCTTTTATGACAGAAGTTGCAGTGCATCATGGGATGGGAGCTGGGGGGGGGGAGGACTCCATCATAAAAGGAAAGGTGAGCTGGCACATGTCACCAAATTCGCCCCAGTGTGATGAGGTCCAAAGAAAGA
Source organism: Anolis carolinensis (assembly GCF_035594765.1). Taxonomy (NCBI): domain Eukaryota; kingdom Metazoa; phylum Chordata; class Lepidosauria; order Squamata; family Anolidae; genus Anolis; species Anolis carolinensis. The sequence goes on from NC_085841.1 coordinate 43,478,143, forward strand.
AAGAAAAAGAAAAAGATCTGGTTATAGAAATATTCTTGAAATATACATTCTTGTGATGATTTATACTACAATGTTGTTGTTATCCACAGACAATGGAACTGAAAACTATCTTTGTGAAAGCTAGCCAAAATGCTTTTCTTGCTTCCAATTTTGTTTGCTGATCTAGTCCATTTGTAAAAAAAATCAATAGATTTATTTCTATTGATGTTTTTTTTAGAATTTGACAAATACATTTTCTCTTATTGAGAACCCAATTAAGAAGTCATTTATATTAATCAGAAGAGGAATAGAATCATGCAAAACAGGGGTAATTTTGCTCTGATAAGTCACACTCCCTTATTAATATAAATGATGGTGATTTATGTATTCAGCACAAGATTTAAAAAAGTGGGAATGGGGAATATAAGAGAAAACTAACTAGAAATAATGCAGCAAATTTTGTAGATGTTTCTGTATAAAATACCTTTTTGTTTGAAAAATTATATATGAAACTAAGAAGAGCTGTGAAAGTCAAAGAACTGTCTAGCTCAGCACTCTGTGAACACAGTGGCCAAGTGGGTGTCCATATAAAGCCCCACAGACTGACAAAAATATCTTATCGTATCAGGCAACTGGTATCTAGAGGCATACTTCCTCAGTTATTCGAAATAGCTGTTGATAATCCCATGTAGTTTGAAGCTATCTGATCTCCATTTAAGGCAAGCTGAGAACCATTGCTACCTCTTACGGTAGTGAATTACAGCATGACTGACATATCCACAGGGGATATGTTCCTGAATTTACTGTGAAAATAGGAATTCAAGTATAAGAGTCAACCCTATTGAATTGAATATTTCTCCCTGAAGTCACCATAGAGGCCCCATCTGCACTGCTATATAATGTCTCTTGAAACAAATTACAATGTTTTTGTTGTCCACAAACCATGGAACTGCAGTTTCAAACTGCATTGTACAGCCAGTGTAGATTCATATAATGCAGTTTCAAACTACTGTACATAGCAATGTACAGTAGGCCGGGCTGTGGCTCAGGCTGGTTAGCAGCCAGCTGCAACAAATCACTCTGACCAAGAGGTCATGAGTTCGAGACCAGCCCGTGCCTGCATCTTTTCTCTGTCTCTGTTCTATGTTATGGCATTGAATGTTTGGCATTGAATGCTATTGGCATTGAATGGCATTGAATGTATGTTATGGCATTGAATGTCCTCCTTCTTTGGAGGCTTTTAAGCAGAGGCTGGATGGCCATATGTCGGAGGTGCTTTGAATGCGATTTCCTGCTTCTAGATGGCCCATGAGGTCTCTTCCAACTCTACTATTCTATGATTCTATGATTCTATGTTTGCCTTTATGTGTGCAATGTGATCCGCCCTGAGTCCCCTTCGGGGCGAGAAGGGCGGAATATAAATGCTTCCAATAAATAAATAAATAAATAAATAAATAAATAAATAAAGTTGGTCATGCTGGAGGATCTAAAATATTCCTAGAAAATCATAACATAGACTTGCCTGGGAGACCTAAAAAAAGTTACATGCACATTGAAAACTGTACAACTTTGCCTGCTGCAGTTGGCTCTGCCAGGAAAATGTGACATTTCAGGGGAAACTAGCTTGGGAAAAAGAAGCTTAGCCTTTTTCCTAACTAACTAGAAGAAATGTGTCTATTAGGAATTCATATGATTATATTTCTCCAATTCACAAGTCCCAAAGTGTACACCAGTATTTGTCATGGTGTCAGGACTTACCTTTTAGTATCGATATGGAGGACATTTATACATCTCTGTGTTTGATTTTTCCTGCATTTCTGTGTTTTTTGTCCTAATTACAGAGGAACCTCGACTTAAGAGCATCCCAACTTAAGAGCATTTTGAGTTAAGAGCTCAGCTCGGGCTTTGCTTTGATATACGCACAACATTTTAGTTAAGAGCTAGAATCAGAGAGAGTGCTAGCACAGGAGTATGCAGCTTCAGGGCTTCAAGATAACAGCTTCTGTGCCTTGTGTTCTTTTGCGCTTTGGGAGACTGCTGTCTGCTTTACTCTTGTCCCTTTGGGGAGCTTTGGGTTAGTTGATTTTGTGTGGTTTTTGTTTCTGGTATATTTGGCTTCATGAAGAGAGAGAGGGAGAGAGCGCAAGAGAGGGAGGGAGGCTGGAATGAGTATAGTATGAAGAAAATGATGCTTCTGCCTCTTGACTTTGTGCTTCCTTGCCACAACTTTGTGTTTCTAACATTGTGCCACAACTTTGTGCATCTACCATTTTAAAGTTGACATTTTTTTAATTCCATGTGAATGTGCAGATTTTGCCTTGCTGTTACACAGACCAGCACACATTTTGTTGCCTCAAATGTGCTCCCTCGTCACAACTTTGTGTTTCTACCATTTTAAAGTCTTTTTTATTGTTCCATGTGAATGTTTATTCATACAATGTTTGTTATTTACAAAGTATATTTTCTTATTTAAAAACACGTAAGAAAAAGGGAGGACGGAACAATGAGAAAATTTGCTTTGAGATAAAAGCATTTTGAGTTAAGAGCTCAGTCGTGGAATGAATTACAAAGTATCACTGTACTTAATTTTTATGATATCTAGAGAATTTGATTTATTTAAGTAGCTAATAAAAATTTCAACAAATGTATATAGCGTTTTTGGGTTTAAAGCCTTCTTGTCCGTTTTCTTTGCATAATTCTTACAGCAACCCTATAAGGCAAATTTATGTTTGAAAATGAAACAGAGAGCATGGCTTGCCTAAAGCCCTGGTTAGTTATGAGGATGTGTGGGAATATTTTGAATTGGTGCATCAGCTTCTCTTTCAACAGTATTTATTTATTTGTTATAGTCACTTTACATAATAATCCTTTATGTGAAATGAAAAATGAAAGGGTGAATCTACACGGCAGAATCAATGCAGTTTGATACCACTTTAACTGCTGTGTCTCAGTGCTATGGAATCATGGGTCTTTAGACTCTCCCAAAGAGTGTTCATGAGTTACCAAACTACAAATTCCGTGATTGCATATCATTGATTCATGCCAATTAAAGTTGTGCCAAACTGCATGAATTCCACCATGTTACTAGCTAAGTTATCTGCTAAATTATGAGCCAACACTTAGCTTTTATCTGCTGATGCAATTGTCAACTGTAAAATGGTCTGTTTCATAGAAAACTGAAGTTGCACATGTTAGATGAAACAATGGCTTACCTGTAGCATTCAATGAGCAACGATGGAGACTTCAGTGAACAGCTGAAAATAATGCACTCTGGCAACTCTGTAGTGTATCACCGAAAAGTTGGAAATACCTTTAACTAGCAAATGATGTCCTTTAAGCTTGCAAGGTTTAGATTTATTGTTAGAATGTATGGCATTTCTAGCCACAGACAAGTTTCTGAATCCCTTTAAAATCTGTCTCAGTGAGAAGTGGCATGCATAGCAGCTTTGCCAAAATAGATCAGTCAAATGGCCCATTGAATATGAAATCCCATATCAGCAGAGCCATTCCAAGACACTTATTTCCCTGCATAGTAGTACCTAAGGCCAACAAAACTGATTTTGAACAGGGACAGAAAATTCCACAAGTCCCTTGTGTATTGGCACTGCAAATAAGAAATAACTAACAACCTGCTGCTGTTTCATAGGATACATAAGCAATTGCCTTATTCTCTATAAGGCAGGGATAGGCAGCAGTAACAGATCTGAAGGGAAGTTGTATGCCCAAGATACTCTGGGTTCTCATGAAGTGCTTAAATGCCCTTAAGAATCCATGCTCTCAGAATAAAAGCAGACGTACCTGGTTTTAGAGAACTAGTAATTTCTGTGTGTAAGGGTTGGGGAGGACAACCTATTTAAAAAATGATTTACTTCTGGTGCCTATCAGATTACAAAGCTATTGCACCATGATTCCACTTTAACTGCCATGGTTACCTTCTATGGAATCATGGGATTTACAGCATACGGAAGACCATTTAGAGCAGTGGTTCTCAACCTGTGGGTCCCCAGATGTTTTGACTTTCAACTCCCATAAATCCTAACAGCTGGTAAACTGGCCGAGATTTCTGGGAGTTGTAGGCCAAAACACCTGGGGACCCACAGGTTGAGAACCACTGCTCTAGTGTGATGAGGCTGTAGTATGAAAGGACTATGGGATCAGCAATTCATTCTTTTTATGGTGAGAAAAAGGGTGGTCAAGAGAGTTTAAGCTGTTCCATGGCTGGAAAAACAGATTTGTGGGCTGCATGAGGCTCTACGGCTTTGCCTGTTCATGGCCTAATGATATTTCCCATTTCCTTTTTCAGTTTCTCACTGCTTTCTATTTTTCAGGGATGCATCTTTTTGGGGGCATATTTTCTCAGAAAATGTACATATCATGCATTTTTTCATTGTACACATTGTTTTGTTTGCATATTCCCAATCTCCCCTCCTCAGGATGAATGACCTCATCAGATGATTCCACCTCTCTTCAGGGACCAGATGTTGATCTACACTGGTGGGACTCCATGCCTGAAGAGAGGTGCAATTGTCTCAGGTGATAGTGGTAGTGGGGGGAAGCTAGGTGGTGATGCTTCACCCTGAGGGATAAGGTGATCGGCGATCCAGGTGATGCTGGGTGTGGGGCGCCGGATTCCCCATGCCCCCCACCGGATTCGCCACAATCTGTGACAAATCCCCCCACTATAACCCAGATAGGGAACCTTTATGTGATGAGGTCCTAAAATATGTTGATACACATAAGTGAAATGAACATATATTACAGTATGCAGTTTTAAATCACACATATTTTGTCAGACACACCTATAACTGCCCCATATGTAGCTGGTAGCAAACCACATTCCAGGAAGAATGCACTTAAAATTCTCCTGAAACAGATCCCTTGCACATTGTTAATTCTAATGCTCATGGCCAGTTGTAAAGGGACCTCTTTTCTTGACTGACACACAAATCACAATAATAAGCCACCATTTCTAATAAGCTCAAAATTTTATTTTAAAAGCATCCATACCAAGGCACAAGGCCTCTCTGGAGCTCCTGGTACTTCAAAATGATACCAGAAGCTTTGTAGGGGGAATTTCCCTTTCCAAAGCATCTGTAGCATCATTTTGAAGTGCCAGGAGCTCCAGAGAAGCCTTGTGGCTCAGTACTGAGGCTTTTAAAGTAGGTTTTTGGATGAAACGGGGGAGGGGAGAGGAAAGGGAATCTACCAAAATGATATGGCTGTGGGGACTACCCTCTGAGATGGCACATGGAGAGTAAAATAGCAAAGATTCAATGCCTCACATCCATATAAAAGAAACATTACAAGTCTAAAAGCAACCACATATAACCAAAAATTAACTCATTAAAACTATATAAAGCATCAAACATACCATAAACATTAAAATATTGAATATTAAAACATTTAAACATTGCATCGATCCCCTGGTTTCTTGTACCGTGTTTTCCCGAAAATAAGACAGTGTCTTATTTTTTTTTTGATCCCAAAGATGCTCTAGGTCATATTTTCAGGGGATGTCTTATTTTTCCATGAAGAAGAATTCACATTTATTGTTAAACAAAAAACAAACATTTATTATATACTGTACAGTAGTTGTCATCATAAACCAGCATAACCAGACAAACTGTGAATCCTATCAAGAATTTCTTGTTACTACCATTATTTCCATGTACAACACTCTATGGTACGTACATTTACCGATCCTATATGCTCTGGTGTTCTGTTCGGTGGGCATGCTTCCAAACAAAAACTTTGCTAGGTCTTACTTTTGGGGGAGGCCTTATATTTAGCAATTCAGCAAAACCTCTACTAGGTCTTATTTTCTGGGGATGTCTTATTTTAGGGGAAACAGGGTAGCTGCTTGCATATTGTTATCATTTATCAAATGTCTGCTTGCACAGCCAAGTTTTAAGCTGTTTCCTAAATGCCAGGAGGGAGTTGATCCAACCTCACTAGGGAGGGAGTTCTACAGCCGAGGGGATACCACCGAGAAGGCCCTGTCTCACGTCCCCATCAATTGCATCTGTGAAGGCAGCAGGACCAAGAACAAGACCTCCCTGCTGATCTTAATGCGCTAACTGGTTCATAAAGGGAGATGCATTCAGACAGGTAAGTTAGGCCAGAACCATTTAGGACTTTATAGACTATAGACAGCACTTTGAATTGTGCTCGGTAGCAGACTGGCAGCCAGGGAGCTGACGCAACAGGGGGGTTGTATGCTCCCTGTACGATGCTCCAGTAAGGAATCTGGCTGCCACCCTTTGTACGATGCTCCAGTAAGGAATCTGGCTGCCACCCTGGCTGCCATCTTTCAAACAGTCTTCAAAGGCAACCCCACATAGAGTGCATTGCCATATTTTATTCGAGATGTAACAAGAGCATGGACTATCGTGAGCAAGTCTGACTTCCCAAGATACAGGCACAACAAGTTTTAATTGTGCAAAAGCTCCCCTGGCTACCTCCAAGACCTGGGATTCCAGGCTCAGCAATGAGTTCAGTAGAACTTCCAAGCTGCAAACCTGTGTCTTCGGGGGAGTGTAACCCCATCCAGAAGACACTGCAACCCTATACCCTGTTTGGCCTTATGACTGACCAGGAGGACCTCTGTCTTGTCTGGATTCAATTTCAATTTGTTCGCCCTCTTCCAGACTATCACAGCTGCCAAGTACTGATTCAAGACCTGAACAGCCTCCTCAGCAGCAGGAGTAGTAGAACTGAACGTCATCTGCGTACAGCTGGCACTGAACTCCAAAACTCTGGATGATCTCTCCATGTGGCTTCATGTGTATGTTAAACAAAATGAGGACAGTACTGAGCTCTACGGGACACCACAAGACAATGGCTGCAGGACCGAGCAGGTGTTCCCCAACAACACTTTCTGGGAACGGTCCTCCAGGAAGGACTGGAGCCACTGCAAAACCGTGCTCCCAAGCCCCTGGATTTTGATAATAAACCTAGATTTCGAGATTTATTCTGTGTTAAACTGTATTAGCCTGGTACAGTCTAATGGAGCCCCTACACTGCAGTAAATGGCAGTGAGGTGGGGCCTGAAGTTTGTTGTTTGAGTTCCTTCCATTTGAGGTGGAACTGGCTGCATGTATCTACACATCAGAGCCATGGCTCAAGGAAATATCCTTTGTCATTACAGACTATACCATCTTGCTATCATTTCTTTGCTTTTCTTTTTCAGCATGAGGGGCTGATAATATGCTTTTCAAACCACAGTTATGGGAAGGTTTTGTCATTTGAGGAGGATTTTAGTAAGTTGCTTAAATAGTGAAAATCTGGCTGGTCAGCATGAATGCAGAACAGCTGGAGGGCATCTACAGTGCCCTTTGCAACTGAGAAAGGCATTCTTACTCAGAAATATATTTCACTGTGTTTAATGGGGCTTACTCATTTATAAGTACAAATAGGAGTATAGTACTGGTGTGGTGGTGGTGGTGTATACCAAGCACCCCATTATAACTGCACCTTCTATAAAACCAAAATGTCAAAGTGTGCCATTGATATTATTGAGGTTATGTTGACTTGTAGTTACGTTATATTAGTTTATACAGACTTTTGAATAAAGGCAGATCCTGTGTCATGATTGCAAGATTTAAATCTATAACCATGCTGTTTTGTGGTTGTTCCATTATACTACTCTTCAGTTGAATACCAGTATAATGTGATGGATAGCGTTATCAGCCAATGTGCTTGCTTATTCCTTTGTATTTTGAGTACCTCTGGTGTCACTGTAAGAAGGTCCTCGATTATGCATGTATCACTGCACAGACTGCATTGTAGTAAGTGGTCTGCGGTTTGCTCTTCTCCGCACTTGCATGTCATGGACTCCACTTTGTAGCCCCATTTCTTAAGGTTAGCTCTGCATCTCCTGGTGCCAGAGCATAGTCTGTTCGGCTTTCTGTGTGTCCAGGAGGGAGTTTCTCCTCTGGTCTCAGCCACTGATTGAGGTTCTGGGTTTTAGCCTGCCAGAGGCATAATCTCTAAGAATTTCATACATCTTCTAGAATAATTCTATGGTAGCTTCCAAGGGACATATACCATAGAATAGCCGTGAGGACCTAGTAAATTCCTAGGGTGTGCATAAGTGAAACTGTGGGTATGGGTACTGTAATTACTCCTACTGTAAAGTGAAGAAAGCTGATAGTAAGAGAATGAACACATTTGAAATTTGGAAATGTGAAATGACAAATAAATGGATCTTGTGATGGCACTGTATCTTGAAGATCTTTCATTCATATGGCAGTGATGTCAAGAGCCTCCTAATAAAAAGTTTTCTGAAAAAAGTGACTATAGCAAGCAATGGAAACCTTTTCCTGTTACATTCCAATATGGAAGAAACAAATAAGTCAAAGTTGGTCTAGCTGTCCAGATGGCTGCAAAATGAGGTACTCTGGGATTTTCAACAAACTCTGTAGTCTCCCCTAACTTTGCTTAGTGTAGAGCGAAGTTGGGTTATTGTCTCTGCCTATTTACTAAAAGTTGCTGTTTGCTATGAATATTTTCATAGCAAACAGCTATGTCTGTGCCAGATGTATCTAGATTTTCTTGAGTTTTGACTCTAGTTAGCAAATTTCTTAGTTGCTGCATGAGATGGGTCATGATTTCCTAAGGGCAAATTGATAGGCACTTGATTGCTTTACATTGTATTAAATTTATTTTGCACTAAATGAATAACAGTAATCATTTTGACTACATTGATAGATTCTTACTGGTATGGATTGGTTGATAATGGCCATCAATCTCGATATTCACTTTCTTGTTTGGGGCTTGTGCACTCTGCTGTGGGCTCCGACATTCAGTGTACATTTGAGAACTGAGCTCTGCCTTAGATTTAAAGCACTGGAAATAATACTTTTTGAAAACACCATTGAATAACATGCCTCTGACTATCAAGTAGGTTCCTGAGTACTGCCTTCCATGGCAGAGCAATCTCTTTAAAGTGAATGTTGAGACTTTTTTGCATTTCAAACTCAATTTTCAGAAGAGTTGATATTACTTTTGCACTGGCTTCAGGTAGAACTAGATTGTAAGGGTTGCTATAGCAATTGTCGGGGTGATAAAATCAAGGTCTGGAATAATAATAATAAAAAACAGGTGGGGGGGGGAGTTATTTTGAAGATTATTGCAGTCAGTCCTCACATACACATTCTGTATTTGGCTAAGAGAGAATAAAAAGGAGAAATGGAAGTGAAGGTCTTACACACAATAAGCAGAGAATGGAAAAATTATAAAGAAGGCATAAGGACATAAAGTACCTTTTGGGCACTTGGATTCAGTTAATACATCTCCACTCCTTGAAAGTCTCTGAATTCTTTCATTTCTGAAAAGTTAAGAGAATTTAATGTAAAATTGTGCGATGAAGAAGTCCTAATAAAAAGTGGCAGGAGTCTTGATTCTTGAAGCTCGATATTGTAAGAAGGAAGACTTTGTTGTAAACTCAACATCAGCAGTGTGATCACGGTATGTTTGACTATGAAGCCAACCATCCTTTACACACTTACCTGAGATTGAGTAATAATTACTGAGATTAGTAATAAAATTTACACAGATATTAATTTATTTGGAAACATTGCAAAATGCCCTAGAGCAATGGTTCCTAATCTTTGGCCCTCCAGATGTTTGGAATCTCAACTCCTAGAAGCCTGGCCAACTTTCAAGATTTCTGGGAGCTGAAGGCAGGGCAGAGCAGCAAAACACAACAGAACAAAATGAAACCAAACTCTGGAAGATCAAAAGTTGGGAAGATGTTTGCTCTGTCCTTGAGCAAACATGTTGCATTGAAATGTTGGGTTTAAATTCTGATTTTTGAATGGAACTTGTAATTTATTAACTCAGATTCTGTTTTACTCCTTGTATGCAAAACTATCAATTTGCTGCATTGTATAAAGAAAGACATGATACATGTGTAAATTATGTACCTGCTACTGCTTTTTGCACCATGCCTCATTGGTGACACATCATCATTCAGCACCCTACCCTTTAAGCACCTCAGAGTCCTTTGGATTGTGCAGCTATCTGGCTTCAAAGATGGGTTCTAGGGATTTCACGTTGGGAGAGATGGCTATTATGGCTCTATCATTGTAACTATGGCTACATCTACATTGCCCTATATCCCAGAATCTCTTCCCAGATTATCTGCTTTGAAACAGATTATTTGAGTCTCCACTGCCATATAATCTGGGATAATCAGATAATTTGGGATTAGATCCTGGTATATAGGGCAGTGTAGAAGGGGCATATGTCTGATGCTGTTGGATCTTGGCATGTATGGCTGTGTCAGGAGGACCTGACATGAAACAGATGGGTTGATGGGGGTGTGGGGAGGCTCACTGTATGGTAGAAAAGGCTTGAGAATTCCTCCCTGTGCAATGACATAATAATAATAATAATAATAATAATAATAATAATAATAATAATAATATACCTTACACTAATGTGTTGTCAAAGGCTTTCATGGCCAGAATCACAGGACTGTATGGCCATGTTCCAGAAGCATTCTCTTCTGATGTTTCGCCCACATCTATGGCAGGCATCCTCAGAGGTTGTGAGGCCCAGAGGAGGGAGACTAAAATGATTAAGGGTCTGGGGAACAAGCCCTATGAGGAGCGGCTTAAAGAGCTGGGCATGTTTAGCCTGCAGAAGAGAAGGCTGAGAGGAGACATGATAGCCATGTAAAAATACGTGAGGGGAAGTCATAGGGAGGAGGGAGCAAGCTTGTTTTCTGCTGCCCTGGAGGCTAGGACGTGGAACAATGGCTTCAAACTACAGGAAAGGAGATTCCACCTGAACATCAGGAAGAAATTCCTCATTGTGAGAGCTGTTAGGCAGTGGAACTCTCTCCCCCGGACTGTGGTGGAGGCTCCTTCTTTGGAGGCTTTTAAGCAGAGGCTGGATGGCCATCTGTCGGGGGTGCTTTGAATGCAATTTCCAGCTTCTTGGCAGGGGGTTGGACTGGATGGCCCATGAGGTCTCTTCCAACGCTATGATTCTATGAATGCTTCTGGAATATGGCCATACAGTCCGAAAAACACATAACAACCCTTACACTAATGTTACCATTGTATATCTCATTGACAAGATGCCATCCATATTGTCATTAGCCAGTTCACACTTCTAAAGGACAGAAAGCTTTAGAATTTTGCAAAATGTTAGTTATGCATTTAGTGTATTTTGTCACAGGGTAGACAGATAGACACAAAAAATTCAAGATTTTCAACAGAAGGTACGAAGTGACATGATAATTTGGTATATTTACGGCTTCTTACCAACAGATTGAAGTGTGAAAAAGTACATCAGGAGATAAATCTCTGATATATATTTATATGCTGTAATTGAATAAATTATATGAATATGAATTATATGAACAGCAGGCAGTTCACATATTTACTTCCTTTTGGCCATGCATTTATTCGAATGTTGCTGCATGCATTTGAATGATGGCAATGGCAATAGAGGTTAATTTCTGGATTATCAAGAGGTCTGGCCTCATTTATAGTTCATGGAATCCACCGAACCTATTGCTCATGTCTACCTCCTCCACACTTAATTACTGTTTGTCACACAAACATCTGAAGCAATAGCAAGGCCACGCTGTACATCCACATTATATGTTAGAAAACTCCCCCATCTCATAAATATATATTAGTGGCAAGGAACTGAAGTACAAAATAAAAAACCCAGCCAACCAACCACATCCATGTCCAGGTTTTGCACAGATCTAACTTTGTTCCTGTTATAATTATTCTTTAGCCTGATGTCAGTGACTCTGGCTCTTCTTGCTTTGAGTATTTTCTGACTATAGAATGCAACCATTGAGTGAATCAGGCATCGGAACTGTTTGTCCTTGAACCTGTACTGAAGCTTCATAACACTGTGTAAAGTGTGGAAAGCAAGGGGAATATGTCCCAGCTTTCCAAACCAAGTCCGGTATAAGGGCTGTTTGCTGAAATGACACCCATTTACTGTGAAAAGCTAGGTGAGTTGTTGCTAATGGAAACTGTGTCTGTAACATGTCACACAAATGCCAACTGATAATTCCACTTATCAGTACTTTTGCTTCCCAAATCAGTTTCAGGAATAAAGATAGAGAAATTCATCAAGTTTTACTTCAACTTCAGTTCCTTATTTTTCCACCCAGAAGCCCTCTATCTGTATGAGCCTGTTGGCAATTTAAAAAAATAAGTTTGTTGAAAACTATCACATCTGCTCCCATGCATTTTCTCTATTTTTATGCACATTTAAAGGTGTACCTATTTTGTTAAAATATAAATCACAGCACAGTATTTGGAAAATTGTCACTCTTGTTGGTAGTTCATGGGTAGACTTTGAAAATGTGCTTTTGGGACATTTGCACTGACATGTAAATAATCTCTCAGTCATCCTTGTTCAGGGATTTCATTTTCCAACACTTCATATTGTTGACTGAAGAAGATACTGAAGCAAATAATTTTTCATAGGATCATAGAATCATAGAGTTGGAAGAGAGCATAAGGGCCATCCTGTTTAAAACCCTGCCATGCAAGAAAAGCACAATCAAAGCTCTCCTGGCAGCCTCTGCTTAAAAATCTCCAGAGAAGGAGACTCCATCATGCGCCAAGGCAGCATATCCCATTGTCAAACAGTTCCAAACATCAGGAAGTTCTTCCAAATGTTTAGCTGAAATCTCGTTTCCTATAATTTAAATGCATTGATTCATATCCTAGTCTCTAAGACTCCACCCACCCCCCAAAATTTAAACATCTATCATGTCCCTTCTCAACATCCTTTTCTTCAAGCTGAACATCAGTTCCCTAAGGCAAATCTCTGGGGGGCTTGATTTCCAGACCATTGACCATTTTGGTCACCTTTCTCTGAACACATCCCATATTGTCAATATTCTTTTTAGATTGTGGCACCCAGAACTAGACAAAGCACACCAGATGTGGTCTGGGATACTGTGACCAGTTCTGGGTACCACAATTCAATTTTTCTTCATGTTACGTATGGATCTGGTAGCACACTGATCTACATTATACTGCTAATTCTGACTGGCATAGGGCCATTGAATCCATTCAGCAATTATCCTGCCATTCAACAATTGACCTATGATGTCTGCTAATGTTGGAGCTAACCAAACAGGATTCAATTCACTATATGTTTCCCTTACTAATAAGAGATGCAAAGAGGAGTGATTGTTATATGGGATTCTGTTTACTGAAAAATACATTTTTATTTGTCAGAATAGGGCCAGGTATTGGATAAAGTGAAGAGAATAGCATATTCTGTGGACCCTAGTGACTGGGCATTTGTGACTAAGGACTAGGCGCTGTCAAAAGCAAACCAAAACAACTAAGTTTTCAGGTCCCTACGAAAGGTAGACAATATTGGGGCTTGTCTGATTTCCCATGGAAGGGAGTTCCCTGTACACCAATATGCCCTTTGAACTCCCATAAGTTTCTTCATACCAGCCAGCTGAAAATACTCTGACCAAACCCCTGTTAGTGTTTAGTTGCACATTTTCCAGGGTTACAACTGTGATAAAAAAATTGATAAAGTTGTTAGAAAGTATAATAATAGTTTAGCGGAGTAATGAATTGGCAAGGCAGAAGCTGATCAAGAAAAGTTTCACTCACCCAGTACCTACTGAGGAAAAGCTCAGTCTTCTTTGTAGAACATATATAATTGCTTACAATGCTTCAAAGTTATCAAATATTGTATGATAGGGGAAATAGTTTCAGGAAGAAAGTGGGTGTGGAAAACAAGAGCCAGTAAGTCTGCAAATCTACAAACTAAAAATTATTGTAGGCATGGAAAAGCTGCTAACTTTCAACCGATTGCCAGATTCAAGCAGCCTATTATTTGGGTGCTTTATGCCTTCTGTGCTCAAAATCCTTTCCTTCTTGCTACTGCTGCCTATGCAGGGTGGCTCAGAGCACTAGCAGAATTCTAGAAAATGACTCCTTTATATTTTATGGACAATTTTCAAAATTATGACCATATTTCTCATACTCCCTTTTAACTATAAGAAGCTGCTTCCAGCTATTGATGGCCATTAAGTATATATTTTCGGTTATTACATGTCCAAAGGAATTACAAAGAGCCAGTTCTTCAGTTGATAAGGCCATAATGTCATAAAGAGTCTATTTCTAGAACATGCTGCTGGTCTATGAGATTCAAGCAATTTTAAACTACTGTACTTCTTCAACTCTAGGACACACTTTTTCCTCCATATTAAATATCTCTAAAAATTGGAATTGTGGGTGCTTTTTATCTTTAGAAATAAAGCTTTTTTGGTTGGTGGTACTGAAATTAGTGTGTGACTTACAATCCATGACATCTTAGAATTGAAGGAATATGATATTAAAACTACTGTATTATTTGTGAAATCCCCAGGCTACTGAAAACATATGAAATGAAACAACCAGATCATATGAGAGCCTTGTGAAAGTAAACAAAATATGATAACCTTTGCAGAAATCATGTAAACATTTTTTCCATTCCCCAGCCAAAAGTTTGGTAGCCAAACTTTTAAAAAATGCTGTGGGTAGCCAGCAGGCTGGTAGCCATTCCGGGGGGTGGGGGTTGAAACAATATATGGACTTAATTAAATCACATGTCTATGTTAGCTACAAAGTTTCAAATCTATAAAACCCTGAAAATGATTCTTAATTGGTAATTTAGTGGTTACAAAAAAACAAAACAAAAAACAACAATGCCTTATGGAAACACTTGAAATCTGTGTCAATGCACTTTGACAGAAATCAGGCTCCACAGATAAACTTTGGTGGACACTCAGAAATGCAAGTTCAGTCAGTCTTTCTTTCCCCATTGTGCTTTAAGAGTTGAAAGCAACCTTTTATTTGTAGCTGTTATTTTTGCACTTTTAATTTAATTAAATGCAGCTGAAGGAAGCTGACAATACTGAGAGAACATGGACAGAGGAGAGGATAAACTGGAATATTTAAAAGCAACTGAGGTACTGTGGTGCAGGCTGGTTAGCAGCCAGCTGCAATAAATCACTCTGACCAAGAAGTCATGAGTTCTAGGCCAGCCCGTGTCAGGGTGAGCACCCGACAATTAAAAATAAAATATAGCCCCTGCTTGTTGCTGACCTATGCAACCCGAAAGATAGTTGCATCTATGAAGTAGGAAATTTAGGTGCCACTTATATGTGGGGAGGCTAATTTACAACACCATAAAAATCATCCAGCCGCTGTTGGAATGAGGAAGTGCCGTCGCAGTGGATGATGAAGCAGCTGCTCCCCCTGTGGCCGGAATCAAGCATACCTTCAGGAAGCTGGAAGCTGGAAGCTGGAGAAGGTTTAAATTGCCTCTGCGTCTCTGTTCTATGTTATATGGCATTGAATGTTTGCCTCATATGTATACAATGTGATCCGCCCTGAGTCCCCTTCGGGGTGAGAAGGGTGGAATATAAATAATGCAAATAAATAAATAAATAAATACTATTATTATTATTATTTTATTTTATTTTATGACACAGCAAACAAAATAGATATGCTGGATTTTGTATCACAAAATCACAAGTCAAACACTTCCCAAGCGTTTAGGACTGTGTGATGTATTTTCGGATAATGTACGCAGATCCCAGTAGGGTGGCCTTTTGCAGTTGGCAGATCGTAATTTTGTCAATGTCTATTGTTTCCAAATGCCGGCTGAGATCTTTTGGCACAGCACCCAGTGTGCTCATCACCACCGGGACCACCTGCACTGGTTTCTGCCAGATCCTTTGAAGTTCAATCTTGAGGTCCTGATAGTGGCTGAGTTTTTCCTGTTGTTTTTCATCAATGCGACTGTCACCTGGGATGGCAACATCAATGATCCAAACCTTTTTCTTTTCCACAACTGTGATGTCTGGTGTGTTGTGTTCCAGAACTTTGTCAGTGTGGATTAGTAAGTCCCACAGTATCTTTGCGTGCTCATTTTCCAATACTTTTGCAGGTTTGTGATCCCACCAGTTCTTTACTGCTGGGAGGTGGTAATTGTGGCATAAGTTCCAATGAATCATTTGGGCCACATTGTTGTGCCTCTGTTTGTAGTCTGTCTGTGCGATTTTCTTACAGCAGCTGAGGATATGATCAATGGTTTCGTCAGCTTCCTTGCACAGTCTGCATTTTGGGTCATCAGCTGATTTTTTGATCTTGGCCTTAATTGCATTTGTTCTGATGGCTTGCTCCTGGGCTGCAAGGATCAGGCCTTCTGTCTCCTTCTTCAGGGTCCCATCTGTGAGCCATAGCCAGGTCTTCTCCTTATCAGCTTTTCCTTCAGTTTTGTCAAGGAACTTTCCATGTAATGTTTTGTTGTGCCAGCTGTCAGCTCTAGTTTGTAGTGCAGTTTCCTTGTACTGGTTTTTTTGTCTGCTGTGCTTTGAGGAGTTTCTGATTTTTGACTTCAATCAAAGCAGGTTCTTCACTTTGCTTTACATATTCTGCCAGGGCATGTTCTTTTTTGACTGCTTGTTTTACTTGTAAGAGTCCTCTGCCACCTGATCTTCTAGGCAGATATAGCCGGTCAACATCACTGCAAGGGTGCAGTGAATGATGAATGGTCATGGCTTTCTTGTTTTTCTGTCTAAATTGTCCAGTTCCACCTGTGTCCAGTTTATGATGTCAGCAGTATATCTTATGACAGGTATGGCCCAGGTGTTTATGGCCTTGATGGTGTTGCCTCCATTGAGCTTGCTTTTGAGAATTTTTTTGACCCTTTGTATGTATTCTTTGGTGACCACAGTCTTCACATGTTCATGCTTGATATTGTCCAGTTGTAATATGCCCAGATATTTATAGGCCTCTGGCTGGTGACACTTGATCGTTTGGCCAATAATAATTATATATGATGATGATGATGATGATGATTATTATTATTATTATTTATACACCACTTTTTCTGAACAAAAAAGAGATTCAAAGTGGCTTATAGTAAAACCAATACAATACAATTAAAAACCCCCAAAACACACAAACACTAAAATAGGATCAAATATTAACGGTATTAAAATAAATAGTAAAAACCCTTAAAACCAATTAAAAACCTGTTCTTATCTAAAGTGACAGCACCCCTGACTTGATCTTAAAACTTCCTTCTTTAAAAACCTGCCTGAATAAAAAGGTTTTTTGCCTGCTACCAGAAATATAGCGGGGGGGGGGGGGGATTCCTGCTTTCTTGGGCAGTAAATTCCAGAATCAAGGGGCAGCCACCATGAAGGCCAGCGGTCAGCCAACTAGCCTGGGACATTTGGGGGATTGGAGATTTCAGCTGAGTATTACTTGATTCAAAGCTCTTATTCTTCGCCAGTTCATTTCTCTTAACTCTCAAAGCCAATGTCATAATTTAACAAGGAGCTGAAACATCTAATTCAGCAAGTGGTCCTTATTCCTAGTGGCTGTGAATCTATGCAGTCCTATTACACTGTGCATCTTTGAAAAGATTAGGGGAGCGGCGTTTCTCTGTATCTTGAACCTATGTTTCAAAGTTAGTAGTATATAGCTGCTTGAAGCCTTGTACACCTGAATAACAACTGGTTATTTCTTTATAAGTCTCTGAGCAAAGTCAATAGAAATGTGAAATAATGAATCCTTTGGGGAGCTTCCATATCAACAGGCAGCATGTATTAAGAAAGCAGTTATTGTGTTCTTTGGTTTATTGAGTCAGAATAATCCTTCTATTTCTGTCTTTGTGTAGAACAGTGGAAATGCCTCGTTGTTCGATAAATTGGAATAATGCATCTTCACCTGCACCACTGATCCTGCTATCATCTGTTGGAAAGAACTCCTGCTTGAAATATGGAAAGTGTAGCTTCACACTTATCAGGCACCAGAAACTAAATCAGATGAATGATGATTAGAAAACAGTTGCATTTTAACTGAGCAGGGATTTGTACTCAGTTTTGGCTGCATAAAATACATTAGCATTTTCCAACTCCTACATCTCTAGACTACATTTCACATTATCTCTAATCTCCATTGGGCATCTGGATTAAGGCTTTTTGGGACAGATGAAGGGACATCCTAACCTATGACAAATGTAGCACAAATTATTACAATATTACATCCATACAATGTGCATTACATACGGCAATCAGGAGTAGTGGTTTGACTTTTGAACGAGGACTATGGAGACCCGGCTTCAAATCCCTGCTCAGATATAGAGACCCAGTGGCTGGCTTTGGGCACACTCTCAGACACAGATAAAGACAATGGCAACACATCCCTGAATAAATCTTGTAATGAAGGTTTTCTCAGTCAAAGGTTTGTGGTGTAATATAAAGGCAGCCAACGGTGTCTCTACCCCCTCCCTCCCTCCCTCCCTCCCTCCCTCCCTCCCTCCCTCCCTCCCTCCCTCCCTCCCTCCCTCCCTCCCTCCCTTCCTTCCTTCCTTCCTTCCTTCCTTCCTTCCTTCCTTCCTTTTTGTATCCCATTTTATATCTGAGGATCCCAATAAAAGCAATGAAGGCCAGTTCTATGATTCCACCCACACTGCATCCTCTCAGTATTTTTGGATGCAAATATACTTTCTGCTGTACAAGCAATGTTCTCTTGTATCTCCTCATCTTCCATGAGTGAGGAGGAAATTGAGGGGGGGGGGCTTCATCCTATGGCTGGAGAAGGAGAAAACAATGCATCCATGTCAATTGTGTCTTGTGGAGCACCGGGGCAGGTGGATATTATGAAACCTGTTTCCAAATTACACATCTTTGAACATTTCCATGAAAATAATCAACACTCTGTTAGGTTTACTTTCCCACATAATACAATTCTTTCCATAGATTGCTCAAGCATTGCCTTCATTGCATAAGAATGAGGAACTATTTAGAAGAAGCAGATAATTTAAAAGCCTTTGGAACAATCCTATCACAGTGAAAACGTACAAGCAATTAGTCTGTCAACCTTTATGCAAAGGCAATGAAAAACTCACAGACTAAGTTTGTAGACTCCTGTGCAAAGAAACGGACTGAGTGCATATTTATTTCCTGCAAGGAAAGCTGTGAGTAAATTAGCATCTATTTTCCCCCACAGTACATGCACGTGAGGTTGTGATAGAGTTTATGTTCTTGACTTAAATGCTCAGAAACAATATCTGCTGTGCACTGAAGAAAGTGCCAGGGACAACTATATCAATACATTATCTTATGATACATCGGAATAAACAGTATTGCATTACCTTTGCTGATGGTAGGTATCGCATAATACCATGTGCACCCTGCAACAAGTTTGTTCCCCTCTCCTGTCCCTAGTTATTAATGGATAAAACCCATCAATAGCTCCTAATCTTGCAATGTCCCCACTGCTTATTTTAACACAATGGATCCCTTCCACTTCTATGCCAACATGGCAATAGTCTGTGATATCAATAGGTGAGATTTTTCTCTCCTCCCCTCACTCTTATTATTCCCAAGATGGTTGTATTGCTTTTATTTTATATATGTATTTATTTGCTGATTGTTTTTATCCTAAAATTGTGCATTAGTACTTTTTTTTAAAAAAACAGTTAAAAATATTTATGAATCATGAGGCATGTTGGGATGGGAATAGTGTAGGAAGGTGGGGATGTGTGGAAGTCCCATCATGGGACCACAGATTTGCGAACCAGCACCATTATCCAATGAAGAATGGCATGATATCAAAGAGACTCAACATGGTATGTATCCATTACTTATACTAACATGACTGTTGCAGCATAGCAGGTTGGTGTGATCACCGTGGTGTAATGGCATTGTGGTCCAAACCAGAATGGACAATATTTACATGAAACTAAAAGTCATTACAAAAAGTGGTGATGAAAAACAGTATTTTATAGATGCCATTGAACTATACAGCCATGGTGCAAAAGAAGTGGAGCATAGATTTGAGAATCACAATTGGATATAATGCAACTAGACATAATTTCCTTGATCATAGATGGAACATCAGTCAAAAGAAAACTGTAGTTTCTCTTTCAGTTCAAAATAAGGGGCATTTGTCAAGAACCATCTCATGTGGAGTCTCCAAGCCAAAATTTACACTGAGACATAATTTGTGAAATTGGCACCAATAAGTTGTGAAATTGGTATAAAATGGCACCAGCAGGGCTAAGTATGTACTTCTGCTTCTCAGGGCTTTGATCAAGATAACTCTGCAACTTATAGAAATCAACCATTGTTATCTCCTTGCAATCCCCAAATGTTTTCCTTCTTGCTAATACCTTTGGCGCTGATGTCCAGATGTTCCTTAGCTCTCTCCATGAAAGAATCTGAAAAGAGGACAGTGTATACGTTTCCAGCATCCCTATTTTATAAAGATAGGCATTCCCTTCTTTCTGGCTTATGTACTTACAATCCTTGGAAAATTCTTAACACTGCTACAAAGAGATGATATTACCATTCTTGCCATGGAGAAACTATCAACCCGGTAAAATAAAAGCATTTGGCACCGAAAGAACTATGTTTATCTGATATGCAGGGCAAGGCTCTTAAAGATGAGTCATAAACAGATGAAAATATGCCAGTGTCTGTGTGACAGGAGAAATGCTGGTGTTTGCAATTGTTAATTTACTCACTGACTTCTTGAATCAATGCTTTAAAGTCAATATAGATTTGCTGCTGATTATTTACCACTTCGCAACATGCAGTAATCATGAAAACGGTTCACACATTGTTAGGTGGCGATCTAGTAGAACCATCATCGAATTATGAGAAAATACTTCATCTTGACAGCAGTGATACAGCTCTCAAGTTCACATTGTCTCAATTGGTGTTTGTGTTGTATTAATGAAAGAATACAGAAATGTTTATGGCATACACTCTAGCAGCTAAGCTAGAACATCTCATCAACACAAGAGTCCATAAGCAGAAGTGGCCTCTCAGTTAAGTAAGAAAATGAATATCTCAATAATATCTATCAGAATATGCTGCCACTGTCTGGTTCTGTTGTTATTATTACTTCCCTTGGTATTGGTTGTTTTCTTTGGTCAATCTGTTTTGTGACTCCTCAAATCTGCTGGATTCTGTTATTACTTTATGTCTTCTATTGTAAGATGTCATCGATTTTAAGACACACTAATTTCAGTATCATCACCAACAAAAAAAGCTTTGATTCTAAGAATTTTTTTTCTTAGAATATATTTTAGAACTTCTTTGAACTTTTTTAAGCCCCATAAAGCACTTGGTTGTTGCTTTGCAATGGCAAACATTTACCTTGCTAATGTCAAAATGTCAACTTACAGCTCTATTTCCATGCTCTTTTGCATACACCACAAGTTTTTGTTTCAATGCAGCTTCATCGTGCAATCTTTTTGACAACCTTTTGAAGTGCAATATGGGAACAAAATGAACAAAATATAGTAGCTCAACTTGTTACATAGATGGTTTGAAAGATACCACAAAAGCTTTCTAGTTATTGCTGAATTTGCTTTGCCATAATGAAATAAGAGTGGCTCCACACTTGCAAAGTGTGCCACACCAGCATCTAGGAATGAAGTCACATGTTTTACTTGAGTGCAGGGAAATACAGTAATGTGAATATGCACATTTTTCGGCTGAAATCAGATTTTAGGCATACCTTTTTAACAAGTGTTTTTGGCTGTTAACGCGATCCAGTGCACATTTTCAGCAAACGTCATTTAGCCTTCCTTTTTTCTCAGGTTGAACTGCATTTTAGGGCCAGTGTAGAAGGCCCCTGAGGTATGCTAGATTGGGGCCCCATCTATATTGCCATATAATGTAGTTCGAAACTATGTTATGTGGCCAGTGTAGACTCATATAATGCAATTTAGTGCTGTCCAACTGCCTTATATGGCCTACTCTGGGTATTTACACTGTTGAATGAATGTATATTGTTACCATTTCAACTACCATGGCTAAACACTATGAAATCCTGGGATTTGTAGTTCAGTGAGAAACAAGTACTCTATGGCAGAGAAGGCTAAAGACCTTGTAAAACTGCAATTACCATAATTCTATAACATTGAGCCCTGGCAGTTAAAGTAGCGTTAAACTGCATTAATTCAATAGTGATACACTCCAAGAGTCATTGTTGACATGGTGGCTTCCGTGTCAGCAGAGTCAATAAGCCATTTCAAGTTTTAATCTGGACTATAAAGGAGATATCCAATGCACTGAAAGCTCTCAATAAAATAGGTTTTATATTTTGGATGTTTTGGTTAAAAATAAAAGGGCCAATTCAAATAAGGACTACCAGTTACCATTCATAAGAGAGTGACTGCCTTGAAATCACAGAGGGAGATTTTAATGTGGTAAAAATTTCTTCCAAAATACACGTATAAAGGCAGATTTTTGAGTAGGCTTTCCTTAGAAAGGCTGTACAAAAATATTTCAATTAAATAAGAACAATCACTAGGTAGCATTTGAAATACAATGATGGGTACATTGTTACCATAACATGCGCTTAGATTCTAGTGCCTCTTGTCTCATCACAAAGGTGAACATCAACCATCAAAAATCTTACTAGTCTATTGTCTAACACTAATTGTACAATTTACTTCCAAAAAGAAAGCTATGTAAAATTACAAAACAGCTTTGAATCAGAAAAAGTACCTAACTCAGCTTGAAGCACTTCATATATTTTATTGCTCACAGTATAGTACACAGGGAAGCAATTGCATAATTAAGAGATGTCTGTGCAATAGAACATGGTTTACAAGATAATAGTTTTCTGCATCTATATAAATGTCAAGGTGAGGCTGATGGATATGTAGAAACACACACAAAAATATACAAAGAAATATATATTAGGTTGTGTTTGTTGTATCATGCAATTGGCTCAAATTTAATAATAAAGTTACTTACTTACTTAATCACTATTCTGGGAATGCCTCGTGTACACACGAAAAGCAAAAAGCAATGCTTATAAAATATTTTATGGGATAGGTCCTGAGATTTTCCCCAAATTCTGTCCACAACTGATTGGTTGAAGTGGCAGGGAGCACCACAGCTGTGTATTGCATTTAACTGATGAACTGTATTTGAATCCCCACCGCGAAATAAAGAGGCCAGACACAAGATGTTGAAAAATAAATGGACCATTTATTGACCTAATTAGAAACTGGTAATTGAGCTAATTGACTAGTTGTGGGGGAGAGCACTGCGACATGGGTAATGGTATGAGGCCAGATATCTTTTGGGACCATCTGCCAAGCCAACCACTGGGTGAAACATCTGATCCCGGGGGCACTCCACATTGATGGTTTGCTGTCCCGGCTGGTCATTACTGGAAGGCCGTCCCTGGGAACCTCTCCCTGGACCATAAAGCCCCATAGGAGAGAGGCAAACCCCTTAAGTGAAGCCCTAAGGGAGATATTTTGAGGAACCTCCCTAAGCCATAGAGCCTACAGAGATAACCCAAAATTCCTCCTTCACCCCAGTATGGAGGGGTGCCAAGGTGTATGCTGATCCAAGCTCTACCTCCACTTCCTGCCGCGAAAAGACTCTGGCATCTGTCTAGTGTCTTTTCTCCCACCTCACATCCAGAGTGAGCTCCAAACCCCCTTTAAGATCCACTAAGAATACATTGTTTCCTTCCACTGTTAGATGTACCCTGTCTGATCTGTAAAGCCTATGGAAAACTATTTCTGGATGAGGGAGGTACTGGCCTGCTAATTTCTCCACTCCCTTTCTTCGTTGCCTATTTACTTTTCGTCTTGCCCTCTCTATTGTCCTAGGATCGCCATCAACCCTCCAAACCCAGCATGGCAACAGATCCGGCCAGATAATGTAAATCCTGGGCCATCTCTTGCGAATGTAGTTGAGGTCATACTGAGCTGGTAGGTTTATGGCCATTCTCTTAATTAGTCCCAGGTCATTGCCCCCCAAATGCAAAATGAGGATATCGGGGGTGGTCCCTTGCATTCTTCGAACAGCAGTGGCAGCAGAGCATTCCACTGCAGGCTGCTTTTCCCAACCATTCCACTGTGCAGAACTTGGCCAAGCCCAACTGCAAGCCCACAGGGGTCTGACAGGCTTACCATCCTGCCAAGTAAATCATACTGTGGTCGCAGATCAGGACCATTTGGCTCTGCAGTCCCGGAGTGGCTCTGCAAACCAACAACAAAGAGGTTAATTATAACTCACCCTTCCCCAGGAAAGGCCTGATGCCTGTGAACACCATTTTCCAATTCGCTGTATATCCTGAGAATCCATGCCCATCACAAAGGCCGTAGATGTGGCTCAATTTGAAAGGAGTGCCATATTTAACAAAAAGCAAGACTTGTAAAATATTTTATGGGATAGGAACTGAGATTTTCCCCAAATTTTGTCTAGAACTGATTGTTTGAAGTGGCAGGCAGCACCACAGCTGTGTACTGCATTTAAATGATGATCAGCATGTTAAGTGGCTATTTTAGGTTACACTTAAAATTTACAGAAAGCTAAGATCTCAAAGCAATGAAATATGTCACGTGCATAATTTGGAAACATTACTTTTTGGACACCACCATCCAGGCTGAAAAGCCTTGGAAATGAATGGAACTTGTTTAAGAGCAGGGTTGATCTGCACAACATTTAGTTAATCTTCTACTAAAAGGCATCTTGCTGGATGGTTCTTGATGTATCCTATCTTAGTTGCATTCTACAGCCAGTTTTCCAGCACTAAAATTGATCAGAAATAAACTTACAACCCAAATGTAGCCTTGGACTGGTGACAGGGAGCATCTCTACTCCTTCTTGTTATCACAGTTCCCATCATTAGCCTGAAAATGCACCACTATAGCTGATTAGCTAAGGATATTTAAGGTTTCCTGAAAATAGGTTAGAGATACCTCCTCTGCATGGTAATCCTTGCTACCTATAAGGATCATAGGCTGAAACTGGCTATCAGTCTATTTCTGGACACAATTGAAAGTGGACATGACCTTATATAAAGCCTTATACCATATAGCTTAAGTCTACCGTGTTTCCCCGAAAATAAGACAGTGTCTTATATTAATTTTTGCTCCCAAAAATGTGCTAGGTCTTATTTTCAGGGGCGGTCTTATTTTTCCATGAATAAGAATTCACTATTATTGTTGAACAAAAAAAATGAACATTTATTATATACTATACAGTAGTTGTCATCACAAACCAGCATAACCAGACAAACTGTGAATCCTATCAAGAATTTCTTGTTACTACCATTATTTTCATGTACAGCAATCTATGGTACATACATTTACCAATCCTGCATGCTCTGATGTTCTGTTTGGCAGGCATGCTTCCAAACAAAAACTTTTCTAGGTCTTACTTTCAGGGGAGGCTTTATATTTAGCAATTCAGCAAAATCTCTACTAGGTCTTATTTTCTGGGGATGTCTTATTTTTGGGGAAACAGGGTAGGCTACCTGAAAAATCTTGGCTGGATCTACACTGCTATATAATGGACTTTCAGAGTGCAAATTAACTGCAGCGAACTGGATTATATGGCAGTGTAGATTCATATAAACCAGTTCAATGCAGTCAGTTTGCATTCAGAAATAGTATTTTATGGCAGTGTAGATCCAGCCCCAGTCTCCCTATATGAGCCTACATAAACCTTTAGATCTTGGGGAAGACCTCTCTGTGTTCTACACTATCAGAGGTACAATGGATGAAGACACAGGAGAGAATCTTTTTGGGTGGTTGTTAGTACACTGTGAAAGGACAGGTCTCTTTATGTGGTCTAGTGTATTTTGCCCACTGGAAAGGATCTTATTATTTACATTGGCCTTCAAGCTTTAATTGGGTTTTGCAGAAGATTTTTTAGTGGAACATTGCTTGCTTTTCGTTTTATATGCATTCAAACTGTTTTAAGGATTTTTCTATTTTTTGTTTTTCTTTTTTAAAAGCCCTTTGTAATGCATATTGTTTTTAAATGTAACTTAATTTATAACTTTTACTATAAGCTGCCCTGGGTGTCACTTTGGTAGAAAAGTGCAATGTAAATCAATTGAGAAAGTAGGAAAATAAATAAATAGATAAACAAACAAATATTTATTTCCATTTGCCAACAAATGGATGGAGCCAACAAATAGATTTTTCTCCCATGCCATGTCTATATTTTTGTGTTATGGAAAAATCTTCTGCATAACTACTCAGAAATATTTCTCATTTGTGTCAATCTGAAGTAGCCCCAGGTTGTTCAGGTAAGTATATAACTGCAGTGTTAGTCTCATAATAAATGGATTTTTTTGAAAAACAAATATGTGAAAGGAGGAGTTAAGTGCCTGCAGATTCATGCAGACATCTTTGTGTGGATTTAGTCAACCAGACAGAACTTCTTTGGCTGATGCCCTGAGGCAAACATTCTGAACTAAATAATGCTTTAAAACCCTATTTTCAATGTTCTATTTTTTACCTTTATGAATATTTCAAAATGGTCCCAATCTGGGAGTATTTCAATCTGTTGAGTTAACATATCTGTTTGGGGTGATAGGAAATTCATTTCCCTCTATCATTACATTATACACATTTACATATGCAATGAACAAAGATAGTTGAATTAACAAAGTAGGCAATGGGCCTGTGTGAAAAATGAAAAAAAAAGTAGTGTTGTTTTTGTGTAATTGTGGCATTAAATAATTGCTAAAATTGGAAGCTGCTCTGAGTGCCCCTTGGGGGGAGATAGAGCAGGGTTGAAATAAGCAAATAAAATAAAATAAAATAAAATGTTTCAGTACTCATGACTAAATTAGTGTGTGTGTGTGTATGTGTGTGTGAGGGGTCATTTCTAAAGTGTTTCTAAAATATCGTAAGGGGTCAGTATCATAACTTTAATAACTATATAACTATTTTTTCATTACTTTTGTTATATAATTGTACAAGGGGGGGATTCCAGGGCTCCTTTCTCCCTCATTTTTAGAGCTAGAAGGATGAAACTTGCAACAATGGTAGAACACATTTACCACACTTACCCCCCCCCCCCCCGCACATTTCAGAATGATTTACATATCCCAACAGATGCCCATACATCCATTGAAATAATAATAATAATAATAATAATAATAATAATAATAATAATAATAGGAAAACTACTAGGTAAACTTTGGAGTAACTGCCTCTCAACTTTGCCTACCTCACAGGGTTGATTCAACTCCTAGCAATCCCCCTTTATCTTGAAATCCCTTTAGAGAATGAACACCAAAACTTTTACGGGGAAATTCTGGGAAATATAGTTTGGGAAGGTAATGGCCCCTGTGCCAGAAAATTCAAAAGGTCCTGCCCTAAACTACATTTCCCAGAATTCTGCTTGCTTTCTGTCAGGCCTGAGGCAGAGAACAAATTCTTACCTGGGGGGGGGGGGGGTTGAAATATTTTTTAAAGCGAATCATGAAGCATAGGTCCATAATACAAAATAATTTAAATTATATGTTTCATTCTATATTTTATATAGACTTAATTAAATCAAATTTCTATGTTAGTTACAAAGTTTCAAGTCTTAAAAAAAATCTGAAAATGACTCTAAATTGGTAATTTAAAGCTACAAAAGAATACCACAATGTCTGTTGGAAACACCTGAAAACTGTGTCAATACACTTTGACAGAGATCAGGCTCCATGGATAAACTTCGGTGGACACTTAAGAGTGCAAGTCCAGTCAGTCTTTCTTGCTGCATTGTGCTTCTTATGCATGATTTCAAACATTTCAGAATGAAAATGATTTTTCATGTGTAGCTGTTGACACAGGTAATGTTGCAGAAATCTGAAGAAGTTTCTTCACATTTGGAAAAAACTGTCTCTTACAGACAAGATATGCTTCCAGTGCATTTGATGGTTGTTACGGGTTTGTTGAAAAACAAACTGCGTGTAGTCCTGTCCAGACTTATCCAGTCCTTTGCTGTATCCACAATGAGCAAAAGAAAACAAGCCACAAAAATGGAAGAGAACTCAAAAAATTTACTCTTAAGTAGCAGAGTCAAAAAATCACAATAAAACTTCCAGCAACAAAACTCACATAAAGTTCCTTGCATCTTCATAGTAGGCTCTCAGCAAGTATTCAGTAAGTCCCCAAAAGACATTACAAACATTTCCCAGATATACCCCATTCAGGGAGTGGCTCAAGCCTGTTAGCCCTGATTGTTCCAATTACTCAACCATGAGTTGTAATTGACCAGGTGTTTTTCTCTTAACACACACATACACAAGTAGTGATTCCACAGAAACTTAGTCACATACATGCATATACAGTAATAATGGTTTGTCTGCAGGTGCAATCTTTTTGCATTTTCTACACCACAGGTTAAACCCTTCCATCAGTGTGACAGTATCTTGAAGGCATTCACTGTAAAGTTCTATGCATTTGTTCAAGTTAGATTTTAAATGGCCACAATTAATAGGGAGGAACACTTGCAGTTCCTGAACTACTGCCCTGTGCCTTGTAAACCTTTCTTGAAGTTGACTACAGAAAGTCCAGAAATGGGATGTACACATTTAACTTATAATATTCCTCCTTTTTTGCAGCGCCATTTGGGGAATGAGTGGAGGCTTATGTTTCAGAAATGAATATATAGATCAGAAACAAGTGCTGAAGGAAATAAAAGAAAATGAAAAATATGAAGCTAACCAACTTAAAGGAAAGTTGAAGGAACTGGCTGATATGTCAAAAACATGGTGATAAAATGGAATATTTGGACACAGGTAAAGAAAAAAATCTAGTCAATTTTACGCAAGTGACTAACGAGACAGAAAGGAGCAGAGAAGGTCAGCATAAGTTGATGGATGGAGAAGCTTCTAAGACTGATAAAAGTTGAATATGGGAATGATGTTAAGTTGAAAGTAGATATGCTAGCTCAAAATGACAGTGTTAAAATATGTAGTGAGACTGTGATAGATATATTTGGATAGAAGAGATTGAA
The DNA here is from genome assembly GCF_035594765.1 of Anolis carolinensis. Taxonomy (NCBI): domain Eukaryota; kingdom Metazoa; phylum Chordata; class Lepidosauria; order Squamata; family Anolidae; genus Anolis; species Anolis carolinensis. Next base: position 43,506,920 of record NC_085841.1, read on the forward strand.
TCTGTTGGAGAAATTCTGCAATGGAAAATAATGTTTAGTTGAAGGCGAGATCTCTGGCTCAGCAAATATCTGCTTTGAGAATTGATGCACAATGTAACCAATGTCAAGGGAAATTTTCAAGGTTTGTATGTCAATGGGGGTGGGGGAAGCCAAAAGCTATATAAATTGAATATCAACTTAAAAAGTAAAGGTCAAAACCAATACTTTGTACTTTGCTCGGAAACTCATTGGCAACAAATGGAATGATTTGAATATGAAGTGTAATATGCTCACTACTGCATGTTCCTGTAACTACTCTGGTTGCCATGTTTAGACCAATTGGAGTTTATGAACATGGTACAGAGGCAGACCAATGCAAAGCTCATTGCAGGTACATTTATCTAAAATGGACATAGAGTGATCTAATTTAATCAGAAAAAGATCGGTAATAATGGTTAAACAAATGGCTTATGGATCATCAGTGTGGGAGAAAAAATGAATCTATGATTTGTGATTGATAAGGAGAATAGATGAGCGGGTATCTATATTTGTAGACAGAGAAAGTATGAATAATTATGAATTTATAACTGTGATAACGAAGATCAGATGCCAACTTTTCTAGTCTTTTTTCTTTTTTCTTCCTTATATTTTGTATTCTATTTCATATTTCTTCTCTTTGTTTTGTATTTATTTGACTTTCTTTTAAAATTATGTAAGTTTTATTCTACTTTAAAATGTGCAATAAAATTATTTTAAAAAGGAATCCTAGTTTCCAGAGTCATAGTCCAGCATAGCAATTAAACTTTCACACCATGGTGCCTCTCAATTATGCTATGATGTTAATTTTATTATTGTGCAATTATTGAGTTACCTAATGTTAATTAATGTACCTTAATTAATTAATTGAATGCATTAATTATTTAATTAGCATGAATAAGAATAAGTATTTGGATTGATGGTTCCATGGGAATTTTTTTGACTAGAATTTCCAGTTGTATGCACATTAGGGAAACTAGTGTAGTCAAGATACTATTGGCAAAACACACTTTTCTCCTGGCTTACTTGCAAGGGAGGTTCTTTCTTCCCCCCAGGCACCAGGAAAGCAAAGCGCTCTTGGGCATCACCTTCTCCCTCTGAAAGGGCATTTCTGGATGCCATTTGACTGAGCAGGGCTTCTTAAGCTTTTCTGTTTGCAATCCTTTCCAGTCTGAGAATTTTTTATGTCACCCCAGGTATGTAGATATATAAATATGTATAAAATGCAAACATTTACCAATAACAAATCAGCATTTGGAAGGCTTGCTAAACAGGGTGATTTTCCTTTTTTTGAAGTACAGCTGAAGCATCTTCTGCAGACTCTTGTAAATATTACACAACAAATTTGTATAAATTCCTAAATCAGCCATGAGGTGATGTTCAGAAAACCTTTACTGGTGCCAATTTTTGAGATCCCAACATTGAGCTATGGGTTGGGACCAGAGCCGGCCCTAGGTATTTTTCAAGTGTAGGCGAACAGAATTTTGCCCCCCCCCCAAAACCAATCAATGAAAAATAAAAGTGTTGGATAAGCGAAAATGTTGGATAATAAGGAGGGATTAAGGAAAAGCCTATTAAACATCAAATTACATTAAGATTTTACAAATTAAGCACCAAAACATCATGTTTTACAACAAATCAACAGAAAAAACAGTCTTGACTGCGCCCCCATATGTTTTGCGCCCGAAGCGACCGCTTAATTCGCTTCATTGTTGGACCGGCTCTGGTTGGGACCCACAGTGGAGCACTAGAGTAACCAGTCAGTTGGAAACCCAGAGCAGGCCAGACTCCTTATGTATGAGGATAAATGCTTTGGATACCTCCTGGAAAAACTATCTACGCTAGTACAATTGGGGATGTAGAAGACCAAAGTACCCTAAAGCCACCAGATCCCATGAGATTTTGGAAACTAAATCTTTCTGTTTAATTGTTATTAAAATTTAAGAAAATTAATTTTCATGGGGTGCTGAGTAATATTTTTTTCTGGAAAGGGGGAGGTAGGCCAAATAAGTTTGGGAACCACTGGTATAGATGTACCCTAAATGATCTCACTTTAGGACTATTGGTGCCACTAGGCATTTTCTGGCATTTTGTGTTTTTGGTTTGTCTTACAGTATATGCTACCTAGATATTAACTTTCTTTCCTTAGATAGTCATTGTACTCTTGAGAAATGTCAGAGAAGTGTGAGTGTGAATTAATGTTTAAAATAGTTGATTTGCACATGGGATTTTCATTTTACCTCAGTTACTAGCATTTTGACACAGAAGACTGAGATGAGGTTCTCTTTGTGCCTACTTTGTTTGCTTTCCAAAGGTTGCTGGGAAACTACAAGGCCCCTATTCCACTTTCTTATAGTTAGCTAGCTTTAACCTAAATAGAAGAATTGACAGCCTTTCAAAAAGAGGACTCTCATTTTTCGCAGCCCTTTGCGAAATGTAGAGGCCATGGTAACACTCAGCCATTCTAATAACAATGAAAAACGTAATGTGTGCGGTAGTCGCTGCAACTGAAGAATTGTCCTCCTGATTGACAAGAGGAAGCTGCCCTTTTGCAACCCCAGCAAACTTTAGTATAGAAGGCTGTGATATACAATTTAAAAATGTAATCATCTAACTGAATGCTTGGTACAAATCACATGGTATCACACAATTGGATACAGAGTCATATCTCTGCTTGGGAAGCCTGAAAAGGGAACATTGCCATCATTCATACACACACACACACACACACACACACACACACACACATATATATATATATATATACACATATACATATATATATATACACACACACACACACTGTTACATTCTGTTATTACTCATTACAGTATATTCAGGAGATCGATCTCTCTCTCTCTCTCTCTCTCTCTCTCTCTCTCTCTCTCCTGAATATACTGTAATGAGTAATAACAGAATGTAACCAATTTTCCTGGTTTGAAGAAATGTTTTTAAGAAATATTTTAGAATGGATAAATTACAACACACTAACCCCCATGAGAAAGAAAAAAGTTTTTTTTCAAAAGCAGACAAGAAACTCTTTGGATAGTTAATAATAATGTTAAAGAACTAAGCAGGAGCGATTGAAGTCATTAGAAATTAAGAGAGTTGTTTAAGCTGAGTAAAGAGGTATTTCCAAGGACTGGAGACAGATTAGAGGAAGAAGGGGATGTATCTACATAAATAGGCTTATGATTAAAAGCTGAATTACTGAACATGGTTAAGAGGATTAAAAAATAAACTAAATAGGGGAGATAAGAATATCTCTACTGCTATTAGCTGCCAGAGATGTATCTTTCTTCAGGAATATTTTGGAGCACAAAACTAAGATTACAAAAGGGCAGGGCATTGTATTTTGAGCTACTGCTGTGTAATTGGGTGTTAATAGAGAAGAGAGTTAATGGTGGTAAAACTCTAGCTGAATTTACTTCAGAGGATTTGTATGCAGGTTCTATGGAAATATAAAAACCAAGACTGTAGTTCAGATAAAGGGCATTTTAAATTTTGATGCAGTTGGTTCCCATTGCCAAAAATACCAGCCAACAAAATTGCACAGCCAAACAGGCAAGCTGTGACTCAGAATTATATCCCATTTTTGGGTGACCGCCAATGTAGGTGACACCGAGGCATTAAACATATTGATTATTTGGAAAGTATTCAGAATTTTTGATATCTGCCATGTTAATGTTTAACTAGATTTTTTTAAAAAAAAAATAATAAAACTATTTGTTTAATGTAGATCCTTTAAACCTGTTTGCAGAATTGTGCACCTGGCAAGAAGGACATAGCTAGACACTTCGCTGACCCTACCCATCACCATCTCCACCAGAATGCAGTAACTCTATGGCAGATCCATGGTGTGTTGAATGGGAAGCTGTAGCACAGGTCCATATGTGGAACTACTACCCTGTTTCCCCGAAAATAAGACAGTGTCTTATATTAATTTTTGCTTCCAAAGATGTGCTAGGTCTTAGTTTCAGGGGATCTTATTTTTTCACGATTCTTTTCTTGTATTCGATGGAATAGCTCTTTCTTTTTGCGCTCATGTCTAGGGGTAAAGAGGTGGGAAAAGTGCACACGAGGCGAGTGAGGAGGCGGGAAAGGTGCATGCCTTTTCTTCCTTCTCCTTCGCATCACATGCATCTTCCTTGGTGGTGGCAGCTCCCTCCTCCACCACCAAGGAAAGGAGTGCACCTTTTCCTCCTCCTCTTTCGTGCAGCACACACCTTCCTCAGTAGCAGTGGCTCCCTGCTCCTAGGTCTTACTTTCAGGGGATGTCTTACATTTGGCAATATAGCAAAACCTATACTAGGTATATTTTCAGGGGATGTCTTATTTTCGGGGAATAAGCACATTTGGGGCGAGTGAGGAGGCAGGAAAGGTGCACGCCTGCGGTGGCGGCTCTCTCCTCCTAGGTCTTACTTTCGGGGGGGGGGATGTCTTATATTTGGCAATACAGCAAAACCTCTACTAGGTCTTATTTTTGGGGAAACATAGTACATTATGCTGAGCTGTACAAGATGCTGGCCTGTGTGTTTCTGTATAGTTATAGTTATAGTCCCCCTCGATGGATTGTCACCTTGTCGTGGTGAGGGGTTTTGCGTGTTCCAATGAACCTGTGGGCACAACCACCTGAGTCATGCACTCCCAGGAGTGGCCACAGGGGAGGATCCAGACCAAGAACAATCCAAAGACCCAAAGACCTCAACGGTGGAGCAGGTGGAGGATAACATGGTACATGTTACAACAGCTGTGAAGGCGGAAGAAGGCTGCAACAGACTGAGAAGCCACACGAATACTTCCAGCTTAGTTCCCCCTTCCTTCCACCATCCTTATTCATGCATTAGCTATCTAAGGTTTCATCCTCAGGCTTCCACAAGATAAAACAGGCAATTAGACTAAACTGCAAATGGTCTCAAACATTGAAGGCAAAACCAAAACAGATTGGTTATGCCCAAACCTTCTGCATGGAATATCAGTATCTAAGAGAGGGCTCAAATGGCAATTTGATGTAGAAATGCGTATGTATTGTCTGTGCTTAAGAAGTTGGTATCTCCAGTGAGTTAAGTGATGCTTTCTGTCCTAATATGATAGCATAGAATACCTTGGTAGAGATTGTGCAATTAAAGAAATCTCCCTTTTTTGCAGTCAGTGGAAGAAGATATCAAGGAGGAAGAGACAATTGAAGCAACAAACAGCATCCAGCTACCAGATTATCACAGTGGCTATGTTCTTTCCAGTTACTCCTTCAGTTTGCAAACTGAAGCAAGTTACAGTAATGACATTAGCCGCTCAACTCTAGTGACTATAGATGGCACCCTCAACAGCAGAGTATGTGAGTACTTACAAAACAATGTACACATGTCTAAAAGCATGCTGACGTCAATGGAATCTAAATGTTTAACTGTGTGTTTAGCTCTAATTGATTTCCCACCCCCCACTCCTCAATACTTGGAGACTGCTGATTCTTAGCAACCTCACAAATGCAGTGGGCAAACATAGGCTACTACTGGGAAATACCTGTTAGAAGAAAACCACCATTAGAGTGATATTAAGAGGTCTCACTTTATAGCAAGTTGCAAAGAACTGAAGCCTTAGGCCCCTAGTTAAACTGCATTATGAAGTTTTGTTGCATGGTAGTGTAGATGGGGCCTTGGTCTATTTACTTTGCCTTTTAGAAGTGTTCACTAAGTATCCATTTGAAGATCAAACAGAATTACTTACATGTATGTTCACATTTCAGTGGAGAAATTGGATTAGATTTTGTTTAATTTTTCTAAATTCACCATTTTGAAGCTAGATTAAAAAGGGCCCAAGACCTTCAGTTGAATGATGCAAAATAAGAGAAAGCGGGGGGGGGGGGGGGGGGGGGGGGCTTGGTAGAAATTGTCTTCTGAGCTCCTGATGCATCTGGAAGCGGCAGAAAGCACTTAAAAACATGTGGGATGGGCTCTGTCAGATTTGCCCATGTTGAAAGCTTTCAGTGACGTGGAGGAATGGTTATTTTTATGAGCAGTCTCCTATGCTCTGTTTCCTTTACAAAATCTTTCCACATGATCCTGGAACAGTATTTTTTTTAATTAATGTAATTCACAATGGTAAGATATCACTTTGCTTTCACTGCATTTTCTCCTTCATAGTAATATAGGCTTTCAAAAATGTGCTGTTGCTAGGTTTTTACCTTTTTCCCCTCCCCCTCTCCCAACTATAGTAAGTTAGAATCGTGCTTTGAGTCTCCTCTAGATTAATAAGATTGAGAGGGAAAGGAAAGCATCCTAGAAGTTGTATCTGTTTTAAGAAAGGTGTCTTGGGTTAGCACTAGAGCAGCAGTTCCCAAACTGTGCTCCACAGAGCTCTTAGGGCTCTGAGAAGCACAGTAAAGCCTAGGAAGCTTGCGGTCAATGGAGCCCTGCTGCTACCAGTGTGGCCTACAGGGACTCTCTGCCTCCTTTCTTCTCCTTTCACCAGCACGTACGCAAGAGATACGTTACTTGTCTGCCAACCTGGTCGTGTGCCTGGAGTGGGACGAGGCCACACTGGTGGGAAGTGAGAGGGCTCTGGAGGAGTTTCTGAGTCCAAGTGCAGAGAGGAGGAGGAGCAGACCCCCCCTTGTCTGTCTCAGGGCTGGGCTGGGGTTGCTTTGTGGGCTTTACTACAGATGGAGACCTCCTCTAGAGTCAAAGCTGCCTGGACAGAGGCAGAGGGCTGGGAGAGGAGGACACTTTCGCCATGTGTCTGTTGTAACAGGGTATCTATCAGTTCTCACTTCGCCTCAAATATGCCTTTGAAAGCAAAGGGAGGGAGGGAGGAACAGGGAGAGAGGGGAGATGAGGATAGGCTTCCCATCCCTCCAACAATGGCAGTGGAGGGGAACACTTTGTGCTCCTTCCTAGCTACTTGTGGTCAGCACCTTCCACTGAGCCACTGGGACCCAGGCGCTTCCACGTAAAAGGTCTTCCTGCTGCCTGACCTGCCTGACTTAAGGCTCTTCTCTGGCCAAGGCTTGAGCCTGAGCACCTCTTCCTGGCAGCAGTGGGGAACGGCACATGCCATGGCAGCAGCAATGAAGGGGAAGGGGACTAGGAGTAGGAGGAGTGCAAACAAACCTCCATCCGTACAGGTGAGACTAAGTTGCCAGGGCAGCATCAGGGACCCGACAGAGGCGAGGAAGGAGCCCCATGTACTCTTCCTGCTGCTGTTGCTGTCACTGCTTGGCGCTGACCCCAAGAGCAGTGGAGGGGAGCAAAGGTAGGGGGCAATGGAGGAAGCAGGATTTAGGTCACCGGGGTCAGCCACATATAGTCAAAGTAAGGTATGTGTCTCTGAGAGCTAGCCTTCAAGTGGCCTGTCAACCTATGGTGACCCCAGGCATTTCTCATCACATTGAAGTCTCAAACATAGGCAACAGTGGGCGGATTTGCCAGGCAGCATAGTGAATCCATGGGGCAGCAGGGAAACTGTTGCCCTCTGGCCCGCATCACTCTCATTGCCACTTTCCCCATCACCTGGGGAAAGTGTTACCACCTGGCTGCTCCTCACTCTGGCCCCGTTCTAAGTAATGGGGCTCCATCCTAGGATGCTGATGGAGCCAAAACAGAGCCCTGCCAGAAGCAACTCTGTGTTATGTGAAGGACTTCAGAGGGCTCTGTCTGGGCTCCATCCTGAAAACATCCTAGGATGGAGTAAGAAGTCAATGTGATGAGATCCTAGAACTGTTTGATTTTACTGTACATTGTTTTAATTTTCCCTTATTACAAAGGACTTCAGCATTGGTAATGCCAGAAAGACATATACATATACATAGTTATGCTGCATGCTTTTTTTCTGAGAGAACTCTGAGAAAGAGTTGCAGTGTAGTAAATGCTTAATCTTTGGGGGGTTTTCTTTTTCTTTTTCACTTCTCCCTTTCTCTCCCTCCTGTAATTATGTTCCATTTCCTCTCCACTAAGTGGAGGAAAGTCTTGGAGTGGCTTAGTTTGATGTCTGAATTCCTCTCATAGCTCTTCAAATCTTTTAAAAAAGAGAGCTGAAATGCATGAAATGTTGCTTTGGGAGTCCATATATCCTTTTCCTCCAGTTACATCAGATTTTCACTGATTTTCACAGCCATTTGACATATTTATATAACCCTAGCTGGATGGGGACCTAGAAGGTTTGTACTGGGAGTTGGGATTTGTATGCCTCTGTTCAGATATGTGCTAGCTTCCATTTCATTGCACTCCATTGGCTTCATTAGACTTACATCTAGATTACAACAGTGCGACTGAGAGATCAAAAGGAGAGAAGGGAAAATACTTGCCATTCCCTGTCCCAGTTTTCATTTCCCTGCTGATCCTCCAAGGATTGTACCAGCAATCAATTACCTGGGAAACTGGAACAGTCTGTAGGCTGAGTTTTTTATATTTCAGTGCAGAAGACAACCTTCTTAGCAAGCAAAAACAAACTAGGAATAGATGCTTTATTATTATTTCTACAAGCTTTCAGCTATCATTGCTTTGCCTTTCATGAAAAGCTCTCACAGCTTGCTAATTTCCTGAATATTTGTACCTGAATAGATTTATTTGAATTAATACTTGTAAATGTGTGTTTGAGCACCCCTTTAATTTACAATATGTTTGTACTGTGTTACAAAATGTTAAAATATACCTTGAACTTTTCACACTTTATTTTGTTCATGCTATGTTAATGAGAATCAGTTCATTGTTACTTGGGTATGCATTTTTTTTTTTTTTACTCTTTGTTCTTAGGGCTTGGCCCCATGTTAGGCGCCCTGAGTCCTTGCGGTTAGATGGAAGTGGGATAGAAAAATAAAGTATTATTATCATCATTATTATTATTAAATTGGTGGAGACTCAACAAAATAAAATGTGCTATAGGGTGATGTCCCTTGCACAAAGACAAAGTTTTGGCAGTGTAATAGCTTTCACCATGTTTTTATTACAGAACCAATTAAGAAATGACATTTCTAACTCAGGAACAGAAATCACAGTATAGACATCATCAAAGGACATCTAGACTGATCCCCTTCTTCTGGGCAGAAAGGCATCATCCAAACTCTCCTGACATCCATTTGCTACCTCTATTGAGTTGGAGAGCACCTTCAAGACACATCCATATAGGTCATTCCTTTTTTTACAGCCCAGCACAGAGATTGGCTAAGAGCAAATCAATTATCCCCCCAAAAAGGGACAACAGCAATCCCCTTGAATGTCTGCCAGTGCCTATATGACACACAATTAACCACATAACTTCAACTTAGCACAGATTCATACTACAGTAGAGTCTCACTTATCCAAGCTAAATGGGCCGGCAGAAGTTTGGATAAGCGAATATCTTGGATAATAAGGAGGGATTAAGGAAAAGCCTATTAAACATCAAATTAGGTTATGATTTTACAAATTAATCACCAAAACATCATGTTATACAACAAATTTGACAGAAAAAGTAGTTCAATACGCAGTAATGTTATGTTGTAATTACTGCATTTACGAATTTAGCACCAAAATATCACGATATATTGAAAACATTGACACAAAAATGGCTTGAATAATCCAGAACATTGGATAAGCGAGGCTTGGATAAGTGAGACTCTACTGTATTACTTACTTACTTTACTTCTCTTTGCGGATTCAGTCATTTTATTTTATCATTACTGACTCTAAATGGCTGGCTGGCTGGCTGCCTCCCACAGTGCCTTGCTCATGGCAATTGGGCCAAAGTAAAAGTATTGGGTTTTTTTTTAAAGCAGTTTATGTTATCTTTGTTTTGAAATAGTTGCTTACTGCTTGCTTACTTTAGACCTCTTTGCAGATTCAATAATTTTATTTATTTTATTTAGACTAACTCTAAATGGTGATTGCTGCAGCCAGTTATTTGGGTCCTTCAGCCATGATTTGGCTCCTAAGCAGTTTTGCATTCAGAGAAATGTAGTTTACAGCAGGGCTTTTTGCAATTTCTACCATTGGGGGCCTGGCTTTCCCAAACTACAGTTAAGGCGGCTGTTATTAGTCACGCCCACAGCGCCTCTCTTATGGCACCACCGGCAAAGATGAGGCCAAAGGAATAAGATTTTAAAAGCCCTTGGCTTTACCAAAGTTGCTTAATGGTTATAGTGAAAATTAAATTGACCTCAGGAGACATCCGAATGTTACAGAACATTTACGAAAAAATGGGTGTTTCAAATTCTAAATCCCCTCCAAACCTTTCGTACATGCCTCTGAAATCACTTCGTATGCACAAATTCAATGAATTTGACACGAGTTCCAATTTTAATCCGAAATTATGCACCAGCCTAATCTGTAGTCCTGAAAATTGGTCAGTTTGGTCTTTAAGCACCCGGCCTTCCTTGGATTTGCAGCCCTCAAAACATGTTCTTCCACGGTGAGGTGGGAGCTGCAACTGCCTGGATGCATTCCAACTACCTCTGGTGGGCTTCCTTCCAAGCGTGGAAAAATGTGATTCATCTCCTCTGCCAATGAGGCATCCCCCCCAGCAGGAATGTCATTGTTTGATTTACAGTTAGTAATTTGTTGAATCCCCTGCCACACCTGCCTTGCGTTGTTGCTGTGGAAATGATCCTCGACCTTCCTATTATATTCCATCTTGGCCTGCTGAATGCCCTTCTTGAGACTTGTTCTGGCAGCACTGTATTTAACTTCATCACCAGACCTGAAAGAATTGTTTCTGACATGCAGAAGTCACTGGGCTTCCTTGGTCATCCAGGGTTTCTGGCTGGGATAAATTCATTTCTCTTAGGGCTTGTTTTTCTGAATTTTAATCACTATAGCAAAATGTTCAAATTTGTCAACATCTTTCTTGAATTATGGTGCCTTAACCAGACACAGCATTGCATGTGACCAAAGCAGAACAGAGCAGGACTGTTATTTTCTTTGGTATGAACACTATATTTCTGTTCATGCAGCCATTAATTGCATGGAGCACTGTTACCTTCCCATGGAAGTGGTATCTATTGATCTCTCACATTTGCATATTTTCGAACTGTTATGTTGGTAGAAGCTGGGGCTAATAGTGGGAGTTCATTCCACTCCCCAGATTCGAACCGCCAACCTTTCAGTCAGCAAGTTCAGCAGCTCAGTGGTTTAATCCGTTGTGCCACCAGGGTCTTCATTCTATATTGTGCATTTCAATTTTTTCTGCCTGTAACTTAAATCTTACATTTATCCCTGTTGAAGCCCAATCCTTCAATCTGGTAAGGTCATTTTGAATCCTGACTTTGTCCTCTCACATCTTAGCTATCAAAAACCTCATCAAATGGAGTGAGGGCTCTGTCCTACGATGCTTGCAGGATGGAGCTAGGACGGACCCCACTGGAGCCTATCATATGATGTAGGGCTACTTCTGGCAGAGCTTCATCCTGGAAGCATCATAGGGCGGAGCCCAGAGAACTTGGGTGGCTACCCTTGTTCACATTAGCTAAGCCAGGGACAGCACATGGGGAAGCTGGGCAGTGATGGATTCCCCCGGGGGATGGGGAAGGGGGCGATGTGGGCTGCTTAATACTGGTTTGGTTTCTCCTCTGCCCGATAGATTTTCCCCACTGCCCCACGGATGCTCCCACTGCCTTCCAGCTTAAGGACCTCAATGTAATGAGGTCCCTTATTTGTCATGATTTATCATTAATAAATATTGTTTGGTACACAATAAAATGAAATCAAAGAAAAATACGATGAAAGCATGATAATTACCCAGATCCTTCTTTTTTGAGGAAAGTTGAAGGGCTAAATATTCCATTCTGTAATTATGCCCAAACAGGGTATGTCAATGTGTTTAAGGAACATATTATGTATGGCTTCATAAACCTCAGTCTGTCTTAGCCTCCTTCGTGGCTGGTTGGCTCATGCTGAGCATGAAGTCCTGAAGATGGGCTATTTTTTGCATTTGTTTAAATCTGAGTAAAAGCTTTGGCTGCAAGAGCCCTCCAGAGCCATCCTTCCAGCATAAGGATGGGGTTGCTCACACCATCCTTATCCCAGGAGGAGGGTGAGACACACAGTGGCTGAGAGTGCTCCAGAGGGCTCTTAGCCACTACGTGCCTTCCTTCCCCATCTTTTTGGCATAAGGGCCACCATGTCCTTATGCCAAGAGGACAGGGAAAATGAGGGGGGGGTCTGAGGTAAGCACCCAGGGGGCCGCATCCAGCCCATGGGCCTTAGTTTGCCTGCTTTAGAACATTCTTATGGTTGTGCAGAAACTCTGTTGAGGGAGTTTATTTTGAAAGCTCACTGACCCTAAGGTTTGGATCATTTTTCTTCCCCCTCACCTACCTTTCTCTTAATAAGTTTTACATCTTAATAGCCTAAGACTACAAACGATTAAATAGCTTTGCTCCTTTGTTGCCACACACCTGCAATTGTAATAGTTTTGTCTAAATTTGAATCAAAGCGTGAACTACATTGACCACCACACTGCTATGGGAGCTAACAGCCAACAGTCATTGTTGTCATTATGTTTTGTTCCTGGATTCAGCCTTGAAAATGTTGTTAGGAACATAACACAGCCCTGAGCCTTGAGCCCTCTCTGCCAGAAAGCCTGCCTCCTCTCTTGTAAGTGAGTGGGTGGGAAGCAAGCACAGTGTTGTTGACATGCCTTTATAGGATTCAAAAATCTAACAGCTTCATTAATCTTGCATTAAGATAATGAGCTTCACAAAACTGCACTCCAAGTTTGAATGATGTAAGTCCTGCCCAAGGACAGCTTTCCTGCAGTGCCAACATCCTTATTTACTAGCACCATTGTAGACTCCTTGTCAATCTATACTTTTGAATGCTCTTGAGCAAAATACTCTTCTCCTTTGTAAATTGCTTTATAGAATGAATACCTCACAATTATCTACTTCCCCTTCACGTTTCAAAGAAGAAAGCAACAGCATAACTAAAATCTGATTATAAAATTTGAATACAAACCTAGAAGAATAATCAGGAAATGAGAGACAAGTAAATGTTTCTCTACCTTCACCAACTTGCTCTGTGTTTGCAGCACAGCACAAGAACAGTCTCTGAAAGGGCATAGAAGCAGCTTTATGCAAAGCTTATTACAAAAACAAGAGTGGTAACCAAAGTTGTGCCAATTCTCTCCCATAGGAGGAGCCCCACCAGTTCTTTTTTGCTAACAGGCAAACACCTTTTTATTTAGTCAGGGGCTCTTAAGTTATTGCAGAAGAAGGATTTTTTTAATTTAGTGTGTCATGCTTTTACCTTTTTATTATGTTTTAATGTCTTTTAAATTATTGGAATTTGGTTTTTTAATACCATCACTGAATAATTTTATAAATATCTGTATCAAATTGGTTTTAGTTGTTCTTTGTTTTAATTTGAAATAGGCCATTTTAGGCTTTTCTTGAAATTGAAGAAAAGCAGGATAGAAAATAAATAAGTATGGAAATACATACTATATATATTCATATATAAGTTAACCTCTCATATATGTTGGGACAAATTTGGGGACAAAACTATGGATTTTAATATGGTTTGTCAATAAGTCAATGGTCATTCTGTGGAAAGGGGAGAGCATCAATGCCAGCTCAGTGGGTCAGCCAACTTTTGTTACCACTGCCATTTCCCTACTGAGGCATTCAAAAATCCCATAAATAGTGCTACGATGGTAATAGTAGAGGGTTTCAATGAGTCTTTTACGTTCTTCCATTGTAGGCTTTGATGCTCTACTCAAAGAAGAGGATGATTTCTTTCTTGATAAGAAGTTAGATACAGTCCTATTCACACTGACTTGTGGATAAGTCAGTCCAGGTTTTGGAGGTGAATATACTATTTTTAACTTTATTTATATCCTACCTTTCTCTCTATAGAAGTTCAAGGTGACTAACATTCACAAAATCTAATAAAATGTTTAAACAAGACAAATACAAATATTTTAAAAAACAATTAAATATTAGTGCATGGATATAAATTAAAATACAATAAACACAATTAAAATTAAATTTGGTTTGAATGCGGTTTCCTGCTTCTTGGCAGGGGATTGGATTGGATGGTCCTTCCAACTTTATTATTCTATGAGTCTATGATTTAAAACTCACCATCCACACAAAATCCCACCCACAACCACCCCAGTATCATGCTCCTTTTATATATGCCAACATGTTGTCCTCTTACCTCTCTCTCTCTCCCTCCCCCCCCCCCTCTCTCTCTCTCTCTCTCCACTCACTTCTCTAAAATAAACCTACCCACCATTTTTCTTGGCTCCCTTTGTAGTTGGATGCCAGGGAAGGCAGATCTGTAGCTAGTTAGCCTTTTTTGGCCTCCAGTACCAAGATATGCATGAATTAACCCCCAGTGTGATGAGGTGGCAGGTCAGTCTACTCATCTGAAAAGGAGATGGAGAACAGTGGTGGTGCCTCTTTCTCTAATGCATCTGGCATCTCCAAAGAATGCCATATTAGCAGTGATAACATACAGGAGGAGGATGTGGTCCTGGCACCTTAAACAATATCTCTGTGTTGGAGAGCAGTGTGGTGTTCTGGACTGGTTGTTGGAGTAGGACCCAGTGGAGGCCAAGGTTTGTATCCCCACTCAGCCATGATGCTCACTGAATGACCTTGGGCAAGTCACACTCTGCTAGGCCACATCTACACTGTGAGTTAATGTAGTTTAACAAAGTTTTAACTACCGTCGCTCAATGTTATTGAATTTGTAGTTTGGTGAGACATCTGCACTTTCACCATTGAAAACTGCAAGACCCATAGCTTTGAGCAATGACAGTTTGAGTCAGACTGTTTTGCCATAGATCTAAAATATCTTGAAGATACAGAACAACCACAAACAACCTGTTTAAAATGTAAATTGCTGCTCATGGAAGCTAGTAGGATATGTTATTCATCCTCTTTCTTGGCCCCAGAAAGGACATTGTTGTTTAGCATGTGAGACAGAATTGATTCAACAAAACTCCATATTGGAGATCCAAAAGACAGAGATAGATCTTTTGCAATGCCAAATGTATTGGTGAATAGAAAAAAAAGTTTATATGCTACATCAAAAACTGTTGGATTGGTCAGTACTATATAGATTGTACCAAAGAGGGCAGGTAGAACTTTAAAGAACTTGGCTTTAAATTACTGTTCTCCAAATTCCTGCTGATCAGGTGATATGCTGTGCCTCCCACATGTGCTACATCTCATGTAGAGTCTTCCACCACCATGTACCTTTAGAAGGGTATTATAATGCATGATGTTCCTTTAATGCAGTATTTCTCAACTTTTCGTCTTCCAGATCTTTGAACCAGGCCCCAGAAACCCCAGCTAGAATGGCCAACTGTCAGAAATTCCAAATTAGACCAAAACAGCTGGAGGACCAAATGTCTTCTGCAATCTTATTGATTGCTATCCATGTTTTTATTTCCTTCCCTCCTTTTATTTTTATTTTCTTAAGGAACAGTGTGTGTGCATGTATGTATTTGGGGGGGGGGGGGAGAGAAACAGAGAAAGAAATGACTAGAAGCTTCTGAATCAGATGGTTAAAGATAATGGTTTTTTAAAAATTAAAATTAAAATTGGAATTTCAAAAATTAATTTCTTCGAACATTAAATTTCATTTTTTCTTAAAACATTTAATTGATTTAAAAAATAACCCAGAATGAAAGTATCTCCATGGATACAATTTCTAACTATATTCTATCAATATTTAACAGCATTTCATAGAGATGAGTGATAGTCTAAATAGTTCTCTTATGCATTTAGTGATATATGCTAAATGAATTCCCTCTATCTCTCACTCCTTTCCCTGTACCTCTCCCTAAATACAAAACAAGAAAGATGAATGAGCAGAGATTGATTAGATACATCAAGGGAGA
Source organism: Anolis carolinensis (assembly GCF_035594765.1). NCBI lineage: Eukaryota > Metazoa > Chordata > Lepidosauria > Squamata > Anolidae > Anolis > Anolis carolinensis. The sequence goes on from NC_085841.1 coordinate 43,522,754, forward strand.
GGGTTCCAGATATAAATGTGCGGGATACTTTAAATGAAATAAAATTAATCTAAAAATAATTCAGAATAAATGCCTAGCATGTATGTACCTTCAAATGACACCTACATCTCTGAATATGCATTATGTAGTCTATGAAACTATAATGCATGTCTACTAATTTATGATTCAAATGAATCTCCCTGACTCTAAGCTTTGAGTCATCTAGAGGAGCAGTTTAAATCATGCTTTAGATCAAACACATTTTGCTCTTGGATATTCATATCATCATAGTATCCATCCTGTGTACCATATTCTCCAGATTGAGTCATTATTCGAATCATCTGGGAACATGTAGGTCCTCTTCTTCTCCTTGACTTCTGTTTGGTTGAAGTAGCCAAATGTTCCAATGAATATCATAACATGGGTTACTGTTGTATATTTTACTATGACATCAGTTAGTTAGAGCTCATGCTTATTCCACATGTGAGGGAAAAGGGAAATTGTTGGTAAAAGGGTTACAGCTTATTCTGCCTCTCCTTAAATCATTATGCCACACTGTTCCCTAGTTACTAACTTCTAAAACTGCAATGCATTACCAGTTTCAGACTACACCTCGTAAATCGGAACAGAAACCATTCCACTGAGAATTTAATCAAGGTAGCTCTTTATTTACATTGGAAAACAAGTACGTTTCACCTCCACGAGAGAAAAAAGGGTTGAGAGATTACAAAAGCTAAACTCATTAGCAATCAACAATTCTTTTATATCCTCACAATCTCAGCGTGAGTGTTCCTTAATGATTACATTAGCTGATCTTAAAACGCAGTTTTGTGATTACACAACTGCATAGCCAGCTGGAATGTACGGTTAATATAATTTACCTATGTGCCAATTTTTGAGTCCACAAATGTGTATGTCTAAAATTAAGATGAAGTGAGTGAGGTATGACCCACATGTCACACACACCCTACAGAAGCCTGGCAGATGCTCAGGTCCCCAATTCTCTCTTGTAACCTTTGTGACAGCCTACTGTTGTATATTTGCATTCCTGTGTACATACCACTGCATGGAGCACTTCACCTATCACCAATTGTTAGCTATTAGAACAAAAGGGTAATTTACCACTGAACTAGCTATGTGGTACATAAAAAAAAACCAAATTAGCTGAGAACTAATTACTAGGGGCAGTAAGGATTTTTATTCCTCTTTCACTACAGTGATATCACTAATAGCAGATATATACAATAACAGATATATATAGCATTAATGTTGGCTTCCCAGTGACAAAGGACTCTTGCCACACCCTGGACTCTCCACAGATATATTTTTTTTCCTTTCCTTGCCTAGTTTATCCATGCCACACAGCGTCTGAGGATGCCTGCCATAGATGTGGGCGAAACGTCAGGAGAGAATACTTCTGGAACATGGCCACACAGCCCGAAAGACATACAACAATCCTGTGATCCCAGCCATGAAAGCCTTCGACAACACATAGACTCATAGAATTGGAAGACAACACATGAGCCATCTAGTTCAACCCCCTGCCATGCAGGAAAAGCACAAAGTATCCCTGACAGATGGCCATCCAGCCTCTGTTTAAAGGTTTCCAAGAAAGGAGCTGCCACCAAATTCCGAGGCAGAGAATTTCATTGTTGAACAACTCATATAGACAGGAAGTTCTTCCCAATGTTCAGGTGGAAACTCCTTTCCTGTAATTTGAACCCATTGTTCCGAGTCCTAATTTTAAGGGCAGCAGAAAACAAACCTTCTCCCTCTTCCTTGTGACATTTCACATATTTATAATTAGAAGTGTGTATTTTTATTAGTCCTTGTAAATCAGATCAAATTTGTTAATTTCATACATATGAGGTGATATCTGATACGTGGGTGTGGCCTGTGCCAAAAATGTAAGAATCAAAACTTACCCCATACTTTTTCATTTTAGTTTTGTAAATCTCAGAAGGCTCCCAAAACCAGTTTCATTTTCAATGCAAGGAAGAAAAGCTGAAAGTAAAGCCAAAGACTGCCTTAGTGTCTTGCTTTTCTTCTGTAAATTAATGGAGTCTCAGAATCAGGAGCGGGAAAAAGAGGGAGCAGGAATGTAATTTGGGAAGGGAAGAGCCCTATGCAAAAGAATTCAAAAGGCCCAGCCCTAAACTTCATTTCCCAGAATGCAGTGCACTGCTCAGCAACAGAGAAATTTGCTCCTCCATACCTAGCCAGATTTGTTCCTGGGTTATAAATGTCATTTCCTTATTGGTTCTACCATAAAAAACATGGTGAAAGTTTATTAAACTGCAAAAACCTTGTCTTTGCATGAGGGACATTGTGTTATAGCACATTTTGCTGTAGCCTCCAGTTCACCAATTTAACATAGTCATCTGCCCATTTAAAAACGTTTTTGGTGTGAAAACAAAATTCCTGTGTAGAACCACTACTTTTAAAGTAGTTAAACAGGAAATAATACTTTCAAACTAGGAACATATTTTCTGTATTATTAAAAATGCTGTTTATAAAAATTTTGAAAATTTCCCAAAAATTCATGGACAAGTGAAATGTTCTGAAATTTCATGAGCTAAAAGTAGTAAATGTGTTCTACCATTGTAGCCAGGAGATAATCCTGGATTAGATACAATTTTGGTCAGAGCATAGAAGCAATTCCACTGCTAGGTACTGATTCTGGGAGTTGTAGTAAAAATCAAATCAAATCCATGACCAAAAGTAGAAACTAAAATACTCCTTAGTTCAGCCTAATTGGTTTCTTTCTAAAGAATGTACTTAAATACAATATCGTGGTGACTCTCCACAGACGTATCCTGTAGAAAGAAAGTCATTATTGCTAAGGATGTGCAATTTGATTAAACCCCATTATGTTTTTGTTATTCAGCTTTTAGTGGACTCTTAGATCTATTTTTCAGGAGCCTCCCGAATTCGGTTGGGGAAAAAATCAATTTTTCGATCCGGCAAGGGAAAGATCTGGGAAGATCAGGCCCATGGGTAACTTACAAGGCTCCCTTTCCCCATGATTTTTAGGGTATCATTGTTTAGAAACACACTTTCTGGGATTATTTCTCCTTATATCCTTCAGTAAGACCTAGATTAAAGGCATCAGACTTAAGAAACTACCTTTCTGGGATCATTTTTCCTTATATTCTTAATAAGACCTGGATTAAAGGCATACATTTTATGGAGGCTTTAAAAATGTCAAGATACCTCTTCCCCACATTTGAAGCTTGCCTCATGTGAAGGGCACCATCGGTGGCAGTTTCTTAAGTGTGTAGAAAGTAAACTGCTTATTTATTGCTATTTGAGTCAAAAAGCAAGCCAAGCTATGTAGAGCTCTGCCTGTTGCTGAGAATTTAGGTCAGTGATCTTTCTCTCTCAGAAGCCTGCTCACAACAGAAAAATGGAAGCCCAACTTGGCTAAAAGATGCTTGCAGCTGCTTCTCCGAAAGAAACTGAAAGCAGTCATTTTTGGCAGCCACATTGTCTTTTGCGGTTGGAAAAAAACGGCAATGGAGCCTGTGCCATTACGGCTGACCAAAAGAGCCAGAACGGCTGGAACAGCTAGAACAGCCAGAGCCCGTTTTGAAAAATGGATCTGTGCACAGACCTAATTATCATTTCAACCAGTCCTTCCTAGTTTGAATAGTTACTTTAATCATCACTTTCTTTTCAAACTTCTGGATTAGCTGCATTTTTATTATCAATGCATTATGACCTTTTATATTGCCCACAGCCAGCCAGCCTTCTTCCAATACTCATTCTCAAAACACTAATGCATAGTTGGTGAATGAGAAATTTTGCAATCACTGATGACAAATTGAACAGAAATGCCAAAGATTTTATTTTCTCCTGACTTGGAAGGTTGCATTTGAGGACAAAATCCCGGATCTTTATGCTTTTCTATGGCATTTACATGATTATGTCAATTTGTACAAATGTGGAGTAAATTAAGAGCTTCATAGCTTTTGTATGGCCAAAAAATGGAAGAAGGGATGGATAGAACTGGTAGGACCTTCCATATAGATATCAGTTCTGGCTCATTCACTCTTATTACAAGCTTCAGGGTTAAATCCTTCCTGCTCTATTACAACAGAGTGAAAAAGGAAACCATCTGAAAGAAAAGGGAAGTACAGTTTTAAGCAGAAAATGTAATAGTTTCCCCAGACTGTATAATGAAACTTCTTAAATCCGAAGTATTGTCCATGTCCAATTTTGTACAATTCCAGAATTTCTGATCAAAATTTGATGATTTCCATTCTTCATGAAATGACATATTGGAATGGGAACATTGCATCACATTAAGGAACAGAGAAAATTGCCAGTTCCCTTTGCAGTTCACAGGTATGCCAAACACTGCTGGATCTATAATAAAAAGGTTTTAATTCGATCGTTTATATTCCATTAGCATGCCTCATCCATCAAGCTTGATCTACACAAATGGTACCTCGAGATACACCACTTTGAATTTGCCTAGACAGAGTTGTGAGGTGCATTAAAAACATCAAATCAAGTCCCAAGGCCCAAAGGAAAATCCCTTTCTGTATGCAAATCCTAATCACCAAACATTTTAAAAAAATAATGCAAGACAAAAGTGAACAAGCAGTTCAGGCTGTAAAAAAAAGCCTCCCCCCCTCTCCCGGCACACACACACACATGCATGCTGGATCTTTTAATATGTCATAATAAAAGGGCACTCTAGCTGGGTCTTTCTCTGTCCATTAAAAATATTTTTGCATATTTAAGCAGCAAAATGTAATTCTAATAGCTGTTCCATGTAGAGTGGTATAAATGCTATAAATTATGCCACATTAGGGTGAAAGCAGAGGAAGAACAGAAGTGAAATACCACATTGTGGATGGTGTAAGATACTAAAAGCAATCAATTAAATTGTCATATCAAGGTAGGTATCATAAAAGTCTTCTCTGAATTTTTGGACTGCCACTGCTAGTCACTATTCACAACATTGGACACTAGTAAGACTTATTATTGAGCCAAAAAAGTTTTAAAAATCATGACGGGTGGTTATATATAAAACATTGCTTCCCAGTACTGCATGCATGCACTATCAACTAGCTGCACTTGTACATAGTAAACTGCTTTATACCTTCTAACCCCACTTTAATCTGTTCAATGTGTTTTAAAATTCTAAAGTGTTTTAAAGCTCATTACATGATTGGTACTTTTGTGTCACCCTCAGATCTTAGTATATGCAATGGGATATGTTTTAGCCACAATACCCTCTACAATTAATTTTTTTTTTTAACTAGTGGGATAAAGGTTTTTGGCTGAATTGATTGAGCTTGGTTGTAATTTTATGTTCCCTGAAGCTAGTGGAGAAAACTCAAATAGGGTGAACCATGTCTGATAGTATATTTCGTATCCCCACATTTCAATTCACCATTCACATTTGCATGCAGGCATCCAAAGCTGTCAGTTATCACAGTGTGCTGCTATCAATATATACCGTAGTTATCTGACTGTGTCAGTTTTGGGACAAATATTTCCTTTGCTCATGATTTCTTACTTTCTTCCCCACCTACTTGGGTGACATTATGACTTCACTAGCAAAGACATATTTCAGTGATATCTTTTGCCTCATATCTTCTTGACCATGGACAATAATGTGAAAAAACAGCCCTTCACATCACATGAGCCAGCATCAGCACCTTGTCCTTGTCCTTTTCTTTGAAACACGTTCACTGGCTTGTTTACTCTTCACTTTTACTCTCACCACTCAGACAGACTCTGAAAATTTGACTTCCAGCTTGTCAATATCCTTCTTGAGTACCCAGAACTGGATGCAGAATTCAGGTAAGGAGTGACCAAAGTGGAACAAAATGGTACTATTACCCCTTTTATGTTGCTGTTGCTACTCCTAGCTAGTTATAGAACTCCTGGCATAGGTTCCTGGCCATTTCAGGTATCTCTGCTGTCTGCAATTGGGTGTGTGTGTGTGTGGGGGGGGGATAGGTTAGTAGATCCCCCTCCTTCCTGATCATGCAGCCCGTGTCCGGACAGCAGCAGATGCACTGTAGTGTGATAGGTGCACTTTTCCACAACTTCCCCATTGTGCATTGTCACATTATTGTCTGAAATCTCAGGGTTTACCTGGCACATCGAGCTCTGATTGATTCCAATAAGACACACAAGAGCAGAGGGCAGAGTCAGAAATCACTTTATTTATCCTGTTGGTCAAGGAGAAATGTCAGGAGAATTCTCCGAGATCTGACATGTCTTATCTTTACAGACATTGACATTTGAAAAGAATAGACATTGCTGTAATTGTTAAAAATTACAATCCACAGTCTTATTTGTTCAAAATCCATTCGGTGTTGTAAGGTTTACAGTTTATGATTGCTGTACAGTGTGGCAGGAAATGTAAGAAAGCTTTTCATTGGAAGAATTATTGAGCCTGCCTTCTTTAACTGTGCCTCCTCTTTCTGCCCATGGGGACTCATTAACAGGAAGTGCTTGTTTCAAGAGAAACAATGTTTGCTGATGGATATCAGGGCTTGGAAGGGGAATACTTCTTGATTAAACAATAGGCAGTAATAAATTGCAATTCCAAGATGATGGGTTTGGGATTTCTTTTGGGGAAGAATTCATTGTCTTTGTGGGATTGGAATGCATCCCAAGTCTGGGCTTGGCTGCACATTTATTTAGATTCATTTTGTGGTGGTGAAAGGGAAAAGGGAAGCTATCGGTGTGCTCAGCTGCGGGTTGCTTTCCTACCTCGGAAGCAGAGCAGGATAACAATAGGTCATTTCAGAACCTCAATCTCGCAGGGGGCTTAGCTTCAGACAACAGTGTTTTTCTAGCATAGTGGCATATTGGAGTAATCAGTGTGTCTCCATCATTGTAAAGTTATGTATTAGAGCTAATAATTCAGGATCTTGGTTCTAAACATATACAAAAAGCTGATGCCATAATCATATTTTGTGTTAGAAAATTTAGATAATGATAGCAGTAACAACATATTGAGGTTATTTATTTATTTATCGGGTCAGAAGCAAACCGAGGGTACAGTTGTAATGTATTTGAAAACACAAACAAAGTTAAAAAACTTGGCATTATACTAAATGTCCTTTGCCCAGTAGTGTTCATTTGGAGTGCCTCTGGTGTTTCTATAAGAAGGTCCTCTATTGTGCATGTGGCAGGGCTCAGACTGCATTATAGTAGGTGGTCTGTGGTTTGCTCTTCTCCATACTCTCATGTCGTGGGCTCCACTTTGTAGCCCCATTTCTTAAGGTTGACTCTGCATCAGACTTGCAGCCTATTGAGGTAATAGGCAATTCTTTAAAATATGTCTCCCACAATACTATGATTAACCAATTACAGCACAACAACAAATAGATTCTGAATATATCTAGCCCATATTTTCTTTCTTCATATATTCCATTGTAAACCTATCCTTTTCAACGTTTTTTTTTGCCACTAATTGGAGATAAAATGGTGCAAACATAATCCAAATAGTTGTTTGCTTAGGCGTGGAAACTCCTTGGATGACCTTGGGAAATTTACATTTTTTAGCCTCAGAGGATGGTAAATCTCAGATTAAATCCCAGAAGTCCCAGCAGATTGGAGGAGGGCGAATGTGTTCCCTATCTTCAAGAAGGAAAAAAAGGACGACCCAAACAATTACTGTCCGGTCAGCCTCACGTCGATACCAGGCAAGATTCTGAAATAGATAATTAAGGAAATGGTCTGCAAACACTTAGAAACAAATGCGGTAATTGCTAATAGTCAACACGGATTTACCAAAAAGAAATCATGCCAGACTAATCTGATCTCTTTTTTCGATAGAGTTACAAGCTGGGTAAATGCGGGGAATGCCATGGATGTAGCATATCTGGATTTCAGTAAGGCATTTGACAAGGTCCCCCATGACCTTCTGGCAAACAAGCTAGTCAAATGTGGGCTAGGTAAAACTACGGTTAGGTGGATCTGTAATTGGTTAAGCGAACAAACCCAAAGGGTGCTCACCAATGCGTCGTCTTCATCCTGGAAAGAAGTGACGAGTGGAGTGCCGCAGGGTTCCGTCCTGGGCCCGGTTCTGTTCAACATCTTTATTAATGACTTAGATGAAGGGTTAGAAGGCACGGTCATCAAGTTTGCAGACAACACCAAGCTGGGAGGGATAGCTAATACTCCAGAAGACAGGAGTAGAATTCAAAACGATCTTGACAGATTAGAGAGATGGGCCGAAACTAACAAAATGAAGTTCAACAGGGACAAATGCAAGATACTTCACTTAGGCAGAAAAAATGAAATGCAAAGATACAGAATGAGGGATGCCTGGCTCGACAGCAGTATGTGTGAAAAAAGACCTTGGAGTCCTCGTGGACAACAAATTAAACATGAGCCTACAATGTGATGTTGTGGCAAAAAAAGCCAACAGGATTTTGGCTTGCATAAATAGGGTTATAGCATCTAGATCCAGGGAAGTCATGCTCCCCCTCTATTCTGCCTTGGTCAGACCACACCTGGAATACTGTGTCCAATTCTGGGCTCCATGATTTAAGGGGGATGTTGACAAGCTGGAATGTGTCCAGAGGAGGGTGACTAAAATGATTAAGGGCCTGGAGAACAAGCCCTATGAGAAGCAGCTTAAAGAGCTGGGTATGTTTAGCCTGCAGAAGAGAAGGCTGAGAGGAGACATGATAGCCATGTATAAATATGAGGGGAAGTCATAGGGAGGAGGGAGCAAGCTTGTTTTTTTGCTGCCCTGAAAACTAGGACGCAGAACAATGGCTTCAAACTATAGGAAAGGAGATTCCACCTGAACACCAGGAAGAACTTTCTCATTGTGAGAGCTGTGGCAGTGGAACTTTCTGTCGTGGAGTGTGGAGGAGGCTCCTTCTTTGGAGGCTTTTAAGCAGAGGCCGGATGGCCATCTGTCTGGGGTGCTTTGAATGAGATTTTCCTGCTTCTTGCAGGGGGTTGGACTGGATGGCCCTTGACATCTCTTCCAACTCTATGATTCTATGATTCTATGAAATCTTGCCAAGAAAACCCCATGATAGGTTCACCATACATTGGTATCAGCTTGGGGTATATAACAATAATATCAACACACCGGTTAATCCCCTGGCACTATGAAAATTGTTTGCTCTAGCAATAGGTGATAATGGAAATAGTGTCACAAAAGAACAATATTTGAATTACTGCGTGTGGATGTGTGCATATGTCTGTTCCCACGTGAGCATACACACACACGTCTCAGGTGGATGGTTATGTGAACATGCTCTGTTAGCTAAGGCCCTCTTACTGCAACATAGCTACTTCAATCAAGAGTTAAAATTGGGATGATGATGATGATGATGATGATGATGATGATGATGATAAAAGCACCTAAGAACATTTCTGAAGTCTTATGAATCCTTCATACAGGGCCGGCCCCACCATAGAGGCCAGTGACGCCGCCGCCTCGGGCGCAGGTCCCGGGGGGCGCCGTCAGGCTGGGAGGGAGGCGGGGCACCGCTCTGACGGTGCCCCGCCGCCCGACCAGTGCGCCCTGGCCTTGTGGCTCCCTCTTTCGCCGCCCGGGGAGGGGAGGAGGGATCGCCTCCTTCCCTCCCCGGGCGGCGAAGCCTGCTTCTTTCGCCGCCCGGGGAGGGGAGGAGGCGATCCCTCCTCCCCTCCCCGGGTGGCGAAGCCTGCTTCTTTCGCCGCCCGGGGAGGGGAGGAGGGATCGCCTCCTCCCCTCCCCGGGCGGCGAAGCCTCCCTCTTTCCAACCCTGGCCGCGCCTCCCACGCTGCGTGGGAGGCGGGGCCAGGGCGAATAGCATGGGAGGCGGGGCCAACCCTGGCCCCGCCTTCCACCCAGCGTGCCCTGGCCCCGCCTCCCACGCAGCGCGGGAGGCGGGGCCAGGGCACGCTGGTTGGGAGGCGGGGCCAGGGCGCAGGAGGCGGGGCCGGCGGGGGGCGCTTTTCAGCGCCCCCGCTTAATATTTAAATTTATCTCCGACCGGCCCTGCCTTCATACCTATGGAGAACGAAACCTGGCTGCTATTCTGAAGCCAAATTAATATAGGTTTTTCTGTTTGCTTGTTTTTTAAAAAAGAAATCTGACTCTCTTGTACAAACTGCTGGATTTTGCCAATATATTTGCATTTTCAATATCCATTTTTCATTCTAAGCCTCAGCCACTTCTGATGATTGATTTAATTGAACAGATAGGCAGATTATTGGGCCCATCAGCTGCTCTTTACTGATGCCTCTGTTCATTCATGAGCACATAGTGCTCCTCACCATAAATTGAATGAGAGAAATTTGCACAGACTGCACAAAAGAGGCAACACCTTCTCCTTATCCATTAGAACAGATAGAATATGTAGATAAACAGAGACATGCAGCTTTAACTTTAGTTCAATTGCAGAGGCAAGAGAGTTACTTTTGGATTACAATTCTCAGAATCTCTTAGCAAACACAGATTACATTTCAAGCCTGCCTTTCACTAAGAGTATACAAATCTACAATCAAAATAACTCAAAACTTATTTTTATAGAAAACAGCATTAAAAGAATCCAATTATAAAAAAACAGCTGTCAGTTAAATCATGTTGAGCATCCCTTATCCAGAATTCCAAAAACCCAAATAGTGCTAATCTAAAATTATCCATATGTGTGGCTGAAATAATGATGTCTTTGATTTCTGACAGTTCACAGAATGCAAGCTTTATGCACAAAATTGTTAAAATATCTATATATATAAAAGAGTAATGGCATCAGGGCGATGCACAAAACAACAAAAGTAAAGGCCCTCCAACCTTGAAATTTGGCCACATAACCCATCATCCACGGCTCCAGTAAGATACAGCACAATTAGATGCCAAACACAATCACAGGGCCAACAAAAGCCCAAAAACCGCAACAGGCGATCTGCGCCTGTTGCAACAGGCGATCTGCGCCTGCGTGCACACTGCCCTCTCCTCCCTTCCCGCGCGCGCGCACACACACACATCATCCTTAGCCCAGGAGGCCTCACAAACACCTCGCCTCAGAGCTGGGCCTGGGCTGAAGGAAGGAAGGAAGGCAGGAGGGCGGATTCCTCTGCCCTCTCCCCCTCAATCTCCTCCCCCCTCAGGGCCCATGGAGGGTCGCCGAGCAGGCCCCCTCCTCCCGCCCCTCTCCCCTCCCCTCAGCGCCAGGAATGCCCCGCGGACCCCTCCCCCCGCCTCACCCTCTCTCCTCTTCCCGGCCTCGGCCTTTCTCCTATTGGGCCTTCCGCAGCGCCGTCTACACCCTGCTCCGCCTCAAGGACTTCTTCCCCGGTTCTTTGAAAACTTCAAGGTGAGGGGGGAAGAGGAGGGCATGGCCCTCCAGCAGGCCTGGGCCTCCCCTCCAGTTGTTTTGGGCGCCAACCCCCGCCCTTCCCGCCCTCAGGCCCCTTCCTTTTCCCCCTCACCCAGTTAAACGGCTGACGGGGGGGGGGGAGTAAAGAGTCTCAGGCCAGGAAGGGTGGAAGTTGGCACCCAAAACAACTCGAGGGAAGGCCCAAGTTGGCCCAGGCTGAGCCCCCCCTTTTCTGTTGTTATTGTGGTTGTTGTTGTTGTCACCCACAAATGACAACCCCTCCAATGCCTCAGCAGCCCCCCTTTTTTCCCTCTCAAGCCCTATCACCCTCACCTTTCCCTTCCCTGTCAGTAATAATTATTATTAATATAATAATAACTGGTCATCATTTAAGAATGTAATAATAACCAATAATAATAGCAATTTATTATTGTTATTATAACAGTAATAATCATTCAACAATGCAATAATAACTAATCATAACAAGTTATTATTATTACAACTATAATAAACATTCAAGGCTGTCATAATAATAATTATTATAACACTGATAATCATCCAACAATGTATTAACAATTCAAAATAAGAGTAAATTATTATTATTATTATTACAGTGATAATCATTCACAAATGGAATAATAATTATTAGAACATTGATAATCATTCAACAATATAATAATAACTAATAATACTAACTTATTATTTTTATAACACTCTGAAATCAGGAAAATTGGGAATGCCACAAAACAAACTATCACAGCCAGCTAACACCTCCCAAGAAAGGATTCTTCCAGAAAGGAAGCTCACAATGCAGTGAAGCAGTGTGTATTACCAGACTCATTATTATTATTATTATTATTATTATTATTATTATTATTATTATTATTGTGCTGCTGTGAACCGTAAAAATGAATACGATCTGGCTCCAAGTATTCAAATACAATAAAATCAATATATAAAAATTACTCTGCTATAATAAAACAGAACAATACAATCTCTAAAATCAAAACACTACATAAAGAACAACAATCTGAAAACAGGGCCATTCCACACAGGAAACAATCAGGGCCAGCTAACACCTCCCAACAAAGTATTCCCATCATCAAAGTCTGGCAAATCCTCTCTTTTCTGAGACCCACACACAATAGAAGCACATAAAATATCGCAAACAACACCACTCTCAAAACAAGGGAATTCCAGTCAGGAAACAATCAGGGCCAGCTAACACCTCCCAACAAAAAATTCACTCAGCCAGAAAACAGCCAGGCTTTAAAGCTGCAAGCCCATTACATGGTAATCATTTTCCCTAATTCCAACATTCATACTTCCCTCCAACAGACAAAAAACAATCAGAAATATTGTATATTCACAACCTTGAGAAAATAATCTCTCCTGATGGTGCAGCGTGTTAAACCGCTGAGCTGCTGAACTTCTGCACTCAAAGGTCGCAGATGAACACAGCCCCCACTATTAGCCCCACCTTCTCCCAACCCAGAAGTTTGAAAACATACAAATGAGAGTAGATGAATAGGTGCCTCTGCGGCGGGAAGGTAACGATGCTCCATGCAGTCATGCTGACCACATGACCTTGGAGGAGTCTACGGACAACGCCGGCTCTTCGGCTTAGAAATGGAGATGAGCACCAACCCCCAGAGTCAGACACGACTGGACTTAATGTCAGGGGAAAACCTTTACCCTTTACCTTAACTACCACCAATTCCTCAATACTTTATTTCCCATACCACCAGACTTCGCCACAGCAACGCGTGGCCGGGCACAGCTAGTTACCTATAAAATAATGAAACATGTAATGAAGCCAGCTCACGGCTGGAGTGTCCATAAGACATACACCCCAATGCATGCTGAAACAGTGAATTTAAAAAACTCACCAGAAAGTCCATAATATGCCAGATAGCATGCTCATTCTAGCCAATAGAAGTATATTCCATGCAGGATTCAAAATCCAGATAAGAAAATGCAGAACACTTGCCAGGACATTGCTAGCACTGAACTCTGAAACATAGCTGGTTGGAAGATAATTATTCTTAACCCCCAGCAAGTCATATCATTTCCATGAGGATTCCCACTTTCCAACACTTTGTTCTCATTTCCTATGCCCTACCATGGTCCAGTACTGATCTCAAATGGACATGGTGATACACATCAGCACATCTCAGCAGACTGGATAAGGAACATTGTGACCACTCTCCCAGCCTCAGACTAGTTCCTGGGGTGTTTGTGTAGGTGCTCTGCAGTGGAACTGGTTCCCTTTAATCCACTTCCCAACTTGAATTTAGTGCCTGTGTAGAACAGTCCTGAGATATCTCACCATGTATGTATGTAGAAATACAAATATTTCAAAATCTGTAAAACGAAATCCCAAAACCAAAGCACATTTGCTCCTAAACATTTTGAATAAGGTATACTGAGTCAATACAGCTAATTTTAAGAGGTAAACAGTTGGCAATTAATAAAAGTTGTCTTAAAGACTAGATTGGAAAAAAAATATTTTCAATCTTCTTAAAAGCAATAGGAATGGAAATAGTACACAACTCTGAAGTTGGTTTTACACAGACACTATAATTCTGTTTGAAGCTGGCTTAAGAAGGGGTGTCACAGAATGCACACAATCCAATGCATGCTGCCATGTGCCTCAACCCAGAAGTAGCACATTTAAAAACTCACCAGAAAGTCCAGAATAAGGCAGATAATACACTGCAACTGATCAAAGTATATCTCATGCAGGACTCAAAAAGTTCATTAAAAATGCTGAAACGCAGACCTCATCTACACTGCCATATAATCCAGTTTCTAAATGGAGATTATCTGCTTTGAACTGGATTATATGGCAGTGTGGACTCATATAATCCAGTTCAAATCAGATAATCTGGATTCAGAAACTGGATTATATGGCAGTGTATGTTCAGCCAAGCCATAGCTGGCCTGAAAGCAAACAATTGTTACAATTATTTCCCCCAGGGAAAAAACCACATCATTTCCATTGATACTCTCACTTTCTGCCCCTTTGTTCACATTTTCTGTTCATTGCTGATCCTGAATTGATCAGTGGAGTGGTTAAGAAAAAATCCACGTTTTCCAATGGCTCTCTAGCTGTGGATACTGCAGTTCCTAGTTTTGGCTTGATCCATGTTCAGCAAATACTGTGGCCACCATCACAGTATCAAACCAGTTCCTGGGGTGTTTGTGAAGGCACTGCACACTGAATCCTGTCAATTTTTATTTACCTCCAAAGTGGATCATAGTGTCTGTGTAGAATGGTCCTGAGATGAGTTCATTCTTTAGTTTGGGAACAACTTGGAAGAAAAGCCTGTCTGCAAACCTTTCACATGTGTCTGCACGTTATGTTATTTTCAAGAGGGCCTCTCCTGAAGGTCTTGCCTTCTGTACAGATTAGTAATGAGAGAGGTGTTCCCTTAAATAGCCAGTTATTTAAGGCTTTAATGGTTCAAACCAGCACCTTAAATTTGGATCTGGAAAGTAATTTGCTACTAAACCCAACTTTTAATATCAGAGTATGAAGCATGATGTCAATACCATATTTCAGTTGAGGCCAACCAATTGCGTCCCCCATTAGTATTTTTTGCAGTACAGAGGCATACCTTGTGTGGCATTTGCTGAAAGTGGAATTAAAGTACAAATTTCAATGAATTCCCCTCCTCCATAATAAAATGCTGCAATCTCATCAGTTAAAAAAAGAGGAGGATTTAATGATTCAAATGTTTTGCACTCCAAAGGAGAAAGTGACATGGAAGAAACTGAGATGCAGATCCAAGGGCCAATCAGAGGCTATACAATTGTTGTGGAATCTCACCCAAACTTGTTACCAAGGAGACAACGGACCACAGTATCAGATTTCAAGAGTTTATTTGGCCAAAAGGGGACAGCCCAGCTGTGCTGGAGAAGAAACCGCCACCCCTTAAAACTAGGTGGGCTCACTCTCTATAACATTCTTCTGTCATGCGCGCCATAACCTGCAATTAAGTTTCTATTACAGTAGAGTCTTGCTTATCCAGCCTTCGTTTATCCAACATTCTGGATTATCCAAAGCAGTCTGCCTCCTACCCGGATCCACAGCTGCTTCTCTAGGCAGCAAGGACTGAAATTTTTACAGATTTATCTTCCGACAGTGTTGTTACCATAAGTTCATTTTATGCAATTCTATCTTTATTTGTAGTCAATTTGTTAGTAGCCAATGTTTTTAGTCAGTGTTTTCAATACATTGTCATATTTTGGTGCTAAATTCGTAAATACAGTAATTACTACATAACGCTACCGTGTATTCAACTGCTTTTTCTGTTGAATTGTTATAAAACATGATGTTTTGGTGCTTAATTTATAAAATCATAATATAATAGGCTTTTCCTTAATCCTTCCTTATTATCCAACATTTTTGCTTATCCAACGTTCTGCTGGCCTGTTTATGTTGGATAAGTGAGACTGTACTGTACTTAAAAATCACATGTTTTACAAGAAATTACATGTTTCTGGCTTCTTTGCTCATGCACAGTCTTACTTCTGTTGTGTACACACTAGGAAATGACCATATAAAGAAAACAAGAAAAGCAAACCGAGTTACTTAGCGCTATCTCTTAACATTCTTTCCAAGCTGCAGTTTCAAGTCCCTCATAAGAAGGCAATGAGGAGAAGGAGGGACCTCCTTTACTTGATCAATAGGAGGGAAGCTAGTAAAACTGTTTCAAGTCCCCCACACATAAATATCCCTTCCTTCCCCAGTCCATATCAGCAATAAGTGGTAGAACAGACTACTGGAGTTGCAAAGGGCAGGAACTCAGAAGAAACTTCATAATGCTTTGTTGTCTTTGCTGGAGAGTCTAGTGCTACATTTGCCTTTTATCACAAAGTTGGCCTGGAAAAATGCAGGAACATTATTCAAAAAAGGGGTTGAGTAAGAATTATTGACTTGTATTGAACCTAACTGTTGAAGGTCACTAGGATCAGATGGCTGATGTAGTCAGATTGAAAGCCATTGCTCAATGCTACAAGATACCAATTATGCATAAAACCCTACAGCCAGTAGGTCACAATGTTCATAAAAGATGATTATCTTTTTTGATGACTAATTGTTTTCTCCTACACAAATGAACTATTGGTTATGATAAGATGTATTGGTTATGATAAGATGCATTATAAATTGTATGCCTTACTTGTAATATAAAGTCAGCAGGATGTAATGTTCCTCTCTAATAGGTGTATATGTATAAGTATTACTCTGTTTAATGAAGAGCCTGCTCTTTCTTCCAAATGAAATAGATTGAGATTCTAGTACTTAAACAAACTTAGTGGAATGCCAGTGGTAACTCTACCTGTTTGGACTATGCTATTGTTCATGAGCTGGGAATCTAGGCCAGGGCTTCTTAAACCTTTCAACTCATGATCACTTTTGGACCACTAAATTTTTACATGACCCCAGGTATATGGGTGTATAAAAATCAACATTTGCTGGTAACAATTTAGCATTTGCAGGACTTCCTAAACAGACTGATTTTTTTTCATGAAGTACAGATGAAGAATTTTCTGTAGAGTTTGCACAACAGATTCCTGTAAATGTTTAAGACAGCCACTGGATGATGTTCAGACACTTTTTACTGTTGCCAAATTTTTGGAACCCCAACATTGAACTAAGGGGACCCCATTTGGGATTGTAATCCACAGTTTAAAAACCAGTGATCTAAGCAACCAGAAGGTGATGACAGGGACCTCTAAACACACAAATGGCAAGGAACCCTATGGCCCATCTACACTGCCCATTTAATGCAGATGGAAGCTAGCTTCAAACTGTGTTGGCCAAACAATGAACACACACAAAAGCATGCAAAAGAAAGACCTTAATCTGCATTCGTTCTCTGTGGTAATCACCATGCAGGTCTCCTGCACAACAATCTGCACAACAAAATCTCTTTCTTCAATACCAGTTTGAAACCAGATTAAATGGGCAGTGAAGATTGTCTTTCAGTCCCACAATTTAAAGAGATGGACGAGAACCTGTTTCACTAGGACTTAGCATCAGGATGTAAACTTTGCAGTCATGCATTCTTAGGTAGAGATCATTATTTGCCAGTACCTTTAATGTTCCGCTTTTTGGGAAGGAGCTCAGAAGTAGTCACTGTGTGTCCATTGGATATGGGACAATACACAAGCACATTGGCAGGTACAAAGTCTGTTGCACAAAGCCAGTATTCAGCAGAAGGACAGTGTAATACAATCACTGTGCAACTATGTGAGTGTAAATGTACGTCTTGAAAGGTAGGATCTTGTTCATTATATTGCTTGTTATTTTTCTTTATATTTTAATTCTTTAAAAAATATCCAGGTGAGAAAATTATCTAAAAGTCAATAACAAATCCCTGAAAATGTCCCAAGAAAGCACTGTTAATCTCCTAGATTAATGAGAAAAAAGTAACAATTAAATATGATACGTTGCATAATAAAGCAATGACATTACCTGTCATTGCATTATTTGCATGGGAAACATTGTTCTGTTCATAGTATGCCATGAAAGTATACTTTAGAGTTAGGATTCTTACTTGTATAATGTTATTTTCTCAAGGCTGAAGAAGCTACATGTGTAAATATTTATTTAGCTAAGAATATTTGCATACAATACCTCAGCATTAAGGTTTTTTCCAGATGTATAGGTAAATGATAATACCTTTGCAATGACAGATTGTGCAGCAAATAAAACCCTAAAACAGATGGACAGCCTTTTAATTGTTTATTTCAGGGGTCCTCAAATGTTTTAAGCAGAGGGCCAGCTCATTGTCTCTCAGTCTGTTGGGGGGCCAGACTATTGAAAAAAAAACACGATCAAATTCCTATGCACACTGCACATCTCTTATTTGTAGTGCGAAAAAATTGAAAGAAGACTACAATATTTAAAATGAAAAACAGTGTTAACCAACATAAATACAAATACAAATAAAGTCTTGTTATTATACAGTAGAGTCTCACTTATCCAACATAAACGGGCCAGCAGAATGTTGGATAAGCGAATATGTTGGATAATAAGGAGGCATTAAGGAAAAGCCTATTAAACATCAAATTAGGTTATGATTTTACAAATTAAGCACCAAAACATCATGTTATACAACAAATTTGACAGAAAAAGTAGTTCAATACGCAGTAATGCTATGTAGTAATTACTGTATTTATGAATTTAGCACCAAAATATCATGATGTACTGAAAACATTGACTACAAAAATGTGTTGGATAATCCAGAACGTTGGATAAGTGAGTGTTGGATAAGTGAGACTCTACTGTATAATAATGGGAAGTGTCAGCCTGTTTTTGGCTGATGTCAAGTTAATTAGGATTGTTGCTGTTGTGTGCCTTAAAGTTGTTTCAGACTTAGGGCAACCCTAAGTCTAAAGTTTAGGGTGGGGGCTGAGTAAATGTCTTGGAGGGCCATACCTGGCCTGTGGGTCTTAGTTTTGGGACCCCTGGTTTATATCAAGAAAAATCTGTGAAAATGTCTCATTTATATCAAACAAAATGGTTAAAATGACAAGGTAAGCAAATATCCTTATTTCCTCTGACAGCATTCTGCTGAGAGTGAGCAACAGAAAGAAGAATAAAGGAAGGTCAAAAAGAGAGAAACTGAGTATATGAGACACATCTTTTGGATCCACCTTGGGCTTTGGGTCAACTTCTGACAGATTATCCCATTTTATGAGGGTGCCCACCTTGATCTTACAGCACAGGCAGGTTGATAAAGGAATTTTCTTCTGCTGTTTGAGGTTTTGGGGCTTAATAGGTAAGGAGAGTAAAAACATACATAGGCAATACATACTGGAGACCAAAGTTCAAATCTCCACTTGTCCATGGAAGTCCAATGGATGACCTTAGGCAAGTCATATTCTAAGCCTCAGATAAAGGCAATGACAAAAACTCTTAAGAGCAAATCTTGCCAAGAAAACCCCATCATGGGTTAACGCTTAGAGTCATAATGAGCCGGCCCGTTTATGTTGGATAAGTGAGACTCTACTGTATTAGTAAAATCAATTTTCCTTCTAGCTTCTATGACGAATACAGCTAAACAACACAGATGAAATAGGAAAACAGGATGGTGGCAGCATGTATCATTATGCTTTCCCCTCTTTGCAGAATGATCCTCAACCTATCCAGATCCATAATGTTGAATTCTAAAACTGTCTTTGACTTATACATAAGGTTGGCTTATACCCGAGTATACATGGTATGCCCATGCAAAGTTGTATTACCTGTAATGTTTGCATTGCTTGATTCATAGCAAGAATTGTTTGAGCTGTGTTATGGATTTGACAGAATTGGAATATGTCATATACTTCTTATTAAGATGGGAGGTTGAACACCGCTGAGGTAATAAAAGCCGAAGTGGCACTCCACAATGAATAATGAGCTATTAGAGGTAGCTGATGGGCTGGGCTCCCAAATATGAAGCAATGGGCTGACATGACATGTTTACTGCAGCTACCAGAGGAGCGGCAATAGAGAAAGCCATTGTAAAGTGTAATCAGCAATAAATTATTAATCCTTGGTTTCAAGCCATCATGAAGAAGTGGGAACATGAATGGGGCAATTATTTAAAAATTCATACGTTCTTACCCTCAGAACATATAAATACTCTAAAGTGACCTTCTATTACAAAGTGGCAGGCACTCTGCTTACATGCTGTCTGTTTAATGTTAATTACCAAAACAAATGGTGGCAGCATATTGTCTGCTGAAATGACTGAAAATTCTTTCCAAAAGATTACAAACACACACACACACACACACCCTAGAACTCTTATGAGGTCTGTTGGATAAATCAAATCTACAAGGACAAATAACTGTTTAGATGGTTTATAACTGCTCTGTTAATTGAACCAAACTGTCAGGACCCAGGCTGCAGAGCACCAATAACCATACACAGAGGCCAGAATCTATCTAATATCTTTATTGTAGGAGTATATAAAGTTAATAAAAACAAGTGTAGAAAATAGTCCAGAAGTAGACCTTCCAGGAAAGGTCAAAATTAGTCCAAAGAAACAATGTCCAATATGAAATATTAAGGTCCAAAGTTGTAATCCAGTAACCGAAACACTCACTTTGCCAAGCAAAGTGAGGGGAGATGACAAGGTCCTTTAGTCCATAAAACTTAAGCAGGGCTAGGAAGTAAACTTGATTCTTGGAACACTAGGCTTAATTCAAGGCAACAAGAAACGAGGAGCAAGAACAGGATCCGTGGTAAATTCGTGGCGAGGTCCGGAAGGCAAGGCAAGGTCCGTGGAGCAAGGCAAGGTCCTGGGAAGCAAGGCAAGGCTGGAAACGGGAGCAAAGGACGCTGGAGTAGCGTAGTCCACACACAACCTACTCCCGAAGCTGACGAATTGACTCCGCAAGATTCCTACGTGGGCAAAACACCTAAATAGGGTCTCGTTTTCCCGCCAAAGAACATTTCTCTGGGGAACCAGAATCGAAAGCCATTCTCTGTGTCCAGATGCATGACTCCCTAAAGTTTCCCATGGGAAGCAGGCTTAATCAGCTGAATGCCTGGCAGCAATCCTAGCGCTCCTGCGAGACGCCTCCTGAGCACCTTTCTGTTGTTTATAATAATCACGGCGAGAAAATGGGGGAGATTTCGGCTCAAGGCTTGTTTGGCCGACTTCTGGAAGGCAAATCTCCTGCAGGTGCAAGGGCTCCAATTCTGGCTGAAACGGTGGGAAACCTAAGTTTTCCTCTTCATCTGTCACAACAGTGCTAGGAACGGGACTACATGGCCCATGAGTCATCACACAAACCAAAGGTCACAGAAGTTGCCCAACACCCTGCCTCTGTCCTTCTACTGGCAACCTATTTAGGAAAGTGAATGCCCATTGCTACCCATTCTTTTGCTAAAAAGGACCATTGTCCTTAGACTGGGAAAACTACCATCATTAACACTCATTCACTAGGGACCTATCCACATTCCTTCTTCTCCATGTACACCTAAGAGACAGACCAAGAAACAGCCACAAACTTCAAACTAAGTGATGACAGTTTATTAAAATTCCTGCCAGACTCAGAAGCCAATTAGCTGCAGTCAGAGACGGCACACCTGAGTTAACCAGTGCACGGATCCTTGCCGGCCTTAGCTGGGCCAATCAGCACTTGGGGCAGCAAAAGTCTTTTGTTTTGAATGGCTGTCAAAGTCTTATAAATATTTCTGTAAGTTTTCATTGTGGCATGACAGTTTTGAGAGTGCAGATTTTACTGACATCTACTTTGGCTGAAGTGATAAAGCTTCTGTTCCTTTGCCTCCAACCTATTGTATCTTATTCAATCTTTGGAGCATGGCACACTTGGCCCCAAACCCACAGTTCTTATAGTATTTGTAGAATTAGTTTCTAAATCCAGCTATGACATACCACTAATTTGCAATAAATAAAACTAGTGTTCTAGGAATGGACCACAAGGCTAAGCCAGGGCTTCCTTTAAAGTTTGCTAAAATTGACTCCACTGACATAGAAGAAATTATCAGTCTTTACTGAATTCCACAATTGTGGGCTTTTTTTTAAATCCACATCTTGAGTTTGGAAGATCTGTGCACTTATCAAATGAATCTAGAAATGTTCCATAGCCCTGAGAAATAGAAATTAAATACAGTTATGTCAGTGTCACTCATTTGTGGACACAGTAGTTGCAGATTTATCAAATAAATGTTGCTAGAACAGTTACAGTTCTCTGAATACTTAATGGGTAGTAACACCCAATGAAACCTGTATATATTCATGTATAAGTTGACCTCAGGGCAGGTTTAGGGGCTCAAATTACAGATTCTGATATGACTTGTGGAAAAGCTGAAGGTTATTCCATGGGGACAGACAAACTCCAGTAATACCCTTGGTTGTCACCACCAGTTTCCCACCCAGACATTTAAACAAGCCAAAAATGGTGACAAGTGGGACAGATTATAAGGGTAAGTGCTTCTTTTGGGTTCTCCCAGCATGTACTAAGCATCTTTCATACTTTCCAATTATAGATCACTACTTAATTTGCTTATTCATTCCCCATATCCCTTGTTTACATATGAGTATAAACACACATTGCTTATATAATTGCATAGTTAGTACAATTTTAAATCCGAATTATTCTCATTCCTCTTTCCCCAATTTGTCTCACTGACTTCACACCCTTTGTGCTGAAGACAGTTGAATCAGAGTTTGAAAATCTATTGTATTCAGAGGATAATTATTTGACTGCAAAAATGTATAAATTTTTGTTAAAATATGAGATGGAATAAGAACAAGCGAAATATTGTATGGTTAAATGGGTTCAAAATAGAGGTATACAAATTCAGCTGGATCAGTGGGAGAAGGATTAGACAATGAGTTTGAAGTTTACTTTGAGTAACAATTTGAAAAAAAAAAAGATGATGTATAGGTGACACTTGATGCCAGAGAGAAGTATGCTGAGAAGCATGGTAAGTATGATTATAATTGATTTGTTTCTAGAACCTAATGCATTTGACCTCTCGTACTTCATGTGTGTGACAGGTCAAGTTCTGGAGATGTTGGTGTCTATAAGGATCATATTGCCAATACTTGGTTTGGAGAACCCACCAAACTTGTTTGCAGAAGAATAAAAAGGCCACAGGAAACTTCTGACTTGAGCCCAATAAGCTAAACCTATTGACTAGTAACCAACGTGTACAATGACATTATACATGCCAGCTGTATTTGATATGACAGGAATGGGCAACAATTGAATGGGCCGTGATCAATGTTTACCTCTGTGTTCTTGCTCAGTTAGCCTCATCATTGCATTTTGCATGATTAAGTGACATTATATCACTTTTTCAAATCAAATTCTTTATTACAGTACACAGATGCAGCAAGTTTAAATACACAATGTAAAACACAACACATAAGGTGAATTAAGAACAGAAAGAAGTGGTAAAATCATACAAGCAGAACTCATTTCAAACATTTTCCCCTTAATACAGTAGTAAACTGTTCTCTACTCCTGAGTAAAACCTTGACAACAACCAAAATCATGCTAGGATTCTTCTCTTCTAATAGGAATTTGTCATAAAATTGAAACTCCATCTCCTTTGGACATAGATATTTTTTGAGAAAGCTGCCCCTTGATGCTATATCCAACTTGTAGATTGCTATTACTATATAAAGTTTTAATAAGATAAAAAGTATTTTGTGAATAAACTTTTCCCATAACCTAATTTTGCTGATTAAGTCAAATGCTGATTTTCAGTCTATAAAAACAAACAACTTCCCTTGCAAGGATCTAGTTCTAGCAGTGATGTCCACCAAAAATGTTGACTAGTTTTGATATGTTCAGCAGGTAGGAATATAATCAATAGCTGGAGCCTTGCCATTTTTAAGATGTAGAATTAAGTCAGAAACTTATTCCACTGATACTGGATTCCAAGCAGGATGAGAGCATGGCTTCATAAAAAGATCATGGGCTAGTTCAAAACTATTAATATCTGTAATAATTTATCTAAAATGATCTTGCCAAACTTGAGCTAGAATAACACAACTTGGGGCTTGAGATCGAGTGAATAAAGTTCCTGAGACAAGCTGTCAAAACATTTTTCATTATTATTTCATGAGACATTCAGCAATAGTGATCACAATTTAAACTCACACTGTTGTGTTTCTAGTGAAAACAAGAAAGATATTTTGATTCCAATTTTCCATATGCAATATAGAAGTGTCCTAAGGCCTTTCAATTGGCACTCTTTGTCAAACCAAATAGTACTCTAGATGTTAGGGTCTAAACTAGAGTGACAGGGATTAGCTACTAGGGCTGTGCAAAAAGTCATTTGTACCTTGTATGTCAGATGTATTTCGTAAGATTCAGACATACAAAGATTCAAAACACTGATCATGAATCAACCAAGGGCAGTTAACGACTCTAAACAAAGGATGCCCCAGAGGCAGGAAGAAGACAACAGATAAGCTTTTCAATGCTAATTTAAGTGATTAACTACACTACATTCATACTGACCTCTCTCACCCTAGACTTTCCACAGATATATATTAACCTCTTTGCTTAGTTTTCTCCATACCTCACAACCTCTGAGGATGCCTGCCATAGATGTGGGCGAAACGTCAGGAGAGAATGCTTCTGGAACATGGCCACACAGCCCGAAAGACATACAACAACCCACTGATCTATAACTTTATGGAAGAGTTATGTAAGTCTTGTAAGTTTTGTCTCTTTTATAGTAAGTCTATATTTTTTGTGCATTTTCTTATTTCAATTTGGGGGTGATTTGACTGTGCTTTACCTGTCTGGAAGAAGGGGGGATGGGCTGAATGGCCCCTGGGATCTTCCAATGAAATAGTACTGTTAAGTTTATGTTTGTTAAAATTCCCCCAAAATCAGTGAATGTGCAAATCTTTGTGAAACTTGCCTGGGAATGATATCCTGGTTATACTGCATCATTGAAAATAGAAATTCAAGGAGATACCTCTTGTAGTTTTTTTAAAAAAATGTTCATAAAACCTTTTTTAAAATTTCAAAAATCAGTGGATGTGTGAAATGTTCTGAAACTTGGGGGGAAGTAGTGGTAAAAGTGGTAAACATGTTCTACAATTGTAGCAAGCTGATAGCTCTAAAAATGAGAGAAAAGAGCCCTGGCAGAAGCTTCCATATTTGCATAACTACATAACGAAAAAGTAACAAAAATTCATCATATCATTATAGTTATGATATAAACTCCTTTCTAAAGTGTTTAGAAACACTTTAGAAACAATTCACTGCCTCTCCCCTAATTTAGTAATAAGTATTGAAACATTTTTTTCATTGATCACACAGGCCTATTAATTACATACGTTATATCTTCCTGAAAAAGATGAACTAGAACTTTGTATATCTTAATGATGGTTATAGCCAATTGATCAGATACTACAATATTTCAGATCTTTTAAAACTGACTAAATCAGAATTCAATCTCACTTTAACAAAACTACCCACACCAGCTAATAATTTTGATATCTTTTTGTGGGCCATCAACAATAATATTAGATAGATGATTTTACTTTAACCGCATCTTCCTCCTTGGAACAAATGTGATAAGAGCTAAAGATTAATGATCACTCTCTGTTCAGATATCTATGAAAAAATATATAAACTAACTAAAATGCATTTCTAGAAACCAAACAGTAGCCCACTTACTAGATCCAAATAACTTTGAAAAACTAAATTCACCCATACAATCCTCAGAGAATATCCTATAATTCCAGCATAAATTGCAGTTCAGCCAAACAAAAACCAGCAAAATTCAGTCTCAGATCTTTTGAATTTCTAATATAGAAGAAGCTCCCCCCCCCCTTTTGTTCACTTAATACTGGAAATTTGGCTTCTAACTTGGTATCATTAGATCCAGCCCTAATAGTAAGATCTTCCATGATGTATTCTCAGGGAACTTTCTAAGCAAGGAAAAATATAGTGGTCAACTTTATGCTTTAGTTTTAAGTGAGGGAAAGTAAACAGTATCAATAATGATGCTCTTAGCATTTTGTTTCAGAAAAATCCTTAATGCCAGATGTTCACACTTGTCCAGAATGGTTATCTTAGCAATTAATGAGGTCAATACCAAAACTGCATGGCCACCACTAGAGCACCCCCTCTTATTTACCTGAATACTTTCTATTGTATAAGCAACAAAACCATTAGGAAAATCGTATCAATAGTACAGGTCTCTTGTAACAAAAACACATCAAAAGAACAAATATTCTGACATAATGACCTATCTCTGCTCTGATTTCTAAAACAGAAATCTTCCTGGTAACACATCATTTATTGTCACTATTATGACTTATTTTCAACTGATTTTTAAAAATTTGCTTTTCAGTGATATGGTGGGCTCCAAAGGGTGGGGAAGGTAACTGCTACATTTGCAACTGGTTTTTAGTTGTTTTAGACCAGGCATGGGCAAACTTTGGCCATCCAGGTATTTTGGACTTCAACTCCCACAATTCCTAATAGACTACCTGCTGTTAGGAATTGTGGGAATTGAAGTCCAAAACAATTGGAGGGCTGAAGTTTGTTCATGGCTGTTTTAGATTGTAGGTTGTCATGAAGGTTTTAGGGGCTACATGCATCACACAAACTATACATTACTCACCCTGCTATATGGCAACTGGGCTGAAGTATTTTCTACGAGTAGAATGTCATGCAGCACCCTACAAATGTCCTCTTCAATGATACAAATACCCTTGGAAGAGTCCAATCTTGGCAGACAAACAAATGGTCACCAACACACGAAAAGCACATTTAAATGCCCTGACCCTGAACTGAAGATAGAAAAAGACAATGTCTCATAATAGGTTGTAGTTAGGAATATCATTTTATGACTTCAAGTGTGACAAAGTAATGAAGCCTCCAATGTTAAAGCGATAACATATTATAAAGAGTACTGGGTATGGGCTCTGTTCCTAGAAGCTAAACAGCCTGGGCATCTCATAACTTTTCCCTGCCAAATAAAGAAGATGGATGCATAACTTGACACAACAATACTACACTGGCTATTATGCCTTTCTTTCACAAGGAAGAAGGGAGTGTATGGCAGTAAATGTTCAAGATTTTGGGGTTGTTGTATGTCTTTCGGGCTGTGTGGCCATGTTCCAGAAGCATTCTCTCCTGACGTTTCGCCCACATCTATGGCAGGCATCCTCAGAGGTTGTGAGGTATGGATAAACTAAGTAAGGGAAGGAAAGAATATATATATCTGTGTAGAGTCCGGGGTGTGGCAAGAGTCCTTTGTCACTGGGAGCCAGCATTAATGTTTCAGTTAATCACCCTAATTAGCATTGGAGATGTTTTTGTCTCTTGCCTGGGGGCATCCTTTGTCAGTCAAGCCCTCAGAGTTTTGGTTCCCATCTACTGTTTTGATTTTGGAGTTTTGTAATACTGGTAGCCAGATTTTGTTCATTTTCATGGTTTCTTCCTTTCTGTTGAAATTGTCCACATGCTTGTGGATTTCAATGGCTTCTCTGTGTAGTCTGACATGATAGTTGTTGGAATGGTCCAGCATTTTTGTGTTCTCAAATAATATTCTGTGTCCAGGCTGGTTCATCAAATGCTCTGCTATGGCTGATTTCTCTGGTTGAATTAGTCTGCAGTGCCTTTCATGTTCTTTGACTCTTGTTTGGGCGCTGCGTTTGGTGGTCCCTATGTATACTTGTCCACAGCTGCATGGTATCCGGTAGACTCCTGCAGAGAAGAGAGGATCCCTCTTGTCCTTCGCTGACAAAAGGGATCCTCTCTCCTCTTGTCCTTCGTTCAAGATTTTGGTTAAAGTTTATTTATTTACATTATTTCTATATTACCTCCCAACTGACAGATCTGTTTGCAGAGAAAATATTCTGCTGCAGCGAAGTTTTTGTGATGGTGCTGTAACTTCAATCAAGGAATGTATGCCTCCAAAAGAAAAGAATGGTTTGCTTTACGTATATAATTGATAGGCAATCATTGTTCTCCCATGGGCTTGTTACAAAAAGGCCCAAGTATAGTCTTTTTGTAACAAGTATAGTATAAAGCACAGTCATGAAGAAAGTGACATCTTGGAAAGGAAGTATTAAGGATTGGAATATATTAGAAGGCACTCCTTGTGGGTGGAGAACTGTGTATCTGTTTGATTTCACTCTCCTGTTCCTAACAATGTAGGATGGATGTCTCTGCCTTGGGTGCAGACCTAACCTCGGGCCCTGTATCGGGAGAAAGGTGGGATATAAATTAAATAAAAATATGAACTGTGTTCATAATGGTGGTTTTTTATGAGAAGGGTGTTAATGGAGCATATGGGTATTTCTTTGGTAGTAAGGTATTATTTAGTTAGACTCCATCATCAGTCTTGTTCTCTTGTTCATTAAGAATAAAACTAGACATTAACATGAACATATATCTTCTTATAATTAACTTATTTTCATTTCCACAAAGAGATTTCTACCTAAGCATAAAGTCTTCCAAATTAAATCCATGCTTACCTTCCAATGGCCAATCATAAAACAAAACACACAAAGGATTTATTACAAGAAGTTGCTATTCCATATCAGCAGGACAAGCAGCAATAGCAAATACATACTGGCATGAGCAACTTCATTCTTGGACCATTTTCTATTTTTGTAATAGCGCCGATGCTCAGATCCACGAGCTTGCAATTGTACTTCTAGATACCTTAATAAACTTATCCTACTGCCTTCCAATACACCATATTTTTTAAAAAAATAGTGCTGGAGAGTGGGAGAGGAGAATCCTGCCCCATGCCATCCTGATTCTGACAACATGCTGGCACAGAAGTGAAATGGATGCATTGTGCAAGGGGGGTGATAGGAGCTTTGTGGAATGGCCAGCTGTTGTACAAGTTTTGGCCATCAGTAGCAAGGAATGCATTAATTATGAGGAGGAAGTAGATTGACAATTGGGTCTATATGGCATCATGTAATAGGCATTGCTTCAGTCCTGCTTCAGTGTCAGTTTGCCTTCTGTGAGTGATAAAATCATAAATCCAGTACATTGAGGCAAAAGCAAATTTAATTAATAACTTGCCATCTGATGTTGCTTGACCACCTGTATCCCAGTTTTCACCTTATGTAATGTTGGGTGGTGTGTGTCAACATGGCACCCCATGAAACACCTTGTTGTGCAAGTCTCAGCAATAGCTCCATGATCCCTGGTTGCAAGCCTTCCATATGTCCTTGTAGTAGTATTGAATCTGAAAAAGTTACTGCTGTATTGTTCATACTGTAAGTAAACCCACATATGATATCAGGTAAATGGGAATAGTGGCAACTACTGCAACTACTGAATATGTTTAGTTTAGTTTTTGATTGCAAGGCAATGGTTCGCCTCCCATGCACCATGTTGCTTTGCCATTTTTTATTGTAACAGTTTGATTTCCCCTCAATCCTATTTGTCCTGCCACTGTGAAATTACATAAACTCCCAGGCTCATGTATTGGCCTTAGGGAATGAGATGCTTATGGCCTAAAACAAGATGTTAGGAATTTTAAGATCTAAAAGTAAAGTTCCAAATTTTATTCCAGAATATATAACTGTTTTGTTTAGCTACCCTGGCCTGAATATCACACTCCTGTTACCTGGTCCAGAGTGTAGAACTTCACAACAATCTTTTTAAAATGACTACTAAGAAAGCCTTCTATACTGTATATGTCTACATATAAGTGTATCATTTCTTTTCTCTTTGGGAAACCCATTAAATGTTGTGTATCTTGTCAAAAATATTTTTCTGTGTTGTGTGAAATAATTCTAAAATAGCTCTTGTTTACCATCAACTTCAACTCAGTATACAGAGATATAAATAATACAGTTTAAAAGAATTCTTACCTTCATTAGAGTAGCATTTTACACTTAGCATGATAAAATTACTGCATCTGACTTGTTTTTATGATTAGATGAAAATCTCAAAATTCAATACATGAACCATTATTTCACAGCACTGAAATTACAGTTTTTAAATTAGATTTCTAGGCTTTACTCCAAAATGCACTTTGATGTATTTCCCAAAGCTTTTCTCCAGAAATCTGATTAAATGACAAGGTATGAATTGCACTTATTACAATGAGGAAAATAGATAAACTGTCAACAGGTGGCAGTATGAGAACAAAATGCCTTTCATCTCTCCAAGGGAAGAGACATTGGCTTTTCTAATTGGTATTGTTTTCAATACTGTACCTTAAAATTCCCATTGAAACTACATTCTCTGCATAGTGAAGCTGTTTTAGAGCAGTTGTTTGAAATCA
Organism: Anolis carolinensis; assembly: GCF_035594765.1. Taxonomy (NCBI): domain Eukaryota; kingdom Metazoa; phylum Chordata; class Lepidosauria; order Squamata; family Anolidae; genus Anolis; species Anolis carolinensis. The sequence continues at coordinate 43,552,802 of NC_085841.1, forward strand.
AGTGAACAATGATCTCTGCAAACCAGTTCTACCATCTAAAACACAGTATCCTTCAAGGTGAAATAGGGAGGTGTTAAGCACTCGGTTGTGGATCATTAAGCATCTGTTGTTTGAAATCATTGCCTGGAAACAAGAGATGGGATAGAAGAAGACAAATCTCTGTTAACTAGCCCAGTTCAGCATTGCTACTTGGGGTATGTCAACATGGATCACAAACCCAGAGGTTGCTCCTGGATGTCCACACAATGTTCAAGGTTGTGGCCCACTTTTACCCCATGTTAGGAAAAGTTTGTGGTGGCGCAGCAGGTTAAACCACTGAGCTTCTGTACTTGCTGACCAAAAGGTTGGTGGTTTGAATCCGGGGAGTGGGATACACTCCCGCTGTCAGCCCCAGCTGCTGCCAACCTAGAAGTTTGAAAACATGCAAATGTGAGTAGATCAATAGGTACCGCTCCAGCAGGAAGGTAATGGCATTCCTTGTAGTCATGTTGGCCATATGATCTTGGAGGTGTCTGCAGACAATGCTGGCTCTTCGGCTTGGAAATGGAGATGAGCACCAACCCCCAGATTCGGACACAAGTAGACTTTATGTCAGGGGAAAACCTTTATCTTAACCTTTACCTAGGAGAAGTTGGAAAATGCTCCAGAGTTTTGGGGTTGGTGTGGGCAACTGGGCTGGTTGTATTTCAGACCTGTTCAGTTGTTCAGATGGGCCAGTATCTAGGCTGCTGTTTGTCACTGTAGCAGGAGCCATGCAACTCTGGAGAGCTCCTGGCCATTGTTGGGCACCCTTTCCAATGTCAATGAAGGTGGCTGAATGACCCGGGAGATAATCCATCTCTTTTCCCTCAGCTTTTCTCCCTTTTTCTGCTAGGTCTTGTAGGCACTTTGGCTGGTGATGGCCAGGTGTTTTCCAGGGCTACGAGGCTGCTGCCATGAAAAAAGGACAGCAAAGATAAGGGTTCCATCCAGTGGGGCTGAAACAGATTTGGCCTGCCTTCACAGTCAGGATCCTAGCCTTACCTTTTTTGCAGTTTAGGAATGGATCATGTGGAATCTGGGGTCATTTTGAAGCAGTGCTGCTTCAGATTGGCCGCCAGATTCTGGTGCCCATTTAGATGGGTCATATGTGATATTTCCTTTAATCAGACTGGCTTTGGGGACTTGCGTCTTCCATCAGCTGTTCTTGAACCCTGAGTAAGGACAAATTTTGGTTCAGCTTTCCAAACTGTTAATGTAATTTTGAATTCTAATCCTTCCCTCTCGGCTGTTAGCTAGCCACCTCTCCCAATTTGGTGTCATCTTCCTCAGATGCTCAGCCAGTAGTGACAGACTATCACAGAAGCATGGGGGGAAACTCTATTTATAAGATTATCAAGAGTCTCATCTGCTAGCTAAGGCCTCGAAAACTTATTCACCTTCATTGAGAACCAGGTTGTATCACACAGAGTTGAAATCAAGGTATTTCAAAGAAACAAATCCACATCTCTTTTTCTTCAACATCAAGCTTCTCAGAGAGACCCCACTTGTTCAACGAAAAGGATTATTTACATGTACGAGCGTATGTAATTTCGAAATGGTAGGTGCCTCAAGCGTGCCCAAAGCTGCTTACCAGCTACTCTCATTTGCTGAAATTGATCTCTTTTGTGCTTGGCTTCAAGGAAGACAGATGCTGTTTGACACACAGAGAGACAACCTCATTGAACACACCATTTTTCCTTTCCCAGCATCACAGCCTTGGGCCGCCTTTGAACTGATTTAAAAAATATTGAATCTCCATTGTATTGGTAATACGCAGGTATTGTGATGGCCATTTGTTTCTTCTAGTCCAAGGTACACTGTAGTCTGACCAAGATATCTGTTCAGTTGGGAAGCTGTTCATGTATATTTTCCTATTTTATTGCAAGCATGGGTTTCTGGCCTATTGCCAATAATTTATTTATCTCAGATCTCTTCATCTCACCTTTCTAAGATTTGCTCAAAATAGCTGATGGCTTTTCTAATACACACACACACACACACACACACACACACAGGGCTGGCCCTAGGCAATTTTCAAGTGTAGGCGAACAGAATTTTGGTGCTCTCCCCCCCCCCCAAAAAAAACCTAATCACTGAAAAATAAAAGCATTGGATAAGCGAAAATGTTGGATAATAAGGAGGGATTAAGGAAAAGCCTATTAAACATCAAATTACATTAAGATTTTACAAATTAAGCACCAAAACATCATGCTTTACAACAAATCAAAAGAAAAAGCAGTTCAAGACATGGTAATGTTATGTAGGAATTACTATATTTGTGAATTTAGCACCAAACATTGAATTGGGATATAGGTCAGTGTGGACTCAGATAACCCAGTTCAAAGCAGATATTTTGGGTTATTCTGCTTTGATATTCTGGGTTATATGGCTGTGTGGAAGAGCCCCGAGGGTTCTTCCACACAACCATATAACCCAGAATATCAAGCAGATAATCCACAAGTATGTTTCAGTCTACTTGGAATACACAAAGAGTGTTTAAGAACTGGTCCAAGAGTCCAGAAGAGCCTTGACTCCCCATATGACCATCATCCCACTGTGATGACCCATGGGCCTTGTAGTCCTGCTCAGGACATTGTAATCCCTGATGAAGAAGAAAACTTGGGTTTTTTACCTTCCCAGTCAGAACTGGAATCTTCTCAGCCAGATCTTTCCCAGGCAGATCTGGGAACCTTGCACCTGCAAGAAAGTTGTGTCCCAGAAGTATGTCAAACAAACCCAGAGCCCACATCTCCCGTGTTCTTGCGCCGTGAGTTTTGTAAACAACAGAGGGGTTTGGAAGCAGCTTCGCGCAGGAGTGCTAGAATTGCAGCTAAGAATGTAGCCAATTAAGACTGCTTTCCGTGAGAATCTTTAGGGAGTCAAACATCTGGTCCCAGAGTTTAGCTTTCGTTTCTGGTTCCCAGAGAACTGCTTCGGCGGGAAAGTTAGACTCTATATAGGTGTTTTACCCGCGTAGTAACTTCGCGGAGTCAATTCGTCAGCCTCCGGAGCGAGTTGTGTCTGGACAGCGCGCTCCGTTTCAAGCCTCGTTCCTGCTCAAGCCTTTGCCTGCCTTCCAGCCTTCGCTCCAGTTTCCAGCCTTTGTTTACCTACGGACCTTGCTTGTTTCCCGGGACTATACCTTGCCTTGTATCACGGATTTTACCAAGTTATTCCACGGACCTTGTTCTTGTTCCTTGTTACCTTGTTCCACGTTTTAAGCCTTGCTTCAAGTATCAAGTTATTTCCTAGCCTTGCTCAAGTTTATGGATTAAAGGACCTTGTCATCTCCCCTCACTTTGCCTGGCAAAGTGAGTGTTTCGGTTATTGGATTACAACTTTGGATCATAATATTTCATATTGGACATTGCTTTTTTGGACTAATTTTGACCTTTCCTGAAAGGTCTGCTTCTGAACTAACTTTTACATTTATTTTTATTAATCTTATATATTTCCTTAATAAAGATATTAGATTGAATCTGGCCTCTGCGTATGGTTATTGGTGCTCTGTAGCCTGGGTCCTGACACCCACTTTCTTTGCTAGTTAACTTGAACCCAGTATGCTTTATTATGCCAATTGTTTGCCTTAGATCAGGCATGAGGCAAACTTCGGCCCTCCGGGTGTTATGGACTCCAACTCTCACAATTCCTAACAGCCTACCAGATGTTAGGAATTGTGGGAGTTGCAGTCCAAACACCTGGAGGGCCGAAGTTTGCCCCATGCCTGCCCCAGATAGTTGAGCAAATAGTTTTCATGGTTGCCCCTCGCTGTTAGGAATTGTGGGAGTTGAAGTCCAAAACAACAGAAGTTTGCCTATGCCTGCTGTAAAGTAAACAAATGCAACTTGGCAGCACTTTTAATTGCCATGACTCAGTGCTATAAAATTCTGGGAGTTTCAGAAAGTATTTGGGCTGAACCAACCAATCAGGAGGCCACACCTCAGCCCTCCCTGGGAGCACTCAGAGAGCTCCTTCAACCACCTCCTGAACTCCCCGCCCGCCCCGAGTCTCAGCTTACAGCACTGAGGAGTTGGGCGAGGACTTGGGGCTGCTGCAGGAAGCGCCACAGGTTGAAGGGGCTGCCTGCCTTGGCTGCTCCATAGGCGCTCCCATCACCCTGGCCTCCGCTTTCCTCGCCACCGCCCTCCATTCCTCGCCAGCGCTGGGAGCAAGCTGCGCCCACCATGCCTGAACTTGAGTGGCCTCCTCCTCAGGCCCTGCCCCCAGGGAGGAGACTTCAACTCCCAACAGCCTCACTATTTTGGCTGATGTTCGGGGTTGGTGGGAACTGGAGTCCAAAACACCTGGGTCACCACCGAAGCTTGGGAAGCACTTGAAGGAAGTGACTCTGCACCTCTGCTTTAAAGTGAAGGTCCCTCGGTGCCACTTTTAACTGCCATGGTGGCTCGGCTGCTGTGGAGGCTAGGCCGTGGCCGCAGAGGCAGGAAGGCCATGCCTGGGTGGAGGTGCCTCAACGGTGCCTCCTAGAGGATGGTGCCTTCAGCAACCGCATACTTCGCCTAATGGTTGAACTGCCCCTGCACACACACACCACCCATAAAACAATCCAATTGCCAACTTAAAAGCCCTGGTGTCCAAATCCATCTATAAGGTCCTGCACAAATTTCTCATTTCTCTTAACTAAATTTATTTACAGCATTTATACCCCGCCATTCTCACCCGAGAAGTTCTTTTAAAACTAGGAATGGGCAAACATAGAGGACCTGTATATGTGTATGTGTACACTTGCTTCATTTTTTAATACCCTGGACCACCACTCAGCTTTTCAAGACTGGAAGTGATGAAAAATTGATTTCAGTTATAAAAGCATGCTATTTCAGGCCCTTTTATGGTATAAAGATGAGAAGGATAGAAAGTGGTTGTGCAGTTTTCTATTTTTTGTGCAAATAGATATACGAAAGGAGGCCATGTGGCATGGAGGGATCTGGGGGCTGATCAGAAGGTCTTTGGGAGATGTTCATGAAGCATGTGAACTCAATTTAAACAAATAAGGCTTGCCTAAACAGCTGAGAATTATAAGGAAGCTACACAACTCACATTTCATGGGAAAGATCATTTAAGAGAACTTTGCACTTGACAGTCTTATTCCCAGAACGGAAGAAGTTTCTAGTTCAGCACCTGTACTTAACAGGGATAGAGTCTTGCTTGGGCCACACACATGTTCTTAAGAGCCACAAAATTTTGAGGTTTGTTCTTCTTTCTACCAAAATTCAGCATCAACACACTCTGGAGCCTCACCTCCCCAAGTGAGAGCAGAGTTTCTGGAAATGCAGTTGAATGTGAGCTGTGGTTGTGCTAAAGAGCGTAATGGGGCATATTCTTTTCAGTGAAGCAATGTGATATGACTGGAAGTGTTATGTCTGTACTGAGGAGGAGTGATGGGTTAGAAGCCGCCCAATAACTAATACAGTAGAGCCTCGCTTATCCAACCTTTACTTATCCAACCTTCTGTATTATCCAATGCAGTCCACCTCCCACCCGGATTCACAGCTGTTTCTCTAGGCAGGCAAGGATCACAGGTTTTTAAAAATCTTCATAGGACTGAACTATTTATGGATTTAACTTCTGACAATGCTGTTACTGTAAGTTCATGTTATGCAATTCTAACTTTATTTGTAGTCAATTTTTAGTAGTCAATGTTTTCAATACATTGCAATGCTTTGGTGCTAAAATCATGAATACAGTATTTACTACATAACATTACCATGTATTGCACTGCTTTTTCTGTCGATTTGTTGTAAAACATGATATTTGGGTGCTTAATTTGTGAAATCATAACATAATTTGATGTTTAATAGGCTTGTCCTTAATCCCTCCTTATTATCCAAAATTTTTGTTTATCCAACGTTCTGCTGGCCCGTTTATGTTGGATAAGCGATACTCTACTGTACTTCATTCTGAGAAGATGGATGGGTAGTAGTCCATTTGAAAAGTGAGAAGGTGATCATGTTTTTTTGAAGGAACTTGAACTTAACATGCTAAAAGTGTGCATGGAGTGGGTCATCTTTGGACTAATACAATCTGTTTGGGGGCACTGGTAGAACTCAGTGTGAATGAAAACATTAATATTAATTAATTAATTAATTAATAAAAGAACTCAGTGTGAATGGATGCCAGTCTGTGTCTGTGTCATGCAGCTGTGGCTCCATAGCCATCTATATTTGGTGCTCTAATTGCAAACCCTCCTGATAGGGGTGATCTGGATACAGTTATCTGAACACTAGCAATCTCTTTAAAATGCTATTGAAAAACATGGTAAATGGATCCACTTTTTGGAAAACAAAATAAAAGAAATGTGCCTACCTTACTAAGTGGGAGCAAATTTTTTGCATAGAAATATGCCAGTACTTACATTCCTTAGATGTTAAGAAGAGCTGCATGACAGTAAGAGCTGTTTGACAGTGGAATAGGATATTTATCAGGGATGTGTTTGTTGGAGAGTCCTACACTGGAATGCAGGAGGCTAAGTAGCTCACCATGTATCTTCCAACTCTGTGATTCCATGACATGGTTGCCCTAGTTACCAGTGTGTTTTTAATTACATAGAGTTGAATGCTACCTATATAGCCCTAAACAGCTTGGGGCATGCTGGCTTGAAGGATCTCTTTCCTTTACATGACCGGATGAGCCATTGGGTGCAATGTAGAAGTAATGCAGTTTGACATCACTTTAACTGCCATGGCTCAATGCTACCCTTGCAGCCATCTGTTAAGTAAATCAAAGTAATACAGAAGTATTATGTTGTGCTTCTCAGACCATCCAGCCTTGCTACAGATTTCATTGAGTATTTGTTAGAAGATTTATCATTACGTGCCTTCACAGCTGGGATTTTGACCAACATCAATTTGTTTCCCAAATGCCTGATGATCCACATCATTTATTTTGTATTTGTCATTTTTCTAAAAAGTGACTTCATGTTGAATTAAAGCACAGAACTGACATTCTAGGAAAAGAAAGCTCTTTTTAATCTCTCCTCAGTGGTTTCAGCTCTTTTCAGTGGTGGGGCTTATGTGCAATATGTGAAGTCAAAGCACATAGTTGTGCATATGTCAAATCTAACATGAAAATGAATTAGGAAGCCAACAATTTTTCTTGCTGTTGTAAATACAGTTTCAACTTGGTTGTGCAATAAGACATAATAAAAGGTTTAAAAACCATTTTTGGCTGCTAACCATATTTAAGGCTATTGGTTTTAATGTCTACCTTTCTTTACTTTTCTCCCCCTAATAATAGTAATATTTTTAAAAATCCTAGCCGTGAACAGAGTAGACAACAGGTATTGCAAGCACCAAACATAAATTTTCAATGGATTCTATAAACTCTGTGATAGTCCTCATTGAAGTATTTTGCTCATTTTCATTGTGCTGTACATCTCTCTTCAAGTTATGAATCCTGTATTGTAAATTTAGATGAACATTATTATTAAAAGCTTTCAAGTTCCCTTCAATTTTTATTCATGCATGTCACTCAAATACATAATCGAATTTGCCATTCTTTTCCATCCTATGCATCATGACATAAAGCACCAAAATACATATTTTCCAGAATTACATTACAAACCTAAAAAGAGTCCTCTTGAATGAGACCTAAGGCATATTCAAGTCAAAATTGCATTCCCACAGTGGTCAACTGGGTGACTATGGGAAACTTGAAGCTGGACAGCAGCTGAGTGCAGCAGCATCCTGTTATTATTGGCATCCAAGAAATGCAATTCCTCATAATAAAGCTTTCTTGATTGTTAGTGATTTATGGCCTTATTTTCTACTAGAACTTTGTCTGTTGCAATCACAATCTGTGTGCTCAAAGATGGTAAAGTTCAGATGCATTGTAGTACAAAACATGCAGGTGCAGAAAGAAGAGATAAATTACAGAATTAAAAGTAATTAAATTCTCTGGGATGAGGTTAGGGGCTTGTTAGGCATTTGAAAATTATTAATCTACTGGATTTGACTTGCGAGCCAATTAATTTTGAGCTTCATGTTTCAGCAGAAGAGACAAGTGAGCCATAGTTCATGCTTAGAAAAAAAGGGTTGTGTAAGACATTATCTTTCTTTATGAAAGAATGACATCCATCAAATTTCAGACAAAGAGGTACCATGGTGGTGATAGTTTGTGTTAGCCCCTCCACACACACACACACACACACACACCAAGGAAGCTGTTCCTATGGTAAACCAGTGCTTGGCAGCTGTAATGTACTGGATCAGGGCTTAATTCAGACAAGAGAGAGGTGCTCCTAGTAGAAATACAGATCTAGGAATAGGGATGCAGCCTGTTTTAGGTACAGGTTCAACTTGCCTGAAAACACATGTTTGCAGTTTGAGGGGTTGTCCTGAATTCATCTATGAACCTGGAGGCCCAGGATTTAGCAGTGACCAGGAATGCTTTTACACTGTTAAAACTAGTGTGCCAACTGCACCCATTCCAGAAGAAATCAGATTTGGCCACCATGGTACAAGCTCTGGTTACATCCCATTTGGATTACTGTAATGAACTCTACATGGATCTGTGTTTGAAAAGTGCTCACAAACTTCAGTAGGCCCAGAGAGCTGCAGCCTGATTGCTGACTGACTTTAGCTAGCGGGAGCACAAAGTTCCATTGTTGCAACAGCACTATTGGCTCCTCAATTTTCTTTTCTTTACCTGCTGTCCGTTGGACAGTCATACAACACTTAATAATAATAATAATTTTATTTTTGTACCCCGCCTCCATCTCCCCGAAGGAACTCGGGGTGGATTACATATGGCACAAGGTGCCTAAAACAACGCATAAAATAATCACACAGTGCAATGCAAAATAAAACCACTAGTATATAAAATAATTTGTCCTCTCAACACGGGGAAGTGTTTTGTTGCGTTGGCTCTAATGGAGGAGGATTCATTTATTTAGGCTTCTCCTTATTCAGGCTTCACCTCCAAAGGAGCCAGCCCGAGGCCTCTCCGGGACAGTGGCACTTTCCCCATATGATTGCAAAATCGTTGCCAAGAAGAAGCTGTGCATAGGGTGACAGATTTGCCCCGCTGCTCTCTTTTTCCTCCTGGATGCTAGACAATGTTGGATGCTTCACCTGGCTAATATGACGAGGTTGCAAGTTTCACTATTGTGAATGGGTGTTTTTGTTAATTGCTTTGGGGGAAAATTATTGTGGGTGGGTGCTGTTGCTTGACTTTGTTTCAGTACAAGCAGAAATGGATGCAGATGTTATGAGTGTTAGGAACCTGTCCTATATGTAGAAGCAGTAACTGTCAAGGAACTCTGGCTCTAGTGATGTCTAATGATAGGAGAATCAAAATGAGAAGCAGAGTCTGAAGCCACTAGCAGAAAACAAGTTGAAGAACAAAGCCAAAGAAGTAAAAAGGCATGTATGGTCAATTCAAGGGACTGGGAATTCAAGAAAGCCGAACACACAAAGGAGGGTGTTTGTGAAGTTTTTCAGTCAGTTGTTTGCAACAAGGACTGTTCTCTACTGGGAAATTAATAGCTGCTTAGTCTGGACAGCCAGGTAGCTAATTGCATGATGTCTGATATTTACATTTGTGTATGAGGCATTTGCTTCTCTTCTGTTCCTGTTTGGCTTGTTGTTCCTGTACAAGGAAAGAGGTGTCTCCTCAGCAGTTGCCCATTGTCACTGATATGAGAGTCCATCATCCATACAGCTGCACTTCCTATGTCTGCTCTTTATTTTTTAGTCTCTTTCAAGAGGCTGCCTTCTGCAACTTCAGGCCCTTCATGCTTTGATATTTATGGGTCAGATTCCTCATATTCTATATGACAGGCTTTCTCAGTCACAAAAGAAGCTTGCTTTTCTTTTAAGCAAAATGGTGTATATGCTATTTCTATTTTAGACCAACTATATTCTTTCCCAGCTTCTTTGACATATGGTCCAGAACGTGGAAAATACAGTTCCCACTGCTTCCACACTTTCATTGGATTCCTATGATCCCAGCAAGCTCTAGCCTGAAGTTCCATCAAAGTGAGGTTTCATTATTGATGGTGATCAAAGTAAAAAAGGAGAAAATATAACCAATTTGTGAATCTTGCACTTCATCACAAATATTATGGCTATAACAGATGAAGCATACAAGAAATAAGATGACTGAATTCTAGTCAGAGCTTTCTTTATGGACCTAGGAAAATGAATATTATATAGCTATGCCTGCTGACAGGATGGATTTTATTTAGGCTTCACCTCAGATTTACATTTGATATTTATGAAGATTCAAAGTATTCTTTCTGGTTTAGCAGTGCACTGGTTTGGCTTTGCAAACAAACCTTTCACTGGGCATTTTTTGTTTATTCTAAGATGGATTTCTTTATTCTGAACAATATATTTACATCCTTGTGAAAAGGTGGGATGATAGGGACTATTATGGTCATGTACCTCTTTCCTACCTTATGCTTTACTTTACATTCAGTAATAAATTACCACTTACCGTGTAAAGAGGGAACAAAGGACAGAGAGATATCAAAAGCAGGAGCTTGCATTATATAAAATCTCTCATACGGTATAGTTTAAAAAAGAATCCTTTAAATGGAAATGGTTTCATAACTGGATGAGGAAGAGATAAAAAATGCTACTAACAGCTGCAAAAGCTGTTAGTCTCCAGCAGTTAGAGATTAGGTAGTCCATGCTTAATTGAACCAGAAGCAGCAGCTTTTAATGCTGTTTGCTGATGCAATGCCCAGAATGGATGAAGACACTTGAATTACATTACTCTGTGCATTTACACTCCAAATTTTGGGTAAAATGATATTCCTCATCAGTGTAATATATTGTAAGTGATATGTGCAGAATATTAAAAGTGCTCTCTACATGAAGGCAATTTGCCTTTACTAAGGGTGTGTCGCCGTCTACATAGTAGAATTAATGAAGTTCGACACCACTTTAACTGCCATGACTCAATGCCATGGAACCATGGAAGCTGCAATTTTACAGAGTATTTAGCCGTCTCTGCTAAAGAGTACTGATTTCTCACCAAGCTTCAAATCTCAGCATTCCATAGCATTGAGCCATAGCATTTCAAACAATGTCAAATTACTACACTAATTCTTCAGTGTAGATGCACCCTAAGTAATGTCTGGGGAATATAATGCATTCAGACTGGAAATATCTGTGTGAGATTAGCCTCTGCAAGGACTATAAAAGTACATAAGCTAATTATTGTATTTAAAAGAATAATAAAAGTTGCAGGTCCTGTTAAAACATTGTTTCATAACATAGCTGTGTTACAACCTCATCATTTGGGGCTAGATTTGGTGGCAAACCCCTGGTCATCCATGGAGCCGGCTGGCTCCCATCAAACAACATTGTGCCAGCTCCATGGGTGCAGAGGGGTGGAACCGGTGTGCCACCGCCACCCTGGCAACATGGGAGGCTTCTTGTGCTGCCCATATATGGGGGGAAGCCACATGCACCACACACGCTCCACACTTACCCCCATGTGATCGCCCTCCCAATGAGGTGGCCAATGCAAGGTGTGGGTGCTGGATTCCTCATGCCTCCCGGTGAAGTGGACTGCCACCTCCTCCTGCTGCTGGCCATCTGATGGGGTGGTTAGTCTGGATCTGCATGCAAAAGGATCATGTAGCATCTTTGTTGCATCTGATGCAGTAGGTTTAAGCCTATAAATACTTATATGACCGACTTCTTATTCTCTGGTCAAACGTGCTACAAGATTCCATAGTTGTTAATGGTGTGACTGCTATCAAGTCGACTTTGATTTATGGCATCCCCATGATTGAGAGATTCCCAAGTCACCATGTCATCAACAGGTTTGTTCAGGTCTTCCAAACTCAGGGCCATGGCTTCTTTGATTGAGTCTATCCATTTGGAATGTAGTTTTCTGTTTTTCCTACTGTCTTCTACCTTGCCAAACATGTTGTCTTCTCTAGTGAGTCATGTTATATGTGTTTCCTGAAAGTCCAAAGTTTAATTTTTAAGGAGAATGCCAATGTTGATCTATCTACTAAACAACACAATCTGTTTTCTCTTGGAAACTAAGATGACCAAAAAGGAACTCTAAGGATACAAATTGACAAGCATAAGGGAAAGTACTTTCAATCTATTGGCAAAGAGATACATGCCAGTTTTATAGTGTATAGAACCTTCAAGGTCAGGAAGAAGAACTGAATCATTTTTGCTTTTGTATTTCCAGATTTGGGAGCCAGTGCTTCCTTTTTAGTATATACACAGATGCAAATTTTTAAAAAAACAATCACATTATATTCTAGCAAGCTACAGCTGCTCTTATTAATATCAGAAGTATTCAATTCTTGCACAGGGTTTTCAGTTTCCTTGCTCTTTCTTGAGATGCCTTGTTACTTCCCCTCACAAGGTAAGAGTAGAACAATGAAAAACAGGGAACAATGTGCCTTAGTACTGGAGGAACTACAAATAAATAAATTATATAATATATTAATCCATCCGTTCTTATTGCACTAAGGAGAGATGGCAATGCTGAAGGCTAGACTCATTCCTTTTGGCTCACAGCCTGAGGTGCACTGATCATTTGTTTAAGGAAATGCTTTTGCATGGCTTGCAAGGTTTCCCAAAGGTGACAGAACAACAGTAAATGGAACTGTCTATTAAAGCAGACTTTGGAAGCTGTCTTACTTCACATCAAGCCACAGTATTGCTGTTGGCTTTAAAATACACACCAGGAATTGAACATTCGATTACTTACGGAAATCGTTCTTTACCAGTTAGTTCTGATGACAGAACTTTTTTTCATGAGCATAGTTCTGTTTTGAATTTGGATCTGTTGTAAGTCCCTGTTCAGTGCAGAGAAAAGAATGTATAAAGAAACCTGAACTGACTCACTGTACAAGACAAGGTCATGGAACACGTGGTTGCCTCGCAACTCCAGGGGTTCTTGGTCGAAACTGATTATCTGGATCCGGCACAGTCTGGCTTCATGGAACTGAGATGGCCTTGGTCTCCTTGGTGAATGACCTCCGCAGAGAGCTGGACAGGGGGAGTGTGTCCCTGCTGGTTCTCCTGTATCTCTCAGTGGCCTTCGATACTGTAGACCATGGAATCCTTCTGGGTCGCCTTGGGGAAATGGGCCTTGGGGGTACTGCGTTGCAGTGGCTCCAGTCCTTCCTTGAGGATTGTACCCAGAAGGTGTTGATAGGGGACAGCTGTTTGACCCCACAACCATTGTCTTGTGGAGTCCCACAGGGTTCAGTACTGACCCCTTTGTTGTTTAACATCTACATGAAGCCGCTGGGTGAGATCATACGGAGTTTTGGAGTTCAGTGTCATCTGTACGCAGATGATGTCCAACTCTATCACTCCTTTTCTCCAGCTTCCAAGGAGGCCGTCCAGATCCTGAACTGCTGTGTCAGACTGGCTGCTGTCTCAGACTGGATGAGGGTGAACAAACTGAAGTTGAATCCAGACAAGACAGAGGTCCTCCTGGTCAATCGTAAGGTCGAACAGGGTATAGGGTTACAGCCTGGATGGGGTCGCACTCCCCCTGAAGGCACGGGTTCGTAGGCTGTGAGAAGAACTCTTTGTCAGTTGGAAAGCCACACAAAGAGTTATTCTCACACCCTGGACTTTCCACGGATATATATTAACCTTCCTTGCTTAGTTTCTCCATACCTCACAACCTCTGAGGATGCCTGCCGTTGATGTGGGCGAAATGTCAGGAGAGAATACTTCTGGAACATGGCCATACAGCCCGGAAAACATACAACAACCCAATCAATAAATAAATGCAATTCTGAACTCATCTTAGGCAAATTTTACAGATGGTATTTTGGTGTAGAAAGCAGTATTTTTTGCACAGAAAATAAAAGTTTTGTGTGTAGTATTTTATGCACAGAAAAAACTATCTCCTACATATAAATTGGGCCCGGGCTGTGGCGCAGGCTATTGAGCAACCAGCTGCAGCCAGTGCAACAAATCACTCTTACCAAGAGGTCATGAGTTTGAGGCCAGCTCGGAGCCCCGTGTTTGTCTTTGTCTTTGTTCTATGTTAAAGGCATTGAATGTTTGCCTTATATGTGTAATGTGATCCGCCCTGAGTCCCCTTCGGGGTGAGAAGGGCAGAATATAAATACTGTAAATAAATAAATAAATAATAAATTGTGAAGTGGCATGACAGACTCTGTTAAGCACTAATTATACACACTACTGGCCATTAGCAATATATTCTATTTCTTACTTGGTCTTCAGAGTGAACTTCTATATAACAGTTTTTTCATGGATCCAAATAGTGAATGTGGACAAATGAGATACACTGAAAACATGCCAGCAACGAACCTTCCTCAGGATGTTATGGAATCATATTTAAATAAAATGTGGCTTAAAGATCCAGCCATGCTTTCCTAAGTCACTTTCAAAGTCTTTTCTTGAAGAATACAAATCTATACTAGCTAGCTACCCATTTTTTACACATCTAGACAAGATCAGAGCAAGAATTACCAGTAAAAGCTGCTGTGTTGGAACAGCTAAGCTATGCAAGTTTGCTGTGAACAGTCTCCCCTGAGCATTCTAGTTTCAACCTTATATACAGAGGTTATCTCTAAATTTACAGTGTTTGATGGCAAACCCACTTTGATGAACTAGATAAGAGCATGGATCAAGAGCATAGATCACAATAAAAGCCCATCTAGTCTAGCACACAATGTAGATTATAAATCCCAAAATCTGCCAGCAAGCAAAATAACTTTTCCAAGCTTTGCTCCAGTATCTCTTAGGTGATACCTCATTGTCTGAGTATGATGGCCCTCCAAATGTTTGGTCTTGACCGTGGATATGTAGGTGACTGTAGAGACCTATTCTTGATCCACATGTTCTTCCACACTGAGGGGATCAGTTTCCAGGTAGAAGGCAGTCCTGGTCAGGATTGGCTTGACATCCCTTTTGGCACTTTTCTCCCTTTCTGCTCCAGTATCCTGCTTATCATTGTAATGAACCAGAAATTTAGGAGAACTCCATAAGGAAACACTTGGAAGTAAGATAGCTCTTTCGTTTTCATTCTCTAGCAACCCGTATTCAGAGGCATAGTGTTTCTGTAGAAAAGTTAGATGGAAGATCTAATCAGATGACACTTTTCATATTTTATGCTCTGCTTTTCTTGGATTGTGCACCCCATCACTCTCCCCCACCTTGACTTTATTTGCAAAATGATTTAAACAATTAGGCCAATCTTCAGCCAGGAGAAATGTTATCCTTCATCTTTATTAAAATATTTAAACAATCAGGGTACCTTATAATGAAAACTGAGGAGGTGATTAGATGATTTATGAAGTGCTTAGAATAGCAAGTCAGGTTTTGCAAGCTGATGATATCTCCCTAGATAGCCATCATGGAGTTTGAATCAGAACACTCCCTTTGTCTTTTTATCTGTTACATTGTTCCCAAGGCAACAAAGAGTAATGAAGAAAGGATACTTTCATTTTAAAAAATCCCCTCCCTACTACACTTCAAGAATATAATATTACTAAATCAGCAATACCTCTCTCCTCCTAGTGCTTTGAGCCTATTAAGATCTACTTCCAATTACAAAATTGTCTTAAGACTATACATAGATATATGTTCATTGGTAGGTGGAAATTGGTGTTGTATACTTTCAAGTCATCTCTGATCTATGGCGACCATAAGGAGACATTATCATAGAGGGTTTTTTTTCACAAGATTTGTTCAGATGGGAGCTCAGTTTTGGCTTCCTATGATGCTGAGTGTGTGTGAGCTGGCCAAGGTCACCCAGTGGGTTTCCATAGTTGAGTGGGGATTCAGACCATGGTCTTCACAATCACAACATATGTTTTATGTTTTATATTTTATACAGTATTTAACTGGTTGTAATACATTTTTATATGTTGTTGTTTTAATGATGTGTCGGCATCGAATTGTTGCCAATTGTACGCCACCCTGAGTCCCTTTGGGTGAGAAGGGCGGGATAGAAATATTGGAAATAAATAAATAAATGCTTTGTTTGTATGGGAGAAGGCGATCCTTTACGTAACCTGGACCCAAACGATGTTGGGCTTTAAAGGTCAAAATCAAGACCTTGTACTTAGCCTGGAAACTAATTCGAAGCCAGTGGAGTGAATTTAGGATAGGTGTAGTACACTCACCTCTAGATATTCCTGTAACCAATCTTTTGAACCAACTGGAGTTTCCAGACATGGTACAAGGGTAGCCCAATGTAAAGCTCATTGCAAAAATACAACCTTGAGGTTACCAGTGTGTGCACTACCATCTTCGGGTTCTCTAAATCTAAGAAGGGACACAGCTAGTGGATCAGCCGAAACTGATAATAAGCACTCCTGACCGTCACATCTACCTGGGCTACCATTTGGAGGAACAGATCCAGGAGCACTCCCAAGCTGTGAATACAGTCTTTCAGGGGGAGTGTAGCCCTATCCAGAACTGATTAACACACCTCCAACCCCAGATTAGGATCCTGGATGGCAAGAACCTCTGTTTTGAATGGATCCGGTTTCAATTTGTTTTTCCTCATATAGACAGCAGCCACAATACCAGACTCCTCTGAGCAGATAGATCAGCATGAACCAATGGATTCAAATTACAATACAGATTTCACCTATCTGCATCCAACAAAATACGTCCTTTTTAGGAAATTTCTATGTCCAACCAATGATTCTATAGTATGGGTCTGCTAGAAGTTACCATAGAGTCATGGTGGAGGATCTAGCAAATTCCTAGAAAAAATAACTCCCTAAAAATGTTCTAGATACTCCTGTGCAAGTCTATGGCAACTTCCATGGGAGTTGTTCATTTCAGTCAGGTTTGTTATCATTCACTGCTTCCTGTTTCCATGATAAGTTCAGATTCCCCCATGGATAAAGGGGTCGTACTGCATAAGAAAAGAGATTCCACCTAAGTTGGGAGGTTTTTTTAAACTGTAACAGTTGTTTGACAAGAAAATAAATTGCCCTGGAGGGTAATGGGCATTCGATCTTTGGAAGTCTCTAAATAGAGCTTGGATGGACATCTTTCATGGCAAGGGGTTTGAACTAGATGGCTCTTATGATCCCTTCTTAATCTACAATTCTATGACATATAATTTGAAATGTAGTTCCATATTGCTTTAAATGTAATATTTTCAAATGTACTCAGTTAATATATTTGGTGATAATGAGACGATAACTGTGGTTGACATAGCCTCAGAGTTCACCCCAGTTTAAGGTTCTTCCCATGACCTTGTAGCACCTTAACTTCCTTCTTGTTTACAAGTTTCACTCAGTGCACTTTGCCCAGCTCATTTTATGTTTTTATTGCTGTGTTTTTCATGTGTTTTATAATGATTGTGATTTTTAATGCCTTTTAAATTTATTTGTGTGTTTTTGTATTTGATATTTGTATTTGATATCACTGTATGTTGGTTTTATATCTGTGAGCCGCCCCGAGTCCCTCTGGGGAGATGGTGGCGGGGTACAAAAATAAAATTATTATTATATCATTATTATTGGATAAAGTGCTGTTTGTACATAATCTGAGGCATTCTAGTCTTTTGCCATTGCTTCACATGCTTTGACACTGACAAGAAAGTTTGCAGCATAAGTCCCAGCTCAAATTAAGCCCTGTTTAGCATGCTTTAACTGCTTTTGACATGTACAACTAGAAGGATTTGTTTTGTCTTTGCTTTAGCACATCTTCATGGGCCTTCTTGCCTGAGCATGCTAATCTATGCTCTTCATTAAGGAATAATTAACCAGAATTTTCTTGTGACTGTAAATGTCTTTCTGAGTCACTCTCCTTTCTTTGCTTTCCTTTCCTAGAAGATTTCTGTCACCCTGAAAGGATAAAAAAGAGATAGAGAATTAGGCACAGAACATGTGGCAAAATAGTGTTAAGGGGTGTATTTGCTAATAAGCATTAAGTTGTTTCCAATATCCCCCAATAGTCAATTTTGCATGGGAAGTAGAAAAGCAGCAAGTAATGTGTGCACAAAGCTATTCCATGCTCCAGAGAACATTTTTATATTAAAGAAAATGCTAAAACCAGAATCCACACAGATTTCATAGCTTTTTTGGGGTTTCCTTCTGCTGAGTTTATACACTTCAGTCTTTGCCCTTTTTTGCATACAAAGGAGTGTATCTGATCAGCCCCTCCAAAGAGAAAGATTTGTCACATGCACTCCAAGTTGTTGTCAGGCACAGAGAGATTTAAGAAGGATGAGGATTAGCATGAGGAAAACAACACTGGCTTTTCTTTGTGCTGCAGATGAAGCTCACTGCTGCACTTGTATGTTTGGTTGTGTGCCTTATGTGATTAAATCCAAATGTGAGTTGTCATTGCTTCATCCTGAAGGTATCAGTGGCAGAAATGGTTGTTGCTATTAAAAGATCAACAACTCCTGCCCATACACCTGCAATAACTCAAAAATGTTCCTTTGCACCGACCACATTGTAATGTACTTTGAAGAATAAACCACACTCAACCTACTTCTAGGTAGCAGTGAAATGTTTCAACAGTGAACAGCAGAAAATACTCCCTCCTCTTGGAGGTGCTGTTAATCTAATTCCTCCTCATTAATTGTTTTGTTTCATTTGTTTCTTTAAATTCTCTGAGAGGTTTAGTAGAACTATATTCCTAGACCCTCTTTATAGGTAGTAGCAAAGCTTAAAAGTGTTCAGAAAGATGAAAATGTTCCAAACACTTTCTGACAAACACTTTCTGACAAGCAAAGATGTATCTGAAGATCTATGGTGGGGCAATAAAAGCAGCAAAGAGAGCATTTTGTACAAATATTATTGCTGCAGTGCAAAATCATCCAGCAGAGGCTTAATCCAACCTGGCTCAAAAAGAATGATGACCATAAAACAGCACACTGTGAGAAGTTTGCTCACCATTTTGCAGATAAGATTGCTCATATTCACTCTAATTAGACACCACAGTTGATACGGCTCTGGTGGATGCAACTATGGCACCTGTTTGTCCTGTTTTGATGGATGCCTTTTAATTTGTGCAGCCTGAGGATGTGGACAGGATTCTTGGAGAGGTGACAGTCACCACATATGCTCTAGACCAGGGGTCCCCAAACTAAGGCCCGGGGGCCGGATGCGGCCCTCCAAGGTCATTTACCTGGCCCCTGCCCTCAGTTTTATAATATAATATTTTTATATCATTTTTAATAATATAATATATTGTATATACATATAATATTGATAATAATTATAATGTTAGACAATATAATACTAATAATAATACCATATAATAATATTAATTATATGTTATATATTACATATAATATTACAGTATAGTGGTATAGTTCAATGTAGTAATATATAATGCTAATATTGTGCTATGCTAATAATATAATATATTGTATGTACATACAGCTGCTCTGAGTCCCCTTCAGGGTGAGGAGGGCAGGATATAAATGTAACAAATAAATATAGTAAATGAATAAATAAATAATTTTAGACTTAGGCTGCCCAAAGTCTGAAATAACTTGAAGGCACACAACAACAACAACAATCCTAATTAACTTGGCTATCTCATTGGCCAGAAGTAGGCCCACACTTCCCATTGAAATCCTGATAGGTTTATGTTGGTTACAACTGTTTTTATTTTTAAATATTGTATAGTTATTTCATTGTTGTTGTTGTTTTGCACTACAAATAAGACATGTGCAGTGTGCACAGGAATTTGTTCATTTTTTTTCAAATGATAATTCGGCCCCACCACAGTCTGACGGATTGTGGACTGGCCCTCTGCTTTAAAAGTTTGAGGACCCCTGCTCTAGACCCTTCCCTTCCTGGCTCATGAAACAGGCCAGAGGAGGACTGGTGGAGTGGGTCAGGGAAGTGATTAATGCCTCCCTACATCAGGGCAGGGTCCTCGAAGGCCTCAAGGAGGCTGTGGTAAGACCTTCCTTAAAAAGCCTTCCTTGGATCTCTCTGTACTGGACAACTACAGACCATTCTCCAACCTTCCATTTTTAGGCATGTTTCTGGTGTGTGTGGTGACTTTGTAACTCCAAGGGTTCCTGGGTGAAGCAGATTATCTAGATCCATTTCAGTCTAGTTTCAATCTGATTATGTAACAGAGACAGCTTTGGTTGCCTTGGTGGAAATGTGTCCCTGTTGGTTCTCCTGGATCTTTCATCGGCTTTTGATACCATCAACCATGGTATCCGTCTGGGTCACCTTTATGGAATAGAGCTTGGAGGTACTGTTCTTCAGTGGCTTTATTCCTTCCTGGAGGAACGTTCTCAGAAGGTGGTGCTGGAGACTTCTGTTGAACTCTTTGGCCATTTATTTATTTATTTTATTTTATTTATATACCGCTCTTCTCCCCCAAGGGGACCCAGAGTGGTCTTACATAATGGCAAGATTAATGCAACATATAATACAAAATATAGTAAACGTCTGTGGGGTCCCTCAGGGCTCTGTGCTGTCCCCCATGTTGTTCAACATATGCATGAAACCACTGGGAGAAATCAGCCAGAGTTTTGGAGTGCAGTGCCATACGCAGATGACAACCAACCCAACTCTAATACTCCTTTTACCTAATTCCAGGGAAGCAGTTCCACTGCTAAACAGGTGCCTGGCAGCTGCAATGGACTGGATGAGAACAAACAAATTGAAGCTTAATCCAGACAAGACAGAGGTGCTCCTAGTCAGTCATAAGACAGATCTGAGAACAGGGAGTCAGCCTGTGTTAGCAGGGGTTATGCTCCCCCTGAAAATGCAGGTTCACAGTTTGGGAGTACTCCTGGATTTGGTTCTGAACCTGGAAGCCTGGGTATTTGTAGTAACCAGGAGTGCTTTTGCACAGTTAAAGCTAGTGCGCCAACTGTGCCTGTTCCTGGAGAAGTCAAATCTGGTCATGGTGGTACATGCCTTGGTTACATCCTGGTTGGACTACTGTAATGTGCTCTATATGGGGCTGTTTTTGAAAAGGGTTTGGTTGGTCCAAAGAGCAGCAGCCAGATTGCTAACTGGGGTTGACTACAGGGAGTATACATCTCCTCTGTTACGACAGCTCCACTGGCTGCCAACACATTTCCGAGCACAATTCAAAGTGCTGGTTTGGACCTCTTGGTACATTTACACTAAGGAATGAATGCTCTTGGACCCCACTTTAAATACCATAGCTCCATACTATGTAGTTACACACTGCCTCCTTGATGATCTGCCCCAGAATCCTTCCTGGTATAGACACCAGGCTGAATGTAGACTGAGGTGAAGGTGATGAGTAGTTCTGCCTTTTCCCTATCCCCTGTTAGCATTCCATCACCTTCTCCATGTAGAGATCCTACTTTTTCCTTGTTCTCCCTTTTTCTACTGGCATTACCAAAAAACCACCTTTTATTTTTAATCTCTCTGTCAAGCTTGAGTTCATTTTGTGCTTTAGCCTTTCAGACATTTTTTCCTACATGTGTTGGTTATTTGTTTGAATTCCTCTTTGGTGACACCCCCTTGCCATTTCTTGTGCATGTCTCCTTTAATGAATTGTTTTTTGTTTTGTTTTTAAAGTATTTCAACTGCCTGGTGCTTAGTTCTTAAATGTCTGGCTTTTGGCCCATGAACTATATTCAGTCAAGCTTGTGATGTTAGATTTTTTCCCTTTCTCTTTTGTAGAATCTTTCTGTACCATTTAATACATGTGAAAATGATAGGTAATGAAAAGAGACTGTCAATTCCTACATGTATTAGGAGGTATCACATGTTCAGAACTCTCTGCCAAAAAGATGCATAAGGCAAATGTAAATGGTAATGGAATACTTTGAAAAAATACTCAAAATCCAGGAAAATTAACTTTTTATTAATGTATATTAATGTAGATGGGAGATGTGTCCTAAGAGAAGAAGTGCTCTTCATTTAAGGGTCATGCTTAATATCACCGTTATCCTGGTCATATCGATAGATGGAAATATTGGCCATTTGCAACACAATTAATGACATCAGAATTAGCCCTTATCACAGAATTTCATTTAGGCTTGCCATCTCTCTTCCTTGCAGAAATTGCATGCCATTTCCAGCTGAATAAGTAACAGACCAGCTGAAAAACAACTCTGGTGCAACTCAGAAAAGTAGTTTGTTTTTGATCAAAATTCTGCACACTTACTTTGGTCTCTGCAACAGGCTCCAAATAGCAGTGATGAATATGGAATGGATCACTCTCTACTGAGCAGTAGCCTCACGCCTGAAAGGAAACCCAGCATCTACCGTGTAGCAGTGCACTGTGTTAGGGACAGGAAATGAAGGAAAACACTGCATATAATTAAACATAACACAGCATTCTTGTGGGGTAAGTTGGTGCCTTGAATATTAGCCTTGTGCATTTTGGGTGAATTGCTATCCTTTTCTGCTTGCCTGATACCAGAAGTCCCCCCATATCTGTTTCCAGCACCTCCTGAAAACGGGTGCATTGCTGAATGGGCATTTTCGTTCTGTATCTGAAAAAAAAGGTTCTTTTCAGATCATTGGTGGCAAAGGGGAACTTAGGAGGCCCCTCTTTCCCCTGGCAGCCTTTCCTTTCTTCCCTTCAAGGGAGCCTGGGTGTCAGCAATGGGGTTAAGAAAGCACAGTATCCAACCCATTATTGGGGGGGGGGGGACTTCCTAGAGGCTCCCCTTCCATATCCTTCATTAAGACCTGGATTTTAAAGAGCATGGGAGTTACCACTCTTTCTCTTTGTGGAGGAGGAGAGTGGAGACCATGTTTCATGCTTCTTAAAGTTGTTCTACTCTAGAGGACAGGCAGGCACATGCTTCATCTCCTAGCACCAGCACCATGCCAAGCAGCTTTCCAAGGCATCTTAAGGAGGCCCAGGGAAGGAAGAGTTATGACCTGGAGCTCAGTGGAGTGTCAGCATGGCGGTTGCTGCTGCATCTTTCTCCCCCTGGAAAATCCCTGTGGAGTGTCAAAGGGGGCTGCAGACCCTCGGATTGGGGGGGGGGGGGGAACAAGAAAGGTACTTAGCAATTACAATTCATCTAAATATCTTATTACACATTGTTGCCCAAAACTACTATTTTTTTTAGTAAAATCACCAAACAATGCTGTCCTGTCACAGTGCTTTTTGTAAAGAGCATTTTTAATGTTTCCAATGGAGTAGATCAGTTTAATTTATTTAAAATTGGATTGTGCTTAAAATCTTTCCATTAAATTTATCTCCGGTGGCCAGTCTAAAAACAAGATATAGACTCTTTGCTACATTCATAACAAGTATATCATTACCTTAAGAAGAGATCCTGCTCAGTGAGTCAAGAAAGCAGACAAAGGCCCCTTCTACACTGCCATATAAAATCCAGATTATCTGCTCTAAACTGGATTATATGACAGTGTAAACTCATATAATCCAGTTCAAAGCAGATAATGTGGATTATATGGCAGTGTAGAAGGGGTCTAAGAAATTATGAAAACTCCAACCTATGTCAATTTTAAGCCAAAAGGATTGCCAAAAAGAAGTGTTTTCCAGTATGTATGTATGTATGTGTGTGTGTGTGTGTGTGTGTGTGTATATATATATATATATATATATATATATATATAAGTATCATTATTTATTTATTAAATTATTTCTGCCTGGCCTGTATTGATAGCTCCCAGGGTAAAAAGTTAATTTCAAATTAGTAGTTAATATTTTTAAAACAACAAAATAGATTATTTAGACCGTCTAAAAATATGTTAAGCCATATGGCAATTTAAAACAAGCTCAATCAGTTTAAAGTCATATGTGTGCATGAACTGAGTAAAATCAAACTAGTAAATCATTGGGCACTAAATGTATTTATTTTACTTTATTTTGAGTATATCCTCTCTTGCAAATGAGCAGCTTGCACATCTTTAATCTGATACAATATAAATAAAATACAACACAAAAGGAAAAGCAGAAAAACTGACAGCAGTGGGAGAAAAGAAGGAGGGAATTAGGTTTGCAGATGTTGCCTGCCCTGCTCTTCCTCACAGGCCATGCTTATATATATAGGAAGTGAGAAAAATCTACCCCTAGGAAAGGAAATTCACTCCTGGAAGAGTTATCATGCTTTCTCACAGATCCTTGTTTCCACATCAAGGTTAAATCTCCTGAACAAGGGTACAGACAGAAAAGCAAACACCACAATGGTGTTAACCCTTTCCTATGCTATTCAAAGCTTAAAAAATTGGCTGGAGAGTTGCACTTAAGAAATGTACCTGTACATGCAAATTCAACCTAAGCACAACCTTAAGAATCCTTTTTGTAATGTGGTGGTTACCTGTACATTGAAAAACAATTAGGGAGGCGAATTGCCCACCTCTTGAGTTAACATACAACAAACTCCATGTTTTGTATTTTAATTTAGGGGAAAGAGCTTAAATTTATCCTAGGAATTCTATGAGCATACAAGTTCAGCAGACTACTGAAGCTGATGGATTACTGCATTGCATCCTGTCAGATCCCCAAAATCTGGAGGAAAGCAAGAGTCATAGCTGACTGGCACATCCTGGGGATCATAACCAGACATGGTGAAGACATCTGCCCTTGCATTTTGCTGCTCTGCTGCTGAATATGCATGCCCAGTGTGGAACACATCTTACCACGTTAAAACTGGCTGCTGCTCTTAATGAGACATGCCACATTATCACAGGATGTCTACGCCCCACACCACTGGAGAAATTATACTGGTCCTTTCATTGCTGGCTGCTACTTCCCAGCGGATGTCAGGTGCACCACCTGACATCCGCTGGGAAGTAGCAGCCAGCAATGAAAGGACCAAGACCCAAGGCATTGACATCTCTGGCTTACCCCCTGTTTGAGTATCAGCCAGCATGCCAATACCTTAAATCAAGAAATAGTTTTCTAAGATCTACAGCGATACTCGCAGGAACACCTCAGCAAGCGAGAATCCAAAAGTGGCAGGCTAAAACTCAGAACCTTAATCACTGGCTGATGTCAGATGAGGGACTCCCTCCTGGGCACACAGAAGACTGGCCGACTTGGAAGGCATTGAACATGCACTCTGGCACCATGAGATGCAGCGACAATCTTAGGAAATGATGCTACAAAGTGGAGTCCATGACATGCAAGTGTGGAGAAGAGCAAACCACAGGCCACCTACAACAATGTAGTCTGAGCCCTGCCATATGCACAATAGAGGACCTTGTTATAACAGAGCCACCCCAAGTGGTCAGCTACTGGTCAAAGGACATTTAGTATAAAAGTTTTAAAACTTTGTTTGTGTTTTCAAATACATTACAACTTGTACCCTCGGTTCGCTTCTGACATGATAGATAGATAGATAGATAGATAGATAGATAGATAGATAGATAGATAGATAAATACTAGTTCCTCTTTGGTCCTCTTTTGGCTCTGTCAATGCTAATATTTACCCTCTGTGCTAAAACAAAATGATAGAATGGGTACATAGCCATTTTATTCTTTTCTCCTCAACTCAGAGAAATCTAAGAAACATTTTATCCTTTGTTAGATCTTTTTAAAATTGGAATGGTGTGGTTTGGGCTACTCTAGTTGATGTTGTATGATATTATCAGAGTACGTTTCCTCTGATATGATAAAAGGTCTTCTTTATATTTTGGTCCTAAAAGTGTGCCATTGCTTGGCAATTACATTACTTTGCTCATATTTGTATAGATGGTTTGGAATCCTCATGGGTTCCATCAGTGTGAAGTAAGTACCCCAAAGCTCTATTATTGCCAAAGGTGTTTTTTGTGACTTGATTTTTCTGGTAAAGATGAGGGTATTGCACTAAAGCCCTACATGGCTTCCCTTGCAGAACACCATATATGCTCATGGTAAGTCTAGTTATTTCAGGGGGATAATCAATTCAAAAACCTGAGTTGACTTATCCACAGGTAAATTTTAGTACTTTAGTAATCTTGTAAAAAAAGGAACTGCTTCCTTCTCTGAGGAGAGCTTAATCTCGCATGGGACTTATTAGTTATTATGTTTATTTATATCATACTTTTTCTCCTTTAAAAGAGACTCAAATTGAATTCGTCTGTTCATAGAAAACCTAAAAAAAAAGTACAGTATCCCATGGGTCATATCAAAATCTGTAATATTGATCTCCCCTGCCCAAACCTGCCCTTGACTTATACATGAGGCCAACTTATACATGAGTATATATGGCGATTTCAAGGAATACTTGTTTTTTCTGTTTGCAAGGAGAAAACTGCCACAATTATTTATCCTTGCATATGAGGATGACAAAATCAAGAATGAACATCCTTAGTCTTGAGATTGATCTAGTCCACAGATACCTGTAAGCTCCCAGTTACAGATTGAAATATGTAAAGATTAGTTTTGTTAAGTCTATTGGATGCCTGAGATGCTGGTTCGATAGATAGGCTAACTGGAGAAGATATTCTCCTTGATGTTTCTTGGGATTGCAACCTAACTCTTAAAGGGTGGGGGAACCAGGCAGATGAGGTGGTAAATCAGTGTCTGAGTTGTCCCACTTTGAACTGCTGATGGAAGTGCACACAAATGAATACTTTCCAGTGCCCTTCACTATGAAAAAGAATTGCAGCCTTGCCTCCTGGTTGGCATGTTTGCCTGTGCAATTCGTTGTCCACTGTCTTTCTCTATCAAGGTTGAAAACTCATTAATCAGAGATAACCTTGTTGTTATTCACCCCAGGCTGAGTGGGAGGTGAATCAATAGCCGTTTTTGCCATCTAGACTGAACAAGCCCGTAGCCAAAGCTTTTTTTTTTAAAAAAAATGGGTTTAAACATCCCGTCCCCAAATTTCATGATGAAAAAAATCCTGCTTTGCTCATGAATTTTAACTAGTTAACCAAATCCCCATCTAAGTCTATGGGAAGCAAACATTAGAGTTCTTCCAGAATTGCAAGCACTATCTCAAGCAAATTTTGATAATTTATTGACATTACCTTTGCCTATCCTTCCAACAATTTACATTGCAATAGCAGAAATAGCTGCCATACTGGGAGTGACCAAGTTTTGATGACACAGATGCTTAATCAACATTTTTGACACCAAAATCGGACCCCCAGGTTAAACTTCATGAGAAAAAATTAAGTTTAAATAAAATTAATGAATTTTCCAGGTAACAACTATGATAATTTCTGTCTGCTTTGAAAGTTTATACTTTAACTATCAAGTATTTTTGAATAACTAGGTACTAGATTAAAGGTATTTGTATGTAGTTTCTAAAAATGTAATAATATGTGTGTGTCATTAATCCTGATTTTTAGGTATTTCAATTTAAAGTGAAAATATATGTATAAGAGTTCTTTCAGAATGCTGCATCTCTGATTCTAGTCAACATTTTTTTGTGAAATTTGAACACAATTATAGATTTTATTATGTAGTTTCATTCTAAAAGAGAGTCCTCTACATACAATAGTGGAACTTCTTCCCAAGCTGGACACCTTCTTTGAGTTGCATTTGTAGGGACATTCACATCCTGAGAAAGCTTCTGCCATCTTTCTTTCGGCTTAGCAAAACATTACAAAGAGTAGATATGGACATTTTCTGTAGTTTGCAACATACTAACAGTCTCTTAGAAAAAGCCAGGGAATCTGTGAAAGAATTTCAGGAGATCCTTGACATAGTGGAGAAGTTAGGATTCCTTGCATCTATTCAAGGCAGATTTGTTAAAGCAACATCCAGGCAATTTCATAAACACCAATGGAATATTATAGGCTAAATGTATACATCCAATTTCTGGATTTTTTCTGCAGTCAGCTTCATGAAAGGTTTACAAGGTACAGGGAAGTAGTTCAGGAACTGCAGGTTTTCCTCCCTGTTAATTGCAGCCATTTAAAATCCAACTTGAACAAGTGCAGAATGAATGCCTTCAAGATACTGACACACTGATGGAAGAGTTTGACCTGTGCTGGATAAAATGGAATAAGAATACACCTGCAGAAAAACCTTAAAATGCACTGAAAGTATATCTCGTTGGTGATTTTTTTGGAATGTGAACAAAAAAATTTGGATTCCTGCAACAGAAGAATGAAATGATTTGGCTTTTTTGTTTTCTCTGGCAGAATCAGATGTTGATGTTGATGTTCAGTGTTTTGTTGTCGGTTTGATTACTGTGCTTGATATAACATGAACCATATTAATATTGATAACATGATGTTAACAATATACTAACATATTTACTTGAGACTAATGCACAAGTGAATCTAATACGCACCTCGATTTTAAAAACCCTGAAACCAAATAAAAAGAGATTTTCTGTTGAACGTAATACACAGCGGCAAAAAGTGCACTGTGTTGTCGAAGGTAACACAACCTCTGAGGATGCCTGCCATAGATATGGGCGAAATGTCAGGAGAGAATACTTCTGGAACATGGCCATACAGCCCGGAAAACATACAATGCCATAAGAACTTTTCTTTTTTTTTTCATTTTGGAGAGAACAGTACTCTCCAAAAATAAAATAAAATGTGAAGAGTTTTAAATCTGTCTTTTGTACTTGAACAGTTTGGATATCTAAGCACTTTTCCGTGATATTGGGGAAGTTTGCCTCTTCCAAAATGGCTTCTATTTAAATTTTAGTACCCAATAAACAGCCTGACCTGCAGCTCAGCTCTTTAAGTGTGGCAGATGGAAGCTATTCAGCCTGTCAGCCTTTAGAAATTTGTGACTGTGAGATCCAAAAGCATGCTCCCCCCTACTGTATCTCTTACTCTGGAAGAGAAGAAGAGTGAGACACTGAGACTGAGAACCAGAATTTTTTTTAGGAATGAGTGTTTTTGGGATCAGTCAGGATGTGAGCAATGAGTTACTATGAGCTATAGTTGAAAAGATGAAAGAGCTTATGAAGAAAGGACTTTGTAGGAATGCTGGGAAGAAGAGGAGAAACAGAGGCAGCAGACAGTAAGGTGAACTGCCATCTTTCTTTACTTACTGCTCTCACGAATGGGATCTTTTTTCTCCCTCAGAGACAAAAACAAGAAACAAGTTTCATATCAGAAGGAGGCGTGAGGCCATCTGTTTTGATATAATAAATGACATCTAGGGGCCCTTCTGGAACAAAGAAGTGGGGCAAAATCACAGTACCTGATAGCAAACCCAAACATGGAGCTGTCAGTCCTGGAAAATAGTCCCCCAGCATCCTTAAAGGTTTGCTTGTAGCTGATTTTAGAAATCCACAAAATGCACACAGGACATCCACCAGAGGTTTTCTTTTATTATTATTTTTTAATTTACATTTTGAGGTGGGCTGGACCTCATAAGTGCTGATGCGAATATATGAATATGCACACAAGCAGATTGCTTGTCATTATCTTTCTTCACACTCCTGCTGCCTTTACATTTGCCCTTTTAAACCCTACTTCCCTTTGGGGTCACTTGCCTGCCATACTGGTGCCCACTGTATAAATTCAAGCTCTGTTTAATTTCATAAACAATATATTTCACTATATATTTAATAATTATGAGAACAAAGGAATGGTACTCATGGGAATTGCTTTCCATTTGTACTTCCATTTAGTCACCTGTATGTCTGTAGCTCCATCTGTTTACAGCCCTCAATCAGCTGTTTCAGAATTTGAAAATGTGCACATGTGGTGAAGCAGTTGAAATCAATGTATCTCTATGAAGTCCAGTGTTTTTCTTGAGTGCAGGAATATACAGTCAACTGAATATGTGCATTTTCCAGCCGATCTCAGATTTTAAGCACATCTTTTTTGTTGGTGGTTGTAGATGTAAAAAAATAGAAGCTTTATCACGGCTTATGACCAAAGTTTATCCTGCAGTGTAATAACGTGCCACTCAGGTTTGTGAAATAAATAACAGTAACTTTACTTCAGTTCAATAGGTCAAACAGAGCAACAATATATACAGTAGTCTCTCTGAATTCTTACAGAGAACAGAGGGAATAAACAGTCCTTTTATAACAGTCTTTAAATATGCCTCATTGCCTTAGAAATGACCAGGCTTCAGAGAATGGGCAGCCATTAATTCCCTAGCTGTTACCTCTTCTCTCTCTGAGATAAAAAGTGCCTGCTCAAACCATCTCTCTCAGAAGCAAGCCAGAGACAGTAGCCAATCAGAATGTTGGCTCCTGGCACACTTAGCCAATTAGCTGCTGACACATGTCTTTCCAGTCAATCTATTACATCATGGTGCCTTTTACAAATCTCCACATTTTTAACCCGTGTTTTTCAGCCAATGATGTGATTCAGTGTGCATTTTGGCAAGCATCATCTAGCCAGCCCCTTTTTATTGGAGTGTTACCTCACTTATCGTGGGGGTTAGGTTCTAGGACCACCCGCAATTAGTGAAAATCCACGAAGTATGGATGCTATATTTATATTTTAATATTTACACATTATTTTAGTAGTTAGTAGTATAAACTATTTTAAGTCTTTATCAACCAATCGTGTGTTGATAAATTGCCTCCTTCTCCTCCCATTGCTGCTTGGGCTCCTTTTCTCTCCCTTTGGCTTCTCCTTCCTCCCTTCCTTAGGCTGTAAATTGTCATTTTTTATGATTTATAATAGTCTTTTAGAATTTATTGAAAAACTGTGAACCAGCGAATCTGTGAAAAGTGAACCACAAAGTAGTGAGGGAACACTGTATCTCAGATTTTAGGGTCTGTGTAGAAGGGCCCTAGGTCTACCTAAGCACTTCCAGGACACTAACTATTTCCATGAAGGTGTTGTACTTTCAAGTCACCTGTCAACTTATGGGAAGTCTTGAATTTCATATGGTTTTTTCAGACACGAAGCACTCACAGATGGTTTTGCCACTTCCTTTCCTGGAAAATAGCTCACAGTACCTGGTATTCATTGTGGTCTTCTATTCAATTACTGACCCTGCTTAACTCCAAGATCTGGTGCCTTTAGGGTATTCAAGCCCTTATGAACACCCCAGCAACTAAAACATTAAATCGATAGTACAACCTAGGGAAGCTAAGAAGACACAAACAGGGAGAAAAGCTACAGTATTGTAAGGTATTATCTGCCACTGGGCCATGACTGTGAATCATGTGCGAATGTTATTTTTGTGTACATGATATGTAGGAACAGTATCTGTGCTTGTGTGCAAAGAGGTATATCGGTTTGGGGCAGGGGCAAAAAGAGAGTATTGTCTCCAAATATATATGATATCCTTTACATGAAATTTCCTTCAGTTCCCAAATTTCCAACAACTTAAAACATCACTTGAACATTTACAGAGTGTAAACATCCAAAGAAAAGGGCAGTCAAAGTTATCTAGGAGAATGTAGACACATCAGATCTAAGAGTTTTCAGTGTCTGTAATGCTAGAAATTTGGAGAATGAAGGAGAAAAATTATTTGGGGTGAAGCAGAATCCATATTTGGAGAGGAAATGCCTTCATTTCTGCACACTGCAGACATGTTTGTGTTTGGTTCAGTTTTTGAAAATGACTGTGCATCTATGCGAATCCAGAGTAGACATTTTATTTTTGCGCTGTCTATATATAAAATTCCGACTACCACTGCAAACAAGATGAATTTTAATTCTTCCAGATATTCAAAGAGGCAACAGTGAACAGCTATTTATCTTTTTCATTTTAATGCCCACCCTTCTCATACCTAAAGCACTTCATAATGCAATCCAGAGAGACTGTTGATATGATATGATACATCTATTTTCATTGCCCCCTTACCTGATAGAATCTGTTTTTTTCTGATGCACAACATCCTTTAGTGCAGAGACTGTTAAAACTATTTATAGTGTTATCACAGTGGGAAGCCCTTTATGTGCCTTGGACAAATATTCTCAGCATATGTGCTGGCTACTTCTTAGGGCTGGTTAGAGAACAGCAACTTGTGTTTCCCTTATCATCTGCCAAATAGTCTAGAATTCAACTTTCATTCAATGAATGATCCTCCACCTCACAGGTTTTAGTCCATTTATTTAATAGCAGTTATTCATCAGTAATGAACCATGTAGTTAACTTGCTGGAGAGGCAGCACAGCTAATTGACAATGTGGCAAAAAGTTCTTTTAATATTATGATTTTCCTCCATTTGCTTTCAGTACCTCTGCTCCTCAGCAAAATCCTATCAGTGTTTTAATTACCTTGGAGAACAATAACTTCATAAAGGATCTAGCTTTTTGTCTGAAGTCATTTGCCTAGAGATGAGATATATTTCAAGTTTCAAGGTCTCTCAAGGCAGCAATGTGAGAACAAGAATGGCAGAAATGGTAAATTCTCTCTACCTGCAGATGATACTCATGGTAGTAAATTTTTAAAGTCTCATATCCACACAAATCCATTCTTGGCAGTCTTCTTTTTTTTATAGCTATCAGGATAAGTTATCTATTTGATTACACAAGAGCTACTCCAAGTAACTTTATTAATACAACAAAGAAATAATCTGTTCTCTGCTCTACTACACTTATAGGATCACCAATCACAAATGTTGTATCACAGTCTTTCTAACTTTAGCATTAACATCAGTGATCATATGCAGTTACTGCAGTTGTCAAACTTATGGTCTGCAGTGCTCCAAGGGCTCCCTGAAGCATCCTTGGGGGCTCCAAGCTTCTTCCATCCCCCACTCACTCGCACGTGGGCACCCTTACCGACCCTGCCTGCCTTTGCAAAAGGACTGTTCCTCTGTGGCCACCATCTGGGTCTAGCATCGCTTTCTTTCCTCCTCTCTCGCTCTCATTATTTCCCTCATGGTAGCATCCCTTCTCTTCTTCCTCCCTCCTCCTCACCCCCCAAGCTTTCCCTCCTCTTTCCTGTCCCTTCCCGTCCCCCACCTCCCTTGCTGGCAAAAGCCTTTTCCCCAGCCCCCTCACCCCCAAAGCCTTTCCCCCTCAGCCATCTGCTGGGGTAGCTTTGATTGTGTCTTTCCTGCATGGCAGAATGGGGTTGGAATGGATGGCCCTTGGGGTTTTCGCTACAATTGTTGTTGTTGTTGTTGTTGTTGTTGTTGTTGTTGTTCTTACTACTACTACTACTACTCTTATTACAAAGGCTGGGTGTCCACCTGCTGGGAATGCTTTGATTGTGTCTTTCCTGAATGGCAGAAGGGGGTTGAACTGGATGGCCCGGGGATCTTCCACTGAAATACTGTTAAGTTTATGTTGGTTAAAATTGTTCTTCATTTTATATATTTTAATTTTTTTTGTTTTGCACTGTGTAATTGAGTTCACACAAACACTCTCTGTCCAACTGACACTGCCACAGCCCATGCCTGATATATAATATAATATAAACATTTCTTGGGCTCCTCAAGTAACTTTTGCTTTAAAAAGGGCTCCACAGCTGGAAAAGTTTGAGAACCTCTGCCATAGACCATCATAGATGAAGAAAACCGATACCAGACGGTGAGTAAACAAACAGAATAGGAATCAAACTAAAACTATTCTAGGTGGTGATTGACTATCCATCTGATTGGCTGCCTGTTCATCTATCCATCTTTTCTGTTTAAAGCCAAAGGAGATACTCTGATTCTGAACCAGAGTTTCATGTTGATCATGAGCGACCAAAGTGAAGCCTAATCCAAAAAGGTTGGTGGTCATTAGAAAGGCACATTAGGGAAGCAGGATTGAACATGTGTTAGGTAAGGATAAAACCCCTTGCAGTTTTGTAGTATGAGTCTGGATCGAGCTCTGAGCTTATATCCCCAGCTAGGACCAAGGCCTTGAACAGAAAGTTGCAACCATTTTTTTTTGGTTGGCCTAATAAAGACATGGATTTTGGTGTTAGTTTTATGATCAATAGGATTATCCCTGCATTCGTATGATATGAAGAATACTAAATTTTAGCAGTCAGATGTGAGAACCCTGGAAGAACAATCATGTATACCATATTAAACTGGGGATTTATTTTATAAGGATCATTCCCTCCAGCCAAAAGTAAAGCTGCCCAAATTGGCTTCTACTGATGTGCCTTGCCTGATTGAGCATCTAAATTCATTTCTGACGCTGGCAATATACAAAGAGAGTCCATTGAAAGATTTATAGCTTTCTTCCTACAGAGAGACCTGTGAGATTCCTTTCAGTTAGAGACAGGTTTGAGCTTTCAGAAGATTTTTTTGTGTATTTGTGTATGCAGTCTAAAAATGGAAGAAAATCTTTTGTTGTCTTTGTTTCACTACTTTTCCTGTTACCAGTGAGCTTCAGGCCAATTAGAAGGTAACTTCATGAGTCTAATGTGAAAAACTGTCAACCCTTCCTCTTTTGCACTCTCAGGACAATAGGATTTTGAGACATTATTTCTCACAGTAATACATGAACTGGTTACATCCCAGTTGGATTACTGCAATGCGCTCTACATCAGACTGCCCTTAAAAAGTGTCCAAAACTTCAATTGGTCCAGTGCATGGCAGTCAGATTGCTCATTGGAGCTGACTTCAGAGAACACAGTGAGGTCGAACAGAAGGGGCTTCCTGCATTCCGCCTAATCTGACCTGCAGCAGGGAGTTCTGCAGATCCGGAAAGAAGCCCTGCTGACCAAATCTATAAATGAAATGTGTGTTCCAACAGCAGCTTACAACATGTTTCCTTTTCGCCTCCTTCCCTATCCCCTAACAATGTAACCAATCCCAAATAAATATCATTTCATTCTATCCTTCCCTTCTCATTGTGGTCATTTTGTATCTTTCCTTGGCTCTGGCATGAGAACCTATCCTTTCTGTCT
Organism: Anolis carolinensis; assembly: GCF_035594765.1. Taxonomy (NCBI): domain Eukaryota; kingdom Metazoa; phylum Chordata; class Lepidosauria; order Squamata; family Anolidae; genus Anolis; species Anolis carolinensis. The sequence goes on from NC_085841.1 coordinate 43,587,381, forward strand.
AATAATTAACCTTTTGCAATGCTTCCTCTTCCTTTCTCAAGCTGCGGGCAACCGGCTGGAGTGCCTTCCCTTAAACCACGGTTGCGGAGATCCCTGGGTTTCCATAACCAAGCATTAACAGATGGACCCCAAATTCACAGTGTTTCTTTCTGAACTAACCCCAAGCATAACTGCTATCTCGCTTTTTCAGAGTCTTTCTGCTCCGGGAAAACCATCTTTAATACCGCAGTCGCAAGATTTAAAGAGACAACAGCTGATTGTCAATTCAAGCTTCTCTGCCGGTGTGCCGCCTGCCACACCGCCGTTTCATGGATCGCAAAGTTTGGACTGCATGCTGAACATGGAGAGGGTCACTCAGGGGTTGCCTTGTGCCTCAGGCAGCGACTTACATCTCCAATCGACCCCTCCTTGCACTGAACTTTGACTAGCTTTACCATATTATGGACACTCAATGAAACCCCTTATCCTTTTCCTTGGATTCTGGACTTTCCTATGAAGCTTTATGGATTAACCCTGGACCTTTGGGTGGGTGGGAATGGGCAATGTGATTTCTGACTTTATGAATGTATTCTATGTACCTCATATGTCCCCCTTTCCTTTATGTTCCCCAATGTATGAAAATATTGTGAGCCACCTCTGTTTGACCTGGCTGGCAGAGAGTCATCCGCATTCCTGGGAGGGAAATTCTCTCACAAAAGGACATCACCAAATCCCTTGCATGCAGGGCCGGCCCCACTAATGAGGCACCTGACGCCGCCGCCTCGGGCGCAGGCCCGGGGGGGCGCCGTCAGGCTGGGCGGGAGGCGGGGCACCGCCCTGACGGTGCCCCGCCTCCCGCCCAGTGCGCCCTGGCCCGTCTGGCCTGCTAGAAAAGGCCAGACGGGTGAGCGGGAGTAGCGTGGGAGGCGGGGCCAGCTCTGACGCCGCTCCCCCCCCGCCCAGCGTGCCTTGGCCCTGCCTCCCACGCAGCGTGGGAGGCGGGGCCAAGGCACGCTGGGCGGGGGGGGGAGCGGCGTCAGAGCTGGCCCCGCCTCCCACGCTACCCCCGCTCGCCCATCTGGCCTTTTCTAGCAGGCCAGACTCAGCGGAGGTTTCTCCAGGCCGCGACTGCGGCCTGGAGGAACCTCCGCTGAGTCTGGCCTGCTACAAAAGGCCAGACGGGCGAGCGGGGGGTAACGTGGGAGGCGGGGCCAGCTCTGACGTCGCCCCCCCCGCCCAGCGTGCCCTGGCCCCGCCTCCCACGTTGCATGGGAGGCAGGGCCAAGGCACGCTGGGCGGGGGGAGGAGCGGCGTCAGAGCTGGCCCCGCCTCCCACGCTAACCCCGCTCGCCCGTCTGGCCTTTTGTAGCAGGCCAGACTCAGCGGAGGTTTCTCCAGGCCGCGATTGCGGCCTGGAGGAACCTCCGCTGAAGTCTGGCCTGCTACAAAAGGCCAGACGGGCGAGCGGGGGGTAGCGTGGGAGGCGGGGCCAACTCTGGCCCCGCCCCCCCACCCAGCGTGCTCTGGCCCCGCCTCCCACGCTGCGTGGGAGGCGGGGCCAGGGCACGGGGGCGGGGCCAACTCTGGCCCCGCCCCCTCACTATTCGCCCTGGCCCCGCCTCCCACACAGCGTGGGAGGCGGGGCCAGGGCACGCTGGGCGGGGCCAGGGCGCCGGTGGCGGGGGCGCTTTTCAGCACCCCCGCTTTACATCAAAAAATATCTCCGGCCGGCCCTGCTTGCATGGACATCGGTCTCCCCTTTTGAGCCTTGGAGCAGGCTGCTCAAAAGAAAGGATTTGATCATTTGGTTTCTTGTCACATTCATATCTGGGGTGGTTTCAGCCTTTGGAAAGCCAAGATCACCCCGCCTGATTATGGAGATGTGAGTCTTTGTCTATTTACCCAGCCGAACACATTGACTAAGCACTCACCTACCTGATCTGCCTCCAGCTATATGACAACCAGAATCTGGCAAGCCCTGCCAGCCCAATATGTATATTTTCACCCCAGGAAATAATCTTTGGACATCTTGAGAGCATTTTAAGCTATCGGTGCCATCATGTACAGATTAGAACCATTGATTCATTCACAAATTCACTCAGCCACACTTTGTCCATGACTCAGAACTCCCCTTCGCTCCTGATTGGCTAAGAAGCCAAAGCGGGGATAACTTTCTGATTGGTCAGGACGTTCGTGCCCTCACTCCAACAACCAATCAATGCAAAGCGGGCAGAGGGAGGTGGGGCAGGAAATTCAAACTTTCTCACCCTGTTTTTTCACTATAAAGGGTGCTGTCTTCTGTTGTATGACATGTCTTGCTTGACAAATGATTGCGGTTTGACATCCTATCCAGCTGGATCAAATTAAACATCTCGGTGCTCCTTCTTTGGCTTCTGGTGAGACTTATTTGGGATTGGGAGACCTCTGATTCGCGGCAGCTCTCTTTCTTGCCAGGAGTGCCGGACCCACGGGAAGGTCCCAAGTCCCCCTCCTTTCTAAGGGGACCTCCAAATTCTAGCTCGATTTCAACAGCACCCCCTGCTGAGACAGCTCCACTGGCTCCCGATTAGTTTCCAGGCCCAATTTGCTGGTTTGAACCTATAAAGCCCTACATGGTTTAGATCCAGGATACTTGAGACACCGTGTACAGACCAGGCAGACCCTTAAGATTGAGCAGTGAGACGCTTCTCTCTACCCAGTTTAGGGGCAATCTTCATTTAAAATTGTCCAGAGATGGCCCTTTCTCAGGCGCAGCACCAAAGCTCTGGAATGCTCTGCCAGAAGTGATTAGAGCAGCCCCCACCCTAATGTCCTTTAGGAAAAATCTGAAGATTTTCCTGTTTGGAATAGCTTTTAACTGATTTGTGACAGAAGCCTAGAATTTGCATTTTATGATTATATTTTATCTCCTTGGGAATTTTTAGAATGTTTTTGCTCATTTTATGATAATTTTAGTCTTCTACAAGGAAGATGATGATGATGATGATGATGATGATGATGATGATGATGATGATACTTTATTTTTCTATCCCGCCTCCATCTCCCCGCAGGGACTCAGGATGGCTAATATGGGCCCAAATCCAAGGAACAAACAGTAAACATAATAAAATGCATGAATAAACATCATCATCAAACAGATAAAATAAACAAATTAAAACCACAATAATACAATATAATACAATAATAAACTAATAAAATGATGATAAAAAGCAGAGACCACCATTCAATGGCAAAATGGATAAAATGGAAGGACAGTCTATCTGGGGTTAATTTTAATGGTTTATTATATATAATTTATATTGTATGTTTTAATGCTATTGTAAATTGCCTTAAGTCTATTGGAGAAGGATATAAAAATTTCCCAAATAAATAAATAAAATAATCTTACATTACCTTGCCTGTTTAGTTCAACACATATTGTTTGCTCAATTGTCTCAAAGATTGTATAGAGATTTTTGTGTTATAGGCCTTAGAACAGGTTGGATGACCACGCAAAATCTGGAGTGCAGGAGTTGCAATCCTGCATCACAGTGCCTTCTCACGTGCCTCTTTTTTCCCCTTCAAAAGTCCCTACTCAAATGCCCCCTTCAGCAGGGAGGAAGGCAGGAGGCAGGAATCTTTCTCACCTCATTAAGCTCAGGCAAATCACACTGTTGCAGCCCCTCTTCACTTGTGCACTCTTCTTCCTTACTGTTATCATCTCTTTTTTTTTTTTGCCTTTTGAAATTTTTTACATTACATATCTTTCTTTCATTTACCTAAGAATTGTTGTTGTTTCCATATTATCTAGTTCATTGTGTAAAATATAATGTAACTGATTCACATTTTAAACATGAAATCCCAGTGTTGTAATTTTCTTTTTTTCCAGGAAATTTTTTTGAAAGGTTCCCAGTTTTTCTTGAATATTGAAGGGTCTTTTATCTGAAGATAGCTTTCCACATCTGCACAGCCACTTTAAACAACTTCACAGAAGCATATGAAAAGATTGACCTCTTACTTAACGTGGAAGAAAACAAAGTGCTGGCAGGCACAAACCAACCCTCTACAATGCCAATAACAGAGCTTAATTGTGTAAGGCTAGAAAATGTAGACTATTTTCACTCTACTGCTCCACAAAAGTTGACATCAATGCTAAAATCTATGTCCTCAATGTGAAAGACCATGTGGAGCCAGAACAGGTCTTCACAGTCACTTATGGACCTACTGCCAAGACTCTATCTTTGGAAGACAATCATACTCACTACGAGTGATCGCCTATGATGATGATTATGATGATGATGATGATGACTTAGGCATATATGCTTGAGATATTGAAATGCTAGCTTAGTTGTTCATGTTGGTTGTTCCAACACACACACACACACACATATCCCATCCCCCCCCCCCCCAATCTCCTTCCTACCTGCTTGCTTTCAAGCAGAATAACAGATGACAAAGCTGGACAAGTGAATAATTTATTCAGTCCTTGATTTTCAATCCTTGCTAAGCTAAAAGAATGTGTTCATCTCTTATAAATGTGTCAGAACTGTGAAAACAACAACAAAAAGAATTTGGGTAATATGAGGTGACATATGTCTGTTCTCTACTCAATTATCATGTCAAATTAGCTCAGAATTAACAAGGCAATAGAAACCTGTTAGCCTTCAAAGTTCAGGGGGATCAGATGGGATTAAGAAAGGTCTGTTATATTTTCAGACACCTTTCTTCAGCTGTCAATATTCCTGTGTCCCCTCATGCTTAGATTAATTATGTACTCTGTTTATCATTTTGTAAAATATTTTTTCAAGGCTTAGAATACTTCTACAAATGTATTATAATATATTTCTTAGGTCAACTGAAAGGTACAAAGGCACATCACATTAAATTTCAAAGACCACCTTTTCTTCTCTAATTTTTAAAAACATAATATATACATAGAAATAATAATAATAATAATAATAATAATAATAATAATAATAATAATAACAACAACAACAACAACAACAACAACAACTTTATTTTTGTATCTCACCTCCATCTCCCCAAGGGGACTCGGGGACGAGCTTACATGGGGACGAGCCCAGTCAACATCATAACATCATAAAATAATCAAGTTAAAACACATATATCAATTACATAAAACAGGATAATCAAACAGCAGTTTAAAACAACATATTTTTTTTAAAAGCATAAAACAATCTTAACCAATCATCAGTGAGCCTATAAAGGTCCAATCCTAGGCATGAGTAGGAGGACTGTCGCAACTTGTTGTAGATTAGGACTGATGAATGAAGTGCATTAATCAGAATAAAGTGCACGGTGTGGGCAAAACAGGGTGGGAAAATGGGCAATCTATAAAATGGAAATATAGAATTATGATCATCTGTACTTCATTATACAAATAACTGACCTTAGGGTTTACATATATTTATTTCTTTTATATGTCTTTTTAACCATAAGGTCAGCTAAAATATTTTTCCAGATTGTTAGCTGATGGTTTTCTTCTTTTATGGGCAAAGATGACAAAAGATCACAAAGAGCAAGAAAAGTACTGGTGTTAAAGTCAAAGGTCTCCATTGGTTTGCTTAAACTATTTTTATTGTTTTAAATTTCAAAGAATCATCCAATCAGATTCGGAAAGAACTACTAAGGCCGGTCCACCCAAACCCCAGCAGAGTAGAAATAGAGGACTAAAGCACTCCTGGGAGAGAGTTATTCAATCTCTGTTTAAAGATAACCAAAGAAGGAGTCCCTCACCACCCTAGGCAATGTACTTCCTAACTTTCGAGCTCTTTCCTTATAGTGTGAATCTACTGACTTGTGTTCCACTATCTGGATCAGCTGAAGATAAAATTCCATTATAAATTTTGGGGACTAAATCCAATAGTTAGTTTAACTACAAAAGACCGATTGAATTAGTCTAAATGTTATATGAGTAACTTAAGCTTCGTATTGTCTTTCTTTCAAGGTATTTCAAAATGCTGATATTCTTCTTAAAATATGTTTGGGAAAATTTGGTCCTGAAAGTCCACTGAAATCCATTGAATAGGGTTTTTTTAAAGCTCATATACTGCTATAGAAGAGCAATTATATTCCTGCTAGAAATTAAATCCAAATGCTTTCCTCTTCTTTCCTTAAATGTTTTTCTCACACGAGTTCTTTTTACTCTGAAAGGTTGAGATAGACACTAGGGACAACAAGCACAAAGAGCCTAGGTGTACAGTTTCTGATGTAATTTGGCAGAGATGAACTCTTCTGTGGTACATGGCTCCCAAAAGACAACAGACTGCTTCTCTGCAGCAGTGCTTTGGGTGGTTGATTCCCAACCACACATAACCATCTGCTGCCTACCTTCTGTCCTGAGCTGTAGTAAATTACCTCAAAATCTAGTACAAATTTACTTAATCAAATTACAAGATGTCCTCCAAAGACATTAATATGCCATGTTATCTTGTTAAGATATCTTGTTCTGCTGAAGGAGGTGTTATTGTGGTAGTCTGGAGATGAGTTGGGAACTGACTTGGGATTATTTAAATATCAAGCATGAAAAACCTCACTGTTATAGAGTGCATAGGCCAATGCTATAAAATCCAAAAAGGAGAAGTCGAACATTTAAGTGGAGATGAACTCTGTTTTTAAACTGTAAGATAAATTGAATTTTTCCATATGAAATGGTAGGGGATAATGTGATGATACCAGAAGTCCTTGTGTACCTATTACAAATCACTCACAGATTTGCCAGTGGATGCTGACGTACCTTCTCAAAGAATTCTAGAGTTGGAAGAGACCACATGGGCTATCCATTCCAATCCCCTGCCATGCAGGAAAAGCACAACCAAAGGACCAAGAAATGTCTTCTTTTAGCCCACAGGTCTTGACATCCATGCCCTTCTCACTCTTCAGTTGAATTTCCACCATGAAATGAAGAGACCAGACACAGAAATATGGAGAAATAAAGGGGCATATGAGTGAGAGAGTCTGAGTGAGAGAGGATCTACCCTAGCAAACCTTTTGTATCGTTATTCCAATACCCCCATGCATATGGGATATATTGAGCATGGTGAGATTATGACATAAATAAACATAACAGTTTAAATAATACCAGTAAGGCCTTCTCGCAGACCACCCTGAGAATTTTTTCTCAGCCCCCCCCCCCCCCCCCCCCGCCACACACAGACAGGTGAATGAACTTATGAGAAACACATAGATCCAAAGGCACCAATAGGTTCTATGTAACATCTCCTGTCAAAATATTTTAAATGCCTATGTTCACATAGAAGTAGAGGTGCAATTTCAGACTCATATGGGTGATGTCTGGCTAATGGGCGATGCCTGGCTCTACAAAAGTCCATGTGAACAAGATATTGGAGTCTTTGTGTACAACAAATTGAACATAAGCTAAAAGTGTGATGCACCATCTTAAAAAGCCAAAGGAATTTTGGGCTGCATCAAAAGGATTCTAGTGTCTAGATCAAGGGAAGTCATGGTGCCTTTCTATTCTGCTTTGGATAGACAACACCTGGAATACTGTATCCAATTCTGTGCACCAGATTTTAAATGAGATATTGACAAGCTGAAAGGCATCCCGAGGAGAGCAACTAGGACTTATTTATATACTCTCAACAACAGTGTGCTATGCATGATGTTTAGCCATAATCCAGATGATTGATGCTTTTGGATTGTGTGATTTTAACTTTTTTATTTGAGATGTTTAATCTTTTTTTTTACTTGGGATGTTTTAAGTGCTATGGGTTTAACCATTTTTAACATTATGTTCATCATGTATTTATTTATTTATTTATTTATTTATTTATTTATTTACTATATTTATACCCCACTCTTCTCAACCCCGAAGGGGACTCAGAGCGGCTTACAGATTATGGCAAAATTATATAACAAATAATAAATATATCAAATTATGAAACAATTAAAACATATACATTCAATAAAACAGATTAAAACATAGTTTTAATGGAGCAGATGTTCCATCAGGGGAGGAATGAGACACAAAACTGGGGTCATGGTGGCAGCGTTCACTTGAGAGGGCCCAGGTGAATCAAGGACCATAGCTGGAAAAATCAAATGCCGGTATCTCTGTGCTGACCCCAGGATGCCAAAATGGAGGCTGGTCAAGATGGAGTCTGGCAGCACCAAGCAGCCAGAATGAGTCCCCAGGAGCTGGGCCAGGGGCAGCAAGAGAAACAACCACTGTCCCCTCCCTCAAAGCCCCTGGTGATGGTACCTTCACTTCTTACTTTTGGCTGAGGCCCTGCAGGCATGGTCTTTTTTATGCTCCAGCCTCTGGAGCAGCAGGTGATGCTAGCTGGTCTCACTGCACAGTCAGGGGAGGAAGGCAGTATATAAATGTAAATAAATAAACTAAAATGGTCAAAGGTCTGGAGACCATGCCCGATGAGGAGCGTGTTAAATAACTGGGTATGTTTAGACTGCAGAAAAGAAGGTTAAGAGGAGACATGATAGCCATGTATCCATATGTGAAAGGATGTCATAAGGAGAAGGGAAACTAGGAAACTAAGACTAGGAGTGATGGGTTAAAATTACAGGAAAGGGAATTCCACCTGAACATTAGGAAGAACTTCCTGATTGTACGAGTTGTTCAGTAGTGGAACTAGATTATTCTATGATTCTATATGAGATATATGATTAGGTCCTAAAAGCAACATGTGTAGCAAGCAACATTGTGCAACACATGGCCTTTGTGTACAATGTGAAACTGTACAACCATGAGCACAACAACACTGTGCTATGTATGATATTTAGCCATAATGTGCTATCTCGCTGTATACACAACTCCACTTGTGCTGCTGTCGACAGAATGTCATAGAAGAACAGAGCTCGGAAGGATCGTTGGGTCTAACTCCAGGCTCATTGCAGGATCTTTAGGTAATGCATCCCTAGCAGGAAACTGTCCAAACTCTTTTTGAAGCTTTGAAGAATAGTCTCGGCTGAGCTGATTTTACTGTGAAAAAGTTCTTTTGGATGTTCAATCAAAATCTAATCTCCTGTAACTTCAAACCATAAGACTTGGTCCTACTCTCTAGGGCAGTACAAAGCAGTCCGGCATCTCCTCCCCATGACAGTACTTGAGGGTTTTTAAAAGAATGCCTTCATATCACCCTTTAGTCTTCATTTCACAAAGCTGAGCATGCACACTACAGCTCCTTCAACCTTTCCTTGTATCTTTTGTTCTCTATAGCTTTTCTCTATTGCTTCTGTCTATTCCGCTATGTTGAATAATCCACCCTGTATGTGTCACAGTGACTTATAACCTCATCAGATGGGAGGGGGGGGGGGCTTCCCCATCCTAGCATGTTGCCAGCATGCTGCCAGGACGGAGTCCAAAAGAGCCCATCATAGACTCAGGGCTACTTCCAGCAGGGCTCCATTTGATTCTATCCTGGCAGCGCGCTAAGGAGGCACTCTGAGGATATGGGTGACTACCCGTATCCTCATTGAAGAAGCCACTGACAGCTGGGAAATGTCATGGGATGGCAGCCCATGACCAACCATGGTTAGAGGATGAAGCTGGGTGCTGCCCCATGATTCTCCCCGGCTTCTAGACTTCCATCTGATGAGGCCCATACACATGCATAGGTCATTCACAAAACATCAGCCTTATTCGGTACTCTTACTTTCTCTTCCTCTTGCATCCACCTCTCTGTTCATGTAACATTTCTGTTCTGAACATTTGAATGACAGCTGCATGTATTTGCTTTGCTTTCAATAATGTACATGCAGAATGGTTTCCATTTGAGACAAACTCATTGTGATGTCTTGCATGGCCAGAGGGAATCTGGTTGTTGGGTTTTTTATACAATTGCTCTCTGAACAATACCACAAAATTGTTCTAGTAGAGGGTAAAATTGTGCAGCTGAAACAACATTATTAATAGTAAGAAGAAGATTGTTGATGTTGCAATCCCAGGCGACAGCAGGATTGATAAGAAGCAACTGGAAAAGCTGACATGATAAGGATGTAAAGATTGAACTGCAAAGACTCTGGCACAAGCCAGTAAAGGTGATCGGCACACTGCAAGCAGTGCCTAAAATGCCGCTTTTTTAAAATAAATATTTTATTCTTTTTGATACATCACAACAATTAACTATTTTTGCCATCCATAACTTATTTCAGTATACATTGTTCCAAAGGTAACTATTCCTTAAATGACATTTTAAACAGTCCTTAGAAATGTATCATCCTCCACCTCTGCCCTCCCCCCATACCGCCCAACCCCCTGGAACAGCCATTCAAAATATTATCAATACATCAGTTTAATCATGTGGAACGCCTGGTTCAGGGTGCTGTATCTTTCGTCTCTTTCTATTTTATCGATTAGTACAGTCCATTTCCTTAACCAGTCTTGATCTTTTAGGCTATTTGTATATATATTTTTCTTTTGAATGATGAAGTTGCTAATTATATATTCTGATATATAAGCCTACCGGGTTTCTACATCTACATCTACATTTTGTATCGTCCCTCCATCCTTGGGCTATCGTGGCCCTAAAGGGCCACTTGAAAACAATTGCTGCTGATAAAATTTCCATCTGTCAGCTGCAAAAGGCCACTCGACTTGGATCTGCATGCATTATTCACCAATACATCACATAGTCCTAGACTTAGAGTGGTTTACCATTAACATAACTGCTACAAATAGATTTTTATAATGGCACCTATTTCATCATGAGCTGTATGTGGCATTCCACAGAGCAGTATTTTCAAATTTCTCCTTTTCACAGCTTTCATGGTTGGAATCACAGGGTTGTTGTGTGTTTTCCAGGCAGTATGGCCATGTTCCAGAAGTATTCCCTCCTGAAATTTCGCCCACATTTATGGCAGGCATCCTCAGAGGTTGTGAGGTATATGGAGAAACAAAGCAAGGAAGGTTTCTCCATATACCTCACAACCTCTGAGGATGCCTGCCATAGATGTAGACAAAACATCAGAAGGGAATACTTCTGGAACATGGCCATGCAGCCTGGAAAACACACAACAACCCTTTTCCACATACGATTGTCTATAAAGAAATATCTGCACATTTTAACAGATTCTGATTTATATTCATATTTGCATTCTTGCAGTTACCAGAACTGTGATGTAGAGAGCACATCACAATATTCTCTACTGGCTGCAATTGCTATAGAATATCAATAGTGGTGCAAAGATTGCTTGTTTTGCCAATATTAGTGGGAACTTCTACTTATTAATCTTTAATATCCAAAACTGTATTGAAATTCTATTTAAAAAATCTAAATTGATTTCTGAATTTACGTTTTATCATTTAATTTCTAGAAATGAGCATTGAAGTGTGCATTTGATTTCTTCCCCCCAGATGAATTAATGAAATTGATATAAGCCTTGCTCTTGCCTGAGGCTTCTGAATAGTGTTGTTTTACTTGTCAAGACTAGCGTTGCCTATTAAACATGTGCCAAATATTGGCATTTCCAATGAATAGTTACCATCAGAATTTTAAGGACTTTATCACATAAGACTGGCAAATATTAATTACAGCAGGATACTAGCATGTTTGACTTGTACTTGTCAGATGATGCCGTATTCTTCTGGTTACAGCTTTGCATTTCAGTTGCTAGTGTAGTACAGCTACACTGAGAGAGAGAGAGAGAAAAAACTGGCAATGGCTCCCATACCAGTACTGTTCCAATACGGCTTCCTGTTACTATGGTTCCCTTCTGCAATATTCTGGAAGTCATGTGGCATGAGTGCATGGGTTTCTCCTCCTATCTCCCGAACTATTCTCAAGTAGGTTGAGGTTGCTTATATTCCATTTGTGCAATCATGGCAAAACAAATTTAAAAAAATGAAAGACACATTTGAGTAGGGTAAACAGGAGGATGCAAGAAGACGTAGCATGGTGGTGTAAAGAGTGATCATGAGATGTTGCTTTGCCAAAGCAGCAACATAATGTAATTGCAGAGAACTATGATAGTTAGTGATTGTTCAACTAACTTTACAAGCATGTTTCCACTTGTAAAGTGGAACAATGCAATTTAACAATGCAATTGCCGCAAAACAACAGGGTGGTGTGATGAAATCACAGAACCATAGAATTGGAAGAGACCACAAAGGCCATCCAATCAAACCCTCTGCCATGTAGGAACACACACTCAAAGCACTCCAGACAGGTAGCCATCCAGCTTCTGCTTAAAAACTCCAGAGAAGGAGACGCCACCACAATCTGAAGCAGCATATCCCCCTGCTGAACAGCTCTTACCACCAAGAAGTTCTTCCCAATGTTTTTGTGACATCTCTTTTCCTAAGATCATGATGGATAAATAGCACATTCTCAGAGAGGAAATACGTTTGTTTTTACTAACTTGATGCAAAGCTACTTTGGGAAGGATTCATACATCAAGTGAACATAAATGATTAGTCTCTGGAACATCTAGCTAAGCTTGGAAAAATTCCTGAATGAAACATAGGAGAGCTTCTGCAGACTGGAGTACACCATTGGTCTGAATAGGTATATAAAAATCTGTTCCTGGAAGCTCAATATTTTATATTCTCCTTTCAGCAGAAAAATGACATGCCCCTTTACACAGCTTTACACTTCTTGTAAACGTGTTCAAGGTGATCATATAGGATGTTGCTTCACATTTTGATGTTGTTTACCATATCTCAGAACTATAGTTATTAAAATTTGTGTATATATATCTCTGCCATAGTTTCCAAACAGTGGAACCTAGACCCTGGAAAATTGACATGAATGCTAAGATGACTTTGTAGGTGTTTCAGGATTATTTGATTCGGAAAATGGATGAATTAACATTAATTAATTAATTAACAAGTTGTCTTTAGCCAGGGCCGGCCGGAGATATTTTTTAATGGGAAGCGGGGGTGCTGAAAAGCGCCCCCGCCACCGGCCCCGCCTCCCGCGCCCTGGCCCCGCCCAGCGTGCCCTGGCCCCGCCTCCCACGCTGCGTGGGAGGCGGGGCCAGGGCGATTAGTGAGGGGGGCGGGGCCACAGTTGGCCCCGCCCCCCCGCCCAGCGTGCCCTGGCCCCGCCTCCCACGCAGCGTGGGAGGCGGGGCCAGGGCACGCTGGGTGGGGGGGCGGGGCCAGAGTTGGCCCCGCCTCCCACGCTACTCCCGCTTGCCCGTCTGGCCTTTTCTAGCAGGCCAGAAAGCAGCGGAGGTCCCTCCAGGCCGCAATCGCGGCCTGGAGGGACCTCCGCTGCTTTCTGGCCTGCTAGGAAAGGCCAGACGGGCGAGCGGGAGTAGCGGAGGCGGAGCCAGCTCTGACGCCGCTCCCCCCCCCCGCCCAGCGTGCCTTGGCCCCGCCTCCCACGCAGCGTGGGAGGCGGGGCCAGGGCACGCTGGGCGGAGGGAGCGGCGTCAGAGCTGGCTCCGCCTCCGCTACTCCCGCTCGCCCGTCTGGCCTTTCCTAGCAGGCCAGAAAGCAGCGGAGGTCCCTCCAGGCCGCGATTGCGGCCTGGAGGGACCTCCGCTGCTTTCTGGCCTGCTAGAAAAGGCCAGATGGGCGAGCGGGAGTAGCGTGAAAGCGGGGCCAGCTCTGGCGCCGCCCCCCCCGCCCAGCGTGCCCTGGCCCCGCCTCCCACGCTGCGTGGGAGGCGGGGCCAAGGCACGCTGGGCGGGGGGGGGGAGCGGCGTCAGAGCTGGCTCCGCCTCCGCTACTCCCGCTCGCCCGTCTGGCCTTTCCTAGCAGGCCAGAAAGCAGCGGAGGTCCCTCCAGGCCGCGATTGCGGCCTGGAGGGACCTCCGCTGCTTTCTGGCCTGCTAGAAAAGGTCAGACGGGCGAACGGGAGTAGCGTGAAAGCGGGGCCAGCTCTGGCGCCGCCCCCCCGCCCAGCGTGCCCTGGCCCCGCCTCCCACGCTGCGTGGGAGGCGGGGCCAAGGCACGCTGGGCGGGGGGGGGGGGAGCGGCGTCAGAGCTGGCTCCGCCTCCGCTACTCCCGCTCGCCCGTCTGGCCTTTCCTAGCAGGCCAGACTGCAGCGGAGGTCCCTGTAGGCCGCGATTGCGGCCTGCAGGGACCTCCGCTGCATTCTGGCCAGCTAGAAAAGGCCAGACGGGCCAGGGCGCACTGGGCGGGAGGCGGGGCACCGTCAGGGCGGTGCCCCGCCTCCCGCCCAGCCTGACGGTGCCCCCCCGGGCCTGCGCCCGAGGCGGCGGCGTCAGGTGCCTCAATAGTGGGGCTGGCCCTGTCTTTAGCCCTTACTGCCACAATGAATCATGTCAGGAGCGACTTGAGAAACTGTAAGCCGCTTCTGGTGTGAGAGAATTGGCCATCCGCAAGGACGTTACCCAGGGGACACCCAGATGTTTTTGATGTTTTTACCATCCTTGTGGGAGGCTTCTCTCATGTCCCCACATGGAGCTGGAGCTGATAGAGGGAGCACATTCGTGCTCTCCCCAGGTTGGATTCGAACATGGCAGACTTCAGGTCAGCAACCCAACCTTCAAGTCACAAGGCTTTAACCCACTATGCCACCTGGGGCTGTCATCTGCCACCAGATGACAGAGCTGAAGAAGAGTGGCTTCTATGAACAGGGCTCCTTCTGTATCTTCAAGGCAGAATTAATTTTAAAAAGAGCCCTGTCTGCCAGTCTTGGGCCCTCTCTGTCTTAAGGAAAATAATTCTTGGGCCCACCACTGGTAAAAGGTGGGCATGGGGAGGAGAGTTAGAGGAAAGAAGAAAGAAAGGCTAAATTAGTTCAGGGAAAGAAAAACTAAATACTAGCTAATGGTCCCCATAATATGAGTAAGTTACAAACTTTCTATAATTCCTTGGTGGTTTCTTTCAGTAGTCGAAATCAAACCTGTGTAAAATAGTTTTCTTTTATGTCTTCTATGGGATAAAAGGTATTTTAAAAACAACACACAAGCCATGTCGCTTTGTGGATCTCACAGACTTTGCCTTTTAAATTTCAACATCACAAAAGACATTCTTTTATTTAAAATATTCCCTTGAAATGCCAGTCAGAATATCTTCACAGCAGCAGCCATGTCTCCTATAGCAATGTCTTGGGGGTTTCTCATCAGTTCGTTTTTGACACAAACCTGGAAAGAAAAGAAATATAAAACCATTATTTTCTTCCAAAGGCAAGAAAGAAAATTAAACATTTAGAGTGTAAAGATACATGTAATCTGTTATAATAACACAAACAAGTTATGTATGTTGAGTGATAGAAATAAAAAATTGCAAAGGTCAGCTCTTTCTCCTTCTGTTTTAACAATTCAAGGATGACAGATACAAGTCTTTGAAAACAGAAGCTTCCAATGTTATGCCGACCCATGGCTCAGTCTTTAGCTGTATCCTACCTTTTGTTTGTTTGTTGTAAACTGCTGTGTTTGTGTCTATTAACCATGTTTTTAAAAATGTGTCTAGCTAAATACCTTGGTAACTTGTCTCTAAGACTTAATAGAAATATCTTTCAAACTATATGCAAATATATGTGCATAACATAAAGTACTTATCTCTGAAAAATATGTACAAACATGTGTTTGTCAACAGCAAAAAATTATGGAAGTATGTGCCTGTCATTGGAAAATGTATACATAAGCAAAATTGTGTATGAGGGGATCAGAAAAGTAGATATGAAAATGGCACCTCAGTTTACATGAGGGAAAACACTACAAAGTCTCTCTATCCAAAGTCGTTTAAAATATGCAGGGAGAATTCAGAGAAACCCATTTAAAGTGAGAGTGAAACATTTTCACACACATAGTGCTAGTTCATTAATATTGTCTATGCTTCAGTGCATTTTCCTTCCCTACCAGTTTAAATCAATAAAAAATATGTTGACTCGTATATCAAGGGGTGAGTGTTGGAATGCTTCTGTAGCAAATGAAATCAAGGCAGCATTTTAGTAAAAAGAAACAATCTTCTTCTAGGGCATGCTGGCTGGGATGAATTCATTCCACCTCACTGCCACAGACAGGCAAATGCTTATTAAATAAAAAATATCAGCGAAGCCCAGTTCAGAAACTCATTTGGCTGGAGACTTTTTTTGCATTGTGGATGTTTAAGTTTGCATTTCTTGCTTCACCACACAGAGAGAATTTGATTTAACCTCTCCGCACATGGCTTAGTCATGGTAGTTTCTTCATCCCAAGAAAAAGAGGACATGGGCTATGGAGTTTAAGAGCTATGTCCAGCTACTGTGCTCTATGTTCAGTCATTTATATATTCATTGGAAGTTTGTGAAGCAATGAAATATTAACACTTGTAAGAGAGCGATGTCTATATAATGCCCACCCTTTGTTTTCATCCTTCTATATCAGGTGTCTCCAAACTTTTTAAACAGGGGGCCAGTTCACGGTCCCTCAGACTGATGGGGGGCCAGACTATAGTTTTTTTAAAAAAACTATGAACAAATTCCTATACAGTGCACACTGCACATATCTTATTTTGAAGTTTAAAAAAGGAATAAAAACAGCCTCAATAATCATAATCATAATAAAAATAATAAAGAGGGTTGGAAGACACCCCTTGGGCCATTTAGTCCAACATCCTTCTGCCTTTGTGCACCAAAAGCACTAGCAAAGCACCCCTTAATAATTAATTATTAATTAAATAATAATTAAAATACTATTATAAACAAGCAAAGCTTTGGAAGACATGCACCAGGCGAGGGAGGAGACAGGAAAGATGCACACCTTTCCCTCCTACCCTGCGTCGCACGCACCTTCCTCGGCGGAGGAAGAGGGAGCTGCCGCTGCAGGGGCCGGATAAATGGCTTTGATGGGCCACATGTGGCCCCCGGGCCTTAGTTTAGGGACCCCTGTTCTATATCTTTCTTTAGTGTATGTGTTGAAGCCTTTTGCATCTTTCTTATGTACAGACATCACTTCCCTCTCCTCTCAAGGACTTAGTTCTCTCTCCTTCCTTTGTCTGGAACAGTGGTTCCCAACCTTTGGGCCTCCAGGAGTTCTGGACTTCTGCTCCCACAATTCCTAACAGCTGGTCAGCTGGCTGGGATTTCCAGTACTTGAAGTCCAAAACACCTGGAGGCCCAAAGGTTGTAAACCACTGGTCTGGAAGGAGCATCCAGGAGGCTCCAACCCCAGTAGTGGATGCTAACCAACATCTACACATGAAATCCAGATGTTAAGGACTCTTCTAACTAAGCACAGATCAATTTAATTTTCTCCTTTACTATCATAAGATGAATTTCCTGAGATCATAAATGTAAGCTATGCCCCCCTTTCTCCTTTACAACAGCATGCAGAGTTATTTCTTCCTGTTTCTAATATAAGCTCATGTTCCACTAGCCTAATTGAATTCTGTGTAATATATGGTATAGTACAATAGAATTAATGCAGTGTGATACCACTTTACTTGCCATAGTTCAATGCTTATAGAATCACGGGGATTGTGACTTTACAAGGTTTTTTGCCACACCAAACTACAAATTCCAGGATTCCACTGTAACTCACTTTGCTAGCTAAGTTCGCTAAAGAGAAAGTGCATGCTCAGATGCCCAATGTACCACAACACAAATATGGTCTTCAGCATTGTCGGTAGCTGCTCAGTTTAGGTTAGAAATGAGGTTTTTTTTAAATTGGCAATTAGTTCTCATAGAAAAGAAGACAAAATGGGCCTTTTCATTTTGCCCCACAGGCAGTGAGGAAAAATGGACACCTGTAGAACACTAATAGCTGCTGACTATTACTCGATTATGTCTCATAGCAATATTAGATATATGTTTGTAGTTCTTGAGTAGGCAGTAGCAATGGCAACTCGGTTTTCCACTTATTGAAAAATCTAACAATTCCATTTAGGCAAACTATTGGTTCTGCTGAATTACTTTTATTCAAGTTGTGTTAGATAGGTTTCATAGGTTTGTTATTAAGTTGAATTTGTATGAAAGTCAGAAAAGGTATATTTAAAAATGTAACTCAAGCCAAATATATATACGTATATATTAGCTTTGGATAGCATCGGGAAGGGTGAACACCCCCTTGTGGTGTTTGTTCTGCTGTCTGTGCCCCTGTTCAGAAGATTTCACCCCACTTTCTGTCCCTGTGATTATTGGATTTTGAAAAACTTGGCTTGTTGTGGAAACAACAACCGATTGGTGATAAAAGCTTCAGTTGAGACACCTTTTCTCCATGATTACTCTTTCAGGAATGAATTTCCCTTCTTAGGGGTAGATTTCTCTCACTTCATATTGTCTCTTCCCCATTCTTAACTATGAGTCATTTATAATTCAGATGTTTGTAACTCGGGGATTGCCTGTACATGAAAGTGCACATTGACTGGAAATAGACTTGATTTCAATCATCTCATCAGTCTGGACAGTTCTCTATGTAAAGCCTCCATGATTTTAAATTACATAGCTTCACGATCTAAAACATGATGTTGCAGTGATGGACTGACAATCAAGACAGACAAGGCATGTGTGTGTGTGTCCTATTACTTGATGGTCCATCTGTCCTCTTCCAGTTGTGAAAGAAGTTGCAGTCTACATGAGGGATCAACTATGCAATCTGGAAATGCATCACATTATTACTCATTTTAATCCACCAAAAAAGAGAAAGATCTGACTGGTTGTTTCCTCTTTTGGTATAGTTTTCTCTCCCGTCAATAGAAGGCATTTCTTTTAGGCAGAATATAAAGAGGAAAACCAGTCATTCCTCACCCTTATGAAAAAGCATGCAGATCTCAACTGAAAAGACATCCTTGACAAAAATGGGGTGAATGCTTTACCCTAATGACATCCGAAAAAAAATCCCAAGGAAATAATGTCTTGCTTTATTTCTTTCTCAGTATCCTCTTGAATACTATGGAAATCCAACTTGATTTTGTCATCTCTTTCCCCCATAACTAATTCTAGGCTTGCTGTTTTGATTTATGCTATTTTTTAAGACTGTTCACGAATGGCCACTTATTTGCAGGCAAGCTGAAGCTATATGTAATTAGGGTTACTATGTGTATGGTTATGGTGTTGGTATTACAAAGTAGATTTTGTTATAGTCTGATGCTTCGATACTTGAATTGTTAAATTGGGTGGATCTGACTTAGGACGTTATACATGCCTCCTAAATGCTTTTTCCAGTGGTCATCCAGGTTTTTATAGTGCCAGAAGTGACTTGAGAACATACTGAAAGTCGCTTCTGGTGTGAGAGAATTGGCCATCTACAGAGATATTGCTCAAGGGTGTGTTCCTGAGAGGCTTCTCTCATGTCCCTGCAAGCTAGAGCTGACAGATGGGAGCTCACCCATCTCGCAGATTCAAACTGGCAACCTTCAGGTCAGCAACCCAACCTTCAGGTCAGCAGTCCAGCCGGCACAAGGGTTTAACCCACTGCTTCATTGCAGTTCCAGTGGTCATCCAGTGGTAACTGCATTTATCTTTTTGATACCTTTTGAAGTGGCATTTCAGCTGGCCTATGCAATGAGTCTTGCTAGAAGTGAGGAAGTTATAAGGCTTAAATGTATGAGTACATTGTTTCTATAAAAATATGTTTCCTTTGAAATATGAGAAAAGAGTGTGATGTGACACCAAAAATCAGTGTGATTCTAGGCTCTATCAATAGGAATATAGTGTATAGATTGAGGAAAGTAATCAGTATCACTCTCTTATGTTTTAGTCAGACTTCACCTGGAATACTGTGTCCATTTCCTGGCACCAAAATTAAAGAAAGATACTAACAAGTTGAGATGTGTCCAGAGGAGGGCAAACAAAATGATCAAAAGCTTGGAAATCATGCTCTATGAGGAACAGTTTAGAGAGCTGAGTATATTTGTCTAGGAGAAGAGATTGTTAAGAGATAACATGATATCCATATTTAAATATTTTGAGGGGGGAGCAAGCTTATTTTCCTAAACATTCATAAAAATATCCTAGTAGTAAAAACTATTTGACTATGGAATATGCTGCCTTGGAGTATAATGGAATCTCCTTGTTGGGAAGTTTTTTTAATAGAATCTAGATGGCCATGTCTCAGGAGTGCTTTGATTATGTATTCTTGCATAGCAAGGGGTTGGACTGGATGGTCCTTTTGATTTCTTCCAACTCTTATGATTTTCTAGCCTCTATGCAAGTACAGTAGAGTCTCACTTATCCAAGCTAAACGGGCCGGCAGAAGCTTGGATAAGCGAATATCTTGGATAATAAGGAGGGATTAAGGAAAAGCCTATTAAACATCAAATTAGGTTATGATTTTACAAATTGAGCACCAAAACACCATGTTATACAACAAATTTGACAGAAAAAGTAGTTCAATATGCAGTAATGTTATGTTGTATTTACTGTATTTACGAATTTAGCACCAAAATATCACGATATATTGAAAACATTGACTACAAAAATGGCTTGGATAATCCAGAGGCTTGGATAAGCGAGGCTTGGATAAGTGAGACTCTACTGTACATGAATTAGCGATCAAGTCTGAGGTACTTCAGGTCTTTTCCAAAGGCTTCAGACTTCTTCAAGAGCAAACACTGCAGTGATGAAAGGGGAGAGCATCACTTCATGTTGGGTTGTGAAATATTTTCTCCTTTGTTGTTATGAATAATTCCATGAGCCTCCAACCATACTAAGGACATAGACATATTTTGGTTCTTTGGAGTTACTGTCATACATAAAGGACAATCTGTACTTGAAAATATGAACCAATGACACATAATTAATGGCGGATCCCAATAATTAGGTATCCTAAATTGCACAGCAACAAGCAGATGATCATCTCTGATGTACACATAGTGGAAATGGGGTTCTGATCTTCTTTAATGGAGCTAAGATAGAAGTAGGATACCCAGAAATCCGAAACAAAAACAATGCTCACTGTGGACAATTTGAGCAAACATAGTGATTGATTTTATTGTAATTTTTAATCTTGATGGATTTTTAAATTTGATGATAACTGTTTTTTGATATGTATGCTTATATTGTAAGCTGCCCTGAGTCCCCTGATGGGTGAGAAGGGTGGGGTAGAAGTGACATAATAAATAAATAAATAAATAAATAAATTTCAGGATGTCTTATCAAAAACTATTTAGAGACTCAGAATGGCTGGGCAGCTAAAGAAGAAGGCAATGAACAGTTTGGCTAGTTTCTTCCAAAAGAAAAAATAGATTGTGCACAAGTATTCACACTGAACTGTATGTAATGAAAGCCTGAGATCCTTTCACAATAAAGAGTCTCATGGCAATATAAAGATAAACAAGTTTTATTTGGTATGTGTTTTGTGGATGCTAGCATGCTTGGTAGATATTATTTATACATATCCACAATGCAGTTACTGAGCTGCAGCTTGAACAGAAGATGAGCACATGAGAGAGTTTTAAAAACAACACTCTCAATCTACAAATATTCAATTCTGCTATAAAATGATATGGTCTTAATTTCAAAATCCATTCTCCAAAGTTTTTCCTTCCTTTCACAGTTGTCTGTAAAAAGTCATTGTGATATTAGGTACAAAGTAGACCATTATGAAAGGAGCCCCAGTGGCGAAGTGTGTTAAAGCACTGAGCTGCTGAACTTGCAGACTGAAAGGTCCCAGGTTCAAATCCTGGGAGCGGCGTGAGCGACCGCTGTTAGCTCCAGCTTCTGCCAACCTGCCAATGTGAGTAGATCAATAGGTACCGCTCCAGTGGGAAGGTAACGGCGCTCCATGCAGTCATGCCGGCCACATGACCTTGGAGGTGTCTACGGACAATGCCAGCTCTTTGGCTTAGAAATGGAGATGAGCACCAACCCCCAGAGTCAGACATGATTGGACTTAACATCAGGGGAAACCTTAACCTTTACCTTTAGACCATTATGACTTTAGCATACTTTTTTTCAAAGATTGTTCCATTTGTACATAATGACATACATTTGTCATAGCACATGATTTTCTTTACCTTCTAATTTTACATTTAGCAGACTTTGTGTTTTTAGTTAATTATTGAAAGGTAATGAGCAAAATATGTGTGTCTGATTGACAAGGCACCTATTTCTTATAAAAGCATGTGGTAGAATGAAACAAAATCACTATAGGAAATATACATTCCTCTTAATTTAAGCCATACTGGGTGGCAAATACATGAAAAGTCTGGCATTACAACTGGAATTACTGCACTTATTGTTGCTAACTGATATTAAGTCATCTTTGACATGGTAACTCTATGAATGGGATACTTCCAAATCACCCTTTCTTCAACAGTCTTGCAGATTCAGGGCTGTGACTTCATGGTCGAGTTGACTCATCTGGAATGTCATCTTCTTCTTCTTTTCCTACTGCCTTGCACTTACCAAGTAGCATTGTCTTTTCTAGTGAGTCATTTTTTTTTCTTATGATATATCCAAACTACAATAATCCCCATTGAGCCATCTTGGCTTGTAGGGGGAGTTCAGGCATTAGTTGCATCAAGAACCATTTATTTGTCTTTTTAGCAGTCCACAGTACTAGTAGAGCCATTCTCTATCACATTTCAAATGGATTGAATTTTTCCAGTTGTTCTTCATTGATCATCTTTCTTCAGAATAATGCTGAAGAACCTAGAAGGCCCTAAAGAAGATATTCTCTCTTGGAATATCCAGGTCCTCCAGTGTGACTTTATGGTCAATTTCTGAAAGAATACATATCTGACTATATTGCACTTTCTTGATATTTGCATGCTTGTCCATATTAATAAAATAGCCCTAAAAGATTACAAAACAGGCAGTTTTGTATGGATTTTATTAATATGTATCAGATGAAGTATATGAAAACATATGCTACAAATGTATTTCAGAGTCCATTTATACTGTAGAATTAATGCAGTTTAATATCAATTTAACTCCTAGATGTTCAACATTTTTATTAACGACTTAGACGAAGGGTTAGAAGGCACGATCATCAAGTTTGCAGATGACACCAAACTCGGAGGGATAGCTAACACTCCAGAAGACAGGATCATGAAAAAATGAAGTTCAACAGGGACAAATGCAAGATACTTCACTTCGGCAGAAAAAATGGAAATCAAAGATACAGAATGGGGGACTCCTGGCTTGACAGCAGTGTGTGCGAAAAAGACCTTGGAGTCCTCGTGGACAACAAGTTAAACATGAGCCTACAATGTGATGCGGCAGCTAAAAAAGCCAGTGGGATTCTGGCCTGCATCAATAGGGGAATAGCGTCTAGATCCAGGGAAGTCCTGCTCCCCCTCTATTCTGCCTTGGTCAGACCACACCTGGAATACTGTGTCCAATTTTGGGCACCGCAGATGAAGGGAGATGTTGACAAGCTGGAAAGCGTCCAGAGGAGGGCGACTAAAATGATTAAGGGTCTGGAGAACAAGCCCTATGAGGAGCGGCTTAAAGAGCTGGGCATGTTTAGCCTGCAGAAGAGAAGGCTGAGAGGAGACATGATAGCCATGTACAAATACGTGAGGGGAAGTCATAGGCAGGAGGGAGCAAGCTTGTTTTCTGCTGCCCTGCAGACTAGGACACGGAACAATGGCTTCAAACTACAGGAAAGGAGATTCCACCTGAACATCAGGAAGAACTTCCTCGCTGTGAGGGCTGTTCGGCAGTGGAACTCTCTCCCCCAGACTGTGGTGGAGGCTCCTTCTTTGGAAGCTTTTAAGCAGAGGCTGGATGGCCATCTGTCGGGGGTTCTTTGAATGCGATTTCCTGCTTCTTAGCAGGGGGTTGGACTAGATGGCCCATGAGGTCTCTTCCAACTCTACTATTCTATGATTCTATGATTCTATGAGAACATTTTTATTTGGTGAAGCACCAGCATTTCTTGACAGAGAAGGTAAAGACTTTGTAAAACTTAAGCTCCTATGATTTTATAGTATTGAGCCATGGCAGTTCAACTGCATTAATTCTACACTATAGATGCACCTTCAGTTAGTTTCAAAGATGCTACAAGTTCCTTTTGTATTGGTGTAGTAATTAGAGGTGTGCAGAAAGTCATATGTGCATCATATGTCAGATCTATTTCATGTCACAAAACCTATACAGGGAATCCCTGCTAAAGCTGCTGCTCAGCAGTCACAATGTCAGTTAGTCTAGGGTCATACACATTAATCAGTTCAGCAGAGGCAAAGCACAGGAATAATCAGAGTTCAGTGCAGAGTTCAAGCCAAGCAGTATCAACAAATCCAACCCATTTTCCAAAGCGTAATCAAATCCAGCAAGTGTCAAGGTTCAAGGCAAGTGTAGTCAATCCAACAAGAGTCAAGGTTCAAGACAAGAATTCACTATCACATATTCTAGCTGTGCAGTTCAACAAAAGTTGCTACCAGCATAGAACCAGTCCAGTCTTCAGTTCTTTATACCACTTTCCAAAGTGCTTTCACCTGTTGGCTCTCTGCTGAGCTTTTTTTTTTTTTTGTCTCAGGAGCGACTTGAGAAACTGCAAGTCGCTTCTGGAGTGAGAGAATTGGCCGTCTGCAAGGACGTTGCCCAGGGGACGCCTGGAAGTTTTCATGTTTTACCATCCTTGTGGGAGGCTTCTCTCATGTCCCCGCATGGAGCTGGAGCTGATAGAGGGAGCTCATCCATGCTCTCCCAGGGTGGGATTCGAACCTGGCAGCTTTCAGATCAGCAGCCCAACCTTCAAGTCACAAGGCTTTAACTCACTACTTTACCGGGGGCTCCTGCTGAGCTAACTGATGAGATCTCCACTGATGTTCTCAGTCCTCAACTGCAGCTGAGCTGAGTTCTGCCTAACTCCAGAACTTCCACTGAAGGGGACTCAGAGCGGCTTACAAATGGCAATATTCAATGCCCTATATACAAACAATAAAATGCAATATGTCAAATACATAAAAACAGATAAAACATATAAATAACATAAAACTGTTAAAAACCATGATACCTAGTCCAAAGGTTGTCCTGTGTGTTGCTACAATTGTGCAAATTCTGTATTGCACTATCCAAATGCCTGATCTCATAGTCAGGTCTTCTCTCTTTTTCTAAAAACCAGGAGGGAGGGGTCCAGTCTGATATCACCAGGGAGGTAGTTCCACAGCTGTGGGGCCACCATTGAGAAGGCCCTGTCTCTTGTTCCCACCAGTTGTGCTTGCGAAGGGGGTGGGACTGAGAGCAGGGCCTTCCCGGCAGATCTTAATACTCTAACCACTTCATAGGGAGAGATAGGTTTGGACAGGTATCTCCTCTTGCATTAATTATTGAATGGTGAATCAAAACATAGGTAAATCCTATTGATTCAATGAATCTACTCTAGTTAGAAGCAGTAATAGAGTTTAAGGTCAGCTGTTTCATAGAATCATAGAATCATAGAGTTGGAAGAGACCTTGTGGGCCATCCAGTCCAACCCAGTGCCAAGAAACAGGAAAATTGCATTCAAAGCTCCCTTGGCAGATGGCCACCCAGCCTCTGTTTAAATGCCTCCAAAGAAGGAGCCTCCACCACACTCCAAGGCAGAGAATTCCACTGCTGAACAGCTTTCACAGTTGGGAGTTTCTTCCTAATGTTCAGGTGGAATCTCCTTTCCTCTAATTTGAAGCCATTGTTCCTCATCTTAGTCTCCAGGGTGGCAGAAAACAAGCTTGCTCCCTCCTCCCTATGACTTCCACTCACGTATTTATACATGACCATCATGTCTCCTCTCAGCCTTCTCTTCTGCAGGCTAAACATGCCCAGCTCTGTAAGCCACTCGTCATAGGGTTTGTTCTCCAGACCCTTAATCATTTTAGTTGCCCTCCTCTGGACACATTCCAACTTGTCAACATCCCCCATAAATTGTGGTGCCCAGAATTGGACACAGTATTCCAGCTGTAGTCTGATCAAGGCAGAATAGAGGGGTAGCATGACTTCCCTGCATGTAGACATGCAGGGAATCCCTATTGATGTAGGGATGTTTCAGTTATACATCAATAACTATAAATTGGGAATGTAAAAATTGCTATTGGAAAAATGCACTATGTTTTCCAATAGCTCTTGCAACCCAGATTTGCTTCTGTGTAGTGTGTGAATATGTCCTCATGATGATGCACTACAAAATGTCCGCTTAATATGGAACAAATTATCCAATGGTACAGATTAATAAAATACTGTTTAACTTGATGGAGTTATATAAAAAACCCCACCAAAATTGTCAGCTGAAATGTTCTAGTTTCATGAGGATAATGGGGGAAGGAGGGAGTGCAACTAAGCAGCTAGTTTTAATTGAAGGAAGAAACATGGTAGAAATCTGCCAGTTTTGACATTTTGTAAGGCAGGTTTATGGAAGAGATATGTCTGCAGGTTATGTTAATATACAATAAAAAGTAAGCTACTGGTAAAAGCAGTCCTTGCGCCAAACAAGTCTGAGGAAATAACTGTCAAGTGTGAGGAGCATAAAAAAATGAGCAAATGAGTTAAATATGTTCAGTGCCCCAGTTCACAAGCTAAACTCTCACAAGGATGTTTTCATTACAGTAAACAAAATAATATGCCTGGGGTTTGCTGTTATAAAAATGCAAAATGCCATAAATGCCAAATGTGTGGGTGCAGTGAGTGGACAAGTGGAAAGAAAAACTGCCAGGAGAATGACAGAATAAATGTTTTAACAGACAGCAAATTGATTTTAAAAGAAAAAAAGAAATGCCAGAGGAGTGACAGGTAAAATATATGAAACTGCTTTACGTGATAAACAAGTAAATTGTCAATTAAGTGCTTAGAAAATAAAGACATCTAAAAACTAGTGAAAATTGTTATATTCCTGAATTTAGAACAGAGTTAATGAGGGCAGAGTTGGTGGTGAAGCAAAGTTTGGTCAGGTAATTTCAGCAAAGTCTTCAATGGCAAATGAACTACAGGAAAAATCACAAAGCTCTTAGCAAAATTATCTTGCTGTATGAACAATTGAACTGAGTGGGAGGTTCATTTAAAAGTGCAGAAGTGGAAAGTTCAAAAGAGCTTAGCAGGATATCCAATTGGACATCCTCCTCGATGCAGGAAATCTGCGAGTAGAGCGCCCCAGTCTTTGTTTGAAGAACTCCTAGATCAGTGGTAAAAAAAAAAAAAAAAAAGCTTCCTCAGAGTCCCTTTCTAAGCAAAATATCTCATTCCTTCGATCCTCTTGTCCTGGACACTTGAACTAATTTAAGGTAGCTTGTTATTTCCTGATCAATATCCTATCAATCTTAGGATTTTATCACATGAAGCAGGCAAACTGTAATTGTAACTGGTCCATCAGCCATCCCTATTACACAATGGTATGTACATCCCATTACTGGTTTGCTTCTTCCCATGATGTTCATGTCAGAGTAATTTGCAGCGCAGCAGCAGTTGGATGGAATCAGTGGAACACAGAACGAAGTAACATTAAGACATTTGTAAAACTATATACAAGGTTTTACTGAAAGCAGCAAACAGACTTGCAGACGAACACAGGATTTGACTCTCAGCAGACAGCACTCAACACAACTCAGAACAGAACTGAACAGAACTGATGCAATCAGCAATGCACACACACTTGTGTCTGGACACTCCCCAGTTCCAGCCACACATCAAGGACATCACAGCTTCTTAGCAATTAACTCTTTCCAGACTATAGTACACTCTGGATGATGCAATCAGTATGCAATACAGGAAAGACACAAATTTCATTTAAACACTATCAATACACAAATCCCACATTAACAGTTCATATCCCTAGCTATTGATGGGAAAAAGCAGAAAATAGCTGCCAGTCCCATAATGTTCCCATTGTCATGATGTATTGAGGGAGAAGGCAGAGAATCCACTCGCTCATGGGGTAAGGATGAAAACAATTAGTAATGAAGAAGACAGCAAATTCAGACAACATGTGGTAAGTACCTATATATGTGAGTATAAGCCAACCCAAATATAAGCTGTGGTGCCTAATTTTGCCACAAAAAACTGGGAAAACTTAGTGACTTGAGTATAAGCCGAGGGTGGGAAATGCAGTAGCTACTGGTAAATTTCAAAATTAAAAATAGATGCCAATAAAATTACATTAATTGAGGCATCAGTAGGTAAAATGTTTTTGAATATTTACCATATTTTGAAGAAAAACAGTAAACTAGCTCTGTAAGTGGAAAAGGAGGGTCAACAAAAACAATATGGTATCAACAACAACATAATGATTATGATGACGATGACGATGATGATGACGATGATGATGATAATTTATTTGTACTCTGCCCTGTCTCCCCATGGGGACTCAGGGCGACTTCCAACATAGTAACAGGCAAACATTCAATGCCTATATAAACAAAAATCATAACGAATTTAAACAAAATACAAAATACTGTACTAAACATTGTACAATAAGTTAAAATAAACAGTTGCATTAAATAATTATCATTAAAATCAATTTAAAAACCAGCCGAGGTAAAGTGTCATATCAGTTCCCTTTCGCCTTCTCTCAGGCTTCTCCTATTGACGCAGCCTAGAACAGCATTGGCCTCTTCAGCTGCAGCATCATACTCTTGGCTCGTGGTTGGCTCATGGTCGACTAAGACTCTCATAGAATCCTATAATTGGAAGGGACACCTAAAGGCCATCTAATCCAACCCCCTTCATTCTGCCTTCATGCAGGGAAAGCACAATTAAAGCACATCTGACAGATGGCCATCCAGCCTTACTACTACTACTACTACTACTACTACTACTAGTAATAATAATAATAATAATAATAATAATAATAATAATAATAAGAGTTGGAAGGGGCCTCTAAAGACCATCTAGTCCAAGGACCTTCAGCCTTCATGCAGCAAAAGCACAATCAAGGCACCCCCAACAGATGGCCATCCAGCCTCCACAACAATAATAAAGTTGGAAGGGACCTCTAAAGACCATCTAGTCCAAGGACCTTTGTGCAGCAAAAGCACAATTAAAGCACCCCTGACAGATGGCCATCTAGCTTTAATAATAATGCGTGTGGCAAGGTGTTGTTGGGCACCATTGGGTTTCTTGTACGTGACTCCGAAGACTGGCTTGGGACTTTGCAACCGATGTAAGTTTGATCCGGGTTATTCTATGACGGAGGGCTGGAACTGTGGTTTTTCTCTTTGGACTGCATTGTTATTACTATTTTGCATTAGTTGCCGCTCGCCTCTGTCATTTTGGCTCTTTGTGTAACCCCGTGATGTGGACCTTATTGTGATGACTTCATTCCTCGGACCCTGGACTGGACTGTATCTCTTCACTCCCGAATTTGGCTTGGCTTCATTCCCGTCCCCGTGGCTGCCTCCTGTGCTGACCGTTGGCTTTGTCTCCGACCCTGACGTTCCTCTCCTGCCCTGACTCCGGACCGGCTTACGACTACTGTGACTACGTTCCGTTCCTTTGACCACTGGCCCGGCTTCCGACTCTTCGCTTTTGTCTCAGCGTTTTTCGACTTTGGTTTGTTTACACTGCTTTCAGCGGTTGACTCTAGCCTGGTTTGGGCTTCCTTTTAGTTTTGGGACCTTTTCTGCATATTTTGGGTTTCAGAACATTTTGGAATGTCGAGGCACTTTGTCCTGTGTTTGTTTTGCTATTTTGACCCTGTTCTGCAATTTTGAGCTGAATTTAAGCAACCTAGTTTTAATCCGGATTATATCTCCGGATAATCCTGATTATATTCCGGTTTGCGTTTTTGGAGTTTCTTTGTTTCAGACTGTTTAATCACACTGAAGGCTAAGTGTTGCAAGCTCCCAGGACCTTTTGTTGAGCTTTTTTGAGTTATTACTAAATAAACTGAATTTACCTAATTGGCTGGCGTCTGACTCTTGACAGAACTTCTGCTATAGTGCTCTCAATATTCTCCATAGAAATCTGGATTATTCATCTAAGATCATCATCATCATCATCATCATCATCATCATCATCATTTAATTACTTATTAATCGCCCTCCATCCACGATGCTCTAGGCGATTTACAAGATAAAATTGTAAAGGATAACATATCTCTTCCATGTGTCTTTCTTCAAATCAAGTTTCTTGCAACCCAGCTTGTTTTATATGGATTTTTTATATGGCTCCCATATTTTTTTTCTCAGCAGAATTGTTTCTGATTGTTCTTTTTATAAATCTTTCTTTAGATTTCGAAATGGTTTTGAAATGGGTAACTTTGAGATGAGGTAGGAGCTTTCAAATCTGCAGTTTTATACAGGTTATTGAGATAAAAATGGACAAATAATACCTGCCTTGAACTCTAATAATGGTGATAACAGCAAAAATCACCAGCAACAGCAAAAACCAGTAATAACAGAAGGATTTGCTGGATTAGATCATCATCATTAGATCATCATATAATTTTACTTTCTGCAGTGGTCAACTAGTTGTTTCTAAGAAGTGGGATCTAGAGGTAATATCCCTCCCCCATTATTATATTCTAATAGCTGACATTTAGCGGCATCATGGCTTATAGACTCCAGCTCACAGGCATTAAATCCAATGTTAGGCTCAAATAGTGTAGACACATTGAATCAATGAAACTCTGCTAGGCATCTAGGCACTGACAGTGGGTAGTGTCATGTTGGAAACTAGCCCTGTATTCATTTATCTAATTCTCTTTTAATTCAATATTATTGAAATGACTATGCTTCCTTCAATTTATGTGATTTATACGTACATATGAACAAAGGCTTCCACTGGGAAAGTTCAGAAAATATTCTTTTATATATCTACATTATTTGGGCTATCCACTGAAGTTGGATGTCCAACTCTTCTTAGCTGTCTATCAAAATCACATTGACTTTTGTTGAGAACTCTACTCCTTTTATAAGGCACATCCGTCTCTCTAACTAAAGGCATGCTGAAGGCTCTTGAGCCCATAGGATTCTATCTTTATTGATTTTACTTGGTTTATGGTATGTTAGATTCAGATAGAAGTCAAACTGCAATGTCCCACTGTTATCTGTGTGTCCTTGGTGAATTCAGTCAGTTTCATTATGAAGGATCTATACATTCAGGTTACCCAATGAATTAATATCTGTTCATGCACCTGGATTTACATGTTCAGATTTCAATAACTTTCAGCAGGTTAGTAAAAATTTAACATGTTTTATCTGGCCCCTTCCATCTTTACTCTAATGTAGAAGCCAGCTGTTTTGTTCAAACTTTCAAAACTGCTGTGAAAACTGTCGAGGGAGATAAACTATCTTTAAATCAGAAAATAACTTCTTTCTTGCTGTCTTATCAAACAGGGCCACATAGTATGGTTCTACAGAAACTACGTGGAATGAACAGTTAATGAGCTGACATTGATGCGTGAGACTCCAAGCTAGGAGACCCAAGTTAGATAAAAATATATTGAAATATAAAATAAATCTATACCTCCAGGGAAGAAATGAAGTTATGTGAGACACTGAAGACTTGGTAAATAGATCCAGGTGTAGTAATGCAGAAAAGAACTTCAGTATCAATTATAAAACTAATTAGGATCCTACACAGTGTGTTGGTAGATCTTGTCTCTGAACAAGGACATTTTTGCATTATCCCCCTTTATCAGGATCATTGTAACCTAATGAGTTGAAAAGATAGGGAGTAATTGATCTAACTTTTGCGACTGTACTGGCTGATTAGTTACTGAGACATGTTCAAGGTGTTACATTTGGTTTAAAAAGCGCCAAACACCTTGGTACTAGGCCATTTGAGAAAGTGTCTTTCTCATATAGTCCACCAGAGATATTTATGTTTGGAGATATTAAGTTTATTTTTCATGCTGAAACTAACAAGCAGGGCCGGCCCCACCATAGAGGCCAGTGACGCCGCCGCCTCGGGCGCAGGTCCCGGGGGGCGCCGTCAGGCTGGGAGGGAGGCGGGGCACCGCTCTGACGGTG
Organism: Anolis carolinensis; assembly: GCF_035594765.1. NCBI lineage: Eukaryota > Metazoa > Chordata > Lepidosauria > Squamata > Anolidae > Anolis > Anolis carolinensis. Next base: position 43,619,060 of record NC_085841.1, read on the forward strand.
CCCCGCCGCCCGACCAGTGCGCCCTGGCCTTGTGGCTCCCTCTTTCGCCGCCCGGGGAGGGGAGGAGGCGATCCCTCCTTCCCTACCCGGGCGGCGAAGCCTGCTTCTTTCGCCGCCCGGGGAGGGGAGGAGGCGATCCCTCCTCCCCTCCCCGGGCGGCGAAGCCTCCCTCTTTCCAACCCTGGCCGCGCCTCCCACGCTGCGTGGGAGGCGGGGCCAGGGCACGCTGGTTGGGAGGCGGGGCCAGGGCGCAGGAGGCGGGGCCGGCGGGGGGCGCTTTTCAGCGCCCCCGCTTAATATTTAAATTTATCTCCGACCGGCCCTGCTAACAAGGATAATGTAATCAGAGAACACCTCTTTTGCTGCCTCACCCACTGTATGGAATGAAGTTCCTCTTGATATCAGGTGGCCTTCCGATAGAGAGAAAATGTTTGTTCATGTTTTCACATTTCCAGCATGCACTATATACATCTTTATACATAGATCATCTCTCTGGCATCATGTATTAACAATACATTATTTTGCATAATTTATCTTGAAAATCATAAGAGAAAACTAATTTCAATCCCTTTGATCACATATCTTCCCATTGGTCCATATGTACATTATAGCTCCTACACCAGTGGTTCTCAACCTGGGGTTCCCAGATGTTTTTGGCCTACAACTCCCAGAAATCCCAGCCAGTTCACCAGCTGTTAGAATTTCTGGGAGTTGAAGGCCAAAAACATCTGGGGACCTGAGGCTGAGAACCACTGTCCTAGACCAGTTTATCATACAGTCTTTCATTTATGCTTCTTCCATTTCAGATTTCAAGTTTATATTTTTTGGCAATTAAATGTTCAACATCTGTAGACAGTAGCAAACACAGTGGATGATTTTGTTCAAAACTATAGCTGTTTTGAACAATTTTGATCAGCTATAAATATTCATATATTTGTGACAAATGTTCTATTTCTGATTGTCACAATATTTCTGGATGATGAAAGGAAGTGGAATTCTCCTTCTCCTTCCTCCATAGTAGGAAACTAAATGAACCCCTTCGTCCAAACTGGTGACTTGCTCTTAAACTAGACTGAGGGTTATTGGCTGTTAAGATGAGCTGTGATTATTTAGGATAGTGCATAAGGAGGAATTGCAGATCCATAACACAACTTCGGTATCCATAATTGCAGATCTGAATACCATCTTAGGAGATAGATGTAATTTAAATTAAAGACAGACTCACATAAAGAAAATAAATAACCTGCATTCCTTCACATAATAGTCACCACTACCTAATAGCTGCACCCCCATTTTGCTGTTCCTCACATAATAGCCACCCACACACCTGCCCAGGTGAATGAATGAAGTGCGTGACTTGTCTGTGTGCCTGCCCCCTTGGAGTTACGGGGCTTCCCTTGGCTGGCAGCAGAGTGAAGCCCCGAAACTGGAAATTTTTTCACTGCATAATAGTTGCAACTGTGTAATAATCCCGCCCCCTTTTTATTGGCCAAAAAGGGAAGAAAATTTTGACTATTATGTGGTGAAAAAGGGCATTTCTATTGTAGTCTTCATTTGAGAAAAGTCCCCTAAAAGAAAAAAAAATAAAGAGTAACCTTAATGATTAACATAAGGAAAAAGGTAAGTTCTGCCTCTGCATTAAACTACTAGAGTTGTGCAAAGCGGCTGAAATCCAATTAAAAATTTGTTTTAGAGATTTGGGTGACCCCTGCTTCATCTCATAAAGATCCAGAGTGGTCCCATTCCGACTAGTAATCTGAATCTCCAAAGCTTCATAATTGTTTTGGTAAGATTTGTTCCATTAGCGGCAATGAGGAAACTTTTGAGGCTCATTTCTCCATCATTTATGGCTATCAGAATGAAACTTGGCACACTTGTAGGCAACATTTATGATTTTAAGTCTGTCAAGTTTCAGAATGTTTGGGTCATCCACTGATATTTTAAAAACTTTTAAAGTTTTTTTTAAAAAAATTAAAACTACAAGAGGTATCATTTTGAATTTCTGCACAATGAAACAACATAAGCAAGGCATCAATTCTGTAAAGTTTCAGAAAGGTTTGTTCATCTTTTTTCAAAATCTTTGAAATTCAAAAATTTTAGAAATGTTAAAGAGTTTTTTCAATTAATTTTTTTAAAAAAACTACAAGAGGTATCCCCTTAAATTGTAGCATCATGAGATGACATGAGCAGGGCAGCAAGCCTGACAAGTTTCAGAATAATCAGTCTATCCACTGATTTTAAAGAATTATTTCAATTTAAGCACATGTGATTAACCTAAATCACTTTCATATCAATGAGACCTATAAGTAAGCAATAAGCATAACTGTGAAGTGAAATGCAGGCCCTGTCAGAGAAAGCAGGCAGATAAGTAGGATCTTGCAGGTCTGACTTTCTAAGTATGAGGGCACAGGGATCACTGGAGTGTCAGAGTTGAGAGATAGTTTAGGTGGTACCTGTCAGAGTTGAGAGGTAGTTTAGAGAAAGGGTAGTGGATTTTTTTTAAAAAAAATGGAGGGGGAGAAATAAAAGAGAAGGCCAGCCAGCTTCATGGTAGAGTGGGAGTTTTGCAGCAGCGCAGTGTGTGCTTGCCATGCTCAGTTTAGCTGGGCATCCAGTTGGATTGGCCGACAAGGAAAAAAACAGCATGCAGCTGCAGTTGTCAATCACATCAGCCTTGCTCCCTCCCATCCCAGACAATTATGGAGTATGTTATACTGGGACAAAAAAGCAAAGCTTGAATCACTCCAAAGCAACAAATCTTTACTAATCTGTCTGAAACCTTTTGGAGGCTTCTGTTTGCTTTTTAATGCTTCATAGAGGTCCCGTTCCAATTAGTAATTCAGAGATTTGTATTAACAAATCATCTGAATTATGAAACGGACCCCCGAAGCTTTACGCAGCCCTAATAACTGCACCATGTTGAGAGCTGGGTCTCAAAAGAATAATTCAGCAACAATGTAAAGCTCTTCTGCAGCAGTTAAGCCTTACAGAGCAAACTAAGAGAGAATGGTTCATATGACGGTAGTCACGTAAGACAAGGCATTTAACTGCTTGGAATTTCCAACCCCAAATGTTCTCTCAAACACAGGAGTAACTGAATGACAACAAAGTTTAAATCTCATTGTTGGGGAAATGATTTGGCAAACAGATCAGGAAAACAGAATTGCGATCACAGTTCCAACCTGATAAACAGATAAAATTATTTCATGTCATGAGTATTATATGGAAAGTGCCATCCAGAGAAGGCAAGTAGCTTATGTGAAGGTTTCAAATTCATCATGTCAGCATCTTTGCAAAAAGATAACATCACCATATACTGTTGGATTATACAGGTTGGGTGTCTTTTACCTGAAATGCTTGTGACCAGAAGTGTTCTTTTATTTTACATTTTTTAATACTTTCATATACATTACCAGCCCTTCTCTACTGATTCACTCATTCTTTTGGTAACCCACCCTCAACACAATATGAGTGAATGCTGGTCACCTAGGGGCCAGAAAGAAATCCCCGCCCCCAATAAAAGCGGAATGGATTTGGCTACCCCATATTCTGGCTGTTGGAGAAAGGAGATTACAGAGTGGTGTTATAGTTAGGTTCCACTGGCAGAAACTGAGGGGAGAGCACGGAACAGTATTTACCTTGGCATCCTCATTTTGGGATGAAGCAACCCCCAGGGTGACCTCTCTGGGTTCTAGGGCTTGGGGGGCTGCAGAAGATTCTACCCCCTTGGGGCTAGACTAGGGGGCTTTCACTCGCTCCTGTAGAGTTCGGGGGCTTGGAGGGGTTGTCCCTAGTATGGCCTTCCAGTAATGACAGGCTGGGACCAGCGTACTATCACCATGGAGTTTCACCCAGAGGTAGGCGAGGAGATGGTAATGGGGGTGATACCTGATGCTCTGCCATGATCCATATCATGTTGCTCCCCCCAACATATTTAGCAGCCCATGAATTCAGTTTAATTAGGTCAGTAAAGGCCCTTTGCCATCCAAAATAGACACACAACAGGTATGGGATAAACTATGGCCAGCTTTATTGAATGTTACCTAATTAAACCTTGAAAACTTGCAATTTCCAGCTAATTCTTCTGTGAGATAAGAATTTGGTGTGGAATGAAGCTGAGGTAGTGTTCCTTCCCGAAGTACCCCTCGGCTGAATTTGGGGGAAACACCAGGTCCACGGGTGAAGTAATCCTGGACGATCTTGAAGGGAAACGTAATGGAGAATTCTGCCCCAAGGATTCATTGAGGATTCATTCTCCCATTCCTAGGCCATTTCCATATGCCCCCACCTAGGTTATAAAAACCACAGGTGAGGGTTTCCATTCCTGACCTACACACAAAGGAGGTGCCTTGAGTGTATACCAAAAGATGTCAATACCTCACTGTAGCCTATATAGATGACCACAGCCCCACAATTTGCCTTTTAGAACAACCTAGGGTAGGCAACCCCTCCCCCCAGAACACAGAGGGGAAAAAATTGTTAGCGGTGGGAGGGTGGGTCGAAATCTTCTTTAGGAATGAATAGAGGGGTGGAATGCTGGCCCTGTAGCTCCACCCCCCTCCAGAAAGTAGATCCATCTGGATTTACTTTCTATTCTTTTGCATGAATGAACCTTGATATGGAGTAGACTTCATCCTTTAAGAATTTTATTTAACCATGGTCTTGATTCAATATAGCTCTGATATCTATATTTACATTCTTCCCATCTATGACATAAATATGAATAAAATGATGAAATGCCTAACATGATTCAATGGAAACTTTCAGGAACCCATTACTTTTATTATTACTATCTAGTAAATAAACATTTTTGAGTTTTACAGTTAAATAGTAAAACATCATGATAATATAACTCTTTAACTAGTTCATAGATTGTTGAGTGATAGCTAGAATTTGTATTCTAAATGAAGTTAGTCTTGATTAGAGCAAACCATTGAATTGACTTGGGGTGCATCTACAATGAAGAATAAATGCAGTTTGATACCATCGGGAGTTGTAGTTTAGTGAGGCATCAGAAATCTTTGACAGAGAAGACCAAAGGCTTTGTAAAACCACAACCCACACAATCACAACTCCCATGATTCTATAACTGTGAGCCATGGTAATTAAGGTGTTTTCAAATTGCATTCATTTTACAGTGTAGATGCACTCTTGGTAGGTGAATATACGTATTCTATTGCTTTAATAGGTCTATTCATACTGGGATAAGCAATACACACACACACCATTACACTCAGCCTTGTGTTCTTCTTGATTCTCATTCATGAATGGAAGTACCTGCTCTTCAAAGAAAAGAATTCTTCTTCCTCAAGTAAAATAAAATGAAAAGAATAACTATGCCTATAACCAAAAAGAACTTAATAAAAGTAGATGCTGAGAACATTCTCATATATCAGTCTTTTATTCATCAGTAGGTCATTACAGGAACTCAAGCTGACACTTAATACACTGAAATATTTTCTCTCTCTCTTGAAAGTGTTGACTTTGATCTGCAATTAACTGAGCAAAACACTTTAACTGATTCTGAATAGCAACAATACTGGGACATTTTCTTCCCATGGTGAGATTGATAGTACAATGGCTATGTGTTGACTTTGATTTTGAAGGTGAACTTAGAATCAAGGCAAAGCTCATTCACCACCACAAATTCCACTAGTGTTAAAAATATCCTTCATTTGAGTTGAGTTGGCTTGGCTAATATCACAAGTAGCCTTTTCCACCAAAAAGAAGACATGCTTTCTGCCTCCAGAGCTGCCAATCCAAGAGCTTCTTTCTTAGATTAAATTTAGCTAAATATAATTCAGCTTTTTTTAAAAAAAAAAACAACCTGTGACAAGGGGGTATACTTGTCAAATGAAATGCTTGGCTGCTCCTTTCATCGCTTTTCAGTCATTTTGTGTTCTTCCCTGATGAGAGCCATTGTTGATGCTGCAGCTCATTGGCCTCCATGTGCAGGGAGCAGATAGAAGCATAACACTCTTGGCCTCTCCTGGTGGCAGTCAGATATGTACTCCTCTAGTCATTTCTTTTCTTGATAAGCTTGCTGTCTTATTCCAGAGGATTTTCTTGTCACATTTTCTGTGTCAGATAGGCACCTCCAGTGCAGTAAATTCAGTGAGTTTGAGGGCCAGGGTAGGAGAGACAAAACATACATTTCTCAGCTATTTACAAAGACAGCAAAGTAAGAATTTGTTTTCTCATTTTATATTTTCTTCTAAATCAATTGTGTTCTTATATTTTCATTTAAATGAGGCTCACACATTACCCGGCTATAAACCCAGTTTGCCCATTCAACAGACACTTAGATAGAAAACTGCATCCCATCCTATCTTTCCTGATACATACATCTATTCTATCTTGTGATTCCACATATCCAATTGTCATATTTAAATATGATAGAGTAAACTTCAAAACACATGCAGTTGCATCACTAGGGGTGTGTGCATTTGTGTTTGGGGAAGTGCATACCTCACCATTAGAGGGTTGACATCACAATTACTCTTCCAAGCTTTCTAAATATTGTTCTGCACTTCATACTGCTTTAACTGTGTTTGATTTTATGCAGTGGTTTGAGACTTAAACCATGACTCTGTAGTCATAAAAACCCACTTGGGCAAGTCATACCTTCTTAACCTTAAAAAGCTTTGCAATAGGGTCACCAAAAATTGGAATCAAAGGCACACAAAAATAAAAATCCAATGTGAGACAAAAGCGAGATATAAATTGATCAAATCATATAAACTAACAAACAAATGCATTCAGTCAGGTGGGAGTTTTAACTGCTGCAGCTCCATTGCATAGAATCCTAAGATTGAGAGTTTCCTAAATGATTCTCAACCACAGAGAATGCTCTAAAGAATTCTAAATATTTCACCAAGCTATGTACCCCCAAATTCCATAGAGTAGAGCCATAGAGGTATATGGTATAAAACAACTGTGCAGTGTGTATATATCCTTGGTGTCGTACTCATTGATTCACTCCACTCCACTCCACTACACATTACTACCGTGTTTCTCTGAAAATAAGACACTGTCTTATATTTATTTTTCCTCAAGAAGACACACTATGGCTTATTTTCAGGGGATGTCTTATTTTTATTAGGTAAGGTACAACAATCTGCATTTATGGGATGATCTCTCTGAGCTTAGTAGCAGACTGCTTGCTGAAGCAGACTGCTTTTCCCCTATCCCTGGTGTTTGTGTGGGGTGAAGGAGACCCACAAACTGTTGCTGGTCAGTGCTGGGAACCAGCATCTTTACTGGTGTTTGGGGGGGGGGGGTGAGAGAGACCCACAGTCCTGAGTGAAATGGCAGCCACAGCTTTCCTTCTTTCCCCTGAGGATACACAATACCTAAAGCAGAGTGTCCTGCTCCTCACTTCACTGAGGAAACTTTTACATTCACTCTCTATGTCTCCCTCTATGCCTTAGCTTGCAGCATGCACAGAACGACCAGGACCTGCTGGGGGAGCTGACCTTGTACCTTGCTTTATAGCCATATCTATCACTGTGTCTTATTTTCGGGGTATGGCTTATATTGTGTAAATGCTTAGAAATCCTGCTAAAGCTTATTTTATAGGTATGTCTTATTTTTGGGGAAAACAGGGTAATTCCTAAAAGTTCAACAGGAAATAGTTGAAATGTTTTAAATGCCATCTATCCATGATGATTGCCTTTTTCAACATAAAAAAGATCCACATTTAAGTTTGATGCCAGTTCTCAGGCCCTATTTTAGATGTCTTGCTCTTTGTTGGATTTCTAATCCTTCCATGCATTATTCAAAAGAAAATTGCTTCTAATACACACAGTGATTACAGCACAGCAAGCTGAATGGCTTTAGAGGTTTGCCTTCAGCACTGGATATTATTGATAGGAGAAGCCATTAAAGGGAGTATTGGGCATTAAGATGTCAGAATGTGAAACCATAAGACAAACGGTCTCTGTTAAACTGAGTACAGACAACCAGTTCAGGTATATTTGTGAACTACATACAATATAAGCTGATAGCCGGGATATAAACACAGAGGACTACACTGTGAAATGGACGTTGGATTTTGTTTCCCTGTGAGATTCCTATTAAAAAAAAACCCTACAGTCCAAAAATGCCTCCACATTTTGCAAGGCAGCTATGTAATTGTATGTCCTCTCAAACACCCATTTCATTGAATCATAGAATAATAGAAAAATAGAGTTGGAAGAGACCATGTGAGCCATCTAGTCCAATGGTTCTCAACCTGTGGGTGCCTTCAACTTCCAGACATCCTAACAGCTGGTAAACTGGCTGGGATTTCTAGGGGTTATAGGCCAAAATACCTGGGGACCCACAGGTTGAGAACCACTGATCTAGTCCAACCCCTTTTCCTTTTGAAATGCAGAAAAACCACAATCAAAGTACCTCTGACAGATGGCCATCCAGCCTCTCTTTAAAAGCTGAGGGTCATTCTGAAGAAAGGTGAAAGTACCAGAAACCCATTTCCCCACCCAGGTATTCAAAAAGGCCTTTTGCCATTATACCCAGAGAAGAGGATGTTTCTTTTGTAGATAAAAGTTAAGATACAGTACTTCTATATAAAAAAGTGCTCTTTTCAGGGGAAGCACAAAAGAACCATTACCATTTTCCTTCCCAGGCATTCAAAAAGAACAGAAGACTCACCAGAGTGAAGAATATAGAGGGACTTGTTGCTTCTTTTAGGTTCTCTTGGAACAGACTAAGCTCTCACTTTTGCTACTCTACTGTACTTGCATGACAGATGTCAGATCAGGTTTTTTTAGGTCTTATTTTTAACAAAAGTTTTTAGACTTATATCTAAGTATATACAGTATAAGAATTTGCAATGTAATAAGTTTATCTCAGTATAACTGTCTATACCTATCTGTCTATTAAAAGTTAGCGACAGACAGTTGATACTCATAAGATTCAGAGAAATTATAATATACAGTATAACCGTACTTCTCAAGCAACCAGATACGGTAAGCCAGCAACTTTTCCCCTAGTGTGCCTAGAACTTTCTACTATGTGATTTTCATATGGCCTGACTTTCCTAAGAAACTGATTACAGACTAAAAACCAACATTTTGCAGATCAACACTAATTTGCAGATTACCATTTTGGCTAGCATTGGTGTACCCTTTGCTCACATAAAATAAAAATACAAGAAGTGAGCAAATTTTGTGCAGTTTTGTGATAAACATTTTAATGGGTAACGTGAACACTCTAATATAAGTAAAAGGAAATTGCAAACACTGGAAGCAATTGGACACTTTTCTTTTGGGGGGGATAGATTTGAGGTGGGTTAGAAGCAGTTTGTAGGACATACTTGCCCATCCAGGATTTACAGTGAGGCAATGGGCCTCAAAGACCTTTTAGGATCTCATCGCATTAGAGCAGGAGTCCTCAAACTTTTTAAGTGGAGGGCCGGTTCACGGTCCCCCAGACTGTTGGGGGACCGGACTGTGATGAAATAGTCCAAAATTAGAATTGTTGTTGTTGTGTGCCTTCAAGTCGTTTCAGACTTAGGTCAACCCTAAGTCTAAAGTTTAGGACAGGGGCCAGGAAAATGACCTCGGAGGGCCGCATCCAGCCCATGGGCCTTAGTTTGGGGACCCTTGCATTAGAGTATCTATCCACTTTAAATCCTGTGTCTGCCTCTGCAGAATTGTGGAGTCTGTAGTTTAGGGAGGGGCCTTTAAACTGCTCAGCCAGAGGGGTTCTGGGCCTCACTAAACCACAAGCCCCAGAATTCTGCAGGAGGCATCTGCCGTATTTAAAGTGGGTAAATGCTCTAGTGCAGAGTTTCTCAAACTGTGCTCTCCCAGATGTTTTGGACTTTAGCTCCCACAATTCCTAACAGCTGGTAAGGTGGCTGGGATTTCTGGGAGCTGAAATCCAAAGCACCTGGACGAGCACAGTGTGAGAAATACTTCTCTAGTGTGATGACGTCCTTAGTTATGGGTCTATACTTTTCCCTTTAAAAAAATCTGTTTCACAGATTCTTTCATCAATGAAATTTCGAAGAACACCCCCAGTTGTTTTGCAAGAAAGGGTAGCTGCTGGAAAAATTCTATTACCTGTTGCCATAGCTACATGCATACTTTAAAGGCATAAACGGAGATAATAGAAATTCACTGAAGAGAATGGCATCTCACCCATGTGTTTTGTTGGTTTTAGAAGCATTTGGTTTTTGCCTTCCTTTGAATACTTCTGCTCCCTGATCGGAATTGACATGCAGATATCACAAAGAGGGACACATCTATCAAAGTGAATTGAAATCATCCATTCATCACTCACTCACCCATCAATTCATCATTCATCTAATGTATTCAGCTCTTGCGTCTCCCAGAGGATTGGACAAAGACATTCATAATTTTCCTAAACACTTTAGCTCTGTGCAGTTATTTTTTGGGAGTGGAACCAATTTCACACAGAGGGTGCCTCTTTGGGAACAGGGGAGGGTGGTGGTGTGATTGCCTATGTGTGGTCTCCAAAAGCCCTATCACTGCTTTGGATGAGTGTTTCTGGTCCAGATTTGGCTGCAAATCCTCTGGCTGTAAAATATATTTTCAAAAGGCAATTCATCCTTTCAAACGCCATGCAATCTTGGGCAGAGGTGAACCCACAAGAACATTGATTTCCCTTCTATACAGCTGGTATGGGATGCTTTTTCTCTAAAAAAATATGTTAAGATAAGTGTTAGTAAGCAATCCTACTGTTTTTTTTTTTAATTCAGAGAGAGGCAAACTGCTCCACCTAAACCATGTCTCACAATTTTTCTTCTTCTCTCCCATTTTCTAGGAACAGTTTCGTCAGGTGTCCCCCCCCTCCCCCCGAGCTGTATTAGACTGGTTGAGCTAGGACTTTTAACCAAAAGAAGTGACTTTCACTCACTCCTCATCCTCAAAAAGTAATGCTGTACTCTTAAATATTATTTTATAAAATATTTCTGCTTGGTATATGATGTTAGAGAGGATAACTGTTTCTCTTGGAGCAGATGGGTGCTGTTGGAAAAGAGCCTTAAAAGATTATTTCAGTTAACAATCACAACAGTTAGACTGTTGTATGTGTAAAGATGGAGGAATTCAACACTCATGAGCTTGTGAGTGTGGTGGGACTGAGGTTTCATCTATAGCATAGAAATAATCCAGTTTGACATCATTTTAAGTGTCATGGCTCAATGCTATGGAGTCATAGGAGCTGTCATTTCTCAAGGTCTTTAACTTTCTCTGTCAAAGGATGCTGGGACTTCACCATCTACAAATTCCAGCATTCCATAACACTGAACCATGGCAGTTAAAGTAGTATAAAGCTGCATTAATTCTGCAATGTAGAGCCAGTTTAAGTCCTTCTGTTTTAAATCACCTTTGCTAATGATCATCATCTAGTAGTGGACTCCATGAATTAATGATGTCCATATCTTTATCCTTACCCGCCATTTATAAATAGTTCATAATGAATCAATAAATGATTGATTTGTGTTTTAATAAATCATAGTATGGACTCTCGTGGAGAGCAACAAGTCAATCCATCTGTTAATTAGCCATGACCTATGGATTAGGTTGTCAATAACTTGCCAACTGCAGATTCCAATATCATAGATGTCTTCCCTGTTGTTCAGGAGGGTCTCACTTACATCCCCTAAACAATGTCAGTTTGTCTTGACACATTCAATATGATCATTTTCAGAAAATATTCCTCAAGATACATTTTCTTAATAGGCAATGAAAGATTTTTTTCTGGTTTAAGAAATAAGGATGTACCATTTCCTTGCTATTTATTGAGTACTCATTGCTATTTTTAGTCAGAGTAGACCCACTAAAGCTACTGCTGAGTAGAAAGGCAATGTAAATCTTATTGATTTAAAGGCATACACTAACTAGGACCATCAATAAAATTTAGCCCTTTGGCATATGTCATAACTAAATAGAGGCATTAATGTTATAGTAAACTATTCCTTGTTCTTATTCCAGTTTAAGAACGTTTCTCTCTCTCTCTGTATGTGTTTTTAAGTCACCTGTCAAATCATAGTGATCCCATGTATTTTATATGGTTTTCTCAGACAAGGAACACACAGAAGTGGTTTGTTGGTTTCTTTCTTTTACTGCCTAGTCTTCATTGGAGGTAAAGTACTAACCATGGTGACTCTGCTTAGCCTCCAAGATCACACATGTTCTGGTGCTTTTGGTATATACTGTTTAATATGCATATTTTATATAATGATTGGAGCCTCCGGTGGCTCAGTGTGTTAAAGCACTGAGCTGCTGAACTTGCAGACCGAGAGATCCCAGGTTCAAATCCAGGGAGCGGAGTGAGCGCCCACTGTTGGCTCCAGTTTCTGCCAACCTAGCAGTTCGAAAACATGCAAATGTGAGTAGATCAATAGGTACTGCTCCGGCGGGAAGGTAACGGTGTTCCATGCAATCATGCTGGCCACATGACCTTGGAGGTGTCTACGGACAACGCCGGCTCTTCAACTTATAAATGGAGATGAGCGCCAACCCCCCGAGTCGGACACAACTGGACTTAACGTCAGGGGAAACCTTTACCTTTACCTATATAATGATTATGTGTTTTTAGCTATGTCCATCTCAAGCCACAATGATAGGCAGGTAAGAAATAAAAGCATCATCATCATCATCATCATCACTGTTCCTACTGCTTGTTATTTTATTTTAAAAATAATAACATAAAATGGATTGGTAAAATTATTGGAAAAAATAAGTATTTCATTACAACTAGCAGTAACTAAGAAAATGAACAAATGGAGCATTAGAAATGCTCACAATAGCTTGATCTCTGTGGTTCTTTAACATGATGGGAAGAACAGTGAAGAAGGGGCCTCTCCACCTTATGACCAAATACTAGGTAAATCCAAATGACCAGCTAGGTAAGACGAACTATGTTGGTGCGGAAGAGAGCAGGGGCAGTAATTCAGATAACTTGAACTATTTAGGGTTGGATAAACAGAAAAATCTTGAACCTCATTCAAGAGCTAACTGGAATTATAAGTGCATGATCAGGAGCTCAATTCATCATCCTAATTACAGCATTTTGCACTAGTTATAACTTCCACATTAAGCCGAAGTGTAGCCCAACTTGAAGGATAAGCCTAAGATTATCCCAAGTTATTTCTGTCCACTTTCCAGGTTTACCAGTACAGGAAATAATGGAGCCAGTCCATAGTTATAGCTATCATGTCAGCCAAATCTGACTATATATATTCCTTGTTACTGAAGTTGCCTTGATTTCTAGGACAGAGATGAGGTCTTCTTCACTTCTCAAGTTCTAAGGAAATTTGAAGCAGAGTGTTCTTTCTGGCAGTGACAAGGGTGTAAACTGCTGCACTTCTCTTCTGGATGATGGATGAGGCTAGGCTGGCCTTCCTTAAATCGGGATTCTGGGGTTTCCTCTCATGGTGATAGTTTTAGAACTATGGCACATTTATGCCCTTGGAATATCACAAACATTCCTGATTTATACTTTCTTAAGATAGTATCTTTACAAATATGCTATTCATTCCTAGTCAGTTTTTAGCAGCTCAAATATAGCCAAATCAATGCTGAACCTGTAACAGTATTAGTACCATTTTTATTTATATGCTATTTCATATGCCTCTGGTGGCACAGTGTGTTAAAGCACTGAGCTGCTGAACTTGCAGACAGAAAGGTCCCAGGTTCAAATCATGGGAGCGGAATGAGCGCCTGCTATTAGCCCCAGCTCCTGCCAACCTAGCAGTTCGAAAACATGCAAATGTGAGTAGATCAATAGGTACCGCTCCGGCAGGAAGATAACGGCGCTCCATGCAGTCATGCCGGCTACATGACCTTGGAGATGTCTATAGACAATGCTGGCTCTTTGGCTTAGAAATGGAGATGAGCACCAACCCCCAGAGTCGGTCACGACTGGACTTAACATCAGGGGAAAACCTTTACCTTATTTCATATGCCATTTTGATATCTTTTTGATATACTTGGTGTAATTTATTTTTAACGAAGTGTAACCAAACACTAAAAGTATTAAATCATGCATATATTACACAGCATTTTAGATGGGGTAGTACTTTAGTGTAGCAATTCTTTCTTTTTTCACTTGGTTACAGTGCTATTTCTACACATTTCTTCACTGTCCTTCTGCTATTGAGTCTCACTTTGTTCTTTCTGGATGAATGGTCACTATATTACTGTGAATACATCCAATCTAATTTTCTTTCAAAACACAAGCAGGGTCAAGATTGGTTATTACTTGGTTGGGAGAGCACCAACAAGGAAAAAACAAGGATCTTCTTGGGCTAGGAAAGAATCCTATCTGAGTCCCTAGAGAGTAACTGCCAGTTAGATCTGACAATATTGAGCTACTTCCTGAGCTGATCAGTAATTTCACTCTATCTTAAGCTGGATTTAGTTAGAACCGCATTATATAGTCAGTTCAATGTAGTTCAAACTACATTGTATGGTCCAAATTCCCATTCCAAAATTATATTTCTGTCAAGACAATTAACATCCCCAGTGTCTAGTAATAACTGAACAATCAATTCACCAGCCTCTAATACCCTTTTATAGAGCAAGATTCTTAAACACACAGTATTTTCCTGCCTCTGAAGGTACCTGGATGAAAAGAATTTCCTAATTGTCATCTATCGCTGATTTTAATTTTAAATTAAATTTGCTTTAGATCAATCTTTGAATTTTGCATTACCTGTGTGATTAAATTATTTCTCCACATCTTGGAATTTAACTTTGGTCAAAATGTTTTCTGTGATTTCAAGGCTTATAATACAGCATGGAAAGAGAAAAGTTCATCCATGTTTATTCAGTGAATTTAGAAAGATCTACTTAGAACGTACGTATGGCATATAGATGGCAAGTCCACATGGACACTTTTTTTTAGATATTTGATAATCTTCCAGAAGATGATGTTTCTTATTGCTGCTGTTAAGTGTCTTCAAATGACCTTAACTTATGACAGTCATACAATAGGGTTTTCATTGCAAGATTTATTCAAAGAAGATTTGCTGTGGCTTTCCTTTAAGGCTGATAGAGTATGACTTGCCCAAAATCACCCAGTGTATTTCAAAGACCAATCAAGGATTAGAATCCTGTTATCCTTGATTCCTGAGCTGCATTATACAGGGCAGGTTATTGTGGTTGATCAGCCCTCCTTCATGCTGGCTGTGTGGATGCCCCTTTCTGTCATCAGCAAACATGAACTTGATGATCAGGTGCTCAGACAGAGCTCCATGGCTAGCAGACAGTTGTGGTGGTGACATGGACAGTTATGCCCTTTCCCTGCACATGCAAGATGGAGAAGAATGTTCCATCTTGACAAGCTATAAGAAAAACAAACAAACAAACAAAAGATTAGACAGTTAAAGAAAATGTTACATGCAAACTCATGGCACTGATTAAACTATAGCAGAACAGCCTTGAACCTTACAGAATATGCTAAGACAGGAGAGAGAAAAAATACAAGGATTCACAAAGTGCTAGTCATATTTGTTACAGTTAATTTAAATAATAGTTTCTGGCTGAATGGGGATTTATCTGAAATGAACCCAGTCCAGCTGTGTAGATTGTTGCAAAGCCCTAAAATATTCCATAACTTCCAGCAAACTCTAAGTATCTCCCGACTTTACCAAAATTGGCACTAAATTGGCTTTAATGTAGAAATTCTTCAATATGAGCTAGAAACCGCTGTGCATTCTGAAGACAAAAAAACAAAACAAAACAGTGGGTTGACAATGATTCTAACATTTTGGGCCAGTGTAGACAAGCCAACAGTCATACCATTTTACCATGCTTTTTGTTATACTTTCAAATTATGTCAAAGATATTCAATCTTGTCTTTATTTAAATTTACCTTTCTTTCTTTTCCTTGCAGTTTTAATTTCCATGGGAATTTTATTCAATAAAAATAATTGTATATCTTTAAAATTTGGTCCTGAGTCTACTAAATGTAATAGTTCAAGACAGCTGACATGTTTCAAAACAGCCCAGTGCTCCTTCCCTATCAGTTATAAGTACAAAAGCAAACCAGTGTTTTCTTTTAATAAAGGTTAATTATTATGATTGGCACCTTGTGAATCCTTATGTATTTTTTACTCCTGTCTTTCTATAAACAGATTTCAGCATATTCTGTATGGTTCAAGGTTGTTCAGTGATTGCTTTTATCAGTGTCTTGAATTTTCATGTAACATTTTCTTTAACTGTCTAGCCTTTTGATTGTTTTTATTCTTATAGCTTGTCAAGAAGGAGCATTGTTTTCCAAAATGTGCCAACCATTTTTTAACAACTAAAGGACCCATGACACAGTAAAATCAGAATATTTACTCATGGAAAAATCCCTGTCTTGTTTAGATAGACTCACCTAGTGATCCTGAATTATGCTGCTGAATTCTAGTCATGCCTATACCTATAATTAAACAGGGCCAGTCCAGGGGCAACTAATACATTGATCCAGAGACCAGCAGTTTGCCCAATCCACAGTCTCTTCCAATGTCTGTTCTCACCCATCTTATGAGAAAGTCTTAAAGAGACAGCTCATTGTACAATGAAGTTCTGATAGAAGTGAACTGAGCCATCAAACAGAGAAATTATTGGGCTATTGTTCAGATGGCAATAAAAGGCATGAAGTACACAGCATATCTGCAGGAAGCTGACAATCATCTAGAATATATAAATATCTGCTTGTTGTATCTGCTATGCAATAGAAATCCACATGCTTGATTACAGAATTTTGAATTTTTCAAAGGATGAAAAAAACCATAGAAAAGTTTTGGCTCAAGTTGACAGATACTTTGGATACCTACTGATGAGACATTTGCTGGAGTTCATCCATTTTGTGTAGCACTTGACCTGAAACAAATTTTAAAGATTGTATATGGTTCCACCTATTTTCTCCATTAGAGAATTAAGAGAAAAGCACTATATTATAATTGTGTACAGAGTGAGTGTCCCTTTTTCAAAATTCTTGAGATCAGAAGTGTTTCGGATTTTGGCATACCTGTGTCTGTATAAAGATACATTATTGTATATATGTATTGGGAATGGGAACCAAATCTAAACATGAAATTCATTAATTTTGTATCGGTATCTCCAAAAAACAAAGGCATCAGCTCAGCCACCCATGTGGACAATTTTGGATTTTGGAGGATTTGGGAATTCTGGATAAAGGATACTCAGCCTGTACTCTAAGGAAGCATATATAATAGGAGACATACAGTGACCAAATCCTTGTGGAATGGGCAGAACAAAATGTAATGTAGGAATTTACTAAATACATCCTCAATTACAGTTAATCTGCAAATGACATATTGTCTAGAACCCTGCAGCAAATAAAAATGTACCAGCCTTGGGTATAAAGTTGGAGTCCTCCTGCAATAGCATAATATTCTACTTGGTTTCACAATCAAATCAACCTATTTACTGTCAGAGTAACACCCATTAGATTAGAAACACCATGAGAACCACACATTTTGTTGGTATCTTGTTGGTTCATATACTTTCAAAGATCAAGATATTAATTCCTCACATTCTGCCTTGGATGTATATGAATAGATGAAGAACCCCATTTGTACTTCCTTCATGCATCATTCTAGTCTCTCTGCCATGGAAACTGGGAGGAAGTGTTAGGCTTTGGAGTTAAAGTAGAAGTAAATGACCAAGATAGCATTGTGTTTTCATTAACAGGACCTTTTTTATTGAACCAGTCAGAGATCTCTCTTTCTGTAAATTGAATCCACTGGTTAATGTTTTGCTACGACAGGTTCAAAGGAACTCCTAATCACCCCAATGTCTTCTCAGGACTACAGGGGACAACTTTGGGATTTGGAGGCCTACTTAAAATTACTGCAAAGGACAACAAGTAACTCTGAAAAGAAGTAGAGTAGCAGGCAGAGTGGAAAGATTGGTGGTATCTTTTCAGTGTCTGAGGAGCTGGGACACCAGCAAGTGTCCAGTGTCCATATATTCTGCCTATTACCTATTTTCCTTTGCAACCCATTTCCAAATGGCAAGAAAAAAGTGATGCTGTAGTGATTTCAGCTAGGACCATGCATCAAGAGGTCTGTGCCTGGTGAGTCTTTGCTAAACCAGATCGGCCAAAACAGAGTACAGGAGCTCCAGAATGAAAGCACAGCTATGAAGGTTTCTTACAATTTGGCCAAAAAGAATGCAAGTACAATTAATATTCTTCAAAAGGTACAAGCACAAATTCATAAACATATACATTACATTTTATACAGTTCTTACAGCTATTTGGAATCTGCACCCCCCTCCCCTGATTGAAAAAAGAGGCAGGCTAGGATCTGTGCCAGGATTGACTGGAGGTTCCCCTGATGTCACAGTCTACAGGAGGAGTTTCCCATGATGGGAAGAAAGACAGCTGGTAGTGGTTCAGTTGGAAGGACCAACTAGTTGCAGGGATGTTCCCTGGCAGGACACGAACCTGGAGGGAACGGTAGTGTGGATATGTTGATGTGTCCCCGATTAACTTGTCTCTGTGAGACAAAAGTTACAAGACCCAAAAGACAAAAGTGGTAATTCCAGACAATCAAGGACTTAGCTGCTCATTCAGAAAATTAACGAATTCATGTTTGTTGAGCCTCCTCTTGCATGGAAGTGGCAGACTCTCAGCCTCAAATTAAATGGACAAATACCCTGAGCTCATTTTGTTGACAAAGAGGATCATCTGTCTGCATATATATATATATATATATATATATATATATATATATATATATATGTGTGTGTGTGTGTGTGTGTGTGTGTGTGTGTGTGTGTGTGTGTAAAGGTTTTGATATTTATCTGGCTTGGGGAATAGCTGGAAGCACCATGGCTGTGTTCTCCTTTCCCAAAGGATTATGCATCGCAGGGCACAGAAAGGTACAAGATACATTCTGATACATTCATTTGATACAGTTTATATATTTTATACTCTTAGGAATTGACACAGTACATAAAAATACAAGTAACTAAAATCATCAAGTTGATACATTTATTGAAGGGTTAGATAGAGTTTTTAGGGTACAGCTGCTGCTAAGTCCACTCTAGCGGCTATGACATTTTGCAACTTTGGAGACATGGAAAATGTTTAAAAAATAAAGAAAAAGTCATATAACTTGAAGTCTCTTTGTTGTCTTTATTCTTTTGGGAAGGTGGTGCCGTGGCTCAATAACAATGCAGCATCTGTTTCTATCACTCTTTGGAGAGGAACTGAAGAAGAAAACTGAGATATTTGGGTTTGCTGTGAAGGATGTCCATGAGGGTCTGGAGAAAAATGGTCCCTGATTCACCAGTAGTTTCCAACTTGGGAGCTTATTGGTTTATGATGTGTTTTTCAGATTTTCAGTTATGTGAGCAGTGTAGACATGGCATCTGACCAATTTCATCATGTCATTTAACTACAAGTAAACCTGGAGATACTTTGTATCAACAAGATGCACTCAGTGCAGTATATCTAATTCCCTAAAAGCTTCTATCTTTTTTGCTTGCAGAACAGGGGTCTATATCATAACTTCAGGACTGTTCTGACTAATAATAAGTGAATGTTTCCATTTTAGCTGCACTTTCTTTCTAATTTTTCCAACAGTGTTTTACTGTTTTCATTATGTTTCTATAGCTGATTTCATCTAGCAAATTTGTCAGGAGAAATTTGACACCTTCCCTGCTATATACATCTTTGTACCACATTTTCCCTCTAGCATATGATCTCCCTGCCCCCCTTTGACAAGCAATTTCAGTAACATACACATTTCTGGGGAAGGACATTTCTCCTTATATAATGCAACCTTTGAGGGAAAGCTTGACAACCTAGAAATCATTATTTATTATTGTTAGTGCCTTCAAGTTGACTCTGATTTATGGCTTCTCTGTCCTGGGGTTTTCTCAATGAGATTTATTTATAGAAGATTTGCCCCTGATGTCTTATTAGGCTGAACAAATGTGACTTGCCCATGATCACCCATAGGGTTTCCATGGCTGAGCACCAACTCTTCTGTAGTTTGAGTTCACCCAAACCATTACATAATGTATTGCTATTGTTGTTTATATTCAGGCCCTTCGCCCAGTTCAGGACTCAAAATAGCTTACAACATTTTTTTTTAAAAAATAATAAAACTAAATCAAATCCAGGTTAAACCAAATATCATTAAAATACATGCAGAGACACAAATGCAGTAACTACAAATTACTAATGCAAGTAGAGAAAATGTCAGCCTAACTTCTTTGGGAATGATCCTTGCTCAGCCATTGAGAAAACCATCTCCTGGGTTCCTACCATATGCCTTAAAACACATACAAACAGTAAGCGTAAAATAAATTAAATTAAAATGAATACATATTAAGCATTTAAAAACATTACATTCAATATTAAAATCACACCATCCAAAATCATAGACAAAGGCCATAATTTGTAATCCTCAAAAATTGACATCTAAAAATTGTAACCCCCCTCCAAATTTTTTCATGTTACTTTTGAAAAGATGATTGACATCCCAATAGGAAACATCTCACTGCTAGTATTGCAAAGCTGAACCAACTTTGAGTCTGGCTATGATTCAGTAAGTCTCTGACTTAGTGAGTGGGTAAAGTGCATTTAACTTGTCAATGCAATAAAAAGGCTGACAACTCACTCTGATCATAAGGTAAAACATTTTTTTCATTTTATTTAGAGATGGCCTATTTCCAGATCATGCTACTTTTTCATGAATAGTTTCTATCTATCCCATTTCCATGTGAACCAGTTACAGTAGAATCTCACTTATCCAAGCTAAACGGGCCGGCAGAAGCTTGGATAAGCGAATATCTTGGATAATAAGGAGGAATTAAGGAAAAGCCTATTAAACATCAAATTAGGTTATGATTTTACAAATTAAGCACCAAAACATCATGTTATACAACAAATTTGACAGAAAAAGTAGTTCAATACACAGTAATGTTATGTTGTAATTACTGTATTTACAAATTTAGCACCAAAATATCACGATATATTGAAAACATTGACTACAAAAATGGCTTGGATAATCCAGAGGCTTGGATAAGCGAGGCTTGGATAAGTGAGACTCTACTGTACTTTCAAAATTGCACATGTATGCAAGTTTTTGCTTACACACACACACACAATATTATTATAATTATGTTTATTTATATCCTGTTTTCCCTATCCATACAGAGACTCAAAGCGGCTCACAATTAAAATAGTTACAATGCAACTTAAAATATACAAATATTAAAACAGTATTAAACATTCTTAATATTAAAAAAATTCAAATTAAAATGATAAAAGCATATAAAATCACAGCAACCCCTGATTAGATCTTAAACACCTTCTTCTTTAAAAGCCTGCCAGGTTTTAGCCTGCTGCCGGAAGGCCAGCAGGGAGGGAACCATTCTGGCTTTCCTGAGCAGAGAGTTCCAGAGTCGAGGGACAGACACTGAGAAGGCCCACTCTCTCGTTCCCACCAACCAAGCTTGAGATGGAGGTGGGACCGAGAGAAGGGCTTCTCCTGAAGATCTCAGGGGATGCGGTCAGCTAAATAGCCTGAACCGGAACCATGAAGGGCTTGAAAGTTCATAACCAGCACTTTGAATTGTGCCCAGAAACAGATAGGCAGCCAGTGGATCTGCTTCAACAGAGGGGCTGTCCACTGCCCGTAGTCAGCCCTAGTGAGCAACCTGGCTGCAGCCAGATTACATTAAATCAAAATGCTGATTTTAAATGCTGTTACATGCTAAAGGCATTTTCTCCCAAAATAAAAGTTTAGCTTCACATATTGAATTTAGAATCACAGGTTCTTAGAAACATAAAAGTTGGAAAATATTGCAGGGCCATCCAGTCCAATCCCCTGCCATGAAGGACTGCTACTTACTTACTTACTTTACTTAGGTGATCCCTCGTAGTTCAAGGATGATGGTCCTCCATTTCTGTTGTCTTGGGGATGGATCCGTAAATGGCTGAAGAGCCCTATTCCTGATCTGCATGTTCTCCCGCAGTGAGAACATCAGTTTCCAGGTGGAAGGCAGTCCCGGTCAGGCTTGACGAGCCTTCCTCTTGGCACATTTCTCCCTTAAGCCCTCCATTCATGCCTCTTTGAACTCCGCAGCACTGCTGTTCACAGTTGACCTCCAGTTAGGGCGCTCAAGGGCCAGGGCTTCCCATTTGTCAGTGTCTATGCCACAGTTTTTAAGGTTGGCTTTAAGCCCATCTTTAAATCTCTTCTCCTACCCACCAACATTCCGTTTCCCATTCTTGAGTTTGGAGTAGAGTAACTGCTTTGGGAGATGGTGATCGGGCATTTGGACATCATGGCCAGTCCAGCGGAATTGATGGCGTAGGAGCATTGCTTCAATGCTGGTGGTCTTTGCTTCTTCAAGCATGCTGACATTTGTCCGCCTGTCTTGCCAAGAGATTTGCAGGATTTTTCTGAGGCAGCGCTGATGGAAACGCTCCAGGAGTTGAGTGTGATGTCTGTAGACCGTCCACGTTTCGCAGGCGTAGAGCAGGGTTGGGAGGACAATGGCTTATCAATTAGTTGTTGGATCTCTTTGTCGTTATCGTCAAACCAGTCTTGATGTTTCTTAGGTATCTAATGGTTTCTTCGCAGGCTGTGATGATGGTGGTCTTCAGTTTGTTCCAATGTTCCTTAATATTTTCGAGGTGTTCAGTGGGTAGATGATCCTTGAGTGTTGTTTGGAGAAGGGCTCATTTTGCAGGGCTCCTGAAGGGCTTGAGTGTTCAATTTTCACCTTATTTTTCTTCCTTGGAGTCTGCGTTTGGGGGTGATCTTGATAGCCATCGTAAATTGGATTAACCTGTGGTCTGCCCAGCAGTCATCAGCACCGGTCGCGGCTCTTGTGATAAGCACATCACGGCGGTCTCTGGCACGTGTAATTACATAGTCCAAGAGGTGCCAATGCTTTGACTGGGGGTGCTTCCATGATGTCTTGAGCTTGTTTTTCTGGCGGAAGAGTGTGTTGGTGATGACAAGGTTGTGCTCCCTGCATTTGGTGAGAAGCAAGATGCCATTCAAGTTGCTGTTTCCGACCTCATCTTATCCTATGATCCCTGGTTACAGGTTGGAGTCCCGTCCGACTCTTGCATTAAAGTCGCCCAGAAGGATGGATACAGCTGGTGGACTACTCAACTGCCTCGGACCTTGAGGTAGAACAACTGAGTCCATATCCACCGACCATGTGCCAGTCTGTGACTAGGGGCTTCCAGACTTCAGTCCTGCCCCCACTCGCTGATCGCCATGGGACTTTTGTTGGTTTGTTTTTTTCTTTTCTTGGAAGATGCCTGTGCGTGATTTTTTTAATGTGTGGAGGTCGGTGCACAGCCAGTCAACACACAGTCTTCACAGTGAGGTCCCAGCAGTGGTGTGATTACACAACAACAGTGGCTTCTCAGTCTGTTGCAGCCTTCTTCTGCTTTCACAGCCATTGTAACATGTACCATGTTATCCTCCGCCTGCTTCGCCGTTGAGGTCTTTGTGTCTTCAGATTGTGCTTGGTCTGGATCCTCCCCTGTGGCCCCTCCTGGGAGTGCATGGCTCCAGTGGTTGTGCCCTCAGGTTCATTGGAACACGCAAGCCCCCTCACTACGTCAAGGTGACAATCCATTGAGGAGGCATGAAGGACTGCAGAACCTTACTAGAACAGGTATAAGGCAATTCAATTTAATTCAGTTTCTATTAAAATTAACTGAAATTTGCAAATGTCTTCATTTGCATGAAGGAATTAAGCATTTTACAAATCAGAATCTGTGAGGAAGCAAAAGTGGACATGTTACTCTTGTTTTTCACCTTTGGAGAATTTTCTCCCACTCCTTCAAGTAAGAGAAATTGGCATCATCTAAAAATTTCAGAAGCTACTGCTGAGCATCATGAAGCTAGCCATCTCTCCACATTGCCTAAGTCAATGCAGAAGTATACAGCAAGCATTTTCTAGCATTTTTACAATCAATACTGTACAGTGAAGATGATTACTTTTGTAGGAAACATGTTTGAAAAATACCTATACTTGGAATGCAAGCAAACATGACTGAAAATTTTGCACCGTGAAGTTTCCAGCTTAATTTTTCACATTTAATGAGCTTGATACAGACTGTTGATTTTTGTTTTTGCATTTCCCCCCTTTTGCTGTTAGTTTGGAAAAACATGAAAAACAAACTAAGAGCAAGCAATATTGTGTAGAACTAGGAATTACTAAGGAAGTAATTGATCTTCCTAGATTTGTAGGACCTAAAGATGGTAGTGCATGCACTGGTAACCTCAAGGTGGACTTCTGCACTTTACATGGGGCTATCTCTGTACCAAGTTCAGAAACTCCAGCTGGTTCAAAATATGGCAGCCAGATTTATTATGGAAACATCCAGAAGTGAGGATATTACACCTATCCTAAAGTCACTCCACTGGCTGCCAATTAGTTTCTGAGCAGGATTGTCTTTCTCCTGTACAATCCATTCAGATTTCATAGGTCCACTGGGGAGTGGCTACTCCAGACTGCTAGAACCTGACTAGCAACTGTCACCCACGGGGGGTGAAACACGGGGGGGGGGGGGGGGGGAATCCTTTTGCTACAGTTGTTTCTCAGAATGGACTCACACTAAAGACACTTTGATTCCTTGATGCAATTGTTAATGACAAACCCAGTTATAAGTTGTCAGGTTAACAATGGAGTGAACTTTTCTCATTTTCTCCTATTAATACACTTGTAAAGAAGATTTTTTCCCCTTGTTTGACACTTTCACGATTGTGGAAATAGGCACATTGATGTATTCCAGCCTGCATCTATGCCATATTGATTTGTCATGCACCTTGCCCTCAATATATATGTAAGTGAATATGATAACTGATTTTTGGGGGATATCTGCATTCTGCATATGTTGTCAAGCAGAACAAATCACCTGTTATCCTTAAGCAACTGTGGAAGAGGTCTGGCCAAAACAGCTAGCCTTGTGGCTGTAGGGCTTATTGGCTCACCTGTGAGACAGATAGTGATAGATGAGATAATAATGCATAGAA